>NC_133406.1:218735000-219935000 GCF_049350105.2 Macaca mulatta | reverse complement strand
AACACGTCAGCAATGGCAAAGAACAGAAGTGCATGAGGTAGAGTGAGAGGAGGTGACATCAGAGGATTAGATTAGGGCCAGACTAAAAAGACAGGTCAAGTAAGGACTTTACCATGAAGGTAATCCTAGGAGATGTTGAACAGGGCAGCAATATCATCCAATTTGTTTAATAAAGAGAGCCATTACAACAATATGAACTCTTAGTGAAGATACTTGTGTCAAGACACCAGACAGGGATCTATTCCAACAGCCCAGGTACATAGTGATAAGGGCCTGATAACAGCAGTGGATCCAGACCAAAAAAAAAAAAAAAGGCAGATTTGGGAGTTAGTTCATATATGGAAACAGCAGGACTTTCTGAGCACCTAAACATAAGAGGAAGAAAGTTGCTTCTCCAAGGTGTGAGGTTTAGGTGGCGAAGAATGCTTATAGAGCCCAAAATGATTGGGTCCCAGGCTATCATTGACTTCACTTCTCATACCATTACTGTCCAGCCATATTGGCCTTATTTATTTCTCTCAAATATACCAACTTTATTTTCTCTTAAGGCTTTTGCAATAGTTATTTTCTCTGCTTTGAATAAAGAAGTGATGAATTCATTTATATTATGGAGAGTTTTAATGTCAAAGAGACCTCTAGGTACAAAAGTCCACAGAGTAATTAGGCATGAAGAGAGCAGAATCAACCCAGAATGAACTAGGAATCAGCAAACATAATCAACAGTCCTTGCCATGAGAGTGGATGAGATAACCTAAAAACCCAATAACAGAAAATTACCCCCTGTTCATGAACTGGAAGATTTAATATTGTTAATATTCCAATACAACCCAAAGTGATTTACAGATTCAACGCAATCTCTATCAAAATCCCAATGGTGTGTTCCACAAAAACAGAAACTCTCCCCATCCTGATATTAATAGGTATTCTCAAGGGAGTCTGAATAGCCAAAACAATAGTTGAAAAGAAAAAAGCTGTAAGTCTCAAAATTCCAGATTTCATAATTACAAATCTGCAAAAATGAAAAGTGCAGTACTGGTGTAAAAATAAGCCAAAAGTAATTAGAAATGGGAAAAAATGGCCCAGAAATAATCCCACACACACATTTCAAATGATTTTTGAAAAGGGTACCAAAACCATTCAATAGGGAAAGGACATTTTCAACAAATGGTTCTGGGAGAAATTTCATATACATACGCAAAAGGATGAAGTTAGACCCTCACCTAACACCAAATACAAAAATTAAGTCAAAATAGATTAAGACCAAAATGTAAGAGCTAAAAGTAAAAAAATCTGAGAAGAAATCACACAGCAAATGCTCTGAAACACTGGATTTGGCAATGACTTCTTAGATACAATACCAAAGGCAGAAGCAAAAAAAAAAAAAAAAAAAGGTAGACAACTTGGGCATATTAACAATTTAAAATTCTTGTGCATCAAAAGATACTACACCAAGAGAGTAAAGAGGCAACCGACAAAAGAAGAGAAAATATTTGTAAACTGTACATCTGTTAAAAAGTCAATATCTTGGGCTCGGCACAGTGGCCCATGTCTGTAATCCCAGCACTTCGGGAGGCCAAGGTGGGGAAATCACTTGAGGCCAGGAGTTCGAGACCAGCCTGACCAACATGGCAAAACCCTGTCTCTACTAAAAATACAAAAATGAGCCGGGTGTGATAATCCCAGCTACTCAGGTGGCTGAGGCATGAGAATCGTTTAAACCCAGGAGGCAGAGGTTGCAGTGAGCTGAGATCGCACTACTGCACTCCAGCCTGCGTGACAGAGGGAGACACTGTCTCAAAAAAAAAAAAAAAAGTTAATATCCTGAATATACAGAACTCCTAAAACTCAATCACAAAAAAAAAAGGAAACAATCAGATTCAGAAATGGGCAAAGGACATGAATAGACACTTCTATTAAAAAGAGATATACAAATGGCCAACCAGCCCATGAAAAGATGCTAATCCTAAGGAAATACAAATCAATACTACATTGAGATATATCGCCTCCTCACACCAAGATGGCTAGTATATATATGTGTACACACACACAAATTTTTTTTTTTTTTGAGATGGAGTCTCGCTCTGTATCCCAGGCTGGAGTGCAGTGGCATGATCTCAGCTCATTGCAACCTCCACCTCCCGGGTTCAAGAGATTCTCCTGCCTCAGCCTCCCAAGTAGCTGGCAATACAGGCGTGTGCAACCATGTCCGGTGCAGTGCCTCATGCCTGTAATCCCAGACTTTGGTAGGCCAAGGTGGGCAGATCACGAGGTCAGGAGTTTGAGACCATCCTGGCTAACCCAGTAAAAGCCTGTGTCTACTAAAAATACAAAAAATTAGCCGGGCATGGTGGCATGGGCCTGTAGTCCCAGATACTTGGCAGGCTGAGGCAGGAGAATAGCTTGCACCCAGGAGGTGGAGGTTGCAGTGAGCCGAGACCACACCACTGCACTTCAACTTGGGCAACAGAGCAAGACTCCATCTCAAAAATAATAATAATAATAATAAGTGTTGTAAAGGATGTGGAGAATGTGGAACTCTTATACACTGTTGGTAGGAATGTAAAATAGGTACAGCCATTGTGGAAAACAGTATGGTACTTTCACAAAAAATAGGAATAACCATACAGTTCTGCAATTCCACTTCCAAGTATCCACTCTAAATAAATGAAAACAAGGTCTTAAGAGAGTTGTTTGTACATCCACATTCACATCAGTATTATTCGTAATAGGTAAAACATGAAAGCCAACCAAGTGTTCATCAGCAAATGAATAGATAAGCAGAACACGGTACAATACATAAAGTGAAACATTAGCCTTAAAAAGAAGGGAAATTCTGACATATCCTACAAAATGGATGGAACTTGAGGACAACATGCTAAGTGAAATAAGCCAGTCACAAACAACTATTGTATGATAACAGTTATATGATGTAGTTAAAGACTAGCCAAAGCCACAGACAGACAGGAGAATGGCTGTTGCCAGGGTTCGAAGGGAGGGGTCAAAGGGAAGTTAATGGTTTTTTTTTTTTTTTTTTTGAGATGGAGTCTCGCTCTGTCACCTAGGCTGCAGTGCAGTGGCCGGATCTCAGCTCACTGCAAGCTCCACCTCCCGGGTTCACACCATTCTCCTGCCTCAGCCTCCCAAGTAGCTGGGACTACAGGCACCCGCCACCACGCCCGGCTAATTTTTTTTGTATTTTAGTAGAGACGGGGTTTCACCGTGTTAGCCAGGATGGTCTCGATCTCCTGACCTTGTGATCCGCCCGTCTCGGCCTCCCAAAGTGCTGGGATTACAGGCTTGAGCCACCGCGCCCGGGAAGTTACCGTTTAATGCATATAGACTTTCAGTTTTACAAGATGAAAGAAAAGAGTTATCAAGATGGATCATGGTGATGACTGCATATTATCAATGTATACTTAAAATGTATATTTAAAAATGGGGTTAAGATTTTAAACTTTGTGCTATTTGCATTTTAACATAATTTTTTAAATTGGGGGAAAAATGAGAAAGGTTCAGAGATAATAAAGTAAGTTGCCCAAGGTCACACATGATGGCTAATTGAAAATGTAAACCTCAAAATGCAGACACCAGTGAAATTATAAGACAAATATCTATTTACACAAAACTCAAGAAAATTGTTACCCCTAGGGAGAAAGAGGGGGCTGGGATAAAGGAGGAATACAGAGTGGCTTCAAAGATATTGATAATCAATTTAAGGTGAGTGGTGGTTGGTTGTGTTATGATTATCTTTTCAAACCAAACACATCATAATATACTTTTATAAGCTTAAACATGTCATAATAAATTGTAAAACACAGGTGTTTCAACAAAGAGTAAGCAACAGAAGTAAACAAGGTGAAGCAGAGCTACTCATGATACGTAACTTCACAAGTATAACTTCACAAGCTATACAGTGCATGGCCTGTCTAGTTGTTGGTGACCAACCTAATACTGAAGTAAGCACAGTGCAGGATATGACTGAGAGTAAATTCGTGATTACTAAAAAGATTATCAAGCAGCTAAGTTGTAGCTATGTTACACCTAAGTAGAGTTTAGACCAGCTGTATTAATAAATCATTAATTTTTTGTTTGAGATAAAGTATTGCTCTGTTGCCCAATCTGGAGTTCATGAACACAGCCCACCATAACCTCTCACTCCCGGATGCATCAAGTGAGTCTCCAGCCTCAGCTTCCCAAAGTGCTGAATTACTGGCTTGAGCCAACGCGCCTGGTCCAAACAGAGTCTCACTCTGGAGTACAGGGTCATGATCAAGGCTCACTGCAACCTCCGCCTCCCGGGTCCAAGCGATTCTCATGCCTCTGCCTCTCGAGTAGCTCAAACTACAGGTGCACACAACCACACCCAGCTAATGTTTTGTATTTTTGAGTAGAGACAAGGTTTCACCATGTTGGCTAGGCTGGTCTTGAACTCCTGGCCTCATGTGATCCGACTGCCTCAGCCTCCCAAAGTGCTGGGATTACAGGCATGAGCCACCCTGCCTGGCCCCAATCATAAAGTTTTAATTAGACTCCACCAACACAGGTAATTCAATTTCCAAAGCAGAGCTATCCATCCTGGGAGCCAGAACAGAGGAAAAGATCTGCTGAGTTAGATCCAGGGATAAGAACTGGGAAGAGAGAGAAATTGAGTGGGTGGCGGGGAGGGGAAGAAACTAGTGGGCCAGGTGCAGTGGCTCACACCTGTAATCCTAGCACTTTGGGAGGCCAAGGCAGAAGGACCACTTGAGGCCAGGAGTTTGAGATAAGCCTGCACAACATAGCAAGACCTCATCACTACAAAATAAACAATTTGATTTTTATTTTAAACAAAGAGAACTAGTGGTTTTATAAAAATAAAGTTATAGTAGTTAGTGATAGGATCAAGGATAAATAAGAGAAAGTGAAGGCAGAAAGGGGCTGCCATCTTGAGAAAAGAAATGGATTAAAGAATTAAAAGCTTGTAGGCTATGAAATAGGTACAATAAGACTGGCATGGGATAGGAAAAAGGAACAAAGACTATGGTCAGAAAAATGTTACTTATTTTTTATTTTATTTTTTATTTTTGAGACAGGGTCTCACTTTGTTGCCAGGCTGGAGCTCAGTGGCACGATCATGGCTGCAGTGAGCCATGAACTCCTGGGGATCCTCCCACCTCAGCCTCCCAAGTAGCTGAGACTACAGGGGTAAAACAACATGCCCAACTAATTTTTTAAAATTTTTGTAGAGGCAGGGTCTTGCTTTGCTGCCCAGAAACTTTGCTGGCCTGAAACTTCTCGCTTCAAGTGATCATCTGCCTCAACCTCCCAAAGTGCTGGAACTACAGGTGTGAGCCACTGGGTTGGTCAGAGAAATTTTAGACTTCAAGAATTCAAAGGTGAGAGCACTTCTCAGCTGATATGGTTTGGCTGTGTCTCCACCCACATCTCATCTTCTAGCTCCCATAATTCCCACATGTTATGGGAAGGACCCAGTGAGAGATGACTGAATTATGGAGGCAGGTCTTTTCCTGTGCTGTTCTAGTGATAGTGAACGGGTGTCACGTGATCTGATGGTTTTAGAAATGGGACTTGCCCTACACAAGCTCTCTTTTTGCCTGCTGCCATCCACGTAAGATGTGACTTGCTCTCCCTTGCCTTCTGCCATGATTATGAGGCCTCCCCAGACATGTGGGAGTCCTAAGTCCTCCAGAGCCTAAGTCCAATAAACCTCTTTCTTTTGTAAATTGCCCAGTGTCAAGTATATCTTTACCAGCAGCCTGAAAACGGACTAATACATCAGGAAAGACCAGGTCCAGGCCTGTGCTCTTAACAAAAATATAAAAAATACAATACAAACCACACAAGTAATTTAAAATTTTCTAGGTCTCCAGATTAGAAAAACTTAAAACTGGGGAAATTAATTTTGTGTTTTACACTTTATAGAACATCTCAATTAGCAGAAACTATGTTTCAAGTGCTCAAAAGCCACAGTGGCTCTAATAGCTACCACATTGCAAAGTGCAGATCTAAACTGTGTCCATATAGATTGCTGAATATGTGTCTATATACAGTTGCTATGGGGAGGTAAAGAAGGGAAGGAAAAGAGGATCAGCCAGGTGTGGTGGCTCACGCCTGTAATCCCAGCAATTTGGGAGGCCAAAGTGGGTGGATCACTTGGGGTCAGGAGTTCAAGACCAGCCTGGCCAACATGATGAAACTCCATCTCTACTAAAAATACAAAAATTAGCCAGGCAAGATGGCACATGCCTGTAATCCCAGCTATTTGGGTGGCTGAGGCAGGAGAATCACTTGAACCCAGGAGGCATAGGCTGGAGTGAACCAAGATCACACCACTGCATTCCAGCCTGTACAACAGAGTAAGACTGTCTCAAAAAAACAAACAAACAAACAAAAACAGGGTCGATCCAGGAGCCCACAGGCAATGGTTGGACAGGACAACACAAATGTTACAAGTCATCCTTGTGGATGGCAGAAAGCAAAACAGAAAAGTAAATTATGAGCCAGATACTAAAATTCTCAAACAAAGAGAAAATGGGTCCATGAAAATGAGGAATTATGGCCAAAAAAAAAAAAAAAGCGCTGTTTATGCATTTTCGGCACAAAGGTTGCAGGCAAACAACCTAGAGAAAGCAGTGAAGGGCCAGGAGAATGCTGAGCCAGCCTTCCAAGATATAAAGAATGTAAGAACACTAACAATGTTGAAGTGGAAGGATTTCTACGGAAAGTAGTATAAATTTCCACAGAGTAAGGATATGAAGGAAGAGTTCAAAGAAAGGGTGTAAGGAAAAAATATGACAACAAAAGGGACTTGCCAAAAAGTCCAGTAACAGGATGTTAGCAGAGAGATACTCTACAAGCAACCTATAAAATAAAAAGTATATCCAGATAACTAATAAATAGCAGAAGGAGAATTTCTTGATTCTAGGACTAAGCTCCTAATTCTTCTGAAATTTAGAATACATAGTCACATAAACTTTAGATATTCTTCTCAAAAAACAAATGGCTTAAATATACAAGTGGTAGTTCATAAGGAAAATAATAACTTTGTGTGGTGGCCTTTCCCAAATAAATCCATTTACGTCTAATGCACAGTATGTACTCTACAAATACCAGGCATCCAAATAGTTGTATGAAGAATAGACCTCTAAAAGAATCTTGCTATTTGTTGTCTTCAGATGGAGAGGAAGAAAACGTATTCAATAAAATAGCTTTAAAAATAGGTTTAAAGAGAAATCAAAACACATAAATCCTATTAACCAAAACAAATCTATATAGACTTCTTTATCTTTTTAAGTCATTTCCAACTTTTTCTACTATATCCATTAACACAGGAAATTATAGTAGACAAGCTGTTTCCCTGCAGACAAGCTGATCTCTTATAATTTTTTATTCTCATTAAATCCAGCAAAAGGACAGGCATGAAAAACAGAAAATAGTAATTTTTAGTTAATCTTTGGCAGAACTGTTCCTCATGACACCGCTCATCTAATAAATTAAAAATATGTACATTACAAATCAAAGTCTATCTAATTCTCAGCATGGCTCTAATGGATGACTTGGGATAAATGTGAATCAAACTTCAATGTAAACAAATACAATTAATCTAGCCAAGAGATAGTACATTCTCTCTTCATCTTCTTCCTCATTCCTACCTTGAAGAAGAAAAATTCTTGTTTTGTTTGATTTAGGAAACAATGTTTCAGCCTTTAAAAAAAAAATAAGTCTTATACTGATTTACAATAAGACTGGGCAAAACCAGACTTTTCAGAGAGGCCAAACCATTATTTCAGGTATGTTCTTCAAATGTTTTCATCTTGAATTCTATTTATGAAGAGTTACTAACAAAAAGCAACACCAACGGATCAGATGTCACATGCAATTTCTTCTGCCTACAATTCTAGAGTTTACGAACAAATAGCTTTAAAAAAAAAAAAGAAGTAAAAAAAGGGAGTGAAAATATGGTAGAGAATAATGATCAAGAGGCCATAATCCACCTCACAAAATAAAAGCTGGGAACATTAAACCAGTAATGAATTATTTTCCTTATGAACTATTTCAGCACTTGAACTTTCCCCCAAATCCATCATAATACACTGACAGACTGCTTCTCAAACTAGTAACAGATATGCCTACTAAGTCAGAGGTTTTCCTTTTCATGTGCTCTAATATTTGCTTAACAGTTAACACTGCTGAATGATTTCTGGAAAACTTTACACAGTAACCTCACTATGTTTCAAGATGACATCAAGGTAATTGCCATGATTTTCTGAGTGGTTATCCTGAGATTTCTAAACAAGTCTATATATCAGTTTTACCTGACATATAAGTTTTTGTTTTTATTTCTTAAACAACAATGCAGGAAAAATAAATCATACATAATAAATATGGTAAGAGTCAAACTAATGAAATCTTTTAATAATATTAGGAAATAATATTTCATGGTATAAATCCCTATTAGTAACATCTGATTTTCAGTAATGATGATTAAAGTATCATAAACTGATATGAAAGAGTTAAGAAAAAGTTCCAGAAACACGATATTAAAACCTAACAGCAGAGCAGATAAAGAATTCATTCTCTAGAATTTTGAACTTAAAAATTAAATTTAAAAAAGGTAAATACGCCAATGCTACTGCAACAAAAGACATGCAAGGAACACTTACTTAGCATCCTATGATACAGGCATTATTATTTCTATTGAACAAATGGCAGGACTTCCACTTGGAATAAGGTTCAATTTATGAAAGATCTCACAATTAGTAAGTGATAGAACTGTGATTCACAGCCATGTCTCTGTTTTTGAAATCATACTTCACTTTCTGTAATGCAGCCTTTATACTATAGCAAATTGAAAATTCTTTTCCACAGTTTATAGTTTGAAGGTTGTGGTGAAGAGAACATGGGGAATGCTATATGATCAATCTTTTTAGTTAGATCAGTAAGAAAAAAAGGCCATGTATGATGGCTTATGCCTGCAATCACAGCGCTTTAGGAGGCCAAGGAGGGAGGATAGCCTAAGGTGAGTTCAAGACCAGCCTGGGCAACACATGTGAGACCCTGCCTCTATAAAAAAATTTTTACAAATTAGCTGGGTGTGCTGGTATGTGCCTGTAGTACTAACTACTTGGGAGGCTGAGGTGAGGGAGGCTGAGATGGGAGGATCCCTTGAGCCCAGGAATTCAAGAACTGTGATTATGACAACACACTCCAGCCTGGATGACAGAGGGAGACTGTCTGAAAGATAAAAAGAAAATTTTTTTCTGGGAATTTATCACAGTTCAACAGTGGGGCTGTACTTGAGGCCTCTTCAAGAAGAGCTCCAGTAGAGAGATTATTTATTTCTGAATGGGATCTCTTTTCAACACCAGGGACATTGGTACTTGAAAATCAAAAAGGCTGTATTTTAAATGTTATCTACCACAAATATTGCTCTTACTTAATTGTGGCTTTTGGAAAATTTTTAATGAATGTTTTAAGCAACTCAAACATTCATTTAAGTCACAGTATGTGTTTTACTCTTCATTACGACCATCCAATTATTCTTACTCTGTTACCTCAAAAATATATTTAATGAGCATTACTCTACACAAATTGAAGTACACTTCAATATTATTCATCACCCATTCAACAGCTGTATTTGTCACGCCATCCTATCAACCAAACTCTAAAAATATTTATCACTATAAAACAGGACTATAGTATGAGACAATTTTGCCAAGTAAACCAATTTCACATAATACTCTGTAAACTGAAATACTATCTTAGTGATGGCAGTGGTGGGCCATCCAAAGTGGCTGCTAACATAGCACTGGTAGAGGTGGGGTGCAGGCGCAGGTTGTGGGTCCTCAGGTATGGACACTGAGGTGAATGGTACATAGGGCCTGTGGCCCTGGGATGGCACCAGGTTTCTGCACTTCAGCAAGAGGCTCAGATTGGGGCCACCTGAGGTTATGTCCCCAGGATCTGCCCCATGTTGGGGTGTCTACTGAGCCTGGCACTCCTGATGGCCAGGCCCGGGCCCAGGATCTGCTCCCAGAGGTGCCACCCTGGCAGAGCTGTGAGCCAGGCAAGGGGGAGTCCTGGCGCTGCAGGGGGATCTTGTAGCCACATCACCCCTGCCCTGGATGCCAGTCTGGGCCCAGTGAGAGCCTGGAGCCCCACCCCAGGCTGCAAGGAGGAGGACAGGGCAGCAGGAGCAGCAGTGATGGCAGTAGGTCCTCTGTGCTCATGTCCCCAAGGAAGTCAACTGTGCCACCCCCACCCTCGCACAGCTGGGTAGGACCCACTTCCAGGCCTGGGGGCTGCTACAGCCTCGACCTCACTTTTGGCCGTGTCCTGGGAGCCGAAGGTGCAGCCAGGACTTGCGGAACCACCCCGGGAGCATCAGGTTTGTTTGTGCAGGGCTAGCCAGGGCCACCATGCCACCTGCCGCTGCTATGGGAAGACACAGAGAAGGAGCACAGCTAGGGCTGTGCACTCTGCAGCCAGGGACAGGCAGGAGACCCGCCCCTCCTGAGTTGGCAGGGCAGGAGCTCCCCAGGCACAGCTCCAGTCACTCAGGTTATGGCTGTGGGCCCAGGTCTCTTGATGCTCTCAGGGGCCCGGGAGAGCCCCTGTCACCACAGGCTCAGGGGTGTCTGCTCCTGCTGCTTGGCCTCTCCCCACTCCCAGCATCTGCTCCTATCTCCAAGTGGGATTGGGGCCAAGCCCCGACACTGTTGCAGCCCAGTCGGGTATGCACAAGCTCAGGGCAGCACTGACCCGCTGGGCCCCTTCCAGCTTGGTCCAAGACTGCAGGAGGGTGGCCAAGATAGGGCCGGGGGCAGTTCAGCGATAGCCTGTGGGCATCCCTTGGCGCAAGTGACCTGGGGGCCATAGGCAGTGGTGGGAGGCAAATGCGCTCCTGGGCCAGAAGGGATGAGTCCTCAGTGAGGCCCCACCTTTTGCCAGGGAGGTTGTGAAGGTTAGGGGTGGGCTACTCATCCCATGGACCAGAGTGGGGACTTGTAGTGCCTTTTCTGGGCTGCCCATGGACCAACTGACATGTACTACCTCCCCACTAAGGCCCATAAAAGCTCCAGGCTCAACCTGAGCAAGGCAGAGGAAGTAGAGACATCAAGACGACCAGCTGCAGAGAGGAGCTACCCTCTCTAGGGCCTCCTCTCTGCTGAGAGCTGCAGACACTGGAATGACCTGCCTACAGAGAGAAGCCACCTGCTCCAGTGCCTCCTCTCTGGCTGAGAGCAACAGACATCAGGACGACCAGAGGCAGAGAGGAGCCACCCACTGCAGGCCTCCTCTCTGCTGAGAACTGCAGAGATAATGGGACAATCTGCCTGAAGAGAGGAGCCACCCACTCTAGGGCCTCCTCTCTGCCGAGAGCTGAACACTCAACAGGACAACCTGCCTACAGAGAGGAACTGCCCACTGCAGGTCTCCTCTGAGCTGTTCTAACACTCAGAAAAGCTCTTCTTCGTCTTGCACACCCTCCACTTGTCTGCATACCTCATTCTTCCTGGATGTAGGACAAGAACTCAGGCAAAAGCGCCACTGGCCACAGAGGTTTCTGGCCAGAAAACTGACACCCCAAAGATACCTTTATAATGTTAGTACAAAAAAAAAAGAGGATGAATCATAGTCTCTCATTACCGTTCTTTAAACACCTTAATATTTAAAATCAGTTACACAGAGATGGTATTTCTTTGTACCTAGCCACCATACCATGTCTCTATATAAATGCTTATTTGTGGGCTGGGTGCAGTGGCTCACACCTGTAATCCCAACACTTTGGGAGCCTGTGCAGGTGGATCACTTGAGCTCAGGAGTTCAAGGCCAGCCTGGGCAATATGGCAAAACCCCTTCTCTACAAAAAAATACAAAAAGTAGCCAGGTGCGGTGGCATGCACCTATAGTCTCAGCTACTTGAGAGGCTGAGGTGGGAGGATGACTTGAGCCCAGGAGGTGAAGGTTACAGTGAGTCAAGACTGTGTCACTGCACTCCAGTCTGGAGACACAATAAGACTCCACCTCTAAAAAAAAAATAAAATAAAAGCTTATTTATGAGTTATATTCTGGAAATATTCATACTAAACAATGAGATCACCTACTCAGAAAAAGTAAGCAATTCTCTATTCAGTATAGTACTGAACTGGTTTAAAAGACCTAAATCTGTCATGGCATCCTGACAAAAGACTTTTCCAGCTTAGGAACTCAGTCTTAATTATTTGATTCACAATGACAGAACAGTTGGAATAATAAGATTCCCAGAGCCTCACAGAATAAGGTCTCTAAGGGTGTAAAACACAATATTTGGCTCTTTTAAAGTTAAGCATGTACTGGTAAACTTTTACTGAATTGTACAAAATTAACAGCACCGGTTGGAAAAAGAAAAAAAAAATTTTTTTTTAGCCAAATAAAGCATCCACACTGCAAACAGCCAAAAAGTGACACTTCTGGAAAATTTCATTTAGAGCTAGTTTTCATTCATCAATTATTTAGGGGCTTACTATGGATCAGGCACTGCTAGTCATATGGTGGAAAAGAGTTTTGCTGCTTTTAAAAGTTTGAAAACACTATACTATAAATCTAGGAGTATCTGATTGTATGGAAGCAAAAAGCACCCACTCTTATTCTGGGTGAATCAGAAGAGTCAATTACATAGTACCTGTCAGGGTATAATTTGGTTCTATCACCAAAATAAATTGGTATATAAAATCAATACTGTAAAAACTTTCTGAGTACAGACCACAATGTAAAGGATATTATCTGTAAAAAGCTGTAACAGGCTGTTTTAGCTACTAAACAGAAGTGGCTTCTCAATCACCAGAGCTATTTTCCCTAAATTAAGACCAGCCCAATTCACTTTGCTTGTATAAGGTCTGAAAATGAGGGCATCTTGCTCCTTTCAGTGAAAACCATCCCCAGTAAACAAAGCCTATAAAGTATAATTTGGGCAATATGTATCAAAAGGCACTGTTCCTAATCGGCTGTGGGATTAGAGGGAGGAAAAGGCACTGTTCCACAGCTTTATCTCAATGCTGGGTGCACATTAGCATTACCTAGGCTCATCCCAAGCAATTAAATGAGAATCTCTGGAGAAGGGGACCCAGGCATCAGGTGATTCTAAGTGGGAAGGCAGAAATGAAAAGCACTGATCCAACCCTTTCTCATTTCTGAGCAGTGGTATTACATGGAGCAGGGAAACACTGTGATGAAATCATCACCATTTCTGCACTCTTTATAATTAGTTCAACATTGAAATGCTATGGCTTTCTGCCCTTCACAAGACAATAGTGGACTCACATAACAGGATGGCTTGATCACAGGCTGCCTGTGTTCTCTCAAAAGCAACTATACTATTCAGAGCTTAGCTTTTACCTATACAGCATGACAACCCAGTTTTCTCTCCAATCCCAGGACCAGTTCCCCCAACACTGTGGGCTAAATGCACCAGTGTACTGAGAGAGAGATGCTGTTGGTTCAATGAATGCCCAACAAAGGTATTCTATAATGTCTGCAATGCTGGCTCTCCACTTCCCACTTCAATGGCTGCTATTTAGGACCCTCTCTGGACCTACTACTGATAGCCACCACGATTATCTCTACTAATTTCTTCCCCTCATTTCCCCACCTTTACATAGTCTCTGGTTTCCTGTCAGTTTCTTCTTCTAAATCTCAGCTAAAACATCCCTAGCCAGAGTTCTCATTCATTTGTCACACTAGATCACTAGACACAATCTTCACTCTAGGTCCTGATATAACCCTAATTCAGACCACCTCCTACTCCACTAATTTCTTTCTTTTCTTCTTCTCTCTCTCTCTCTGTTTCTCTTAAATCTAGGACTGCAAATTAGATTTTTAAGTACCTATGAAATGAATCATTAACTAGAACATTCCCAGTTCTTGGGAGTATCTATAAAAGTTATGTTTAAGTTCTTTATTAGGGTGAATACTATATCTTAATTCCACTCTCAAGAAATGATGCTTTCTTCACCTACTTAGAAAAAGAATGTTGTGTCCATTATGATACACACATTTTTTAAAAAGAATACACAGAATCCTATAAAAATCCCAAAAACAAATTTTAGGAAAATAGAAAAGCCCATTCTAAAATTCATATGGAATCTTAACGGTCCCCAAACAGCCAAAACAATCTCAAAAAAGGAGGACAAACCTAGAGGTCTCACACCTGGATTTTAAAACTTACTACAAAGCTACAACAATCAAGTCAGTATGGTACTGGCATACAGACAGACATATAGAGCGATGAAAAGAAAAGAGCCCGGAAATAAACCTTCACATATATGGTCAAATGATTTTTGACAAAGGTGCCAAGACTATTAAATGGGTAAAGGATAGTCTTTTCAACTAATGGTGCTAGAAAAACTGGATAGCCACATGCCAAAAAAATGAAGCCAGGCCTTTATCTTAAACCATACATAAAAATTAGATCAATTGAATCATAGTTCCATTCTGAGAGAACACAGAAAAATAAAATCTTTAAAATGAATCACAGATCTAAATGTAAGAGCTAAAAGTATATAATTCCAACAAAGGAACATAGGGGGAAACTTTCAGAACATCAAATTTGGCAATGTTTTCTTAGCTATGACACCAAAAGCACAGACAACAAAAGATAAACTAGACTTCATCAAAATTAAAAAGTTATGGCCGGGCGCGGTGGCTCACGCCTGTAATCCCTGCACTTTGGGAGGCCGAGGCGGGCGGATCACGAGGTCAGTAGATCGAGACCATCCTGGCTAACACGGTGAAACCCCGTCTCTACTAAAATACAAAAAATTAGCCGGGCGCGGTGGCGGGCGCCTGTAGTCCCAGCTACTCCGGAGGCTGAGGCAGGAGAATGGCGCGAACCCGGGAGGCGGAGCTTGCAGTGAGCCGAGATGGTGCCACTGCACTCCAGCCTGGGCGACAGAGTGAAGACTCCGCCTCAAAAAAAAAAAAAAAAAAAAAAAAGTTGTGAGCGAGGCATGGTGGCACATGCCTGTCGTCCCAGATACTTGGGAGGATAAGTTGGGGGATCCCTTGTATCCCAGAGACGGAAGCTACAGTGAGTTGTGTCCATGCCCCTGAACTCCAGACTGGTGTACAGAATGAGACCTGTCTCAAAAAATAACCAAAAATTAAAAACTTTCTGTAAAGAACACTATCAACAAAGTGAAAAGGCACCTGACAGGATAGGATAAAATATATGTAAATCGCACATCTGATAAGGAATTGATATCCAGAACATATAAAGAACTCCTACAACTCAACAACAAAACAAGCAACCCAATTTAAAAAGGGGCAAAGGGCTTTCAATAGACATTTCTCCAAAAATAGACAAATGGCCAGTAAGCACTTTAAAAGACGTTCTATATCAATAATCGTTAGCGACATGCAAATATTTTACAAATACACTCTCTCTCCTCGCCTCTCAGCACGTAAAGTTTCTGATACCACCACGGTGATATTAGGAAATACATATTTGGTCTTCATCCTGATTCCTGTCATACAACTTCTAAAAACCTTAGAATCTCCAAAGTCTGTCTTTTTGTATGCTACTGTTGACTGATAGCTAGAGTTGATCATTACAAGGGCATGATTAGAGGGTTAGGACTTTCAATCCAACCCCCAACCTCAGGGGAAGGAGACGGGCTAAAGGTCAAGCTGATCACCAATGGTCAATAGTTTAACCAATTATGCATATAATGAGGTCTCCAAAAAACCTAGGACACGGTTAAGTGAGCTTCTAGGTAGCTGAACACACGGAAGTTGCTGGAGGGTGGTGCACCAAGGAAGGGCAGAGAAGCTCTGTGCCCCTTCCCCCATACCTCACCCTAGGCATCTCTTCAACTGTATCCTTTGTGTTATCCTTTATAATAAACAAGAAAACATGTTTTCTTGAGATCTGTGAGCTGCTCCAGCAAATTTATCAAACCCAAAGAGGGGATCACGAGATCCCCAACTTGAAGCCAGTCAGTCGAAAGTTCCAGAGGTCCGGATGTATGGCTGGTATCTGAAGGTGTGGGAAGGCAGTCTTGAGGAATGTTTTTAATCTTTCTGTGTCAAGTTTAAATGCATATTCCTAGATTTCGGTTTTTGACCAATTTGAGTTACCACTGAATTGAGATAATTTAACTGTGTTATTATTACAGTTATGTTAAAGCGAACTAAATATGGCCTGAGAAGGACTCCGTATTTCTACATCTGAGTCCCGGTGGATGAACCCTAACTCAGCTTAAAAGGCAGATAAGGCTGAAAACCTAACTTAAGAGTATGCAGCTGTAACAACAGATAAGTCTTGGCCAATCCCAGCAGCCATATTTCAACCAATCATAGACTGCTGAGTGTTCAAACAAGGCAAACGTAACCCCATAACCAATTCAGCTGTTTCTGTACCTCACTTCTGATATTTTTTTTACAACACTTTCCCCTTTTTTTGGTCTATAAATTTGTTCTGACCAAAAGGTACCCCTGGAGTCTCTCTGAATTTGCTGTGATTCTGGGGGCTGCCTGCACCAATCGTTCACTGCTCAATTAAACTCCTTTAAATTTAATTCGACTAAGTTTTAACAGTTATGAATATGTTTCACAGTCCAGATGTCTTATCACATTTACATTGTATTTCCCCTTTCCTGACTTTCTCTCAGGGATGTCAGCTGCTTTCTGCAGTTATTAATCTCTAGATTACCTCTGCATCCTTTTTATTTTTATTTTTTGTAGAGACCAAGTCTCACTATGTTGCCCAGGCTCATCTCGAACTCCTGGGCTCAAGCTATGCTTCCACCTCAGGCTCCCAAAGTGCTAGGATTACAGGTGTGAGCCACAATGCCCAGCCTCAGCATGCCCCTTATTAATCATTCAACCAGTATTCACATATTAAAAATCCTCTCCATTTGAAATAGTTTAATTTATTTCTTACTATAAGACTTTGACAGCTGCACTAAACAGGCATGTGAAAATTTGAAACTGAACTATAAAAGAAGACGGGCAATTTTCAGGATGATCAAGAGTAATAAGATGTGGATAATAAACAAAATTTTGAATAATATAGTATAGTACTTGAAACTGGAGTAACACTGGCAGTGAAGAGAAATGGAAATATGTTTTACATGAAAAGTATAATAAAATGTTGGCAACATGGTTTCTTTGATATGTCACCTACTTAGGGGTTTTCTACGAAACAAAATACTTCAGAGAACACACACACACACACACACACACACACACACACACACACACACGGGAGACAGAATTCAGATAGTTTGAGAGTTCATTATTCTTCACAGAGAAAAGGGTCCATCAACTGATGAAAAATTTGGAAATCAGACTTAGCCCTTCGTGTTACCTAATTATAAGCATGACTAGACATCAGAGAAAAAAAAAAAAAAAGAAACAGTAAATAAATGCATGCACTAAGGAAAAAAGTTTATTGGTTTAGTAAGTAACACTTTTTTTTTTTTTTGGAGACAGGGTCTCACTCTGCCGCCAAGGCTGGAGTGCAAGTAGCACAAGCATGGCTCACTGCAGCCTTGACCTCCTGGGCTCAGGTGAGGCTCCCACTTTAGCCTCCCAATCAGATGAGACTAGAGGCCCACGCCGCCATACCCGGCTACTTTTTGTAGAGTTGGGGTTTCCCTGTGTTGCCCAGGCTGGTCTCAAACTCCTGAGCTCAAGCGAACTGCCCACCTCAGCCTCCCAAAGTGCTGGGATTACAAGCATGAGCCACCTCATCCAGCCCAACATTTTTATTTTCTAATAGTCATTCTAAATATCAATTTATAATATTCATTCTTTATACTTAATTGATTCTATTTGCTTTAAATATAACTAAGTTAACCTCTCGTTACTATTCATTGAGAAAATTTAAAATGACCATCATCTACAAGTTGATTGTGTGTGTTGCTGGCTTTTCATTGATTGCTGAGTCACTGAAATTCACAGTTCTTAGTTCTATAAAGATAGCTAGCTTTTGTATACTACACTTCATAGTTTGTGACTTTTAAGTAATTTTTTTCATTTGATCCCTTATAAAAACAGTCCTGAATTAAGCTTGTCCTCTCATTTCTCTCCCAGCAATCAGCATGCTCCCGTCCACTACAATAAATCTGAACAGACATATATATCCATTTATCTGACTAAACTCAAGACAGTATTATGTCTACTATGGTACTTAACCTCTCTGCTGAGCTTTCCCTCAGAGTTCTGTCTGCTCACTTCCCCCACAACACTCTCTGAATCACATATACATTTTTGCAGGAACTATCACAAGCACTTTAAATTGAAGAGTCAAACTGCACAATTTCTTCATTATTCTTAAAACTTACCTGTTCTACTTCTCATCCTTAAATTTACTGACACATACTAATCTCCGTAGCTGAACTGAATTAGCAATTTTCAGAACCATAAAAATCTAAAAATCTGAATGTCACAACCAGATAAAAAATAAATTAGTGGCACTAAAGTGAGTTTCTCCCCTAAATCTATGGGAAATAAATGAAGTCTGATATTCCCAAGAGGTAAACTGGCAAGAAAAATGCTGACAGAGTTTTTCATGACTTCTTAAAACAAATGAGAGGTAGCCAGAGAAACAAACAAGAGTCTCCCAGGATGCATCCAAAAGAAATAGCTGTTCAAATGTAAAAGACAAAATCCTAAACCTTTTTTCTCTGACAGGATTTAAGTGAAAATGAACATCATCAACAAAAGACTGAGCCTACATAAAACAGAAGAAAAGAAATGCTTACAAAATCACAATCAGTTTGGTTCTTACAAAATTCCTTAGCTTTCTGTAATAGTGCTGAATTAATACTCAGATATTCTAAAATGTGGGTTCCAGCCATGTGAATTTGCCAAACAGAATGTAAAACTTAGGGTGAGAAGTCTGAAAAATAATTGTACTTAATCTCTTGCAGCAACATTTAAAAACTAACCACAGAAATGTCAAAAGAAAATAAATGGAATTTTTTTTTTGGCTACAGGCAATACAAAGAGAAGTATAATCAAACATATAAAAGCTGCTTTAGGCACATTTCAAGGTAAGTTACAGGACTGCATAAAAGATTAAACACCTAGGCCAGGCACGGTGGCTCACACCTGTAATCCTAGCACTCCGGGAGGCCAAGGCAGGCAGGTTGCTTGAACTCAGGACTTCGAGACCAGCCTGCGCAACTTGGGGAAACCCAGTTCCTACAAAAAAATACAAAAAGTCAGCTAGTCCCAGCTACTCAGGAGGCTAAGACAAGAGGATTGCTTGAGCCTGGGAGGTGGAGACTGCAGTGAACAGAAAACACACCACTGCACTCCAATTTGGGTGGCAGAGTGAAACCTTGGCCAAAAAAAAAAAGAAGGAAGGATGGAAAGAGAGAAAGAAAAAGAAAGAAAGAAAAAGAAAGAAAAAGAAGGAAGGAAGGAAGGAAGGAAGGAAGGAAGGAAGGAAGGAAGGAAGGAAGGAAGGAAGGAAGGAAGGAAGGAAGGAAGGAAGAGAGAGAGAGAGGAAACACCTATTAGAAAAAAATTTGATCAAGGTCGCTTTATAAATATGGTTGCAACTAATTTTTTAAATAAAAACAAAAAATGACCAAAAGAGCTGAACACTCTTCTAATCAAGTATCACATTAAAATAAATGTCAACAACTAGAAAAGCCTACCATGATTCTTTACAAGTTGTATTCATGGTACATGGGGACTTGGTGTGGGTCTGGACACCTGCAGTACTGACTGCACTGAGTTGGTCCCCTTGGTGACAAATCTTCCATTTGGTTTTTCTAAGTTGATAATATGTGTAAGTTCTTAAAAACCTACTTTTTGTTAAAAGTGTCAACAAATATTGTCATTAAACACTTTACAAATAACATGCCTTTGCAAATGTCATTAATTTAAAAGTAAGTTATAAAGGCCTATAAAATATTCATATTTATATTTGTGATATGCTAAAGAATCCTGGTAAGCTCACCTCAAATACTGCCTTAGACGGGTATGATGTGTTTCAAAGTGGGGGCCTTGAGGAGTGTAAAAACTATAAATTTTGTTTTTTTAAATTAAATCAATACTCATCTATTTCAACAATGAAATGTGATGTTTTCTTAAAGCAAACTTTCACAGCTTCCTCTACTTTATCATGGTTAACAAAGACGCATCAAACTCAGAATTTATATTCTTCACAAAAGGTAACCAAAAAAAAAAAAGCATATGCAGTAAGGAAAAATCGCTATTCAGCTTCATTCGTTTTGTTTGTTTGTTTGTGTTTCCTTTGAGACAGGGTCTCACTCTGCCACCCAGGCTGGAGTTTAATGGTGTAATACCAGCTCACTGCAGCCTCAACGTCCCAGTCTCCAGCAATCCTCTCACCTCAGCCTCCCAAGCAGCTGGGACTACGATTGTGTGCCATCACACCTGGCTAGTATTTTTTACATTTTTTGTAGAGACAGGGTCTCAGAAGGGCACCATGGCTCAAGCCTATAAACCCATTTCCTTGTGAGGCTGAGGCTGGAGGACTGTATGAGACCAAGATTTAGAAACAAAACCTGCCTTGGCAACAAAGCAAGTCCCATCTCTGCAAAAAATTAAAAAATGAGTCAGTCACCATGGAGCTCGCATACAGTCCCAGCTACCTGAAGAACTGCTTGAGTCCAGGGGGTCAAGGCTGCAGTGAGCTATGATCACACTACTGCATTCCAGCTTGGGTGACAGAGTGAGGCCCTGTCTCTAAAAATAAAAAAAAATAAAATAAAGAAAAAAACAGCTTACAAAGGCTGGAGCAGTCAATGAACAATTATGAGACAACACAGAGAAATTCTCCTTAGTAAATAAAACAAGATTCCTGGAAGCTGGATAAAGCAAAAATGGTTGTTGGGACCATTCATCATTTGAAACGCATCCTTCACTAATGATGAAAACTGTGGTGTAACAATAAGCATCACGATCAAGCAATACTCCTCAGTGAAGAACTCTGCTTAGTATTTCCAGAGACAATAAAGAATCTAGCCAGTGGGTCATACGCCATCACCATCTCAGTTACTATATATTATATGCTATAGAAGGAGTTCCTCTCCCAGAAAAAAACAGAGAGCCAAATGAAATCCAGAAACAGCAGGCAGATAACACCTATTACCTCACTTCTTTGGCATCATTTTGAGCATGTCTTCTCATTTAATTTCTGTGAATATAGCTCCAAAAGCCTGGAAATCTAGACAACGATGCCAAGAGAAAAAAGAAAAGACCTAGATTTTGATCCTGGTTAATCAGCGCCAGTTTGGTCTTTTTGTAATGGCTACTTTGTGAAAATTAACTAAGTTAAAGCAAATGTACGTCACCAATTAAGCAATAAGTAGGAGTCTCTTTTGTTTTTGCTTATCTTGAGAAGTAATTTTAAATAATTCAAATAAACTTCTCTTCAAAAAAAAAAAAGAATGAAACAAGGCAAAGTTTGGGTAATTTTAAATCTAAAATAGTTTTGTAATTTTCCATAACAACAAATGGCTACTTTCAAGTTAGTGTCCAAAACCCAGGGAGGTCTTAAAGAAAATTCTGATCTCATCTAACAAAAGCTGCTCATGCACAAAGAAGAAAACTGGGCATTAATAGGAACTTCCATAGGTTAAATTATAAAACAGTGTTAGGAGGGTTGGAACTCTCAATTAGAGAGTCTTTTCTCCTGACTCCCTAGAGAGTGTACTTCTCCAGGGAGATTTACTTTGCAATCTGCCACCAAAGGATACCTTTAAATTCCACACTATTTACTCTTTCCAGAGTACAGACATGCTGGGTTTCAAGATTGTTCAAAAGTATTGCCATTTCTGGGGAACTGATAAGAATCTATGCCTATAAAGACTCTGTCTCACCAATTTACCACTGTCTGAAATGTCATAGTCTAAGTCTTTGACTAATTAAACAAAATCTCCAAAGAGGACAAAGTTAGAAAGAACTACAACTCATGTAAAAAAAGGAAATGCACATTAAGCCTTAAAACTTGGCACATAGACAGGTGAGGTGAAGTACCTGTTTATGTGTAAAATCCTGTCTTAACAAAGAGAAAGAAGCAGGTAACGAGATTGCTGAGGAGGTTGGAAACAATATTCTACATTTTCCCTCTTTCATGTTTCAAAACTATGAAATTCACTTTTCTTCGGCTTAGCTTCTTTCACTTAGACCTTAGCAGATTCACTGAGTGTCAAACGTTGAGTCACAGACATAGGTAGTTACTTTGGACAAAAATATTTAATTTACAGAAGAAGGGGAGACTGACACATCAAAAAGGACATGTAGCTAAAGAATGGTTTCTTTGATCGTATCCTCAGTTGACCAAACCTGTTTTGTATAGAAGAATAAAACAAATCACCGCCAACAGAAAATAACCAATCCAACTGTTATCTGAACATCAGAATAGGCAAAGACATGGAAGACATTTCAAACTCTTGGAGATAGCTTCTAAGTTTCACACTAAATCTTGACAGGTAGCCAAATAAAAGAATTAGCAGGCAAGGATACATGCACAAACACACATGCACATATATATATACACACACATATATATATAAATCTTGAGGGGAACCATGTCTGGCAGGCATACAAATAATAAATGCAACTTACTAAATTCAGGAAATCCTGTTCTGAGGCAGCAATTTACATAATCATAACAACACTCTTACAGAGCAGTAGAATTCTAATTTCCCCCTATATAACAGATGAAGAAACGAAGTTCCAGAGATATTAAATAATTTACCCAATATCATATAACCAGAAAGTAACAAAGCCAGCCCTAGAACCTATGGTTTGACTTCAAGCCTATAATCCTTTCCCCTCTATTCTGAAGGCTCTTCTTTCTACTACCACCCATGAACTTGGTGGGGCACAGAGATATGACTAAGAAAACGTCTTTCCAAAAGAAACACAATTGTCTTAAGACCACCCTCCCATGGAAGCTCATCAAATAATCAGAAAAGATTAATCATGGAAGAGAGAAGAGACTAAAGCTATCACCACATCAAGAGAGACTTTTCATTTTACTTCTGAGGGTAACTCTTCAGAGATTCTCCAGGAGATTTAACATTCATAGTAAGACAACCTTTGTTCACACTGAAGTCTCATTCCTCACCTTCCTGCCACCTCCCCAGGAGCTCAGAGGAACTCTGTCTCAGACTATTGTAATTTGGACTCATTCATTTCACCTAAAAATCATTTACTTCCCCTCTAAAATTCCCTACAGCCCATTCCCCACCCTGCTTCCCTCTCCCCTATGAAGAGGGTACTCAAGCCTCAACCATCTCTCCCTTCTTTGTGTTTCCTATGTGCAGGACTCTTATGTATCCATGCACATTGATAAATCTGTCTATCGTCAGTCATTTCAGCAAACCCTCAGAGGGCAGAAGGGAAGCTTTGCATCAGCCCCTGCAAACTGTTTCAACTGTTAAACCTAAAAAAAAACTTGAGTTTCCCACAGAACTCTTCATTTTTCTAGGTATGCTAGTTTAGAAAAACTTCCTCACCATATCAACAAATGTTAACATATTGCTAGGAGACAGATGAATCCATAGAAGCTTCCCTCGGTCTGAAAGGATGGAGGGGAAAAAAGGGCAGTGAACCAGGTGTGATTTACTGGGTTCATTCATCAGATTTAGGCAAAATGGTGGCAAAACAGACCACAAAAGAATGCAACACAATATTTGGTGGCCATTCTCCCTGGTATTCATGTACTCTGGTTTCTAAAGGCACCTGATAAAATGGCATATAGAACAGCACTTGAGAGGTTCAACAAGTGAGATGCTGGGAGACCATCTTTTCAAACACAAACTATGCATTTGTGAGCAGCCTATCTTTCAGAAAACTTAAGTCCTTTGGGTCAACTGCTTGGGTCAAATCACAACTTGAAACAGTAAGAATTTCAAATGGAAAACTAAGCTATTTCCCTTACATGCCAGTTATCAACTGCTTGTCTTTCATATCAAAATTCACCCTGTTTGCCTGTAATGAGAAAATGGATCTGAGCTCTATAAATATTTTAATATTTCGGCTGACACAACATTAAATTTTCTCAGTAGAAGGTCCTAGAGATATGTAGGAGGAAAGGGTTTTGCTCCCTGGTTCCTGGTTCCTGGAGAAGCCCAGATAGCTTCTCCAAAAGATGGCTTCTCTAGTGACCGGCTTCCCTCATGGGCATAGCTTCATCAGAGCAAGATTTCTGCTTCAGTGCACAGCAAGCAACAGTACCCAGCAGCCAAGAGCTACTCCTGGTATTCCCTCAGGAAGATACGCAGCACAGGGTCTTTTCTAAGAAATCTCCCTGCGAACAGCTTTCCCTCAGCATCCTAGAGGGCAGAATTCTGACAAGTTCTGAGGGTGGATTTTCAGTAAGTTCCACTGAAATGGCACCACTGCCATTCAGAAAGCCACACCATGCCCTCTCCAACAAGGTCAAGATCTTAGCCCAGGGTAGTGGTAGCAGTCTCTCACCTAAAACTACCACAAAAAATAAGAGGTAGGTTTGGTAGGCCTCTTTTGGATTTTAGAGGCAACATATACACTACATCTGAATGTGCCACCTTAACCGATTACAGAGTGACCTAGGAAGTTACCAATTTTGAGTAAGGAACACAATATATGAAGGTTCAACAGCAAATTAGGGATGGGCAGTGCAAGCTGCTCTACCACTTGGGACTTTTGATCCAGTAGATCTAATGCTTTGAATTGTCTGTGGGAAATAGACATGCTGTAAGGAGCCTTTTAGCCAGCGTGCACTGCATTAGCTCTTGGCTATAAGAGATTGGTGCTGGAGAAGCAAGCTTTCCCCAATACTTCATAGGGCAAATTTCCAGCAAGTTCCAGAACAAAGAGTTTCAGCAAGTTCTGAACAGTAACACAGTGGCTTTTCTACCACAGCCTTTGGCTCAGCCCTAAAGAGAAAGGCTCCCTATCTGAGCCTCTACTCAGCCCTAAGGTAAGCATTTGCTCTTTGTATCTGCTATTCTTATGTTCTTGAGAGTGCACAGTTTTTCTCTCCTGATTAGACTCAGATTAATATACCTTAACAGTAAGTTGCGAGGCTGTGTTCAGTCTAAGAAACCCAATACAAGAACCTCATTTAAACAAACAGGAGCTCATTTTGTTTTGTTTTCAATGTTTAAAACTCAAAATTATATAGGAATAATTTAGACCAAGTTTAGGCATAGCACTAAGTTCTTGACAAACTTATTTATATATTCATTAACAGGGCTATTTCAGTCATGGTTTGGCAAACTGTACATTCCTTTTCCAGACATTCTGTAGTCTAAAATGTAATTAATCAGCACATGGCCAGGAGTTCGAGGCCAATCTGAGCAACACAGCAAGACTCTATCTCTAAAAAACTTTAACCAAAAAAAAAAAAAATTAGCTGGGCATGGTGGCATGAGCCTGTAGTCTCAGCTAACTGGGAAACTGAGGCAAGAAGATCACTTGAGTCCAAGAGTTAGAGGTTACAGTGAGCTGTGATCACGCCACCACTGTACTCCAGCCTGGGCCACAGGGCAAGAACCTGTCTCTAAAAAAATAACAAAGAAGGAATAAAAATTGTCTCTAAAAAAAATGAAGAATAAAAAATAAAATCAGCCCCTAACTTATAATCACCATCTTTAGCATTATTTTTAGCAATTCCTGATCTCTCCTATTATTCAAGCTCTAAAAGGTCTGAAATATGGAGGCTAAAATCACAAATAATGTTATAAAAACGATTTTCATTATCAAAAGAGTAGCTCTTACATGTAAATACTGATAATCTCACACAGGTCAAGGTTATTGGCTTGACTCACTCCACATTCCCTAAGGGACTGTTAAGCCAACTCTTAACCACAAGGAAATCCAAACAAGCTTGCAACAGTAGGTCGGTGCAAGCTAAACAATGTATCTTGGCAAACAGCTTAAGTGCAAGGAACACATAGGAACATCTTTAAACAGTGTCTGAATGTCTGTTGTTCCCATTAAGTAGAAATACACTAAGGGGTTCACAATTCTTTTAACAGTTCAACAAAAACTTAAGCCTATCAAATTACAATAATCGACTCAGAAAACAACCAAACCAACAAACAAAAAATCCCACTGATGCTACTCAAGAGGGGAAGACACCAAGTTTTCACATAAGTAGAAAATAACCATCAATGCTTCACCCGAAAGGGGTGGAGACAGTAGCAGATTAAGCATCGAAAAGCAAATCAGTGCTTTGTGGGGGGGTTTTAAGTAAACTTTAGAATTAAACTCTAATTTCTTAAACAACAAAAATGAAAACTAAATATCACTGACAGTTAATTTTTAATGACTCCAGAATGAAATGTGTGAAATTTGTTAGTAGCCATCTTTATGAACGGTTAAGTCTGAAAAGATGCCAAAGACAAACTAGAAATTACAAGTAATGTTTTATGTTACTGCTTAGGAGTCTCTTTAGAAAAACAAAAATTATGCTTTTACAAGGACATTTCTTATTTTTAAAAAAAAGGTTTATCTTACTTGAGAGAGTCCAGGGGACGATGCATGTCCCGGGGGCGTTGCCGCAAGATTTGGATGCCCCTTGTTTATTTCATGTGCTGAATAAGGGGATGGGGTAGGGGTTCCCGGCTGTCTTGCTACTTGTGTTACCTGTGAGGAAATCAATATTTAGTAAGAGCATTATATTAGTAAATCAATCTTAATAAATACAGCTGAACTATCTGATTTTTAATTGGATTTCCTGCCTCACAACTTACACTAAAATAAGCACCTGACTGAACAAACACTTAAATTTTTCAAAACTGAAAAAAATAGATTTCTTAAAAAATATATACATGAATATTCTCATCAATTTGATCAAAGATTCTTGAAGCATGATCTCAAAAGCAAAAATCTTGAAAACACATGCTACAGGAAAGAAACAATACTTGAAACTACAAACTGTATGATACCATTTTGTAAAAGGAACAGAAAAGAAATAAATGGTTGAAAGAGGAAGGAGATGACTACAGAAGAGGAATAAGGAGAGTTTTGAGGGTGACAGAACTGTCTGTATCATGCTTATAGTGAGAACTGAATGTCTCCGTGCTTGTCAAGACTTATGGACGTATACACTAAAAAGGGTGAATCTTACAAAATTACATCTCAATAAATCTAAACTCCAAAAATGGTAAGTTACTTATACGACATAATCTCATTTTTGTCTTTAAAAACGTATATCTAGCCAGGTGCTGTGGCTGATTCCTGTAATCCCAGCACTTTGGGAGGCCAACACAAGAAGACTGCTTAAGAACAGAAGTTTCAGACCAGCCTGTGCAACACAGCAAGACTTCATCTCTATTTTTAAAAAATATTTTTTTTCATTAGCTAGGCATGGTGGCATCCACCTGTAGACATAGCTACTTGGAAGGCTGAGGCAAAAGGACTGCTTGGGCCCAGGAGTTCAAGGATTACAGTGAGCTATGATCACACCACTGTCCTATAACCTGGGTGACAGAGGAAGACCCTATCTCTTTAAATACAAAAAATTTTTTAAAAAGGACATCTAAACATGTGTATACATACACATGTGTAGGAATGTTTCTATACACATATTTGTTTATGTAGGTATATAATACACACATACACATCTAAAAACATGTATATATAATATTTTTAAAGATCTGTAAGGAAACACACCAAAATCATAACAGAAAGCATTGCAGGTATTTCTTTATTTTCTCATTTACATTTTCTAATATAATACAATAATCATAAATTTATACAACTGAAAAAAATCAGCATGTTTTTATGTAACCAAAAATTTTATTTTCTCCATTTTTTGCAGGCAGTAAATTGCTCATCAGCCCATGACAGATATGAAACCACTTTACTCAGACCCCTAGTGGAAGTGTCTACCAATCAATCCTAGCCAGCTCTTCCCTCTCATAGTCTAATCCAGACTAACACTGATGGTTTTGCAAACTTTCATGAATTATGGACAGTTCTGTACTCTGCTAAAATCAAAGAAGCCATTCTCCTTAAGCAATAGTTCTTAAATTTGAGAGGAACATGAACCCTTTGCCAATCTAGAATAAAATACAGACTTCTCAGAATCATATTATTAAATGCATAAAATATATAGGATTATGACAACAAGTGATCTATATTGAAATACAGGTATAAAAATATTAAAACAAATTCCTGACATAGTAATATACGTTCTTTATTGGTGCATTAAATATAATAACTAACAGCAATTGTTGTCTATAGTCATAATACAAAGAAATGTTAAAATTCATCATTAGACATATTCTCTACTTTCAGTTCATAGGTCTTCTGAATTTTATCATAAAGTTAAAAACTCTGCCCAGGGAAAAAGGAAAATGGCCTGGAATTCACTCAGTCAAAAGGTCTGAAGAAAATCTAGTCCCTGGTACTCTAACCTTCAAATCACTTACAACTCTCTAAACAGACAGAAACATCTTCAGGATCAGCTACCCGATCCCAATACTGAAATCAAATGGACTCACACAGAACTAACTAGAACTAAAAGCTTACGAGTTAAAAGACACATAAATGATGCTACAAATAATTGTAACTAGTTTCATCCCTGTTTTGTAAATAACTTTGATTATGATTTTCTTGGGAATCTTTTTTCTTGGGAAAATTTTGTTTCCAATTTTGAGTGACTATTACCTTTATAAGGGCATAAAGTTTACCATGAAATGTAACAGCGTATATAAATCTCACCAAGGAAATTTTTCAAAGGAGAAAAGTTGGACTGCTATGTAAACATCTACTTTAGAAAATTAATAATCAGAAATGAAGAGTTCTTATAAGTAAATTTCTTACCAACAAAGCTTATGAATTTATATTATTTCCCATGTTTTAGAATTACTTATTTTGATATTTTGCTAAAGTAAAACCTCAATATGAATACACATTTTTAACATGGGAAAAATTCTGTACAGTGAAATAAAGTAAAAATAAAAAGAGAGCAAAGAAGTTAACTATATAAAATCTTAGACCAGTTTTCAGATTTATTCTGATAAAAATTAAATATCAAATTTGCCCATGACAATAAATCATAGTAAAGTTTTTAAATACTATTGATAAAAAATATTAAAATACATTATATGTTTATCAACTAAACTAACAAAAGTAAGTTAAAAACAAATCTTTGCCCCATTATTGGCAGGGATCTAAGGAAGCAGGACACAGATAAGATACTGTGAATCGGTTACTATCTTCCCAGGATTATAGAACAATGTGTCACCAAGTAAATGCT
This sequence comes from Macaca mulatta, assembly GCF_049350105.2. NCBI lineage: Eukaryota > Metazoa > Chordata > Mammalia > Primates > Cercopithecidae > Macaca > Macaca mulatta. The sequence goes on along the minus strand of NC_133406.1, from coordinate 219,905,776 downwards.
TCAAAACAATCACTCCAAAATTATTTCACTTTAGAGTACATACCCTAAAGAAAATCTCACCTCAAAAATTAGGAACTTAAAGATATATCCAGCAGCATTTCACATGATGGCAAAAACAGGTAGAAATACCAACTAATGGGAAAATGAAGTAACATAACTGAACTAAATACATACAAAATATAAACCCGTACACTGCAGAGTTGTAAAGAAAAATACATCTGCAGAGTTGTAAAGATTGTAAGCTATGTTTCCTACAGAACTATAAAGAGGTACTGGCATATACTAAAGAATACTGAAAGAACAAATTAAATCATTACAAATAAAATTAGTATCCACTGGTTTGTCAGAAAACTATTATATTGCCCCATAAAACACAAATGTTTGAGAGAAGGAGAAAAAGCATTGTGCCAAAGCCAAAAGTAGTATGCTCTTGCTACATAAAAAGCTTCCTTAAAGGAAACACCGATGAAAAACAACTTTCATGGGTATATGCCTATGGTATGCATCCTTTGCAACTCTAAATAGTTCTGCCTAACTAGTAATCCTTTGGTATCAGATATTCTAAAAGGGCACTTCCTCCTAAATTGAGGGATGTCTACTAATAAAAGCAGGTCAAAGAAAATAAGTCTGCATCAAAATAATAGAAGAACTAGAATTTCTAATAAATTCTTTCTAGAAACAGGCTGTTACATATAATAAAAATCTCTCAGCTTCACTGTGCTGTATTCAATTCAAATAAGATCCTCTATTACATATGTCACACTGCATTAGGCATTCCATATTTGCTTTTAGTGTATTTGTTACAGGGCTTAATGTCTCTGCCAGGGAAAAAAGGTATACCATCTTTAACTAGAAATTATACAGAACAGAAATAGTTAGCACAATCTTATCCCAAAGAAATGCCACAAAGGCTAATAAAATTGCCATAGATAAAAATCAAATTTAGACTAAAATTTAAATACCTCTTGCAAAATATTCCTAAATTAATGATTAACGAATCTTATACTATCTAGCTAAGGGTGCTTCTCTCTTGCTAAACTGTTCAATTTCAGGTCATACTGTTGAAATCCATCTCCTTTAAAGGTAGTAGCAAGAAGTTATTATGCAAAGAAAACAACGTACATTTTCCCATTATTTGAAAGAAATTGCTACCTTCTCAACTATGAAGGCTGGGAGGGAGCAGAGGTGTAGAACAGCTGATAACAGCAACTACTTAACTACCTCCAAAGCTAAACAGATTGTTGTCTTTTCTATAATACTAATCCTAAGCAAAATACATCAACCATTTCTTGTAGTGCAATATATGTTTGTGTGTACTGCTTATTGTGTTTAAAAGAAAATATGCCCAAGAAACGTTTTTGTTTCTTATAGATATTATATTTTTGCATTGGTAACAATGTGGGGCTTACAAAATTTTCATTCTCTTTCTGGTAGAAATGTAAACTGGTACAACCACTTTGGGAAGCCATTTGGCATTAGCTGGTAAGCTTGGAAACAGTCATGCCCTATGACCCAGCCATTCCACTCCCAGATATACTTCTGGGAAAAAACAATGAAAACGTGCCCCAGGGTACAAGAACAAAAATGTTTATAGTTGTATTGTTTTAATAACCAAAAACTGGAAACAACCCAAGTGTTCATTAATAGAATTGATCAATAATGAAATTTTCATACACAGAAAATTTTCCTATACAGAAACAGAATAAAAAACTAGCATAACACAATTTAGATGACCCTCATAAATGGTACTGAGTAAAAGATTAAGAACAATATATAAAGTATGACTCCATTTATCCAAATACCCAAAACCAGCAAAACTGGACCATATTAGTCAATAGAGGTATATACATGTTTAGCAACACTATAAAGAGAAGCAGGAAAATGACTTTTAAAAGGCAGATAGTATTATTTCTGGGGAGAGAGGAAATTATGACACGTCATGTAATTTTTTTAAAAATTGGTTTGAAACATTTTTTTTGCTTTAAAATTATTTGTTAAACTCTACCTTTAAGTTTTATGTACTTTTATGAATGTGTATTTTAATCCTCTTCCATACCACCTACCTCAAAAACAAGATTAAAGACAAAAACAAGTGAACTACTAACACCTGTGATAAAATATCACTTACACTGGTATTACACTGTTACTCTGCATAGTAGAAAGAAAATTTAAAAAGAAATACTGCTGGAAGAAAGAAAAGCTCTAAAATTTTGACTCAGTGGAAACTTCAGGTAGCTAGTGATTTTTCATTCAAGATTTCCACCAAAAAATAATCTCCTATAAAATTAACGACATTTGGTGGTTGGTGACCAATATTAACTTCACAGAGTTTTACAAAAATTTAAAGTAGACCATAAAGATCGTGCAAGTTAAGATTAGTCATTAGGTATAAAATGTATTTATCTAGCACTAACTTAACAGATTTGATTATATTCTGCCCAATTAAGAGCTATCATACATAAACCACAATGTTCAAATAACAAATAAAATATGGAAAACAAAGTTTCCTTAATATGATCATCCTTATGACTCCAGAGCAAGGGAAATACCCCCTGAAGGAAACAAAATGGGGAAAAAAACTGGCCAGATGTAAACAACAGAGATTAGGGACTATGAAAAACGGTAGAGAATGGCCACTACCCAGGGGGCAGCAGATACTGAGATACTGGCATGCAGGAATTCCAGATAAGCAATGCTACTTCTTCAAAATTTTCAAGAGTAACCAAAAATAAGGCTTTCTGCATGAAATTGTCCTGATTTCCCATACACACTACATGCCAAATAAACCATATATTGGTATATTAAATACACAGGCAGCCAGAGTATGAACATGGCTCTAGGGGTATGTCATGATCATCATCAAATATAAACTTGCTTTTTAATTTTTTTTTAGGTGATGGGGTCTCATTGTGTTGCCCAGGCTGGGGTGCACTGGTGTGATCACAGCTCACTCCAGCCTCCATCTCCCAGTGATCCACCCACCTCAGGCTACAGAGTATCTGGGACTACAGGCACATGCCACCATGGCTCAGTAATGTGTGTGTGTGTGTTTTGTAGAGACAAGTTCTCATTGTGTTGTCCGGATGGCTCAGTAATACGTGTGTGTGTGTGTGTGTGTGTGTGTGTGTGTGTGTTTTGTAGAGACAAGTTCTCATTGTGTTGTCCGGATGGCTCAGTAATGTGTGTGTGTGTGTGTGTGTGTGTGTTTTGTAGAGACAAGTTCTCACTGTGTTGTCCGGACAGGTCTCAAACTCTGAAACTCAAGTGATCTTCCTACCTCCGCTTCCCAAGGTGCCAGGATCACAGGTATGAGCCACTACACCTGGCCAAACTTTCTATAAATACTCAGATATAGACTTGTGACTGGATTCTACACAAATAGGCATTGACTGAATACAGATATATTGTTAAATATAACACACGCAGAAAGCACTATGTTTTTATTGTATATATTTTATATAATATGAATAAAAACATACTGCTTTTAAAAGTACAGTAATTAATCAGTTACTAAAAGAATAACAGGAAACTCCAGGATTCCTATCAAGTAAATTAAATTTTCAGCAACAAATGATTCATATAAAGGTAAAAGGCACACGGTTTATGTGTGTGACGTCCCTTATTTTATAAATCCCAAGATAAAGTTTATTTAGCGAGGTCACCTAAAAACATTTCAGCAGCTGCAACTCATACACAGAAATAACCAAGTCCCATTCTGGGTAGTTCGGAAAGATCCCAAAGCTTTTCTTACCTGGGTAATTTCTATAGTTTATGCTCCTCAAGCAGCAGAATAGATAAGTGAAGTCTTTCCCTTCATTAATATTTTGTATCATCCTAGTTCTTCCTTCAGATCATTTATTTTCCAAAATCTATAGATACTGAGAACTAAATAAAAGCTGGTCTGCTCAACTAAAAGGAACACTACAGTGGATACTAGGATGGAAGTTTTACTTATACCTGACACTATTTGAATTCTGTTAATATCACTGCCAATCCACAACCACCAAGAAAAAAAGAGAAAGAAATAGAAAATGGTATTCCTCCTTGCTCTACTCTTACCTATACTTAATAAGTTGAATTACATGAAATTCCAGATTTACAGATATTCAAGTATATTTTAACCTTAAAAAAGAAAAGGTAATTTTATATGATTTGAGTAATACTTAAAAACTCAAGCAAACACACACCATATATGTTCTACTATGGACTTTGTCAGCACTGGGTTTAATTCTGAGGGTTGCTTTTCTTATTTACTAACTGTCCAACAGAAACAGGAAAATGTTCTATTTCAAAGAACATTTCAAAGTTGGAGGGTCAGTAACAATGCTAACAAACGAAAAAATAAATAAGAAAGAAACACTTCCAAAAATGTCTAGGTATTAAAGGTTAGCGAAAGTGGACCATATGTGAATCCTTGAGGACCACAGGGCAAACTATTTTTATTGAGACGGTCTGTATCGCCTAGGCAGGTGTATAGTGGCCCGATCTCGGCTCACTGCAGGTTCCAACTACCTCCCAGGATCAAGTGATCCTCCCAACTCAGCCTCCTGAGTAGCTGGGAATACAGGCGTGCACTACCACTCCCAGCTAATTTTTTATTTTTTGTAGAGACAAGATTTCGCCATGTTGCCCAGGCTGGTCTTAAACTTATGGGCTCAAGGAGTCCACCCGCCTTGGCCCTCCAAAGTGCTGAAATTACAGGCGTGCATCACCGCATCCAGCCAGGGTGGATTCAAATCTAAGATGGCTCTCAGTATTCCTATACTTGGTGTACACACCCTGAATAATTCCCTCCTCTGAAGAAAGAGGGGGGCCAGTGAATATAGTAGGCTGATGTGGCTAGGTAATTTATTAGTTATCTGAATTAATCAAGAGACAACTCATAAACTTAACAGCTTAAAACACCAAACATTTAAGTCCTTGTTGGCATGGTAAGGACTTAGGGTTTTATTCTAACATGATTGGGAACCTACAGGAAGTTTTAAGTAGGAGTGTGAAAAGATCCAATGTTTTCCAAAGATCATTTTGGTTGCTCTGTAAGAATAAGAACTGAAGAGTACAAGAATAGAAGCAGAGAGATTAGTTAAAAGCTATCATGCCAGGCCGCAGTGGCTCACATCTGTAGTCCCAGCAACTTAGGAGTGTAAGGCAAGAGGCCCAACAGCTCGGGGCTGTAAGGCACCATGATCATGCCTGTGAAAAGCCACTGCATTGTAGCCTGGTCAACATAGCGAGATCGTGTCTCTTAAGGGGGAAAAAAAAAAAAAGCTATTGCAATCATCTCGGCCACAACTGATGGTGGCTTAGAACATGGTAATAACAAGATAATTTGTTTGAGCAGGCGGGACAGAAAGGAATGTAGACTGATTGATTGATTCATTCGTTTAACATATATTTACTGAGAACTTTATACCAAGCGTTGTACTGGGTGCATGGAATACATCAGTGAGTAAGAGAGACTAAAATCCCTGCATTCCTGGAGTTTACAGTCTAGCTGAAATACTAACAGCCATAATACTTAAATAAATTATATAGTGTACTTGAAAGTGATAGATTATGAATATCAGGGATGGATTTTAAGTTTATGGCTTGAAAGATTAGGTGGGAAGAAGGGAAAGTACTCCTAATCCAAAATGCCTGGTACCAGAAGTATTTCAGTTGTTTTTTTTAATTGTTGAATGTATGCACTGTACCACTTCAGCAGCCCTAATCCGAAAATCCAAAATCCAAATGCTCTAATGATCATTTTCCTTGAGCCATCATGTTGGCACTCCAAAACATTCAGACTGTGAAGCACTGTATATTTTTGGATCGGGATGTTCAACCTGTATTACTGTGAGACAGGATTAGAGGCAGAATAGACAAAGGGAAAGGGATAATCACAAGTAGTTTTAGATGCCTATCAGAGACTCAAATGGAAATAATAAATAGTGTGTTGACTATATGAATCTAAGCTCAGGAGAGCAGTCAGGGCCAAGCAAGTAAATCTAGAGGTAGGTTCAATACCAACATTCCACATAGCATCTAAGCTAATTATCAAAACCAGCAAATTTCAGATGAAAACGTCGGAAACGTATGAGAGGAAGACAGCAAAAGGCAAAGCTAAAATTTATTTCTGGATCAATTTTGTCAATGTCAATTGTTACATACTCAAGGTTGTGCTTACTCTCATTATGTAATCAGTACGGTTTATTTCTCTGCTTAGTTTTTTAGGGTTTTTTGTTTTTGTTTTTTTGGAGACAGCGACTCACTCTGTCACCCAGGCTGAAGTATAGTGGTGCAATCTTGGCTCACTGCAACCTCCACCTCCCGGGTTCAAGCAATTCTCCTGCCTCAGTCTCCCAAGTAGCCGAGACTACAGGCACATGCCACCATGCCTGGCTAATTTTTGTATTTTTAATAGTCTGGTTTCATCATGTTGGCTAGGCTGGTCTCAAACACCTGACCTCAAGTGATCCACCTGCCTTAGACTTCCAAAAGTGCTGAGATTACAGGCGTGAGTCACTGCGCCCGGTCTTTCTGCTTGCTTTTTGTTTGTTTGTTTCTGACGCAGGGTCTTGCTCTGTCACTCAGGCTGAAGCACAGTGAAGGGATGCAATCACAGCCCACTGCAACCTCAAACTCCAGGGCTCAAGCAATCCTCCCGTTTCAGCCTCCCAAGTAGTTAAAACTACATGTGTGTGCCACTACACTGGGCTAATTTGTTGTATTTTTTGGAGAAACAGGGCCTCACTATGTTGCCCAGGCTGGCTTCAAACTCCTGGGTTCAAGCGATCCTCCCACCTCAGCCTCCCAAAGTGCTGGGATTACAGGCATGAGCCACTATTCCTAGCCTCTGCTTGTAATTCTAAAAGAAAAAAAACATGATCATCAGAGAATAAATCAGTAATATCCTAAACTAAAATTAAATCAAAGTCAGAATCTCAAAATTTCAAAATACAGGCAAAAGGTGACTAAGGAACAATCAAACCAATGTCAGTAGTCTCAGGATGGATATGGACCTAGCACCACAGAGAAGACACAAGCAGTAGATATATCTATAGATATAGATATAGCTATAGATATAGATATAGATATTGATACTATTTTGAGATGGAGTTCTACTCTTATTGCCCAAACTGGAATGAATGCAATGGTGCAATCTTGGCTCACTGCAACCTCTGCCTCCCGGGTTCAAGCGTTTCTCCTGCCTCAGCCTCCCAAGTAGCTGGGATTACAGGCGCACGCCACCACGCCTGGCTAATTTTTTGTATTTTTAATAGAAACAGGGTTTCACCATGTTAGCCAAGCTGGTCTTGAACTACCGACCTCAGATGATCCGCCCACCTCGGCCTCCCAAAGTGCTAGGATTACAGGCATGAGCCACCACGCCCAGCTGATACATATTTTTTTAAATAATGGGTCTGCTGATGCTGGGACAGAATATAAAGGATAGGAAGGATACCATACAGCAATCCAAACCAATTTGATATGATTCCTAATTTCACCTACTCTGTCATCATAAATGAATTATGTGATAAATACCATAGAAAATTTATTTTTTTAGTTTTATTTTTTTGAGGCAGGGTCTCACTTTGTCACCCAAGCTAGAATGCAGTGGCACAATCACAACTCACTGGAGCCTCCACTTCCCAAGCTCAATCAATCCTCTCACCTCAGCCTCCTGAGTAGCTGGGACTACAGGCACATGCTACAACGCCCGGCTAATAGGATATATTTAAAGTACTGCTGAAAAATAAAGTAACCAGGTCTGAGAAGAATCTGGAAGGGTTTAGTGGCATCTTACTTACACCTTGAGAACAACAAGGGTTCAGTTCAGATCAAAAGTTAGAGGCAGTATTTTGAAAAAAACATTGATTCTGTTGAGAGAGCATTAAAAAATATAGAAAATTAATAGATGCCAAGAAACTATGTGACAGTTGTCTGAACACTGTAAGAGTAAAAAATACTAACTCATTAGAGAACAAGTAAACACATTCTTACAATATATATTTAGAAAAATGTTTTAAAAATGGGAAGTTGCTTATGGTATAATTTTAAGTAAAGAAAGCAGGACAGAAATTTGTGGTGCACTGATAACTTTTTTTTTTAAGTGCACAGCAAAACAACTTGAAGGATCCTGTTAAAATGGGTGGTATGAGTCTTTTGTTAACAACATCATGGATCATGTTTTTCCTGTCATACTTTTCATTTTGCAGGGGCGGGGGGGCGAGCGGTTGCGGGTGAAGGAGTCTCACTCTGTTGCCCACACTAGAGTGCAGTGGTGCAACCTCGGCTCACTGCAACCTCTGCCTCCCAGGTTCAAGCAATTCTCCTGCCTCAGCCTCCCAAGTAGCTGGGATTACAGGCACATGCCATCACACCCAGCTAATTTTTTTTTTTTTTTTTGGTATTTTTATTAGAGATGGGGTTTTGCCACCTTGGCCAGGCTGGTCTGCAACTCCTTACCTCAAGTGATTCGCTTGCCTCAGCCTCCCAAAGTGCTGGGATTATAGGCGTGAGCCATTGTGCCCAGTCTCCTGTCATACTTTTCTCTGTGTTTCAATTTTTCTAGCAGACACATTAATTTTACGGTGAGCAAAATCTGCTATTTGGAACTTGGCAGTGAGGTATCCAGACTGTCTTATAAAATCCTGCTTAAGCCAATGATGTAGTTGAGGATGGCAAGGTTCATGCTATCCTTTGTGCCCTGCAGTCACCCAGAGACTGCAAGGACACAATCAGTGAGTGATCACTGATTCTTATCATCTGTTTGCATACTTGCAATCCTTGTGGACAGGAATAAGACTTAATGAATACTTATGACAGTGCTTGCAGACCAGTGGATACTCAGACGTTTAAGTATAAATATTTTCTCTGTTACTAACTCAACCAAATCTTACTATTATATGGCTATTTGAGGGTAAAATTATTTAGAATATCAACTCATGAAGACATCAGGTAGCCAGGGCTGGTTTACAGCCTAAAGGGAGGAAGCCAAGATAGTAAAAAGATTTTTATTTCTTTCACTGCTAATAGAATCCTGGAGAACTGTATTACAATTCCAAGGTCCTTTCCCAGTTCAACAGCTAAACCTTGATCAGTTAGGAATGACTGTCTTGAATTAAAAAAAAAAAAAAAAAAAAAAAGGGTGGTAAGGTTTATCTGTTCTACTAAATCCAATCATTTAGTAGAACTACACATAAAATTAATAAAATCTACATAAGCACAAAAAATTAACTCCTTACTTTTTCAAGGAATATACATATATTAGAGACCAACTGCTGTCCCTGTGGTCAGAAGCAGGAACACGTGACAACTGATCTTCTGAGGAGTGATAGCTTTTAACAGACACTCACATTCTCTTTCTTATGTTCAAAACCCACAGTCAGAGTTTTCCACCAGGACAAGGTTGTATGTGAGTCTGGAGATTACTAATATACATTCAGTGACTGCAATGAATTAGTCATTTACCAACTTACAACTTAATTTTTTAAAACTAATGCTTTACTATTTCCCTGTTGATCTTTAGTCAGTTGCTAATCAACTAGTTATTTAACTGACCCAAGGTAAGTGAATTCTATTTTAATTCCAAGGTATTAACAAATCTCAGATTTTAGTATTCAACTATAAATAAGCACACATTCAATTATATTATCAAAACCACAATATTAAGTTCCTCTGACACAGATCCCAAATCATATAAGATGTGAGACATATGTGCCCCCCTTTTGCAGCTGAGTCATGAATTACTACTTTCCAAACACAAACTTGAAAGAAGGAACATAAGCAGAAGGTAAACAGATTCAAGGTATCCAAGTAGGCTAAACAGCATCAATAAAAGAGCACAGTTGTTTCTACCAAAAAAAAAAAAAAAAATTAGGCATGGTGGTGTGCACTTGTAGTCCTAGCTCTAGGGAGGCTGGGATGGGAGGATTAAGCCCAGAAGTTGCAGCAAGCTATGATCATGCTACTGCACTCCAGCCTGGGAGACAGACTGAAACCCTATCTTAAAAAACAAAAAAAAAAAACCGTGGTGGCAGCAGGGGGAAGAAAAAAGAAAAAAATGAGCATGGGTTTCGGTGTCAGAGACCTAAGTTTGAATTCTGGCTCTACTACACAGAAACTATATAAGCAAATTACTTAAATTTAGTTTCCTCTTCTGTAAAAGTGAAAAGTAAGGTCTTATCACGCTGATTTATTCAACACATTAAGACAATATTTATCATAACGCCCAGTATATAAAAAGTGTTCTAAAGTGGTAGCTCTTTGTGTTTAATTATTTACCAATATTTAAACTGTTGGTTTAAAATCCTAATATTAAGCCAGTAAGTGTAGAACAGTTTTTGGGGTGAAATGATTCCTGCTTGATTTTCATTTATACAAATGGGAGTGAGGGTGTTACAATAACCCTAAAGCTGTGGTTTGCAAAGTGTGGTCCCTAGACCAGAGGCATAAGCATCACCTAGAAACTTTCTGAAAACAAATTCACAGGTCTCACCAAGACCTGCTGATTCAGTAACTCCAGGGGTGAGACCCATAAACGTATGGTTAACAAACACACCAGTTAACAACCACTGACCTAAACACAATAATGGCAAGTTTGCACTAACATTCACAGCACCTGCATGATATGCCTGCTTTTCTTTTTTTAATCTGCTGAATTACAACACAAATTAGCAAAAGACAGATTACTGGACATATATATGGCTATACTATATTATTGCTGGGTATGATGGAACACTGTCATTTATAAACATTTTTTATCCCTAAAATGTGCTTTCTTCCCCCAAAAAAGGTAAAAACCACTTTCTTGACTTAACAGACTCATCCTGCTCTCTCCTTTACCCTGCATTCACATTGCACCTAAGGAACATCTTATACTAGGTTAATGGTAAAACCTCAATTTCTTGAAATCCTTGAGGGAAGAACTGACTACACTACTAGATTTTCCAGAATGCTAGGAATTAATCTCTTTACAAAACTTATTTTCCTCATGTAACTGTTTTAAATGGAAATCTTTAGCATTGTCCACATTGAATGTAATCCAAACTTTTTTCTTGGCCACATAAATTCATCATTATGAACACCAAGTTTTATGCACAAATATACTTCATGAAGTGTCAATAAAACTCTAAACCAGTCTGTATACTTTTCTGCATCTACATTTGCTATCATGCAGTTAGCTATGATTTTCAGCTGCTACCAACATTCCAACCTGAGGCTATAAGTTTACTTGTTTGTTATTCCATCCTTCTAATAATCTTAGGTGGGCATCGAAACTCAACCAATATTCTGATACCTTTTCTTAGTTCCCTAGTATTCCTCCAATCTCCTAAACATATAAATCTTTTTCTTCTGCATACTTTCCACTTATCCTTAGAAATTCAGCCCAGGGCCGGGCGCGGTGGCTCAAGCCTGTAATCCCAGCACTTTGGGAGGCCGAGATGGGCGGATCATGAGGTCAGGAGATCGCGACCATCCTGGCTAACATGGTGAAACCCCGTCTCTACTAAAAAATACAAAAAAACTAGCCGGGCGAGGTGGTGGGCGCCTGTAGTCCCAGCTACTCGGGAGGCTGAGGCGGGAGGCTGAGGCAGGAGAATGGCGTAAACCCGGGAGGCGGAGCCTGCAGTGAGCTGAGATCCGGCCACTGCACCCCAGCCTGGGCGACAGAGCGAGACTCCTGTCTCAAAAAAAAAAAGAAAGAAAGAAATTCAGCCCAAATCTCACCTCCCATGAGAAAAATTTCTTAAAACCCTGTCTCCCTAACTGGGTTTCACACTGCTGCTCCACACTTATAAGAATAGCAAGACATTCTCTGCCTGTCCTTCTATAAGCATTTATCTCACTGCACTTAAACTAGACTTCACTTTCAGCTTTCCCACTAGGTTGTAAGTACCTTGAGGGCAGGGAGCAGTGTATCTACTGTGCACAATGCTTGCAAGCAGATACTCTAAAAAAGAGGAACAGGCTATGGTCTGGGGGGAAAAACCCTTGCCAGGGAAGCATAAGAACTTTGGCTCAATGATACAGTATCTGCTTTGTCTAAATTACAGGACCTTGCTTTTGTTCAGTGTTACTATTTGATTTTTATTTTCTTCACTTCCAACAAAGTGTTGAACAATTTCTTTCCTCTAATTCTTTTAGCTACTCACCAACTTCTGAGTACATTTTGTCTTTCCAGCCAAAATGTAAGAATATAAAGAGAACCCTCTTTTCCATTGTTTTTTCTCCCACAGAACCTAACCCAACAAATAATAACAATGAGAAAAAAAAAATCTGCCCCTAAACATGACCTGGGTTAAACTTATTTTATAACATTTCTTAGCTTCTTTTAAAAAATAATTGGGACTCCTAATACTTGACCAATTTTCACAGACGTTAATGAGTTGTCCTCCAGAAAGCTTCCCACCCAATGCAGCCAAACAATCTTTAGTCATAGATTTCAATATTATACTGTCATGTGTGGTTAAACAACAGGCCTACACTCTGAGAAACACATTATTATGTGATTTAGATGCTGTGCAAACAGAGGGTACTTACATAAACCTAGATGGTACAGCCTACCACCTACCTAGGTTATGTGGTACAGCCTATTGCTCCTAGGCTACAAACCTGCACATGTTACTGTACTGAAAACTGTAGGTAATTGTAACACAACAGTAGGTATTTGTATACATAAATATAGAAAAGGTACAGTAAAAATATGGTAGAAATCTTGTGGCACCACTGTCACACTCTGTCACTGACCTAAATGTCATTACGGAATGCATGACTGTACCTCTTTCCTTTTCTTTTCTATAAATGTCTTTATCAAGAGAACAAGCTCTAAATTGGTCTTTCAAAGTCTAATCCTTTAAGCAAGTTTAAAATAAATACTTGACCAGCCTAGGAAACATGGCAAAACCCTGTCTCTAATAAAAGTACAAAAATTAGCCAGAGGCTGTGGCTACTCAAGAGGCTGAAGTGGGAGACTGCCAACTGACCCCAGGAGGTCAAGGCTGCAGTGAGCCATGATCATACCACTGGGCAACAGAGTGAGACTCTGTCTCAAAAGAAAATTAATAATAACAAATAACTAAATACTTGACACCTCATCCTAATTGATTTTTCTTAATTTTTAAAAAAGTTATTGGGGGACGGGGAAGCATGAGGGGCCAGGTCCTGCAGCCTCATCAGACTCAGTCCACTCCTGGAGGTAAAAAATGAAAAAAAGGTAAAAAATATAAAAACATTAAAAAAAAATAGTTACTAAACAAATGATTAGTGAACAAAGAATAACAATATACCACTGATTTTACATTAGATATGTAAAAAATTAACACAGAAATGTTATAGCCAGCCGGGCACGGTGGCTCACGCCTGTAATCCCAGCACTTTGGGAAGCCGAGGCGGGTGGATTACGAGGTTAGGAGATGGAGACCATCCTGGCTAACACAGTGAAACCCTGTCTCTACTAAAGAATACAAAAAACTAGCCGGGCGTGGTGGTGAGCACCTATAGTCCCAGCTAGTCAGGAGGCTGAGGCAGGAGAATGTCATGAACCCGGGAGGCAGAGGTTGCAGTGAGCCAAGATCGCACCACTGCACTCCAGCCTGGGCGGCAGAGCAAGACGCTGTCTCAAAAAAAAAAAAAGGAAGAAAGAAATGTTACAGCCATAAGAAATTAACATAGTCAAAAGTTATTTGGGATTTGTAACAGCTAAAGAAACTAAACACCTTTCTAATCTAGCATTCTGCATTCTATATGGCACTTAAGCAACCACAGAATGACAGTTTAAATGCACAAAGAACAGTTTCTAACCCTTCACAATTTCTTGCCTACAGAATTCCCCTGACAGCCAGACGTGCTTTTAAAAGATAAAAACGGAATTGTATAAAGTTGAAGTTAAATGCTCCAGTGCCTATCAAAGTTTACAGTAAAAACTGATCTTTCTATTCATGCCAACAACTTCATGGCAATAATAAATCCATGCCTGGAGATACTAATGGTCTTTGTTTCTTTTTCCTTAAAATAATTAAACTCCATTTACCACACAACTAGTTATTAAAATCTAATTTCCTATGACTCATTTCAGTTAAATGTGCTCCATATCAGTTGTTTTATTTTTAAAAACAGTACATATACTTTGTAAAATTGCTGTGAAGGGAACACCCCACACTTCAAAGAAACACATTTTCATAGTTTTCAAACATTAAAGAACTTTATTATTATTTCTACTGTTTTCTTATCCCAGAAATTCAAAAGACATTTATAACTGGCATTTAACAACAGAACACACCTTTGTATCTTTAAGGTTAATTTTGAAGAAAAGTAATCAAATAAATATATATTAATTTTTCTTTTTCTTTTTTTTTTTTTTTTTTTGAGATAGAGTTTCATTCTTGTCACCTAGACTGGATTGCAATGGCATGATCTTGGCTCACTGCAACCTCTGCTTCTGGGGTTTAAGGGATTCCCCCGCCTTAGCCTCCCGAACAGCTGGGATTACAGGCGCCCACCACTACACCTGGCTAATTTTTGTATTTTTAGTAGAGACCAGGCTGGTCTCGAACTCCCAACCTCAGGTGATGTGCCCACCACAGCCTCCCAAAGTGCTAGGATTACAGGCATGAGCCACCATGTCCAGCTTTTACTAAATAATATTTTAACAAGGTATCTGATTTAACATTTAATGAGCAAATTCATATTAAATATTAACAACAAGGAATCCTAACTTTGATAAATATCATTAATCAGCAAGCAGATACCATGATGGGTAGAAAAAGACATAAAATTGTTAATAACCAGAACATAATTAAGTACCACAAGTAAAAATGCTTTTTAAGAAAATAATTCAAAATAGAAGGGTAAATAAAATCTTAATAAGATACCTATCCATTTAATACACTATAAAGTCGAAGGTGAGCTATTTCCAAATCCTAGGAATCAGGGTCAACGTGCAACACAGCACCCCTGCAAGGAGAAAATCTGTCTAAACTAGAATAAGGAATCTTATCAGTGAGAGTTATTGAACTCTCTTAAAACTGCAGTTAAAAAATAAAAAGAGGCCACACACACTGGCTCACATCACTGCACTCCAGCCTCGGCGACAGAGGGAGACTCCATCTCTCAAAAAAAATAATAATAATAAAATAAAAAAAGAAAACCCCTATGTTTGTATGTTTATTGTTATGCAAAGTAGATCCATAACTTTCATCAGATTTTCAAAAGGGTCCTAATCCCCCCAAAATTGAGTATTGCTTTTGACCTTATTTGTGATCTTAACAAAAAGAAGGGGCCAGGCACAGTGGCTCATGCCTATAATCCCAGCACTTTCGGAGGCCAAGGTGGGTGTATCACCTGAGGTCAGGAGTTCAAGACCAGCCTGGTCAAGATGGTGAAACCTTGTCTCTACTAAAAATACAAAAAATTAGCTGGGCATGAGGCACCTGTAATCCCAGCTACTCAGGTGGCTGAGGCAAAAGTATTGCTTGAACCTATGAGGCGGAGGTTGCAGTGAGCCAAGATCGTACCACTGCACTCTAGTCTGGGTGACATTGTGAGACTCTTGTCTTTTAAAAAAAAAAAAACGGGGGGGGGGGTTCCCACACAGTAAAACAGAATACTTCACATGAACTTATAGACTCAAACACACCTGTATTCAAATTACATGTTTCCAAGTCCCATTTTCCTTTTTTGTAAATAAGGGTTGTCATAAGTATTAAACATCATGAATGTAAAGCATTTAGCACAGTGTCTGGGACACTGTAATCACTCAATAAATGTTAAAGATCCACCAAAGTTCAAATCTAACCTCTACCACACACTACCTGGATAACTTTGGGCAGGATACGTCACCTCTGTGTCTATTTGCCAACTAACAATGGGGAATGTAATTATACCTACCTCATACAGTTGTCATAAGGGTTGAGTTAATACTTAAAATGCGGCCGGGCACGGTGGCTTACGCCTGTAATCCCAGCACTTTGGGAGGCCGAGGCGGGCGGATCACGAGGTCAGGAGATCAAGACCATCCTGGCGAACACAGTGAAACCCCGTCTCTACTAAAAACATAAAAAAATTAGCCGGGCATGGTGGCGGGCGCCTGTAGTCCCAGCTTCTAGGGAAGCTGAGGCAGGAGAATGGCATGAACCCAGGAGGTGGCGGAGCTTGCAGTGAGCGGAGATCGCGCCACTGCACTCCAGCCTGGGCGACAGAGCGAGACTCCATTCCCCCCCAAAAAAAAAAATACTTAAAATGCTTAGAAAAGTAATTGCTACAAGTAAGTGTTACTTATAGTAATAAAGAAAATATTCTACAGGTGAGTATCCCTATCTGAAAAATTTGGAACCAGAAATGTTTCAGATTTTAGATTTTGGAACACCTGCATTATATTTACCAGTTCAGCATCCCCAATCTGAAAATCCAAAATCTGAACTGCTCCATTGAGCATTTCCTTTGAGAATAATGCTGGTACACAAAAAGTCTCAGGTTTTAGCACATACCAGATTTTGAATGTTTTGATTAGGGATGCTCAACCTGTATAAACTATTCTATCAAGTTTTTTACCAGTTAACTCCTCTGCCTGGGTTTGGTCAATTTTCATACCTATTTCATGGCTCATTACACTGTGTAGCTGTAACCTTATCCTCCACCTCAAAGGCTTTAACTGATGTGTGTACACTCATTCCAGTATCTTGTAAGATGCAGTCCAAATTTGCTGCCCATCTACATTTCATGGCTTCTTAAGAGTTCATCTAGATACCATCTTTCTCTATTATAACCCTGCTTCACTCCTCCAAGTACTTTTGCTTAATGAGAATCCAGGAAAACTACACCAGTAAGTGTTACTACTTATTTACATATTTTTGTTCTCATTTACATAATCATTGTCTCTTCCTCACATTCCCATATGTACTTAAAACAGTGTAAAATGAGCACTCTTAAAGACAAGGATCATAGTGTCCACCACTGCTTTCTCACATTACCAGGCACAAAACCTTGCATATGGCTCTCATTCAATATTTGTTTTCTAAATTAAGTTTATCTCAATATTCTTAAAAGTTCTGCAACATCTCCAATGTTTAGGCCCCTGGAAAAGCAAGCTCCAAGAGGCCAGAGGATCTTTCAGTTATTTTACACTTAGGACAACACAGAAAAGTAACTTCAAACACTTTTTAGACTGTCACAACAGGAAAAGCTGTTCTCTATTTAGAAAGAAAGGCAAAACAGAAAAAAGACTGAGTCTAATTCGTAGGAATTTTTACCGGGGGAGGGTGGGGGTGCAGCAGCAGCATCTGGATTTCACAAATATTTGATGACGCTGACTGTGAAGTTTGTCGAAAGAAAAGAGGATGAGTTAATCATGGGTAAGAATGAGATTTTTTTTTTTTAAAGTAAAAGAGCACAGGAAGAATAGGGAAACGAAATATACTCAATCGTGGGTATCTTATAAATCATAATAGAATTCAGTCAAAGATGATCTTTCAAAGTAATGCAAGACCTGAACTCAGCTAACTGTCCTATATTAAAATTTTGGAAAAATAAATTTCAGACCACAAAGGAAAACTGCAAGTCACAACTAATACAATCTGATTTTTCAATAATCTGGGAAATTTTTAAGGCCACTGTGGAAAACCATTTGCATCTAGTGATTGAATCAGGATAGAATTATTACCAATTTGCGTATCAGGCAGTGGCAACTAAGATTGTGAGAAAAAAAAAAGAGCTTGATGCTCACTTTCTGTAATTGCTAAAATAATGTATAAACATGATTTTTGTTCAAAAAAAGAAAAAGTAGTGCCCACTTCACCCTTCAAATCCCACTCCATTCCCTATGGCAAAATGATTAATACTCTGAAGCACATTATTACAAACGTTTCTATACATTTACAAATGTATAAAAATAATTGCAACAATATAATAATAAATATCCAATGACATTTTCCTTTCCACTTATCAAAACATTAGAGATCTTTCCAAGTCAATAAACATACCTGCTTCATTCTTGTTCTAAATTAAGTAGTAACTACTTTCTTTTTAACTACTAATTTTTTTAAAACCCCTTAATGAAAAGAACTATATAACCTACTAACATTTTAAGAGCCAAACATGTATGTGCAAACATAAAATAAAAAACAAACTACCAGCCGGGCATGGTGGCTCAAGCCTGTAATCCCAGCACTTTGGGAGGCCGAGACGGGCGGATCACGAGGTCAGGAGATTGAGACCATCCTGGCTAACACAATGAAACTCCGTCTCTACTAAAAAATACAAAAAACTAGCCGGGCGAGGTGGTGGGCGCCTGTAGTCCCAGCTACTTGGGAGGCTGAGGCAGGAGAATGGCATAAACCCGGGAGGCGGAGCTTGCAGTGAGCTGAGATCCAGCCACTGCACTCCAGCCTGGGCAAGAGAGCGAGACTCTGCCTCAAAAAACAACAACAACAACAACAACAAACAAACAAACAAAAAAACTACCTTCTTTTTGCTAAGTTTCAGAAATGGCAATTAATATAAATTGGAACCGCCCAAAACCTTGAGAGAGGGCAGTTTTAGAATATCAAAGGTAAACTGATATTCCATAAACATTCTTGACAGCACAATAATAATTCTTAAGTAACTAGTGATAATAGACTGAATATTTTTATAAGTGTAAACAGAAACTTCCAAAGAACTTGAAAGTGGACTAATTGATATTTATTGCTGTCTAGTAACTTCATTTTATTCTATTTCATTCCATATCTTGAGAGTAGGTACAACCACTACCACCCACCATACCTTGCATACAATAGGTTCTTCAGTGCAAATGACTGATTTTCACTATTGGTTAATGCAATTCATATCAGATATAAAGAATAAATTAAAAATTCACATTAGCTTGATTTAGTAGCCAAAATAAATGATTGATCTAATATAAGAAACATGATAGCCAGGTGGCATGGCTCATGTCTGTAATCTCAGAACCTTGGAAGGCTAAGGCAGGAGGATCGTCTGAGGCCAGGAGTTTTAGACCAGCCTGGGCAACACAGTGAGATCCTGTCACCACAGAAAATGAAACAAAACAAAATTAGCCGGGCATGACCCTATGCACCTATAGTCCCAGCTACTTGGGAGGCTGAGGCAGGAAGATTGCTTGAGCCCAGGAGTTCCAAGTTAATTACAGTGAACTATAATTGTGCCACCATGCTCCAGCCTGGACAACAGGGTGAGAACCTGTCTCCAAAAAAACAAAGAGAAACACATCTACTCCATGTAATCCTCTAGTGCAGTCCTGGCACTCCACAGAAGGCATCACAGATAAAAACTGTATCCACTACTACCATCTGTCAAAACTGGCATTTGAAAAGCACTTACAAGGCCGGGCATGGTGGCTCAAGCCTGTAATCCCAGCACTTTGGGAGGCCAAGGCAGGAGGATCATGAGGTCAGGAGTTCAAGACCAGCCTGACCAACATGTTGACACCCTGTCTCTACCGAAAATACAAAAATTAGCCGGGCATGGTGGTGCACGCCTGTAATCCCAGCTACTCAGGAGGCTGAGGCAGGAGAATCGCTTGAACCCAGGAGGAAGAGGTTACAGGGAGTCAAGATTGCGCCACTGCACTCCAGCCGAGGTGACACAGCGAGGCTCCGCCTCAAAAAAAAAAAGAGGAAAAGAAAAAGAAAAGCACGTACAGCTACTTCCCAAATAAGTCAAAGACAGAGAGAAAGAAATAGCTTTTAAACATAAAGTGACAATAATCTACAACTACAGCTGGGCAACACTATTAAAATTATATTATTTCTACAAACAATTTGGTATGGAATTATTAAAAATAAAACAATGGGTCTAATAATATGGCAACAGTTAAGTCAAAAGAGAAAATATATTTAACACATGGATAATTATACCACAAGTCTTTTATCCCTTAACTTCCTAAGTTTTGTATCATGTATATCTAGTAGTTTATTAAAGGAGTTTACTTTTCTAAGGTAATAAAGTTGGACATTCCAATATGACAAACATATAATAAGTATTGATGATAAATACTAAAGTTTGAAAAGCAACACTACTGGCTGGGTGCAGTGGCTCATGCCAGTAATCCCAACACTTTG
Source organism: Macaca mulatta (assembly GCF_049350105.2). Lineage (NCBI taxonomy): Eukaryota > Metazoa > Chordata > Mammalia > Primates > Cercopithecidae > Macaca > Macaca mulatta. Next base: position 219,885,719 of record NC_133406.1, on the reverse strand, counting down.
GGAGGCCGAGGTAGAAGGATTGCTTGAGCCCAGGAGTTTGAGGCCAATGTAGGCAACATAGACCCCATGTCTATACAGAAAAAACATTTAATTTTTTTTTTTTTTTTTTTTGAAACGGAGTCTCACTGTCGCCCAGGCTGGAGTGCAGTGGTGCCACCTCGGTTCACTGCAAGCTCCGCCTCCCGGGTTCACGCCATTCTCCTGCCTCAGCCTCCATTGTAGCTGGGACTACAGGTGCCTGCCACCTCGCCTGGCTAATTTTTTGTATTTTAGTAGAGATGGGATTTCACCGTGTTAGCCAGGATGGTCTCGATCTCCCGACCTCATGATCCGCCCGCCTCCGCCTCCCAAAGTGCTAGAATTACAGGCGTGAGCCACCATGCCCGACTTTTAATATTTTTAAAAAATAAAAAAGCAACACTATTGAAATGAAAATCATAAGCGTTTTATCTAACACCACATTAAGCTTGTTCAGATTTTGTATCAAATAAATGGTATGAATAGTTTCTTCATCCTAGTTGTAAGAATAGAGTACTGATGGTAGCAGCAGCTGCTAGTACATATCTGAGTGATGACTGTGTATCAAGCTCTAGGAGGTTTAAATGGATTTGTCCCATTTAACCTTCATAAGGACCTTCGTAGATCAGCACTACTATTATCTCCATTTTACTAATGAGGAAGGAAACTGGGTGCAAGAAACTTGCCCAATGAGACACACAGCTGCTATGTGGAAACACCAGGATCTGAATTCATTTGGTCAGATTCCAGAGCCACTTAGCTGCTCTTAACATTCTGCTCCCCATGTAACCTATAAACTCCAATTCATCTGGTAATAAATGAGTATTTTCATGATTTAAATGTTATGTCATTCCCTTAGTAGAAACTCTTCAATAGCTCCTTCTATACATCAGATAAAACCCAAATACCTAATCAAAACCTTATAAAATTACATGACCTAGATTCTGTCGGCCTCTAGAAGGGCATTTTCAAATTTAGTAGGAACCACATGCAGCTATTCACATTTAAATTAATGAAAATTAAATAAAACTTAAAATTCAGGTCCTCAATTGCATTGCCCACATTTCAAGTGCTCAAAAGGAAATGTTCTACTAGACAGCATGGTTCTGAGCCTCCAATCATCAGGAGGCTCCCACCTTAAAGCCTTGGAGCTCTGCAATATCTATTTGGAAGGTTCATGCTCTTCCTCCTCATCCATGAAGAGCTGAATACATTTCATGGTTCAGATGTCACCTAAAATGCCATCTTCTCATAAGAACTGTAAGCCTCACAGCATGGACCCCTCGAAGTCTCCCTGGACACACGTCACATGCAGATTTCAGTTCTTTCCCAATCTTCTTGGTATAAAGGTCAACAATTCTATTACCAAGGGCTCATGACAGCCTAGTTTTGTTAGAGGCTATACTGTAGGGAAGCCTACGATGGTATTGTCACATGCTGGATCATTCTGAGTGCCTGTAGACAACATTCCTGGAAGAGATATTTTTAATTTTTAATGGAATCAGGTTTTCACTTTGTTGTCCAGGCTGGAGTGCAGTGGTGTGATAATGGCTCACTGCAGCCTCGAACTCTGAGGTTCAAATGATCCTTCCACCTTCTCTCATATCTTAACAGGAATTATCAATTTTAAATACTGTTTCTCTATTTCTAAACACTTACTACAATTTCCATTATTTTTTACTTTCATATTTTTTTTACCACCATCTAGTATAGTAACATAGATAGTATTGAACAAATACTGGCTAGATTAATAAATATTAGTAATATTAACTAATCTTAATAATTTTGCCTAACATTTGAGAAAATCTAGGTTCAAGTTTCTCAACAGTGACACTACTGACACTAGGGCCAGAATAATTCTTTATCATGAGATTGTTATGTGCACTTGGATGTTTAGATACTTACTTGGCCTCTACCCACTAAATGACAGCAGCATCCTCTGTCCATCTCCTCAACCCTCACCAGCTGTGGCAGTCAAAAACATTTCCACACATAACTAAATATACCTGGGGGTAAACTCACCTCCAGTTGAGAACAGCTGACCTAGGTATTTCCAAATGATTGGCAAATTCTAAGCTAAATATTATAACAATGCCTAACATTATGAAAATATCTAAACATGGTTTTCATCTTTTATTTAAATTTATCAAATACAAAAATCTAGATTTCTAACTATGGTCAGTTATCACTCATAAATGCTACTGGAAAAAACTAATAATAATAATTTATATATATAAATCTTCTTACAACCAAATCCTTTTTGTCTTAACAATCAAGAAAATTTCATTACTTTCCCATACCAAATAATTCAAATGCATTAAACAGGAAAAAAAGATTAAACAGCTAAGAAGAAAGTTCTTTAAAAATTCCTAATTATTATGTTCCTACAGAATTAGGAAGATTATAACTGCTGTGTAGTAACTTGGAAAAATATTTTCCTAAAAAATGTTACATTAAAAAAGAAAACTAATCCAGGTACACTGGCTCATGCCTTTAATCCCAGGACTTGGAGAGGCCAAGGTGAGAGGAGCGCTTGAGCCCAGGAGTTTGAGACCAGTCTGGGAAACACTGCAAGACCCTACCTCTACAAAAAGTAAAGTATTCGCCAGGGGTGGTTACCATAAGTGAAAAGATGATAATCACAATCATGAAAACATGGAAAAGTATAAAACTCACTGATAGATCAGATACACAAACAAGAAAGAAAAAAGAGTAAAATCTTATCACTACACAAAACCAACAAACCACAGTAATAAGGAGAGGGAAAAAAGGAACAAAGGATATACAAAACAACAAGAAGACAATTAACAAAATGATAGGAATTAGTACTTATCTGTCAATAATAACCATGAATGTAAATGAATTAAATTTCCCAATTAAAAAATACAGACTGGCTGGATTAAAAAACATTACATGACTATATGTTGCCTATACAAAATTCCCCATAAAGACACACACAGGGCAGGCATGGTGGCTCATGTCTGTAATCCTAGCACTTTCGAAGGCCAAGGTGGGCAGATCACCTGAGGCCAGGAGTTTGAGACCAGGCTGGCCAACATGGTGAAACCCCATCTCTACTAAAAATCCAAAAATTAGCCAGGTATGGTGGTGGGTGACGGTAATCCCAGCTACTTGGGAGGTTGAGGCAGGAGAATCACTGGAACCCAGGAGGCAGAGGTTGCAGTGAGCCGAGATTGTGCCATTGTACTTCAGCCTGGGCAACAGAGTGAGACTCCAAGTCACACACACACAAAAAAGACACACATAGACTAAAAGTGAAGAGATAAAAAAAGTTATTCATCACAAATACAAACCAAAAGTAAGCGGGAGTAGCTATGCTTATATCAGATAAAACAGGTTTTAAGTCAAAAACTGTAAAAAAGACAGAAAAGGTACACCATATGATGATAAATGGATCAATTCAGCAAGAAAATATAACAATTATAAATACATATGCACGCAACAAAAGAGTACCCAGACATATATAGCGAGTACTATTTGATCTAAAGGGTGAGATAGACTACAATAAAATAATAGTTGGGGACTTGAACTATTATTCAACTTAAATATCCCACTCTCAGCATTGGACAGATGATCTAGAAAGAAAATCAATAACCAAACGTTGGATTTAAACTGCATTTTAAACGAAATACACCTAACAGACATTATAGACCATTTCATCCAACAGCTTCAGAAGGCATATTCTCTTCATCAGCACACGGATTCTCCAAAATAGACCACTTAGGCCACAAAACAAGTCTCAGCAAATTTAAAAGAAATAAAATCATACCAAGTATCTTTTCTGACCGATATACAATGAAACTAGAAATCAGTAACAAAAAGATCTTTGGAAATAGATCTGTACAAATACATGGAAATTAAGCAACATCCTCCTGAAGGAACAATGGATCAATGAAGAAATTAAGAAGAAAATTTTAAAATTTCCTGAAATAAATGACAGTAGAAAAACAAAATGGGACACAGCAAAAGCAGCAGTAAGAGGAAAGTTTATTGCAATAAACACCTACATCAAAAAAGCAGAAAGAAAAGCAAAAGCAAAAGAGCAGAAAGGCAAAAAAGCCAAGATCTGGCCATTGCTCTCCAGCCTGGGAGAGAGAGCAAGACTCCGTCTCAAAAAATAAAAATAAAAAATGAAAAAAACTAGAGACATCATACTACCTAACTTCAAACTATACTGCACAGCTACAGTAACCAAAACAGCATGGTACTGGACTAAAAACACAGACCAATGGAAGACAACAGAGAATAAAGAAATAAATCCATTTATTTACAGCCAATTCATCTTTTTAAAGGTGCCAAGAATATACACAGGAGAAAGGACAGTCTCCTCAACCAACAGTGCTGGGAAAACTGGATATCTACATGCAGAGAAATGAAACTAGACTCCTATCTCTAACCATATACCAAAATCAAACCAAAATGGATTAAATTTTTAAATGTTAAGATCTGAAACCATGAAACGAATACAAGACAACACCAGGGAAATCCTTCAGAACATTGGTCTGAAAAAAGTTATTTCTTTTGGGTAAAATCTAGGAAGAGAAAACAAAAGCAAAAATAGAGAAATGGGATTACATCCAATTAAAAAATTTCTACACATTTAAGGAAACAGTCAACAGAGTGAAGAGACGACCTACAGAATGGGAGAAAATACATGCAAACTATCCATTTGACAACTGATTAATAGCTAAACTATATAAGAAACACAACTCAATAGCAAAAAGAAAAGAAGAAAAAAAAATCCAATTTAAAAATGGGCAGGCAGAGCCAGGCACAGTGGCTCACATCTGTAATCCCAACACTCTAGGAGGTCAAGATAGGAGGACTGCTTGATCCCAGGCATTCAAGACCATCCTAGGCAATACAGTGTGACCCCATAGCTACAAAAATAAATAAATTGGCCTGGTGTGGAGGCAGCATGCCTGTAGTCCCAACTACTCAGGAAGCTGAGGCAGGAGCATCGCACCACTGTCCTCCAGCCTGGGCGACACAGCAAGGCCCTGCCTAGAAGAAAAAAAGGGGCAAATGATCTAAACAGACATTTCTCAAAAGAAGACATACAAATGGCTGACAAGTATATGAAAAGTGCTCAATATCACCGATCATCAGGGAAACACAATGAGCTATCATCTCCCTCCCAATAAAGTGGCTATTATTAAAAATACTAAAAAAAAGGGCCGGGCGTGGTGGCTCACGCCTGTAATCCCAGCACTTTGGGAAGCCAAGGTGGGCAGATCACATGAGGTTGGGAATTCGAGACCAGCCTGACCAACATGGAGAAACCCCATCTCTATGAAAAACACAAAATGAGCCGGCAGTGGTGGCACATGCCTGTAATCCCAGCTACTCAGGAGGCTGAGGCAGGAGAATCACTTGAAATCAGGAGGCAGAAGTTGTGGTGAGCCGAGATCACATCATTGCACTCCAGCCAGGGCAACAACAGAGAAAACTCCATCTCAAAAAAAAAAAAAAAAAAAAAGACACTGCCGACAAAGTAGAGAAAGGAGAATGCTCGCACCGCTGCTGGGAATATGTTAGTATGGCCACTATGGAGAACAGTATAAAGGTTCATGAAAAAACTAAAATAGAGCTACCATATGATCCAGCCAATCCCACTGCTGGGTATATATCCGAAAGAAAGGAAATCAGTGCATTAAAATTATAAGTGAATTCTATAGCATTTAGAATTTATAGCATTCATTTATTTATCAATGAATTCAGTGCAAAGAGAGAGCTGCCACCCATGTTTACTGCAGCACTATTCACGATAGCCAAGATGTGGATCAATGTAAGTATACATCAACAGATTAATGGATAATAAAAATGTGTCACATATACACAATGAAATATCAGTCAACCACATCCATTTGCAACAACAGAGATGGAACAGGAGGTAATGATGTTAAGTGAAATAAGCCAAGCCAAGAAAGAAAAATACCATGTCTTCACTCCTACGTAGGAGTTACAAAAACTTCATCTCATGTAGGTACAGAGTAGAATGATGGTTACCGGAGACTGAGAAGCATGGAAGGGTGATGAGATATGAAGACTGGTTGGTTAATGAGTACAAACATACAGTTAGATAAAAGGAATAAGTTCTAGTGTTAGCAGAGTAAGGCAACTATAGTTAACACTCGTTTATTGTATATTTCAAAATAGCTAGAAGATTTCAAATGTTTCTAACACAAAAGATAAAATACTTGAGGTGATGAATATCCTAATTACCCTGATTTGACCACCACACATTACTTGCATGCATCAAAATGACACGTGGCTGGGCACAGTGGTTCATGCCTGTAATCCCAACACTTTGGGAGGCCAAAGCAGGTGGATCACTTGAGGTCAGGAGTTCAAGACCAGCCTGGCCAATATGATGAAACTCCGTCTCTACTAAAAATACAAAAATTCGCCAGGTGTGGTGGCGCATACCTATAGTCCCAGCTATGGAGGCTGAGGCAGGAGAATAGCTTGAACCTGGGAGGCGGAGGCTGCAGTAAGCTGAGATCATGCCATTACACTCCAACCTGGGCAACGCAGTGAGACTCCGTATCAAATAAATAAATAAAATAGCACATGTATCCCACAAATAATTACTAAGTATCAATTTTTAAAAGCAGAGATATAAAGATAAATACATGCTTCTTCTAAAAAAAGTTATAAATAAATCTTTAGTTTAACTGATGTATTTGCCATCTGTGCTAGATGATAAGACAATCAAACAGATTTACACGTGGCTGGACACCACTGCCTAAAGAATATGGATCAACCCAAGCTAAATTTTGTCTCTGGCGAGGTATCTCCATTGAAATCCTAGCCTACTCAACAGTGACCTGGCAAATACTCAACAGTGACCTGGCAAAAGAAATAAAAGCATGGTTCTCTAATTAAACAAAGCTTTAGGGTAAAAGAATCAAGATTTTTTAAAGTATAAAATGGCTAAATGTATCATGAGGCCAGGAGCAGTGGCTCACACCTATAATCCCAACACTTTAGAAGGCTGAGGCAGAAACACTGCTTGAGTCAGGAGTTCAAGACCAGCCTGGGCAACATAGTGAGACCCTGTCTCTACAGAAAAGAAAAAAATGTTTTTTAATTAGCAGGAGCCATGATGTGCATCTGTAGTCCTGGCTACTTGAGAGGCTGAGGCAAGAGGATCTCTTGAGCCTAAGAAGTTGAGGCTACAGTGCGCCATGACTAAGCTACTGCACTCCAGCCTGGATGACACAGTAAGACCCTATCTCAAAAGAAAAAAAAAAAAATCATGAAATTTTATGGCATAGCTGGGCATGGTGGCTCATGCCTGTAATCCCAGCACTTTAGAAGGCTGAGGTGGGAGAACTGCTTGAGCCCCGACATTAGAGACCAGCCTGGGCAACACAGCAAGATCTCATCTCTACAAAAATTTTAAAAATTAGCCAGGTACGGGCCGGGTGCGGTGGCTCACACCTGTAATCCCAGAACTTTGGGAGGCCGAGGAGGGTGGATCACCTGAGATCAGGAGCTCGAGACCAGCCTGGCCAACATGGTGAAACCCCATCACTACTGAAAATATAAAAACTAGCCAGGCATGGTGGTGGGTGCCTGTAATCCCAGCTACTCGGGAGGCTGAGGCAGGAGAATTCCTTGAACCCAGGAGACGAAGGTTGCAGTGAGCCAACACGGTACCACCACTGGACTCCAGCCTCGGTGACAGAGTAAGACTCCGTCTCAAAAAAAAAAAAAAAGGAAAGAAAAATTAGTCAGGCATGGTGATGCATGCCTGTAGTCCTAACTACTTGGAAAGCTAGGGGAGGAGGGATCGCTTGAGCCCAGGAGTTTAAGGCTGCAGTGAGCCATGATCGTGCAACTGCACTCCACCCTAGGCAACAGAGAGAGTCCCTGTCTCAACCAAAAAAAAAATAAAAAGAGAGCGAGAGAAAGAAGAAAACAAATTTTATGGTATTGAAGAGGAATTATCCATAGTCAGCTAAAATTACGCCACCGTACTCCAGCCTGTGCAAGAGGGAGGACCCTGTCTCAAAAAAATTAAAAAAATAAAAACCTTTATTAAGAAGTACTTTAAATAATTTACACAAATTTATTTATTTATTTATTTTTGGCGAGGGACAGAGTCTTGCTCTGTTGCCCAGGCTCCAGTGCAATGGCGCCATCTCAGCTCACTGCAACCTCCGCCTCCCAGGTTCAAGCGATTCTCCTGCCTCAGTCTCCTGAGTAGCTGGGATTACAGGCGTGAGCCACCTTGCCTGACTAATTTTTGTATTTTTAGTAGAGACAGGGTTTCACCATGTTGGTCAGGCTGATTTCAAGCTCCTAACTTCGTGATCTGTCCGCCTTGGCCTCCCAAAATGCTGGGATTACAGGCATGAGCCACCATGCCCAGTCAGGAATTTTTCATAAGCAGTTATTAAGATAACCCTTCCAATTGCACAGAATATAAATGTCTCCTTCTTTTAGAAATGTCATTATTCTATTACTAAATTCATCTCTGCAATTATATTAAAAATACTAGCCTGACAGTCATAAAATCTAATTTCTCTAAGCAAAATATATATGACAAAATTATACAACATAGTAAAAGTCCACAGTTTATAATGCAGAGGCAGGCCAATATAAGAAAGTTACTAATTAATATTTCAAATTAATCTATGTTTCTGTAGTTTTGACATTTTCCCTCCCCCATTTAACATATGTAGCTCTTACTAGACCTTTTAAAACTATGTGCTTGGGCCAGGTGTGGTGGCTCACGCCTGTAATCCCAGCACTTTGAGAGGCTGAGGTGGGTGGATCACAAAGTCAGGAGATCAAGACCATCCTGGCTAACATGGTGAAACCCCGTCTGTATTAAAAATACAAAAAATTAGCTGGGTATGGGTGGTGCGTGCCTGTAGTCCCAGCTACTCGGGAGGCTGAGGCAGGAGAATCACTTGAACCTGGGAGGCAGAAGTTGCAGTAAGCCGAGATGGCGCCACTGCACTCCAGCCTGGGCGACAGAGCAAGACTCCGTCTCAAAATATATATACATATACACATATATACATATACATACACACATACATATATATATGTGCTTGATTCTTTTTTTGTTCATATGATCAATCACTCAGTTATGGCTAATAAGGAATAATGACATAAGCTTCCCTCTCATCCCTGATAAATGTACCCAGGGCAAACTTGCATAAAGCAGGTTAAAATAAATACAAAATAACTAGACTAAATGTAACATGAACACATTCCAGAAGATGACTCCAATTTTTTTTTTTTTTGGAAACAGAGTCTTGCTCTATCACCCAAGCTGGAGTGCAGTAGTGCAATCTCAGTTCACCACCACCTCTGACTCCCGCGTTCAAGCAATTCTCACACCTCAGCCTCCCAAGTAGCTGGGACTACCGGCTCACACCACCATGCCCAGCCAATTTTTTGTATTTTTAGTAGAGGCAGGGTTTCACCATGTTGGCCAAGCTGGTCTCAAACTCCTGACCTCAAGTGATCTACCCACCTCAGCCTCTCAAAGTGCTGGGACTACAGGAGTGAGCCAACCACACACAGTCCCAAATTTTTTTTTCTTAATTTTTTAAAACTACAGAGACAGGGTCTCACCATGTTGCCCAGGCTGGTCTCAAACTCCTGACCTCAAGCAATCCTCCCACCACCTTGGCCTCCCAAAGTACTGGGATGACAGGTGTGAGCCACCATGCCCGGCCAAGTCCAACTTTTAATGCTTCTTTGATTATCAGCAAATCCCTATTACGTAAAATGGCGGACATCAGTGTATAAAACCTGCATACCAGATACAAAAAAGCACAATCTTTGTGTAATTTTGAGACTGGCCAGGAGTCTTTCAAGCCTTTCAAGGAATTTAACCAATTCAATGAAAGTGACATATGGACACCACATGCTAAGGCAGTAGGAGGTGAACTGGGGGTTAACTTTTACTTCATGACATAATCCCAGCATATTGGGAGGCCAAGGCGGGTGAATCACTCGACGTCAGGAGTTCAAGACCAGCCCGGCCAACACGGTGAAACTCCTTCTTTACTAAAAAATACAAAAATCTGTCGGGTGTGGTGGCACATGCCTGCAGTACCAGCTACTCAGGAGGCAGGAGAATCACTTGAACCCCAGAGATGGAGGTTTCAGTGAACCAAGAATGCATCACTGCACTCTAGCCTGGGTGACAGAGTAAGGTTCCACCTAAAAACAAACAAAAAACAACAACAAAAAAGGGGACCAGCAGGATGAAGCAGCTCACACCATAATCCCAGCACTTGAGTGGCTGAGGCGAGAGGATCAATTGAAGCCAGGAGTTTGAGACCAGCCAGGGCAACACAGCAAGGCTCTGCCTCTGTTAAAAAGTATAAAACATTAGCTGGGTACGGTGGCTTGTGCCTCCAATCCTAGTTACTCAGCTATTTAGGAAGCTGAGATGGGAGGTTCATTTGAACTCAGGAGTTCAAGGCTTCGATGAGCTGTAATTATGGCAGTACACTCTGACCTGGGCGACAGAGTGAGACTCTGTCAAATAAATAAATTAAAAAAAAGTAAAGACTATCATACTTTAAGGTAACTTCTAGCTCCCTAAAATCCTTTCTTCCAGAATAGGCATAAAATATAATATATACACAAACATTTTTTTTTTCTTTTTTTTTTTCTTTTTTTTTTTTTGCAGATGATGGTTTCATTCTGTCTCCCAGGCTGGTCTCAAGTTCCCGGGCTCGAGCAGTCCTCCCACCTTGGCATGCCAAAGTGCTAGGATTACATGTGTCAGCCACCACACTCAGCCACACACACACTTTTTTTTTTTTTTCTAATAGAGACGGGGTTTCATCATGTTGCCCAGACTGGTCTCAAACTCCTGAGCTCAAGTGATCCACCCACCTCAGCCTCCCAAAGTGCTGGGATTACAGGTGTGAGCCACCATGCCTGGTCTCGATTTTTTAAAACTGATCAAAGGACTACAAATATGACAGTAGTTTTAAATAGTAAAAATCAAATTAGATCAAACTCAAAAAACACATTCAAAAGCTTAGATTCAAATATTTCATGTAAACTACATGAGAGGCAGTGTGCTGTTGCTCACAGGATTTTGATGATCTATTCTCCAAAGTAATAAATGTACAGAATTATATGTCCTCATTTATGAGGTTTTATAACTAAGGTTTTTTCAACAAAATACTTGTTCCTCATTCAGTATTCATCTCCACAAACAGGACTACTGAGTTGTCCAAACCAAGATCTATGACACCACCTTTACTCTTTTCTCTCACATCCCACATCCAAGACATCAACATACTCTACTGACTTTACTTCTCCTTACTCCCACTTCAATCACCACCACATGTCCACATCACACAGTCTATTCTCCATACAGCAGCCACATTGACCTTCTAAAAGTAAATTCACATCTACTGCTCTGAATCCTCCACTGCCTTTCTAGTATATCTAGATTAAAATCCAAAATCTTTACTATGGTCTGTAATGTCCATGTATTAGTCCATTCTCACACTGCTACAGAGAACTACCTGAGACTGCGTAATTTATTAAGAAAAAAGAAAAAGGAAAAAAAAAAGAGGTTTAACTGACTCACAGTTCCACATGGCTGGGGAGGCCCCAAGAAACTTACAACAATGGTGGAAAATGAAGAGGAAGCAAGGCATGTCTTACATGGTGGCAGGAGAGAGAGAGAGAAAGCAAGGGGGGAAGCGCCGCACCTTTAAACCATCAGATCTCAGGAGAACTCATTCACTATCACAAGAACAGCACGGGGAAAATCCGCCCCCATGATCCAATCACCTCCCACCAGGTCCCTCCGGACATGTTGGGGATTACAATTCCACATGAGATTTGAGTAAGGACACAGAGCCAAACCAAACCAGTCCACATAATCTGATGTCTCAAATCCAACCTCTCTCCATTCCAGCCACACTGGCTTTCTTCCATTTCTAAGACTACATTGAGCTCACTACTATCTCTGGGCGTCTGCACTGCTGTTCCTTCTACCACAAATGCTTTTTTTCCCTAGAAATCTTCACTTTCAGCTTAATTGCCACCTTTTCAGAGAGGTGGCAATTGTCTCTCTTTTCAGAGAGACTTTCCCTGAGATAATTAGTTAAGGTAGAATGACCAGTATCCTGCTTTATTCTCATCAAGCTACTTATTACAACCCAATAGGAAACTGTATATATATATTTGTTTGCTGTCTTCTTATACCATAAAGATGTAATATCCATGAGGGCTGAGGGTCTGTGTTGCTCCATTACCATATCCTGAACACCTAGACCACTGCATGACACACAGTAAAAGCTTAAGTATTCAATGCTGAGTGATTAAATTCTATAATAAACAATATATAACCACTTATTTAAGAACTGTTATCTAAGGAATGGCATACGAAAAGCTGATATGAGATAAAGTGACAAGATAAAGCATAGGGCCTACAAAACAGACAAGAAAGACAAACTAAACTATACCCCAAAAATGGTTATAGTATTTGTCTCTATAAATCACTCAGGATTACTACAAGTTTTCATTTTCTTTCACTTATCTTAGTTTAAAAATAATATTTAAATGGTGAAAGTACACTTAGGTAATTAGAAAACATCGTATTTTAAGAGGGATTCTGACAATGATGCTGTTCTTTTGCATAGTACTTTTTTAAAAAACCATAAAAAACTAAGACCTAGAGGAAGGTTGTGCCAGAAAAAAAATATTTTAAGTTTTCTTTTTTTTCTTAAGACACAGGGTCTTGCTGTACTGCCCAGACTGGAACGCAGAGGCACAATCAGATATCACACTGCAGCCTCGACCTCCTGGGCTCAAGTGATTCTCCTGCCTCAGTCTCCCAACTACCTAAAATTACAGGCTCACATCACCATGACTGGCTAGATTTTTTTATTTTTTGTTGAGATGGGGTCTCATTATGTTGCACAGGCTGGTATCAAACTACTGGGTTCAAGCAATCCTCCCGCCTTGGCCTCCCCTACTGCTGGGATTACAGGTAGGAGACAGCACAATCAGCCAAAGGTTATTTTTCTTTTCTTTTGAGACACAGTCTCGCTCTGGCGCCAGGCTGGAGTGCAGTGGCACGATCTTGGCTCACTGTAACCTCTGCCTCCCAGATTTAACCTATTCTCCTGCCTCAGTCTCCCGAGTAGCTGGGACTACAGGTTCACACCACCACACCCGGCTAATTTTTGTATTAATAGTAGAGACGAGGTTTCACTATGTTGGCCAGAATGGTCTCGATCTCCTGACCTTGTGATCCACTCGCCTTGGCCTCCCAAACCCCCAGGATTACAGGAGTAAGCCACCACCCTGGGCCCAACGGTTATTTTCCAATGTGTTATTCAAAATGTTATTTTTCAATGAATTGAAGATTCCTAATGATTAGGGTGACCAGATAATTTATAATAGAAACTGGGTCAATTCTAAGAGTGAATAGGGCTGCAGAAATAATAAATTGATCTACAATAGGTGTTACTGAGCCTTGTTTCAGACAAACCAAGAAAAACTATCATCCTATCCATTACCTGCATGATACTCTTTTTTTTGTTGAGGGTCTCACTCTGTCACCCAGGCTGGAGCATAGAGGTTTGATCAAAGCTCACTGCAGCCTTGAACTCCTGGCCTCAAGTGATCCCCTTGCCTCAGCCTCTAAAGTACCTGGGACCACAGGTAAATGCCACCATGCTTAGTTAATTTGCAAATATACAAAGGTCAGCTTAAACCCCCACCCCCCAACCAACCTACATACTCTTTATTTCACTTAATATTATGTCACAGTGAACTGACTACTGGCCACTCTGTTAACCACGCGTCTGAATCTTCACTTCCTAGAAGGCTTTGCCTTCCCTTCTCTACCTACAGAAGTCTTGCATCTTCTGCTTTAAGTGTCACTTTCTGAATGCAGTCACCTCTTCCTTTCGCATGCAATTAACATGTTCCTGTCACCAGTCAAAGGTTCTTAATCTGGAGCTTAGAAATGGCCTGATGAGGTGGAGCGCAGGGTCTCACACCTGTAATCCCAGAACACTGGGAGGCCGAGGTGGGTGGATCACTGGAGGTCAGGAGTTTGAGACCAGCCTGGCCAATATGGTGAAACCCCATCTTTACTAAAAATACAAAAATTAGCCAGGTGTGGTGATGCGCACCTGTAATCCCAGCTACTCGGAAGGCTGAGGCAGGAGAATCACTTGAACCAGGAGGCAGAGGCTGTAGTGAGCCGAGATCAAGCCCCTGCACTCTAGCCTGGGCGACAGAGTGAGATTCCATCTCAAAAAAAAGAAATGGCCTGATGGACATCTGGGAAATTCTGAAATTATATGTAAACACTGAATATATGTTCCTCTTGAAAGAGAGAACATTAAAACTATTTTCAGATTCTAAAAGTGATTCATAACCCAAAACCATATGAATCACTTCTCTATCATATCACTTTATATTAGAATTATTTATTTTCTTATCTCCCTCAGTAGACTGTGAGTCCTTTTAAGGCATTCTATCTAATGGTATGTTGAGTCGAAATATTTAAAAGATAGGTTTCACTCCCTAATTCCCCTAAATTATCTTAGGCTCGCTGTAAAACACCTAAAACTTACTTCTAATATTGTTACCTTCATCCTCTAACTTTTAAATTTTCTTTCATATGGCTAGGCATGGTGGCTCACGCCTGTAATCCCAGCACTTTGGGAGGCCAAGGTGGATGGATCACTTGAGCCCAGGAACCTGAAACCAGCCTGCTCAACCAAGTAAGAATCCTCAAAATAATTATTTTCCCTTCATTTATGAATTTGAATCATCTAATATAAAAAATTAAAGGGGCTGGGCATAATGGCTCATGTCTATAATCCCAGCACTTTGGGAGGTGGAGGCAGGCGGACTGCTTGAGTTTGGGAGTCTGACCAGCCTGAGCAACATCGTAAGACCCTGCCTCTGCCAAAATATAATTTTTTTTTTTTTTTTGAGACGGAGTCTCGCTCTGTTGCCCAGGCTGGAGTGCAGTGGCGCAATCTCGGCTCACTGCAAGCTCCGCCTGCTGGGTTCACGCCATTCTCCTGCCTCAGCCTCCGAAGTAGCTGGGACTACAGGCGCTCGCCACCACGCCCAGCTAATTTTTTGTATTTTTAGTAGAGACGGGGTTTCACTGTGTTAGCCAGATGGTCTCGCTCTCCTGACCTCGTGATCCACCCACCTTGGCCTCCCAAAGTGCTGGGATTACAGGCGTGAGCCATCTTGCCCAGCCAAAAAATTATTTTAATTAGCATGCACAGAGCAATGTGACTGTAGTCCCAATTACTTGGGAGGCTGAGGCAGGAGGATAACTTGAGGCCAGGAGTTCAAGGCGCAGTAATCCATAATCATGCCACTGCACTCCAGCCTGGGTGACAGAGTGAGACCTGATCTCTTAAAAATGAAAAAAAAATTAAATTTCCTTCTGTTAAAAACGGTGTTCACAGCCGGGCACAGTGGCTCACACCTATAATTCCAGCACTTTGAGGGGCTGAGGCGGTGGATCACTTGAGGTCAGGAGTTCAAGACCAGCCTAACCAACATGGTGAAACTCTGTCTCTACTAAAAGTACAAAATTAGCAAGGCGTGGTGGCGCATGCCTATAATCCCAGCTACTTCGGAGGCTGAGGCAGATGAATCGCTTGAACTGGGAAGGCAGAGGTTGCAGTGAGCCGAGATCGCACCATTACATTCCAGCCTGGGCAACAAGAGCAAATCTCCATCTCAAATTTTTAAAAAAAGTGTTCACTCTTCTAAACTTTCAGCATTTTGAAAATACATAATCAAGGAGAATAAAAAGTAAAATTTTAAAAATTTAAAGTTTAGAAAACATAAAACTGGTGAAATTTTTAAGAAAAAAAAATCCAGAAAGAAAATAAAACTCAGAGTGCAAAAAGAATACAAAGCTGCCTGTAATCCCAGCACGTTAGGAGGCCAAGGTGGGCAGATCACCTGAGGTCAGGAGTTTGAGACCAGCCTGGCCACCATGGTGAAACCCCACCTGTACTAAAAATACAAGAATTAGCCCGGTGTGGTGGCACGTGCCTGTAGTCCCAGTTACTGGGAGGCTGAGGAGGGAGAATCGCTTGAACCCAGGAGGCGGAGGTTGCAATAAGCCAAGATCATACCACTGCACTCCAGCCTGGGTGACACAGTGAAACTCCATCTCGAAAATAATAAAAATAATAATAATAATAGCCGGGCGCGGTGGCTCACGCCTGTAATCCCAGCACTTTGGGAGGCCGAGGTGGGCGGATCACAAGGTCAGGAGATCGAGACCATCCTGGCTAACACGGTGAAACCCCGTCTCTACTAAAAATACAAAAAAATTAGCCGGGCGAGATGGCGGGCGCCTGTAGTCCCAGCTACTCAGGAGGCTGAGGCAGGAGAATGGCGGGATCCCGGGAGGCGGAGCTTGCAGTGAGCGGAGATCGCGCCATTGCACTCCAGCCTGGGGGACAGAGCAAGACTCCGTCTCAAAAAAAAAAAAAAAAAAAATTAATAATAATAATAATAATAATTATAAGGCCAGAGGTTAATATTTACAGAAAGGAAAAATAAGTCTATCTTTTTGTTGTTGTTGTTTTGTTTTGTTTTGTTTGTTTTTTTGTTTTTTTTTGAGACGGAGTCTCGCTTTGTTGCCCAGTTTGGAGCGCAGTGGCACGATCTCGGCTCACTGCAAGCTCCACCTCCCGAGTAGCTGGGACTACAGGCGCCCGCCACCATGCCCGGCTAATTTTTTGTATTTTTAGTAGAGACAGGGTTTCACCGTGTTAGCCAGGATGGTCTCGATCTCCTGACCTCGTGATCCGCCCGTCTCAGCCTCCCAAAGTGCTGGGATTACAGGCGTGAGCCACCGCACCCGGCAAGTCTCTCTATCTTAACATAGTATTTGTTTCACTCCATTTCTTAGATTAAGATGATGGGGAAAGAGCCTATTCACCTTATCCTATTACATACATCTCATTCTATTCAGAATTTTATTGAACTTTTTGCCGAAAATTTGTCATGTATCAATCAAACACTGCCTATAATTAATACCAAGGATTCACACACAAAAGCACACACACAATTTGACAAGCTGCAGACACTCACCGTGCTGTAGACTGCTGAGACAGTGGGAGTGAAGATTCGATCCTCAAGAGGCTGTTGCACAGGTCCTCTAGGAATTCTAGAAGAGCGAGTTAAGGATAAGAGAATTCAAAAATGGATGCTTAATAGTTAAGAGACAACTGCCACCACAAATTTCCACCAACGACCTAAGCACTTTCACCCAATTAGTAAGTTATATACTTCTCCACCAAAACTAAAAAATAAAATACTTCAAACATCCTAAAATGACTATATCAATCTCTTCAAAAGCCTTCCCATGATAAACATTCCATGGAATCTCAAAACAAACACAACTATACAGTAAGTGTCCAAACTTGAGGCCCATGATGAGATTCTGCCACCTTTATTTTCTACTAAAAATAACTGGCTGGGTGCAGTGGCTCAAGCCTATAATCCCAACACTTTTGGAGGTCAAATTGAGAGAATTACTTAAACCCCTTGCAAGAGTTCGAGACAAGCCTGGGCAACACAGCAAGACCTCGTCTCTACTAAATTAGCCGAGTGTAGCTGCCAGCACCTGTAGTCTCAGCTACTCGGGAGGCTGAGGTGGTAGGATCACTTGAGCACAGGAGTTTAACCAGTTGCAATTAGCACACCTCTCTACCAAAAAAAAAGCCTAAATAAATCAGTATGAGACAGGAACTGCCAGAAATTTTCCACAGAATTTGAATTCAAAGAAATGACCCCCGTAAAACTTTGTACACTACCACATACTTCCTTCCTAATTCTGCCTGCCATCGTGCTTATTACCAGTTCTCACCAAACTCTGTATCTCCAAGCATAAATCACTGGATGTTTCTTTCTCTCTGAGCTCAAGATACAGGCCAAACAGCTTTTCATAGTGCTACTTAAAATTCTAATTCAATAATTGAGCAGTGTAACATGCACATACAATAATCCAGAACATGCTGATTTTTTTAAATCCATGACTGAAATACAGTAGTACATCCACTTGATATTTCTGTATTTCAAATTGCTGTAATTTATATCATTAGGAAATACAAGCAAAACTATTAGTAAGATTATATAGATGGTATGCAATACTGAATTAAGACTCTAAGTAGAAATATAAATGTAAAAAATTTCAAATTCTCCACTTTCTTTTTCTAGTAGAATAATACAAGGCAAATTTCATAAATAAATACAATTTGATGGTTAAAGATTACTGAAGCACAACAGACTCTGATTATTAAAGTACTCACTACATACATGTTACAACAAATACCAACTAGGCAAATACACTTGCAGAGACTAAATTTCATCAGAGAAGTCCAAGAATCCATGAGGAGGTTACATGATATGTATTAATGATATGTTTCCCACTTATGCAGAAAAGAGAGCTCCAATACATTTTAAAGAACAAATGTTTATGAAACTTCATGAAGGATGAACTCTCTTCAAAATAAACCCTCTTGATCAATGGCAATCATATCTGGCACTGGAGTTGTTTATAGTCAGTACCTCCTTAAAAGGTGCATTTTCACAAAGTAAAAACAAGAAGTGAAAATAAACAGAAATTGTTTTTCAGTCTAACAAAATACTAAAGTCATTTATAATTCCCAGCTGAACATTCCTAAACCTTGCCCCACTCCACTACAAGAAAAACTACTGCCCTAATGTTCAGCATAAGCAATATTCTTAAAGTGAAAGACTCAGGTTATCATTTCCTCATTGAAAGGAAGATCAAGGATACCAGTCATCAAATAAATACTGATTTACAGGTAAAATAAGCAACTAGTATCAGGAGATAAAAAAATAATGCAAAGGGTCTTTTTCTATATTATTTATTATTTAGGCAAATATGTCGATGTCAATTTATGCTTTCTTTACTTCTTATTTCTACATAGTTCTGACAATAAAAAAGGAAGTTAACTTCTATAATACATAAAATAATGGCAGAATTACTAAACTATACACTATTTCACAAAGATGCCGAACATAATTTCTCAAAAGATGTACTTTTTAAAATACAGTTACTCTGGAAATAGCTATAGTCTTCTTTTTTTAGTTTTTTATTTTTTGAGACAGAGTCTAGCTCTGTCACCCAGGCTGGAGTTCAGTGGCACAATCTCAGCTCACTGCAACCTCTGCCTTCCAGGTTCAAGCGATTCTCATGACTCAGCCTCCTGTGACTCAGTCTCCCAAGTAGCTGAGACTACAGGCATGCACTACCACAGCTGGCTAATTTTTTGTATTTTTAGTAGAGACGGGGCTTTGCCATGGTGCCCAGGCTGGTCTCGAACTCCTGAGCTCAGGCAATCCGCCCACCTCAGCCTCCCAAAGTGCTAGGATTACAGACACGAGTCACCACACCTGACCATAGCTACAGTCTTTTAATATTACTTCTGAACCACACGAATATGTTTTTCAAAAATTAAAAAAATCCAATTTAAACAAACCAGCTCCAGCCCAGCCCACAAGAGACCCTGTCTCTATAAATATATATTAAAAAAAAAAAAAAAAAAAAGCCAGGATCTTTTTGTAAATAGCCCCTACAAAAGAAAAAATAACCTATTTTTAAAAAGAGCCTGGCACAGTGGTGCATACCTGTAGTTCCAGCCACTAAGAAAGCTGTGATGGCAGGATCCCTCGAGCCCAAACATTCACCTGGGCAATTCTTTCTTTACTCTCCTTACCTTTTACCATTGAGATCTAAGGAAATAAAACTAACCAATTTTAAACTCTGTTTCAACTCTACTTAATGCTGGCTGTTAATTCAGGTCCAAAAACCCTATTGGAAATCAAGAATTTTTCCACTACTAGAGCGCAAACACAGTGCTTATGTATACTACCTAACACCCCTAGCAGAATCTAGGCAGCACCCTTAATCAAACACATTAATATCTCTACAGCAAAATATATGAATATTCAAACTTCTACCCTTCTGTCCAGAAATTTACCAATGCAAGAAAAAGAACAGTTTTCCAAGCTCTTGGGATTTTAGAACTGCAAGACTATACTATCTTTATCATTGAATCTTTGCAATTCGTATCTCTGAATGTACACAACTAGAAACCATTACATTAGATTTTGTTTTGTTTTTGGAGTATAGTGGTCTGATCACAGTTGACTGCAGCCTCAACCTCCTGAGCTCAAGTGATCTTCTCAGTCTCCAGAGTAGCTGGGCCTACAGGTGTGCACCATCATGCTCAGCTAATCTTTAAATTTTTTGGTAGAGGTGGTGTCTCCCTATGTTGCCCAGGCTAGTCTCAAAATCCTGGGTTCAAGTAATCCTCTCGCCTTGGCCTCCCAAATTTCTGGGATTACAGGCACGAGCCACCACACCTGACCTATATTAGATTTTTAACAAATTCAGAAACATTAGTCTCAAAGAGCTTAGCCAGAAAACCCCTTGTTCTGGCTCTGATTTTCTATGAACTCAGACACAAGTCAGCACATATTGCTAACTGATTTCCTACCAGTCATATTTAAGTTTACCCAGAAACATATCCGGTGTATAAGTTTAGAAACATACAAACAAAAAACCAAAACAATATTGCCACAGCCTATGCAACAATGGCTGCTGACTACACTGTTATTTCTACACAAGATAAAAATACACATTTTCTGTGAGACAAAATGATATACACATGCAAAAATGAGTGATACACTCACAAGTTTCAAATGCCCTCACATTTTTAGTTCTACAACAGACTAATATGCTTTAACAGTGTTTTCTAATGCCCAATTCAGATTCAAATACAATCAATCCATATGACAAAGCAAAGGCAGAAGGCAACAAAGTAAGCCTCCCTCCTCAAAAATGCCCACCTTGCACAATAGGAAAAATATGGAATCAACCTAAGTGTCCATCAGAAGATGACTGCATAAAAAAGACGTGGTATATAGACACAATGGAATACTATTCAACCATAAAAAATGAAGTCATGTCTTTTGCAGCAACGTAGATGGAACTGGAAGCCATTATCTTATGTGAAACAACTCAGAAAGACAAATACATGTTCTCATTTACTAATGAGATTTAAATAATGTATACACATGGAGGTAGAGTGTGGAATGTCACAAAACAAAGACTCACAAGGGAGTAGGGGGTTGATGAGAAATTACTTAATGGGTACAACATACGTTTTTCAGGTGATGGGCACATTGAAAACCCTGACTTCACCACTACAGCAATATATCCATTGAACAAAATTACACTTGTCCCCCACAAATTTATACAATTTTTTAATTGCCCACCTTGAAGAAGTATCAGTAACAAAAACAAGTTGAAGTTAACAATTCCAGTTGGACCTACATCTGAACCACTCAAATGGCCTTGATAATAATCAAAATAAAACATGCTGATTCACCAAATTTCTCTGGACATAGATGTGGATAATAATAGGTGAGCTACATACATTTGGCAGACTTTAAAAAGCTATATTTTAAAGAATAACTGAATGCTACTCGCATATGATAAAAATCAAAGTTTGCTGGAAGTTATACTACTGGCTGAAAGTTTTTATAGGTGTAACTATAAGATTTACAAAAATGTTAAGGCCTTGTCATTGACCTGAAATGCTAGAGCACTGTTAATATGTAATTTCAAGAAGTGAATGTAACTTTAATGTGCTAAAACTTTCAGTGATGGAACTTACGTTAAAAAATAATCATGATTAGGCCAGGCACGGTGGCTCAAGCCTGTAATCCCAGCACTTTGGGAGGCCGAGACGGGCGGATCACGAGGTCAGGAGATTGAGACCATCCTGGCTAACATGGTGAAACCCTGTTTCTACTAAAAAATACAAAAAAACTAGCGGGGCGAGGTGACGGGTGCCTGTAGTCCCAGCTACTCAGGAGGCTGAGGCAGGAGAATGGCGTAAACCCGGGAGGCGGAGCTTGCAGTGAGCCGAGATCCGGCCACTGCACTCCAGTCTGGGCGACAAAGCGAGACTCCGTCTCAAAAAAAAAAAAAAAAAAAAAAACATGATTAATCTTGAACATGAATGGTGGTTATGGCTGCACGATGTGAATTTACTTAATGCGACAGAACTGTACACTGAAAAATGATTAAAATGGTAAATACTGTGTTATGTATATTTTACCACAATAAAAAACAAACTTTTAAAATAAATAGATAAAAGAACCATGACTATGGAATAGGCAGAGGAGATTCTTCTAAGTTTGGCTTTACTATTCTGTACAAATAGCGTGCAGATTCTATCAAGGATACACAATCTTTCCGATTTTGTATTTCCTTCCTGGAGTAAAAGAAGTGAGACTCTTTTCATCGAAAAAGGTGCTTTGTGCTAAGATGATGCAGCTAACGATCAGACTTGTACGCAATGCAACCACTTTCAGTATGTATCCCTAGGAAAAAGGACAAGCAGTCATCCACATCATCCTCAACTTCACATATCCTCTACCTCAGTATTCCAAACCGTGGTTCTCAATTCAGATAGGAAGAAAGGAAAAACTCATGAATTTGAGGTATTGCTATATGTTACCTCAGGTAAAATAAAATGGCTGTTTTTTATGATATGAAACTGAAGTTTTTAACTTTGAAAAACCAAAAGGAAGGGGGCTTTAGATAAACATCCAAACCTTAAAATTAACACTTGAAAACCAAGATAGTGTGGTACTGGCAAAAGGACATGCAAACAAATCAATAAACAGAATGTAAAACCCTTAAGAAGGCCCACACAAATGTGGTGAATCGATTTTTCACAAAGGTGCAAAGGCAATTAAGTAGAGAAATAGTCTTTTCAACAAATGGTGCTGGAACAACTGAAAAACCATATGCAAAACAATGACGCTCTTTACCAATACCGCACCCTTTGTACAAAAATTAATTCAAAATGTGTGCATCTAGTGTAAAACAGAAAACTATGAATCTTTTAGAAGAAACAGTAAGAGGAAACAACTGTTATCTTGGATTAGGCCAAGAGTTCCTAGATAATACATCAAAAGCATGATCTATTTAAAAAAAAAAAAATTGATAGGACCAGGCACAGTGGCTCATGCCTGTAATCCAAGCACTTTGGGAGGACGAGGTGGGAGGATCACTTGAGTCCAGGAGTTTGAGACCAGCTTGGGCAACATAGCAAGCAAAGCCTTGTCTCTACAAAATATTTTTTATTTACTTTTTTGTTTGTTTGTTTGTTTTGGGGGGGCGGAGTCTCGCTCTGTCACCCAGGCTGGAGTGCAATGGCTGGATCTCGGCTCACTCCGGCAAGTTCCGCCTCCCGGGTTCACGCCATTCTCCTGCCTCAGCCTCCGGAGTAGCTGGGACTACAGGTACCTGCCACCTCGCCCGGCTAGTTTATTTTGTATTTTTTTAGTAGAGACGGGGGTTTCACCATGTTAGCCAGGATGGTCTCGATCTCCTGACCTCGTGATCCGCCTGTCTCGGCCTCCCAAAGTGCTGGGATTACAGGCTTGAGCCACTGCGCCCGGCCTCAAAATATTTTTTAAAAAGAAGAAAATTGATAAACTGAACATCATCAAAACTAAAAACATTTCCACTGTGAAAGACATTGTTATAAGAACAAAGGGACAAGATACAGACTGTGGTAAATACTTGTAAAACTTACGTAAATAAGATAAAGGATTTGTATCGAAAATACATGAAGAAACTAGGCTGGGCACAGTGGCTCATGCTGGTAATCCCAACACTTTGGGAGGCTGTGGTGGGTGAACTGCTTGAATCCAGGAGTTCAGGACTAGCCTGGGCAAGATGGCAAAACCGCATCTCTACTAAAAAAACAAAAAACTAGGCAGGCATGTCGGAGCCTGTAATCCCTACAACTTGGGAAGTTGAGGTGGGAGAATCACCTGAGCCCAGGAGGTGGAGATTGCAGTGAGCTGGGATAGAGCCACTGTACTCCAGCCTGGGCAACCAGAGTGAGGCACTGTCTCCAAAAAAAAAAAAAAGAAAGAAAGAAAGAAGAAAGAAACTAAACACTCAATAACAAGACAACAAACAACCTAATATTTTTCAAATGGACAAAAGTTTGCTGTGGTTGCTGTTTTGAGAGACAGGGTCTTGCTCTGTCGCCCCACGCTGGAGTGCAGTTGCAGGATCATGGCTCACTACAGCTTAAGCAATCCTCCCAGCTCAACCTGTAACTGGTATGTGCCACCATGCCCAGCTAATTTTTTCATTTTTTGTAAAGATGAAGTCTCGCGCTGTTGCCCAAGCTGGTCCTAAACTCCTGAGTTCAAGCAATGCTCCTGGCCTTAGCCTTCCAAAGTGCTAGGATTATAGGCATGACCCACAGTGCCTGGCCTCAAATAGGGAAAAGTCTTAAATGAATGACACCTAATCAAAGAAAATATACACGTCGCAAATAAAGACACAAAAGGATCTTTATTTCCTTAATGAAACACCATTAAGTGCTGACAAGGATGAGGAGCAATTTGGAAGTCTCACACATTGTTGGTAGAGTGCAAAATGGTATAGTCACTTTGGAAAGCAGTTTGGCAGTTTCTTATGAAAGTTAAACATACACTAACCATATGACTCAGCAATCCCACCCGTAGGTATTTACCCAAGATAAATGACAACTTAAATTCACACAAAACCCTGAACACAAATGCTTGTAGTAGTTTCATTCATAATGTTCAAAAAAACTGGAAATTAGTCAAATATCTTCTGGCCAATATACAAACTATGGCACATCCATATAATTGATTACTAGTAGGCATTTAAAAGGAATTAACTATTAATAGACACAAAGACATGAATGGATCTCAAATGCTAATCATTTTAAGTAAAAGAACCTAGACTCACTGCACTCCTGCCTGGGCAACAGACTGAGACCCTGTCCCTGAGGGAGTGCAAGTGGTGGAGAAGCTAGACTCCAAAAGACTGTAAGTCCATTTATGTAATATTCTACTTAACACAAAACTGTAGAAATGGAAAACAGATCAGTGCTTGCCAGGGGCTAGAGGTTGGAGGCAGAGTTTATCCACAAACGGACTTTGTCAAAGGAATGTAACAGGGTAAATGGAAGTTTTCTGTGTCTTCTATGTAGTAGGTTACAAAAACCATTCATTTTTCAGAACTTATAAACTATGTATCTAAAATAAATGAATAGTCAGTTCCTCAAAAGGTTAAGCAATAGAGTCACCATAGGGTTCAGTAATTTCACTCTTAGGCACGTATTCAACAGAAAAATAAAAAGCATGTCCATGTAAAACTGGTACATGAATGTTCACATCAGCATTATATATAATAGCAAAAAAGTGGGGATAAATGTCCATCAACTGTTAGATGGACAAATTGTGGCATATCAATACAATGGGATTTTATCTGGCAATAAAAAGAAAGTGCTGATACATGTATATTACGGATAAACCTTGAAAACATATGGTAAGTGAAAGAAGCCAATCACCAAAGACTGTAATATCGTGGGATTCTGCTTCTATGAAATGTCCAGAATAGGTAAATCCATAGAGATAGAAAGTAGGTTAGTGGTTGCCTAAGCTGAAGGGAGAGGTGGGAGGAAGGAGGGTGACTGCTAAAAGATCCTGGGTTTCCTTTTGAGATAAACAACATTCTCAAACTGTGGTGATGGATGCACAACTCTGGATATTAAGTATAATTTAATACAGTTAACTGTATATTTTTACATTTTAATTGGGTGAATTTTATGGTGTGTGAATTATATCTCAATAATGCTGTTACCAAAAAAAGTAAATATTATTGCATGTAATTTACAAATATTAGAACTCCATGGTGAGACAAGCATCTTATCTGTTCTACCACTCTCACCCCAGAATCCAGAATATTGCAGAAAGAAGTCATAAACTCAAAATGTTTCATCTTCATGATCTGGTTCAACAGACTTTTAAAAAGTATGGCTTGCCAAGCACAGTTTCACATGCCTATAGTCCCAACTACTCAGGAGTCTGAGGCAGGAGGACTCCTTGAGTCCATGAAGTTCAAGGCTGAAATGCACTATGATTATCCCAAGCTGCTCTCCAGGGAGATCCCATCTCTTACAAATTAAAAAAAAAAAAAAAAAAAAAGGAGTATGGCTCATCCTGCGAACCTACACAAACAAAGAGAATTGTTATGCAACAGGAATAAACAGGCACCACACAGGAAAACAGCTGGGCTTGTGCGACAAACTACGTCCTTTTTCAAGGACAGGAAAAAAGCAATCTAGTATCCACACTCCTGAAATCTTGCTTAATGACCTCACAAGATGGAAACCCGCCCAACCTGCTTTTTGACACTACTCCTAACAAAATTCTCTCTTCACTAATATCAAGAAAAGATCCTTCTCCACAGCCAATAAAC
The DNA here is from genome assembly GCF_049350105.2 of Macaca mulatta. Classification (NCBI taxonomy): domain Eukaryota; kingdom Metazoa; phylum Chordata; class Mammalia; order Primates; family Cercopithecidae; genus Macaca; species Macaca mulatta. Next base: position 219,859,312 of record NC_133406.1, on the reverse strand, counting down.
CCAAGTCAAAGCACACTTGTACTAAATCAGTGGATGAAGACTGTCAACATACCTAAGGAGAGATTTAGTTACGGTGCCTAGAAATAAGTCAACGTTATTTTCAGATAAAAGAGATCAAAGTTTAACGGTAAAAATAACTTCATGAAGTGAAAAATCATGGTTAATTATCAGAGAAAAACATCCTCCCAAAGTGCTGGGATTACAGGCATGAGCCACCGTCCCTGGTCAAGAATTTCATCTTAATTTAAATCACTGCAGGATAAAATATGCAATAGGGCCGGGCACGGTGGCTCACATCAGTAAACTCAGCACTTTGGGAGGCTGAGGCGGGCGGATCACTTGAGGTCAGGAGTTCGAGACCAGCCTGGCCAACATGGCAAAACTCTGTGTCTGCCAAAAAATACAAAAGTTAGCCAGGCGTGGTAGTGGACACTAGTAATTCCAAGCTACTCGGGAGGCGGAGGTGGTAGAATCGCTCGAACCCGGGAGGCAGAGGTTGCTGTAAGCCAAGATCGCACCACTACACTCTAGCCTGGGCAACAGGGTCTCAAAAAAACAGAGCAAGGAAGGAAGAAACGGAGGGAGGGAGGCAGGGAGGGACTCATTCCAACAGACATTCCTCCAACTTTAAATCAATGTAATCAATACCACTGTGAGTGAAACTGATGAAACAGCTACAAATTTCACCTTTATGTTATTATTGTATTTATTAAATCATTATATTGTCCAAGAACGTATCATAAATACTTTCTGGAATCAAATAACTTGTATTCTGCACACACAAGCAGGGAGCTACAATAAAGTACATCCAGACCTTCAGAGTATAACCGGTAACAAAAAAAAAACTTTCTTTTCATCACACTTGAGAGACTGGCCATCTGCTAAAGTTATAAGTTATATACAAAAAACTTATAAATGAAATCATAAATTACAAATTAAAAATGGAATAAGCTTGAGAAGATTTATGAAATACGTGCCAAAGCCCAATTAAGATGCTGTGAATTCTCAGGCCTAGAATGCAACTAAAGAATGTTGCTAGTTTTATATGGTAAGCTATCTGAGGAAAAAAGAAAACACCAAAAAGGAAATAGTTTTAAAAATGGAGGTATTTCTGACTGGGCATGGTGGCTCATGCTTGTAATCCCACCATTTTGGGAGGCCAAGGCGGGGTGATCACCTGAGATTAGGAGTTTGAGACCAGCCTGGCCATTATGGTGAAACCCTGTCTCCACTAAAAATACAAAAATTATTTATAAAAACAGGTAGCCAGCCAGTGGGCCACAGATTGCAAACCCTGATTTTTACCTAATAAAACAGTTCAGATTATAAATGCTATGGTTATATAATACATTTGATAACAAAAACTGTAAGTTACCAAACATTAATTAAATTAATCCATGATATACTTATAGTGCTATGTTAATAAATGGACAGTGCTAAAGAGACATTCTTAAAATCATCATTAATAAAAATTTGATGGTATTATTTGAAACAGAGTATACATGACTTAAACTCAGGACTAGGTTCTTAATAATTAGAGCAATTTATTTATTAATTGACACCCTCCCACCGCCTTGACTCTTGGCATCTCTTCCACCCCATCCTCCTAATTTTCCTCCTCTCCAGATATTCTTCGTAGTCATCAATAATTAAAGCAATTTCTGATATGCCAATAGTCCACTGAAATGTTAATTCAGTAATAATGGCAGTAAATTCTTAAGTAATTTTATTCTATAACCTCAAGTAATTACTTAAAAATTAAAATAACAGATGTCAAGAGAAAAAAATGATGTATCCATCCATAGTAAAAGGAACAGGATCACAAATACATTCCATTTCAATTCTCTTTCCTATTCAACCACCTTCACTAGTACTAAAAATTTATATTGAAACCAAATATGCTTTAATTCTGACAAAGTTACTATAATAAAGGGGAAATATTTGGATGTATTTTTTTAATTGATAATATTTGTAAAAACACATGGATCTCCTCGTAGCACAATGTCTCACTAAAGCTCCTTAATGCTTTTAAGATAGGCATTGGTGTGATTTGTTTGATTTAATGTACTATAATAACAGACTGAAAATTGCAGTCCAGCAACCCAGTTCATATGGTCAGCTAAACTCTACTCCTATATCACTTTCTATTCACTTTCCCTGTCCCTCTTCCATACTCTTGACTATCTACCCAGTCCCCTACACCAAAAGTTCACTATTTACACAGCAAGGAGGCAAGGAGGCAACCAAAAAGGAATGCTAAATCCTCCCTACCCCGTATCACTTAACTTTTATAAATCCTGTTTTAAGAGAACTGTAAAATATATATATATATATAAATTATAAATAATGCCCTAGAGAATATTGAGTGTGATTTATTTTATCTGGAGATGAATGGGTAAATGGTGACTATGAGGATAAACTTACAGCAGTGGAAGAATGAAAGAGGAAAAATGAATGAAGAAACAAGATCCAGGCCAGGCACGCTGGCTCATGCCTGCAATCCCAGAACTTTGGGAGACCAAGGTGGATGGATCATCTGAGGCCAGGAGTTCGAGACCAGTCTGGCTAACATGGTGAAACCTCATCTCTACAAAAAATAAAAAAATCAGCCAGGTGTGGTGATGTGCGTCTGTAGTCCCAGCTACTTGGGAGGCTGAGGCACGAGAATTGCTTAAACCTGGGAGGCAGCGGTTGCAGTGAGCCAAGATCACGCCACTGCACTCCAACCTGGGTGACAGAGCAAGACTCTGTCTCAGGAAAAAAAAAAAAAGAAAAAGAAAAGATCCATCTCTGCTTTTTTAAGTGACCAAAATTCTGTGTTCGTATAGCACTTTGTCCACAGAATTCCTTACCATTTCATGCTGCAGGTGTTTTGGAGTCAGACAATCTTGGGTTCCATTTCTAACTTTATCCCTTAGTAAACTGTGCAATCATAGTTAACCTCGAAGCATTAGCTCCTCAATTATAAAATGGTGATAGTAAAAACAGTCATAAATTGCTCTGAGTATTAACTAAATCACTACATGAAATACTCTGCACAATGCCTGGTACATGATATTCAATCTGTTAATTCCCCTTCCTGGCCCTCAAACTAGAAGTAATATGATATGATCATGACCAGGAAAGTGGTACTAGAAAGACAAATGCTTAAGCCTTCTTGGTGGCTCACGCCTGTAATCCCAGCACTATTGGGAGGCCAAGGCGGGCGGATCACGAGGTTAGGAGATCGAGATCATCCTGGCTAACACAGTGAAACTCCGTCTCTACTAAAAATAAAAAAATACAAAGCATGAGCCGGGCTTGGTGGCAGGCACCTGTAGTCCCAGCTACTCAGGAGGTTGAGGCAGGAGAATGGCGTGAACCCAGGAGGCAGAGTTTGCAGTGAGCCGAGATCACGCCACTGCACTCCAGCCTGGGCGACAGAGCGAGACTCCGTCTCAAAAAAAAAAAAAAAAAAAAAAGTCTTCTTGAAAGCACTAGTAACATCCTTCTTCATTCAACCATCCTCAACAAATATTTTATTAGTAGCTACAAAATAGTAAACCAAACAACTTGTGGCACTTACATTCTATTGGGAGCAAACAGACTATAAGTCAGTAAACAAACGAGAAAATTAAAATAGTAAAAATTATAAAGTGGGCAAAGAACATGAACACTTTTCTAAAGAAGACATATACATAGCCAACAAGCATACGAAAAAATGCTCCACATAACTATCATTAAAGAAATGCAAATCAAAACCACAATGAGATACTACCTTACACCAGTCACAATGGCCATTACTAAAAAGTCAAAAACTAACAGAGGCTGACTAGGTTGTGGAGCAAAGGGAATACTTACATACTGCTACTGTGGAAATGTAAATTACTTCAGTCATTGTGGAAAGCAGTTTAGCAATTTCTCAAAGAACTTAAACCATTTGACCCAGTAATCCCATTATTGGGTATATATCCAAAGGAATATAAATCGTTCTACTATAAAGACACATGCACAGGTATGTTTGTCATAGCACTACTCACAACAGCAAAGACATACAACCAACCTAAATGCCCTTCAGTGGTAGACTAAAGAAAATGTAGTATATACACCATGAAATACTATATGCCCATTAAAAAAAAATGAGATCATGTCCCTTGCAGGAACACGGATGGAGCTGGAAGTCATCCTAAGACAACTAATGAAGGAACGGAAAACCAAATACTGCATGTTCTCACAAGTGGGAGCTAAAATTTGAGTACACATTAACACAAAGAAGGGAACAACAGACACCAGGGCCTACCTGAGGGTGAAGTGTGAATGGAGAGTGAGGATCGAAAAACTACCTATCCAAGTACTATGCTTATTACCTGGGTGATAAAATAATGTGTACAGGCCAGGCGCGTTGGCTCACACCTGTAATCCCAGCACTTTGGGAGGCCAAGGCAGGTGGATCATCTGAGGTCAGGAGTTCGAGACCAGCCTGGCCAACATGGTGAAACCCCATCCCTACTAAAAAAAAAAAAAAAAAAAAAATACAAAAATTAGCCAAAGGTGGTGGCGCAAGCCTGTCATCCCAGCTACTCAGGAGGCTGAGGCAGGAGAATCACTTGAACCCAGGAGGCCGAGGTTGCAGTGAGCGGAGATTGCACCATTGCACTCCAGCCTGGGCAACGGGAGAAACTCTGTCTTTAAAAAAAAAAAAAAAATCTGTACACCAAACCCCCACCATGACATGCAATTTACCTATATAAACAAACCTGCATATATACCCCTGAACCTAAAATGTTTTTATAAGATTAAATAAAATACATAAAAAATAGTGAAAATGGTATGAAGAAAATTTTGTTAAATGACATGAGAGGAAGGCAATAGTATTCCAGATAAAGTAGAAGTAATTTCTGAATTGAAATCTGAATAATACAAATAAGCCCATCCTATGAAGAGAAAGGGAAAGAGCATTCCAGGAAGGTAGGCATCTGGCGTACAGGTTTTATGTGGAAAAGGGCTGTGATCAAGGATAAGAGTGGTCGGGCACAGAGACTCACTCCTATAATCCCAGCACTTTGGAAGGTCATGGTAGGAGGATCAGTTGAAGCCAGGAGTTCGAGGCCAGCCTGGGCAACTTGGCAAGAACTCATCCCTACAAAAATACAAATAAAAAATTACGTGGGCATGGTGGCATGTGCCTGTAGTCCTAGCTACTCAGGAAGCTGAGGCAGGAGGGTCGCTTGAGCCAAGGAGTTCAAGGTTACAGTAAGCTATGAATGTGCCACTGCACTCCAGCCTGAATGACAGCAAAACCCTGTCTCTCTTTTTTTTTTTTTTTTTTTGTTAAGGATCAAGGGAGCTATGCAGAGAGTAGTAATTAGAGTTTGGAAATTTAAGCCGGAGCTACATCACTGAGAGGCTTGTAGGGCCTGGTAAGCAATATGAATTCTTTTAAGATTAACAGGCGACAATGGGAGAATTTAAACAGAGGAGATCCATAATAGTACTGTTAAAGACCATTCATTGTTTATAAAAAAAAAAAAAACCGGAGAAGGGTAGGAGAGGAAAGAAAAGAAGTTGGGAGATTATAGCAGTTGTCCAAATAAAAGGTAGTGGCCTAGAAGACAGTAGGAAAACAGAAATGAATGAGGAGAAAAGGAGTAGTTTAAATAGTAAAACCAAGGGGATTAGCTATTGCATAAGAGGCATGAAGGAAAGGAATAATCAAGAATAGTTTACAGATAGTTTATCTTGAGTAGTTAAGCAGACAGCAGTACTAGTTGCCAAAACTGGAAAGGAACAGGTTGAAATAGAAGTATAAAGGAAATCAAAAGTTCTATTTTGAGCATATAAATTCTGAAATGCCTATGAAAAATCCAGGAGGAGATGTAAATACACAAAGTGAATATATGAATATGCAATTCAGGCTAAAACTCTGATCCAAAGATACAAATTTGAAAGTAATGAACATAAAAATGGCATTTAATGCCAAAATAAAAAATTTTTTTTAAAAAAAAAGGAAGAGGTAAAGGACCTGACAATAAGACAAAGGAGGAATTAGTAAAGCAACTTGCAGAGAAGTGGCAACTGAGGTCGGAGGAAAACAAACAGATGTTAGGACACCACCATTCACAGAAGGAACTATTGTATTCAAAATACTCTTCACACTTTACATTCTATTGTTGACACATCAGGACAAGGGCAACTTACCTACCAGCCCTACAGGAAACCAGAGAATCAAGTTTCACACCACATGGGCTACTGTACTCTATACAACATATTGCTAAAATTTTTTTCAGCATTCAAAACAAAAAAAAGTATGGGAAAATGCAAACTCTCTCTTGGAACTGAAATAATACATTCAGAGTATCTAACAGTGTCTGGCAGATACGAAAGTTCAATAAATGTTACTATCATGGTGGTTATTTAGAAAACTATCCAATTTTTTTTTGGCCGGGCGCGGTGGCTCAAGCCTGTAATCCCAGCACTTTGGGAGGCCGAGACGGGCGGATCACGAGGTCAGGAGATTGAGACCATCCTGGCTAACCCCGTGAAACCCCGTCTCTACTAAAAAATACAAAAAACTAGCCGGGCGAGGTGACGGGCACCTGCAGTCCCAGCTACTCGGGAGGCTGAGGCAGGAGAATGGCGTAAACCTGGGAGGCGGAGCTTGCAGTGAGCTGAGATCCGGCCACTGCACTCCAGCCTGGGCGACAGAGCGAGACTCTGTCTCAAAAAAAAAAAAAAAAAAGAAAACTATCCAATTTATTATTTTATTATTTACTTATTGAGATGGAGTCTTACTCTGTTGCCCAGACTGGAATGCAATGGCACCATCTTGGCTCGCTGCAACCTCTGCCTCCTAATTCAAGCAATTCTCCTGCCTCTGCCTCCTTAATAACTGGGACTACAGGTGTGTACCACCATGTCCGGCTAATTTTTTTGTATTTTTAGTAGAGACTGGACATGTTGGCCAGGCTGGTCTCAAACTCCTGACCTCAAGTGATCTGCCTGCCTCAGATTCCCAAAGTGCTGGGATTACAGGAATAAGCCACTGCGCCCGACCTGCAAACTATCCAATTTTTAAAAATGGCTTAGCATTTACAGTCACAAGTTTTATTGGCTAAGAGATGAGTTCTGAGGTTCCAGAGCAGGGGTCTCCATAAGATAGCTACAATCTTAATAGGTTTGTCAAATGTATAAAGTTTTATTAATGAAACAAGTGATACTATTAGTGTGAGCATTACAGCTATTCATACAAGTTATTTGGTTTGTTTTTCTTCTTGTTTGAAACAGGATCTCATGCTGTCACCCAGGCTGGAGTGAAGTGGTACAATCATGGCTCACTGCAGCCTCAACTGCCCCGACTCAAGCAATTCTCCTGCTTCAGCCTCCTGAGTAGCTGGGACTACAGACACGCGCCACCATGCCCAGGTCACACAAGTTACAATTCTTTTTTGGCCAGATTGGCTCATGCCTGCAATCCCAGAACTTTGGGAGGCCAAGGCAGGAGGACTGCTCGAGCCCAGGAATTTAAGGCCAGCCTGGGCAACACAAGGAGAACTCATCTCTACAAATAATAAAAAAATTAGCCAGGCACAGTGGCACACTCCTGCAGTCCCAGCTACTCGGAATATTGAAGTGGGAGGATCGCTTAAGACTGGGAGGCAGAGGACGCAGTGTTGAGATCACACCACTACATTCCAGCCTGGGCACTCCAACCACTGCACATAGCAAGGCCCTGTCTCAAACAAAGAAAAAATACAATCTTTGAAAGAATAAACAAAGAAAATCTGACCACTTGCTAAGAAACCATCTCTTAAGTAATATCCATGAGGAAGGTCTAAAATAAGCTAGGTATATAAAATAGATGTACAATCAACCCTATTATTCAGAAATCAATTCCCTATGTTACCACTTCTACTATTGTCTTTTCACTCATCATTAGATTATTAGACAATGGAGAAAGGAGGGGAATGTTGACAAAACGGGTTGTCAATTTTACTGTATTACATCCTTCCAGTGTAGGACACTGTTTTAAAGTTTAGTAACGTATTTCATTTCATTATTAATTTCTGAATATGAAGGCTTAAATATAAAAGTACTAATATAAATGCAAAAAGATGTTAAAGAAATAAATGTTTTATCTTCTAAAACTACAAGGGGCCAGGTGTGGTGGCTGACGCCTGTAATCCCAACACTTTGGGAGGCCAAGGCGTGCAGATTACCTGAGGTCAGGTGTTCGAGACCAGCCTGGCCAACATGGCAAAACCCCGTCTCTACTAAAATACAAAAATTAGCTGAGTGTGGTGGCACACGCCTGTAATCCCAGCTACTCGTGAGGCTGAGGCAGGAGAATCACTTCAACCCGGGAGATGGAGGTCGCAGTGAGCTGAGATCGCGCCAATACACTTCAGACTGGGCGACAGAGTAAGACTCCGTCTCAAAAAAAAAAAGAAAAGAAAAAACCTACAAGGGGCCAGGTGTGGTGGCTCAATGCCTGTAATCCCAGCATTTTGGGAGGCCAAGGCGGGTGGATCACATGAGGCAAGGAGTTTGAGACCAGTTTGGCAAACATGAAGAAACGCCATCTCTACTAAAAATACAAAAATTAACTGGGCATGGTGGTGCCCGTCTGTAATCTCAGCTGCTCGGTAGGCTGATGCACAAGAATCGCTTGAACCTGGGAGACAGAGGTTGCAATGAGCTGAGATCATAGCACCGCACTCCAGCCTGGGCAACTGAGCAAGACTGTCTCAAGGAAAAAACTACAAGGGTTTTATACCCTTACTTTGTTTCAGCCCTGGTCATGATGTTTATTTTTCCCCTATTTTATGTCTTGCTTTATTCCACAATGGATCTGAGATAGCTTACAAAAAACATATATAATAGAATATTTAAATGGGACTAGACATGGTGGCTCATGCTGTAATCCTAACACTTTGGAAGACTGAAGCAGAAGGATCACTTAAGCCCAGGAGTTCCAGACGAGCCCGGGCAACATTGCAAGACTTCGTCTCTATAAAATTAAAATAAGTATAAAAGAAACAACAAGAAGAAGAATATTTAAATGAAAGTAAATAATAAGACATAGACTAGCAGTCTATAAATTCCCACAATATTGCAAAACTTGGGCCATTAATTTGGTTCATAGTTTCCTGGTGGCCGCAGTATCATTTGCGTAATTCCCAATTTTTAATGCAAGGAACAGAAGAAGTATTTGAATGTTGCAGTTCCTCTAGGAATTAATACCAATTTTTGAGGACTAACACAACACTGAAATGAAGTGTATGGCCCATTTCAACAGAAAAAAAATACACTTCATAAAAAATAAATAAATAAATAAATAAATTTTTTATTTTTATTTTTTTGAGATAGCATCTCACTCCGACATCCAGGCTGCAGTGCAGTGGCATGATCTCGGCTCACCGCAACATCCCCCTTCTAGGTTCAAGCGATTCTCCTGCAGCCACCCAAGTAGCTGGGATTACAGGTGCATGCCACCACACCCAGCTAAATTTTGTATTTTGGGTAGAGATGGAAACTTTGCACCATGTTGGCCAGGCTGGTCTCAAACTCCTGACCTCAAGTGATCCACCTGTCTCAGCCTCTCAAACTGCTAGGATTATAGGCATGAGCCACCATGCCCGACCAACAAATTTTAAAGTAGAAACTTTAAAGTAAAGTGAAATATAAAGGTGCACAATCATAAGGATAATTTCTATATTTTTTTAATTTCTCAGAAGGATAATTTGATGACAAGGCAAGTAAATTCATATTCAAATCTAACCAATATTCTACAGGGAGCCCTTATTTCAACACCTAAATGCTGTAATTCAGCACAGGTTTCAGAGCAACTTTTTCTTTTTCTTTTTCTTTTTTTTTTTTTTGAGACGGGGTCCTGCTCTGTCACCCAGGCTGGAGTACAGTGGCGTAATCGCAGCTCACTGCAACCTCCACCCTCCAGGTTAAAGTGATTCTCCTGTCTCAGCCTCCTGAGTAGCTGGGATTACAGGAGCATACCGCCACGCCCAGCTAATTTTTTGTATTTCAGTAGAGACGGGGTTTCACCATGTTGCCCAGTCTGGTCTTGAACTCCTGAGCTCAGGCAATTCGCCCACCTTGGCCTCCCAAAGTGCAAGGATTACAGGCATGAGCCACCACGCCTGGCCTAATTTTTGTATTTTCAGTAGAGATGAAGTTTCACCATATTGGTCAGACTGGTCTCAAACTCCTGACCTCAGGTGATCCACCCACCTCAGCCTCCCAAAATGCTGGGATAACAGGCATGAGCCACCACGCCTAGCCTTTTTTTTTTTGGATTTTTAGTAAAGACAGGGTTTCACCATGTTGGCCAGGCTGGTTTCAAACTCCTGACCTCAAGTCATCCACCCACCTCAGCCTCCCAAAGTGCTAGGATTATAGGCGTGAGTCACTGCGCCCAGACCCAGAGTAATTTTTTCAAAATACTGTATTATTCAACCATTGCAACTAATACACGCTTTTGTTTCCTCCTTAATGTCTGCATCCAATCTATGCTAAAACACTTGACTTTCTCTGTTAAACTATGAAGAACATAAAACACACATACAAGTAGTTCACCTAAGACTGTACTTTGAACTAATCTTAGATAATTTATCTTTCAAGAAAATACGTTCAGAAAAGGAACTTTCAGGCTCTTGTTAAATAAGATAATGAAAATTTAATTACATGGGCTATAAAGTTAATCCGTCACTGAATGTAAACACAAGATACATTTCAGGACAAAATGAACAATTTCTGTTGCTTTTAGAATGTGTTGCACATTCCTGAGTACTAACAAACAAGTAGCACTCTATGACAGCATGGACTTTGAAGCTGGAAAAAACGAAAATTTGAATCCTAGATTTGTTTGCCAGTTAGATTATCTTGGGAAAATGATGTGATCTCTCCAAACTTCAGTTTCCTCATCAATACTCTGTGAGACTGCTGGAAAGAATTAGCAAAATAAGGCTTAGGATGGGCTTAGCACATAAGCAATACTTCATTATTATAAATAACTCTTCCATAAAGATCATGAGTTTTCCTTTCTGCAGACTATCCAGGTGACACCGCCTTTAAGACATCTCTCCCAGATTCCTAATTATCTAAGAACACCAACAGATCTCCTAACTTCATTCTTTAGAGCTTAGAAAAGCTACAATAAAATATATTATAAGGAAAAGTAGGTCCTTGGGAGCATGTGAGATAGACAGATATATACACATATCATGACATACAAAACAGAAGCTAAAAAGAATGCAATCTGCTACACATTTGACAAAATCCTGAAAGATATTGACCCACTTTTGCTACTTTGCATGGTGAACTTTTATGTGCATTTATTCACTTCCTGAAAGAATGTCTCTCTGCCATGAAAGCTGTTAATTCTGATTTAACAGCTATTCCCAAGGTGGGAATACTACAGAATAATAACAGTTCTCTGCTCAAAGTAGTTTTCACAGAAGGGTCAGAGAGAAAACTGCTTTTCTTACTTACATCTAAATGACTTACATCTAAACGACTAGTATCATTAGCCAAATTAATCACCCAGTTGTCACATTCCAAATATCTAGTTTATTGAATATACTTGTTCTCACCATGCCAGCTATCAAGGAAAATTATGAAAAAAATCATTACTCCTTTTATTAGCAAGACTTTTCTCCAAAGGCCTCCACTTACACTTTTTAATTAAGTCTATTTTTCCCGTTAAAGAAGAATGATCTGATGAATATCAACAGCAACATAAAATATTAGCTACCACCACTCAGAAAATATAATTCTCTTCCTTCATCCTGGAGTCATCATTCTTAACAATATCAAAGTACACTGGAAACACTTTTCATCACTACCTGTATTTGTAAATTCACAACCAGTAAGAGTTGAAAACCATTCTATAAGCCAGTCTCACCCCACTCAGAGCTGCTTAAGACAGCAGGCCCTCTAGTGAGCAGCAATGAATAAACAAAATAAAATGTCTGACCACTAAGCACAAAAGTGAACTACATTATCTTTAGCTTTTGGTTATAACATGAACAAGAAGAATACAAACTTTTACATCATTTATAATTTACTTCCTAAATTCAATTAAAATGCCCTTACTGAGAAAAAACATCCTACAAACTATCAAAACTCTAAATATAATTTCTTAAGATGGATACCCACGTGAAGTCAATGTTACTTTATTTGGTTTTTCTGAGGTATAAAAATTCTACAGGCAATATTTTACTTTCTCATTCTAGACCGAATTCCCACAAAGATGTTTTCTTTCTTATAGCATTCAGCAGCATTTCATTTAAAATAAAATGCCTAAAGGAAAGCATGTTATAATAAAAATATTCTCAAATAGAAAGCCTTTCAGCACATTCTATGTTCTTATGTAGAAGGGGTATACTCAAAGTGACTTTCTTCCATAAATTTCAGCACAATGTAATCACTACTTATCCAGTATCATAAGTCCAAATTTAAGAGTCTACCAAAAAAAAAGTTTTGAATAATCAAATGCCATTTCTCAAAGATAGCCAATTTATAAAGTGACTTTAAAATAAATGTGAGTGGTAAAAATCAGAAACATAAATATTTAGAAAAAGGGCTGAGCGCAGTGGCTCATGCCTGTAATCCCAGCACTTTGGGAGGCAGAGGCGAGCGGTTAGCCTGAAGTTAGGAGTTCGAGACCTGCCTGGCCAACATGGTAAAATCCTGTCTCTATTAGAAATACAAAAAAATTAGCCAGGCGTGGTGGCACGTGCCTGTAGTCCTAGCTACTCGGGAGGCTGAGGCAGGAGAATAGCTTGATCCCAGGAAGCGGAGGTTGCAGTGAGCCGATATTGCATCACTGCACTCCAGACTGGGTAACAGAGCGAGACTCCATCTTAAAACAAAACAAAAAAGGCCGGGCGTGGTGGCTCAAGCCTGTAATCCCAGCACTTTGGGAGGCCGAGACGGGCGGATCACGAGGTCGGGAGATCGAGACCATCCTGGCTAACACGGTGAAACCCCGTCTCTACTAAAAAGTACAAAAAACTAGCCGGGCGAGGTGGCGGGCGCCTGTAGTCCCAGCTACTCGGGAGGCTAAGGCAGGAGAATGGCGTAAACCCGGGAGGCGGAGCTTGCAGTGAGCTGAGATCCGGCCACTGCACTCCAGCCTGGGCGACAGAGTGAGACTCCGTCTCAAAAAAAAAAAAAAAAAAGATCAAGTGATATTTTATTTATTTATTTATTTATTTATTTAGAGGCTGGAGTGCAAACGGCATGATCTTGGCTCACAGCAACCTCCCCCTCCTGGGTTCAAGAATTCTACCTAAGCCTCCTGAGTAGCTGGGATTGCAGGCGTCCGCCACCATGCCTGGCTAATTTTTGTATTTTTAGTAGAGACGAGGTTTCACCATGTTGCCGAGGCTGGTCTCGAACTCCTGACCCCAGATGATCCACCCACCTCAGCCTCCGAAAGTGCTGGGATTACAGGCATGAGTCACTGTGCCCAGCCAATCAACTGATATTTTAATAAGAAGAAACTTATCATCAGTTCTAATATACTTTGGTATATAAAATATTCAAGCATTGATAGGTATATAAAAATTCTAAAATTATATAATGCTTCAAATAAAACAATGCCACCAGAATGTGAACATTTAATCAAGAACGCTGCTCCTCTTCTACCCCACTGATTCACGTCTCCCTCTCAGTATCCCATTCTGGTCATTTTTCACTGTAAATATCCCATTCAGACCATTACATGTTCAAGTTAGGCTAAGGTAGAGGCTTCCCTCTAAGCTGATAACTGAGTCCAATAGGATGCTGTATACTTTCTAGTTTTGCTAATTGAACATAAAAATCTTGTGAAAATGCTTAAGTAGGCAATCTAGATTCTCAAGATCTACTGCCTATAACAAAATTACATATGGTTTCTCTATTAAAAAGAAACCACTAAAGTTGCATAGAATTCTAAATACATTATAAGCCTAATAAATGTTAATTATATAAAGGCAAAAGTTGAAATTCAGCTTGCCCTAGGTTACACAGGATAGAAACCATAAAATCAGGATTAAAATCTATAACCTGGTTCTCCATTAAAATTTACTACTGTTTTTTTTAAGGACTGGGAAAACTTTCTACAATTGCTTGGTACCTAGAAATATTTAATATATTTGACGGCTCTGCGAATGTTAAATGTTTAAAAGCTTTACTCTATGCATGCATATGCACAAAACACCTCTGAAAGAGCACATAAGAAACTGACAACAGGCCTGGTGCAGTGACTCATGCCTGTAATCCCAGCACTTTGGGAGGCCGAGGCAGGAGGATCACTTGAGGCCAGGAGTTTAAGACCAGCCTGACCAACAAGGCAAAACCTCATCTCTACTAAAGATACAAAAATTAGCAAGATGTGGTGGCACAAGCCTGTAATCCCAGGAACTCAGGAGGCTGAGAAACGAGAATCGCTTGAACCCGGGAGGCAGAGGTTATAGTGAGCCAAGATCACTCCACTGCACTCCAGCCTAGGCAACAGAGCAAGACACTGTCTCAAAAAAAAAAGAAAATAAAATGACAACAGTGGCTGCCCTAAGAAAGGGAGTTAGGGAATTGAATATTAGGAGATTTACTTTTCAAAGTATACACTCTTTTGTCATGTTTGACTTTTTCATTGTCTACCAAAAACCTACAAATACTATGTTTTTAATATGTGATTTAAAAATCACTAAATTGGCTGGGCGCAGTGGCTCACGCCTGTAATCCCAGCACTTTGGGAGGCTGAAGTGGGCAGATCACAAGGTCAGGAGATCGAGACCATCCTGGCTAGCACAGTCTCTACTAAAAATACAAAAAATTAGCCGAGCGTGGTGACGGGCGCCTGTAGTCCCAGCTGCTCAGGAGGCTGAAGCAGGAGAAAGGTGTGAACCCAGAAGACAGAGCTTGCAGCGAGCCGAAATCGTGCCACTGCACTCCAACCTGGGCGACAGAGCAAGACTCCATCTCAAAAAAAAAAAAAAAGTGTAACGTGTGTACACTGATATAATAGTTAAATGATATCATTGATACCGTAATAGTTACTGCTCAACTTACTTGGCAGGAGGAAGTAGGTTCAAGATAGTGAGGCTATGCAAATGTAACAAATTATTTTTAATTCAAATTTAACTCCTGTTTCTATAACATTTAAAGAAACATTCCTTTTAGAATTGAAGCCACAGAAATTAATAGGGTCGTCTAGTTTCTGATTATATATATACATACATAAAATACAACATGCATGTGTATGGATTATGTATTTGTATAGATAAGAGTCCCATCAATCCTGCACAATTCCTACACTTGAACAAACTCAACCATGCCATGGGAAAGGTAGAGGAGAAGAGAGATGCAGAGAAATGTGAACAGTGCTGACTCCTGTCATTCCACTCAAGGAGCTCCAGAGTCCGCATGAGACTTAGATCTAAACCAACTAATTTCTTTAGTTCTCAAGATCCTAAGTGTGATTCTAATGTCAAGCACATAATTTGCTATACAATCTGACCTCTAAGTAACAGTGAATTATCCTGTGCTCAGACAGGGAGGAAATATAAACTGAAAGAAAAACTGACTGTGCTGGACATACTGAAACACAGTACAGTGTATCTGATATGACCACTTTAAAAAGGTTTTCAAAAGTAATTTTGACCCTATGCAGCTTCATAATTAACCATCCCTCACACCAGCACACCACTGTGTATAAAATATCCCAACCACTCTCCCATTACTCAGTGTCCAACTTTGTTCCAAGGCCAAATCAGTCACATTCTTACCAATCTCTGCAGAGATCAATATAATGATTCTATCCAAAAGCCAAAATGTTATATAATACATTAATGAGCTATACTACATTTTTTTAAAATTCAAGAAAAAAAATCCTACTGGGTAAAATTGGTCTTTGTGCTACATGTAAGAATTCAGCCAGTCTTCTATTACACAAGATATTAATGAGGTTTGCAAACACTGTAAAACAATACCATTTTTCCCTAAATTAAAAAAATATATATGACTATTTTCTAAAATAAAAAATGTTAACATACGGTTGGTTTATCAATTGTATAGTTCTTAAAATTACCTAATACAACAGTCCAATTATTAACTAATATGCAAGCTAATTGCTAGTATACAATTTTAGCCCTCAAATTCATTCAATTTCCTCTCTATACCTCTTGTAAAATTTTTCTAAAAGCCACCCTCATCTTCCATTTCCCAAGCCCATGGCCACCACTACAACTCAGATATTTATTTCTTCTCTTGTAGCCTCTCTATCTGCAGTAGCTGCTTGGACTTTCCTGACTGGAATCTCTTCCACTTAAATTCATACAGCACAATATTATCAGACCAATCTTCATGAACATTATAGTCATCAATGAACATCAAATGTTATTTTTTACCTCCAAGTACAGACCCTGTGATTCAATTACCACCATACATGGGATCCCTCCAACTAAACCTATTTTTATACTCCACACCATGAAACCTTCCCTAAATAAAAACTACCAGTCCCTGCAGGGTATGGTTGCTCACCCCTGTAATCCCAGCACTTTGGGAGGCCTAGGCAGGTGGATCACAAGGTCAGGAGTTCGAGACCACCCTGGTCAATATGGCGAAACCTTGTCTCTACTAAAAATACAAAAAAATTAGCTGGGCATGGTGGCGCACACCTGTAATCCCAGCTACTCTGTAGGCTGAGGCAGGAGAATTGTTTGAACCCAGGAGGCGCAGGTTGCAGTGAGCCGAGATCACGCCACTACACTCCTGTCTGAGCGACAGAGCAAGACTCCGTCTCAAAATAAATTAATTAATTAATCAAAATGCCAGTCTCTGCCAGGCAGGGTGGCTCACGCCTGGAATCCCAGCACTTGGGGAGGTCGAGGCAGGTGGATCATTTGAGGTCAGGAGTTCCAGACCAGACTGGCCAACATGGCAAAACCTCATCTCTACCAAAAATACAAAATTTAGCTGGGCATAGTGATATGCACTTGTAGTCCTAACTAGTCAGAATGGTGAGGCAAGAGAATCAATCACTTGAGCCTGGGGGTTTGAGGCTGTAGTGACCTATGATGGTGACACTGCATTCCAGCCTGGGTGACAGACCAAGACACTGTCTCTAAAAGAATTTAAAGAAAGATCACATGGGCTTCCTTTCACTTAGCCTCAGTTATCTATTTATTTGTAAAAGGAAACATGAAATAATGAAATGCTGTACAAAGAATGTTGTAGGGATTAAATGAAATAATCCTTATAAAAAATGTAGTACATAACAGGTGTTCAGTAAATGATGTTATTTCTTATGTTAACATCTTTTCTCCAACTAGAACACAGACTTTTTTTTTTTTTTTTTTGACACAGTCTTGCTCTTGTCTCCCAGGCTGGAGTGCAATGGCATGATCTCAAACTCACTGCAACCTCTGCCTCCCGGCTTCAAGGAATTCTCCTGCCTCAGCCTCCCAAGCAGCTGGGATTATAGGCACGCACCACCACGCCCAGCTAATTTTTGTATTTTTAGTACAGACAGGATTTTCCATGTTGGTCAGGCTGATCTCGAACTCCTAACCTCAGATGATCCAGTCACCTCAGCCTCCCAAAGTGTTAAGATTACAGGCACCCGCCACCACGCCTAGCTAATTTTTAGAACACATACGCTTTCTGAAGGATGAATGGTTGAAGAATCCACAGAAGCAAATTAGTTCCAAAGCTGATTTGAACCCAAAGCTACCTGCCCTTTTTCTATACTGGTAAAAGATTTGAAGGCAGGGATTATTAACAAGTCTTGGTCTGAATGACCAAAAGGATCATTTTCTTATGTGAAGACTGGAAAAAAACGACATGCCACCAGCGCCAAACCAGCATCTCCCACAAGAGTATAAACATTGCCTCAAACATCAAATCAAAGTACTAAATCGAAATCCTGCCTCTCTTCTAGCCAGCCTATCCAGCTACAGTCATCACAGATCAGTCAGCTAAGAGAGGTAACAACCACTCAAATGACCCATGTTCAGGGGAGATACCCAACGCATGCAGAAAAAGGGGCAGGGGAAAAAATGGGTAGAAAAGTAAGTGCTGACTCCTCCATTTTTCCCCATCCACTCATGTTACTTGGGAGACAGCAGATAAAATGAAAAGTGTTCACTTGCAGAAAAAATAAGGTCTTACTGGCTGGGCACGGTGGCTCACACCTGTAATCCCAGCACTTTGGGAGGCCAAGGCAGGTGGATCACCTAAGGTCGGGAGTTAGAGACCAGCCTGACCAACATAGAGAAACCCCGTCTCTTGTAAAAATACAAAATTAGCTGGGCGTGATGGCGCATGCCTATAATCCCAGCTACTCAGGAGGCTGAGGGAGGAGAATCGTTTGAACCCAAAAGGAAGAGGTTGTGGTGAGCCAAGATCGCGCCATTGCACTCCAGCCTGGGCAACAAGAGTGAAACTCTGTCCCAAAAATAAAAATTAGTCGGGCGTGGTGGTGCATGCCGTTAGTCCCAGCTACTCAGGAGGCTGAGGCAGGAGAATCGCTTGAAACCTGGAGGTGCAGGTTGCAGTGAGCCAAGATGGCGCCACTGCTCTCCAGCCTAGGGGACAGCAAGAGACTCAGTCTCAAAAATAAAAAAAAAGAAAAAAGATGATCTTACTTTGAATCTTGATCCCTGTACTTTCTAAAATGGGAAAGTCACTTCATCTCCCCGAACCTCAGTTTCCTCATAAATGATAGCAGATGTCTCACAGAATTATGGTAATATTTTAAGTAGATGTCATCTTAGATACATTTGCTAACAATGACATTAAATCTAAAATAAAAGCAGGCCATTATGGCAAACACGTTATGTGATTACAAACGTGAACTCTGGTGTCAAGTTCCTAATTCATATTCTGACTCCACCACTTACTACTTGTGGTGGAGACACATTATTTTCTGAGCCCCAATTTTCCTATATGTAAACAGCAAGATTAATAGCCCTTACACTTCATATAGTTGCAGTGAAAATTAAATAATGTATGTGATATGCTTGATATAATCCCTAATAATTACAGCAACTAAATAAGTTACAACAGAAAAAGTTTATTTCTCTCTTTATTTAACTGCCTCATTAAAATAATCAAGTCTAAGCAACAACAGCTTTAATTGTTGGGAGTGGCCTAATTCAGTGTATCTAAACTTTATGGTCTTAGAATCCCTTTACATCTAAAAATTATCAAGCAACATAAACAGCTTTTGCTTAAACAGGTTACTTCCACCTATATTTGCCAAATTAGAAGTTAAAACTAAAAAAAAATTAAATATTAACTTATTCTAGGATAATAATAAGCCAACTATATGTTATCGTAAGTAATGCTTGTTTTGAGACAGAGTCTCGCTCTGTCACCCAGGGTGGAGTGCAATGGTGCAATCTTGGCTCATTGCAATCTCCGCGTCCCAGGCTCAAGTAATCTTCCCTCCTTGGCCTGGCCTAAGTAATGTTTTTTTAATTTTTAAGGATAGCCATATAAGCTGAGCATGGTGGCGTGCACCTGTAGTCTCAGCTACTAAGGAGGCTGAGGTAGGAGAATGGCTTGAGCCCAGGAGTCGAAGCTGCAGTGAGCTATGATTGAGCCACTGTACTCCAGCCCGGCTGACAAAGTGAGACCCTGTATCAAAAAAAAGAGTCATGTAATTTTTTTTTAATGAAGGGAGAAGAGTAGCACTGTACTTTTTTTTTTTTTTTTTTTTTTTTGAGACGGAGTCTTGCTCTGTCGCCCGGGCTGGAGTGCAGTAGCCGGATCTCAGCACACTGCAAGCTCCGCCTCCCGGGTTGACGCCATTCTCCTGCCTCAGCCTCCCGAGTAGCTGGGACTACAGGTGCCCGCCACCTCACCCGGCTGGTTTTTTGTATTTTTTAGTAGAGACAGGGTTTCACCGTGTTAGCCAGGATGGTCTCGATCTCCTGACCTCATGATCCGCCCGTCTCGACCTCTCAAAGTGCTGGGATTACAGGCTTGAGCTACCGCGCCCAGCCGCACTGTACATTTTTTGCAAATCACTTTCATGTCTGGTTTAATGGTAGACCAGCTGAATTATTTTCTTTTTTTTTTAATAGGCTTTCTTAGGCTGAATGATTTTCTTTTTAATTCTATCAAATGGATTCAGACAGAAGAATGAATTCTTAGATGTGCTTCTGCATTTAATCTGTTACATGTTATTTTGAAGTCTGTGGAAAAAACCTGGTCTCACACCAGAAAAAAAGGATGAGTATTTTAATACTGTTTCCTAAATACTGGGCATTTTTTTTTCATTACACCAAAATTCAATGAGTGATAGTTTTTAAGACTTAGGTGCTAATCTAAATTAGATTAAGTTCTAATCTAAAACCAAATGAATGAACTTTTCATATGCTGTTACACTAAAATCAACTGGTCAATACTGAATTTTAAATGTATCTTTCACCTGTCCATGATTTTGTAACATCATGCATTGGTCACCCGGAAAATATTGGTGCACTGTTATACAGGACTTCCTTGACACATTTCATTGTACAGTATCAAAAATCTTATCTGGGCCAGGGAAAGTGGCTCATGACTTGGAATCCCAGTACTTTGAGAGGCTGAGGCGGGAGGATCCCTTGAACCAAGAGTTTGAGACTATCCTGGGCAACATGGCAAAACCCAATCTCTTCAAAAATTACAAAAAATTAGCTGGATGTGGTGGCACATGCCTGTATTCCCAGCTATTTGGGAGGCTGAAGTGGGAAGAATACCTGAGTCCAGGAGGTTGAGGCTGTAGTGAGCCATGATTGCACCACTACACTCCAGCCAGAGTGACACAGTGACATCCTGCCTCAATTTTTTTTTAACTTTATCTGTTCATATCTCTACTGATATCATCAGAAAAGTCTATTAAGTATTGGAAAGTTGTCAAGTTCATGGCGGTGGATTCAAGTGTCTAAAATTCTAATTTTCACTTGAAAGCTGTAATTTTGTTTTGTTTTGTTTTGTTTTGTTTTTCTTGAGACGGAGTCTCACTCTCTCGCCAGGCTGGAGTGCAGTGGCGTGATCTTGGCTCACTGAAACCTCCACCTCCCGGGTTCAAGCCATTCTCCTGCCTCAGTCTCACGAGTAGCTGGGACTACAGGTGCGTGCCACCATGCCCAGCTACTCTTTGTATTTTTAGTAGAGACAGGGTTTCACCATGTTCGCCAGGATAGTCTCGATCTCCTCACCTCGTGATCCACCCACCTTGGCCTCCCAGAGTACTGGGATTACAGGCATGAGCCACCGTGCCCGGCCCTTCAAAGCTGTAATTTTACCATTGGCAACAGTTTTCCTTGAAATCACAAGCACAATCATCTATTTTTGATAATTTGTCTGGAAAATATCCAAGCAGAAATAACCAGTTTATCATTTCAAAATGGTGATGCCTGAAAGAAGCCGCTATTTGGGCTTGCCACTCACTCACACAAGTGTTATTCATTAAGACCACTATTGGACAATTATGCAACAGAACTGCTGTATGTGTACTTCCCATTTTATCACACAGAATATTAAGAAGATGTATATTCAAAGGCCAAGAATTAATAAAAAAAATTTTTTTGCTGTTTCATCAAAGATATTAAATGAAAAGTAAAACTGCTGTTTTGTTTGTTTGTTTGAGTGTGCATGTTGGGGAAAAACCCAATCGTTACTATTAGCATGGTTTGGTACCACTACCTTGATTTGTGCTAAGGTGCCAGCAACAAATCAATTGTGCAAGTCACTTTGCTTACGCCTGTAATCCTAGCATTTTGAGAGGCTGAGGCAAGAGGACCACTTAAGTCCAGGAGTTCTAGACCAACCTGGGCAACATGGTGAGATCCCATCTCTACGGGAAAAAAAACATGTTTCTTTATTTACAATTACAGTTTACATTTTCACAATTGGTGAAAATGTATACAAAATAAGGGCAAAAAAAAAATCTTACTA
The DNA here is from genome assembly GCF_049350105.2 of Macaca mulatta. NCBI lineage: Eukaryota > Metazoa > Chordata > Mammalia > Primates > Cercopithecidae > Macaca > Macaca mulatta. Next base: position 219,837,388 of record NC_133406.1, on the reverse strand, counting down.
TAATCTTATGTGTTCACTGGAGCAGCACTTTTAATTTCCTTCAAGAACTTTTCCTTTGCATTCACAACTTGGCTAACACCTTCCTTGCAAAGCTGAATCATTTCTAGCTATTGATTTAAAGTGAGACATGTAACTCTTCCTTTCACATGACCCTTAGAGGACACCGCAGGGTTACTGGCCTAATTTCAATATTGTCATATCTCAGAAAAGAGCAAGGCCCATGGGGAGAGAGGGGAATGGCCTTTCAGTGGAACAATCAGCACACAGTATTTTTTATTACATTTGCCATATTACATGAGCATGGCACCTCAAAACAATTATAATAGTAAGATCAAAGATCACTAAAAATAATTATAAAGAGACACGAAGTGGGCACATGCTGTTAAAAATGATGCCGAAAGCTTTGCTTCATTCAGCTGCCACAAACCTTAAATTTGTTAGGAAACCAACAAACAAAAAAGTAATGTGAAGTGCAACAGACTGAGGTGAAATAAAGTGAGATGTGTCTGTAAGATTGTTTCTTCACCTGCAAAATGAAGGGAGAAAAAAAAAAAAACATGTACTACTTCAGAGAGCTGATATAGAGTTAAATAAGATGATTCATTAGAATAATTTGTTGTTGTTGTTGTTTTTAAAGAAACAGGGTCCCACTCTGCTGCCCAGGCAGAATGCAATGGCATGATCATAGCTTACTGCACCCGTGAACTCCTGGGCTCAAACAGTCCTCCTGCCTCAGTCTCCCAGGTATCTAGGAATATACAGGTAGGGACCCACCATGCCCAGCTAATTCATTTTTTTGTTTTTGTTTTTGTTTTTGCAGAGACAGGAGTCTCATCATGTTACCCAGGTTGGTCTAGAACTCCTGGCCTTAACCAATCCTCTTGCCTCAGCCTCCCAAAGTGCTACAATTACAGGTGTGAGCCACTGTGCCCAGACAATTTAAAGGATACCCAGTGCCTTGTATATTGTAGGCATACCACAAACCACTGCTACTATTATGACCTCTAAGAGCAATCATCTAATAATAAAGGTCAAAATGAGGTACAATACTTTAATAGCAGCTGAATTAATGACAGAATAACAGAAAATTTCTCTCCGACTTCAACCCTGTATTTGTACAACAGTCTATATAATATATAACAGTAAAATTTATATACACATAAATTTTCACTATGTGTAATACATTATATTCCCTTCTTCGAATATGTGACAACCAAGCTTTAGTATCTAAAAATTTAGTGTATCAGCTTGTTTAATATTGAGATTGTTAAACATAATTTTGAAAGTTCTATTTGATACTTTCCAACCAGAAACCATGTAACATCAAGGGTAATCAAGAGCACTCACTAGGTTTATCTTAACAAATGACTTGTCTAGGAGGGAAATTTGAGACAAATGAGAAAATAAAATAATCATAAATAAGACACAGATTCAGATATTAGGATCAACAAAATCCTCCAAAATCTCGTTTAAAAATCCAAATACAAGTGGCTCACGCCTGTAATCCCAGCACTTTGGGAGGCTCAGGGGGGCGGATCACGAGGTCAGGAGTTCGAGACCAACCTGACAAACAAAGTGAAACCCTGTCTCTACCAAAAATACAAAAATTAGCTGGGCGTGGTGGCGGACGCCTATAATCCCAGCTACTCAGGAGGCTGAGGCAGGAGAATTGCTTGAACCCAGGAGGCGGAGGTTGCAGTGAGCCAAGATCCCACCACCGTACTTCAGCCTGGGCGACAGAGCGAGACTCCTTCTCAAAAAAAAAACACATGCAAGTACAACAAAGCTAGGTGGCAGGCACACAAGCATCTGTTGTATTATTTTTATAATTTTCCATATGCATTAAACATTTCATTAAAAGATTAATCACTTGCATAAAAAATGAAAGAGAATTCTTGGGTATTGCAAATTGGAAATAAAATTGTAAAATATAGTCCGGCTCTATCTGATAAAGCCTACCTATCCAAATGTAACATCTATTAAATAATAACTTTTTTATTTCATCTTAATGGTGTACTTCTATACAAGAAAGGTGAAAGACAAAGACAATACTACAAGGTTTATCTTAAGGAGATATGTCAATCTGGACTGAGGCTAAAGGCATTTTTAAATTATCCACATAATTGTCTAAACTCTCCTCTTCATCTTATCTAATAAAACATAAAAATATGAAGTAATTTCAAAATCACCTGGCACTGGTAAAAGATTCTTGTATTTCATGAATGAGTATCAAGCACCAACAATGAGTTAGATGAGATACAGTCACACACAAAAAAATAATATTTATTTTGACTGTACTTTTTAAATGACACAGTAATTCCAACAAAACCAAATGCTGCAGTGTGGCACTCAGCTATAACAGTGTACCTTCTTTATCCAAATAAACACAAGAAAAGCTTTGCTTTGCATTGTTCATTATAAAAAACTGAATTTTTCTGTTGCAACTATTTATTTTTAAATTAGGAAGTAAAATTTTCAAAACGATATAGTTGCTGCTGCAAAGTATGAATAATAAGACTGAGGGAGGTAAGAGAGAAACGACTAGTGCAAGCCCTAACAAAAGCCCTGTACACTGGGTATGGCTAAACCCTGAGTATGAAAGCACTCTTTGTCTTTCTGGTCAATGGAAGGCCTTTCACTGTCCCAGTATATAGTGTAAAAAAAAAAAAAAATTTAAAGCAGGAGAACAGGGAGGATGGGGAGTTCTGCCTCTTTAGGGGATATCTCCTCAGCTGCCTGGCTACAATAAGGACGAAGACTGCACGAACACAGGAAAGTTTTCCAAGCATGCAGCTACTAGGTCTTTGTTCAACACAGACCAGCCAAAAAAAGGACTTGTGTACCCTACTTATACCACATTTCACTTTACTCTTAAACCAAATTCCAGGAATTGCATTTTTATTTCACATTGGCCCCTGCAAACTAGTTCACTGAGAAATCCACAGAGGACACAGTCTTTTGGCTTACAATTTGGACTCCAGCAAAGATAATCCCACTCCTTCTATTTGAGAAGACATTAGCAAAGTTATTAAGAAATTTCATGATTTTGTCCATTTTTCAAAGGCCGCATAACCAAATGCAGTTCTCTATGAAGTTAACAGTTCACTGTCTCATTAAGTACTTCACATATGAACAAGTAATACACATTCATAACCAGACATCTCCATATTTCAGTATACAACACTTTGAACACAATAAACCCTCAGGGTGTGGATCATAACTATTTTCCTCATTGCCATAACTGAACCAACTAAAATGCAATTAATGAAAGAAACTGTCATAGTTTAATTAGCTTTGGTTGATAACCCACCGTGTAATTATCTGCGAAGCTACAGGTAGCCTAAGACATCACTTCCTTTCAGGTTCTAAACAAAGAAAAAAAGACTCATTCTCTAGTATTAAGATTAGATATAGAAATGTTGGGCCCGGCGCAGTGGCTCACACCTGTAATCCCAAGACTTTGGGAGGCGGAGGCGGAGGCGGGCAGATCACTAAGGTCAGGAGTTCAAGACCAGCCTGGCCAACATGGTACAACCCCGTCTCTACTAAAAATACAAAAATCATCTGGGTGTGGTGGCAGGTGCCTGTAATCCCAGCTACTTGGGAGGCTGAGGAAGGAGAATCACTCGTATTTGGGAGGCAACGGTTACAGTGAGGCAAGATCGCACCACCGCACTCCAGCCTGCGTGACAGAGCAAGACTACGTCTCAAAATAAAACAAAGAAATAGAAATGCTGAGAGCTGGGCACAGTGGCACATGCCTATACTCCCCGCTATAGGTGCATCAGAATCATACCAATGAATAGCCACCACACTCCAGCCGAGGCAACATACTGAGAACCAACCTCTATTAAAAAAAAAAAAAAAAAAAAGAGAGAAGAAATGTTTATTTTCTTTAAAAAATACATATATATGAAGTTAATATATCTTCATTTCTGGAAATTTTCTTTTAAAAATCCAACTCCATGACTAAGATTTTAAGTAGTATATGGCTGACTTTATGAAGAGCTACATTAGAATTCGCTTGTAAGACAAATTAGATTGCAAAAAAATGCATTTTAATAATTACAGATTATTCTGAAGTCCATCTAGTTCAAGAAATTTTGTTTGTAACACTACTTTAAGAACTACTAGGCCGGGCGTGGTGGCTCACGCCTGTAATCTCAGCACTTTAGGAGGCTGAGAGGGTGGATCACGAGGTCAGGAGATCGAGACCATCCTGGCTAACACGGTGAAACCCCGTCTCTACTAAAAATACAAAAAATTAGCTGGGCGTGGTGGCGGGCGCCTATAGTCCCAGCTACTTGGGAGGCTGAGGCAGGAGAATGGCGTGAACCCGGGAGGCGGAGCTTGCAGTAAACTGAGATCTGGCCACTGCACTCCAGCCTGGGAGACACAGCGAGACTCTGTCTCAAAAAAAAAAAAAAAACAAAAACAGAACTACTGAATGCCATCTTTTGAGTTGAAATGGGTATGAAATGCTTACAGAATGAGATTTGAAAGAGTCCTGGGAGATAATCTTATGAAATTAAAGTCTGACTAAATAAAAAGGAAAAAAAATGCCGGGCACGGTGACTCAAGCCTGTAATCCCAGCAGTTTGGGAGGCCGAGACGGGTGGATTACGAGGTCAGGAGATCGAGACCATCCTGGCTAACATGGTGAAACCCTGTCTCTACTAAAAAATAAAAAATAAAAAGACTAGCCGGGCGAGGTGGTGGGCTCCTGTAGTCCCAGCTACTGGGGAGGCTGAGGGCAGGAAAATCGTGTAAACCTGGGAGGCGGAGCTTGCAGTGAGCCGAGATCCGGCCACTGCACTCCATCCTGGGTGACAGAGTGAGAGACTCCGTCTCAAAAAAAAAAAAAGAAAAAAAAAGAAAAGAAAAAAAAAAAGACTTGAGAAATAAAGTAATCTATTGAAGGTAACATAGCTAAATTTCCTTTATAAAATGACTATAGAGAATAAAATGCCAAATTCATGTACAGTTTGCAACCTTTCCTGGGTCATGATTTGCAAATGAATAATGTAGTCCCAAAGGGCCACTATATTTTCTGGAAATCATGCTGACTAGTGAAAGAAAATGGTACTTCAGTGAGAATAAAAGGAAAAAGATATGCAAAGAATATAAGTTAACTTTATTTGGCAAACAAAAAGTAAATATTATGTAATTTGAAAAAGGACAAAGAAACTATAGATATAACCATAACCTGTAGATCTGCAAATGGCCTGTGCTATTAACTCTAACTTTTTTTAAGTATCACTGAATTACTGTTAAAGAAAAACATTTATATAGTACAGAGGCTATAAAAGAGAAAGGACTAGGATACAAGGATGTAAGGTAGAAAGTATCTTCCATCATCCAATCTTTTTCTTTCAAAAGTAACCACTATCGAGTTTCTTATGCATCTTTACACATACACTTTTATCGATTTAACGGCTCTTAAAAATTTTCTAAAATTAATCATTGTGATTGTTCTAAAATTATCTAAAATGTCAGCTCTAGAGGTATAAGAAAATTTCTAAAATATGGGTCTTATTCACAATTATGAAAACATATGATGAAGACTGCTGGTAAAAGTTATAAAACAGAAAATAAATATACCAAATTCTTAAGAATGTGGCCTAATATTCCATCTGCAAAGATCGTTTTTAGCATTTATTTTCATACTATGCAGAAAATTAAAACATACATACTTGATAAATGATGCTGTCACTTTTGACAAGTTACATAATCTATAAACTTACAATTTATCAATCCAGTCCATCTTCTTTTCTTCCATTTCCTCTCAATTATACATCATTAAGTCTGTTCCAATTGAGTAATCACTCCTTTGTAAGCAAAACTAGGTCAAATCATAAACTAGCAATAGCACTCCATGTCCTGACGAAAAAAAATCAACAAATAAAAATCTATGTCCAGGCATGGTGGCTCACGCCAGTAATCCCAGCACTTTGGAAGCCTGACCAGCCTGGCTAATGTGGTGAAACCTCGTCTCTACTAAAAATACAAAACTTAGTCGGGCATGGTGGTTCATGCCTATAATCCCAGCTACTCAAGCAGGAGGCAGGAGAATAACTTGAACCCAGGAGGCAATGGCTGCAGCGAGCTGAGATCATTACAGCCTGGACAACAGAGTGAGACTCCATCTCAAAAAAAAAAAAAAAAAAAAAAAGTACTATTATACAAATACATACAGTCTCCAGTAAATATGTCCTAATAGATCAAAGATACCAGTTTTAAATATGCATATCCCAGTTGATGATGGGGTTAAAAAAAAGACTATGGCACTGAATATGAATCTCAACTCACATTACTTAATACGCATCTCAGTATAAGAGCACGAGTATGAACTTTACCTTCCTTTTTACTTTTTACTAGCTTCCTAAGTGTGAAGCATAAACTTAAGTCAGACCAACAAGTTTAGTTTCCTAACCTGTAAAATGGTTTTTGGGGTGTTTTTTGAGACAAGGTCTCGCTCTGTCACCCAGGCTGGAGTGCAGTGGCATGATCATGACTCTCTACAGTCTCGACTTCCTGGGTTAGGACTAGAGAGAACTCTGCTTAAACAACGACACATTTGAATTTGAAATAGTTTAGATGAGCTCTCAATATAGTATTTCTACAACATTACATTCATACCATGCTTACCCTTAGATGGACAATTTTCAAAATATGAAAACTCCTTTATACCAAAGAATAAATTGCAATTACCAACAGCAAAATCATGTAAACAGAAGCAAGAAGTCAAATAATTTCTATCCTCCCATATATTGGAAAACCAAAAACCTAAATGACTAATTCAAGCCATGTAACTTATTTTTCTGTTGATTTTTATAAATTACAAGGTGAGAGAAAAGAATTACTTTTTCTGCATGTCATAAACTGGAAAATTAGCTGCAAATTCAAACTTCATGTTTTTTAAATAAACATCTCCTTATTTAATATGCTTTCACACACCTAATGTTTTAATATCTTCAGCAGTTAGCACACTGATACAGAACAGGTCAAACGAGATGTTTTTCAGTTTGGGTGAATTCAAGTTCAACTGTGATTCAATTATTATAGCCCAAACCAATAATATTGAGCACTTTCATGTAAGAAAACACAATTTAAATGTGTGAAAAACTCCTTTCCAATGCATTTAACATATCAGCTGGGGTCTTAGTCTTGCCAGTCTGTATTACACATATGGATGATGTGTAATTGCACTTATACTAGTAATAATGTTTTTTCAAGCTATACAGATTCAGATTCAAGCAAGACAGGAATCATGATGTCTACAGAAGCTAGAGACAAGTTAAAATCATGTACTGAGGCAAAATTACATGGTTGCAACATGAACGAAAGGGCAATATAATCCAACCCCAATAAAAAGTAAAAGCCTCTGGAAAACTGCTATACAACTTGATGGCCAACCTTTTCGTCTTGTGTCTTCATTATCATTGCCATCCTCTCTTAATGGTAAATTATCAAAATATTTAAAAGTTGTAAGACATCTACCTAGTCGCGAAAGGATCTCCAATTTTCTTAATCGGCCCTAGTCCACATGACTCTGAGACAGTGGTAGGCTTAAATAACACAAGACATAACACTGTGGAAAAAACGGTTCATCCAAAAAAGAAAGAAGTGATGCCTTCGATACCTAAACTAAAGTAAATCAGAGGCCAGGTGCAGTGGCTCATGCCTGTAATCCAAGCACTTTGGGAGGCTGAGGTGAGCAGATCACTTGAGGCCAGGAGTTCAACACCAGCCTGGCCAACACGGCAAAATCCTGTCTCTACTAAAAATACAAAAAATTAGCTGGCTGTGGTGACACGCACCTGTAGTCCCAGCTACTCAGGAGGCTGAGACACAAGAATCGCTTGAACCCAGGAGGTGAAGGTTACAGTGAGCCAAGATCACACCACTGCATTCCAGCCCGGCAACAGAGCAAGACTGTCTCAAAAAAAAAAAAAAAAAAAAAAAAAAGTATTAATAGATCAGAGCATTTGGGCCAAAAATTTGTCTTAAAATTTACTGGCATTAAGGTTAAAATAAAAAGGGAAGTGGGTGGCAGGAAAAGACACCCTGTTGGCCAGGGTGGTCTCGAACACCTAACCTCAAGTGATCCACCCGCCTTGGCCTCCCAAAATGCTGGGATTACAGGCATGAGCTAGCTAGCTCAACTAAGCACCCAATACCTTACGCTAAAGGCCTGAAGGAAGAAGAGGCATGCCCATTTCCAAACATAAATGTTACTTATCTCAGTCTCTACTGTTCTATACAATGTTCAACGCTTAATCAAAACTTAGGAGACCCACATATAGAAAAAAAACCACCTGTAATGAAGAGGAAAAAGTAATTAATGCAACAAGATTCAGAGATGACACAGAAGCTAGAAAAATGAAGAAAGGGATTTCTCTGTAATTATGATTAGTATATATTAAAGGACAAAGCGAAAAAGGAGAAAACATACATGAACAGATGGGTAATTTCAGGAAGAAAAATTATTTTTAGATGGAAAATAATTTCAAAAGCTAAATGCAAGTGCTAGAAATAAAAAATACCATGTCAGCAGACTGGGCCCAACTGATGAAAGAATCAATGAACTTGGGCCGGGCACGGTGGCTCACGCCTATAATCCCGGCACTTTGGGAGGTCAAGGTGGGTGAATCACCTGAGATCAGGAGTTTAAGACCAGGCTGGTCAACATGGCAAAACCCCATCTCTACTAAAAATACAAAAATTAGCCAGGCATGGCAGTGCACGCCTGTAATCCCAGCTACTCAAGAGGCTGTGGCACGAGAATCACTTGAACCCAGGAGATGGAGATTGCAGTGAGCCAAAATCATGCCACCGCACTCCAGCCTGGGCGACATAGTGAGATTCTGTCTCAAAAAAAAAAAAAAAGTCAATTAACTTAAAGATACATGAAGATGCATCAATAGGAATTACCCAAATTACAACATAGGGAGGAAAAGAAAAAGAAAAAGAGGCCGGGCATGGTGGCTCAAGCCTGTAATCCCAGCACTTTAGGAGGCTGAGGAGGGTGGATCACGAGGTCAGGAGATCGAGACCATCCTGGCTAACACGGTGAAACCCCATCTCTACTAAAAAAAATACAAAAAACTAGCCGGGCGTGGTAGCGGGCAACTGTAGTCCCAGCTACTCGGGAGGCTGAGGCCGGAGAATAGCGTGAACCTGGGAGGTGGAGCTTGCAGTGAGCTGAGATCCCGCCACTGCACTCCAGCCTGGGTGACAGAGCGAGACTCCGTCTCAAAAAAAAAAAAAGAAAAAGAGGTTCCACTAATGTGGGAAAGTATCAAATGGTATAATATACATATAACTGGATTCACAGAAGAAAAAAGAGACTAAAACAAAGGAAATACTTGAGATAATGAGCTAGAATTTTCCAGAAAAAAATTTAAAATCCCAAACCACAGATCCAAGAAGTTTAGAGAAATCCTAAGCAGGATAAATATAAAACAAACCAACAAACACACAAGCCTGGAAACATCAAAGTCAAACAGCATGAAGGCAGCAAGAAGAAGAAAACAAAAAATTACACATATACTTAAGTAAACAGATAAGAATTACAGCAGACTTTGTGAGAAGCAATACAAGTCAGAAAACAATGACATTTGCACTACTTTAAAAGAGTGTGGCCGAGCTTGGTAATTCCAGCACTTTTGGCAGCTGAGGCTGGAGGACAGCTTGAGCCAAGGAGTTTGAGACCAGCCTGGGCAACATGGAATCTACAAGAAATTGAAAACGTTGCCAGGCGTGGTCATGTGCACCTGTAGTCCAAGCTACTTGGGAGGCTGAGGTGGGAGGATCATCTGAGCCTAGGAGGTCAAGGCTATAGTAAGCCATGATTGTACTACTGCACTCCAGCCTGGGAAACAGTGAGACACTGTCTCAAAAAAAACATTTTTTTTAATAATCAAAAAAAGAAAAAAACTTGTCAACACAGAATTTTATATCAGGAAAAATATTTTTCAAAAATGAAGGCAATATAAAGATCAGTATCATTAATATAAATAATGTTCTCCATACCAAAGTAAATATATTGTTAGATATTTTTACTCAAAACTTAATAAACACAGTCAAAGTGATATTTGTCCTTCAAATGAGGTTTAAAAACTGGGAGACTCAAACATTTTCCTTAACATTCAATGTAAGTTTAGCTTTTCTAAACACCATCTAAAGAAATCCTCCCTGTTAATTCTGATATTGCTTGTCCCATCTATAGCTTGGAAGGCTCTGGAGGAGCACTGTGTTGCTTTAGTTAAAGCAACCAAAAGAAAATTAAATAAGCCTAGGAAAAAAATGCTGAATTAAAAAAAAAGGTTCTTTCTGAATAGTGAAATTAGGGTTTGTCTCTTCATAGCTTTTGTTTTTGAAACAGAGTCTTGCTCTGTCACCCAGGCTAAAGTGCAGTGGTGCTTACCAGAGCCTGGATTTCTTGGGCTCAACTGATCCTCCCACCTCAGCCTCCCAAGTATTACTGCTAGGACCACAGGCATAAGCCACCACACCAAGCATATTTTGTGTTTTTTTGTAAAGATGGGGTCTCATTATGTTGTGTAGGCTAGTGTCAAACTCCTGGGCTCAAGCAATCCTCTCATCTCAGCCTCCCAAAATGCTAGAAGTACAGGCATGAGCTACCATGCCCAGCTTTCAAAGGAAAACTTTCAAATTTTCCTTTTTTTTTATTTTTTATTTTTTTTATTTTTTGGAGATGGGGTCTCGCTCTGTCACCTAGGCTGGAGTACAGTGGCGTGATCTCGGCGCACTGCAACCTCCACCTCCCAGGTTCAAGAGATTCTCTACCTCAGTCTCCTGAGTATCTAAAATTACAGGTGCACACCACCAAGCCCAGCTAATTTTTGTATTTTTAGTAGAGAAGGGGATTTCACCATGTTGCCCAGGCTGGTCTTGAACTCCTGGGCTCAAGCAATCCACCCACCTCAGCCTCCCCAAGTGCTGGGATTATAGGTGTGAGCCATCACGCCCAGCCCCAAATTTTTCATTATGAATATTTACTAAATTTGTTTCAAATGGAAAAATATCCTATTAAACAAAAATGACAATGTACCAGATTTAAATAAGATTACACTTCACAGACAGGGCTGGGGTCAAGCACAAAGCCTTCCAAAGCCTTCTTTCTTTTTTTTGTTTTTTGAGACGGAGTCTCGCTGTGTCACCCAGGCTGGAGCGCAACGGCACGATCTCAGCTCACTGCAAGCTCCGCCTCCTGCGTTCATGCCATTCTCCTGCCTCAGCCTCCCCAGTAGCTGGGACTACAGGCGCCCGCCACCACACCCGGCTAATTTTTGTATTTTTGTAGTAGAGACGGGGTTTCACCATATTGGCCAGGCTGGTCTCAAACTCCTGACCTCATGATCTGCCCACCTCGGCCTCCCAAAGTGCTGGGATTACAGGTGTGAGCCACCACACCCAGCCTAAGCCTTCTTTCTTAATGACTGTTGTCTAGGCTATTGGTTTGGAGTACCACTGGCTCCCTACAGGAGGGTGAAGATGCAACAATCAAGAAGGAAACATAGTCCTACCTTCCAGAGTGTTGAAAATCTAAAAGGAGTAGCTTCTAGCTGTCATATTCCACTCATAGACACTATCTCTTAACAAATGAAGCTAATAACAGCAACTGTGTAAATTCAAAGGCCACAAATACTAAGGTTTGAAAAATATGTGGCATACTAAGAGAGCACCCAGGATGATTCAGGGCACTTTATATACTCTAGTCCTCCCCATTATCCTAATAATCTAAGTACTGTCATTCTCATTTATAGATAAGTATCATCAGAATTCAGATGCTTAAAGGTCACCATCATCACACTGTTCTCAGTCATTGAACTGTACTTACTGCCAAGATTTACAAGATTTACACCATGGATTTCAATGTCACTTGCTGCTTCTATGCTTACGCCTAAATACAGTAAAACAGACCATATTTAATAAATCTCGTATTAGAATTTTACTTCACTGAACAAAATAATTTTAAACGGTCTTATTCCTGCTCCCCCCCGCTTTTTTTTTTTTTTTTTTTTTTGAGACGGAGTCTCGCTCTGTCGCCCAGGCTAGAGTGCAGTGGCCGGATCTCAGCTCACTGCAAGCTCCGCCTCCCGGGTTTATGCCATTCTCCTGCCTCAGCCTCCCGAGTAGCTGGGACTACAGGTGCCCGTCACCTCGCCTGGCTAGTTTTTTATATTTTTTTTTTAGTAGAGACGGGGTTTCACCGTGTTAGCCAGGATGGTCTCGATCTCCTGACCTCGTGATCCGCCCGTCTCGGCCTCCCAAAGTGCTGGGATTACAGGCTTGAGCCACCGCGCCCGGCCATTCCTGCCCTTTATAAGATTAAAATCTTAACAGCTCAAAATATTGGGTATTAATACTAAGATTAGCTCTTTCAAACTTTACATTCCTGTATCTCAGTCATAATATGACTTAATAACTCTCCAGAAATACAATGTTGGAACTAAGTTCAGAAAATACCTTACAGGCTGAAAAAATACAAACATGTCAATTGAGATTCAATAATTCTGATTTCTTCTTCAGCTGAAATAAAAATAGACACCTAGAAAACTCAGATATACATATATAGTAAATATAGAAACACATTGGGCTGGCCAGGTGCGGTGGCTCACACCTGTAATCCCAACACTTTGGAGGGCTGAGGCGGGAGGATCACATGAGGTAAGGAGTGTGAGACCAACCTAGCCAACATGGTGAAACTCCCATCTCTACTAAAAATACAAAAATTAGCCAGGCATGGTGGTGCACACCTGCAGTCCCAGCTACTCGGGACGCTGATTCATGAGAATCACTTGAGCCCGGGAGGCAGAAGTCACAGTGAGCTGAGACCGCACCACTGCACTCCAGCCTGGACGACAGAATGAGACTCCATCTCAAAAAAAAAAAAAAAAAACAAAAATAAAAATAACAGAAATACATTGGGCTAATGAATCCCAAATTCAGGATACCAGTTATCTCTGGTGAAAGAGAGAAGCAAGTGATCGTGGAGGGTACATGCAAGGGACTTTAGTTATATTTGTTTGTGAAGCCAGCTGATGAATGCATTGCTTTGCTATATTATAGTGTATTTTTATATAATACTATGCAGTGTTTTGTTTGTTTGTTTGTTTTATTCTCTTACAGCTACCAATCTCAAACACATATGCAATATTTTAAAATACAATTGTTTTAGGTTTTCAAACCAGATGTGCCACTTTATATCTGCCTAAATACAAACATAAATTTCACATAAAACATCATCATCATGTTACTATTGTAGATTCTAAGATATACGTCCCACCACATACACTAAATTTACAAATTCCGTTCATGAGATGCAAATGCCTTTTGTAACAGAAGATAGTAAAACCCATTTTCATCATCTATACAACGAGGTGAACACCACCTGCATAGTCACAGCAGGACTGTGAAAATTAAACAGGGTAGGCCAGGCGTGGTGGTTCACGCTTGTAATCCCAGCACTTTGGGAGGCCAAGGCAGGTGGATCACCTGAGGTCAGGAATTCAAGAAGGGCCTGGCCAACATGGTGAAACCCCATCTCTACTAAAAATACAAAATTAGCTGGGTGTGATGGCGCATGCCTGTGATGCTAGCTACTTGGGAGAGGCTGAGGCAGGAGAATCGCTTGAACATGGGAGGTGAAGGTTGCAGTGAACAGAGATCGCGGCATTGAACTCCAGCCTGGGCAACAAGAGCGAAACCCTGTCTCAAAAATTAAAATAAAAAGAAAGAAAATTCAACAAGGTAAAAAATGAATAGTCCACATAGAATATTTTCATCAAAAGTTAGTTATTACTCCTGGCAAAAGCTAACCTATAAAGATGCAAACATATGAGACCGTGTGTCGGTATTTAATAACACTACGGTCCTCATATGTGGTCTTACTCCTGATGGTGTATATATTTTCCCTGACTCCCAATTTGTAGAATAAGCCTGGGAATGAATTCATGTATAACTAATATGGATGATGTAACACACCCAGGTCCCAAGCATATAATCAATCATGCCAGAGCTCCCTGTTCTCACTAGAAAGACTTCTAATAATAAATATAGCATCTACTTTATTCCTAGCATAGACAGACCCTTATGAAAACAGAAACAAAGAACATACTCCCTTGTCAAAGAAAAAGAAAAAGAAAACAACAGGTTGGGCATGGTGGCTCATGCCTGTAATCCCAGCACTTTGGGAGGCCGAGGCAGGTGGATCATGGTTCGAGACCAACCTGACCAACATGGTGAAATCCCATCTCTACTAAAAATATGAAAATTAGCCAGGCCTGGTGGTGGATGCCTGTAATCCCAGCTACTCAGGAGGCTGAGGCAGGAGAATTGCTTGAACCTGGGAAGCAGAGGTTGCAGTGAGTCGAGATCACACTATTGCACTCCACCCTGGGTAACAAAGTGAGATTCCGTATCAAAAATAAAAAAAAAAAAAAAATACTCCCTTGCCTTAACTACACTGTTTAATGGGAAAACCTGATAAATAATAACATCACAATACAGTACCCAAATGCCTGTAAAAAGTTGCCCATAGCTGTTAGTAGAGTAACTAACCCAGGAAGGGAATGGTAGGAATCATCACAATACTGATAGGTATTGCCCGTCATACACCTCTGCCTCTTCATCCTTTCCCTTGCACTTCAAATCTGCTAGTTCTGATCCTTTCTGAAAGCAGGCAGAAAACAGTATTTACGCTTTAATATATTACAGAACTGCACTGTTCAATAGGTAGCCTCCAGGAATGCTGAGCTATTGAACTCTTGAAATCTGGCTGGTTCAAGACAAGGTGTGCTATTACTGTAAGTGTAAAACATACACTGAAGTGCAAAGGGTTAGTACAAAGAATGTAAAATACAGTATCTCACTAACAATTTTTTATATGATCATGTCTTAATATTTTTATATATTGAGTTAAATATTAAAATTGATTTTTCCTGTTTCTTTTTACTTTTTAATGTAGCTACTAGAAAATCTAAAATCTAAAATTACATGGGTGGTTCATGTGACATTACTTTTGTTTTTCCTTTTTTTTTTTTTTTTTTTTGGAGACTAGGTCTCACTCTGTTGCTCAAGCTAGATTGCAGTGGCACAATCATAGTTCACTTTAACTTTGAACTCCTGGGCTAAAGTGATCCTCCTGCCTCAGCCTGCTGACTACCTGGGGCTACAGGTGTGCACCACCACACCTGGATAACTTATTTTAATTTTTGTAGAGACAAGGTCTCCCTACATTGCTCAGGCTGGTCTCAAACTCTGGCTTCAAGAGATCCCGCCTCAGCCTCCAAAGTGCTGGCATTACAGGCATTAGACACTGCACCTGGTCTCACATTATGTACTGGACACCATCATCTATGAAAAAAATTAAACTGTATACATAATGCACCTCAGAAGTATTCAACAAAGTACAGTTGACTAAGCATGGTGGCTCATCTCATGCCTGTAATTCCAACACTTTGGGAGTCAGAGGCAGGAGGATCACTTGAGCCTTGGAGTTTGAGACCAGCCTGAGCAACATAGTAAGACCTTATCTCTACAAAATTAAAAAATATTAATAACAATAATAGCCAGGCATGGCGGTGTACACTTGTACTCCCAGCTACTCAGGAAGCTGAAGTGGGAGGATCACTTGAGCCTGGTGGTCAAGGCTGCAGTGAGCTACAATGGCGCCACTGCACTCCAGTCTAAGCAACAGAAGACCCTGTCTCCAAAAAAAAAAGATAGTTAAATGTGAATCCCAGATTGAAACTTCAAAAATAACTAGCTAAAGTAATCCATAACTAAATCTAAATGTTATCTTTTTAAAAAGCAAACAAAGAAAAGACCTACGCTCTCAGAATCCTAATTACCTTGGGCACGTTTATGGTTTGACAATGACACTCATTAACTCAACAAATTAAAACCACAACTCTACTTTTCTGAATTAACCAATATGGAGTAAAACTGTTCCTCCTCGTTTTGCATTAATTACACTAGAAATAGCCCAGTTAACACAGTTCATCAAAGTCAGACCACAACATCAAACCTAAGCTCTTTTCATAGGAAACACAGAGGGGAAAATTTCAAAACATCCTGGAAACACCATTAACTGTATTAATGCAATCCATTTAAATTACCTGTCCATCCATATTTATAGAATCAGTCCCCTGAAGCTAAAAGTCAGAGCTCTGGCTCTTCACTGTCTAGAAAGAAGTCATGAAAAATAACTCAAAATAGGTACATGAATCACAATGACCCAAGTTCCTCAAGAGTGACCTGAAAAAAACGTGGAACAGAGCAAGAGTAAAAAATCCTCAAGTTCACTCCAAACAAAAAAGAGAGAATTCCTAAGCCCTCCTTCCCCAAACCAAGGAGGTTGTACATGGCTGAGAAGGTTCGGCACAGACCAAACCAAAGGAAATATGAATGATCTTAATATCAAGATGTCCGGTGGGGCGCAGTGGCTCACACCTGTAATCCCAGCACTCTGGGAGGCTGAGCAGGCAGATCACTTCAGGTCAGGAGTTCAAGGTCAGCCTGGCCAACATGGCCAAACCCCGTCTCTACTAAAAATATAGCCAGGCATGATGGCAACACGCCTGTAATCACAGCTACTCGGGTGGCTGAGGCAAAAGAATCGCTTGAACCTGGGAGGCACAGGTTGCAGTGAGCCAAGATCGCACTACTGTACTCCAGCCTGGGCAACAGAGTAAGACTATTTCAAAAAAATTTAAAAAAAAAAACTTAAGCCGGGCGCGGTGGCTCAAGCCTGTAATCCCAGCACTTTGGGAGGCTGAGACGGGCGGATCACAAGGTCAGGAGATCGAGACCATCCTGGCTAACACGGTGAAACCCCGTCTCTACTAAAAAATACAAAAAAAGCTAGCCGGGCGAGGTGGCGGGCGCCTGTAGTCCCAGCTACTCGGGAGGCTGAGGCAGGAGAATGGCGTGAACCCGGGAGGCGGAGCTTGCAGTGAGCTGAGATCCGGCCACTGCACTCCAGCCCGGGTGACAGAGCGAGACTCCATCTCAAAAAAAAAAAAAAAAAAAAAAAAAAAAAAAAAAACTCACTTCCTAATGTGAAAAAAGAGCTAAGTACTATCATTGCCCATTAATTTGGGTTTTTTCTGCTTTGTTTTTTCAGACAAGGTCTCACCCTGCCATCCAGGCTAGAGTGCAGTGGTGTGATCACAACTCACAACAGCCTTGACCTCCTGGGCTCAAGCAATCCTCATACCTCAGCCTCCTGAGTAGCTAGGGCTTTAGGTGTGCACCACCACATCAGGCTAATGTTTTTTTTTTAATTTGTTGTAGAGACTTGCTCTCACTTTGTTGCCCAAGCTGGTCTCAAACTCCTGAGCTCAAGCAATCATCCTGCCTTGGCCTCCCAAAATGCTGGGATTACAGGCATGAGCCACTGTGCCCAGCTTAGTTTCTAACTTTGACCAATTAGATAACTGGTAATGAAATATTCCAAGTTCTAAGAAGGTGTCAAGTACAACATGCTTGGTTTGCACTTTATCAGGTCCCAAAACAAATCCACTTCAAAGGGAAAAAACATCTTCCTCTACTCATACACCAAACCCTGTTTATACTATTACTCTAGAAAAGAAACTAAAAGAATATATCCACTGAGAAATAATCAACTTATTTCTGGATCATGACAAGCCAAAAATCTTCACAAGAAGGCTGGGTGTGGTGGTTCACACCTGTAATCCCAGAACATTGGGTGGCTGAGGCAGGAGAATTGCTCGAGGCCAGGAGTTTGAGGCAGCAGTAAGCTACAATCTCACCACTGCACTCCAGTCTGGGTGACAGAGTGAGACCCTGTCTCAGAAAAAAACAAAAAAAAGCTTAAGAAACGATAGGCTCTAAATCCAACAATCAGCATCATACTGGTAACTCAAAGCTTTCGAAAAAGATATTGTGCAAATAACAAGGCAAATACCAATTTAATATCCTTTATATTACATATAAGACCTAAATGAACTCACTACTGAGCATCCTAATTCTCTAAGCCAGGGGTCTTAACTAAATGGTATATCTAAAACTCAAGCTGCAAAATCTGATTCAGGTCTGTTTAATTTTTTTTTAAGATGGGTTTCACTATGTTGCCAACATAGAATGCAGTGGCTCTTCACAGCCACGATCATCGCAAAAGATAGCCCTGAACACCTGGCCTCAAGCCAAACTCCTGCTTCAGCCTCCCGAGTAGCTAGGACTACAGACCCACCCTGGTTTATATAATTTAAACTACAAAACTGACTCCAACAGCCAGCACTGAGTACAACTATCCTAGCCTTACCACATCCCTAGAATCATCCTAATTAAGATAGTATTTTCTTCCATTAGAAAAAAATGTAAAGGATTCCTTACTTGGGTCACCCAAGTCTAATGAAAATATTAACGAACTTTGCTCAGTGATTTAAAAAGTTAGCAAACATTTCTTACATTCTTAAAAACATTCTCCAGATTTAGCTCAGTCTGTCTTCTCTCTATAAGAGTATGTCATAATGTGTCTTTCTCAGGAAAATATTCTCTAGACATTTGTGGATAACCAACACAGTAACAAAATCATTACGAAACTGATTTTCCAATAGCAAAGAAGGGAATAACCTACAGAAACAACAGCATAGGAACAATAAAATGTTCTTCCTTTCACTGAAATTGAAGGTCCCAGTAGCATGGGCAATTTTTTTTTTTTTTTTTTTTTTTGAGACAGAGTCTTGTTCTATTGCCCAGGCTGGAGTGCAGTAGCACGATCTCGGCTCACAACAACCTCAACCTCCTGGGTTCAAGTGAGCCTCCTGCCTCAGCCCCCTAAATAGCTGGGACTACAGGAATGCACCACCACGCATGGCTAGTTTCTGTATTTTTATTAGAGACAGGGTTTCACCATATGCCCAGACTGGTCTTGAACTGGCCTCATTTGATCCGCCTGTCTTGGCCACCCAAAGTGCTAGGATTACAGGCCTGAGCCACCACACCTGGCCTTGGCAAAATTACTTATGCAGGTTATAAAAAGATAAAATTAAAGTAAGCAGTTTTCAGCAATGGCTGATATGAAGACTACTATTTGAAAACAAGACTATATTGTAAAAACTATACAAAATAGAACCTGAGAAATGCAGACATATCCAGGGTTAGGAATGAAAAGCAATTAATTACTTCCCTATTTTATAAATGCTCTGAAGCTTCAATTAAGTTCTTCACTCAAGGAATTAAGAGCAAAATAAGACTTGTTACCAGTTACTAAAATAAAAACCAACTATCACTTTGAAAGCATCTAAGGGAAAAATAAGGTGTTCTAAAATAAAGTTTTCTGCACATCAATTTGAGAATGACTTAATGAATGTGATAAATCCATAACATATATATTTTTTAAATGAGAAAGTTATAATCATTACATTACAGTTTATATTTATTCAGCTAAATATCTTGAACCAACTGTTCTAAGAACTTCACAAGTCAATGTTAACCCTCAAAAAAATCCTAGGAACAATTATAATTCCCGTATTTCAAAACAGAAAACCCCAGTGCATAGCAGCAATGCAGTCTGCCCAAGGTCATACTACATAAATGAAGAGGTGTCAACCAACTCCAACTGGGGTTCTTAACTACTCACCAAACTGTTTCTCTTTCTGTGTCATGTTACAGAACAATCTACAACACACTGAAAGAAGAAGAAAAGCTGTGAGACAGCATGTGTGTTTGAATTGAACATTACCATTTCTAATTGAGAAAAATATTGTTTTCTTTCTGTGTGTGTGTGTGTGTGTAGTTCTACGTATGAAAAAAAAAGTGTGGAAAAAGATTTTTATTTCAAAAGAACTTTGTGTTTTTCTTCCTACCAAGAGAAAAAAAACAAGATCCTGCTTACTTAGTGATTATAATACTACAGTATGTTTTCTATTTTACATTAAGAAAGTGAAGAAACAAAGACAAAAAGCAGATTCCACCCTGTAGGAGAGAAATGGTACAGGGAACAGAAAAAGGTTTTTTAAATTTTTTAATTAGGCCAGGCACAGTGGCTCATGCCTGTAATCCCAACACTTTGGGAAGCCAAGGCAGGAAGACAGTTTGAACCTAGGAGTTCAAGACTAGCCTGCACAACGTAGTGAGACCCTGACTCTACCAAAAATTTTTATAACTTAGTCAGTCGTGGTGGTGTGGGCCTGTAGTCCCAGCTACCAGAGAGGTTGAGGTAGAAGAATCGCTTGAGTCTGGGAAATCGAGGATGCAGTGAGCTGTGACTGTGCCACTGTGCTCCATCCAGCCTGGGCAACAGAGCAAGACCCTGTCTCTAAAAAAAAAAAAAAAAAAAAATGCTAATCAGTGCCACCCAAGGACTCAAGATAATAATAGTTCCCTAATTTTGTTACAAAGAGAATTTAGCCTGGCACAGTGCCATGTGCCTGTAATCTCAGTCATTTCCAAAAAATGGAGATAGATATGTATTACTGAAACATAAAGCTACTCAGGAGTCTGAGGTGGGAGGAACACAGAGTCCGGGCATTTAAGGCCAGCCTAGGCAACTCAGTTAGACGTCGTCTCAGGGAAAAAAACATATATTAGGATTCTAAAAGTGGCTAATGGTCAGGCATAATGGCTCACGCCTGTAATCCCAGTATTTTGGGAGGTCGAGGTGGGTGTATTGCTTGAGCCCAGGAGTCTGAGACCAGCCTGGGCAACATGATGAAACCCCCACTCTACAAAAAAAAAAAAAAAAAAAAAAATACAAAAATACAAAAATTAGCCAGTGTGGTGGCATGTGCCTGCGGTCCCAGCTATTCAGGAGGCTGAGGTGGGAGAATTGGTTGAGCCTGGGAGGTGGAAGTTGCAGTGAGTTGAGATCGTATAACCGCACTCCAGCCTAAGTGACAGAGTGAGACCCTAGCTCCCCCAAAATTACATTTTTTTAAGTGGCTAACTAGAATACATGCTACAAAGCAAAATAATACAAAGTAAATACAAACAAAAAAGAAAAACAATAAAGATATAAATGGAACCAGGAACCAAACCATCTAAAACTCATAATAGCTAACACTTAATTTCCACAACCTTTTTACCTACTTCATACTCTGACATACTTCCCTTCATACATTTTGATCTACTTCTATAATTTATCCCAAAAAATATCCATTCAAGTAAAAGAAGATGTATAAAAAGGTTAAGTGCAGCATGGTTCATAACATAAGAAAAACAGAAATAACCCAAGTAGATTAGCAAGAATTGAATAAAAATAAATTAAGCAGCATCCGTAATTCTAGTCATTTCCAAAAAATGGAAATAGATATCTATTACTGAAACATAAAACTGTTACTATAGAAATTACACTAAAAAGGAAAAGTAGGCTGGGTGTGGTGGCTCATGCCTGTAATCCCAGTACTATGGGAGACCGAGACAGGCAGATCACTTGAAGTTAGGAGTTCGAGACCAGCCTGACCAACATGATAAAACCCTGTCTCTACTAAAAATACAAAAATTAGTCAGGTGTGGTAGCAGGCGCCTGTAATCCCAGCTACTAGGGAGGTTAAGGCAGGTTGAGGCAGGAGAATAACTTGAACCCAGGAAGCGGAGATTGCAGTGAGTCAATATCGCGCCACTGCACTCAAGCCTGGGCGACAGAGTAAGAATTCGTCAAGAAAGAAATGAAAAAAATAAAGGAGGGAAGGGGAGGGGAGAAAAGGGGAAGGGAGGGGAGAAAAGGGGAGGGGGGAAAGAGAGAGAAAGAGAGGAAAGCAAAGGAAAGGAAGAAGGAGAAAGAGAGAGAGAGAGAGAGAGATAGAAAGAGAGAGAAAAGAGAAAGAAAAAGAAAACTATAAAACAGTATAACTAAGAAAGAATACTACAAAACAGTATACAACATTTTTTAGTTAAAATTTAAAATGTTGTAATAGGCATAGAAAGTCTGGAGAAAGACTTCAAACAGTTAACCAAGGAGGTGTGAAACTACAGGGAATTCCATTTACTAATGTATGTCTATAATATACAGTAAGATACATGTATTTCTTCTTTAGCACAAAATAAATTTCATTATAACAAACAATTATTAAACATACAAAATATTTTTGAAAATTTTTTATTTATACACTTTGGGAGGCCGAGGCGGGCAAATCACTTGAGGCCAGGAGTTTAGGACCAGGCTGGCCAACATGGCAAAACCCCATCTCTACTAAAAATATTTTTTAAATTAGCTGGGTGTGGTGGTACGTGCCTGTAGTCCCAGCCACTCAGGAGGTTGAGGCACCAGAATCACTTGAACCCAGGAGGCGGAGGCTGCCATGAGCCAAGATCATGCCACCACGCTCCAGCCTGGGTGACAGAGCATGACTGTCTCCAAAAAAAGAAAAAATTTATTTATAAAAGAAATGAGGTCTCCCTAAGTTGCTGTGGCCTGTTTCGAACTCCTGGCCTCAAGGTTCATATGCATGAGACACTATGCCAGATCCAAAATATTTTTAAGAAAGCAAATAACAAAATGAAGCAATTTCATGTTTCCCCCCCCCCACCCCCCGGCTTCCATTTTTTTGCTGCAAGCAATTTCATGTTTTAAGAGAGCTCTGATAGTCAAAATAGAGCTCCAAAAATTAATTCCAAGTATCTATGGGTAATCTTTGGGAGATAACATCTCTCCCATAACAATAACAGTTATCTGCTTCAATCTATTTATTTATTTATTTTGGAAACAGAGTCTCACTGCTGTGCAGGCTAAAGTGCGCTGGCACAATCATAACTTACTCTAGCCTCAATCTTGAGGGATCCCCTTGAGGGAACCTCCCACCTCAGCTTCCTGAGTAGCCAGGACTATAAACACTACAGGAGGACACCACCACACCCATCTTTTCTTTTTTTTTCTTTTTTTTTTTTTGGCAGAGATGGGGGTCTCGCTATGTTGCCTAGGCTGGTCTCAAGCAATCCTCCCACCTTGGCCTCCCAAAGTGCTAGACTTACAGGCATGAGCCACTGGTTCCTGACCCTGCTTCAATCATTTTTACGGATGAAATACAACAGAACTCTTGAGAAATAAAAGCACCTTGGTACACTCTGAGTAATAGACAGGTTTAACCATGTTAAACTGCGCCTAAATAGTAAAATGGCTTTGTCTCAGGTCATAAAGTAAATTTCAATAGATTATAATAAATAAACCATTAAAAGACAAAGAATGAGTCCCATCTTTCAAAAAGCCCATGAAGATGCATTTTACCAGGCCAGATTTCTTTCTCATAAGGTTTCTACCTTCTAATCCTTGAAACAGAGGGTTTTCAAACTATGCAGATCTTGGTCACTAATATCAACACAGCAGAACACTAGAAGAGGTAAAGCACGTACTGATAAGCGTGTGCCTTGTTAAATAGTCTAATTCTCCAGGAAATGAGTTTTGTTTTATGCTGGCTAGAATAATAATAGCATTGTTTCCTGGCCAGGCATGGTGGCTCATGCCTGTAATTCTAGCACTTTGGGAAGCCAAGGTGGGAGGATTGCTTGAGCCCAGGAGTTAAGAGACCAGCCTACATAGCAAGAAAAAAAAAATTATGCCATTATTTCTTGAGTACCAACCATATCTCTATCAATGTATTTGGTATTTTGCATAGAGGGCTCATGTAATCCTCAGAACAACTTGTAAGGTATCATCAACTCTCTGATATAGACAAGGAAACCAAGTTCCAAGATGTTACATTAAGAGAAGTGCCAAAGATCACATGACTACTTCAAGTAGAACCAGAGCTTTAAAAAAAAAAAAAAAAATCCTAGGGTTTAACTCTCAGGTTTTGCTCTATCTTCTAAACCCAATGATCCTGACCAATATATCTCTTAAAGTGTCCAGTTTATTTGATGCCTTTTTTTTTTTTTTTTTTTTTAAGTGTCAGGGTCTCACTGTGGTTCCCAGGCTGGTCTCAAACACGTAGCCTCAAAGGATACTTCCACACTGCCCCCGACTCAGTGGGATTACAGGTTTGAGCCACCACACCCAGCTATGGAATTCACTTGAAACAAAATTAAAAACTTATATACATTGTGATTTCCCTTAAGGAAAACATAAATATTCAAGTGTGAATGGTAAAGTTTCACCAAAACCATTTAGTTATCCAGTATATTAGGAATAAAATTTGGTACCATACAAATCTCTATGACAAAATCTAGCCAATATCACAAAATTCTCACAGGTTAAAAATTACAGTAAATGGGCTGGGTGTGGTGGCTCATATCTGCAATCCCAGTGCTTTGGGAGGCCACCACAGGAGGATCACTTGAGGCCAAATGTTTGAGACCAGTCTGGGCAACACAGCAAGACCTCATCACTACCAAAAATATTTTTAATTTTTTTTTAAATTAGCTGATTGTAGTGGGCACAGGACTGCAGTTCTAGCTACATAGAAAGCTGAGGCAGGTGGATCAACAGAGCCCAGGAGTTCGAGGCTGTAGTGAGCCAAGATAGTGCCACTGCACTCCAGCCTGGGCAACACAGTGAGAATCTGTCTCCAAAACTAAAAAAAATTCAGGAGTAGAGGTTGGAGGATTACTTGAGCCTAGGAATCGCAGACCAGTCTGAGCAACATAGTGAGATCCAGTCTCTATAGAAAAAATTTTTTTAATTAGCCAGGCACAATGGTGTGCACCTGTAGTCCTAGCTAATCAGGAGGCTGAGGCAGGAAAATCACTTGAACCCAGGAGGCTGAAGCTGAGATGAGCCACGGCTGCACCACTGAATTCCCGCCTGGGCAATAGAGCAAGACCCTGTCTCAAGAACTTTTATAAAGTAAAGTAAATGAAGGGCAAACATATGGTTATTAACAGTTAATTTCAATAACAAACAATATGCAAATCAGAGAGGCAATTTTATATTTAAAAAATATTAAAATTGGCCAGGCACGGTGGCTCACACCTGTAATCCCAGCACTCTGGGAGGCCAAAGCGGGTGGATAACCTGAGGTCAGGAGTTCGAGACCAGCCTGGCAACATGGCCAGTCTCTACTAAAATTACAAAAAAAAGCAGCCAGGCATGGTGGTGGGCACCTGCAATCCCAGCTACTAGGGAAGCTGAGGCAGGAGGATTGCTTGAACCTGGGAGGCGGAGGTTGCAGCAAGCCAAGATCACGCCATTGCACTCCAGCCTGGGCAACAAGAACAAAACTCCATCTCAAAAATAAATAAATAAAATTACATATTAGATGGTGACAACAGTAATTCAATAACTGGAATAAGAAAAATTAATAGTCACAAGGAGCTTTTCATTTCACACAAGAAAGTCTATAAAATACTACTACTATCAATGCAATAATTGTAATAAAAGGCAAACTTGAACTCTTCAAAAGCTAGTAAGTTACCTAAAGATACAGTTATTTCAGAAATTTCAGGATTTGGGTGGGGTGCAGTGGCTCCCGCTTATAACCCCAGCGCTTTGGGAGGCTGAGGCAGATCAGTCTCAGGCAGATCACCTGAGGTCAGGAGTTCTAGACCAGCCTGGCCAACATGGCAAAAACCCATTTCTATTAAAAATACAAAAATCAGCCAGGCGTGGTGGCGGGTGCCTGTAATCCAGCTACTCTGGAGGGTGGGGCAGGAGAATCGCTTGAGCCCAGGAGGCAGAGGTTGCAGTGAGCAGAGATCATGCCACTGCACTCCAGCCTGGGCAAAAGCGAGAATGCATCTCAAAAAAAAAAAGGAAGAAATTTCAGGATTTCCACCTCACAGTATCTATTTTTTTGAGGAGATGATATAGGTCCAAAATCACAACTAAAATATATTTGGAAAATATTCTGTATAAGAAACTCCACTCCACAAAACATAAATAGTATGCAGACATAAAAAACTGACCATAATACAAACGTACCATGAATTAACATAGGTATTTCCACTTTTTTAAATAATATATTCATTTTAAAAAATTATTTGAATTCCCTACAGACAACCAAAAAAAAATTATTGGAAGACCTCATCCTTCATTCATAACTATGAATAGAAACTACTAATTACCATACATTAACAAAGTAAAGAACAAAGAGGAGATCTCCCAGAGGAGAGAGATGGTGCACAGTATAGGAAAAGGTTTATTAAATTTCAAATTAGTATATTTGAAAAGACTCGTGATTAATAGTCATAAAACATGGGAGGCCAAGGAGGGAAGACTGCTTGAACCCAGGGGTCCAAGACGAGCCTGTTCAACGTTGTGAGACCTCATTTCTACAAAAGATAAACAAAATTAGCTGAGCATGGCTGCGTACACCTACGGTCCTAATTATCTGGAGGGCTGAGGTGGGAGGATCACTTTGGCCAGTGAGGTCAAGGCTGTAGTGAGCCATGATCATGCCACTGCACTCCAGCCTGGGCAACAGAGCAAGACTCTTCTCAAAAAAATTGTTTAAAGTCATAAAATAAGGTACAATTGCTAGCCCCCAAAAAAGCAGCAGAAAGAAAAGTTCTTAGTATTGAAAAAGTGACTGTCAAGTTGTTGCTCTTTTATTTACATACTTTTCAATTCAGCAATTCTATTTACAGGACTCCATTCTACTAAAATACATATACACAAAGATATATATGTACAAGGATATGCACTACAACTTTAATACCAAAATATCCATTAAAAACTACATTAATATCCACAAATAGGAAAAAAATAATAGTACAACTAGACTACACAATGGTCTGTATGTATTGACATGGCAAAGATTTATATGATACATAAATAAGGAGACACTAAGCATGGGCAGTATAATCCTACTTACATTCCTTTTACACAGTAATGTAATACAATAATAATATTAACAGCAACTACTATACCTATTTTACTATATAACACTGGTTCTCAGGTACTATTCTAAGCATTCTAAATGTATTAACTCATTTAATCCTCAGAACTCAAGACACCAGAGTCTATAACTACCACTCTCTGTAAATATAAGGATACTAGGGCACAAACAGGTGAAATCGCTTTCCCAAGACACACAGCACTAAATCAAGAGAGCTGGGACTCCAAATCCACCAAGGTGATACTTCACATTTCCAGCAGTCAGGACACAAACCAAAGCCCAGCTCCAGTCCATCCTCTAAAACCTCTGCTTTTCTCTCTCTCCCTCTTCTTCTCCTTATATGTAAATGCATATAAAAAGGTAAGAACAGACACACCAAACTGTCAACTGTGATAACCTTTAATCATGAAAGTATAAGTGAAAAGAGTTTTTCCCATTTTAAAATACATCATATGAAGGTATATATCTATATAATTGGCCAGGTGCAGTGGCTCACACCTGTAATCCTCCAGCACTTCGGGAGGCCGAGGCGGGTGGATCACGAAGTCAGGAGTTCGAGACCAGCCTGGCCAACATAGTGAAACACCGTCTCTACTAAAAATACAAAAAATTAGCCAGGCATGGTGGCAGGCACCTGTAATCCCAGTTATTCAGGAGGCTGAGGCAGGAGAATCTCTTGAACCCGGGAGGCGGAGGCTGCAGTGAGCTGAGATCGTGCTACTACACTCCAGCCTGGCGACAGAGCAAGACTCTGTCTCAAAAAATAAATAAATAAATAAATCTATATAATTTGTATTATTTATAAAACACATGCATTATTTTACTAAGTTTTTTTTTTCTTTTTTTTTTTTTTCCTGAGACAGAGTCTCACACTGTCGCCCAGGCTGGAGTGCAATGGCGCAATCTCAGCACACAGCAACCTCTGCCTCCCGGGTTCAAGCAATTCTCCTGCCTCAGCCTCCTGAGTAGCTGGGATTACAGGTGCCTGCCATCACACCTGACTAATTTTTGGTATTTTTAGTAGAGACGGGGTTTCACTAATGTTGGCCAGGCTGGTCTCAAACTCCTGACCTCATGATCCGCCCTCCTCGGCCTCCCAAAGTGCTGGGATTACAGGCATGAGTCACCGCGCCCAGCCTTTGCTAAATTTTGAACCTAAACCAAAATCTCAAAAAATACATGAGCCTAGGATATGAACAAATAATTTCCAAAACAGGAAATAAATGGCCGGGCGTAGTGGCTCACGCCTGTAATCCCAGCACTTTGGGAGGCTGAGGCAGGCGGATCACGAGGTCAGGAGATCGAGACCATCCTGGCCAACACAGTGAAACCCCGTCTCTACTAAAAATACAAAAACAAAATTAGCCTGGCGTGGTGTAGGCGCCTGTAGTCCCAGCTACTCAGGAGGCTGAGGCAGGAGAATGGCGTGAACCCAGGAGGCAGAGCTTGCAGTGAGCGGACATCCAGCCACTGCACTCCAGCCTGGGCGAAAGAGTGAGACTCCGTCTCAAAAAAAATAAATAAATAAACCTAGTAAACAAGGGAGAAAAAATAAACCTTACAAGTAATGAAAGAAATGCAAACTAAAATCGTCTATCATTTTCACCTAACAAACAAAAACTGAAAGACTGCAATATTTAATGCTGATAAAAAGAGCAGAACCTGAAAATATGTACATGTATTATGTATCAATAAAAACAATTTTAAAAATGTAACAGGCACTAGGGTACACTGCAGGTAAAGTGAAAATTCGTATCTGGTAATATAGATCAATTTTCCTAGTGTTCACACCTGTTGACTCAGTAATTTTTACTTTTACTAAGGAAGTATCTAAAATACTGAAAAGCATTATGCACAAAGATGGTTTCCAGCATTCCTTTTTTTCTTTTCTTTTTAAGAGAAGAGTCTCACTCTGTCACCCAAGCTGGAGTGTGCAATAGCACAATCATAACTCACTGCAGCCTCAAACTCCTGAGCTCAAGCAATCCTCCCAGCTCAACATCCCAAGTAGCCACGGCTACAGGCACACTCCATTAGGCCTCACTAATTTTTTTCTAATTTCATAGATACAAGGTCTTGCTATGTTGCCCAGGTTGGTCTTGAACTCCTAGGCCTAAAGCAATCTGCCTACCTTGGCCTCCCAAACTGGTTATTACAGGCATGAGCCACCCTGCCTGGTCTCAGCACTCCTTTCAATAGCAAACTGTTAACTTAAAAATCGAGTAAATGGTGCATGTCTGTAATCCCTGCAACTTGAGAGGCTGAGGTGGGAGGATAGTCAGGAGTTCAAAGTCAGCCTAGGAAACACAGCAAGATCCTCATGTCAAAAAAAGAAAAAAAAAAACAAAAATCCAGCAGTAAGGAATGTGTTTTCAGTAAATTGTGGCACGGTCATGTATCTAATATTATAAAGCCATTAAAGATGCCTTCAAAATGTTTACTGAAATGTGACTATACTGGCCAGTTAAGGTGGCTCATGCCTGCAATCCCAGCGACTGGGTAAGCTGAGGCAGGAGGACAGCTTGAGCCCAGGAGTTGGAGGTTAGAGTGAGCTATGATCATGCCACTGTACTCCAGCCTAAGCGACAGAGACTCTATCTCTAGAAAAAAGAAAGAAACAAATGTTAATATATCAGTATGTTAAAATAGGAAAAATAATAAAGTTACATTTACAGTATGATTTGCAGCTACGCAAATGTGTGTATACATATAAACACATATATGCCAACCCATGTGTACATAAATATGTACAAAAATATGTATAATATATAAACAAAAAATTCCTTCAACGAAATTTATCAAAATACATCAATGAGTTAGAGTTATGAGTAAACTTCTTTTTTTTTCCTGTATTTTCCACAATGATTACATATGGCTTTCCTAGAGAATGGGGGTTTTTCTGTTTCTTAAGCAAAAAAGCCTTTTCTCTTCATCACACTGAAAGAGAAATGAATGAAGTACTGTGTTACTGCCTATCTAGATACACGGTATTTTACTGGTTGCTAAGCAGCAGATCCTGGTGTTTTTACATCATGCCTATCTCTAGTCACAGGCAGAAAGGACTGGAACTCAGGCACAAACTCACCCCATCCAAATGGCAGTGTATTTCCTCTTGGAGAGTGGCCCAAAGAGCACATACAGCAACTTTAATTCTCTACTCAAACCACTCCCCATCTCTCACCTTAACATACCAAGCAGATTTTTTATATGGAACAGTAATCCTCACACGAGCTGCACGAAAGGGAAGACCTTTTTAATCCTCTACTATATGCCACCCACTCCATCCCTGAGAGATAATTTGCATTTAAGTACATTCACCCACCAAGCTAGAAATCACCATCATTCTGGACATGTATCTGTCATCAACTGACACAGACAGGTAAGCCTTGCTGCTTTCTGAAAACAGCCAATCCTGCTCAGTGAATGACAGCATCAGCTAAGATTTCTTCTACTGCAGAGAATGGGTGGGTCCCCCACTAATGCTGTAAATCCCAATACTCAGTGTCATTCCCTCCAAACAGCAGAATCTACAGTATGGAAATTCTTCCACAAGAAAAGCCCAATTCTTGTGGCCACAACCATTAAGAGAATCCCAAGTCAAGGCATTCTCCCCAAGCTTCTCTTCCTGCGTCTTCACAGGAACCACAGAAGCCAAGTCCTATACTATGCCCGCCCCTGCTGCTGCAGCAGCCATTTTTGGCTCAGCCCTGCTGCAGTCCCAGATGAAAGCCAGGACAGTAAGGACAAGATGGCAAAGGACTTTTAAAATGGAAACTCTTTAACAAAAATAACAATGAAGCAGGCATCATAAAAAATGTTGCAATAATATGCCATGTCATTTAAAATAAGGTTTAAAAAAAAAAAAAAGATGCCTATACTTAAGCACTTTAAACCGTTTTTCATAGCATCATGAAAAATTTGAGGAAACCTAATTCATCAAAATGTGAGATCGGCACTATACTGATTCTATGGTAAAACCAACATTAATCAGAATGGGGAACACAATGCTTAACGAGTTTAGCTTCTACTCAACTAATAGTTAACAACAACAACAAAAACTCCCTTGATTTCTGTTGAAAATCTAAATGCATTTTAAATTCCTCTTCACTGTCTTAAAATAATGTAATTTAATCTTTGCTGAATGAGAGTTCACGGAGAGTCAAATTTTAACTTGTTTTGATTTTCCAAAATAGAAGTAGCTTTAATTTGCTAATTATAAAAATAACTGGCCGGGTGCGGTGGCTCAGACCTGTAATCCCAGCACTTTGGGAGGTCGAGGCGGGTGGATCACCTGAGGTCGGGAGTTCAAGATCAGCCTGGCTAATATGGTGAAATCCCATCTCTACTAAAAATACAAAATTAGCTGGGCATGGTGGCACACGCCTGTAATCCCAGATACTTGGGAGGCTGAGGTATGAGAATTGTTTGAACTCGGGAGGCGGAGGTTGCAGTGAGCCAGAATCATACCACTGCACTCCAGCCTGGGCAACACAGTGAGACTCCATCAATCAATCAATCAATCAATCAATAACATGGTTAAACAAAATATTACTTATTGCAGAAAGAAATCAAATGACCTAATCTCACCAGCAACCAGTAACCACATGAACACTGCTGTATAATCAAGCACCTTTTCCTAATGTATTTAAATAAAATTTGAATATACATGCTATTTTTAACTAACTTCCACAGAGAAAATGTGCACTTTTTTATATCAGTAAATGTTTCTGTAACATTTTTAATGGTTATATAGTATTTCAATGCCTATATAGCCTGTAATTTGCCCAACGTCATATTACTAGGCCTTTAGCATGTTTCAAAAGGTTTACTATCATGAAAGATGACATGAGATCAGGACTTTATTTGAATACCAACTTTCAAAGTATAATTCTATAAAAGCAAATTGTATTAAATAAAAAAAAAGCAGGGCTAATTTCAAGGTAACCCTTGAATGTATGTTAAAAAAAATCTCTTAGAATACTAACAAAATATAATACAACAGTCCAGTTTCTGTTACATCACCTAGGGCCACAAGAAACAAACTCCTAGATCAAACTACATCACCCACTCCACTTGGAAAGAGATTCATCCTAGTCCCTATCTCACTCTAGATACTAGTTTAGTAAAACAGACTTAAATTCAAACAAAAGAAGATAGTAACTAAGCCTAGGGAAAAACTGAAACCAATTCCATGAGGTAAGACTGATCCAGGACTCTAATCAGACAATTATGAGGTCTAGCTTTAGATTGGAGAATGGAGGGATTAAAAGGCTCAGAAGAAGTTCTAAAGACTCCCAGATTTATAACTGACAGGGAACCAAGCACCTAAAAAAAGCAGGCAAGCTCAGAAGTACACTATACATTCCATCACAGACATTTCTTCGGGCCAGGCACGGTGGCTCAAGCCTATAATCCTAAGACTTTGGGAGGCCAAGGCAGGTGAATTGCTTGAACTTAGGAGTCTGAGAACAGCCTGAGCTACATGGTGAAATCCCATCTCTACAAAAAAATTCAAGAGTTAGCTGAGCATGGTGGCACATGCCTACAGTCCCAGCTACTCTGGAGGCTGAGGCAGAAGGATAGTTTGAGTCTGGAAAGTCGGTGCTGCAATGAGCCAAGATGATGCCACTGTACTCCGGCCTGGGCAACAGAGCGAGACCCTGTCTCTATAAAATAATAAAATAAAAGCAAATAAATTTTTTTTTAAATCTTTGGGTTCACAGATTTGAAAAGGCCAACTACCTTTGGTTACGTACTCCTTAGATGGAAT
The DNA here is from genome assembly GCF_049350105.2 of Macaca mulatta. Taxonomy (NCBI): domain Eukaryota; kingdom Metazoa; phylum Chordata; class Mammalia; order Primates; family Cercopithecidae; genus Macaca; species Macaca mulatta. Next base: position 219,804,856 of record NC_133406.1, on the reverse strand, counting down.
CAAACTTGCTAACACTAAAAAAAAGCAACCAGAAAAATAAAATGCCCCCTACAGGGCCTTCAACATAAAACTTTTTTATAAAAGTAAAATCCATTTCCCTTCCACTCCCAGACTGTTTCCTAATGCAACTTCAATTACCTTTCCAGCCGTTACAAGTCACAGTAAGCTGGTATCTACTACCATGACCCAGAGAGCTTCCCAAAATACTCTCCTTATAAGATCATAGTGATACCAGCTATTAATAACATGATTTTATGCCATATAAAAAATATATCAACATTTGGAAATTTTACATAACTTAATGAACAATTACCTTCAAAATAACTGATGCATAATCCTATAATCTTCCAAATAACCAATGCATGATGTTACAAAATCATACATAGGTAAAAGATCCATTCAAGCCAAGCACGATGTACACACTCTGTCATCCTAGCAACTCAAGATGCCGAGGCAGAAGGATGGCTTGAGGCCAGGAGTTCGAGGCTGCAGGGAGCTATGACTGTACCTGTGAATAGCCACTGCACTCCAGCCTGGGAAACAAAGAAATATGCTGTCGGCCGGGCGCGGTGGCTCAAGCCTGTAATCCCAGCACTTTGGGAGGCCGAGACGGGTGGATCACGAGGTCAGGCGATCGAGACCATCCTGGCTAACACGGTGAAACCCCGTCTCTACTAAGAAATATAAAAAACTAGCCGGGCGAGGTGGCGGGCGCCTGTAGTCCCAGCTACTCGGGAGGCTGAGGCAGGAGAATGGCGTGGACCCGGGAGGCGGAGCTTGCAGTGAGCTGAGATCCGGCCACTGCACTCCAGCCTGGGCTACAGAGCGAGACTCCGTCTCAAAAAAAAAAAAAAAAAAAAAAAAAAGAAATATGCTGTCTCCAAAATAATTTTTAAATAATCACAAATTGATTCCTAAATGCTCCAAAGTTCCCTCCTTTCTCAAATCTATTTTCTAATTAGATTAGAAAATGTTGAGGGACAATGGTCACTCTTCATTTTTACTTCTTCCCACAGTCCTCCTGAAGTGTATAGCAGGCCCGGATGTGTGCTGCCCCTAGTAGCTTTCAGTCACTTTCAGAATGTGTTATTTTTGAAAGGCGGCTAAAAGATACTACATCTCAAAGACTCCTAGACAGACAAACGTCTTCACTCATCTAGAAGATTCTAATGGCATTCTGAATAGCACTATCATTCTTTTAACTACCTACTATGACAGCTACCACAGTAACATTTCTTTTTAATAGCTGAGGCCATTTGAGAAGGAGGTGAGTTAAAGATTTCCATAATCCATTCTAACTCTCACATTCTAAGATTCTGGTTCTCGAGCACGGGGGAACAAGGTCGTGAAAACAAGGTCTTGATGAGGTGCCGCCATTTCATCGGTCCCCCGTCTCTGCGCTTTTCGCAGAGCTTCCAGCAGCGCTATGTTGGGCCACAGCATCCGGAAGTTCACAACCTCTGTGGTCCATAGGAGCCACTATGAGGAGGGTCCTGGGAAGTATTCGCCATTTTCAGTGGAAAACAAGTGGGCGTTACTAGTTAAGATGTGCTTGTACTTTGGATCTGCATTTGCTGCACCCTTCCTTATAGTACAACACCAACTGCTTAAATCATAAGGATGTTTCAGCTCGTCCATTTAACAGATATGAAGAGCATTTTAAGAGATACAGCCTCTGGAAATGGATCAAACTCTAACTCATGGCATACTAGGTATGTTTGTCAATAAACTTACGACATGAAAAAAAAAAAAAAAGAAGATTCTGGTTCTCTTTATTCTCAAGTCCCAGCATTCAATAATGCTGGATACTACAGTTATTTAGGGGCTGGAAGATGAGGCAGCAGGTGTAGCCATTTGTGAGAAGCAGCTTTTTTCTTTTTTTTTTTTTTTTTTTTTGAGACGGAGTCTTGCTCTTGTAATCCAGGCTGCAGTGCAATGAATGGCACAATTTCGGCTCAGGGCAACCTCCACCTCCCAGGTTCAAGTGATTCTCCTGCCTCAGCCTCCTGAGTAGCTGGGATTACAGGCATGCACCACCACACCGCACTAATTTTTCTGTTTTTAGTAGAGACTGGATTTCACCATGTTGGCCAGGCTGGTCTTGAACTCCTGACTTCAGGTGATCCTCCCACCTTGGCCTCCCAAAGTGTTGGGATTATAGGCGTGAGCCACCGAGCCTAGCCAAGAAGCAGTTTCATTATACTTCAAACAACAGTGAAGCCAGCAAAAGACAGCTGCTGTGGTTTACATTGCTGAACACGCTGTTGGGTTTCACAGGCCAGTAAAAACTACCCATTGTCAGCAAGCCTCATTTTTCTTAGTTAAGGGTTAAGAAGCACCAGACTTAGCTAGTAGTTCCTAAAGTAGAATGAACAATCTCTTTTCTCAAAGCAGAATTAGTATAAGCGCTTATCCGCCAAAATCAGGGTTATTGGTTTAACGGAATTTGCTCATTTCTGAAGATGTCCTACTGGAAATAGGATAACTGAACATTAAAAAACCATTCTTGCCTAGGAATGTGCCTCCGGTTGCAATAAACAAACTCTCTACGTAAACCACTAATGTTATACATGCTCAGACACAGGAAAAACTGCTTTCAATAACAACAAAAAAAAGTAAGTCAAGGGCATTATTTTTTTTAATCACAAAATGCTATTAACTAAAGTACAGAGAAAGGAATAGAAAATATGCAGATACAATATCAATCACTAACCTTTTTTGTGAGAGCCAGAAAGGCAAAACAACCTGCAACATTCTATGAAAGTATCTATTGTTTTGGTTTTGAATATTTTCAACTCAGTTTCACTTCTGAGTCAAAAGTAGTTCATCTTTAAGAATTCTGTCATAAGTAGCCTCCCCTCCAAATATAATTTTCAAAGTTTTGGTTTCCAGTGAAGGACTAAACTGAAAAACACCTCCTAACTGCTTTCTGGTTTCATATCCAATGGTTCATCTGAGCATTACACCCTGAACACAAATAGATGTTCCTTTTTCATTCAAAGGCAGCCAATTTAACCTAACATTTCAAATTCTAGCTGAACTATTAATAAGGAGATGCGGATATATGCTATGTATCTATACGTCTATGTATATCTCCATCTATGTATCTCTTTAGCACTATGATAAAAGATGTCCTACCTTTTGATGAGCAGGTACTTTCACTATTGTCTCATTATTTGAGTATTAAAACAACACGCCTCAATTTTACTCACTTATAAACAATCTACTACAAACCTGCTACTAACCACTCACTAACCATAAACAAAGGCTGAAACTGAAAACAGAAATATATTTTTTAAATATATAGGCCAGCGGGGCGCAGTCGCTCACACCTGTAATCCCAGAACTTTGGGAGGCTGAGGCGGGCAGATTACTCGAGGTCAGGAGTTCGAGACCAGCCTGGCCAACACAGAGACACCCCATCTCTACTAAAAATACAGAACTTACCTAGGCTTGGTGGCAGATGCCTGTAATCCCAGCTACTCGGGAGGCTGAGACAGGAGAATCGCTTGAACCTGGGAGGCGGGGGCTACAGTGACCCAAGATCACGCCACTGCACTCCAGCCTTGGCAACAGAGTGAAACTCCATCTCAAAAACTAAAATAAAATATGTAGGCCAGGCACAGTGGCACACACCTATAATCCTAACACTTTTGGAGGCCCTGGTGGGAGGATTACTTCAGCCCAAGAGTTTGAGAATAGCCTGGGCAACATAAGGGGACCCCTATCTCTGTCTTGCTCTGTCGCCCAGGCTGGAGTGCAGTGGCGCAATCTCGGCTCACTGCAACCTCCGCCTTCCGGGTTCACGCAATTTTTCTGTCACAGCCTCCCAAGTGGTTGGGACTACAGGTGCACACCACCATGACTGGCTAACTTTTTGTATTTTTAGTAGAGGTGAGGTTTCACCATATTGGTCAGGCTGGTCTCGAACGCCTGACCTCAGGTGATCCACCAGCCTTGGCCTCCCCAAGTACTGGGATTACAGGCGTGAGCCACTCTGCCCAGCAAAAAAAAAAAAAAAAAAAATGAGCCAAGTGTGGTGGTACACATCTGTGGTCTCAGCTACTCAGGAGGCTTAGGTAACAAGATCTCTCAAGCCCAGGAGGTCACGGCTGCAGTGAGCTATGACCACACCACTGCACCCTAGTTTAGACAATAGAGCAAGACCTCGTTTCCAAAAAAATATATATATATATGTATACATACATGTATATATTAAATGCAGACTGGATAACAATCATGGGAATTTACCTAGATACAAGCTTTTTTATACCTATTTGAAAAACTGAAGAAAAAAAGGTAATCTGAAAAGTCATCCTTATGAAAAGTATATAAAATCTATTTAAAAGTCCTAAGTAAAAAACTTAATTCACACATCAATCTTGGATTTGAATTACTCACTACAAACATATAACCCAACCCTCCCTCCTAACATGCTTCCAGAAGGGTCCTTCTAAAACACAAATTGGCCAGTCATTCCCTAGCCTACAGCTCTGACGGCTTCTCACTGTCAGCTTCTCAGTACAGCTTCTCACTGTCATGTGAGTGATCTTCAAGCTTTTTAGCATGGTTTATAAGGCCCTTCCTGTGGCCTCTGATTATCTGTCCACTACCCTTCAAATCCTTGCTCTACCAATAAGAGGTAAGTCATTTTTCACTGTCTTGAGTCTCTGCATGCACTGATTCCTGGCTGGAATTCTCTTTATCCCACTGCTCTCCTTCGTATGGTTTGTTCATCCTTCCAGTTTCAGTTTAGAGGAGTACCCTTCTCCAAGAAGCCTTTGAATTCCCTCATTTCTCTCAATCTTTTCCCACTCACCCGCTAAGTGGTCCTCCTCAGAGCTCTCACAGGCCCTCTGCTTACTGATTTCTCTTTACCTTCTTACATATCTGTCTCCTGAATAAGGACTTTAAGTTTCTTCAATTTTTTTTTTTTTTTTTTAAGAGATAGGGTCTCACTCGGTCACCAAAGCTGGAGTACAGTGGCGCAATCATAGCTCACAGCAGCCTCAAACTCCTGGCCTCAAGCCATCCTCCCATTTTAGCCTCTTGTAACTGTAACTACAGTGGCACAGGCGTTACTATGTCAGCCTAAATTTTTTTTTTTTTTTTTTGAGACAGGGCCTGGCTATGTTGCCCAGGCTAGGACTGTAAGTTTCTTGAACGCAAAGGTTATGTCTTATTTCTAATTCCCCAGTGCTTAGCCCAGGACACACTTTCAGTGCTCTAACATCTACCAAACAAACATCTACCGAACGATCAAGTCAGAATACACAACGAGAACACAGGCTTCTCTTTAGAATCTAGGCAGAAAGTATCCCAACTCTGCTTTGTTCAACACTCCATACAAAACAGCTTGCCAAATCACCAGCTCCCAATGGTTCAAATACTGGGCTAACAAAGGAGTTCCCCACATGTGGGCAAGATGCCTTAGGCCCACAAACACATCGTCCACAAGCTATTTTCACTATATCAAAAAGTCTAAGAAATTACACATCGGCCAGGCGCCAGTGGTTCACACCTATAATCCCAGCACTTTGGGAGGCTGAGGCGGGCGGATCATGAGGTCAAGAGATCGAGACCATCCTGGCCAACATTGTGAAACCCCACCTCTACTAAAAACACAAAAATTAGCTGGCAGTGGCATGCGCCTATAGTCCCAGCTACTCAGGAGGCTGAGGCAGGAGAATCGCTGGAACCCAGGAGGCAGAGGTTGCAGTAAGCCGAGATTGCGCCACTGCACTCCAGCCTGGGCAACAGTGCAAGACTCTTTCACAAAAAAAAAAAAAAAAAAAAACAGAAAATCCACAATAATGAGGCCAAGACAAGCTAACTCAAACAGTTCCTTTTCTTCTGCTTAAAATTTATCAACTAAGGATAGTAACGGAGTTTATCATGCTCTGCCTAATTCCTGATTAGCATATGAAAATCTTTTATTGAAAACTCCAGTTTCAAATTAATGATTTCACAATAACTACTGCCCAGAACCCCAATAGCAGCCTATTAGAGAGATAGCAAGTGGTTTCCATCTTTTTGATGTTTTAGCCAGTTGCGGTGCCTCACACCTCTAATCTCAGTCACTTGGAAGGCTAATGCTGAAGAATAGCTTGAGCCCAGGAGTTTGCAGTGAACTATGACAGCGCCACTTTCCACCCTGGGTGAAAGAATGAGACTCCATCTCAAAAAAATAAATAAATATTTTGAAATGTTTTTTTATTTCTAAAATGTGATTATAGGAAATAAGCAAAAGTATAAACTTAAACGTAACTCTCCAAACCAAAGCCCTAAAGAACTAATTTTAGACTTGTAGGAGAAACACGCAAAAAGCCAGGTGCTCATGCCTGTAATCCCAGCACTTTGAGAGGCTGAGGCAGGCGGATCACTTGAGGTCAGGAATTCAAGACTAGCCTGGCCAACATGGTGAAACCCCAACTCTACTAAAAATACAAAAATCAGCTGGGCGTGGTGGCGCATGCCTGTAGTCCCAGCTACTCAGGAGGCTGAGATGGGAGAATCACTTGAACCCAGAGGGCAGAGGCTGCAGTGAGCTGAGATCGTGCCATTGCACTCCAGCCTGGGCAACAAGAGCGAAACTCTGTCTCCAAAAAAAAAAAAAAGACTGGGCGCGGTGGCTCACGCCTCTAATCCCAGCACTTTGGGAGGCTGAGGCAGGCAGATCACAAGGTCAGGAGATCGAGACCATGATGATTAACATGGTAAAACCCCATCTCTACTTAAAAAAAAAAAAAAAAAAAAATGCACAGAATTGGCCGGGCATGGTGGCAGGTGCCTGCAGCTACTCGGGAGGCTGAGGCAGGAAAGTGGCGTGAGCCTGGGAGGCAGAGGTTGCAGTGAGCCGAGACTGCCACTGCACTCCATCCTGGGCGACAGAGCGAGATTCCGACTCAAAAAAAAAAAAAAAAAAAAAAAAAAAACTCAAGAGTCTTCAATCAAAAACTAGCTGTCAAGGATTAAATGTCACTTCCTCCAATTACATAAACAAAACTCAGTGGGAATCTATTCTGGATAGTTTAAAGGTTGTGCTGCCTTGATCCTCCTCTTTCCTCTCAGCAGTTTCTTCCTCTTTTCTGTAAGCTTCCTCATCCTCCTCAAGTAACCAGACACTGCATAGACTACTAATAATCTATGCTTTTCTCTTCCCTCTCTCTCCATTATGCTTATATTTTCACAGATTTGTTTTTCCAACCATTTCTGCTCATCTGACTTCCATCTCCCCATTTCCAAACATCTTCAGTTATCTCCATTTGTTTGTAAAATGAATTGGACATTTCATTCATTTCAAATCCAACATGTCCTAAACTGAATTTATCTGACCACTATCTCAAAACAATGTATACAATTAAATCCTACATCTTTCTTACTACATCACTGAACAGCATCATTTTCTAGTCTCAAAACCCTGGAGTCAATTTTAACTCTTCTTTCATCAAAGATATTCAAATCCCTATTTTTCTTCCTTTATGATAGCTTTCATGATACGATCACCCTTTCCTTTCCATTTCCCTCTAGACAGGATGTACCTCAGCAAAACCTTGGAAAACCTTGGAAAAATTAGGCTGGGCGCAGGGGCTCACCTCTGTAATCCCAGCACTTTGGGAGGCCGGAGCCAGAGGATCGCTTGAGCCCAGGAGTTCAAGACCAGGCTAGGCAACATAGTGAAACCTCATCTCTACAAAATATCAACCTGGGACCACCTGTCGTCCCTACTATTTGGGAGGTTGAGGCAGAAGTATTGCATGAGTCTGGGAGGTTGAGGCTGCAGTGAGTCATGATCAAACCACTGCACTCCAGCCTAGGCAACAAAGCAAGACCCTGTCTCAAAAAAAATAAATAAACGATAAATTATACAGTTAGGGCCGGGCGCGGTGGCTCAAGCCTGTAATCCCAGCACTTTGGGAGGACGAGGCGGGTGGATCACGAGGTCAGGAGATCGAGACTATCCTGGCTAACATGGTGAAACCCCGTCTCTACTAAAAATACAAAAAACTAGCCGGGCGTGGTGGCGGGCGCCTGTAGTCTCAGCTACTTGGGAGGCTGAGGCGGGAGAATGGCGTGAACCCGGGAGGCGGAGCTTGCAGTGAGCCGAGATCACGCCACTGCACTCCAGCCTGGGAGACACAGCGAGACTCCGTCTCAAAAAAAAAAAAAAAAAAAATTATACAGTTAGATATCCAAAGGGTCTCCAAAATTGTCAGATGCACATTCACTGCTTTCTATTTTAGCCCAGTGGGTCTTCAGACTACCCCAAATAACACCATACACCATTTCCTTTTTTTTTTTTTTTTTTTTTTTTTTTTTTTTTTTTTTGAGACGGAGTCTCGCTCTGTCGCCTGGGCTGGAGTGCAGTGGCCGGATCTCAGCTCACTGCAAGCTCCGCCTCCCGGGTTTACGCCATTCTCCTGCCTCAGCCTCCCAAGTAGCTGGGACTACAGGCGCCCGCCACCTCGCCCGGCTAGTTTTTTTTTGTATTTTTTTTTTAGTAGAGACGGGGTTTCACCGTGTTAGCCAGGATGGTCTCGATCTCCTGACCTTGTGATCCGCCCGTCTCGGCCTCCCAAAGTGCTGGGATTACAGGCTTGAGCCACCGCGCCCGGCCATACACCATTTCCTAACCACTGACAACTCTGCCCATACCATTTCCCTCAACTGTAGATGTCCTTCCCCTCAACTTCAAGTCAGCCCAAATACTACTTCCTATTCCTCTAGTCCTCACTGACTTTCTGATCTCCTACCTCCATTTGAGAGTACTGTATATTCTTTTTTTCTTTTTTTAAAGAGAAGATCTTGCTCTCTTTCTTACCCAGGCTGGAGTGCAGTGGTATGATCATGACTCACTGCAGCTTCAACCTCCCGGGTTAGAGCAACCCTCCTGCTTTAGCCCTTCCCACACAGCTGAGACTCACCACTACACGTGGCTAAATTTTTTTTTTTTTTTTTTTTGGTGGAGACAGCATCTCCCTATGTTGCCCAGGTTGGTCTTCCTACTCCTAGGCTCAAGTGCTCCTTCTGTCTACCCTCGCAAAGTGCTGGGATTACAAGTGTGAGCCATCACACCCAGCCTCAGGTTTCTTTTGTATATTCTTCAATAGACAGCACAGACATACAATGTTAGTTAATAAATATTTGCTCCATTAATTATTGATTAAATAAGTATTGTGCACCTGCTAAGAATCAGGTACTGTGGTTAGCTTAATCTGTAATATCAAAACAATAACATTTCTCTTCTCTTTTTTCTTATTCTTTCTCAAGATTCTACTAGTCTTTCCTTCAGTTTACCATTACCAGTTGTCCTTTTATACTCAGTTAAGCCCTCAGCTGAATAGCAGTTAAGCTACCTCATTAACATGATTCTGGAATAAAAGGGAATAATGACTTTTCTCTCAAAATATTCCAAGAAAGGCCGGGCGCGGTGGCTCAAGCCTGTAATCCCAGCACTCTGGGAGGCTGAGGCGGGCGGATCACGAGGTCAGGAGATCGAGACCATCCTGGCTAACACGGTGAAACCCCGTCTCTACTAAAAAAAATGCAAAAAACTAGCCGGGCGAGGTGGCGGGCGCCTGTAGTCCCAGCTATTCGGGAGGCTGAGGCAGGAGAATGGCGTAAACCCGGGAGGCGGAGCTTGCAGTGAGCTGAGATCCGGCCACTGCACTCCAGCCCAGGCGACAGAGCGAGACTCTGTCTCAAAAAAAAAAAAAAAAAAAAATATTCCAAGAAAATCAGAAAGAATAACGAGCAGTAAGTTTCCAAAGGCTATTTGACCAACTGGAGGTTTCTCACAATTGTCCTTATCGTCAACTAATTTCACACTGGTGCCCTTAAGAACTGACCAAAGCCTTCAATGTCACTGAAAGCACTGAAAGCATAAGAAAACTTCCTTTCTGTGCCTGGACTCTATTTGATAAATACATAGCTTTTTTTTTTTTTTTTTTTTTTTTTTTTGGGGCAAGGTCTCACTCTGTCACCCAGGCTGGAGTGCAGCAGTACGATCTCCACTCACTGCAGCCTCTCTACCTCTTGGACTCAAGCGATCCACCCACCTCAGCCTCCCAAGTGGCTGGGACGAGAGGCGCATACCACCACGCCCAGCTAACTTTTGTATTTTTGGTAGAGATGAGGTTTTGCCATGTTGCCCAGGCAGGTTTCAAACTCCTGAGCTCAAGCAATCCACCCACCTTGGCCTCCGAAAGTGTTAGAATTACAGGCATAAGCTACCACGCCAAGCCAATATATAGTTAATTGAAGAAAAGCGATTATTTTTAAAGTGCTTATGAACTGTAACTTATGATGACCAAATATTTATTTCAACTTAGCTCCTCCAACTAAAACAATCACTCTGACCTGATACTCAAGATTTAACACCACTAAAACACAACATAAACCAGGCACAGTGACACACACTTGTAATCCCACCTACTCAAGAAGCTGAGGCAGTAGAATCATCTGAGTTTGAGTCCAATGGTTTGAGTATACACACGTACATACATACACACACACACACACACACACACACACACTCACACTCTCTCTCTCTCTCTCTCTCGGTGTTCATCCATGGGTTCCACAAAGATAACTAGAGTACATTTGGGGCCTTTAATCCCATCTAAACAATTTGCTGTTAACAAAACTCAAAAACAGAAATACCTATATTTTCTCACTAAATCAAATTGTTACCTATGAGGAGTAAAGACATTGGATCTGCAGGTCCTAGTACAATCTATAGATAGAAGGCCTTTCAAATTTGAGGCGCAAAAAAAAAAAAAAGAAAAAATCTTCTACACACTTCCTTCTTTTATCTGCAATATAAGAAGGAATCCTTTTTAACTCTAATAACGTATTAACGTGAATTAAGAACACGATTGTTGGGAAACTCAGATGTTGGCAAAGCTTAAAAATAAAAAAACAAGGGCTGAGTACAGTGGCTCAGGCCTATAATCCCACCACTTTGGGAGGCCGAAGCAGGAGGATTGCTTAAGCCCAGGAGTTTCCGATCAGACTAGACAACAAAGTGAGACCCCTATCCCTATCTCTCCAAAAATTTTAAAAATTAGCTGGGCACAGTGGTGTGTGCCTGTAGTCCCAGATACTTAGGAGGCTAAAATGGGAGGATCCCTTGAGTCCAGGAGTTCGAGATTGCAGTGAGCTATGATCAAACCACTTCGCTTCAGCCTGGGTGACAGAGCAAGGGTTTAAAAAAAAAAAAAAAAAAAAAAGGCCAGCACAGTGGCTCATGCCTGCAATCCCAGCACTACGGGAGGCCGAGGCGGGCAGATCACCTGACGTCAGGAGTTCGAGACAAGACTGGCCAACACGGCAAAACCCTGTCTCTACTAAAAACACAAAAAAACCCAGCCAGGCGTGGTGGTACACACTTGTAATCCCAGCTGCTTGGGAGGCTGAGGCAGAAGAATCACTTGAACCTGGGAGGTGGAGGCTGCAGTGAGCCAAGATCGTGCCACTGCACTCCAGTCTGACACAGAGTGAGATTCCGTCTCAAAAAAAAAAAAATAGCATGCAAGAAAAAGCTTAATTTTCTGATCACACTTTGGTACTATGGCTCCAATGGCAGCTGATACATTAAAAATAGATTATTTAAAAGAAAAAAAAAAAAGCCAGGTATGGTGGCTCATGCCTGTAATCCTAGCACTTTGGGAGGCCAAGGCCGGAAGATCAACTGAGGTTGGGAGTTTGAGACCAGCCTGGGCAACACAGTAAGACCATCTCTACAAAAAATTGAAAAATTATCCACGTGCCAGGCACGGTGGCTCACATGTGAAACCCCTGAGCAACATGGTGAAACTCCAACTCTACAAAAATACAAAAAGTTAGCCAGGCATGATGGCAGGTGCCTGTAATCCTAGGTACTCTGGAAGCTGAGGCAGGAGAATTGCTTGAACCCGCGACGTGGAGGTTGCAGTGAGCCGAGATCATGCCATTGCACTCCAGCCTGGGCGACAGAACAAGACTCCTCTAAAAAAAAAAATTTAGCCACGTATGGTGGTGCACGCCCATCATGCCTATAGTCCCAGGTACTCGGGAGGCTGAGGTGGGAGATCTCTTGGGCCAGGGAAGTTGAGGTCACAGCGAGCCGTGATCAAGCCACTTCACTCCAGCCTGGGGAACACAGCAACACCCTGTCTCATTTTAAAAAAAAAAAAGAAAAAAAAAAAAAAAAGGCCAGGCGAATTGGCTCAACGCCTGTAATCCCAGCACTTTGGGAGGCTGAGGTGGGCAGGTCACCTGAGGTCAGGAGTTCGAGACCAGCCTGGCCAACACGGAGAAACCCCGTCTCTACTAAAAATAAAAATTTAAAAAAAAAAAAAATCAGCCGGGAGTACTGACGCACACCTGTAATCCCAGCTACTCAGGAGGCTGAGGCAGGAGAATCGCTTGAACCTGGGAGGCAGAGGTTGCAGTGAGCCGAGATTGCGCTATTGCACTCCAGCTTGGGCAACAAGAGCAAAACTCCAACTCAAACATAAAAAAGATGATGGCTTCTTGAAAGAACACAGAAATCAACCTAAAGGAATTCCTGATGGCCAAAGCTAGAACAATCTGAGTAACAAAACAATGACAGTTACTAGATTTTAACCCATAAAATAAAATACATACCCACGAGTCCATAGTGATATGAATAATAAATAAACAAATGAAGGAAAGAAAGCTCTTCCTCATAGAATTACAATCAATAAATGTAGAAGGAGAGTGAAATAGAAAGTCACAGTTAGGCAACCACAAAAGCAATAAATTTTGCAGACAAGCTCCACCAGTTGCTAAAATTGAGAACCAAAGTTTGAGAAGACTTTAACATTGTTTGCAAACTCATCAAGTATCTCCCACAAGATACTTATGAACAACAAAAGGAAAGAAAATAACTCCACAATAGAAAGACTCTCAAGACGCCAACTTAACCAAGTAATCAAGGTAAGCATCATCGTACTGACATCACGAATCTCCTGATATGGGACAATGAGAAGGAATGCATAACCTCACCCCATTCATGAGAAAACATCAAACAAAATCCAAACTGAGGCATACCCTATAAACAACGGATCAGTAATCTTCAAAAGTGTCAAAGTCACAAAACATAAGGAAAGTCACAGAAATAGTTACAAACCGTAAGAGAATAAAGAGAAATAACAAAATGCAATTAGAATCCTGAAACAGAAAAAGGACATCGGGGTCTCTCCTTCCAGCACAGTATGAGAGCAGAGCAGGACCTGTAGTGCTGGGAGTCATGGCAGGAAAAGCATTTAGAAAGTTTCTTAGGTCTGTAATCCCAACACTTTGGGAGGCAAAGGTGGGCGGATCACTTGAGGTCGGGAGTTCGTGACCAGCCTGACCAACATGGTGAAACCCCATCTCTACTGAAAATACAAAAATTAGCCGGAAGCAATAGTACACGCCTGTAATCTCAGCTACTTAGGAGGCTGAGGCAGCAGAATCACTTGAACCCGGGAGGCAGAGGCTGCAGTGAGCACAGATCGCGCCACTGCACTCCAGCTTGGACAAGAGAGAGAGACTCTGTCTCAAAAAATAAGTTTCTTCCTCTTTGAGCACTGGTTGAAAAACAAGTGCCGGCCAGGCCTGGTGGCTCATGCCTATAATCCCAGCACTTTGGGAGGCTGAGGCGGGTGCATCACCTGAGGTCAGGAGTTTAAGACCAGCCTGGCCAACATGACAAAACCCCACCTCTACTAAAAATACAAAATTAGCAGGGCATAGTGGCGCATGCTTGTAATCGCAGCTACTTAGGAGGGTGAGGCTTGAGAATCGCTTGAACCCGGGAGGCGGAAGTTGCAGTGAGCCAAGATCGCACCATTGCACTCCAGCCTGGGCAACAAGAGCAGAATTTCATCTCAAAAAAAAGAAAAACAAGTGCCACTGAAATCGTAACCAAAGGAAGCATAATTCTTTCAGAAAAATCTCAAAGAAAAGTATGGCAAGCAACAGCAGTAGCTGCTGGATCAGGCTCTGAACGAAAGGATAGAGAGAGATTCAACCAGTCAATGTAAAAGTTGGAGATAGGCCGGGCATGGTGGCTCATGTGCCAGTGTAATCCCAGCATTTTGGGAGGCCAAGGCAGGTGGATCACCTGAGGTCAGGAGTTCAAGACCTGCCTAATCAACATGGTGAAACCCCGACTCTACTAAAAATACAAAAATTAGCCATGGTGGCGAGTGCCTGTAATCCCAGCTACTCAGGAGGCTGAGGCAGGAGAATTGCTTGAACCCGGGAGGCAGAGGGTGCGGTGAGCCGAGATCACGCCACTGTACTCCAGCCTGGGCAACAAGAGCAAAACTCCGTCTCAAAAAAAAAAAAAAAAAAAGTTGGAGATAAAGTTCTTCCAGAATTTAGAGGTGCCAAAGCAGCTCTAGGTGACAAGGATTATTCATTTAGAGATGGTGATACTCTTGGAAAGTATGTAAACTGAAATAAATCACTACTGAAATGGCATCAATGTGAAGCTGCCCATTCCACTAAAGTTCTAAAATCATTCATCATGTAAATAATTTTCAAGTCTTTTATAATAAATTAATGATATCTAAACTAATCCAAAGCAGGCGGATCACCAGAGGTCAGGAGTTCAAGATCAGCCTGGCCAACATGGAGAAACCTTGTCTCTACTAAAAATACAAATTAGCCGGGTGTGGTGGCAGGTACCTATAATCCCAGTTACTCTGGAGGCTGAGGCAGGAGAAACGTTTGAACCCAGGAGGAGGAGGTCGCAGTGAGCTGAGATCACACCATGGCACTCCAGCCTGGGCAACTGAGCAAGTCACCACGGAAACAAAAAAAAAGGCGGGACACAGTAGCTTATGCCTGTAATCCCAGCACTTTGGGAGGCCGAGGCAGGTTCACTTGAGGAGTTCGAGACCAGCCTGGCCAACATGGAGAAACCTTGTCTTTAATGAAAATACAAAACTTAGCTGGGTGTAGTGGCACACACCTATAATGCCAGCTACTCTGTAGGCTGAGGCAGGAGAATCGCTTGAACCTGGGAGGCAGACGTTGCAGTGAGCCAAGATGGTACCATTGCACTCCAGCCTGGGGGACAGAGCGAGACTCCATCTCCAATAAATAGACAGACACAAAGAAAGAGAGAGAGAGAGAGAGAGAAAGACAGAAAAGGAAGGAAGGGAGGAAGGGAGGGAGGAAGGGAGGGAGGGAGGGAGGGAGGGAGGGAGGAAGATTGATTCCTAATTGTCTAAGCCATGTAATGGTTACCAGGTAGGGGTATCCATATAAATTACTATCCAAACCAAGACCATTACAGGAGAAACAGGATCTATTAGTAGGTCACTGGTCAGTGTTGTTAAAGACCTCAAATAACCTTGCAATGGCATGAACTTTATGGTTAGGCAAGTTTCCCTCACCTCCCCTCAGCCTCTGGAACAAAGGCAGGAGAGGGGGCAGAAAGTTGAACCAGAAAAATCCCCAAACTCCTTTCCAGCTTAGAAAAATCATTGGTTTTTGGTGGTACCCTTCAAAGACATTTCTTTTTAAATTTACTAAGTGTCTATTATGTGTAAAGGAAAAATAAGCTAATGCATACTTATATTTGGATCCTTTAACTATGATTTTTCTTTTTTTTTTTTTTTTTTTTTTTTTGAGACGGAGACTCGCCCTGTCGCCCAGGCTGGAGTGCAGTGGCCGGATCTCAGCTCACTGCAAGCTCCGCCTCCCGGGTTCACGCCATTCTCTTGCCTCAGCCTCCCGAGTAGCTGGGACTACAGGCGCCCACCACCGCGCCCGGCTAGTTTTTTGTATTTTTAGTAGAGACGGGGTTTCACCGTGTTAGCCAGGATGGTCTCGATCTCCTGACCTCGTGATCCACCCGTCTCAGCCTCCCAAAGTGCTGGGATTACAGGCGTGAGCCACCGCGCCCGGCCTAACTATGATTTTTCTAATGAAGATCAAGAATGAAATCAGTGACATTCTAGAGCCGCATTCAGCTTTCATTGCCTTACCTAAAATGTACCACATTTAAATACACTCACTCAGTCACACAATATAAAAGGTAAAAAGCTAAGGTCAAGTGCTCTGTAGTCTGCTTTTGAAACAGCATTTATTCCAGGAAGTTGGACCACTTCCAAATTCTAATATTTCTGAAAAAGATCAACAATGTAATACTGGGAGTATCAGCTGACTACATTAGCCTCAAAGATTCAACAATATTAATTAGGTACTTGATGCCATTAAAATTATACATGGACTAATTAAGACCTACTTCCTTTGAATATTGAGTAAGAGCTAAGCTAGAGACATGCATAATAATTTAAAACCTAAAGCAGATATAATCTTACAAAATCAGCAACTCCACTCATTCCCACTTCCCAATTTCAAGTAATTGAAGAGTTTTTTTGTGGAAAGTCTTTACCCAAAACAAACTTTTTATTACACCTAAAGGTAACAAAATAACCTCTTCTTTAATGTGGTCTTTTCCTAAATAGCAAAAAGAATCCCGCTAGACAAGAGATTAAGCAGTATTTCCCAATTTTGTTTTTTGTTTGTTTGGTTTTTTTTGAGACAGGGTCTGGCTCTGTAGCCCAGGCTGGAGAACAGTGACATGATCTCAGCTCATCGTAGCCTACCTCTGCCTCCCGGGCTCAAGAGATTCTCCTGCCTCAGCCTCCCAAGTAGCTGGGATTACAGGCATGTGCCACCACAACCGGCTAATTTTTGTATTTTTTTAGTAGAGTCAGGGTTTCTCCATATTGGCCAGGCTGGTCTTGAACTCCTGACCTCAGGTAATCCGCCCACCTCAGCCTCCCAAAGTGCTGGGATTACAGGTGTGAGCCACCGTGCCCCGCCCCAATTTTGTTTCTTTATAATAACATATACATTAGAATAGCCTGAGAGTATAACCTCATATCAATCAACAACCAATTTTAACCTGACAGAACTAACCCTATGCAAAATCCAAAAACCTAAGAATTTGTAACACACAATTTCAATTATTCACAGGACAGCAAAATAGTCAAATGCTTATACTTTGTTTTACAAAACTATTGCTGCTTAATAGTAATTTATCTTAATGACAAAAGCAGGCAACACTTGTTTTCTGGGCATAAAAAAGGACAGAAATGGTCAAAGTTCATTTATCCAATAGGCCTTATTTTATAAATAGCACACCTCACTAAATTTCAAGCACTTAATGGATTATATAACCTTAACATGCAGGCTAGGTGGGGTGGCTCATGCCTGTAATTCCAACACTTTGGGAAGCCAAGGCAGGAGAATCACTTGAGCTCAGGAGTTTGAGACACGACTGGGCAACACAGTGAGACTCTGTCTCTACCGAAAATAAAAAACTAGCCAGGAGTGGTGGCTTGCACCTATAATTCCAGCATTTTGGAAGGCCAAGGTAGGCAGATCACTAGAGCCCAGGAGTTGGAGACCAGCCTGGGCAACATGGTGAAATCCCATCTCTACAAAAAATACAAAAAGTAGCTGGGGGTAGTGGCGCACACACTCAGTTAGTCCCAGCTACTTGGTAAGCTTAGGTGGAAGGGCTCCTTGAGCTCAGGAGTTCGAGGCTGCAGTGAGATCTGATTGTGCCATTACACTCCAGCCTGGGTGACAGAGAGAGACCTCAAGAAAATGAAAAGATAATCCACTAAATGAGAGAAAATACTTGCAAATCCTATATCTGTTAAACAACTTATATTCAGAATATATAAAGAACTCTTTACAACTCAACAATAAAAAGACATATGACCCAATTAACAACTGGGCAAAGGAGCTGTATAGATAATTCTCCGTAACTGACAAATGGCCAAATGCACACAAAAACACGCTCAACTCCATCAGCCATCAGGGAAATGCAGATCAAAACCACAATGAGATACCACTTTACACCCAGTAGGATGGCCTATAATCAAAAAGACAGATAATGACAGGTGTTGGCAAGGATACAGAAAAACTGAAATCCTCATACACTGTTGACAGGAACATAAAATGGTGCAACCACTTTGGAAAACATTTTGGCAGTTCCTCCAGATGTTAAACATGGAGTTACCTCATATAACCCAGCAACTATACCCCAACGTATATACTCAACAGAAATTGCAACATAACATCTATATAAAAACGTCCATGAATGTTCACAGCAACATCATTCAGAGCCAGAAATTTTATCCAACTTTTTGGCTATTAATTATCCAAAGGCCAAGAAGTTGAAAAAACCCAAACGTCCATGGTACATGGAATATTATTCAACAATTTTAAAAATGAAGTACTAATACATGGTTACAACACAGATGAACCCTGAAAACATTATGCTGAGAGAAACAAATCACAAAAAAAAAAAAAAACATTCGTCCACTTACGTAAAAAGTTCAAAATAGGCAGATATATAGAAGTAAAAAATAGACTTGGACTTGCCCAGGGCAGGGAGAATTGGGGGAAAACGGGGAGTCAAACAGATTCCTCTGGGGAGTGACAAAAATATCCTAAAATTGTGATGGTAGTTGTACAATTCTCAACTAGTTTTGAATATACTCAAAACCACTGAATTATACAATCTAAATGGGTGACTTGTATGACATGTGGACTACATCTCAATAAAGCTGTTTTTAAAGAAAGTAATGGTTTCACACAGCTGAAGTCTAACTTCCTCTTATTCAAAATGCTCTAGAATCTGAATCCATTATCTTGAATATTCTACCATGAGAATCCTCCATTCCAAGCACACAGATCCAAATCCTTAGAAGACAGCATACATTACACTTGCTTCAAGCCCAAATCTTTTGTTCATATTGATCACCCACTCATCATAATCCACCCTCCTCTGCCTATCCAAACCCCGACTATAGTCTTAAACTCTTTTTTTTTTCCTTTTAAAAATTCATATTTCCATGCCAGGCTCAATTGCTCATACCTGTAATCCCGGCACTTTGGTAGACCAAAGCGAGAGGATCCCTTGAGCCCAGGAGTTTGAGATCAGCCTGGGGAACAAACTGAGATCTCTAAAAAAAAAACTCAAAAATTAGCCAGGCATAGCGGAGTGTATCTGTGGTCCCAGGTACACAAGAGGCTGAGGCAGGAGGACTGCTTGAGCCCAGCAGGTCAAAGCTACAGTGAGCCATAATTGTGCCACTGCACTCCAGTCTGAGAGACACAGCCAGACCCCATCCAAAAAAATGAATAAGCTGGGCACAGTGGCTCATGCCTGTAATCCCAGCACTTTGGGAAGCTGAGACAGGCAGGTCACTTAAGGTAAGGAGTCTGAAGCCAGCCTGGCCAATTATGGTGAAACCCCATCTCTACTAAAAATACAAAAATTGGCCCAATGTGGTGGTATGCACCTGTAATCCCAGCTACTCGGGAGGCTGAGGCATGAGAATCGCTTGAACCTGGGATGCAAAAGTTGCAGTGAGCTGAGATGGAGATCGCACCACTGTACTCCAGCTTGGGCGACAGAGCGAGATTGTCTCAAAAATAAATAAATAAACAAATAAATAAATAAATGAAATAAGGGTTTTTTTTTGTTTTGGGGGGGTTTTGGAGACAGGGTCTCACTCTGTCACCCAGGCTGGAAGGCAGCAGTGCAATCATGGCTCACTGCAGCCTCAACCTCCTAGGCTCAAGCAATCCTTCCACCTTAGCCTCCCAAGTAGCTGGGACTACAGGCACCTGCAACTCCACCTGGCTAATTTTTGTATTTTTTTAAAGACAGGGTTTTGTCATGTCATCCAGGATGGTCTCAAACTCCTGAACTCAAGCAATCCACCCACCTTGGGCTCCTGAAGTGCTGGGATTACAGGCCATGAGCCACCGCACCTGGTGAAGTTCTCCGACCAAGTTCTACTTCTTATATAGTAATTACTAGGACCCAGAAAAAAGGTCAGGAATCATCTCATTTACCCTTTCTTATGTCCCTTCAAGGTTCGGTCCTTTCCATTCTCAATGTAAAAATAGTATTCTGGTTTAAAACTGGCTGTATTCATTTTCTATTTCCACTTAATTCGCTCTCCTTATTCCAAAATTCTGTTTGTTTCCACATTTCAATCCTCTTTCCCTTATCCCACATGAATCCCTGTGGTCTTTTCCTCCTTCCTTCAATCACTCCTTATGATACTAACACTTCCTGAAAACCAACTAAAGGCTGGACACGATGGCTCACGCCTGTAATCCCAGCACTTTGGGAAGCTGAGGTGGGTGGATCACCTGAGGTCAGGAGTTCGAGACCAGCCTGGTCAATACATAAACAGGCTAGGTACGGTGGCTCATGCCTATAATCCCAGTACTTTGGAAGGCCAAGGTCAGGAGTTCAAGACCAGCCAGGCCAATATGGCAAAACCCTGCCTCTACTAAAAATACAAAAATTAACCAGGGGTGGTGCCAGGTGCCTATAATCCCAGCTACTGAGGAGCCTGAGGCAGGGGAATTGCTTGAACCCAGGAGGTGGAGGATGCAATGAGCCAAGACAGCAACACTGCAATCCAGCCTGGGCAACAGAGTGAGACTCCATCACAAAAAAAAAAAAATTAGGACTTTTTTAAAAACTTAGAATACTTGAACATATAAAGATGAACGTAAAGGGATAATAAAGAAATGTAAATAATTGTATGGGAAAAAAATTGTGATGTTACACAGAGTTTTACTCTTGTAAATAACGCAAAACATTACAGGAACAACAACTCAAAAGATGTTTGACTTATTGATAAAGGTTTGAACACTCCCCTTTGTAATGTGCAGTCATAACTTCTAAGCTAAAAGCCAAAGGTGAAAAAATATTCCCAAGAAAAACATTCCAAAGAAACAAAAAGTTAACTTACATTCCAAGTAGATATAGAATAAAACTATTCAAGAAGTATCTCTTGGGTGGACGCGGTGGCTCACGCCTGTAATCCCAACACTTTGGGAGGCCGAGGTGGGCAGATCACTTGAGGTCAGGAGTTTGAGACCAGCCTGGCCAACACGGTGAAACCCCGTCTCTACTAAAAATACAAAAAATTAGCCGGTCGTGGTGGAGGACACCTGTAATCCCAGCTACTCGGGAGGCTGAGGCAGAACTGCTTGACCCGGGAGACAGAGTTTGCAGTGAGCTGAGATTGTGCCACTGCACTTCAGCCTGGGTGACAGAGTGAGACTCTGTCTCAATTTAAAAAAAAAAAAAAAAGGTACCTCTTTTTATTTTTTTTGGAGTCTTGCCCTTTCACCCAGGCTGGTGTGCAATGGCACAAAATCAGGTCTCACTACAGCCTTGACCTCCCGGGCTCAAGCAATCCTCCAGCCTCAGCCTCCTGAGTAGTGGGGACTACAGGCATGCACTGCCACTCCTGGCAAACTATTTTTTAATTTTTAGTAGAGATGGGGTCTCACTGTGTTGCCCAGGCTGGTCTCAAACTCCTAAACTCAAGTGATCATCCTGCTCCAGCCTCCCAAAGTACTGGGATTACAAGCATGAGCCACCATACCTGGCCAAAAAAAGTACTTTTCATGGCAGACACTTAGGTAGCAAATTAAGCAAGATACAAAACTATGTACATAATCTGACTTTGTTACAAAAATGTATGTCCACGAATATCAAAATCCACAGAAAAAAAAAAAATCAGGAAAGAAATACACCAAAATGTTAAAAGTGGTACACATGCCTATAATCCCAGCACTTTGGGAGGCCAAGGTGAGCAAGTGGCTTGAGCCCAGGAGTTTGAGACCAGCCTGGGTAACATGGCAAAACCCCATCTCTACAAAAAAATTAGCTGGGCGTGGTGGCACACACCTGTGGTCCGGTCCCCACTCCTTGGGAGGCTGAGGTGGGAGGATTGCTTGAGCCCAGGAGGTCAAGGCTGTAGTGAGACATGACCACCCTGTCTCTTAAAAAGAGTGGCAAGGCACGGTGGCTCACACCTGTAATCCCAGCACCTTGGGAGGCCAAGGTGGGCAGATCACCTGAAGTCAGGAGTTCGAGACCGGCCTGGCCAACATAGTGAAACCCCACCTCTACCCAAAATACAAAAATTAGCCGCATATAATGGCACGCACCTGTAATCCCAGCTACTCTGGAGGCTGAGGCAGAACTGCTTGAAGCTGGGAGGCAGAGGTTGCAGTGACCCAAGATTGTGCCACTGCACTTCAGCCTGGGCAACAGGGCAAGACTCTGTCCCCCCACAAAAAAAAAAAAAAAAAAAAAAAGGCCGGGCATGGTGGCTCACACCTGTAATCCCAGCACTTTGGGAGGCTGAGGCAGGCGGATCACGAGGTCAGGAGATCAAGACCATCCTGGCTAATACAGTGAAACCCCGTCTCTACTAAAAATACAAAACAAAATTAGCCAGGCGTGGTGGTGGGCGCCTGTAGTCCCAGCTACTCAGGAGGCTGAGGCAGGAGAATGGCGTGAACCCGGGAGGTGGAGCTTGCAGTGAGCCGAGATTGCGCCACTGCACTCCAGCCTGGGCAACAAGAGTGAGACTCGTCTCAAAAAAAAAAAAAAAAAGTGGTTTTCTCTACTAATAAGATTATGAGTGATTTTTTACTATTTTTTACTTCTCTTTTCTATATTTTTCCTAAATTCTCATTTAATTATATGTTGTTCTTATAAGCATAACTTTTTAACAATAATATTTAACTACAGATGTTGTTCCTCTTTGGCCTTCATACCAACCCTAATCCTCAGTATCTATATGTACTTCAAATACAACTCAGACACTTCAGATGGCTTTGTAAACTGGGTCAATGCTATTCTATCTGAAAGAAAATTATAGAATTATTTTCAATTCAATTATACATCAGTGCAAAATAATTTGAGGGCAGCTCTGAATGCTGTGAGTGAGTTGTGATGCCATCTATATTAATCCTAAAACTAATCTTCAAATTGATTCCCAAAGTCCAACGCACTTAACATTTCACTTAATAAATATTTACAGGCCAGGCGCTGTGGCTCACACCTGTAATCCCAGCACTTTGGGAGGCCAAGGCGAGCGGATCACAAGATGAGGAGATTGAGAACATCTTGACCAAAAGGGTGAAACCTCATCTCTACTAAAAATACAAAAATCAGCCAGAGGTGGTGCGTAGTCCCAGCTACTCTAGAGGCTGAAGCAGGAGAATCACTTGAACCCTGGAGGTGGAGGTTGAAGGGAGCTGAGATTGTGCCACTGCACTCCAGCCTGGGCGACAAGAGTGAAACTCCATCTCAAAAATAAATAAATAAATTTACAGACTGCCTACTCTCTGTCAAGCACTATTCTAGATGCTAGCAATTCCACAGTGAACAAAACAAACAAAAATCTCTGCCTTCATAGAGTTTACATTCTATTAACAAAATTCAATGTCTTCTAAGAGTCAGGCAGCACACAGCGGGTTCAACAAAGTACAAAACAGGCCGGGTGCGGGGCTCACGCCTGTAATCCCAGCACTTTGGGAGGCTGACATGGGCAGATCACTTGAGGTCGGGAGTTCGAGAACAGCCTAGCCAACATGGTGAAACCCCACCTGTACCCAAAATACAAAAATTAGATGGGTATGATGGCACGCACCTATAATCCCAGCTACTCAGGAAGCTAAGGGAAGAGAATCATTTGAGCCCAGGAGCAGAGGATGCAGTGAGCCGAGACTGAGCCACTGCACTCCAGCCTAGACAACAGAGACTCTGTCTCAAAAAAAAAAAGTACAAAACAATTACTAGTTAATGAAGATCATGGCTGGGCACAGCGGCTAACACCTGTAATTCCAGAACTTTGGGAGGTCAAGGCAGATGGATCACTTGAAGTCAGGAGTTCAAGAGCAGCCTGGCCAACATGGCGAAATCCATCTCTACTAAAACTACAAAAATTAGCTAGGTGTGGTGGTACACACCTGTAATCCCAGCTATTTGGGAGGCTGAGGCATGAGAATCACTTGAACCCAGGAAGCAGAGGTTGCAGTGAGCCAAGATGACACTCCAGCCTGGGTGACAGAGCAAAATCCTAAAAAAAAAAAAAAAAAGTAAGTCATAAAAACCAACAAATTTCAAATGCACTTAAAATAGTTTAACTATCTCAAATTTCAGCTGAGCTACAGGAGATTGAAAAATTCCTTTTGGTTGGCAGCAAGCCAGAGAACTGGAAGCCATTCGAGAATTCAGAAGTCGTTTGGGAGCCTGCAATATTTCATCTGTGTAAGTCTCAGCTGCAGTTTATCCATTGCTTAAAGTCATATGTGTGGCTAATAATCAGGAACTAGTTAGTTTCCTATTATATTAGCTCAAAGTATTATTCCTTAGGCAAAAATAGATTGTGTCTTACCACAGTACCACAAGAGTTTATTCCAGAACTTACTTCCCCTCGTATCTCATAATGAACTAACTGTATCATTACCCAGAACAAGCCAGCAAATGACCATGGCAACCTTATTTTATGGTCTCACACTATCTCACAACTAACTATACAGTCTTCACCACTAAAGTTACAGAGAGCTTCAATCTCTTTGGGTGAATCTAACATTAACAAGCCTAAAACCAGAAGCAGCTTATATGAGCAAACCGCTTTGCCTCTGCCCCATGTTAGTATCTTCTAATATCAATAAGCCACCACAAAAACATGTCACTTACCATCAGACAAAGAAACCATTAACTGGTTTCTGTAAATCCCTCCCCTCTACTTGCAAGAATAACACAAATCTCAAAGGACAATCATAAGCAATTATAATTCAAGAAGGTCACTGAATAAATGAGTCTAGCCCCTACATTTCAGAGAAGGGATAACCAATGCCTGGAGCAGTTGCATGGTTAGTCCAAGATAAGATATCTATTACAATGAAAGAGCCAAACTCAAATCCAGGTTTTTTTGCCTCCAAATCAGGTGCACTTCTCAATACACCAAGGTAAATCTATTTTAAGGCTAGCAAGTACTGTTTCTAAGCCAAAGTCTAGTATCAAAAGGGCAAGGATATTATAAGATGCAGTGGGAAGGAGACCAGGAACAGACCAACCACAGATCAGATCAGATATGTAGCTCCTTTTCATACACTAATTCCTCAGATTATGATACAGAAAATACTTTGAATTTTTAGCTCATGTTTGTCACTTTTTCTGGTATCTCCTCTAGCAAAAAAAAAAAAAAAAAAAAAAAAAAAGCAGCCGGGCGCGGTGGCTCAAGCCTGTAATGACAGCACTCCAGGAGGCCAAAACAGGCGGATCACGAGGTCAGGAGATCGAGACCATCCTGGTTAACCCGGTGAAACCCCATCTCTACTAAAAAAAAAATACAAAAAACTAGCTCGGCAAGGTGGCAGGCGCCTGTAGTCCCAGCTACTCGGGAGGCTGAGGCAAGAGAATGGTGTAAACCCAGGAGGCAGAGCTTGCAGTAAGCTGAGATCCGGCCACTGCACTCCAGCCTGGGCGACAGAGCGAGACTCCGTCTCAGGGAAAAAAAAAAAAAAGGCCTGAAACGTGACTGAAATCCATTTGTTAAAACTCTACGCAGCAGCAACAGAATTGGGAAAAGTAGGCCGGCAGAAGAGAAAGCTATGTAAACCTGGGTTCTTATTCATTCTTCTAATTTAGCTGAGATGTCAACTTCTTTTTTTTTTTTTTTTTTTTTTTGAGACGGAGCCTGGCTCTGTCGCCCGGGCTGGAGTGCAGTGGCCGGATCTCAGCTCACTGCAAGCTCCGCCTCCCGGGTTTACGCCATTCTCCTGCCTCAGCCTCGCCCGGCTAGTTTTTTGTATTTTTTTAGTAGAGACGGGGTTTCACCGTGTTCGCCAGGATGGTCTCGATCTCCTGACCTAGTGATCCGCCCGTCTCGGCCTCCCAAAGTGCTGGGATTACAGGCTTGAGCCACCGCGCCCGGCCGAGATGTCAACTTCTTTTAGAAAGTCTTAACTCCTCCTTCCCCAGACTACCCTCACAGCAGAATTATCACTGTACTTGCCTCATGACGTTTTGTTTACACACCTCTACCCAAAAGGACAAAGTTCTTTGAGGGCAAATATTTCTACCTTAGCTCTTCAATCCTACATCTAGCACTTAGTGTAGCAGCACACAGTGGGTGCTGAATTAATGAATTCATAAACTTGCCACACCTATTGAAGCCTCAATATAAATGGCAAAATGTGGCAACGCTCTCCATTTATTTATTTTGTTGTTGTTGCTTTTTTTTGAGACAGAGTCTCACCGTCACCCAGGCCAGAGTGCAGTAGCGCAATCTTGGCTCACTGCAAGCTCCGCCTCCCAGGTTCACGCCATTCTCCTGCCTCAGCCTCCCAAGTAGCTGGCACTACAGGCACCTGCCACCATGCCCTGCAAATTTTTTGTATTTTTAGTAGAGATGGGGTTTCACCGTGTTAGCCAGGATGGTCTCGATCTCCTGACCTCATGATCTGCCCACCTCGGCCTCCCAAAGTGTCGGGATTACAGGAATCCTCTCCATTGATTTAAGACGTGGTTCTCGGCCGGGCGCAGTGGCTCACACCTGTAATCCAGCACTTTGGGAGGCCGAGGCAGGCGGATCACGAGGTCAGGAGATAGAGAGAGACCATCCTGGCTAACACGGTGAAACCCCGTCTCTCCTAAAATACAAAAAATTAGCCAGGCATGGTGGCACACACCTGTAGTCCCAGCTACTCAGGAGGCTGAGGTAGGGGAATTGTTTGAACCCAGGAGGCGGAGGTTGCAGTGAGCCAAGATCGTGCCACTATACCCCAGCCTGGCAACAAAGCGAGACTCGGTCTCAAAAAAAAAAAAAAAAGATGTGGTTTTCAAACATTTTCTAGAAGACCTTTGATTTCGTTTTGTTTTGTTTTGTTTTGTTTTTTTGAGGCGGAGTCTCACTCTGTAACCCAGGCTGGAGCACAGTGGTGCAATCTTGGCTCACTGCAACCTCTGCCTGCTGGGTTCAAGCGATTCTCCTGCCTCGGCCTTCCAAGTAGCTGAAATTACAGGCAGGCGCCACCACACCAGGCTAATTTTTGTATTTTTAGTAGAGACCGGGTTTCACCGGATCAGGGCCGGGTGCAGTGGCTCAATGCCTGTAATCCTAGCACTTTGGGAGGCTGAGGCAGGCGGATTACCTGAAGCCAGGAGTTCAAGACCAGCCTGGTCAACATGGTGAAACCCAGTCTCTACTAAAAACACAAAAATTAGCCAGGCATGGTGGTACACACCCGTAATCCCAGCTACTCAGGAGGCCGAGGAAGGACAATCACTTGAACCCGGGAGATGGAGGTTGCAGTCAGCTGAGATCGTACCACTGCACTCTGGCCTGGGTGACAGAGCAAGACTCTTGTCTCAAAAATAATAATAATAATAAAAAATCAAAAAGGTTTTCAGAAACCCCAATATGGAAAATCAACGCATCAGTCCTAAGTTGGTTTAAACTCTCATGGTTTGATAGAAAATACTTCACTTTGATCACTTCTTGACTTTCTAGCTAAGATCAGGTACAGAAAATACTTCCCTCTGAAACCCATAAACCTAGGACAGGAAGTAGCAGCAGCTGAGCTGGAACTCAGGCATCTGAGTAACTTTCTTCCTTATCTCCATCTTGTATCTGTTGCCCTCTGTCCTCCTATAGGAGGATCTGTACTCAATATATGACGTTTTCTTGATGGTAGGGCTTAGGAGCAGAAAGACTGCTGGCCACTAAATGAGCTACACAATTCTAATTGCTAATTATAACGGTATTCTGCTTGAGGCCTTGCTAACTTCTGAACAAGCAGGAACATGCACTGAACCAAAGGCCTATGTCTTAAGGCTCAATAAGTTAAAGATAACCTAATTGTCTAGCAGTATGTGACTATTAACTAATTAAAACAAAGTACAGTATCACTGTGTTCTAGATTACTCCACAGAACCTCATTTCTGTATACGGACCTTCCCCTGGCTCTCAAATAGAGGAGAGTATTCTTCCTCCCATTCCCACATACAGGCTTGGGGAGAAACAGCCAAGCATAGTAAAAAAGGCATTCATGGGCTTTGGAGTCAGTCATACCAGTCTGAATCACAGACCACCACTTACTAGGAGAACCCTGGAAACATTACTTCTCTGCACTTCAGTTTCCTCACCTATAAAATACGGACAATACCGACTACCTTATTAAAGTTCTCCTGGGAATTAAATAAAATCATGCATGTCTGGCTCCCAGGATAGTAGGAACTCAATAAATAAATACTATTATTAATTATTCAGATTTAGCTTTGGTAGACAGGCAAAAAAGAAGACAGAAAATGTTATTGGCTTCAGCCTGTAAGATAAAACTGAATATCAATACAGAAATTAAAAAGGAAAACTCTAATACCAAAATATTACAGGAATAGTGGTTTTTAATATATATGTCATATATGTATGACAAACTAGCTAAGAACATGAGGTATTTTCCGGCTGATGCAGGTCTTTCCCAAATTTAGCTCCTAGTAAGAACCCACCGCTTGATTTTCTTAACTATATTGGCTGCCCCAAAACAGTAACTAGACTCCCCAGAAGTGTCAGCAACCCTGAGAGAAATTACACCCTGAAGTCTTTCCATATAGAGAGAACATTGTGTATTCATAACAGACTGCAAAGTTGTACTTTTTAAGTCAGAACTACTTGGATACCTAAATTCAAACTCATTTATCTTGAATTATCTGAAGGGTGAGCAATTTCAATCTAAAGGGCTAGGCTTTTAAGAGGGGGGCCAAGAACTGCCCCCCCAAAAAAATGTAAGCAACAGTTTCTGTGTATGCACAGTTTTCTGTGGAAAGGGTCCCTATAGCTTTCATCAAAATGTCAAAGTTGTTTGTTACCCAGAAAAGGTTAAGAATCACTGTTAAGATTCTCCACAGAGCCTCTTGGAACCTCATACGGGAAAGTGAGGGTGAGCGTATCTCAAGGCAAATATTTTAAAGAGCTAATTTCATAACCTATAAACTTCATGCTGGATTATGTTATGAAAACCCTAAGCCTATTTCGCCATTCCTTTAGCACTTTTCATATCAGAGTTTTTCTTTTTCCAGCCTCTGCCATCCTGGCCTGCCCTCTGCCAGGCCCCCAACATCTGCTGCTTTTAAGCCAAAGGCCACTACTTGAAATGGCCTTATGGGCCCTGCCATGCAATACTGATTCCTACTTTTAAGCGTTTCGGTTTACATTCAAATCCGTTAATGTTAACACTTCTCCTCATTTCTGATTTGTCACTTGAACACTAAGTATAAATGAAGGACATAGTGCCATGCAAATCTTTCTAGCATTTTTACAAATTTAAAATACCGTCTGGCCAGGTGCAGTGGCTCACGCCTGTAACTCCAGCAGTTTGGGACGCTGATCACACCCTACAAAAAATTTCCTGGACGTGGTGGCACACAGCTGTAATCCCAGCTACTCAGGAGGCTGAGGCATGAGAATCCCTTGAACCCAGCAGGCATAGGTTGCAGTGAGCCGAGATCACACCACTGCACTCCAGCCTGGGCGACACAGCGAGACTCTGTCTCAAAAAATGAATAAATAAAACTGTCTGAACTTATTAATTCAATGCAAACACAACTATACTCACATACTTTGAGGGTCTGGAAATCTATTCAAGCCATGAAAAGTGCAACTCCAGCTATGCACTCCTGCCAAGATGCTTAAATGTTATCAACTTATTGAACAGTGACCACTTGCGTCAAATACAAATGCCCATACTCCCTCGGGATAGAAAAGCAGAACTGCTCTATTTCAATCCTTTTTTAATCAATACCCCATTACCAGTTGATAACACTTCACCACTGGTATGTTCTGATGAAATCTATAACCTATACTTCATTTACTGTTCATACAATAAAATGTTCTATTTTTAGCAATTGTAACCTTTCAGTGTGTAAAAGCAAACAGAAAATAATAAGAGCTGTGAAACACGTCAAGAGGAAGATTAATTTTAGCTTCAATGGCATGAGGCAAAGTAAAAACTTAAAGCCACATAAAAGTAAGTATTCCATTCAACTAAAATTGGTTTAAAATTATTTACACTGGAAATTACACTTAAATTTATCTCTTTAACAGCTGCTTTTTATTCAAAAGAAAATTAAGTTTCAGTTTTTAACTACTTGAATGTTGCAACCAACTCAGAGCTTTTATAAGTTCTTCGATGAAATGCACTGAGAAAAAGCATACTTGAAACACAGCTCTTTGTGTCCTAAAAAGCCACCAAATTCACCAAGCAGTGTCACATTCAGGACTGCGGTCCTTACTACTCTGTACATCAAGGACACCCACTATGGGTTTCCTTTCATTTCTGTTTAATTACCAAAACAACTCAAAGATGCAGGTAATGAGTAATTTACTTAGTGGCACAATTCAGAAACTTAAAAGTCCTAACCAAGTATAGGCAATCAAGGCAAAACATGAAATTAGAAAGGAATTTAAACTCACAAAGTAGTACGCAAAGACAGGTTTAAGAGATCCAACACTGAACTCTGCCTTGAAGTCGGCAAACCAGCCAACCTTCCCCAACCCCGGAGACACTGACCAAAACTAACCAGGTTTTCCACAAGCAACGCTAAGTTATCACTACACCTTCTCATCGCTGAACAATTCCTAATTGAACACAATCACGCAGGATAAAAACATTATGAAATCAGTACACACGTCACACTGGAAAGGAATTTATCTTTACACTGCACCATGGTGCCTGGATTGAAAAACATGAACTAGATTTAAAGAACAGAGAAAATGACACTTGGCAGAAAACAATGACCTGAAATGACTCTAGAAGGGAGACTGCTTTCCCTTCTCAAAGTAATCTATACAGACAAGAATCAAACTACAGACTGTGAAATAATCTGGGGACCTCACAGCAGTTAGCTTCTTACTTGCTCAAACATCCTACAATCTCTAAAAGTCAAATACACGATGACACAAATACAACAACACATCTAACATCCAATCATTATTGATTTACACAAATACAGTGGGTGCAGGGAGGAGGTGATGCATGATGAAATGTTATTCTCAGGTACGCAATACCTTTCTAAATCTCCGTGGAATTCATAAATTCAACGTTTTACCTTCACCGGTTAGTTTTTGACTAAAATACCCCATCACCAAGTCTTTTCAATCAAAGCTGTCCAAAATTCTACAATCGAGCAAATAACATGAAATTAGAAACATTCAATACTAGACTTTCCTCCAGAAGCCCTGGTAACTCTCTAGACATCATCAGGCCTATGAAGAGTAAATCAAAGCCCATTAAAAATATTCAGCCTAACGCAAATCTTCCAAGAAGTGAGACTTTTGTGAGTGATGGGTAATGTCAGTGAACTTCCTCTTCCTTTAAAAAGGTCAAAGACAGGGAAGCGTCCGGCGTCACATTTCCTCCTTAGATCTCGATCTACCACAAACCACATCACAACTCTCCCATTACTAAAAAAAACTATCCAGAGGAACTGCTTTCTGTACATTTTCACCTTAGACTGAAAATCCAACTTACCTCGGAAACGAGCTGATTAGTTTCAAACAAGAAATTTACCGATAAAGTTTATTATGTACTAATAATAATTAGGGAAGCCCATCGTGTCCCGCTGTAGGGGGAGCCGAGGGGAGGTGAGTAGAAGGGTGTAATCCTCACAACCACCAGAGAAAAGCCCTCCCTGCAGGGTTGGTCTCAGACACCAAGCAAATTCTGCCCAATAAAGAGGGGGAAGGCACCTTAGGGGAGAAGGGTCCCCAAGCTCTAAAAGGGGCTGCAGAAGCATGGCCAAGTGGAGCTAGCTTTCACAGTATTGCTGAGGGTCTCGGGGTCCCCCCGCAGTGCGGCTGCCGGGGCACCCCAAAAGCTCCGGCCAAGCCCGATGCAGGGGCTTGAGCCGCTGCCCCTTTCCAGGCTGGGCTGTGGCGGCCGACAGGAGGGTCCCCTGGGCTGCGATGACGAGAACCGAAGGGCCGACAGGAAGGTGAAAAGGATACTGTTGGGGCGCCTGGGTCTGGAGGGCCCTGATGTTCGGGTGAGGAGGGGGGGCCGCCGCCGCCGCCGCCGCTGCCGCCGCCGCCGCTGCCGCCGCTGCCGCCGCCGCCGGGTGAGGAGGCGGTACCGCTGCTGCCGCCGCCGCCGCCGCTCCGGTGCCGGGTCCGGTTCCTGCTGCAGTCGCTGTGCCTGATTTCAGAGCCGGTTTCTGCGGTAAACTCATGGCAAAGCGAAGCCACCAACCCCCCCAGAGCGGGACCGGGCGCGGCGGGGTACAGGGGCCGGGGGCAGCGGGGGGGCGGGATGGGGGCAGACCCGGGGAGGCGGCGGGAGCGGGGGGCTGGGGGGAGCCTGGGAGGAGGAGGAGGAGGGGGCCGGGGCCGGTCACACACGCCCGACGCCGCCGCCGCCGCCGCCTCCGCCGCCGCCGCCGCCGGCAGCAGCAGCCGCCCCGCGGGCCAGCACCACCGGCTGCCGGTCTCCGTGACAACGCGACCCCAGGGGGGGGGCCGGACCCGGCGGGGGCAGGAGGCGGAGAGACCGGACCTTTCACGGCAATATCCTCATGGGCCGGCGGCGGGGGATCTTTATCCCCCTCCCCGGGGGAAGCGGCGCCCTTCTCGGTAGCGGGGCTTAGGCGATGCCGGCGGATTTTCTTCACTCAACGAGCAGAGCATCCAACATGGCGCTGTGGCCGCCTCCAGCAGTCCGGCAGGACGGCCGCTCGGAAAACTTCGGGCTTTTTCGGAATGACTCGGGAGGCCGACGGTGGGAAGCCTCTTCGGCTCTTTCCGGAGACTGCGAGGGGTCGGGATTCTTCGGAGACGCTCGGGTGCGTCCTCGGCCGCCGTTCGGGAGCGCTCAGGGGCTAACTCGCTTCCTCGGCAAAGATCGGCGAGAGGGGCTTCTCCGGTTTACAGCGGCGCGGGCGCGGGGCGGAGGGAGAGACCAAAGGCGAGGTCTGGCTTGCGGGAGTCCTCCCTGCGGCCCAGCCTCGAAGAACAATGGTAATGGCCCCGGAGTCGGCTGTTCGCTGAGCCCTGCCCGCAGAGGCGGAGAGGCAGCGGCGAGGCGAGAAACCCCGGTTCCTGGGTAAGGAACCGCTTAACCGGAATGGAACCCGTTGGATAAGGACCCCCCGCGGGGACTTCGCATAACCAATGCTACCCGCCGGCCCGTAACCCACGCATTTCACACCCATTGTGTCGACACTTCCTCTTCAGACGCTCTGAGAGGTGAATGAGGAGCACCATTTCCCGAGGACACAGAGGAAACGTGACTGGCCCAAGGTCATCTTATTGGGAAAGGACAGAGCCTAAATCTAAATGCCACCTTCATCTGGATGAACCTTGCCGCCTCCCATGTTGGCTGGGGACATGATCTGAGCCGCCATATCTAATCAGCAGCCTTAACTGAGGTCTGTGGATAGATTCAAACCTAGGCCTTCCCCAGGACTGGAGCGCCTTTTGATCAGCTCCCCAGTGTCCTACGCTGGGTGACATTTGTTGATACGGATTTTCTTCCCAGCTAGACCTGCCAAGATCCCTCCCCGCAACCCCGCACACTCCACTCCTTAGCAGCGGCCTTGTCCTAAGCACAGTAGCACTGAGTGGAAAAGAATGGCAGGCATCGTTCGGGCGCGGTGGCTCACGCCTGTAATCCCAGGACTTTGGGAGGCCTAGGCCGGTGGATCACTTGTGGTCAGGAGTTCAAGACCAGCCTTGCTAACATGGTGAAACCTCGTCTCTACTAAAAATACAAAAATTAGCCAGGCGTGGTGGCAGGCACCAGCTACTCCGGAGGCTGAGGCAGGAGAATCACTTGAACCCAGAAGGCGGAGGTTGCAGTGAGCCGAGAGAGTGCCATTGCACTCCAGCCTGGGCAACAGAGTGAGGCTCTGTCTCAAAAAAAAAAAAAAAAAAGAAAAGAAGAAAAAACAATGGCAGGCATCATGGGGCAATCAAGTTTTAATATAATAGTTATCAGACATGGCACTAAGCGCTGTACCCTTCGTTATCTCAAGCAGTCCTGTGAAATAGGTAGTATCCATTTTACAAATAAATAAACTGAGACTGGGGAGGCTCAATACCATCCAACAACAGAAAAGCTGAGAAAATTGAGGCTCAAAACGCACAAAAGACTTTCCCGAGGTTGCATGGACAGTGTGGTTTGCAGAGCCAAGATTAGCATCTAGTTCTGACTCCTGCTGCTATCCTGCTTCACACACTGCCTTCCTTTTTCGTTGTTGTTGTTGTTGTTGTTTTGTTTGTTTTTTTTTTTTTTTTTTTTTTTGAGACGGAGTCTCGCTCTGTCGCCCAGGCTGGAGTGCAGTGGCCGGATCTCAGCTCACTGCAAGCTCCGCCTCCCGGGTTTACGCCATTCTCCTGCCTCAGCCTCCCGAGTAGCTGGGACTACAGGCGTCCACCACCTCGCCCGGCTAGTTTTTTGTATTTTTAGTAGAGACGGGGTTTCACCATGTTAGCCAGGATGGTCTCAATCTTCTGACCTTGTGATCCGCCCGTCTCGGCCTCCCAAAGTGCTGGGATTACAGGCTTGAGCCACCGCGCCCGGCCTGTTGTTGTTTTTTGAGACGGAGTTTCGCTCTTGTTGCCCAGGCTGGAGTGCGATGGCACAATCTCTGCTCACCGAAACCTCCACCTCCCATGTTCAAGCGATTCTTCTGCCTCAGCCTCCCTAGTAGCTGGGATTACAGGCACGCACCACACCTGGCTAATTTTGTATTTTTAGTAGAGACGGGGTTTCTCCATGTTGGCCAGGCTGGTCTCAAACTCCCAACCTCAGGTGATCCACCTGCCTCAGCCTCCCAAAGTGCTGGGATTACAGGCGTGAGCCACTGCACCTGGCCTGTTGTTGTTTTTAATTCATATAAAGCTCTACACATAGTGGATGCTTAATTTGTGACAATCCCTGGGAGCCCCAAATGCTCTTGCTGGGATAAAAGAGCATCTGAGGCCGGGCGCGGTGGCTCAAGCCTGTAATCCCAGCACTTTGGGAGGCCGAGACGGGTGGATCACGAGGTCAGGAGATCGAGACCATCCTGGCTAACACGGTGAAACCCCATCTCTACTAAAAAATACAAAAAACTAGCCGGGCGAGGTGGCGGGCGCCTGTAGTCCCAGCTACTCAGGAGGCTGAGGCAGGAGAATGGCGTAAACCCGGGAGGTGGAGCTTGCAGTGAGCTGAGATCCGGCCACTGCACTCCAGCCTGGGCGACAGAGCAAGACTCCGTCTCAAAAAAAAAAAAAAAAAAAAAAAAGAGCATCTGAAAGAGAGTGATACCACAACCCCCTACGGCGTCTTTCTAGCTAGGACTCCATAGTTTCTGACATTGAAAAGGATGCCTCATCCCCCGTCTCCAGACTGAAAGACAGCAGCTACTTCATACTGTGGCATCTTAAACTGTCTGGATTTGTAACACCTGATTATTTAGGATGGAATTTTTTGCTCCTCTCCAGGCATGATTGGCTCCAGGAAGAATTTCCTAGTGGTCCTTCAGTTCCCCAGATTCTCCTTTCATTTTCTGAAATCTCAGGCATCCTTATCCCAATCAAAACCTGTTCCCAGGAAAGGATTTGACTTCTCATTTACACTAGAGTGATAACAGGCTGATAATTGCCTAATTGTTATTCTTTTCTGAGCTTAGTTTCATTTTCTAACTTAATAATAGCTGCAAGCATCAGACGATTACTGTGTGCCAGTCTTAGCTAAGCACTTTATGAACATTATCTGTTTTAAAACGGACAGACCTTGGGCAAAATAATGTAAAAGTCCCTGATAAGATTCTGGCCGCAGGCAATCGAGAACGTTTGGGAACAAAGTCAAAAAGGTAGAGCTCTGTTCTTTCGTCCAAAAGAGTGGCCCTGCTCAAGTCAAGACCTCCTCACTTGCATACAGCAGCTAATATATCTATATAACAAGTGGCATATATAGAGAGAGAGTCGTTTTGAGACGGAGTCTCGTCGTCTCCCAGGCTGGAGTGCAGTGGCGCGATCCCAGCTCACTGCAACTTCCACCTCCTGGGTTCCAGCGATTCTCCCGCCTCAGCCTCCTGAGTAGCTGGGATTACAGGTGTGCATCACCATGCCCAGCTAATTTTTTGTATTTTTAGTAGAAATAGGGTTTCACCATGTTGGCCAGGCTGGTCTCAAACTCCTGACCTCAAGTGATCCGCCCACCTCAGCCTCCCACAGTGCTGGGATTACAGGTGTGAGCCACCATGCCTGGCCTATTTATTTATTTTTGAGATAGGGTCTCAGGCTGGAGTGCAGTGGCACAATCACAGTTCAGTGCAGCCTCGACTTCCCCGGGCTCAGATTATTCTCCCACCTCAGCCTCCTGAGTAGTCGGGACTACAGGTTCGCACCACCATGCCTGGCTAATTTTTCTTTTTTTTTTTTTTTTTTTAATAGAGGCAGGGGTCTCACCGTGTAATCCAGGCTGGTCTCAAACTCCTGGGCCCCAGTAATCTGCCCACTTCGGCCTCCCAAAGTGCTGGAATTACAGGTGTGAACCACCACTCCCTGCTTCTACAAATTTAAAAACTGAGATTCAAAGATGTGAAAATTCTCGTAACTTCTAAGTAAATGTACAGGGATTCAAACCCAAGGCATCTGACTCTAGGTCTGATTTGCCATGTTGCCTTCAACATAGCAACCTACCCACTATGGCCAGAGGTACTGTCAACAAGAAAAGCTAGTTTTGTTAACTTTCCTGTGACCATCACCTTCAGGATCCAATCTAAATCGAAGGTCTTTCAGAGTCTGGGCTCTGCTTCCAATCTGCCCCGCACTACCTCAAATTCAGAGCGGCAGCCACCTTGGTCTATTGGAAACGAAACCATTCTCCTTGCGCTGGGGCGCATGTGCAGCCTGCTGCTACTCCCTGTATCCCTAAAACCTCCTCACTCCCCTTAGCCAATTGGCTAATTCCTGATTGAAGGTTTGGCTCAAGCATCACCTCCTCAAGGCAGCCTTTTTTCACTCCCCAAGCTGAACTAGGGACCCTTCCTCTAGATCCTCTTGGCAGTGGATGCTTAAAACTCTCAGGGCACTCTCCACGAGTGCAGCCACTGGAAGCAAATGACCTGAGTTTGATTCTCTGCCCTACCATTGATTAGCTGAATTATCTTGGAGAACACACTTAATTTCTCCAAGCCTTGGTTTTCTCATCTGTAAAATAAAGAGGTTCTACCTCCTAGAGTTATCATAAAAAATAAAATAGGCCAGGCGCAGTGGCTCACGCCTGTAATCCCAGCACTTTGGGAGGCTGAGGTGGGTGGATCACCTGAGGTCAGGAGTTCGAGACCAGCCTGACCCACAGAGAGAAACCCCATCTCTACTAAAAATACAAAATTAGCCGGGCTTGTTGGTGCATGCCTATAATCCCAGCTACTTGGGAAGGCTAAGGCAGGAGAATCACTTGAACCTGGGAGGTGGCAGTTGCGGTGAGCCAAGATTGCACCATTGCACTCCAGCCTGGGCAACAAGAGCAAAACTCCATCTCAAAAAAATAATAAATAATAAATAATAAAAGTGGCCAGGCGCAATGGCTCATGCTTGTAATCCTAGCACTTTGGGAGGCTGAGGCAGGCAGATCACGAGGTCAGGAATTTGAGACCGGCCTGGCCAACTCAGTGAAACCCCATCTGTACTAAAAATAAAAAAAGTTAGCTGGGCGTGGTGGCGGCGCCAGTAATCCCAGCTACTTTGGAGGCTGAGGCAAGAGAATCACTTGAACCCAGGAAGCGGAGGTTGCAGTGAACCAAGATTGCCCCACTGCACTCCAGCCTGGGCAACAGAGCTAGACTCCATCTCAATAAATTAATTAATAAATAAAACAAATGCAAAACACTTAGCTCAGTCCCTGGCTAATAGTAATTCTTGGATACGTTTTAGCTATTTTTTTTTTTCATTTATGCAGGGAGATTATTTGGCCTTTTTTTTTTTTTTTTTTTTTTTTTTTTTGAGACGGAGTTTCACTCTTGTTGCCCAGGCTAGAGTGCAGTGGCACAATCTCTGGCTCACCACAACCTCTGCCTCCCAGGTTCAAGCGATCCTTCTTTCTCAGCCTCCCGAGTAGCTGGGATTACAGGCATACGCCACCACACCCAGCTAATTTTGTATTTTTAGTAGAGACAGGGTTTCTCCATGTTGGTCAGGCTGGTCTCGAACTCCCAACCTCAGGGGATCTGCCCGCCTCGGCCTCCCAAAGTGCTAGGATTACAGGCATGAGCCACCATGCCCGGCCGGAGATTACTTAGTTAATTAAAATATCTCTGACATCTAGCACTCAATAAATAGGATGTGAAATTTGCTGAATGACTGAATAATCATGAATTGCCTAAAGATTTGGTGTTACCCTGGAGAAATTTTGAGTAACACAAGAGCCCAGACTGAGTCTCACTGCACAGGGAGAGAGAAAAGCAAGAGTATCCTAGAGCAGGCACTGCTAGCCCATGAGAGGGACACTGTGTCTTTGACCAGCCATCCACTGTTCCCAGAGCCCACTGCAGCCTCTGTCAAAGACCTACATTCCCAAAGAGCTAGATGACAGATGAAGACTCAGCTTGTAAACTTGTACATTTCCTCATAGCTGGGTGATGGTGCATTGCTTGTTACCATGTGGGATCATGGCTCTCTTTCCCTCAGTGAGCTGAGGATTGGCCCCAGGGGGACTACTCAGTAGTTCTTAATTAAGTCCATGAGACTTGGTTTGCTGTGTCCTGGCGACAAAGTCTTTTTTTTTTTTTTTTTTTTTTTTGAGACGGAGTCTCGCTCTGTCGCCCAGGCTGGAGTGCAGTGGCTCAGCTCACTGCAAGCTCCGCCTCCCGGATTCACGCCATTCTCCTGCCTCAGCCTCCCGAGTAGCTGGGACTACAGGCGCCCACCACCTCGCCCGGCTAGTTTTTTGTATTTTTTTAGTAGAGACGGGGTTTCACCGTGTTAGCCAGGATGGTCTCGATCTCCCGACCTCGTGATCTGCCCGTCTCGGCCTCCCAAAGTGCTGGGATTACAGGCTTGAGCCACCGCGCCCGGCCGACAAAGTCTTTTTGAAGAAAGTGGCTTGGTAATCTAAATTTTCCAGTCCCTAAGGGTAAAGTTCATCACCCGCCCACCACCCCCCACAAAAAAAAAAAAAAAAAAAAAAAATTCCAAAATGTTGTGGCAAGCTGGAGTTTTCTGACCCTTTCATTTTCCTCCTGGAGGGACTGGCCTTTAAAAGTAAGCCATGTTGGCGGGGCGCGGTGGCTCAAGCCTGTAATCCCAGCACTTCGGGAGGCCGAGACGGGCAGATCACGAGGTCAGGAGATCGAGACCATCCTGGCTAACACGGTGAAACCCCGTCTCTACTAAAAAAATACATAAAACTAGCCGGGCGAGGTGGCGGGCGCCTGTAGTCCCAGCTACTCGGGAGGCTGAGGCAGGAGAATGGCGTAAACCCGGCAGTGAGCTGAGATCCGGCCACTGCATTCCAGCCTGGGCGACAGAGTGAGACTCCGTCTCCAAAAAAAAAAAAAAAAAAAAAAAAGTAAGCCATGTTATGCCAAGAGAAGGCATTTGTATTAGCCCAAAGAGACTTGAGTATCATTAGATACTTTGCACAGAAATATGCAAACGTCCACCAAGGCGTGCTGAGAATAGATCTAGACCCAAGGTAATTAAAGCATAGAGATGGGAGGCCAAAGGGGTTAAAAAGGAAGGACAGCTAGGTGTGGTGACTCACGCCTGTAATCCCAGCACTTTGGGAGGCCTAGGTGGGTGGATCATGAGGTCAAGAGATTGAGACCATCCTGGCCAACAAGGTGAAACCCCGTCTCTACTAAAAATACAAAAATTAGCTGGGTGTGGTGGCGCTTACCTGTAGTCCCAGCTTCTCAGGAGGCTGAGGCAGGAGAATCGCTTGAACCTGGGAGGCGGAGCTTGCAGTGAGCTGAGATCGTGCCACTGCACTCCAGCCTGGTGACAGAGCGAGACTCCGTCTCAAAAAAAAAAAAAAAAAAAAAAAAGGAAGGAGGAGAAGGAAAAGGAGGAAGAGGAGGAGGAGAAAACAAAGAAGATGAAGGACGAGAAGAAAAAGGAGGAGGAAGAGGAGAAAAAAAGGAGGTGGCGGGGAGGAAGCTGGGCACTGTGGCGCACACCTGTAATCTCAATGCTTTGGGAGGCTTGGCAGTAGGATCGCTTGAAACCAGTGAGTTGCTATCTCTACAAAAAAAGTTTACGAACTAGCTGAGTGTGATGCCACGTGTCTGTAGTCCCATCTATTCGGAAGGCTGAGGCAGGAGGATCACTTGAGCCTAGGAGTTTGAGGCTGCAGTGAGCTATGATGGCATCACTGCACTCCAGCCTGAGCAACAGAATGAGACCCTGTCTCAAAAATAAGTAAATAATAAAATAAATAATTAGCCAAACATGGTGGTACATGCCCATAATCCAAGCTATTTGGGAGTCTGAGGCAGGAGGATCTGTTGAGCTCAGGAGTTCAAGGCTGCAGTAAGCTACGGTTGTGCCACTACATTCCAGCCTGGGCTACAAGATAAGACCCTGTCTCTAAAAAATAAATATAAAGGAAGAAGAGACTGTGGGGCTCCCACCTGAAATAGACATGGAGGAAGAAACTCCAATTGGAAAAGTAATGATTAGCTCCATTCCCCGTGCATGCAAATATGCTCATGATGGGCCACAAATGCTCATCCACATAGAGCTGAGCCAGCTGGCCCTTCCAAATGCATTAGGGCCCAGGGATATGTGGTGGTGTGTGAGGGTCGTGGTTCCTTTTACGACTTTAAGACAGATCTGGATTCTAACCTGATAGACTAAGCTGTACCACCCTAAGTAAGTTTCCTGACTTCTCTGGACCATTTACCAAATGAAAATAAGTCAGCCTCTAACAGACGAGAACAAGAAGTAAAGGAACTTGTCTGCAGAGACTGTCAACAGGGCCTAGGGCACAGTGGGCAGCTCAGCAACCCTTACTTCCTTCCCTATTCCCCTCAGGGCGAAGTTTCAGCCTCTTTGATTTAACATCAACTCTCACTTCTGGGGCTAAGCTGTCCTATTGCCCACAGCATGTGTGATTTCTTTTTTTTTTTTTTTTTTTTTTTTTGAGACGGAGTCTCGCTCTGCCGCCCAGGCTGGAGTGCAGTGGCCGGATCTCAGCTCACTGCAAGCTCCGCCTCCCGGGTTCACGCCATTCTCCTGCCTCAGCCTCCCGAGTAGTTGGGACTACAGGCGCCCGCCACCGCGCCCGGCTAGTTTTTTGT
Organism: Macaca mulatta; assembly: GCF_049350105.2. NCBI lineage: Eukaryota > Metazoa > Chordata > Mammalia > Primates > Cercopithecidae > Macaca > Macaca mulatta. The sequence continues at coordinate 219,763,713 of NC_133406.1, read as the reverse complement.
ATTTTTTAGTAGAGACGGGGTTTCACCGTGTTAGCCAGGATGGTCTCGATCTCCTGACCTCGTGATCCGCCCGTCTCGGCCTCCCAAAGTGCTGGGATTACAGGCTTGAGCCACGGCGCCCGGCCAGCATGTGTGATTTCTTACAGCTGTCAGCAATTCCTAGCGTTGACCACAGCGCCTGCAGCCAGTGTGGCCTCAGATAGTTCAGGTTCACTAGGATGCAAAAGAGAGCAAAAAGTATTGTCATAGAATGTTTAAGATGGTAAGTGAGGCCGGGCGCGGTGGCTCAAGCCTGTAATCCCAGCACTTTGGGAGGCCGAGGCGGGCGGATCACGAGGTCAGGAGATCGAGACCATCCTGGCTAACACGGTGAAACCCCGTCTCTACTAAAAATACAAAAAGAAATTAGCCGGGCGTGGTGGCGGGCGCCTGTAGTCCCAGCTACTCGGGAGGCTGAGGCAGGAGAATGGCGGGAACCCGGGAGGCGGAGCTTGCAGTGAGCCGAGATCGCGCCACTGCACTCCAGTCTGGGCGACAGAGCGAGACTCCGTCTCAAGAAAAAAAAAAAAAAAAAAAAAAAAAAAAAAAAGATGGTAAGTGTTACTATGTGTGTTTTAGCACAATTTTTAACAAATATTACAGAGTCTGGTTGGGCTGGAAACACCCTTAAGGACTACCTTTCCCGGGCTCCTGGTTTAGGCATAGAGCACAAAGCTGGAAAAGGATTTTCTCAAGTAAATGAACAGCAGAGCCAGGACTGAACTCCTCTCTAAGGTGTCTCTCACGATGTGATCCTATCCTCTCATCTGGAAGTAGGATCCTACTGAGCACAGTGGCTCACATCTGTAATCCTAACACTTTGGGAGGCCAAGGTGGGTGGATCACTTGAACTCAGGAGTTTGAGAGCAGCATGGGCAACATGGCAAAACCCTGACTCTACCAAAAGTACAAAAATTAGCCAGGCAGTGGTGGTGCGCCCCTGTGGTCCCAGCTACTCGGGAGACTGAGGTAGGAGAATCACTGGAGCCCAGAAAGTCAAGGCTGCAGTGAGCCATGATTGTGCCCGTGCACTCCAGCCTGGGTGACAGAACGGGACCCTGTCTCAAAAAAAAAAAGTAGGATCAACCTGGTCGGTATTCTGTAGCTCACACCTGTAATCCTAATGCTTTGGGAGGCCAAGGTGTGAGGATGGCTTAAGCCCAGGAGTTCAAGACCAGCCTAGGCAACATAGCAAGACCCCACTTCTAAAAAAAAAAAAAATTATCTGTGTGTGGGGTACATTCCTGTAGTCCCAGCTACTTGAGCCCAGCCGTGAGCCGCAATTGTGCCACTGCAATTCAGCCTGGGTAACGGCGCAAGACCGTATCTCAACCCAGGAAAAGAAAAAAAAGTCAAAGTCACCGGGCACAGTGGCTCCCACCTATAAGCCCAGCTACTTAGGGAACTGAGGCAGGAGGATCGCTTGATCCCAGGAGTTCAAGGCTGTAGTGAACTGACAGCACAACTACACTCCAGCCTGGGCAACAGAACAAGACCCTGTCTCTTTTATTTTATTTATTAATTTATTTTTTGACACAGAGTTTCACTCTTGTTGCCCAGGCTGGAGTGCAATGGCGTGATCTTAGCTCACTGCAACATCCACCTCCCAGGTTCAAGTGATTCTCCTGCCTCAGCCTCCCAAGCAGCTGGGATCACAAGCACCCACCACCATGCCCAGCTAATTCCTGTATCTTTATTTATATATATATATATATATATATATATATATATATTTCTTTTTAGGGCTGAATAATATTCCATGGTGTGGATATACCACATTTTGTTTATCCATTCAAACACTGGGGAGATTTGAGTTGTTTCCACCTTTTGGCTATTGCGAATAATGCTGCTATGAATTTGGGTGTACATATATCTGTTTGGATTCCTGCTTTCAATTCTTTGGGGTATATGCCTAGAAATGGGATTGCTGGATCATATGGTAATTCTATATTTAACCTTCTGAGGAACCACCATACTGTTCTCCATAGCAGCTGTACCATCTTACATCATCTCTACCGGCAACACACAAGGGTTCAGATTTCTCCATATCCTCACCAACACTTGTTATTTTCTGTTTGTTTTGTGTTTTCTTTTACTTTTTTTGTTCTTTTGAGACAGAGTTTTGCTCTTGTCCCTCAGGCTGGAGTACAATGCTGCAATCTCAGCTCACTGCAACCTCCGCCTGTCGGGTTCAAGCAATTCTCCTGCCTTAGCCTCTTGAGTAACTGGGATTATAGGCACGTGCCACCATGCCTGGCTAATTTTTATATTTTTAGTAGAGATGGGGTTTCACCATGTTGTCCAGGCTGGTCTCAAACTACTGGCCTCAAGTGATCTACCCGCCTTGGCCTCCCAAAGTGCTAGGACTACAGGCATGAGCCATCTGAATGGTTATAATATATAATATTAATATATAATAGGCTGGGCATGGTGGCTCACACCTGTAATCCCAGCACTTAGGGAGGCTGAGCCGGGTGGATCATCTGAGGTAGGGAGTTTAAGACCAGCCTGACCAAAATGGAGAAACTCCATTTAATTTATTTATATATATATATATAAATATATATAAATATATATATATTTAATATATAAATTAATATATAAATATATAAAAATATTTATTTAATATATAAATATATAAACATATAATAGCCATCTGAATGGTTGTGAAGTGATATCTCTTTGTGGTTTTGATTTGCTTTTCCTAATCATTGGTGATGTTGAGCATCTTTTTTGTGTTTTTAATGACCATTCAAGTTCTTTGCCTTTTTTTTTTTTTTTTTTTTTTTGAGAATGGACTCTCTCTCTCTGTTGCCCAGAATGGAGTGCAGTGGCGCAATCTTGGCTCACTGCAACCTCCGCCTCCCAAGTTCAAGCAATTCTCATGCCTCAGCCTCCCAAGTAGCTGGGATTACAGGCATCTGCCACCATGCCTAGTTAATTTTTGTATTTTTAATAGAGATGGGGGTTTCACTATGTTGGCCAGGCTGGTCACAAACTCCTGACCTCAAGTGATCTGACCGCCTCAGCCTCCCAAAGTGCTGGGATTACAGGTGTGAGCCACTGCACCTGGCCTCTTTGCCCATTTTTTAATCAGGTTGTTTATTTTGTTGTTGTTATTGTTAGTTGTAGAAGTTCTTTCCAGCTCTGCCACTTTTATCTGTGTGTCCTTGAGGCACTGTGCCTCAGTTCACTAAATTGCAAAAAAACAAATTTTGGCCAGGCACAGTGGCTCACACCTCTAATCCCAGCACTTTGGGAGGCCGAGGTAGGAAGATCACTTGAGCTCGGAAGTTCGAGACTAGCCTGGACTCATCTTTACTAAAAATTTTAAGAATTAGTCAGGCATTGTGGTGTGCACCTGTAGTCCCAGCTACTCAGGAAACTGAGGTGGGAGGATTGCTTGAGCCTGAGAGATCAAGGCTGCAGTGAGCTCTGGTTACCCCATTGCACTCCAGCCAGCCTAGGTGACAGAGTGAGACCGTGTCTCAACAAACACACAAAAAATGTTAAAAACTATTAATTTCTACTTCCAAGGGTTATTGTGAGTGCTGTAGGCTAGCAAGCTAAAATCAACCACTAGTGTGTCTGTCCGATAAAAACAACAACTAACATTGACCGAGCACTCATTATATGCCAAGTATTAGGCAAAGCTCTTGACATGCCTTAACTCATTTAATCAGGCTCTGTGTATGAATAATGCCTGCATGTAGGAGGTGAGCCATGGCAGGGGCTTCGTTTTTTCCTCTGGCTAATCACCCAATATGTTCAGGAGGAAGCCGCTGGACCTGGGGTCGAGGTAGCCTTAGACCTTGCTAATGCCAGGCCTTATTAGCACAACCCTCACATACGCCAAATCCACTGAGCTACCCCGTTGCTGAATCGACATACACCTCCACCAAACCTGGCTCAGTGAAGGTCTCTAATACATGCCTAACATGCCTCCAGCAGTCTCTAAGCCAAGGGGCTTCACCCACTCACCCGCACTTCTCATCTTGAATCTGGAAACCACATCCTTCTACCCTGGGTGGTGCAGCCTTCCCCTGGCCCTGGTTGAACCTGATGCCATTTAAATATCCTGCCAAGCTTGCTGCCTTGGGAAAACCTTGGACACTGATTTACCTCCTATCTAATGACTAGAAGAGGAAGGTGGATTTCCAGATGCCCACAGCTGGTGTCAAGCACCAGGCTGGCTCCAGTGGTCTCTGTGGGAGTCAGCCTGCCAGCCTGGCCTGGCCTGCCCAGACTCCCGACACCTAGAAAGAGACTGAAGCGTTGCTATGCTATGCCTTTTCCCACCAGCAGGAGAGTGAAAATAGCAGTGATTTAGAATTAATTCTGCAGATGAACATGTTTCGGTTTCCCAAATTTGGCAATCTTTCTCTCCTTGTTTTTTCCACCTTCATTGCATGCCTTTTCTTCTACTTGAATAGAGAAGATGAAGAAGATACTTGGTTCTCATCTTTCATGCAGGGTATCTGGGTATTGGGTAGAGTCCAGGTCCCTCAGCTGGGCACCTACTGCTCCATCACTTCTGGCTCTTGCCAATCTCTGCAGCCTCAGTTCCCAGCCCTCTCTCACTGACATGCACCCTGAACAGCCATGGATTTTCATGTCTCTGAGTCTTTCCATTTGCTGTTCCCTCCACCTAGCATATCTCCTGCTTCTGGCTTGCCTAGAAGCTCCAATTTATCTTTTAAAACCCAGCTTAAGGCCGGGCGCAGTGGCTCAAGCCTGTAATCCCAGCACTTTGGGAGGCCAAGACGGGCAGATCACGAGGTCAGGAGATCGAGACCATCCTGGCTAACACAGTGAAACCCCGTCTCTACTAAAAAATACAAAAAAACTAGCCAGGCGAGGTGGCGGGTGCCTGTAGTCCCAGCTACTTGGGAGGCTGAGGCAGGAGAATGGCGTGAACCCAGGAGGCGGAGCTTGCAGTGAGCTGAGATCCAGCCACTGCACTCCAGCCTGGGCGACAGGGCGAGACTCCGTCTCAAAAATAAATAAATAAATAAATAAATAAATAAATAAATAAAACCCAGCTTAAGGCCAGGTGCAGTGGCTCACGCCTATAATCCCAGCACTTTGGGAGACCAATGTGGGTGGATCACCCAAGGTCAGGAGTTCTAAACCAGCCTGGCCAACATGGTGAAACCCCGTCTCACTAAAAATACAAAAAAATTAGCTGGGTGTGGTGGCGGGAGCCTGTAATCCCAGTGACTTAAGAGGCTGAGGCAGGAGAATCACTTGAACCCAAGAGGCAGAGGTTGCAGTGAGCTGAGATTGCACCACTGCACCTCAGCCTGGGAGATAGAGACTCCATCTCAAAAAAGCAAAACGAAACAAAACCTATTCAGGTGGCATCTGAGATAAACTTTCCTAGGTTCCCTTCTCCCAGCTAGACAGACTTAATCGCCCCCCCTCCCCCTGCTACTTCTGTGCTGAGACATTATTTTCTTGTGATTCTATCGCACTATATTAATAAAAAGTTTATGTAGCCTAGTACCTGGCACATAGGAAGTATTCAATAAACATTAGCTTATTTATATCCTCTATGAAGCCGGAAATGGCTTGGGGAGACTATCAAAACTTGCTCTTTGAACATCAAGAAAATAGGAACCTCTTTCATTTCATGCCATAGCATGGCTGGCTTTCAGCTTTGGCCAAGAACACTAAGTTAACATTTTCGAACTTCTCAACCCAAAGGGTTGGAAAGGGCCCTCACACCCTTAAATACATGGAAAACGCCCATATCTGTTATCAGCCCGGAGCTCCCTTCACTTCTCAGGCTTATAATTACTTGTATCATGACTGTTCCCTGCTAGAGAGTAAGCTCCAACGACAGGGACTGTGACCTTCATCTTCATTGCTGTATGTCCAACACAGTTCCTGGCACACAAGAGGTGCTCCATGAACAGTGGAGGGATGGATGCTGATTGATGTATTGAGTATAACCCTACTCTGGCAGGTGTGGGGAACACCTGGGGAGGCTGGAGTTCTCTCCTGTACAAGAGTTTCTGGAGTGGCCTTCCCTGCTCTTAGGAGAGCACCTGAGCCCCTCTCTTTGGCATCATAACTGAGAAATGTGGGAGAAGAAGGGCCCAGGACTATTCTACATCTGTGGCGTAGGTTTTACAAAACAATAGACCTTGGCTCCAATCCCAGTTCTGAGACCTTAGTTAAGCCACCCTGGAAGCCTTGATTTCTCTCATTTCTATGAAGGGGATTATAGTAGTTCCAGTGTTCCAGCAAAGGTGCGAGGTAGAAAGATCTAGCATAACACTGGACACATAAGAGGTGGTCAAGAAATAAGTATAGTTCCGTTGCACTCCAGCCTGGGCAACAGAGCAGGACTCAAAAAAAAAGAGCAAAAAAGAGAGAGAGAGAGATGAAGGAAGGAAGGAAGGAAGAAGGAAGGAGGGAGGGAGGGGGGGAAGGAAGGGGAAGGGAAGGGAAGGGGAAGGGAAAGGAAAGGAAAGGAGAAGAGAGGAGAGGGGAGGGGAGGGGAGGGGAGGGGAGGGAAGGGGAGAGGAGAGGAGAGGAGAGGAGAGGATCTCCTTTATTCTCCCTTCCAGTTGTGAAAGGAGAATAAATCTTGGGGCCCCAAAATCACTAAGCTAAAGGGAAAAATCAAGCTGAGAACTGCTTAGGGGAAACCTACCTCCCATTCTATTCAAAGTCACCCCTCTGCTCACTGAGATAAATGCATATCTGGTTGCCTCCTTTGGAGAGGCTAATCAGAAACTCAAAAGAATGCAACCGGCCGGGCGCGGTGGCTCAAGCCTGTAATCCCAGCACTTTGGGAGGCCGAGACGGGCGGATCACGAGGTCAGGAGATCGAGACCATCCTGGCTAACACGGTGAAACCCCGTCTCTACTAAAAATACAAAAAACTAGCCGGGCGAGGCGGCGGGCGCCTGTAGTCCCAGCTACTCAGGAGGCTGAGGCAGGAGAATGGCGCAAACCCGGGAGGCGAAGCTTGCAGTGAGCTGAGATCCGGCCACTGCACTCCAGCCCGGGCTACAGAGCAAGACTCCGTCTCAAAAAAAAAAAAAAAGAATGCAACCATTTATCTCATATCTACCTATGACCTGGAAGCCCCCTCCTCACTTCCAGTTATCCTGCATCACCAATGTGCATCTTACACATATTGATTGATGTCTCATGTCTCCCTAAAATGTATGAAACCCAGCTTTGCCCCGACCACCTTGGGCACATGTCATCAGGACCTCCTGAGGCTATGTCAGGGGTGTGCATCCTCAACCTTGGCAAAATAAACTTTCTAAATTAACTGAGACCTGTATCAGATTTTCAGCGTTCACAAAGTCTTCCTCATCTTTCCTGACGATCTTTAGGGAGAGAAAATTCCATGTGTCTCAGTCGTAGAACTATGCCCAGCTCTAACTCACACCCAGCTCTAACTCATGGCCAGAAAGGCACAGTGTTTAGGAGCTCAGGCTTTTGAGCCAGTTTGCTTGGGTTCAAATCTCAGCTCACTAGCTGTGTGACCTTGAGCAAGACATTTAATCTCTCTCTACTTCAGTCTTTTTTTTGTTTTTTTTGAAAGGGTCTCATTCTGTTGCCCAGGCTGGAATGCAATAGCCTGATCACAGCTCACTGCAGCCTTGACCTCCTGAGCTCAGGTGATCCTCCCACTTAGGCTCCTGAATAGCTGGAACTATAGGCACGTGCCACCATGCCTGGCTAATTTTTGTATTGTTGGTAGAGACAGGAGTTTCATCATGTTGCCCAGGCTGATCTTGAATTTCTGGGCTCAAGTGATCCTCCCGCCTGAGCCTCCCAAAGTGCTGGGATTACAAGTGTGAGCCACCATACCTGGCCTTCTTCAGTCTCTCTCTTTTTTTTTTTTGAGACGGAGTCTTGCTCTGTTGCCCAGGCTGGAGTGAAGTGGTGCAATCTTGGCTCACTGCAAGCTCTGCCTCCTGGGTTCACGCCATTCTCCTGCTCAGCCTCCCGAGTAGCTGGGACTACAGGCGCCAGCCACCATGCCCGGCTAATTTTTTCTGTATTTTTAGTAGAGACAGGGTTTCACCGTGTTAGCCAGGATGGTCTCGATCTCCTGACCTCGTGATCTGCCTGCCTCGGCCTCCCAAAGTGCTGGGATTACAGGCGTGAGCCACCATGCCCAGCCTTCAGTCTCTTTATCTGCATTATAGCAACAATAATGATAGCATCGATCTCATAAGACTTTGTAATGAGTAAGTGAGAAAGTGCCTTGTGTGCAATAAGCCCTCACAAAACCAAGACTTGAGCCAGCTCCTGTATTAAGGTGAATGTAATCCTGGCATACACTCAGTTTGGTCATCCTCATAGCCGCCCATGGCTGGATCTGCTACAGTGACTTTGGTTTGTCAGGACTTGAATCTCTGGACTGCCATTCCCTGACCCCTTACCCTATTTCTGGCCTAGAAGTAAAGGAAAACCGAGCTGCAGACAAACCAAAGTCACTGTAGCAGATCCAGCCATGGGCGGCTATGAGGATGACCAAACTGAGTGTATGCCAGTGACACTGAATAGTGGGCAAAGCCCAGGCTCTGGAGTCCAGCCCAACCTGGGCAGGAATCTGAGCTTTGCAGCTTCCTGGATGGGTTCCTTTTCCTCTCCATATTCCAGTTTCCTGCTAAGAACAACAATGTCTATCTTACAGAGCTGATTTGAGGATTAGAGGAAATAACATATGCAAAGCACTCAGAATGGGGCCAGGTCCAGAGGAGATGCTTGGGGGACAGTGACTCCCTTCCTCACTCTCCTGCTGCCATTCTGCCCCCTCCCCGCTCTGGCACTGCCTACCAAGTTCAAAAGCGGCTGCTGCAGCTGTCGTTTCTGAAAATATACCCCCTGACTGCTTTTGTCTTTCCATCCAAGTCTTCTCCAAACCTTTAAACATCCCCAAATCAAGGGTTTCACAAGACAAAAAGCCCAAGCTGACTTATCCACACCACCGTGTTGGCAAATGTCCCAGAGGATCTTGCTCTGCCAGTCACCAAGTTTGACATTCAGCTCCCTCGGTCAAATTCACTCATATTTGACAAGATCAATGAGAAAAATAGGCAGCGATGATCAAAAGGGCCAACCAAGGCTCTTGGGGCAACTCTCCCAGCGGGATTTCATGCCACACAAAAGTGCATGCAGGGGGTGTTCCATAAAAGCTTCTCCACTTGCAGGCATCCCTTATGCCCAGCGACACCAAAAAATGGTTCCCATGGCAACACTGCTGCAAATGTTATATATAAACGTGTGTGTGTGCTCCTGTGTGTACGTGGTCACACAGAGATACATGGAAATAAACTCTTGGCACCATTTTTTCCTGTTCCAAACACAAAATAACCTGCAAGGATTGATTGCTGGAGAAGACGATAAAGGCTTTGAACAAATACGCTTCCAAAGGACTGGCTTCCATTGATTACACCTGTTTTGATGTGGGTCTGTTTTATTTCCTGCATCTGGATTATAGTAGATATTCAGTTAATAATTGTTGAAGGAATGAATAATGGATGAGTAAGTAGAAGACTGGGAGGGAGAAAGGAGAGGAAGCGAAGCATCCTGGAATGTCAGAGCTGGAAGGGTTCCTATGAGTATCCAGTCTAATCTAACCCGTTCTTTTTCTTCTTTGAAACGAGTCTGGGTCTGTCATCAGGCTGGAATGCAATGGCGCAATCTCGGCTCACTGCAACCTCTGCCTCCCGGGTTCAAGTGATTCTCCTGCCTCAGCCTCCCAAATAGCGGGGACTACAGGCACACGCCACCATGCGCAGCTAATTTTTGTACTTTTAGTAGAGATGGGGTTTCACCATGTCGGCCAGGATGGTCTCGATCTCTTGACCTCGTGATCCACCCACCTTGGCCTCCCAAAATGCTGGGATTACGGGCGTGAGCCACCGCACCCGGCCCTTTTTCCTTCTTTCTTTCTTTCTTTTTTTTTAAATTTTTTTATTTCCATATGTTTTTAGGGAACAGGTGGTATTTGGTTACATGAGTAAGTTCTTTAGTGGCGACTTGTGAGATTTTGGTGCACCCATTGCCCGAGAAGTATACACTGAACCCAATTTGTAGTCTTTTATCCCTCACCCCCTTCCTATCCTTTCCCCTTGAGTCCCCAACGTCCATTGTGTCATTTTTATGCCTTTGCATCCTCATAGCTTAACTCCCACTTATGAGTGAGAACATATGATGTTTAGTTTTCCACTGCTGAGTTACTTCGCTTAGACTAAGTGTCTCCAATCCCATCCAGGTTGCTGTGAATGCCATTAATTCATTCCTTTTTTTATGGCCGAGTAGTATTCCATTATATATATATATGTGTGTGTGTGTGTGTGTGTGTGTGTATGCACACATATATAATAGTTTATTTATCCACTCATTGATTGATGGTAACCCCTTATTTTTCTATTGGATAAACTGGGGCTCAGAAAAGGGAAGGAATCTTGCTAAAAGCTACAAAAGGAATTGCCAGCAGAACCCCAGTCCCAGAAATCCATTAAGTAAGCCCTTTAAGTAAGCACTTGCCATCCTGGCTAACATGGTGAAACCCCGTCTCTACTAAAAATACAAAAAATTAGCCAGGCATGGTTGGGTGCCTGTAGTCCCAGCTACTCGGGAGGCTGAGGCAGGAGAATGGCATGAACCCGGGAGGCGGAGCTTGCAGTGAGCTGAGATTGCGCCACTGCACTCCAGCCTGGGCAACAGAGCAAGACTGCATCTCAAAAAAAAAAAAAAAAAAAAAAAAGACAGACAGACAGAAAAAAAAAGTAATCACTTAATAAGTGAGCTAAATTTCTTAAATTGCTATGTGAATAATAAACATATATTGAACAATTATTACGTGCCAGCAACTGTGCTAAGTACTTAATAGACATTATCTCATTTACAACTTACAAATATGCAAAAGATGTGTTAGAATTCCCATTTAACAAAAAGGGAAAATGTAGCTCTGCAGGCTGGGTGTGGTGGCTCATACCTGTAATCCCAGCACTTTGGGAGGCCGAGGGGGGAAGAATCACTTGAGGGTACGAAATCAGCCTGGGCAAAACAGTGAAACCCTGTCCCTACCAAAAATACAAAAATTAGCTGGGCGTGGTAGCATGTGCCTGTAGTCCCAACTACTTGGGAGGCTACGGTGAGAGGATCACTTGAGCCCAGGAGGCAGATGTTGCAGTGAGCTGAGATCACGCCACTGTACTCCAGCCTGGGCGACAGAGTAAGACAGTCTTAAAAAAAAAAAAAAAAGTGAATCCACTTGACCAAGGTTATAGAACTAGTTTATAGTTGGGGTTGGGTTTAAACCCAGGTCACTCAAACACCAGATTCTGAACACATTACTCGGTCTCCTTCTGAATTTAGGGCTAAGGGCCTGGGGCAGGGATTATCAGCTCCATTCTTGCCTATATTGGGAGCTGAGAAATGTGAAGTAACTTGCTCAAGTCAGGAAACTGAGGGGCAGGAACTAGAACTCACATTTTCAAGCACCCAGTTCAGAATTCCTTCAGTTTACTCACTGCCTTCTAACCAGCATCTGAAAAACAGAAAGACTGGCTCCCGTCAGCCGAGTCAGCCGTCTCACTGGGCAACGGGAGGGTACGCCCTTCAGCTGTCTGCATCCCAGGATTCGGTCTCCAGGAAGTGGACCCGGGGCCTCTTCCAAGCGTCTCTTTGGGTTTTTCTGCCCTCTGGTGGTAAATCTTGAAACTAGCAAGAAACAGCTCACCTGAACTTCCCAGCACACTCCCTCTATAGAACAACGTTTTTGCCTTAGTGCTCTGGAAAAAAAACGGAAGTGGTATAAGAGGTTGAGGCAGCCAAGCATGGTGGCTCACACGGTAAATCCAGTACTTTGGGAGGCCAAGGTGGCAGGATTGCCTAAACCCAGGAGTTCAAAACCAGCCTGGTCAACATGGTGAGACCCACATCTCTATAAAAACTGAAAAATTAGCCAGGTGGTCCCAGCTACTCGAGAGGCTGAGGCAGGAGGATTGCTTGAGCCCAGGAGGTTGAGGCTGTAGTGAGCCGTGATTGCAACGCTATCCTCCAGCCTGGGTGACAGAGCGAGACCTTGTCTCAAAAAAATAATACAGGCCGGGCGCGGTGGCTCAAGCCTGTAATCCCAGCACTTTGGGAGGCCGAGGTGGGCGGATCACAAGGTCAGGAGATCGAGACCACAGTGAAACCCCGTCTCTACTAAAAATACAAAAAATTAGCCGGGCGCGGTGGCGGGCGCCTGTAGTCCCAGCTACTCAGGAGGCTGAGGCAGGAGAATGGCGTGAACCCAGGAGGCGGAGCTTGCAGTGAGCCGAGATCGCGCCACTGCACTCCAGCCGGGGCAACAGCGTGAGACTCCGTCTCAAAAAAAAAAAAAATAATAATAATAATAATACATAAATAGGTTGGGTGTAGTAGCTCACTCCTGTAATCCCAGCACTTTGGGAGGCCGAGGCAGGCGGATCACCTGAGGTCAAGAGTTTGAGACCAGCCTGGCCAACATGGTGAAACCCCGTCTCTACTAAAAGTACAAAAATTAGCTGGGTGTGGGAGCGGGTGCCTGTATTCCCAGCTACTTGAGAGGCTGAGGTAGGAGAATTGCTTGAACCCGGGAGGTGGAGGTTGCAGTGAGCTGATATCATGCCACTGCACTCCAGCCTGGGTGACAGAGGAAGACTGTCTTGAAAAAATAAAAATAAATAAATAAAAGAGTTGACTAGGCGTGGTGACTCACGCCTGTAATCCTAACACTTTCAGAGGCCGAGGCAGGCGGATCACCTGAGGTCAGGAGTTCAAGACCAGCCTGACCAACATGGTGAAATCCCATCTCTACTAAAAAAAAAAAAAAAAAAAAAAAAAAAAAAATTAGCTGGGCGTGGTGGCGGACACCTGTAATCCCAGCTACTTGGGAAGCTGAGGCAGGAGAATCGCTTGAACCTGGGAGGCGGAGGTTGCAATGAGCTGAGATGGCGCCATTGCACTCCAGCCTGGGCAACAGGAGTGAAACTCCATCTAAAAACATAAATAAATAAACGAAAATACAAAAGTAAAATTAAAAAGGGTTGAGGTGCAATCTCCCTGCTGTCCTGGATGTGCCATGCTCCCCTTTTTTTTCTGCTTCCTGACTGGTCTCCCCATTTCCACTCTGGCCCTCCTCCGATCCATTGTCTGCACAGCCTGCTGAACAGCTTTTCAAAGACCCAAACTAATCAGGTGACTTGCTCCCTGCCTATACTCCCCAGTAGCTTCCCATTGCTCTCAGGATAAAGTCCAGTCGTCCTCTTATGACCCGCAGGATGCATACGGGTCATAAGACCCGTATACCTCTCTCTCTCCATCCCCTCCGTCTCCATCATCTTCAGCCTCACTGGGCCTTCTTCCAGTTGCTTACATATGTCCAAGCCTCTTCCTAATTCGGCCTTACACATGCTGTTCCCTTTGGCTGGCACACCTAGCAAATTCTTGCTTGTTCTTCAAGTCTCAGTTTAAAGGTACTTCCCTAGAGATACGCTTTTTTTTTGAGATGGAGCCTCGCTCTGTTCCCCAGGCTGGAGCGCAGTGGCATGATCTCGGCTCACTGCAACCTCCACCTCCCGAGTTCAAGCAGTTCTCCTGCCTCAGCCTCCCGAGTAACTGGGATTATAGTCCCCCACCACCACGCCTGGCTAATTTTTGTATTTTTAGTAGAGATGGGGTTTCACCATCTTGGCCAGGCTGGTCTTGAACTCCTGACCTCGTGGTCCACCCATCTCTGCCTCCCAAAGTGCTGGAATTACAGGGGTGAGGCACCATGCCTGGCCGAGATACACTTTTTTTTTTTTTTTTTTTTTTTTTTTTAATTTTTGAGATGGTCTCACTCTTCACCCAGGCTGGGGTGCAGTGGTGTGATCATGGCTCATTGCAGCCTCAACCTCCCAGGCTTAAGTGATTCTCCCACTTCAGCCTTCTGTGTAGCTGGGATCATAGGTGCATGCCACTACGCCTGGCTAATATTTTTAAAAAATTTTGTAGAGACAGGGTCTCCCTATGTTGCACTGGCTGGTCTTGAACCCCTGGTCTCAAGTGGTCCCCCTATCTTGACTTCCCAAAGTATTGGGATTACAAGTATGAGCCACCACACCTGGCAGAGATAATTTTTTTTTTTTTTTTTTTTTTTTTTTAGACGGAGTCTCTCTGTCACCAGGCTGGAGTGCAGTGACGTGATCTCGGCCCACTGCAACTTCTGCCTCCTGAGTTCAAGCAATTCTCCTGCCTCAGCCTCCCAAGTGGACTACAGACGCATGCCACCATGCCCAGCTAATTTTTTTTGTATTTTTAGTAGAGGCGGGGTTTCACCATGTTGGTCAGGATGGTCTCAATCTCTTGATCTCGTGATCCACCCGCCTTGGCCTCCCAAAGTGCTGGGATTACAAGTGTGAGCCACCGCGCCTGGCCCAGAGATACACTTTTATATTCCCCTGCACTTCCAGTTTTAGAGTATTCTTTGGAATTGTAATTACTTGTCTGGTGACTGCCTTTTGCTTATTTTTAATTTTTTTGCAGTGATGGGGCCTCACTATGCTGATCAAGATGGTCTCAAATTCCTGGCTTTAAGCTGTCCTTCTGCCTTGGCCTCCCAAAGTGTTGGGATTACAGGCGTGAGCCACCAGTTCTGGCCCAACCTTTCTTCATAGCTAACAAGAACCCTATCTCATTCCATGCTATATTCCCAGCACCTAGCACAATTCCTAGCACATGGTAGGTTCTGAACACTAGTTGAATGAGTAAGTGAGTGAAGGCAGCAATCCAAAGAACTAGAAGCCATTCGAGAATTCAGAAGTCGCTTGGGAGCCTGCCATATTTCATCTGTGTAAGTCTCAGCTGCAGTTTATCCATTGCTTAAAGTCATATGTGTGGCTAATAATCAGGAACTAGTTTCCTATTAGCTCAAAGTATTATTCCTTAGGTAATAATAGATTGTGTCTTACCACAGTACCGCAGGAGTTTATTCCAGAACTTACTTTCCCTCGTATCTCATAATGAACTAACTGTATCATCACCCAGAACAAGCCAGCAAATGACCATGGCAACCTTACTTTATGGTCTCACACTATCTCACAACTAACTATACAGTCTTCACCACTAAAGTTATAGAGGTGGCCACTTTGCATCTGTATTTCTGCACCATGAGGTGCAAGTCTGGCGGCAGGGAGGGGCTGTAGCTGCAGGAATGCAGGGAGGTCTCAGCCTCACCCAGGCCCTTTCCCCTTGTAGAGCACAAGTGTTAGGCTGCAGGGAAACGGCAGTGAACCTGCACATCCAGGGCACATGTGAAGACCCATTGCAGCTGGGGGAAGAGGGAGGGATGGAAAACCATCCTTGACCCAGGATTGTATGCCAATACCATTACAAGGTTCCTACTTTCGGGAAAGGGGCAAGAAGCTCTCATATAGGATCTGCCAAACGTACCAGGCAGAGTTTTGGTGCTGTGGGAAGGGGGAAGGAGCAAGATCACTGAGGAAGCCCCACTCTCAAGACCTAGGGCGATGGAGTTTGCATAAGATTGAATTTGAACCAGGACAACAGACACCCCTGGTTTTAAGGCTAGCAAGCATCAAGTAACAAGCACTAGCAATCTAACTTAGGAGTGGAAAGCTGACAGGTAGGAGCAGTAACACAGAGTAAATCCCTCCAGCAACCCCGCCCTCATCCTCAGCTTGAGATGATGCTAAAAGAATGAAGAACCAGTGGTACAGTGAAGGTAACCATAGCAACAATAAAGGTAATCATAGCAACAACGAAATCCAAACCCCACCCAACTCCTGACCAGACTAACTTCAGCTCCAATACTAAGTGCTACATGCCCATTTCCAGGAATGAATACTATTTAAGTCTCAACTGTCCTACACACAATGTCAGGCACTTATTCAAAAATTATAAAACACTAAAAAGCAAGAAATAAAATAACAATCTACTGTCAAGATACAAAGCAGAGCTGGGTGTGGTGATGCGTGCCTGCAGTCCCAACAACTTGGGAGGCTGAGGTGGGAGGATTACCTGAGTCCAGGAGGTCAAGGCTGCTGTGAGCCAAGGTCATGCCACTGCACTCCAGTCAGGATGACAGAGCAAGACTTTGTCTCAAAACAAGCAAACAAATAAACAAACGAGACAGAAAGTAATCCACTAAGCCAGCAATGCTAAAAAAATGATGCAGTTGTTGAAAGCGACAGGAATTTTAGTCATGATTTATATGTGAAAGATGCTAGTAGAAAAGATGGACCACAAACATAAACAGATGGGCAATTTCAGCAGAGACAGAAACTATTTGAGTCAAGTGGAAATTCTGGAAATAAAAGCATGGTAACAGAGGAGGCATGCCTTCTAAGGGTGTATCTATATCAGCAGACTCCACAAAATTGAAGAAAGAATCTAAAAAATTTGAAATTAGGTTGATAGAAATTACCTGCACTGAAATACAAAGAGAAAAATAAGTGAGGCCGGACGCGGTGGCTCATGCCTGTAATCCAGCACTTTGGGAGGCTGAGGTGGGCAGATCACGAGGTCAGGAGTTTGAGACCAGCCTGACCAACATAGTGAAACCCCGTCTCTACTAAAAATACAAAAATTAGCTGGGCATGGTGGTCTGCACCTGTAATCCCAGCTACTCAGGAGGCTGAGGCAGGAGAATCACTTGAACCTGGGAGGTGGAGGTTGCAGTGAGCTGAGATTGCGCCATTGCACTCCAGCCTGGATAACAAAGTGAGACTCTTGTCTTGAAAAAAGAAGAAGGAAGGAAGGAAGGAAGGAAGGAAGGAAGGAAAGAAAGGAAGAAAGAAAGGTGAAAAAACAAAGAACAGAGCATCTGAGAAATGTGGGACAACATCAGGTTTTCTTTTTTTTTTTTTTTTTTTTTTTTTTTTTTGAGACAGAGTCTCGCTCTGTCACCCAGGCTGGAGTGCAGTGGCGCAATCTCGGCTCACTGCAAGCTCCGCCTCCCGGGTTCACGCCATTCTCCTGCCTCAGCCTCCTGAGTAGCTGGGACTACAGGCGCCCGCCACCGCGCCCGGCTAATTTTTTGTATTTTTAGTAGAAACGGGGTTTCACCGTGGTCTCGATCTCCTGACCTTGTGATCCGCCCGCCTCGGCCTCCCAAAGTGCTGGGATTACAGGCGTGAGCCACCGCGCCCGGCCTTTTTTTTTTTTTTGCAGGTTTTCAAATCTGCATGTAATTGGACTCAAAGAAGGAAGAGAAAGAGAATAGGGAGAAAAAATGTCTGAAGAGATAATGGCTGAGAATTTTCCAAAAATAGTGAAAGGCATCAAAACATATGTCCAAAAATCACAGAGAACATTATATAGTATAAATATCATCTCCACAAAAAACAAAAACCATACCTAGATACATCATAGTAAAAAAGCTAAAAACCAAGGATATGCTGGGTGCAGTGGCACACGCCTGTAATCACAGCACTTTGGAAGGCCAAGGTGGGTTAATTGCTTGAGCCCAGGAGTTCCAGAGCAGCCTGGACAACATGGCGAGACCCTTGCTTCTACAAAACAAACAAAAATAGCTGGCTGTAGAGGTGCGCACCTGTAGTCCCAGCTACTTGGGATGCTGAGATAGGAAATCCCTTGAGCCTGGGAGGCGGAGGTTTCAGTGAGATGTGATTACACCACTGCACTCCAGCCTGGGAATATAGGGAGACCCTGTCGCAAACAAACAAACAAAAAATTTAAAAAAATTAAAAATTAAAACCAAAGATAAAGAGACAATTTTGAAGGCAGCCTGTATTAGTCAGGGTTCTCCAGAGAAACAGAGCCAATAAGACATGGATGGGTAGATAGATAGGGATGTATTATAAGAAATTGCCTCATGCAATTATGGAAGCTTACAAGTCCTAAGATTTGCAGGATGAGTCAGCAAGCTGGAGACACAGGAGAGTCAATGGTTTAGTTCCAGTCCGAGGGCATGAGAATCAGGAAAGCCAATGGAATAGTTTCTGCAGAAAGGCTGGGAAGTTTGAGACCCAGGAAGGGCTGATGTTTCAGTTCTTTTTTTTTTTGTCTCTTGTTGCCCAGGCTGGAGTGCAGTGGCACAATCTCAGCTCACCGCAACCCCCACCTCCCGGGTTCAAGAGATTCTCCTGCCTCAGCCTCCCAAGTAGCTGGGATTACAGGCATGTGCCCCCATGCATGGCTAATTTTGTATTTTTAGTAGAGACGGGGTTTCTCCATGTTGGTCAGGCTGGTCTCAAACTCCTGACCTCAGGTGGCTTCCCAAAGTGCTGGGATTACAGACGTGAGCCACTGCGCCCGGCCTGACATTTCAGTTCTGGTCTGAGGCAGGAAAGGAAAAAGCTGATGTCCCAGTTTGAAGGCAGTCAGGTAGGAAGAAGTATCTTACTCAGGGAAGAGTCAACCGTTTTGTTCTATTGAGGCCTTCAATGGATTGGATGAGGCCCACTCATATTAGGGAGGGCAGACTTCTTTACTTAGTCTACTGATTTGAATCTGATACTGATTTAAACTCATCCAAAAGACTTTCACAGAAACATCCAGAATAATTGTTGACTAAATATCTGACCACCCCATGGCTCAGTCAAGATGACACCTAAAATTAATCATCACACAGCCAAAGGGGAAAAAACGACACGTTATTACATACAGAGGAACAAAGATAAGAATTATACCTGCCTTCTTGTCAGAAACTATCCATGCAAGCATAAGACAATGAACCGACATCTTTAGTGCTGAAGAAACCATCAACCCAGAATTCTATATGTTGCAAGAATTGATTTCAAAAGTGAGGGTGTTGGTAACGAATTCATACATGGTGTAAATTGCACAGACCTCTACATGCACACACTGGAATACGTATAAAAACTCACATAGGAGAAATCTGAATAAAGTCTGTATTCTGCTTAAAATCATTGTACTCATGTCAGTGTCTTGAATTGACAATATCAGGTTTTGATATTTTACATAGTTATTTAAAATGTTACCATTAGGAGAAGCTAGATGAAGGGTAAGCAGGGCTCTCAATGCTATTTTTTGCAACTTCCTATGAATCTATAATTATTTTATAGATTCATTTAATTATTTTAATATAAAGAGGTATATTTATTTATTTATTTATTTTATTATTATTATTATTTTTTTTTTTTTTGAGACGGAGTCTCGTGCTGTCACCCAGGCTGGAGTGCAGTGGCCGGATCTCAGCTCACTGCAAGCTCTGCCTCCCGGGTTCACGCCATTCTCCTGCCTCAGCCTCCCGAGTAGCTGGGACTACAGGCGCCCGCCACCTCACCCGGCTAATTTTTTGTATTTTTTAGTAGAGACGGGGTTTCACCGTGTTAACCAGCATGGTCTCGATCTCCTGACCTCGTGATCCGCCCGTCTCGGCCTCCCAAAGTGCTGGGATTACAGGCTTGAGCCACCGCGCCCAGCCTGTATATTTATTTATTTAGTTTTTTTGTTTTGTTTTGTTTTTGAGACAGGATCTCACTCTGTTGCCCAGGCTGGAGTGCAGTGGCAGGATCATAGCTCACTGCAGCCTCCATCTCCTGAGCTCAAGTGATCCTCCCACCTCAGTCCCTCAAGTACCTGGGACTATAGGCATATACCACCATGCTTTTATTTATATATATTATATAAAAATATATATTATATAATATATATAAAATATATCAAATATATATAATATATATTATATACTATATTATATAATATATATATTTGACACTGGCTCTTGCTCTGTTGCCCAGGCTGGAGTGCAGAGGTGTGATCCTGGCTTACTTCAACCTTGACCACTCAGACTCAAGTGATCCACCTGCCTCAGCCTCTTGAGTAGCTAGGACCACAGGTGTGCACCCCCACACTTGGGTAATTTTTTTTTTTTTTTTTTTGAGACAGAGTCTCACTCTCTCTCCCAGGTTAGAGTGCAATGGCATGATCTCGGCTCACTGCAACCTCCACCTCCCAGGTTCAAGCAATTCTCCTGCCTCAGCCTCCTGAGTAGCTGGGATTACAGGCACCTACCACCATGCCCGGCTAATTTTTGTAATTTTAGTAGACAGGGTTTCACTATGTTGGCTAGGCTGGTCTTGAACTCCTGATCTCAGGTGATCTGCACACCTTGGCCTCCCAAAGTGCTGGGATTACAGACGTGAGCCACCATGCCTGGCCACTTGGCTAATTTTTAAAATTATTTATAGAGGTGAGGTCTCACTATATTGCCCAGGTTGGTCTCAAACTCCTGGGCTCAAGTGATCCTCCCTCCTTAGCCTCCCAAAGTGCTAGGATTACAGGTGTGAGCCACCACCTCCTGCCAAAAGACATGTTTAAATTATTTCTAGGCCAGGCACGGTGGCTCACGCCTGTAATCCCAGCACTTTGGGAGGCTGAGGCGGACAGATCAGAGGTCAAGAGATTGAGACCATCCTGGCCAACATGGTGAAACCCTGTCTCTACTAAAAATACAAAAATTAGCTGGGTGTGATGATGCACACCTGTAGTCCCAGCTACTTGGGAGGCTGCAGCAGGAGAATCACTTGAACCTGGGAGGCGGAGGTTGTAGTGAGCTGAGATTGCGCCACTGCACTCCAGCCTGGTGACAGAGCAAGACTCCATCTCAAAAAAAAAAAAAATTATTTCTGATTACCCTGAAAGATAATTGACAATCTAAAGCAAAAATAACAGCAATGTGGGCTGGACACAGTGGCTCACGCCTATAATACTAGCACTTTGGGAGGCCAAGGAAGGAGAATCACTTAAGCTCAGGAGTTCAAGACCAGCCTGGGTAACACAGTGAGACCCTGCCTCTACAAAAAAAATTTAAAAATTAGCTGGATGTGTACTGGTGCCTACCTGTGGTCCTAGCTGCTCGGGAGGCTGACGTGTCTGTAAGCTATGATCGTGGCACTACACTTCAGCCTGGGTACCAGTGCAAAACCGGGTCTCATAATAATAATAGTAATAGCAATGTATTGTTGATTTATAGATGTGGAAAAATACGAGCAGGGTGGAGGGATAGGAGAGATATTGGTCAAAGAACAGAAAATTTTAGGAGGAATAAGTTGAAGAGATTTTTTTGTACATCATGGTGACTATAGTTAACAATATATTGTGTACTTAAAAATTGCCAAGAGAGTAGATTTTTAAAGTTCTCACCACAAATAAAACGGTAAGTATGAGAGGTAATGCATATGTTAATTAATTTGATGTAGCAGTTTCACAGTGTATACACATATCAAAACATCATGTTGGGCCAGGCGCAGTGGCTCACTCCTGTAATCCCAGCACTTTGGGGGGCCAAGGTGTGCAGATCACCTGAGGTCAGGAGTTCGAGACCAGCCTGGCCAACATGGTGAAACCCCATCTCTACTAAAATTACAAAAATTAGCCGGGCATGGTGGTAGGTGCCTGTAATCCCAGCTACTAGGAGGCTGAAGCAGGGGAATCACTTGAACCTGGGAGGTGGAGGTTGCAGTGAGCCGAGATCGCACTATTGTACTTCTGCCTGGGGGACAAGAGTGAAACTTCGTCTCAAACAACAACAACAACAACAACAAAAAATCACCACCAACAAAAAAACACATCATTTTGTACACCATAAATGTGTACAATTTTTGGCCTAGTGTGGTGGCTTATGTCTAAAATCGCAGCTCTTTGAGAGACCGAGGCAGGAGAATCCCTTTAGCCCAGGAATTTGAGACCAGCCTGGGCAACGTGGCAAAAACCCCATCTCTACTAAAGACACAAAATTAGCCAGGCATGGTGGCACACACCTGTAGTCCCAGCTACTCGGGAGGCTGAGGTGGGAGGAATACCTGAACCTGGGAGGCAAAGGTTGCAATGAGACAAAATCGTGCCACTGCCCTCCAAAAAATCTGGGTGACAGAGTGAGACCCTATCTCTAAATAAATAAATAAATAAATAAATAAATAAATAATATATGACAATAATACACAAAAGATAGAAGAGATGAATTGTAAATACTCTTTTTTTTTTTTTTTTTGAGATGGAGTTTTGCTCTGTCACCCAGGCTGGATGGCACAATCTCAGCTCACTGCAACCTCCACCTCCCGGGTTCAAGTGATTCTCCTGCCTCAGCCTCCCAAGTAGCTGGGATTACAGGCACCTGCCACTGCACCCAGCTAATTTTTGTATTTTTTAGTAGAGATGGGTTTCACCATGTTGGCCAGGCTGGTCTCAAACTCTTGACCTCAGGTGATCTACCCACCTCGGCCTCCCAAAGTGCTGGGATTACAGGCATGAGCCACCACGCCCGGCCAAGAAGAATCATCTTTTATGACACTTGAAAATTATATGGAATTCAGATTTCAGTGTCCATAAGGGAAATGTCATTGGAATATGCTGTCTCATTTGTGTATTTCCTATGGCTGCTTTTGTGCTCCAACAGCAGAACCTGGTAATTGTGACAGAGACAGAATAGTCTGCAAAGCCTAAGGTATTTACTAGCTGGCCATCTACAGAGAAAATGTTTGCCAACCAGTGCAGTATGGGTCCACTAAGCAGAGATTCTGAAATTAGTGTTTTCGCTCAAAGAGTTAAAGGGCTTTCACAGGCTGGGCGCGGTGGCTCACGCCCGTAATCCCAGCACTTTAGGAGGCCAAGGCAGGTGGATCACCTGAGGTCAGGAGTTAGAGACCATCCTGGCCGACATGGTGAAAACCCATCTCTATTAATAACACAAAAATTAGCTGGGCATGGTGGCACATGCCTGTAATCCCAGCTACTCGGGAGGCTGAGGCAGGAGAATTGCTTGAGCCTGGGAGGTGGAGGTTTCAGTGAGCTGAGATCATGCCATTGCACCTCAGCCTGAGTGACAAGAGTGAAATTCATCTCAAAAAAAAAAAAAAAAAAAAAGGCTTTCGCAGGTTGGTTGGTTGTATGAAATGTGGACCGGAAGGTAAATGAGTAAATGAAGCTGAAATGCCAGAATTGCCTTGCTGTCCTGCAAAGAGAAGGATCCAAAGGCTTAGGGGGATTGAAATGCAGAGTGCATTCGTCATGGAAGACCTATTTACCCACCACGGGAGGATCCAGAGGACACACCTTTCACCACTGTGGTAAATACATTTTTGAGAGGAGCTTCAGCATCCTTGAAGAGCTCTGTGGTCTTTTTTTCTCTTTTGGTTAGAAATTACAGTGGAGGCCAGGCGAGGTGTCTCACCCCTGTAATCCTAGCACTTTGGGAGGCCGAGGCAGGCAGATCATTTGAGGTCAGTAGTTCGAGACCAGCCTAGCCAGCATGGTGAAATCCTGTCTCTACTTAAAAAAAATACAAAAATTAGCTGGGCATGGTGGCGTGTACCTGTAGTCCCAGTTACTCGGGAGGCTGAGGCAGAATAGCTTGAACCTGGGAGGCGGAGGTTGCAGTAAGCCAAGATCCTGCCACTGTACTTCAGTCTGGGCAACAGAGTGAGACTCCATCTCAAAAAAAAAAAAAAAAAAAAAAAAAAAAAGAAGAAGAAGAAAAAAGAAATTACTGTGGGAATTGCTATAATTTCCCATTGAACTGGGATCCCTAAATACAATGTGGATAATGAGATCCTGGGATAGCAGGGGTCAAGCGGCAGTACTTACTTGCCAAAACCATGGTGCACAGGTGCTGTAATGAACAGCAGAGCCAAAATAGTAACCAGAATGATCTGACTCACAGAGACCTATGCATTCATTGGCTCGTTGATCATGACATCCCTTGAAAAGAATAATATGAGTAATCTATTAAAGTCTTTTTTTTTTTTTCCCCAGATAGGGTCTCACTCTGTCACCCAGGCTGGAGTGCAGAATCATGGCTCACTGCTGCCTTGACCTCCCGGGGTCAAGCGCTCCTCTCATCTTAGCCTCCTGAGTAGCTAGGACTACAGGCACATGCCACCACACCCAGCTAATTTATTACATATATATATATAAATGTATGTGTGTGTGTGTGTGTGTGTGTATTTAGACAGAGTTTCACTCTTGTTGCTCAGGCTGGAGTGCAACAGCACAATCTTGGCTCGCTGCAACCTCTGCCTCCTGGGTTCGAGCGATTCTCCTGTCTCAACCTCCCAAGTAGCTGGGATTAGAGGCACGCGCCACCACGCCTGGCTAATTTTGTATTTTTAGTAGAGACAGGGTTTCTCCATGTTGGTCAGGCTGGTCTCGCACTCCAGGCCTCAGGTGATCAGCCCGTCTCAGCCTCCCAAAGTGCTGGGATTACAGGCGTGAGCCACTGCGCCCGGTCACTAATTTTTTTTTTCTTTTTTTTTGTTTGAGACAGAGTTTTGCTCTTGTTGCCCAGGCTGGAGTGCAATGGTACAATCTCGGCTCACCACAACCTCCGCCTCCTGGGTTCAAGTGGGTTTCCTGCCTCAGCCTCCCGAGTAGCTGGGATTACAGGTATGTGCCACCATGCCCAGCTAATTTTGTAATTTTAGTAGAGACGGAGTTTCTCCATGTTGATCAGGCTAATCTCGAACTCCTAACCTCAGGTGATCCACCCTCCTTGGCCTCCCAAAGTGCTGAGATTACAGGTGTGTGCCACTGTGCCTAGCCCCCGGACACTAATTTTTTATTTTTATTTTTATTTTTTTGAGATGGAGTCTTGCTCTGTTGCCCAGGCTGGAGTGTAGTGGTGCAATCTCAGCTCACTGCAACCTCCGCCTCCCAGGTTCACGCCATTCTCCTGCCTCATCCTCCCAAGTAGCTGGGACTACAGGTGCCCGCCACCATGCCCAGCTAATATTTTTGTATTTTTTAGTAGAGATGAGGTTTCACCATGTTAGCCAGCATGGTCTCGATCTCTGGACCTCGCGATGCGTCCGCCTCGGCCTCCCAAAGTGCTGGGATTAAAGGCGTGAGCCACCGCACACAGCCCCTGGCCACTAATTTTTATATATATTTTGTAGAGCCAGGGTCTTACTTTGTTTATCAGGCTGGTCTCAAACTCCTGGCCTCAACTGATCCTCCCTCCTTGGCCTCCAAAAGTGTTGAGGCTACAGGCAGGCATGAGCCACTGCACACATCCTATTAAATTCTTACTTGATCTGTATAAGCAGAAGAGTTATGGAGTGAATGAAGTCTAATTTGAATCACCAAAACAGAGAATCATGGCCTCTCAACCAGTTTCTACACTTGAGGCAATTTTCAGACTCAGAGACCAGAATCCCTTGAATGAAAGGGAGGACAAATGCTGTATGAAAGACCTGCTACATTGCCAAAAACATATACTGTTAGTCTTTCTCCCAGTCTTCCCCAAGGGACCTGTGGCTATTTACCAGGGTGACAGCATACTGGGGAAAAGGAAGGAGTCAGACTTTCCAGGGATTATTGGACACTGGCTCTGAATTGACACTTTTTTTCTGGAGACCCAAAATGTCACTGTGGTCCCTCATCACAGTAAAGGTTTATGGAGGTCAGGTGACTGATGGAGTTTTAGCTCAGGTCCTACTTATGGTGGGCCCAGTGAATGCTCAGATCAATCCTGTGGCTATTTCCCCAGCTCTGAATGCATAATTGGAATAGATACACTCAGCAACTGGCAGAATCCCTGCATTGGTTCCCTGACCTGTGGTGTAAGGGCTATTACAGTAGGAAAGGCTAAATGGAAGCCACGAGGGCTGCCTCTACTTGCAAAATTAGTAAACCAAAACCACCCTGCATTTGCAGAGACTTCAGAGATGAGTACCCCATCAAGGACTTAAAAGATACAGGAGTGGTGATTCTCATCACATCCCCATTCAACTTACCTATTTGGCCTGTGCAGGAAACAGATGAATCTTGGAGAATGACAGTGGATTATCAAAAACTTAATCAGACAGTAACTCAACTGCACTGCTGTTCCAGATATGATTTAACTGCTTGAGCAAATTGGCATGTTCCCTGATACCTGGTATGCAGCTACTGACTTGGCAAATGCTTTTTGCTCCATCCCTGTCCATAAAGACCACCAGAAGCAGTTTGCTTTCAGCAACACCTTCACTGTCCTATCTCAGGGATATATGAACTCTCCAGTTTTTTTTTTTTTTTTTTTTGAGATGGAGTCTCGCTCTGTCGCCCAGGCTGGAGTGCAGTGGCGCGATCTCGGCTCACTGCAAGCTCCGCCTCCTGGGTTTTTACGCCATTCTCCTGCCTCAGCCTCCTGAGTAGCTGGGACTACAGGCGCCCGCCACCGCGCCCGGCTAATTTTTTGTATTTTTAGTAGAGACGGGGTTTCACCGTGGTCTCGATCTCCTGACCTTGTGATCCGCCCGCCTCGGCCTCCCAAAGTGCTGGGATTACAGGCGTGAGCCACCGCGCCCGGCCGTTTTTTTTTTTTTTAAAGATGGACTCTCGGCCGGGCGTGGTGGCTCACGCCTGTAATCCCAGCACTTTGGGACGCTGAGGCGGGTGGATCACAAGGTCAGGAGATCGAGACCACCCTGGTTAACACAGTGAAACCCCGTCTCTATTAAAAATACAAAAATTAGCTGGGCGTGTTGGCGGGCGCCTGTAGTCCCAGCTACTCAGGAGGCTGAGGCAGGAGAATGGCATGAACCCAGGAGGTGGAGCTTGCAGGGAGCTGAGATTGCACCACTGCATTCCAGCCTGGGTGACAGAGTGAGACTCCGTCACAAACAAACAAACAACAACAACAAAAACCTCTGCCTCCCAGGTTCAAGTGATTTTCCTGCCTCAGCCTCCTGAGTAGCTGGGATTACAGGCCTGTGACACCACACCTGGCTAATTTTTTTGTATTTTTAGTAGAGACAGGGTTTCACCATGTTGGCCAGGATGGTCTCAAACTCCTGACCTCAGGTGAGCCGCCCGCCTCAGCCTCCCAAAGTGCTGAGATTACATATATGAGCCATGACACCCAGCTCCATGGATTTTCACAGTATTGCTTCTGATGAAGCAGCTCACTTCACTGCATATGAGATGTGGAAATGCGCCTAGAATTCATTGGTCATTCCATATGGTGAATTCACCATATGGAATTCACCATAATTGACTGGTCTTACCATGTTCCCATTAGCCTGAAGCAGCTGGTTTGACAGAATAGTGAATTGCCTTTTGAAGACTCAGTGACAATGCCATCTAGGTGACAATACTTTGCAGGGCTAGGGCAATGCCCTGCAGGATGCTGTACATCCTCTAAATCAGTGTCCAGCATATGGTGCTATTTCTCTTACAGCCAGGTTTCACAGGGCCAGGAGTCAAAGGGTAGAAATTAGGAGTGGCTCCAATCACCTTTATTTATTTATTTAAGATGGAGTCTTGCTCTGTCACTAGGCTGGAGTGCAGTGGCACGATCTCAGCTCACTGAAACCTCTGGCTCTCTTGTTCAAGTGATTCTCCTGCCTCAGCCTCCCGAGTAGTTGGGATTACAGGCACACACCACCATGTCTAGCTAAGTTTTGTATTTTTAGTAGAGATGGGGTTTCACCATGTTGGCCAGGATGGTCTTGATCTTCTGACCTCATGTTCTGCCTGCCTCGGCCTCCCAAAGTGCTGGGATTACAGCTGTGAACCACCGCGCCCGGCCTCCAATCACTTTTATCCCTACCGATGCACTAGCAGCATTTCTGCTGCCTGTCCCCATGACCTTAGGCTCTGCTAATTTAGAGGTTGGTTCCAAAGGGAGAAATGCTTCCACTAGGCAACACAATGATTACATTGAACTGGAGGTTGAGGCTGCCACTCAGTCGCCTTGTGCTCTCCTTACCCAAAATTAATAGGCAAAGAAGGAGGTCACTGTACTGGCTGGGATGACTGGCCTTGATTACCAAGGGGACCCTGTATTGCTGCTACACAACAGAGGTAAGGAAGAGTATTATCTGGAATACAGGAGCTCCCTTAGGGCATCTGTTAATACAGACAGTCTTTGTCTTATGATGATTTGACTTACGATTTTCTTGACTTTATGATGGGCAGAAGTGATACACATTCAGTAGAAACTGTTCTTTGAATTGTCAATTTTGGTCTCTTCCTGGGCTAGCAATATAGAGTACAATGCTTTCTCATGATGCTGGGCAGTGGCGGTGACTGTGACTCCCAGTCAGCCACACGATTATGAGGGTAGACAGCTGATATTGTATTCTACAGTGCGCTGTATTTAATAAATTACGTGAGATAGTCAACATATCTAGTCAACAAAATAGGCTTTGTGTTAGATGATTTTGCCTAACCACAGGCTAATGGAAGTGTTCTGAGCACATTTAAGGGCTGAGCTATGATGTTCAGTAGGTTAGATGCATTAAGTGAATTTTCAATTTAGGGTATTTACAACTTAAGATGGATTTATGAGGGCCAGATGCAGTGGCTCACACCTGTAATCTCAGCGCTCAGGCCAAGGCAGGCAGATCACCTGAGCCCAGGAGTTCAAGAATGGCCTGGGCCACATGGTGAAACCCCGTCTCTACTAAAAATACAAAAAATTTAGCCAGGCGTGATAGTGCATGGAGGCTGAGGTGGGAGGATCACCTGAGCTTGGGAAGTAGAGGCTGCAGTGAGCCAAGATTGCACCACTGCCCTCCAACCTGGGTGATAGAGACCCCATCTCAAAAAAAAAAAAAAATGGATTTATCAGGACATAACCTCATTGTAAGTGGAGGAGCATCGGTACCACGTCCTGTGACTAAAATAAACAAAAGTGACAACAGCCTAATTCAGGCAGGAATATTAATGGTCCAGGAATCTCAGGAATGAAGGTTTGGGTCACCCCACCAGGCAAAGAACCATGACCAGATGAGGTGCTTGCTAAGGGAAAAGGAAATACAGAAAGGGCAGTGGAGGAAGGGAATTATAAAGACCAGCTCTGACCACATGACCAGTTGCAGAAATGAGGACAGTAATAACTATGAGTATTTCTTCCTTATTTTGTTATGAATGTTTGTATATAGATTAACCAAATATTTTTGTTTTCTTCCCTCTTACTCCCTTATCATCTAACATGAGATGTATTAATAATTTAAGCGGGGTGCGGGGGCTCACGCCTATAATCCCAGCTTTTTGGGAGGGCAAGGCAGGCAATTACTTGAGGCTGAGGAGTTTGAGACCAGTCTGGGCAACATGGCAAAATTCCTGTCTCTACAAAAAATACAAAAAATTAGCTGGGGGTGGTGGCGTGCACCTGTAGTCCCAGCTACTGGGGAGACTGAGGCGGGAGGATTGCCTGAGCCCAGGAGGTGGAGGCTACAGTGAGCCGAGATTGTACCACTGCACTCCAGCCTGGGTGATACAGTGAGGCCCTGTCTCAAAATAAACAACTAAATAAAATAATAATTAACTTTATATTACGGTATTTAGGTTACAGGATATCAAAAGAGAAGAATGAACATTATCCAGGGATTTTGTATCTTCTCCTGGGGAAGGGTTGGTGTGTTTTTGGTTGCATGCAGGATAGTTGTACCATGTTAGGTGTTAAGTATGACTTTGTTATTGTGTGTATTTGGAAATGAAGTGTGGTTTAAGGATATCAATGAGGAAAATTAAAATTCTTCCATGATTTTTAAAACTATTTTCTTTAGCCTCAGTCTAGTTAGTCTTTCCTACTAGATTGATTGATGGATTGATTGATTGACGGAGACAGACTCTCACTCTGTCACCCAGGCTGGAGTGCAGTGGTGCAATCACAGTTCACTACATCCTTGACCTCCTGGGCTCAAGTGACCCTCCCACCACAGCCTCCAGAGTAGCTGGGACTACAGGCACATGCCACGACACTCCGCTAATTTTTGTATTTTTTTGTAGAGACGGGGGTCTTGCTACGATGTTCAGGCTGGCCTCAAACTCGTGGGCTCAAGCAATCTTCAGGTTCCCAAAGTGCTGGAATCACAGGTATGAGCCATTGCACCCAGCTTCCCTATCTTTTTAAAAAGGAGATGGAGTTGCAGCCTCCTTTTTTTTTTTTTTGTGACAGGGTCTCACTCTGTCACCCAGGCTGGAGTGCAGTGACGTGATCTCAGCTCACTGCAACTTCTGCCTCCTGGCTCAAGCAAACCTCCCACCTCAGCCTCCCGAGTGGCTGGGACCACAGGCATGTGCCACCACACCAGGCTAATTTTTTTTTTTTTTGAGACGGAGTCTTGCTCTGTCACCCAGGCTGGAGTGCAGTGGCCGGATCTCAGCTCACTGCAAGCTCCGCCTCCCGGGTTTACGCCATTCTCCTGCCTCAGCCTCCCGAGTAGCTGGGACTACAGGCGCCTGCCACCTCGCCCGGCTAAGTTTTTGTATTTTTAGTAGAGACGGGGTTTCACTGTGTTAGCCAGGATGGTCTTGATCTCCTGACCTCGTGATCCGCCCGTCTCGGCCTCCCAAAGTGCTGGGATTACAGGCTTGAGCCACCGCGCCCGGCCGCTAATTTTTGTATTTTTAGTAAAGACAAGTGTCTTGCCGTGTTGCCCAGGCTGGTCTCGAACTCCTGAGCTCAAGCGGTCCTCCTGCCTTGGCCTCCCAAAGTGCTGGGATTACAGGTGTGTGCCACTGCACAAGTGCCCCCTTTATCCTATACCAATTCCCACATAGACACAGAAGTATTGTTGCTGTCTAATCCATTCTAAGTGTTCAATTTCTCTATTCCCACACCAATACCATATATGTAATTTACTGTCGCTTTATAACATTTTGATTGGGCCAGCTACTTCATTGTTCTATTTTCTCAAAAATGTCTTGCTTGGCTACTCTTTTTTCTTTTTTTTTTTGAGATGGAGTCTTGCTCTGTTACCCAGGCTGGAGTGCAATGGTGCGATCTCGGTTCACTCCCGGATTCACGCCATTCTCCTGCTCAGCCTCCCAAGTAGCTGGGACTACAGGCACCCGCCACCACGCCTGGCTAATTTTTTGTATTTTTAGTAGAGACGTGGTTTCACTGTGTTAGCCAGGATGGTCTCGATCTCCTGATCTCGTGATCCGCCCACCTCGGCCTCCCAAAGAGCTGGGATTACAGGCGTGAGCCACCGCGCCCGGTCTACTCCCTCCTTTTAAAGCAAGGCAGGAGCAGAGTCCGGGTGAGTTTTGTCCCTGGCACGGGTGCCTGTGCAGGCCATCACTCTGTCTACCATGGGATGTAAATCCTGGGTCAAGGCTCACCTGGAATTTCTCCTGTCTAGGAAATCTTCTCTGGTCACCCTAGCCCACCAGGTTGTCCTGTCCCTGGCACTGGTGTATTGTGGGGTGGTCCCTTCAGTCACTTCAGTCATATGTTGCTTATGGCTATCTGCCCTCCAGCATCCTTCGATCTCCCCGTCCATGTAGCCAAGTCACTGAGCCCTGCTATGTGCCTGGCCCTCAGCCAGGCACTGGGCTACTGGAAATGGTGCTGGCACCTCCATAGCCCAGAGAATTGGGACCTCTGTGTCATGGATTGAATTGTCTTCCCCCCCCCAAATTCATGTCTTGAAGTCCTAAACTCCAGCACCCCAGAATGTGACCTTATTTGAAAATAGGGGCCGGAGGCAGGTGGATCACTTGAGAACAGAGTGAGACTCCATCTAAAAAAAAAAAAAAAAAAAAAAAAAAAGGCCAGGCGTGGTGGCTCACACCTGTAATCCCAGCACTTTGGGAGTCCGAGGTGGGCGGATCACAAGGTCAGATCGAGACCATCCTGGCTAACACGGTGAAACCCTGTCTCTACTAAAAATACAAAAAACTAGCTGGGTGTGGTGGCAGGCACCTGTAGTCCCAGCTACTCGGGAGGCTGAGGCAGGAGAATGGCGTGAACCCGGGAGGCGGAGTTTTCAGTGAGCTGAGATCGCGCCACTGCACTCCAGCCTGGGCAACAGAGCAAGACTCCGTCTCAAAAAAAATAAAGGCCAGCTGCTGTGGCTCACTCCTGTAATCCCAGCACTTTGGGAGGCCAAGGTGGGCGGATCACCTGAGGTTGGGAGTTTGAGACCAACCTGACCAACATGGAGAAACACCATCTCTACTAAAAATACAAAAAATTAGCCGGGCATGGTAGCATCGTGTGCCTGTAATCCCAGCTACTCGAGAGGCTGAGGCAGGAGAATCGCTTGAACCCAGGAGGTGGAGGCTGTGGTGAGTCGAGATCACGTCATTGCACTCCAGCCTGGGCAATGAGAACGAAACTCTGTTTCAGAAAAAAAAGGAAAAAAATTGAAAATAGGGTCACTGCTGATGTAATTAGCTAAAATGAGGTTATTAGGGTTGGCCCTAATCTAATATGACTGGTGTCTTCATAAAAGGGGGAAATTTGGACAGAGACAGGCACGCCTGCAGGGAGAACACCATATGAAGACGAAGGCAGAGGTCCGGGTGATGCTTCTACAAGCCAAGGAGCACCAACAGTTGCCAGAAGCTAGGAGAGCCTGGAACCGAGTCTTCCTCACAGCCCTCAGGAGTCAATGTCGCCAACACCTCGATCTTGGACTTTGAGCCTCCAGAACTGGGAGCTATGCAAGCTCCCAAGTTTGTGGTACTTTGTTAGGGTGGCCCTAGCAAACTCATACACTCTGATAGAAGCCTGTGTGAGTTTCCTGATACTGACTGGGAGGTTAGGAAGGGCTTCCTAGAGGAGGAGATGCTGAGCTGGGGTTTCAAGGATGGGTAGTTTATCAGGCAAGAACATTCCAGGCAGAGTGAAGAACATATGCAAACCCCAGGAGGTATAGTGACCATCAGAGACTCTTCCTTGAACTTTTCTTTCCTTTTTTTTTGAGACAGAGTCTTGCTCTGTCGCCCAGGCTGGAGTGCAGTGGCACAATCTTGGCTCATTGCAACCTCTGCCTTCCAGGTTCAAGTGATTCTCCTGCCTCAGCCTCCTGAGTAGCTGGGACTACAGGCGTGTACCTCTGTGCCCAGCTAATTTTTGTATTTTTAGTAGAGACAGGGTTTCCCCATGGTCACCAGGCTGGTCTCGAACTCCCGACCTCAAGTGATCCACCCGTCTCAGCCTCCCAAAGTGCTGGGATTACAGGCGTGAGCCACTGTGCCTGGTTTTTTCTTTTTTTTTTTTTTTTGAGATGGAGTCTCGCTCTGCTGCCCAGGCTGGAGTACAGTGGTGTGATCTCAGCTCACTGCAACCTCCGCCTCCCAGGTTCAAGCGATTCTCTCACCTCAACCTCCCGAGTAGCTACGATTACAGGTGTGCACCATCACACCTGGCTAATTTTTGTATTTTCAGTAGAGCTGAGGTTTCACCACGTTGGTCAGTCTGGTCTCAAACTCCTGACCTCAAGTGATCCACCTGCCTTGGCCTCCCAAAGTGCTGGGATTGCATGCAAGAGTCACCGCACCCGGCCCTCCTTGAACCTTTCTTTGATTTTCTCTACTTCCTGCCCTGCCCAAGCATCTGAGACCTGGCAACTCCCTTGCTCGAAGATAACAGAAAAATTATTTTTACCAGGAGGGCCTCTTGGACCCAGGTGGTGATGTGCATCATTCTCACCAGCAGGGGGTGCTCACACAATTGTAGGTGAAGGAAGGGTGGCTGGGGGCACAGGTACTGAGCAACCTTCTGGCATTTGTCAGGGTCCAAGGTCCCTGCTCGCAGGGGCAAGTGCGCCCAGCCCTGGAGAAACTAGGGTGGGCAGCCCTGTGCCGGCCTCAGGACACACAGCACCCTGGGAGGACAGACACCCAGACACATGGTCCTCCTTACAAGTACTTTATTTCCATTACAATAGTGCCACACCAAAACTACAGTAGCACAAAACATAATACAAAAAATAGATTCCCAGCTCCCAACTCCACGTCCACGCACCCACAGAGAAGCCAGCCCTATGGCTCCCCAGGCCTAAGGGGAGGGGTCTCACTTCATCTTCCTTAAAGCTTTGGAGGGGGTAGTAGCAGTGGCAGGGGCTTCCACCCCTGTTGGGCCTGAGCCCTCTTCTTCCCCAACCCACCGCCGGCCCCGGCAGACCTGAGCCAGGAGTGTGGTCTCCATTCCCTCGGGCTGCACCCCCAGCCCTAGGACACCTGCCTCAGTCCAGGGGGTCCAAGCCCACGGTGCTGGTGCTGACACTGCAGGACCATCTCCACGTGGAAGGCAGGAGGGTCAGGGGAGGGGAGGCAGAGGGGACACCATGGCTGGGAGAAGCCCACCTCTATGTGGCAAGCAGACTACGGCCGCCTCCTACCCCAGCTCCTTCTCGGGTTCCTGTCTCCTCTGCAGAGCTACCAGGATTGCTGCGTGCTGGGACCAGGGCCTCCCTCTGCAATCCACTCTCGACACCCTGCACCAGCTCGGAGGCTGACCCCGAGGTGGCAGGCGTGTCCCTGTGCTGTCTGCTTCCTCTCAGGCAGGAGGATTCCAGCTTCCCGGGTGAGGGGAACCCACTCTCCGGGCAGGGCTGGGTCAGGAGGACTGGGCTGCTGAGGTGGAAAAGCGGTGGCTGTGGAGGGCACGTGCTGCCCCCGCCTCTGTCTTGGGGCCTGGCTTCCCCACTGGACGGCAGAGACCGCTCCAGGTGCTTCCACTTGGTGGAGCCTGTCAATCTGCTATTGGAGAAGCTGTGGTCTCAGGCAAGGGACAGACACCACCGGCCAGACTGGGTTGAGGAACCTTCCTCTCGCAGTGTCCTCTGGCTAAAAGCATCCCTCAAAGGGGAGTCCATCCATCTAGCTACAAGTACTATCTTGATTCAACCCAGGGGCCAACAATGCGCTGCCACCCAGGGTAAGTCCAGCAGTTCTGCAGTCTTCCGATGCCCCACGTCGCGGACCTGCAGGCCAGAGCTCCTGGGCTGCCGTGGGGGTTAGCCCTGCAGGCACCGGGGAAATGGGGCTACAGCCTGTGCTTCCGTCAGGACACCTGGGGGCTGCACTGAGGAGGCCAAGGAGCATCTAGGGGCAGGGGCTGTCTCCTTGGGGTGGAGACTGGTGGCTGCAGCCTCAGATAAGGCACTAGAGGACTGGACTGGTCCTGGGAGCCAGGCCCAGCCATGCGGTGGATGACGGTGCTTAGAGAGGGAGAGGATTTGGGTCCTGCGGGAGGTGAGAGCTGTTTTCTCTTTTCTTTCTTTTTTTGAGACAGAGTCTCCCTCTGTCACCCAGGCTGGAGTGCAGTGGCGCGATCTCAGCTCACTGCAACCTCTGCCTCCTGAGTTTAAGCGATTCTCTTGCCTCAGCCTCCCGAGTAACTGGGATTACAGGTGCCTGTCACCACACCCAGCTTATTTTTGTATTTTTTTTAGTAGAGATGGGGTTTCACCACATTGGCCAGGCTGGTCTCGAACTCCTGACCTCAGGTGATCCGCCCACCTTGACTTCCCAAAGTGCTGGGATTACAGGAGTGAGCCACCGTACCCGGCCTATTTTCTCTTTTCTCCTTTCCTGGGGAAGAGGTTGGCCAGACAGACCCTGGTGTGGCTGGGATGGGGGACTGCTGCAGAGAGGTAATGGGCCCCTGAGATAGACATGGGACAGCCTGAAAAGGTGGGACCGAGAGGGGACACCTGTGGCCAGCAGTGTATCTCCAATAGAGTCTCACCCTGCAGGGCTCCTGCAGTCTGGCTTCAGGGTGCTTGGTACGCCCAGATGATGTTTGAGGGTCCTGACCTGGCCTCATTCTGCCGTAGCCATCAGTCCCCTGCTGTGGCTTTGGGGATCAGAACTTCCCTGCTAGGGCTCCCACTGTTGGACTCAGGGGACAGAGGCAGGCTAGCTGAAGGGGCAGTGCCCATGAGCTGGGACCTCCCAGAGCCGGCTCCTCCCTCTGCCTGGCCTCCACACCTCTACTGGTCTCCATGCCTCTGCACGAGGTGACAGGAGCTGAAATCACACATCCCAAGAGCCAAGGCAGCTGTCTGATTTGGAGACTTGCTCTGTGGCCCAGGGATCCCTGCCTCAGCCCAGCCCCACAGGGAGTGGGGAAGAGGGATCCCTGCCTCAGCCCAGCCCCACAGGGAGTGGGGAAGAAAGGGGGTAAATCAGTGGGGCTTCCCTTGTCCACAGGTTATTTAGAAAAACAGAACATAATAAATATACCAATTCTTTCCTTAAAAAAAAAAAGTGTTTAAATGCGTTTTTCCCTGAAGATTTCCAGTGTATTCCACAATGTTTAAAAAATAGTTTCCCCAAAAATATATCTTGAAAGCATTTGACACAGTGGTATTTGTAGCGTATCTGGCGCTTGTCAGCATGGGGCCCAGGCCTGATGAGCCACCCGCCCGACACCCGAATGCCCGCTGAAGGTGGCGCACGTGTGTGCCTGGATGTCCGGCTCTTCACAGGGGTCAGATGGTGGGTTCTGTTGAGAGCCGACACCATGGGCTCGGTTCCAGCTGAAAGCCCTCCAGTGCGGGGAAGCAGAGCCCCGGGTGGCCAAGCGGGCTGAGCAATGCCCTGGAGGCTGGACGGGGGGCTCGTCCTCAGCCCCTTCCCCTCCTCCGTCTTGGCTCTCTCCGCTTCGTCCTTACCAGACTTCGCATTTGTGAGGCGGGTTCATGGGCGAGCCAGGTGAGCAGTGGAAGTGTTCTGAGAACTCCTTGGAATTGGAGAGGGAGCCGATCACCCGGAAGCGAGAGGGGCTGTGGGGGTCGGTGATGAGGCCTTCGTGGGAGCTCTCAGGTGTGCGGACGGAGCACCAGACCTTTGAAGGGACAAGAGAGAGAGGCCAGGGTCACTGTGGGGCCCTGGGGCTGCCAGACTGTCCCCATTATAACAGCAGGGGAGGCCAGGTGCAGTGGCTCACACCTGTAATCCCAGCACTCTGGGAGCCAAGGTGGGAGGGCTGCTTGAGCCCAGGAGTTCATGACCAGCTTGAGCAACATGGCAAGACCCCATCTCTACAAAAAAAAAAAATTAACCAGGCGTGGTGGTGTGCACTACGGTCCCAGCTCCTGGGAGGCTGAGGCGGGAGGATCACTGGAGCTGGGGAAGTCAAGGCCGCAGTGAGCTGAGATTGTGCCACTGCATTCCAGCCTGGGTGACCGAGTGAGATCCTGTCTCAAAAAACAAAATAAGGCTGGGTGTGGTGGCTCATGCCTATAATCCCAGCATTCTGAGAGGCCAAGGAGGGGTGAATCGTTTGAGGCCAGGAATTTGAGACCAGCCTGACAAACATGGTGAAACCCTGGCTGTGCTAGAAATACAAAAATTAGCTGGGTGTGGTGGTGCATCCTATAATCCCAGCTACACGGGAGGATGAGGCAGGAGAATCACTTGAACCCGGGAGGTTGATGTTACAGTGAGCTGAGATCATGCCATCACACTCCAGGCTGGGCAACTGAGGGAAGACTCCGGCTCCAAAAACACAAAACTCAGAAAAACAACACCAGGGGGATGAGGCCCCAAACTGATCCTGAGATCCCGGGGAGTCAGGAGGACCCCCTGAGTGGGTCAGGAAGAGAAAGTGGGCTGGTGTAGGGCTGGTGTGTGCCACTCCCCATGCCAGCAGCCTCTAACGCAGTTGTCTCCAAACTGTTCTCCTTCAGCCAGCGCAGCATCTCTGTCTGAGGCACCCGCATTCGATTCCATCTGAACAAAGGACTGTGTCCAAACACCAGTTGGAAAAGCTTGGATTTAGTCCAGATCTCTCGTTTCCTGGGCAGAACAAATTGTCTAATGGCCTGGTAGCTCTGAGTGCCAGCAGAAGGCTACCAGATGAATGCCGAGTGAAGGCATGATCTGGGGCATTTTTTTTTTTTTTGAGAGTCTTGCTATGTTGCCCAGGCTGGAGTGCAGTGGCATGAACTTAGTTCACTGCAACCTCTGCCTCCCGGGTTCAAGTGATTCTCATGCCTCAGCCTCCTGAGTAGCTGAGACTACAGGCAGCCACTGCCACGTCTGGCTATTTTTTTTTGTATTTTTTCATAGAGACAGGGTTTCACTATGTTGACCAGGCTGGTCTCAAACTCCTGACCTCAGGTGATCTGCTTGCCTCGGCTGCCCAAAGTGCTGCGATTACAGGTGTGGGCTGCCGTGCCTGGCTGGGCATCTTATGTTTAAGAAATCTCTAGAACCCTAGAACCAGAAGGGTCCTGAGTGATCAGCTCGTCCTCTCATTGACCAGATCCAGGAATCCCTTCACTGGTACTTCTGGCCCTTCTGTGCATCTCTCTAATGACAGGGCACATGTGCGGTGCACGGTCCAGTGACTTGGGAAGTCCTCAATCTGTGGGGAACTTGCCTTTCGGCTCTCTGGGCTCTTGAAACATCAAGATGGCAGAATGTACCATGTGTGGCATGTTTTCCTAATGGACCCACCTGTGCAAAGCCCAGGAAGAAGAGCTGGTTATTGGTGAGGCCCAGGGTGGGCAGCGTCTGCTCAGCCCCGTTCTTCTTCACCCAGTTCTGGTAAGCCTGGGAGGAGAGAAAACCAAAGCTCAGGGGTTCCCATGGCAGGTGGTGAAGGAGGAGACTGGTATGGAGGTCTCAGGGAGCTCCCCCATGTCAGGGGAGGTACTAGTTTCCGGGGATCTGGGCCTGGGCTCAGCCTAGGGGAGCCCTTTTCTTGATGTGCACTCATTTAGCCCTATGGCTTAAAATACCTTCTACGCACTGATGGCTCTCACATTTACGCCTTCTGCTCCAGCCTCTTCCCTGATGTGTATATTTAACTGTGCCAGCTGGACAGTCAAGATGCATCTCAAACTTAACATGGTACAAACAGAATGGCAGCACGCGCGCACACACACACACACCTTCCCCATCATGGTCAAAGGTACCACCATCCATCATCTCAGGCCCCAAACCCAGAACGCTTCTTCAATTCTTCTCTTTCTCTCAGATCAAACACTGACCACTGCTCTGCTCCCGCTTCCCAGTGCTCTACCCTGTCTCCTGGCTGGACAACCTCACAACAGCTTTCTTATCAGTCTTCTGACTCAGGCTGATCCAATTCCATTCCCTTCCTGGCAAAGTAACTTTAGTGAACCTTAGGAAGCAGGTGCTGGCAACCCTTCTCTGTGGACGGCCAGAGAGTGAGTACGTTGGGATTTGTGGGCTAAGGGTCGCCATTGCAATGACTCAATTCTGCTACTACAGCAGTAAGGTAAGCCACATGGCCGGGCGTGGTGGCTCACACCTGTAATCCCAGCACTTTGGGAGGCCGAGGCGGGTGGATCACTTGAGGTCTGGAGTTTGAGACCAGCCTGGGCAACATGGTGAAATCTCATCTCTACTAAAAATACAAAAATTAGCCGAGGCGCGGTGGCGCATGCCTGTAATCCCAGCTACTCGGAAGGCTGAGGCAGGAGAATCACTTGAACCCGGAAGGCGGAGGTTGCAGTGAGCTGAGATCATGCCCCTGCGCTCCAGCCTGGGTGACAGAGTGAGACCCTGTCTCAAAAAAAAAAAAAAAAAAAGCTACAGACATGGAAACAAATGGAGCCAGCTGTGACCCCCAAGAAGCTTAATCTATAAAAACAGCCTCATAGCTAGATTTGGCCCATGGGCTGTAGTTATACTGACTTGTTTTTTAGTTTTTTTTTTTTTTTTGGAGACAGGGTCACTGTCGCCCAGGCTGGAGTGCATTGGCATAATCTTGGTTCTCTGCAACCTCCACCCCCCAGGCTCAAGTGATCCTCCCACCTCAGCCTCCTGGAGGAATCACAGATGCACACCACCATGCTCAGCCAATTTTTTTGTATTTTTGGTAGAGACGGGGTTTCACCATGTTGCCCAGGCTGGTCTTGAAGTCGAGTTTGTGATCCACCTACCTCGGCCTCCCAAAGTGCTGGGATTACGGGTGTGAGCCATGGTGCCCAGCTGACTCTTGTTCTATTTTTATTTATTTATTTTTTTGAGACAGAGTCTCCCTTTGTCACCCAGGCTGGAGTGCAGTGGTACAATCTCGGCTCACTGCAACCTTCACCTCCCAGGCTCAAGCAATCCTCCTACCTCAGCCTCCTGAGTAACTGGAACCACAGATGCACATCACCATGCCACGCTAATTTTTTTGTATTTTTGGTAGAGACGGGGTTTGACCATGTTGCCCAGGCTGGTCTTGAAGTTGAGCTTGCGATCCACCTACCTCGGCCTCCCAAAGTGCTGGGATTACAGGTGTGAGCCACGGCACCTAGCTGACTCTTGTTTTATTTTTATTTATTTATTTTTTTGAGACAGAGTCTCGGTCTCTCGCTCTGTTACCCAGGCTGGAGTGCAGTAGCCCAATCTTGGCTCACTGCAACCTCTGCCTCCCGGGATTAAGTGATTCTCATGCCTCAGCCTCCCAAGTAGCTGGGATTACAGGCATGAGCCACTGAGCCCAGCTGACCCGTTTTAAAGGGTAAGTTGAGTCATGTCATTCCTCTATTTTAAAACCCTATTGTGTCTCTCTATCATAACCAGGACAAAACCCAAACTCCTTCCTCAGCCACAGCCAACAAGCCCAGAGTGGTCTGGTCCCTGCATTCCCTGCACTCTGCCCCGCCCATCTTCCCATCATTGGACGTGCCAGGCTTGTGTCTAGTTCGTGGCCTCTGCACTTGCTCTTCCTTTTGCTGAGACCATTTTCCCCAGCTTTTCCCAGGCTCTTCCTCATCATGTAGGTCTCAATGCAAATGTCATAACCCCAGAGAAGGCCTGCCGTGGCCAGCGTCCCCCCATTATTCCTCTTACCCCGTTATTGCTTATTACTTTGCCCCAGTTTATATTCATCGCCTCATCAATAGCTGACACTATCTTACAGATTTATTGTATTTTTTTTTTTTTTTTTTAGTAGAGACGGGGTTTCACCGCTTTAGCCAGGATGGTCTGGATCTCCTGACCTCGTGATCCGCCCGTCTCAGCCTCCCAAAGTGCTGGGATTACAGGCTTGAGCCACCGTGCCCGGCCTATCTTACAGATTTATTATGTATTTATTTGCCTTTCTTCCCCTTCCAGCCTCCACTAAGGGTATAAGCTTTTTGAGAGCAGGATGAGCTTCAGACACAGCCCCTGCTGGGTAGATTCTCAATACCTTTCATTGACTCGTGGACTTTAAGCAACCTAATATCCAATATTTCTGGGCTCAGTTTGCTTATCTGCAAAACGGGGATTATAATACCTAACAGCAAAGCTGCTAGGAATACTCCAAGCCTGGCACTTAAGAAGGCTCAATAAATGACAGCTCTACGGATTTCTGCTCTTACTGCCGCGGTTGGGAGGAAGCCCTGTCTTCCTCTCTCTGACAGACACCTACTGTTTTTCTCTCGTGGCCTCTGTTACCTCTCCCATCTGACTCGGGGAGCATCTCTGAGTATCTCTCTGGGGTCAGCCTGTGTCTAAATCATCTTGCTTTATCTTCCCAACAACCCAATAATGCAGGTAGTAGCTAATCAGAGCCAAGTCAAGTGAGGCTCAAGGAGGTTCAGCAACTTACTCCAGAACCAGGACTTGAACCTGGAACTGGCTCCATGACCAGTGTCCCTTGCCTTGGCTGCTTAGTCCCCAGGGGCCTCCCAGACCCACAGGGGGCTGACTTGGTGGTGGCCTCCCCTGCAAAGGTGAGAACAGGCAGGCTCTTCAGGCGGATCCAGCCCGAGCCCCGTCCTGTGTCTCTGTCAGGCCAGACTCAGAAGGCACAAAGCCGTCTGGTGCCAAGCCCTTGTGGCGGGGGCCTCCACAGTCAGCCTCATGATTGGTCCTCACCACCCCCCATTTCGCAGAAGAGGAAACAGAAGCTCGCATGGCTGCTGCGCCTGCCCCGGTTGTCTGTGATGATCCTCTATAGACAGGCATCTGGATGGAGCCAGCGCTGGGCCCAGGCATGTGTGGGGAGCGGGGCTCTCACCCGATAGGCCGCCTTGAGGCCCCCGTTATCGGCGATGTTCTCCCCCAGGGTGTGCCGCCCATTCACTGGCTCCCCGTTCACGCTGTAGTTGCTGTACTGTTCAACCATGCACTCGGTCTGACGCTTGAAGGCCTCCACGGACGAGTTCTTCCACCACGGTCGGAGGTTCCCATCCTTGTCATACTCCCGTCCTGTGGGTCAGAGGGAGGCATCATGTCAAGGGAGGGAGTGGCAGAGCGGGGACCTGCTACTCCTCCCTCCTCCTGGTGAGAAGTGGTTCATCCGTCCACCCCCGTCCTCCAGCCAGCATGGGGAGACGAGGTCCCTGTGAGTGCCGAGGGACATGGGTGGGGAGGCCGGTCAGAGGCGGGAGAGGATGGAGGAGAGAGATCCAGGGAAAGTCCCATCGTGGCCTGAGGCTCCGTGGGGCTTGCTTTGTTTTCTTTTTCCTTTTTTTTTTTTTTTTTTTTTTTTGAGACAGAGTCTCACTCTGCCACCCAGGCTGGAGTACAATGGCGCAATCTCAGCTCACTGCAACCTGTGCCTCCTGGGTTCAAGTGATTCTCGTGCCTCAGCCTCCGGAGTAGCTAGGATTACAGGCACATGCCACCATGTCTAACTGATTTCTGTATTTTTTTTTTAGTAGAGACGGGGGGTCTCACCATGTTGGCCAGGCTGGTCTGGAACTCCTGACGTCAAGTGATCTGCCTGCCTCGGCCTCCCAAAGTGCTGGGATTACAGGTGTGAGTCACCGCGCCTGGCCTATTTTCAACACTGCCTAACTGACCCTGAGTAACAGATGCCTAGGAAGAGGCAGATGGAGCCAGCCGACTTAGGATCACAAGACAGGCCCAGGCCACCCAGGTCTCTGCCTCTTCCATCTCTGCCTGGGAGTCCCCAAGGTAGGAGGCAATGAGGAGGATTTTGGACATTAGTTGGGGAGGAGGGACTGACTTCAACGCCCTGATTGCAGTTGGACTGGAGAAGTCTCTGGAGTGGTGGAGAAATGTCCACTCCCTGCTAAACCTAATAGGAACCCCAAGTGCCAGACAACTTCCACGAGCGGGGCACCTCCCTACACACTTCACAGTCCTCCCAATCACCACGGGAGGGTGGAACCATCACGCTCCTTTTACAGATAAGATGTGGGGGCCTGGAGAAATGACAGCGCCTGCTAAACTTCATATAATCGGCAGGTGGCAGAGCAAGGATTTGAACCCAGATCCTTCTGTCTCCAAAGCTAACAACTTAGAAGTGAAGGGTGCAGAGCCTGTAATCCCAGCACTTTGGGAGGCCAAGATGGGCAGATCACGAGGTCAGGAGATGG
The DNA here is from genome assembly GCF_049350105.2 of Macaca mulatta. Classification (NCBI taxonomy): domain Eukaryota; kingdom Metazoa; phylum Chordata; class Mammalia; order Primates; family Cercopithecidae; genus Macaca; species Macaca mulatta. The sequence continues at coordinate 219,720,712 of NC_133406.1, read as the reverse complement.
AGACCATCCTGGCTAACACAGTGAAACCCCGTCTCTACTAAAAATACATAAATTAGCTGGGCGAGGTGGCGGGCGCCTGTAGTCCCAGCTACTCGGGAGGCTGAGGCAGAAGAATGGTGAGAACCCGGGAGGCGGAGGTTGCAGTGAGCCGAGATCACACCACTGCACTCCAGCCTGGGCGACAAAGAGAGACTCCATCTCAAAAAAACAATAATAATAAATAAATAAAATAAAAAAGAAGTGAAGGGTACAGAAAGCAGAGGCAGTGGGGCCTGGAAGACGACTGGCCCAGTCTGAAGGGGCCTAAGGAACCTGTACCAGGCAGTGGTGTGATCATAATCATAGTTCACTGGAGCCTCAAACTCCTGGGCTCAAGTGAGCCTCCTACCTCAGCCTCCCAAGTAGCTAGGACTATTAAAATTTTGCCACCACGCCTGGCTAAATTTTTACTTTCTTAGTAGATCCATTTTATTTTATTTTATTGAGAGGGAGTCTCGCTCTGTCACCCAGGCTGGAGTGCAATGGCACAATCTCAGCTCACTGCAACCTCTGCCTCCCAGATTCAAATGATTCTCCTGCCTCAGCCTCCTGAGTAGCTGGGATTACAGGCACCAGCCACCATGCCCAGGTAATTTTTGTATTTTTAGTAGAGACAGGGTTTCGCCATGTTGGCCAGGCTGGTCTCAAACTCCTGACTTCAGGTGATCTGCCTGCCTTGGCCTCCCACAGCTCTGGGATTACAGGCATAAGCCACCATGCCCACCCTAATTTTTTTTTTAGTAGAGATGGAGGTCCTGCTATGTTGCCCAGGCTGGTCTCAAACTCCTACCCTCAAGCAATTCTCCTCTAAAAGCACTGACATTACAGGCATGAGCCATCGTGCCCAGCTGGAAGTCGTACCTTGATCATCAAAAGCATGAGTCAGTTCATGGCCCACGACGACACCGATGCCACCAAAGTTTAAGGCCCTGGAGGGAAGGACACAAAGATGGAGGTGATGCTTTGAGAGGAGGGCCTCTCCCTCTTGCCCAGGTATGGGAACCTCAGTTCCTGGGCTTGGAGACATAACAAAATTCCACAGGGCTCTGTGTGGATAAGGGTGTGGTCATGGCCTGGGTCTCCAGCGAGGCCCGTGAAGCCAGACAGAGGCTGGGCACAGTCTGTGTGGTCGGCTGTGCCCACTGGGCACCACGCACTGTGCTAGATGCTCTACAGACAGAACTGTCCTCTTCAGTCATTGCAAAAGAGTTAGCCATGGTCACCACTGACCAGCTCTATTCATGAGTAGACCAAGGCTGGGAATGGGTCAATTGCTTTGCCCAAGGGCCACACAGTCATCAAATAGCAGACATGGGATTCAAACGGAGACAGCAGCCTTAACCCTCCCCACTCCCCAGCTCTGACTGTGCTATAACATTGTCAGGGGGGGCGCTTCCCTTAGGTAGGGCTCTTAATTCCATGAGATGCTCCCAATACCCACTGTGCAGGGCTTCCAGATCTCACTGGAGGGAAGGAAAGTGGGTGAGGATGTTGCTTCCTCTGCAACATCTCTGACCGCCCAAGCCACCTGGACCACTGGGGCAGAGATCACACGGTGAGACTGGCTTGGTCATATGGGCCATGGGACTGGGCTGGGGGTTCACTGAGGGTTGGGGAAAAGAATTGGGGTAGGGGCCCCAGAGGCAGCCTACTTGGGTGAGGAACGCGTGTAGAATGGTGCCTGTAGGATCCCGGCCGGAAACACAATCTCATTCTTGGTGGGCGAGTAGTAGGCGTTCACCATGGGCGGGGTCATGCTCCACCTACAAGCAACACACACGTGGGAGGCCTCAGCACAGGGTGGGAGGCAGGTGGGGACAGCCTGTGTGGAGCACTGCTTAGGGATGGGGATCAAGGGCATTAAAAATGCAGACTCTCCTTGACCCCAGGCCCAAGTGCACACAAGTACAAGGACATCTACAGAAGGACTGTTTGTTTTGAGACAGGGTCTAGTTCTGTCACCTAGGCTGGAGGGCAGTTGTGTGATCATGGCTGACTGCAGCCTCAACTTCTGAGCCTCAAGCCATCCTCCTGCCTCGGACTCCCAAAGTGCTGGGATTATGGGCGTGAGCCATTGTGCCCGGGTGCAGGACTGTTTTTTAGGAGAAAACTAGAAAACACCTGTCTATAAATAAATCAGTTAATTAATGATGTCACATCACACGGTGGAATACTGAGGTTCTTACAAAGAGCAGGAAGGGCCATTAGATTTTGAAATGTCAGTGCACAGTGGCTCATGCTTGTAATCCCAGGACTTTGGGAGGCTGAGGTGGGTGGATCACTTGAGGCCAGGAGTTCAGGACCAGCCTGGCCAACATGGCAAAACCCCGTCTCTACTAAAAATACAAAAAAATTAACAAGGTGTGATGGCGTACACTTGTAATCCCAGCTACGTGGGTGGCTGAGGCATGAGAATCGCTTAAACCTGGGAGGTGGAGGTTGCAGTCAGTTGCGATTGCGCCACTGCACTCCATCCTGGATGACAGAGCGAGACTGTCTCAAGAAAAAAAGAAAAAGAAAAAAAAAAGAAAAAAAGAAAAGAAAAGAAAAAGATTTTGAAAAGTCACCATTGTCTAGGCTTGAAGAGTATCTATTAGCAGTTTTCAAAGTGTGGTCTGTAGACACCTGGCGGGGAGGGTCCTCAAGACCCTTTTAGGGGATCTATGAAATCAAAACTATCTTATTTATTTATTTTTTGAGACAGAGTTTTGCTCTTGTCACCCAGGCTGGAGTGCAGTGGCATGATCTTGGCTTACTGCAACCTCCGCCTCCTGGGTTCAAGCGATTCTCCTGCCTCAGCCTCCCAAGTAGCTGAGATTACAGGCCCCCACCACCACGTCTGACTAATTTTTGTATTTTTAGTAGAGATGGGGTTTCACTGCATTGGCAAACTCAGGTGATCCGCCCGCCTTGGCCTCCCAAAGTGCTGGGATTACAGGTGTGAGCCACTGCACCCGGCTGAAATCAAAACTATTTTCATAATATTAAGATGTGATTTCCCTTTTCCATTGTGTCACTTGCATGGATGGTACAAAAGCAACAATAGGTAAAACTGCTGGAGCCTGACATGAATCAAGGAAGTTCTGGTGGTCACTGAGCCCCGAGTTCCTCATTAGCATGGGCTCACAGTCAAAATAAAAAGCCAATTAGCCATTTTCACTTAGAACATCCTTGATGAAGTAGTTTGCTTGCTTTCCCTCTCTCCCTCCCTTCCTTCCTTTCTTTCCTTTCTATTTATTTATTTTGAGGCAGAATCTCACTCTGTCACCCACGCTGGAGTGCAGTGGTGTGACCTCAGCTCATTGCAACCTACATCTCCCAGGTTCAAGTGATTCTCCTGCCTTAGCTGGGATTACAGGTGTGCACCACCACCCATGGTTAATTTTTTTGTATTTTTAGCAGAGACAGGTTTTCGTCATGTTGTTCAGGCTGAACTCCTGGCGTCAAGTAACCCGCCCACCTTGGCCTCCCAAAGTGTTGGGATTACAGGCGTGAGCCACTGCACCCGGTCATAATGATTAATTTCATTACATCTCAACCCCTGAATACAAGACTTCTTTTTTTTTTTTTCAAAGCGACAAGATCTTGTTGTGACACCCAGGTTAGAGTGCAGTGGCATGATCATGGCTCATTATAGCCTCGAACTCCTGGGCTCAAGCTGTCCTCCCACCGCAGCCTCTCAGGTAGCTGGGACTACAGGCACTCGTGACTATGCTTAATTTTTTTTTTTTTTTAAATGTTATAGAGGCGGAGTCTTGCTGTGTTGCCCAGGCTGGTTTTGAACTCCTCAAGCGATCCTCCTGCCTTGGCCTCCTGAAGTGCTGGGATTGCAGGTGTGAGCCACTGCACTTGGCAGAAGACGTTTTCATATTCCATGTGACCAGTGGGAAATCCACATACAAAGCATTCTGCTTTTTTCATGGAACCCTGTTGGTACTTTCAGGGTGACTGGTAAACTATGGAATTTCAGACTTGGATATCTGGCAGACATTTTCTTTAAAACGAATAAAGTGAGCTTATCACCTCAAGGAAAACAACTCAAGCCATCTGTTACCAATGATAAAAATAGGAGATTTTTTTTTTTTTTTTTTTTTTTTTTTTTGAGACGGAGTCTCGCTCTGTCGCCCAGGCTGGAGTGCAGTGGCGCGATCTCGGCTCACTGCAAGCTCTGCCTCCCGGGTTCACGCCATTCTCCTGTCCCAGCCTCCCGAGTAGCTGGGACTACAGGCACCTGCCACCTCGCCCGGCTAATTTTTTTTGTATTTTTTTTACTAGAGACAGGGTTTCACCGTGTTAGCCAGGATGGTCTTGATCTCCTGACCTCGTGATCCACCCGTCTCGGCCTCCCAAAGTGCTGGGATTACAGGCTTGTGCCAACACGCCCGGCCGAGATTTTTTAAAAATGTTGAAGTTTCAGGCAAAAATTAAAATTTTGAAAAACTTATATTGGCCACCACAAGTTTGACACCTTACCAATAATAATTAAAGGCTTTGCTCACGAAGTCAGCAGTGATATTAACAAATGTGGATTTTTTTTGTTATTGTATAGTGAAAGTATCACCATTTGGAAGATCTGTAAAACTCAGTGAACCATTGTTTTCCACATGACTAATGCATGTTACAAAATCACACCTGGGTAAAAGTACAGGACAGACCAATGGAATTTAGTGTAACAGAGTATGAAAAGTTCATGAAGGTTGGGCATGGTGGCTCATGCCTGTAATCCTAGCACTTTGGGAGGCTGAGGAGGGAAGATTGCTTGAGCCCAGGAGTTCGAGACCAGCCTGGGCAACATGGTGAAACTCTATCTCTACAAAAAATTACAAAAATTCCAGCCTGGGTGACATGGTGAAACCTGTCTCTACAAAAAATACAAAAATTAGCCAGATGTGGTGGTGCGCACCTGTAATCCCAGCTACTCAGGGGGCTGAGGCAGGAGGATCACCTGAGCCTGGGAAGGTTGAGGCTGTCGTGAGCTGAGATTACACACTCTAGCCTGCGTGATAAAGTGAAAATAAGAAAAAAGAAAAAAAAAAGTTCATGGATATGGTTTCAGATTCCATATTGCAATTAACCTTTTCTTTTTATTTATTTTTTTTGAGACGGAGTCTCGCTCTGTTGCCCAGGCTGGAGTGCAGTGACCAGATCTCGGCTCACTGCAAGCCCCGCCTCCCGGGTTCACGCCATTCTCCTGCCTCAGCCTCCCGAGTAGCTGGGACTACAGGCGCCCGCCACCTCGCCCGGCTAGTTTTTTGTATTTTTTAGTAGAGATGGGGTTTCACCGTGTTCGCCAGGATGGTCTCGATCTCCTGACCTCGTGATCTGCCCGTCTCGGCCTCCCAAAGTGCTGGGATTACAGGCTTGAGCCACCGCGCCCGGCCGCAATTAACCTTTAAAAAATTATCACTTTTTAAGTTTTGGTGTAGTATCAGTAGAATGTACACAAGTACCAGAAAAGACTATTAAAATATCCCTCATCCCTCCCTTTCCCTTGCCTCACACTCAATTCCTATGTGAGGCAAGAATTCTTTTTTTTGTTTTTTTTTTGAAACAAAGTCTTGTTCTGTCACCCAGGCTGGAGTGCAGCTAGAGTGCAGTGGCGCGATCTCGGCTCACTGCAACCTCTGCCTCCCAGGTTCAAGCAATTCTCTGCTTCAGACTCCTGAGTAGCTGGGACTATAGGCGCCTGCCACCACGCCCGGCTAATTTTTTGTATTTTTAGTAGAGGTGGGGTTTCACCATCTTGGTCATGCTGGTCTTCAACTCCTGACTTCGTGATCCACCCACCTCGGCCTCCCAAAGTGTTGGGATTACAGGCATGAGTCACTGCGCCTGGCCAAGAATTCTTTCTATATATCAAAACAACATATGGTAACAGACTGACTGTGGAATCAGACATGAGAATCTAGTTGTCTTTGATTAAGCCAGACATAAAGAAATTTGCAAAAAGTAAAATGATACCTCTCTTGTCATTAATTTTTTGAAAATAGTTATTTTCCATAAAATTTTAATAACAATCAGGGCCGGGCGTGGTGGCAATGGTGCCATCTTGGCTCACCACAACCTCCGCCTCCCGGGTTCAAGCGATTCTCCTGCTTCAGCCTCCTGAGTAACTGGGATTACAGGAATGTGCTACCACACCTGGGTAATTTTGTATTTTTAGTAGAGACAGGGTTTCTCCATGTTGGTCAGGCTGGTCTTGAACTCCCGACCTCAGGTGATCCACCTGCCTTGACCTCCCAAAGTGCTGGGATTACAGACATGAGCCACCATGCCCGGCAATAATTTTTTTAAGAGTGTAGAAGGATCCTGAGACCAAAAAAGGTTCTGAAAGTAATGGGATATAGTCATGAGGTATTTGGCATTTCAATGACTTCTCTGGTGCAGAGGGGAAGGGTGAGTAAGGAGTGCAGTGAGATGGATACCACATTTCCCCTAAGAGCCTAGACAGTCACTCTGCTTCCTCCAGGTGAGCCCCACAGCCATGGAAAGGTACTGAGAACTTTATTTATTTTGGGATGGGGTCTCACTCTGTTGCCCAGGGTGGAGTGCAGTGGTGCAATCTCTATTCACTACAACCTCTGCCTCCCAGGTTCAAACGATTCTCTTGCCTCAGGCTCCCAAGTAGGTAGGATTACAGGTGTGTGCCACCACGCCTGGCTAATTTTTGTATTTTTATTAGAGATAGGATTTCACCATGTTGGCCAGATTGGTCTTGAACTCCTGACCTCAGGTGATCCACCCGCCTTGGCCTACCAAAGTACTGGGATTACTGGTGTAAGCCACCGTGCCTGGCCGAGAACTTTATTTATGTATTTATTTATTTTAGAGCCAGGGTCTTGCTCTGTAGCCCAGGCTGGAGTGCAGTGGTACAACCGTAGCTCACTGTAACCTCAGCCTCCTGGGCTCAAGCGCACGCTACCACGTCCAGCTAATGTTTTAAATTTTTTGTAGAGGTGGGGTTTCGCCATGTTGCCCAGGCTGGTCTCAAATTCCTGGGCTCAAGAGATCTTCCCACCTTGGTCTCTTAAGGCATTCGAATTACAGGTGTGAGCCGCGTATCTGGCCAAATGGAGGAATTTAAAATATCGTATTTACATTCAGATAACCACAAATACTTCAATGGGTAGGCAAGGACATTTAAATACAGAAATTCAAGCTAAGTTAAAATACTTCAGATAAATTGGCAACAGAGCCTATGTCATGTTCTGAAGGTAAAAGCCCACCTTCTTGTACATTGGGGGTGCCCTGGTTGGAGGCTGGAAATGAAGGAAATAGAGATGGTTGAACCCCTAGAGTCCACCAGGGGGCACCAGAGGCAAAGAGAAGTTGATTGCACCCTTCCCTAAGATTTATCCCAAATGTTTGCACTGAGAAATGGAAGGAACTTGGACTGAAGACTAGAACTGGGCTGACTACATTTAATGTTTTTGAGGAGACAATTTTTTTTTTTTTTTCCCAGGCAGGGTCTCGCTGGAGTACAGTGGCATGATCTTGGCTCACTGCAGCCTCGACCTCCTGGGCTCAAGTGATCCTCCCACCTCTGCCTCCCCAGTAGCTGGGACTACAGGTTCGTGCCACCATGCCCAGCTAATTTTTAAAATTTTTTGTAGAGACCACGTCTCCCTCTGTCACCCAACCTGGTCTTGAAGTCTTAGGCTCAAGCGATCTGCCCACCTTGGCCTCCCAAAGTGCTGGGATTGCAGGCGTGAGCTACTGTGCTTGGCCTGAGGAGACACTAAAAAAAAGGACAAAGACCAGGTCTCATTCTAGGTTATCCTGATTTAACGTCAGGAAGCTGTATTTTTTTGAGATGGAGTCTTGCTCTGTCACCCAGACTGGAGTGCAGTGGCACGATCTTGGCTTACTGTAACCTCCGCCTCCCGGGTTCAAGTGATTCTCATGCCTGAGCTACTCACTCCTGAGTAGCTGGGACTACAGGTATGCGCCACACACCTGGTTAATTTTTTGTATTTTTAGTAGAGACAGGGTTTCGCCACGTTGACCATGGTTGGTCTCAAACTCCTGGGTTCGGGTGATCCACCTGCCTTGGCCTCCCAAAGTGTTGGGATTACAGGCATGAGCCACCACGTCCGGCCAGGAGGCTGTATCTTTGAAAAAGTTCCCCAGAGGACCCTGATGTGCAGTGAGCTTTGGGAAACACAGCTGTCAGGCCCATCCAGAACCTTCCCCAGGCCTCTGTGGGCACCCTGTCCTGAGACCCCACCACTCGTGCTAGTGAGGAACTATGGGAAAGCTGCTTTTGCCGGGGTCTCCTTGGGGTCTGGCGCTCCCCAGAGTTCCTCCCATTTGACTGCTATGAGGACCCAAGAGCCAGCTCCTCCCATCCTATTCTGCAGATAATGAAAGACAGGCTCCAAATCCCAAAGCAGTGGAGTGGGGACACGGTGCCAGATCAGCTCCACTCCAGAGGCCGGGCTCACCCTGCCCACAGGCTGGGCAGACTCAAGCCCACCCCCGCTCCTAGCTGGGCCACACTTCTTTTGTCCTTGGTTTCTTCCTCTGAAAAGTGGGATAACAAGGGCATCCACTTTTCAGACGGCTCTCATGATAGCTGATCGGGTGCACGGTAAGGGTGCAATGAAAGCCAGTTCGTCCCAAGGCTTGCCCACAGGCGGGGAGCTGGCACCTTCCCGGCAGGGCCTGGGGGAACTCACTGATCTCTGTTGGGGGCTTTCCTGAGCTGGTCGGCAGTGACTCTCCATGAGAAGTTGAAAAACCGCATGGCGTTCTCAAAGTAGAGGTCTGGAACTGCGGTGTACTGGAAAAGAGGAAGCGGAGTCACAATCACGGTATGCCCTCGGTGACAGGCATCTTCCAAGACAGGAAGCCAAGGGCTGCCATGGTTAGGGGATTAATCTGCAGGCTGGAGACTGGGATGCAGGGTTTGGGGCTACAGGGTCAGTTCTTCTCTTGGCCTTCACCCTGGGACACTAGATGGAATGACACTGTTGCAGGATGTCCCTACAGCAGCACCTGGGCCCAGGTAAGAAATATCTCCCATGTTGTCCAATAGAACCTCCTGCGATGATGGATGTCCTACGCGCTACGCCTGCGCTGTCCAGTATGGCAGACAACTAAGCCTTTTTTTTTTTTTTTTTTGAGACGGAGTCTTGTTGTATCGTCCAGGCTGGAGTGCAATGGCATGATCTTGGCTCACTGCAACCTCCACCTCCTGGTTTAAGTGATTCTTGTGCCCCAGCCTCCCTGAGTAGCTGGGATTACAGGCGCGTGTCACCACGCTCGGCTAATTTTTGTATTTTTGGTAAAGACGGGGTTTCACCATGTTGGCCAGGCTGGTTTCAAACTCCTGACCTCAGGTGATCTGCCCACCTTGGCCTCCCAAAGTGCTGGGATTACAGGCGTGAGCCACCACGCCCGGCCGCTACTAAGCATTTCAAATGTGGCGAGTATGGCTTTTAAATTTAATTGAGGCCGGGCGCGGTGGCTCAAGCCTGTAATCCCAGCACTTTGGGAGGCCGAGACGGGCGGATCACGAGGTCAGGAGTTCGAGACCATCCTGGCTAACACGGTGAAACCTCGTCTCTACTAAAAAATACAAAAAACTAGCCGGGCGAGGTGGCGGGCGCCTGTAGTCCCGGCTACTCGGGAGGCTGAGGCAGGAGAATGGCGTAAAAACCCGGGAGGCAGAGCTTGCAGTGAGCTGAGATCCGGCCACTGCACTCCAGCCTGGGCGACACAGCGAGACTCCGTCTCAAAAAAAAAAAAAAAATAAAAAATAAAAAAAAAATAAATTTAATTGAAACTAATTTAAGTTTTAATTATTTAAATAGCTACCTGTGGCTAGTAGCTACCATACTAGATCTCATAAGTAAAGTAGAAATCTATCTGAAATGTCAAGGGCATGACTGTACACCCTTTTCACTACTCGGCCCAGCCTTGTAGCTTTTATTCTGTTTTTTGAGACAGGGTCTTGCTCTGTCACCCACACAGGAGTGCAGTGGTGCAATCACAGCTTGCTGCAGCCTTAACTTCTTGAGCATAAGCGATCTTCCCATCTCAGCCTCCCATGTAGCTGGGACTATAGGCACATGCCAACATGCCCAGCTAATTTTTTATTTTTTATAGAGATGAGGTCTCACTATGTCGCCCAGGCTGGTCTTAAACTCCTGAGCTCAAGCGATCCCCCCTCCTGGGCCACCCAAAGTGTTGGCATTACAAGCATGAGTCACTGTGCCTGGCTCAGCTCTTGCCAGGTGCAAAATTTTCCTTGGCTCTGGTAAAACGCTGGAGCCTCAGGGACACGACATGGATCCTGGGCTCTGCCCAGGATGCCTCCAGAGGCCCAAGGATTCTGCATCATGATACCCTGGAGCATCTTAAATGATTCTCAAGGAAAAGACTGCAGAATGAGTCTCATGATCTCAGCAGGAGTTTTTATAGTCTTAGGTTCTAAATATAACCATGATGAGAGGTTATTAGATTTTTAAACGCCTGGATTCAGGCTGGGCACGGTGGCTCATGCCTGTAATCCCAGCACTTTGGGAGGCCGAGGCGGGCGGATCATTTGAGGTCAGGAGTTCAAGACCAGCCTGGCCACCAAGGTGAAACCCTCTGTCTCTACTAAAATTACAAAAATCAGCCAGGTGGTGGTGGCACGCGCCTGTAATCCCAGTGACTCGGGAGCCTGAGGCAGGAGAATCACTTGAGCCTGGGAGGCTGAGGTTGCAGTGAGCTGAGATAGCACCACTACACTCCAGTCCGGGCGATAGAATGAGACCCTGTCTCAAAAAAAAATTTTTTTTTAATGCCTGAATTCAAGTATTTCAATCACAAGAAGATATAAAACTTCATAATTTAAGGCAGAAGCACAATCCGCCTAACAGAGTGATTTGTCAAAAGTTCTAACAAGCAGAGATGTATCCACCACTTCTGCTGCCCAAACCAAGCTGGAAAATGCACCTGGGTTTATGATGCTTCCTTCCCATTAGCATTTCAAAGTCAAAATCAGAGGCCCGGGTTTCTGGGGAGGTGGGGGAGGACCATGGGGATAGGAGGCAACTGGAAGTACGACCAGGGAGGGAGGAGGTGGTGTGAGGGTTTTTCCACTTCATACCCCACCCCGATGTCCGAGGGCCACCAATTCTCCCTGCACCTTCTGGGGTCTGTTTCCTCCATTATTCCTACACATTAAATGGAGCTGACCACTTCCAGGGGGCACACAGCACGGGTTCCGTACTGACCGGTGGGCACTGCCTGATTGATGGTGGCTACGGGGAGGCAGGGCCTTCAGCTGACCCAGGAGCCAAATTAAGAAGAAGAAGAGGTTTCCTCATGCCTGACCCATCCCCAAACCCCACACCACATCACCCCTCTGTGCTCTGACAAGCATGCTGCCTCCAGCACCCCGTCTGCACCCAGCCCTGCCTCGGCCCTTTTCCGAGGGGGCATTTGGGAACGCGAGGGGGCAGGACAGCAGTTACTCACATCATTAAACACTTTGTCCAGCTCCTTGGGGTCCATGATGAAGTTGGGGTATCCTATCATGTTGTAGATGGCATCGGCCTGGACAGGACAGATAGAGGAAGTGAGTGCCTGGCAACACCGACCAGGCCAGCCTGAGCTCCTTGGGTGCTGGGCTCACAGTCTGGTGGGCCAAGGGGAACCGGAGCCAGGCCCTGCCTGCCTTGGGCTTTCATGTCTTTTTCTGGAAAGGTTTCCCCCTTGCCAAACTTCCACTTATCCCTTAGGTCTCTGTTTAAATGTCACTTTCCCAAAGGAAGTGTTTGCTGACTCCCACCCCACTGAGGGTGCCAGAGCCTTCCCGCCCCACGGGACGTGCTGCATCTTCCTGCACCTTTTCCCCGTACACTCAGCGAGGTTTGTCTTCTACAGACCTCCATGCAATCATGTGCTTGCGGCCTACCCCGAATCCTGCTAGGCCTAGACCGCTCACCCCCTGAAGGCGAGACAGCATCCAGGCTGTGCTCCCGGATAGAACTGGCCTCTCCGGGCGCGGTGGCTCACGCATGTAATGTCAGCACTTTGGGAGGCCAAGGCGGGTGGATCACCTGAGGTCAGGAGTTCGAGACCAACCTGACCAACATGGAGAAATCCCATCTCTACTAAAAATACAAAATTAACCGGGTGTGGTGGTGCAGGCCTGTAATCCCAGCTACTTGGGGGGCTGAGGCAGAAGAATCGCTTGAACCCGGCAGGCAGAGGTTGCGGTGAGCCAAGATCGCGTCACAGCACTCCAGCCTGGGCAACAAGAACGAAACTCTGCCTCAAAAAAAAAAAAAAAAAAAAAAGAGAACTGGCCTCCCCTTCCCCCGCCCGCCTCCATCTGTGCTGGACGCCGCAGCACTCCCTCTCCACGCGCCTGGCCAGCCTCACCTTTTCCTTGGCTGATTTTCGGGTTTCCTCGTCCATCCACTTCAGGGTGCTCAGACTTTCCTCAAACGCCTTCTTGATCTCCAGGATTATCTCGGTGGCCTGAGGAGATACACATCACAGCAGTAAGGTCTGGGCACTGGTCTCAAGTAAATGCAACGAGCACCCTGTGCAGAAGAATGATGCAGGGTCAGAGATTAAACTCAATTTTCCAAGCGTCAGGCTGGGTGAGAAGGGGAGCCACAGCTGTGCTTCCAAACCACGCTCCTCATGTGAACGCCCTGCAAGGCAGGACTGGCCTTCCACACACAGGGCTCCAGTAAGCTGAGGCCGAGCTTCAGGAATGTTGGAAAAGTCTCTGCTACGGGCGTTTTCAGAGCCTTTAGTGTGGAAATAGGCATTGCAATTCTTCCAGAGAGGGGAGAACACACAGCCTCTCCCAGCCTGATTGGACCACAGCATTCCTTTTTGATGGATCGGGCTTTAAGATCTGGAGTACTCATGTTCCGAGGAGCAGCTTCAGAAATGCCATGTCAGGCTGGAGATGGACAGGTGCTCTCGGGGGTGACAATGTCATGAGCAGACGAGCTCGAAGATGGAAGGTTGAAGGTTCTAGAGAAGGGGAAGGCAGAGCTGTGCAGCAACAAGAGCAGACGGGCCAACAGACCCCAACTCAGACCCCGCCAGCTGCTCACAGGCCAGTCACTGTAATGGATGTGAACCGTGGTTGGCTCACCTCCGGCTGCAGATGACATCGACATAATGAATACTATTTGTCATCAAGATTGTAACAATAAAATGACCGCTCCCATTGCTTGAACCCTTATTTTGTGGTGGTGCTCAGTGTGTGACATATCATTTAATCTCTCTCTGTGGGAGGAATGCCCCCGTCTCCATATTGCAAATGATGTAAGAACTGTCCCAGGCTACCCAGCCAGAGGCCACGATCTGAGCTTAGGCCGGGCTGTGTCCACCGTGCTCTGCCATGACACTCCTCTGCCTGTCTAGAACAAACCTATCACCCACAGAATAAGAAAAACATCACCCTCTGGGCCAGAGCTGCTCTGCCAACATTCTCTCTGGGTCCTTTACAGCCCTTGGAAGTGGGGATGGCTGTCACAGCCTTGCAGGCTCCTGGGAGGCTCACGTGAGCTTGTGCAGATGAAGGGCCTGGCACTGAAGAGCTGCCGTTGTGAGACTCCCATCACCCAGGGCTCGAGGAAGTGGGGCCTCTGCATTGTGGCTGTGGTCCCAGAGCCCTTTGCCCGGGAGCAGGAAAGGCCCAGGCTGGGCTGGAGTGTGAACTGACAGGTCTGCGCAGGGCCATAACAATTGTGACCTCACAGCCAATGTCCACGGGGGAGACACTTACTATGCTCTTGCTGTCCTCGGCGAAGGTTGCTTTGACGAACATGGGGCCCAACGCAAAGCCCAGGTTGTTTTCTGTGTCACTCACGCAAAACTTCCAGCGAGGAAGACAGGTCTGGAAAACACAAGTTGGGGAGCTCACTGGACCCCAGCCCTTCATTTCCCGTTCTTTCCGGGAGGTGGTACCATGTGGGGCCCACGTTTCGTTCTGGAAGTTCAGGGAGAGCTTTCTGGCCCAGTAAAGTTATTTTAGTTACCAGACCAAGAGGCCACTGATACCCCTCACTGCTACCCCCTGCCATTTCCTGAATGCCAGGCTCTGTGCTGGGACTTCACAAGCGGTGTCCCATTGAGCCAATCAGTGACCCTCGGGTCTTACAAACCGTTTGACAGATGGGGAAACACACTCGGCACAGAGCAGCTGCTGGCCCAGGGTGCCCCACGAGTGACAAGTGCCACTGGGACAAGATGTGCCTGACCCCACATCCCATGCTCCTACCTACCCCCAGCTCGTCCTGCCTCCTGGGGAGACCAGGAGTCCTGGAGGCAAAGAGCCGTGGGGAGTGACTGGTCTACCTGAGCCACAGAAAAAACTTCCCCAGGGCCAGGGCTCCAGTGCCATTGAAGATCTTCTCAAATGAGAGCACACAGCAATGCCGCAGGACTTTTTTTTTTTTTTTTTGGCAGGGTCTCGCTCTGTCACCTAGGCTGGAGTGCAGTGGTGCAATCACAGCTCACTGCAGCCTCGACCTCCCAGGCTCAAGTGATCTTCCCACCTTAGCCTCCTACATAGCTGGGACGACAGGTGCTTGCCACCATGCCTGGCTAACTTTTTCTACCAAAAAAAAATTTTTTTTTTGTAAAGACATGGTCCCACTATGTTGCCCAGGCTGGTCTAGAACTCTTGGGCTCAAGTGATCCTCCTGCCTTGACCTCCCAGAGTGCTGAGATTACAGGCATGCGTGAGCACCACGCCCAGATCACCGTGGGACTGCAATGCCTTGATTGTTTCTTGGTCTCGCCTACAAGCCCCACAGTTGATACGACACCTCTGTGCAAACCGGAAATAGGCATCTGTGGGCTGCAACCTCCTGGGCATGGCCCAGGGACATGTGCCCGGCTAATGTCAGCCCCAGTCATTCCCCGGCCAGGCATCCCTCTGTGGGCAGTATGTGTGACCATATGTGGTGGCCCTGCTCACATAAATCCCTCGTGCGACACAGGAAGCGATGTCCTCTTAACCCCAAAGAACAGGTGGTTAACAACCACCCACGCTCAAGGCAGCCTGATTCATAATGGCCCTAAACTGACAACAGCCCAAATGCCCATCAGCAGGCAGATGGATCAACAAAATGTGGTATTTTTATACAGCAACATACTACTTGGCAACAAAAAGCAATGAACTAGCTACCGATACATACGACAGCATGGATGAATTCCACAGACTTAAGCAGAGCAAAAGCAGCCAGGCACATCGTGTATAATTCCATCCGCACCCAGGGGCACCAGCCTTGGGGGCTGGGGGCTGACGGGAAAGAAGCATGAGGGCACCTGCTGCTCAGAGGGTGCTAAACAAATGGGTGATGGGAATGTTCTCTTTCTAAAATCTTTATGCTTTTTTTTTCTTTTCTCTCTCTCTCTTTTTTTTTTTTTTTTTTTTTTTTTTTTTTTTTTTAGCATGCTACGCCCAAGGCAGAAGGGGATATTCTCTATCCTGATTGTGGTAATGATGGTTACATGGGTGACCTCATTGGTCAAACTCATTGAGGCCACGTGCAGTGGCTCGTGCCTGTAATCCCAGCACTTTGGGAGGTCAAGGCGAATGGATCACTTGAGGTCAGGAGTTTGAGACCAGTCTGGCCAACATGGTAAAACCTCGTCTCTACTAAAGATACAAAACTTAGCCAGGTGTGGTGGCATGCACCTGTAATCCCAGCACACAGAAGGCTGAGGCAGTAGAATTGCTTGAACCCAGGAGGCGGAGGTTGCAGTGAGCCAAGATCAGGTCACTGCACTCCAGCCTGGCTGACAGAGGGAGGCTCTGGCTCAATTAAAAACAAAAACAAACGAACAAACAAACAAACAAACAAAAAAGGCTGGGATAGTGGCTCACACCTGCAAACCCAGCACTTTGGGTGGCTGAGGTGGGTGGATCCCCTGAGGTCAGGAGTTCAAGACCAGCCTGGCCAACATGGTGCAACTCCGTCTCTACTAAAAATACAAAAATTAGCCGGGTGTGGTGGTGGGCACCTGTAACCCCAGCTACTTGGGAGGCTGAGGCACGAGAATCGCTTGAACCCTGGGGGTGGAGGCTGCAGTGAGCTGAGATCACGCCACTGCACTCCAGCCTGGGTGACAGAGTGAGACTCCGTCTCAAAACCAAACCAAACCAAAAACTCACTGAACTGTATACTTAATGTACACTGCATTTTTCATTGTATGTAAATTATGCCTTAGCTACAAAAATTTCTTTTAGGCAAGAAAGAAGGAAGGAAGGGCCCCTCTTCTCATCTCACCCACATTGTTTTTAGTTTTCCCAACTACATGTCCATTTGGATGCCTTGCCCTCAGCCTCTCCCTCCCTCCCCGCACTGCCCTCCTTCGGCTGAGAAGCCCAAAGCTAGACACGTGGTCTGTGTCTGGCTGAGGCTGACCACACAGGAGGTCAGGACTAGGGGGACTCTAATTTGAGGCTCCGTGGAGGCTCCAGGCTGTGAGGGCTGAATCACAGACAGACTTTCTTATGCGTCGTCTTCTCTGGAGATTCTCTGGATAAACCCATTCCTTCACACGAGTTTTCATTCATTTACGCATCCAGTGTTCTACAGGCAGTTCCCCTGCAACCTGACTGTGCTGGGTCTTTGGAAGCTAGAGATCAATCAACAGTGAGCCTGCACTCCCGGGTCTCAACTGAAATGCCCAGAACACCCAGTGAGAGAAACAGACATGTAATAGCACCATCCAAGCAGTAATCGCAGTAAAGTGAAGCAGTGGACTGAGTGCTTACTGTGTGTCGGGCCCTACCGCATATACTGCTTACGGTAAGATTCTCCTGCCTCAGCCTCCCGAGTAGCTGGGATTACAGGTGCCCGCCGCTATGCCTGGCTAATTTGTGTACGTTTAGTAGACACAGGGTTTCACCATGTTGTCCAGTCTGGTCTCAAACTCCTGACATCAGGTGATCTGCCCGCCTCAGCCTCCCAAAGTGCTAGGAATATAGGTGTGAACCACCACGGCCAGCCTCTTTGTTTCTTTTTGCAGATAAAAAACTGTGGCACAGGCCGGGCGTGGTGGCTCAAGCCTGTAATCCCAGCACTTTGGGAGGCCGAGACGGGCGGATCACGAGGTCAGGAGATCGAGACCATCCTGGCTAACACGGTGAAACCCCGTCTCTACTAAAAAAATACAAAAAACTAGCTGGGCGAGGTGGCGGGCGCCTGTAGTCCCAGCTACTCGGGAGGCTGAGGCAGGAGAATGGCATAAACCCGGGAGGCGGAGCTTGCAGCGAGCAGAGATCCGGCCACCGCACTCCAGCCTGGGTGACAGAGCGAGATTCCGTCTCAAAACAAAAACAAAAACAAAAACAAAAGAAAACAAAAAAAAAAACTGTGGCACAGAGAAGTTAAATCACTTGGCCAAAGGGATCACCCAGGGAGTAAGTGGTTGAGGTGGAATTTTTTTTTTTTTTTTTTGAGATGGAGTCTTGCTCTGTCTTCTAGGTTGGAGTGCAGTGGTACGGTATCAGCTCACTGCAACCTCTGCTTCCCAGGTTCAAGCAATTCTCCTGCCACAGGCTCCCGTGTAGCTAGGATCACATGTGTGTGCCACTACACCTGGCTATTTTTTGTAGTTTTAGTAGAGGTGGGCTTTCACCATGTTGGCCAGGGTGGTCTTGAACTCCTGGCCTCAGGTGATCCACCAGCCTTGGCCTCCCAAAAGTGCTGGGATTACAGGCATGAGCCACTGTACCCAGCCTGAGGTAGAATTTGAACTCAGAAAGTCCAGCTCCAATGTCTTCCTTCAGAGCCACGCTCTCTGCCTACAGGTCACGAAGTCCTGGAAGTCCTACAGGATGGTGAGAAAAATCTCCAAAAGGAGCAAGGGTCAGATCGATCTGACCGGTCAGGAAGCCTGCATCTTGGAGGTGATCTATGAGTCAAGTCTGGGAAGATAAGGAGCAGCAAGGCAGCCTCCTCCACGCTGACCTGGCTGCATTTTTTTTAAACCTCTTCCTCACTGTAATACAAGGAGCCCTCAGCAAGGCGTTCCTTCCTCCCTGCTGGAAGTCTCAAGTCACAAATGGGTGACAGCTGATGGGAAACAGCTGCGTGCAGTGCTTCAGCAGTCAGAACATACTTCACAGGGATCCCCCGTGTAATCTCAGGCGGCCCTTGGCTATGCAAGGCAGGGATCTGTTGCCCCTTTTTACAGATGGGAGACTGAGCCCCTGCCCCAACGAAGCAATCTGCCTAAAGTGTGATTAGAAGAACCAATTCAAACACGGATCTTCTGACTCCAAATTCCATGCTGTTTCCTCACGGCAGGTTCCCTCCCTGCCAGGATGAACAAACGCACACACCACACTGCTTTCCATATTCTACGCTTTTCCCAAATGGAGGCCATTCACAAAGGTGAGGTCTG
The DNA here is from genome assembly GCF_049350105.2 of Macaca mulatta. NCBI lineage: Eukaryota > Metazoa > Chordata > Mammalia > Primates > Cercopithecidae > Macaca > Macaca mulatta. Next base: position 219,702,289 of record NC_133406.1, on the reverse strand, counting down.
TGAGGTGAGGTCAGGAATGATCTCCAATTGCAGATTTTAAAAAACTGAGGCTCAGAGATGTATAAGGACTACCCAAGGTCACACAGCTAGGAGGTGGCTTTGAGTTGGGCTGAACACAAGCAGGAGGGACCTGGCCTGGGCCCAGACACTGTCACAGTGGGGGAGTAGGGAGGGCTGGAGATTAAGAGACAGGCAAGCAGAGGCCTTCACCCATCAGCCCTGGGGTATCCAGAGATCCCTGCTCAGAGCCTCCCACTTCAGGATTCCCACTTGCCCTTGCCTCTCCTGAGGCCTCCCTGTGTCCCACCTGCTCCAAGTGCCACATTCGAGCAGCACCCTATGCTTCCAAGGTGGCCCAGGGAAGCTCACTCCATAACTGACTAATTAATTAATTTTTTAAAAAGTGATGGGGTCTCACTCTGTTGCCCAGGCTGGAGTGCAGTGGTGTAGTCAGTGATAGCTCGCTGCAGCCTTGAACTCCTGGGATCAAACAGTCCTCCTGCCTCAGCCTCCAGAGTAGCTGGGACTACAGGCATGCATCATGTGCCTGGCTCGGAACATTTTTATCTTGCAAATCTGAAACTCTATATTCATTAAATAATAATTCCTCATCCCTCTTCCTCCATATCAGCCCTTGGCAACCACAGGGAAGCTTGACCTTAACTTTCGTTTCCTGCAGAGCAGAGGCTGAGTGCTACAGAGCTTAGGGCTATGGAATCAGATATGTTGGGTTTGATAGCCTCCTCTCCACTTATAAGCAACTTTGAACAAGTCCCTTTCCCTCACTGAGCCTCGGTTTCCTCATCTGTAAAATGGAAGAGGATAATAGCTGTTGTAGGAATTTATAATGCCTATAAAAGGTAGATATCCAATAACTCTATCTTTGGTTATTATTATCATTATGGTAAGTGAGTAGCTGAAAGTGTCTCAAAGTTGTGAACATCAGACCTGGGATTTTCATTCAAGCTTGCTGCTTTCTTTTCTTAAAATAAACACATAAATATTAAAAAATAAATAAATAAAGAGACAGGGTCTTGCTATGTTTTCCAGGCTGGGCTCACATGATCCACCTGTCTTGGCCTCTCAAAGTGTTGGCATTACAAACGTGAGCCACCATACCAGGCCCCTGCTGCTTTCTTGCTGGGTGACTAAGAAAGTCCCTTCACCTCCCTGAGCCTGTTTCGTCATCTGTAACCTGGGAAGGTGAGAGATGATGTGGGTGTATGTTCCACAGACAGAACAATCTCTGGAACCGTCATCCTGGGTCCTGATCAAACCTCTCTGTAGAAAGTCCCCTGGGAGGTCAAGTTCTGCAAGGAACAGAATCCCGGCTATGGCCACATCTCTACCCAGGGCCAGTCCAAGGTAGATGCACGACGAGCAGGAAGGCGAGATGGCCGGGCAGGGCAGCAAACCCCTGTTCCCACTTTGCCCTCCGCAGGACAGCATGGCTCTTGTGGCCAAGGTCTGGTGGTGCCCTCGGAAGCGCCTCTGGTTAGAAATGGGGCTTGTTCCCAGCTGCCCTCTCCCTCAGTCCCCTTGCTGCCAGAGGTAGGTTTGCATGGGGACGGGAGAGAGGACGTGTGGGATACATTCCAGGGCTCAAAGCAGGAGCCCACATCCTGCCATTCTCTGCCAATCCTCATCTGGACTGGACTCTGGGAAGGGTTGCAGGGGTGGGGTCCAGCTGGAGTCAGCTCTGCCTGCTCTCTGGGGAGGATTGCTAGGGTCTTGCTAGCTGCTATCTGGGTTGGGGAAGGTGTGCCAGGTGAGCTGGGCATACCAGCCTCTACTGCTCTGCAGCTGGGGCCTCTTCCAGCCGCTCTCTGGGACCCGGGCTTGATGTACCCCATCAGCACATATGAGAACTGGTCAGTTCCTATCACCTCCCTCAGACGGTGTGGGCTCTTGGGGTACAGACCCCAGCTCACCTGTCTCAGTATTCCCATACTGGGCTCAGAGCCTGGCATATGGTGGCAGAAGTTCAATGAGTAACTATTAGTTGGCTGCATGAGTGAGAGGGGTGACACATACTTCCTTGGGGAGAAGGTAGAAGTGGCTGTGAAACTTTCCACTGGGGCTAGGTTCCCCTGTGAGAGGGCAGGGAAGGTCCCTGAAGCCTCTAGAAGAATGGACCCTCAGGGGTCCTGGTGGGGGGGCATCTGACGGCAGGTAGAGCCCACCTGGCCTGGGGTTTCCCAGACTACAAACTGGGAGGAAAACAGAAACACTGAACAGTCGCGTGGTGCTTCCAAGAACCAGGCACTGTTCTGTGTTTTACATTTCTGGGGAAAAAGTAATACTATTGGGGGTCCCCTGTGCAAAGTGGGGATAATAATAGTACCCACCGCACAGGCATTGTGAGGATCACAAGTTGTTCAAGGAGAGCATCTATCATCACTACTGGCAACTACTTTTGGCTATAAATTGGCTAAGTGGCTAGGACTCCTCTTTACCCTTTACTTGGCATAATCACTCCTTCTGGAAGCTTCTGCCCACGCCCGGCTGGCTAAGGTCCCTTCCCGTGCTCCCACAGACGCCTGGGCATCAAGTAGGCGCTCAGCCCATATTCAGGCATACACAGTAGCGGGCTCACCTTCTTGGTCCCGTACATGACTTCCATGAACTTCTCATCGGCGTCCTGAAAGCGCTGGTCGAGGAAGGAGCTTGTTTTCCGCACCAGGTTCCAAATCATGTAGTTGTTAAGCAGGCTGCGGGGAGAGGAGGCCAGAGAGACTCAGGGGCGCCTAGGCAGGGAGCATCGTGGCCCTTCCCCCGCTAGCCCCTAGGGGGCTCTCAAACTCGGCCTGTGACCCCAGGCCCCTTCCAGCCTGCCCAGGCTTGGTGGGTTACTGCTCCCTAACACGTGCAATGTAAGCTCTTCAAGGGAAAGGCCTGGGTCTTCTACTATAGGAAACGCCTCAGTGTTTAGTGCAATCACTTATATACCACAGGTACTCAATAAATGCTTGTTGCCTAGCTGCTCTGTCTGGAAGCTATGAAGCCCCAGCATGGAGACCCACCCCAATGGTGTATGCTACAGGGCTGGGATGGAGAGGTGACTACCACTTCTACAGCTTGGAGGTGCCCCAGCCAGAAGGCCAGACAGGCTAAGAATAGGAGGGGTAGGAAAAGAAACACAGCCCAGCCAGGCCAAGGTTTCCACGATGACAGCTCCCACTGCCCCACCCCCAGCACACAGGGAACCTATCTGTGGCTGCTGCCACCATTGCTAAGAAGTCACCTTGGGACTGTAGTGAACATCTAACCTCTAATCAGAATCAACCAAAATGCCCGACAATGAGAAGGAGGAAGTAAAGAACTGTATTTGTACATGACAGAATACTATGCAGCCATGAACAATGATGGTTGCAGAGGTTTTGAGATGACGAGGGAGAAAATGTTCAGGATACAGGTCAAGGGAAAAGGAGACTAGACATTTAGTGATGATAATGGGAAAAAAAGGCCACATATTAGAAAATCCATCTCTCTTTCCCTCCTCTCTTCTGCCCTCCCCCATGCCTTCTCTCTACATATACACACACACACACACACCACAAGATCAACAGGAGTCATTTAAAATTTTTTCAGAGCCTGGTGAGGTGGCTCATGCCTGTAATCTTAGCACTTTGAGAGGCCAAGGTGGGAGGATTGCCTGAGCCCAGGAGTTTGAGACCAGCCTAGGCAACATAATGAGACCCCCAACTCATTAAAAAAATTTTAACAAGTTTGGGGAGTTAGGAAAAAAATAAGTTAAATAAAATAATTTTTTTTTCCTATGTTTTTGGCAGTTTTCAAAAAAAATTTAAAAAAATTCTGGCCAGGCGCGGTGGCTCAAGCCTGTAATCCCAGCACTTTGGGAGGCTGAGACGGGCGGATCACGAGGTCAGGAGATTGAGACCATCCTGGCTAACATGGTGAAATCCCATCTCTACTAAAAATACAAAAAACTAGCCGGGCGAGGTGGCGGGCGCCTGTAGTCCCAGTTACTCAGGAGGCTGAGGCAAGAGAATGCCGTAAACCCAGGAGGCGCACTCCAGCCTGGGGGACAGAGCAAGACCCCATCTCAAAAAAAAAAAAAAAAAAAAAAAAATTCTAAGTACTGCTGGGTGGTGGTGGCTTATGCCTGCAATCCCAGCACTTTGGGAGGCTGAGGCGGGCAGGTCACTTGAGGTCAGGAGTTAGGGACCACCCTGGCCAACATGGTGAAACCCCATCTCTACTAAAAATACAAACATTAGCTGGCGTGGTGGCAGGCACCTCTAATTCCAGCTGTTTGGCCGAGGCAGGAGAATCATTTAAACCTGGGAGGCGGAGGTTGCAGTGAGCCGAGATCGCACCACTGCACTGCAGCCTGGCTGACAGAGCGAGACTCCATCTCAAAAAAAAAAAAGAAAAAAAAAAAAGGGCCGGGCGCGGTGGCTCACGCCTGTAATCCCAGCACTTTGGGAGGCCGAGGCGGGCGGATCACAAGGTCAGGAGATCGAGACCACGGTGAAACCCCGTCTCTACTAAAAATACAAAAAATTAGCCGGGCGCGGTTGTGGGCGCCTGTAGTCCCAGCTACTCGGGAGGCTGAGGCAGGAGAATGGCGTGAACCCGGGAGGCGGAGCTTGCAGTGAGCCGAGATCGCGCCACTGCACTCCAGCCTGGGCGACAGAGCGAGACTCCGTCTCAAAAAAAAAAAAAAAAAAAAAAAAAAAAAAAAAAAAGAAAAAAAAGAAAATCATAAGTATTAACTAAAAATAATAGCCAACATTTACTGAGTCCCATTACATGCTAGGGACTGTATTAAATCACCTCATATGGATTGTTTCACTTGATTCTCACATCACCCCTAAATGGTAGGTGCTAGGTTTTTCTGTTTGAGACAGGGTTTTACTCTGTTTCCCAAGTGGGAGTGCAACAGTGCAATCACAGCTCACTACAACCTCTGCCTCGTGAGCTCAAGTGATCCTTCCATTCAGCCTCCCTCTCGAGTAGCTGGAATGACAGGCATGCGACACCATGTCTGGCTATTTGTAGAGACACTGTCTTGCCATGTTACCCAGGCTGGTCTTGAACTCCGGGACTCAAGTGATCCTCCTGCCTTGGTCTCCCAAAGTCCCGCAATTACGGGTGTTTGTGCCCGGCCACAGGTGCTATTTGTATCCCCATTTTATGGAGGAGGAGAATGAACTTAAGAAAGAGTAAGAAATTTGCCCAAGGCGGCCGGGCGCGGTGGCTCAAGCCTGTAATCCCAGCACTTTGGGAGGCCGAGGCGGGCGGATCACGAGGTCAGGAGATCGAGACCATCCTGGCTAACACAATGAAACCCCGTCTCCACTAAAAATACAAAAAAATTAGCCGGGCGTGGTGGCGGCGCCTGTAGTCCCAGCTACTCGGGAGGCTGAGGCAGGAGAATGGCGGGAACCCGGGAGGCGGAGCTTGCGGTGAGCCGAGATCGCGCCACCGCACTCCAGCCTGGGCGACAGAGCGAGACTCCGCCTCAAAAAAAAAAAAAAAAAAAAAAAAAAAAAAAAAAAAAAAAAGAAATTTGCCCAAGGCTACAAAGCTAGTAGTTGGAAAGAGGCTGGGATTTAAACCTGCAGCCGTAACCAGGATGTCCTGCTGCCTCTCATAAAAGCCCGCCCAGGTCCCACTCTCCTGAGTCAGACTGTCATCCCCACCCCTGCCCAGCCTGCTCAAGAAGAGGGCTGCCTGTGAGAGGCATGGCCCAGGCCACTGGGGGTTCCCTTACCATTTGTCGGTGTTGTTGATGAGAGTGGAGACCTGCTCAAGGTATTCCTTGTCATAGACCACAATAGGCTCGGATTCGTTGATCTCCACGGGGTAGAAGATGGTGTTGAGAAAAGGTAACCAGTTGATGGCGGGTGCCAAGGTCTGCAAGGGAAAAGGACAATGTGACCCTGTGGGGCTGCTTCTCCTCATAGCCCAGGTCTCCAGGACGGGCTTCTACAGGAAACAAAGGAAAGAGCTTGGGCTTGGCGCCATCTGACAGTGCACTGGGCAGAGAGTCAAGTAGAGCCTGGAGGACTTTTGTCAGAGATGCTGTAGGTAGAATTCTAAGGAGTCCAACACCAAAATTTAACTCGAAATGCAACGAGGATGGAATGAGAAGATGCAGCAGCTACCGCTACCATTCAGCAAGCGTCTCCTGTGTGCCAGGAGCCGTGGCAAATGATTCATGCACACGATTCCAACCGGTCCTCGCGAGAGTCCAAGCAGTAGGCACTATTATCCCTGCTTCATGGATGAAGAGACTGAGCTTCAGACAGGCCTGAAACAGTTGAGCATGTAGAATCTGCAGCCAAACTGCCTGGGCTCATCTTCTAGCTCTCTTCCTTGCTAGCTGTATAACCCTGGGTAAGTTAATGAACCCTTCTGGGCCTCAGGATCTTGTCTGAAAAGTGGGGATCACCACAATGACAGAATCCACTTCACTGAGGCATTTGTGAGGACTGACCAAGCTTATGCTGTCTGTTCTATTCAACATGGGCTTCTGTAACATCAGTGAGCTTCCACATGATTGGTAAATTCAGGATGACAGCAGGATAACGTGTGAGCTGCATTGGTCTGAAGGTGATGTTTCTCAGGCATGGGATTGGGAAGGGTTGAACGCCAACCTTCAGCAAGAAAGGAAAAGCCCTCAGCTCAGCTGATGCACACAGCAGGCTGGTCAGCTCTACCTTTTCTTTTTTTTTTTTGAGACAGAGTCTCACTCTGTCACCCAGGCTGGAGTGCAGTGGCATGATCTCGGCTCACTGCAAGCTCCGCCTCCCGGGTTCACGCCATTCTCCTGCCTCAGCCTCCTGAGTAGCTGGGACTACAGGCGCCCCCCACCATGCCCGGCTAATTTTTTATATTTTTAGTAGAGATGGGGTTTCACCGTGTTAGCCAGGATGGTCTCAATCTCCTCACCTTGTGATCTGCCCATCTCAGCCTCCCAAATTGCTGGGATTACAGGTGTGAGTCACTGCGCCCAGCCTACTTTTTTTTTTTTTTTTTGAGACGGAGTCTCTCTCTTTCGCCAGGCTGGAGTGCTGTGGTGCCATCTCGGCTCACTGTAACCTCTGCCTCCAGGGTTCAAATGATTCTCCTGTTTCAGCTTCCTGAGTAGCTGGAATTACAACAGGCACCCACCACCATGCCTGCTTAATTTTTGTATTTTTAGTAGAGACAGGGTTTTGCCATCTTGGCCAGGCTGGTCTTGAACTACTGACCTCAAGTGACCTGCCTGCCTTAGCCTCCCAAAGTGCTGGGATTACAGGCATGAGCCACCGTGCCCAGCCTGGTCCGCTCTTTTAAGATGACTGAAAATAAGCCCTTGCGCCTGGGGCTTCCTCTCCTCACAGAAGCTCCTTCCAGACCTGTAACTCTCAGCCTCCAGCAGGTTGCACTTTCTCTGTGACCCTAAAGGCGCTTGCTCAGAGCTCCCTGTCTTTTTTTTTTTGAGACGGAGTCTCACTCTGACACCCAGGCTGGAACGCAGTGGCATAATCTCAGCTCACCGCAACCTCTGCCTCCTGGGTTCAAGTGATTCTCCTGCCTCAGCCTCCTGAGTAGCTGGGATTACAGGCACGTGCCACCATGCCTGGCTAATTTTTGTAGTTTTAGTAGAGACGGGGTTTCACCATGTTGGTCAGGCTGGTCTCGAACTCCTGACTTCAGGATCCACTTGCCTTGGCCTTCCAAAGTGCTGGGATTACCAGCACTTTGAGCCACTGTGCTAGGCCAGAGCTCCCTGTCTTATCTGCAGGGTCTTGGTGTCCACAGCTAGCACTTCCCAGCTGGCACTTTCCCCAAGGCAGCCTCCAGCCATGCTGAGGTACTCCTTAAGGTTCCAATTATTGTTTTGTTAGGATTCTGGTTACAAAGTTGCACAACTTAAAAAAAAAAGATTGTGGTACACTTTGGAAGGCGGAGGCCAGTAGATCACCTGAAGTCAGGAGTTTGAGACCAGCCTGGACAACATGGTGAAACCCTGTCTCTACCAAAACCACAAACATTAGCCAGCCGTGATGGTACATGCCTGTAGTCCCAGCTACTCGGGAGGCTGAGGCAGGAGAATCGCTTGAACCCAGGAGGCGGAGGTTGCAGTGAGCCCAGATCACGCCACTGCACTCCAGCCTGGGCAACAGAGTGAGACTCCGTCTCAAAAAAAAAAAAATTGTGCTAAAACACATATAACATAAAATTCACCATCTTCACCATGTTTAAGAGCACAGTTCAAGACCAGATGCATTGGTTCATGCCTGTAACCTCAGCACTTTGGGAGACTGAGGTGGGCAGATCGCTTGAGCCCAGGAGTTCAAGACCAGCATGGACAACATGGCAAGACCCCATCTTTACAAAAAAAAAATTAAAAATCAGCTAGGCATGGGGGCCTGTGCCTGCAGTCCCAGGTGGGAGAATTGCTTGAGCCTGGGAGGTCGAGGCTGCAGTGAGCTGAAATCATACCACTACACTTCAGCCTGGTTGACAGAATGAAACCCTGCCTCAGAAAAAAAAAAAAAAAAAAAGCACAGTTCAGGGGCATTGAGTCCATTCACACTGCTGTGCTACCATCACCACCACTATCCAGCCACGGACTGTTTTTTTTTATTATTATTATTTATTTTGTTTTGAGACAGAATCTTGCTCTGTCGCCCATGCTGGAGTGCAGTGGTGCAATCTCAGCTCACTGCAACCTCTGCCTCCCGGGTTCAAGCGATTCTCCTGTCCCAGCCTCCCAAGTAGCTGGGACTACAGGCACACGCCACCACCCTTGGCTAATTTTTCTCTTTAATTTTATTTTTAGTAGAGATGGGGTTTCACCATATTGTTCTCAGGCTGGTCTCAAACTCCTGAACTCTGGTGATCCACCTGTCTGGGCCTCCCAAAGTGAGGGGATTACAGGCGTGAGCCACCACGTCTAGCCCCACAGATTTCATCTTGCAAATGTGAGACTCTACCCATTAGGCAATAACTTCCCACTGGCTCCAAACCCCACCCCTGGAAACTACCATTCTACTTTCTGTCTCTATGAACTTGCCTACTCTAGGTACCTCACAGAAGTAGAATCAGGCAGCATTTGTCCTTTTGTGATTGGCTTATTTCGCTTAGCACAATATCCTCAAGTAAAGTTGCCTAACTTTTGTTCTGCTCTTGTTCTATTTTCTCTACCTGTACTGCTATTTCTAGTGTATGATTTTACAGAACACAAGGAACTACATATACTGCTATAGCAAAAATGCCTGTACATGTCAATCACTTAGAAGGGTATGTCTGGCATTTGGCAAGCAATCCATCAATGTTGGCCATTACTCTTTGCTCAGGGTCTCCCATGTATGTTCCTTGGCCTGTCCAATTCCAAATTCTCTTTTATTTTCTTGAAAAAGGACAAAATGCAAGACAAAGGAGGTGAGAGAGGTTCCACATATGGCCTTCATGCGGAAAAATCAATCAATAAAGTAAAATTGATCTGCAACTTAAGACCAGTCTATAGCCCATTGGTAAATACCGATGACACCCCCTGTGAGAGAGGTAGCCATAAACCCCCACTTAACAGATGCTGAATTTGCAGATGGGGTAAGGTGACTGTCCTGAGGTCACATAGTTAACTAGCCACTGTGGAGGTCTAAAACCCAGGTTCACTCATCTCTTTGGGTTTAAAAGGGCAACTCAGTTCCTGGGGAACAAGGACCTCAAAGGACAGGTGAATTTGTGAGGAAGGCAGGTCCTGAAGGCAGTGGTGTGCTGGTAACGCAGTTAATAACTGCACCAGGCGCGGTGGCTCATGCCTGTAATCCCAGCACTTTCAGTGGCCGAGGCAGGAGAATCACCTGAGGCCAGGAGTTCAAGACCAGCCTGGCCAGCATGGTGAAACCCAGTCTCTACTAAAAATATAAAAAAATTAGCCACCAGGTGTGGGGGTGCACACCTGTAATCCCAGCTACTTGGGAGGCTGAGGCATGAGAATTACTTGAGCCTGGGAGGCAGAGGTTGCAGTGAGCCAACATCACTCCATTGCACTCCAGCCTGGGCAACAGGGCGAAGCTCTGTCTCAAAACAAAAACAAAAACAAAACAGTTAACAACTGGCTCTCAGTTTCTGGGTAACTCTTCCCCCCATGGCTGATGGTAAAATACCTGCGGAGCTGGGAAGAAAATACCTGCGGTGCAGTGGACTTGGGGGCCGGGGGTCCCGGTGCATCCCTGCCTGCCTGGCAGCTAGGTGAGCTGGGAAGAGCCCTGGGCTAAGAATGAACAGACCTGGATCAGCGTCCCCAGGAGGCACCAGCTCTGGGACCTCCAGCCTTTTTCCATTCTTTCTCTAAAATGCAGACAACAGCCTCCCCTCCCAGAGCTGATGGATCTGTGCCTCTTGTACCTGCTTGCCCAATAACCCTGAGTTTCTTTTCTTTCTACCTTGTCCTGTCTGCCGTCCTCCTGGCAGGAGGCCCTTAGGCAGGTAACCTCTGAGGCTAATCTTTAACATTTCTATGACTACAAAAATTGGAGCTGTGCTTGTGAGATCTTCAAACAGGGCTCCACCATTAGAACCACCTGACTGCATGACCTGCTGGCAAAGTCCTTGGGAAAATCGACAAGTTTACAAACTGTCAGTGTTTACACAGTGAACGAGAGCTTCATAAACTGCAGACAACTGGAACTCTCTGATCAAGGTACAGATATAAGATGGTGAGAAATCCCTGTGTACTCCTCAACACAACCCTGGCCCTTTAGGGAATGCAGGTGTTCTGTGCAGGGAAGTTCCCATGACTGTGAGATAAGATGTGTTGACTACCAGGATTTTCACATTTTCCATCCTGACTGCTTTAGCGAACTCCTATCTTAAACACATGTGCCTAGCTCCATCTCCATGGAGATGGCTTTTTTAACCGACTAGGACATTCTACTTGTGACTCACACCCTCTGGGGCACACCAATGAGCTCCATTTTCCACACCTGCAGCCAAGGAGTACTGTGGGTCACAAACCAACCAAATCAAATAGGTTTGAAACTGGGAGAGAAGAATGCTTCTCAGCTTCATCTCAGTGGGAGAAACGGGTAGAAAATGCGGCTCAGGCCCAAACAGCCTTTGGCGTGAGGGTCCTAGAAAGGAAGGGGAAGGTCCTCAGGCCCCCAGAAGTAATGGAAGTGTCTGATTCACAGCTCTGAGTTCAGATTCTGCTGGGGACTAGCCTGGAACCATTCTGTACCCCAGTAGGGCTAGCCTAGAACCACACTGTGAAGCCTGGCGTGCTTTACCCTAAGTTACCTGGAGTATGGGAAGAAAACCACATTTCCAGACACCAGGGAACAAGACATTCTCTGTCCCAGAGTAGAATGAATCAAATTGATTTAGTGCTGGGGACCTGAGTGACATTGCTAATAACAAAGGAATAATAACCATAATAATGAATATAACGTGTTATACTTGTACTGGGCTGTGCAAATGAGTTTACTGAATGAAATCTCATCCTTTGCCTCAACTTATTCTCCCACAACCCTGTGGCAGGCCAGGAAGAGATTCTTACTTAGAACACACGCTTCAGGGGGCCAGGACTTCTTTATTTTTTATTTTATTTCTTTGAGACAGAGTCTCACTCTGTCACCCAGGCTAGAGTGCAGTGGTGTGATCCTGGCTCAATGCAACCTCCACCTTCCGGGTTCAAGTGATTCTTCTGCCTCAACCTCCGAGTAGCTGGGACTACTGGTGCACACCGCCACACCTGGCTAATTTTTGTATTTTTAGTAGAGACGAGGTGTTACCATATTAGTCAGGCTGGTCTTGAACTCCTGACCTCAGGTGATCCACCTGCCTCGGACTCCCAAAGTGCTGGGATTACAGGCCTGAGCCACCATGCCCGGCCAGGGCGTCTTTAAATGTCAGACATAATTTTTTTTTTTTTTTTTTTTGAGACGGAGTCTGGCTCTGTCGCCCAGGCTGGAGTGCAGTGGCGCGATCTCGGCTCACTGCAAGCTCCGCCTCCTGGGTTCACGCCATTCTCCTGCCTCAGCCTCCCGAGTAGCTGGGACTACAGGCGCCCACAACCGCGCCCGGCTAATTTTTTGTATTTTTAGTAGAGACGGGGTTTCACCGTGGTCTCGATCTCCTGACCTTGTGATCCGCCCGCCTCGGCCTCCCAAAGTGCTGGGATTACAGGCGTGAGCCACCGCGCCCGGCAAATGTCAGACATAATTTTAAACATATGTATATATGCCCATTTTTTCTGGGAGACAGTCCATGGTTTTTTATCTGTTCTCAAAGGACTCCGTGACTTAAAGTTAAGAACCACAGGCTTGGCCGGGCGCCTGTAATCCCAGCACTTTGGGAGGCCGAGACGGGCGGATCACGAGGTCAGGAGATCGAGACCATCCTGGCTAACACGGTGAAACCCCGTCTCTACTAAAAAATACAAAAAACTAGCCGGGCGAGGTGGCGGGCGCCTGTAGTCCCAGCTACTCGGGAGGCTGAGGCAGGAGAATGGTGTAAACTCGGGCGGCGGAGCTTGCAGTGAGCTGAGATCCGGCCACTGCACTCCAGCTTGGGCGACAGAGCGAGACTCCGTCTCAAAAAAAAAAAAAAAAAAAAAAAAAGAACCACAGGCCGGGTGCGGTGGCTCATGCCTGTAATCCCCGTACTTTGGGAGGCCAAGGCGAGAGGATCATGAGGTCAGGAGTTCGAGACCAGTCTGACCAACATGGTGAAACCCCGTCTCTACTAAAAATACAAAAATTAGCCGGGCGCGGTGGTGCCTGCCTGTAATTCCAGCTACTCGGGAGGCTGAGACAGGAGAATGGCTTGAACTCAGAAGGCAGAGGTTGCAGTGAGCTGAGATCATGCCACTGCACTCCATCCTGGGCGACAAAGCGAGACTTTGTCTCAAAAAAAAAGAAAAAAAAAAAGAACCACAGTCCCTTGTGAGGACAAGGGCTATGTCTCATTTGTGTTCTGGCACACAGCAGGGGTGAGTGGATGAGCCAAGCCCATTTTACAAGGAAGGCAGCCAAATTCACATTAGAATTTAATCAGAAATATCTGTAAAAACATAAGGAGAGAAACCATATATTTCCTAAAGATCTTAATTGAACTTTGGGTACTTAGAACACAGAGGCTGTTTGGCCAGGCGTGGTGGTTCATGCCTATACTCCAGCACTTACAGCTCCAAGGGGCTTACAGTCCTCTGAATCTAAGCCCAGGGCTTGTGTACTGCAAGCTGCTGCGTCTGCTAAACTCCCCCACCTTGGCAGCTGTGCAACTGGGAGGGAAAAAGGTCTTTCTTCCTTTGCTTGGAAGAAGGGAGCAGAAGCAATGGTGATAGGAAGCCTGGGGGGAACCTGGTGGTCATGCTGGGCTGATGTGTTCAGGGCTCCTGTGCCTTCTCCGCTATTCCTGGCACAGACAGTTGGCATCATGGCCACAGTAGGTGGCTGAGGCATTGGGGGGCCCCTCAGGCTGAGAACCGGGCTGGAACAAACCAAATTATAATGCACAAACAACATCACCCTCAGCCTCCTGGCTTCAGAGCAGGAAAATAATGCCAGATGGTATCTAACAGCAGCTGCTGATCTCCATCCAGGCCCATGCAGCACCACTCAGCCTCAGGCCAGTTTCTCTGGGAGCTGAAGGGCAGTCAGCACCAGCAGGAGGCCAGGCTCCCCTGACCCTCATTGCAGGCCCTAGCATGGCTTGCACCTCCGCCTGGGACACCCAGTGGCCTGGAAATGCTCACCCATCATTAGACTCGCCTTCCCTGACTTCCCACCCTTGGCTCCCACGGCCCGCTGCTTTTGCCCAAAGCACTCAGCAATGAGACGGGGTTGTTTCTAGCTGGTGTCCCCCACTAGCCTAGACGGGGTTGTTTCTAGCTGGCCGTCCCAAGGCGGCCCCATATACACCTGTCAGATGGAGGAGGGAAAAGGGCAGGGACCTAGTGTTCTTCCTGAAAGTAGAAGGAACGGACAGGTCGAATTTGGCTGGTCAGAAGGTAAGGAAGGAGGGAGAAGACACTCTGGGGGAGCCCCCCCGCCAGCAGAGAAGCAAGACCTAGCCACGCATTCCTGGGTGATGTCAAGAAACAGGAAGATCAGTGGTGGCCACTCTGCTGATCCCTCTGCAATGCCAGCTGATGCTCTGGAAAGAAGGAACCAGCAACCTATTCCCTCCAGACCCTCAAGGACCAAGCAGCTGCCAGAGGGCAGCCTTTGGCAGAGGCTGAGCCCCTGGACGTCGGGCTTCTCCAGTGGACATCTGGCTTCTCCAATGGGTGACAGAAAGCATCGCAGATCTAACGCCCTGTTGTACAGTGAGCCAATCTGAGTCATTTGGCGGGCTCTTCTGCCACTTAGGAGCCTCTGGACCTTGATCTGGCTCAGGAAAGGGAAGCGTAATGACGGAATTCACACCACACATTTAGTAAGTGCTCACTGTAACCAGGTTCGAGGCTCTTGGTGCTGAAGAGACTGGAAAGGCGCTGTCAATGTAAGCTGGTGTGGTCACGACCCCGAGTCTCCCAGTAAACACTATTAACTACAGAGAAGCAACCTGGTGTCGGCCAGGCGCCTATTTTGGAGTCACTTACTAGCTGTGTGCCCTTCAGCAGGTAACTTGACCTCTCTGGGCATCAGTTTTCCCATCTGTGGACTGGGCATAACCACCATCCTTCCTTTGTCACGTAGTTTCAAGGACTAGATGAAATGAGTATAAAAGTCGCCAGCCCAGGGCCCTGACTGAAGCCTGGTGGCCACCCCAGCCTCCCTAGCAGCCAGTGCTCAAGTTACCTGCAGCTCGGCCGCCGTCACTTTGTGGTAGATGAGCTCCTCGTCGCGGCGCTTCTCCTGTGGGATGGTGATGTTGGCCAGTGCTGTCTCAAAGTCCAAGATCTGCTGCATCTGGGGCCGGATGGCCTCCTCGTCCCCACCGCCCAGCAGCTTCCCCAGCTGGACCATGTAGTTCAGATATCCGGTCAGCACCTGCAGGGCCCATACCCCAAACTGTCAGTGGCTGCCCCTCACTATCCACTGGACAAGGGTTGGGGGGGCTTGGCCAACTGAGTCCGGCACAGGGAGCCAGGGGACTGCATAGTGCCCCCAAGACACCCGTAGGGCCAGGTGTGGTGGCTCACACCTGTAATCCCGGCACTTTGGGAGGCTGAGGTGGGTGGATCACCTGAGGTCAGGAGTTTGAGACCAACCTGGCCAACATGGTGAAACCCCATCTCTACTAAAAATACAAAAATTAACTGGGCATAGTGGCGGGCGCCTATAATCCCAGCTACTCAGGAGGCTGAGGCAGGAGAATCGCTTGAACCCAGGAGGAGGAGGTTGCAGTGAGCCCAGATCATGCCACGGCACTCTAGCCTGGGCGGCAGAAACTTCGTCTCAAAAAAAAAAAAAAGGAATAAAGACACCGTGGGAGACAAAGCATTCAGAATGATCTTGGGACCGTGTCTCTCCGCTGCTTCCCTGCAGCCTCCAGGAGAAAGCCCAAAGTCTTGGCTCATCTCACAGGTCCCCACCTGGGCTGGTCCCTGTCTTAAAGGGCTTGTCCTGGGGCTGTCTTTCCATTCTTAGAATGTACCTTTTCTGACCACTCTCCACCCGTGTTCCAGGATCTGAATTAAGTCCCCACAGTAGACTTTCTCAGCTCCCCTTTCCCTTAGTTAAATGATACCTGCCTCCCCGACCAAACCACAGGCCCCATGGGACGAAGGCTATGGTGGCCTTGTCTGCCACCATCTCCCCAGCATCAGGCACTCTGTGGGCAGCTTGGTCAAGTACATGCAGGCGGAAGAATGAAAGGACAGATGAGTGAGTTCCAGGCGAGATCGCCCCAAGAGCACCACAAGAGGCAGGCCAGGGCGAGGGAGAGCCGTGGGCTTCGGAGCACGTGGACCTGGATGTGAATCTCAGGCTCGTCATTTACTGGCTATGTGACCTTGAGCAGATCACTTAGCATCTCTGAGCCTGATTCCCTCTTCTGTAAAAGGCCAGACAAAACTAATTCCTGTTGGACAGATGAGGCAAATGAAGCTCAGGATCTGCAGGGTTAATGGGAGGGTCACAGGTGATGTACAAAGGTTATTGCTGCCTCTGCCTCTCTCTAGAGCCAGGACAAATGATACCTGTCTCTTGCCCCTTGTGTCCACAATGCCTGAGTGACAGCCAGCCTAGGGGTGTTCCTCCCCTGCCAGGGTCTGCCTGTTTCACCCATCACGTCACTGACACCCCGGGCTCCCCTAGACACTGAGCAGGAAGGACCATCCTGGGAGGCGGGCTGGGGAGGGGAGAGGTACGCTTACCTTCTCGTTTTCAGTTTTGTTCAGGTAATAGTCTCTCGAGGGCAAGCCCAGGCCAGACTGGTCCACCTGACGGGAGAAGCAAGCATGAGAAGGAATTCGTGTTGCAATGCGTGTCTCCACTGCATGGCCTCCTGCCCTGAGAATGGCTGGTACGTGGCAGCAGAGACCCAGCTCAGGCCCCTGCAGAAGCAGGACTGCTGGCTACAGTCACTGAGAAGCCCACTCAGGGACGGGATGACACATTCCTGCCTGTACACGCAGCCCCCCCCCGCAGGGCTCCTGGGCTCCTCAGAAGGGCTGGACAGAGCCACCCTCCTTTTTTAAACACCTCCTCGCCTCGGCAAAGTGCCTCTACCTCCCCAACACTTTCCAAGTGGTTAAGAGTCACTCAAAAACTGTGTGATCTTGGCCAAGTTACTGAACCTTTCTGATTCTCAGGTTCCTTATCAGGAAAATAGAGAAAATAAAACCTAACCTTCAGAGCTGGAATGGGGATTGAAGAAGACAGTGCTGGTCAAGTGCCTGCCAAGCAGGACGGGAGGGTCCATTTCTGCTTGCTACTATCGGCGCGCATGGCCACATCTTGGCATACCTAGGACGGGTGTTACTGCAATCCATTTGATTTATAGGGTAACTGTAGCTGTGAGAGGTTGAGGCACTTGCCCATGGTCACCCAGTGAGTGAATGGTAGAGATGGGCTGGGAACTCAGTCTTTAGGATCCCCAGCCTGGGTTTCTTACTTCTGCATCGGAGGTTGGGGCAGACCAGTGTTGGAGCTCCCCTGGGCAGGCTGACCCTCTGTCTGGGGCATGCTCTGACAGGGAGACATGGATTCAAAACCATTCCAAGAAGAGTCACAAAGAGCAGACGCTAAGGAGGGGGAAACCAGGATGTGTGTTCAGCTGTGTCCAGGAGTTGACAATCGCCCTTGGGGTCCACGGAAAGTCATCAGCACCCGAAGGTTCACCTCTGTGCAGTGCCCATCCATGCAAAGCCAGCAGCCTGCAAAGATCTCACCAATGAGGCCGGGCGCGGTGGCTCACGCCTGTAATCCCAGCACTTTGGGAGGCTGAGGCGGGTGGATCATGAGGTCAGGAGATCCAGACCATCCTTGCTAACACAGTAAAACCCCGTCTCTACTAAAAAATACAAAAGAAATTAGCCCGGTGTGGTGGCGGGTGCCTGTAGTCCCAGCTACTCAGCTACTCAGAGGCTGAGGCAGGAGAATAGCATGAACCCAGGAGGCAGACCTTGCAGTGAGCAGAGATCATGCCACTGCACTCCAGCCTGGATGACAGAGCGAGACTGTCTCAAAAAAAAAAAAAAAAAAAAAAAAAAGAGATCTCACCAATGGGGCCTCTGGAAATAACCCAGGCTCAGAAACTAGAAGACTGCCCTCCCACCCAGTGCAAGTCTCTCTCCTACGCCAGGGCCCACTAAACTCAAAACAGGAAGAGGTCGTGCTCACACCCCCGACCGCTGTGTTTCAAGCTAGCTCACCTGGATCACGTTGCTGTTGGAGTTCTTGGAATCGGCACTGACGTAGACAGAGAAGAAGGGTGAGGTGCGGTAGTGGGCAGTGACCACCTGCAGGGTGTCCTGGAAGTTGTCCTTGGCCCAGGGACCTGTGATGTTCCAGCCCCCAAGCTGTGGGGAGGGAGAGCAGGCAGGGAGGTGATGAGGTGGCGGGGACACCCAGATGTGAATTCTGGTTCTGCAGCTGACTTGCACTGTGGCCCTGCAGCAGTCACCTGACCTTTCTGAGCCTCAAGAGCAAAGGAAAGGATTGGTCTTCACTGGGGGTTTCCGACCCATGGGCTGGAGACCCACGGATGGAGCAAAGGCTTATCCTAGACAAGCCAGGCATGAATCCAGCCGCTCCCTAGGTGGCTGGGATGAGAATGGGAAAGAGACTTTTCCTGGTTCACAGTTTATATTTTGGATAATGAATTGTGTGAATGTGATTATATCAAAACATAAATTCAACTGTGCCTCTGGGGAAAAAAAAAGGCTCCACATGTTTAAGAAGGTTGGTAAACTATGGTCTACTTTAGTCTCAAAGTTGGGGTTAAAAAAAATTTTTTTTTTGAGATGGAGTCTCACTCTTGTTTCCCAGGCTGGAGTGCAGTGGGGCCATCACAGCTCACTGCAGCTTCCACCTCCTGGGCTCAGGCCATCCTCTCACCTCAGCCTCCCAAGTAGCTATGACTACAGGTGTGTATCACCACACCTGGCTAATTTTTAACTTTTTTTGGAGAGATGGGGTCTTGCTATGTTGCCCAGGCTGGTTTTAAACTCCTGGCTTCAAGTGATCCTCCCACCTCAGCCTCCCGAGAAAGTTGGGATTTAAAAAAAAATCTCCCTGGTCTTCCCTGGTTTGGCCCATGGGACCTGTCCAGAAAGGAGGGGACTAGCCCAGTCCCCAGCATGTGCAGCCACCAACCCTGCTGCAATGCTTTCCTGGAGCCAAGCTAAGAGGTGAGGCGGTCCAGGGAACACGAGGCAGGCAGAAAACATCCACGGACACCTTCTGTCTGCACTGGGGAGCCTCGGAGTCCGGGAGGTGCCCAAGAAAGCAGGAAAGATGTCTTCGCCTGCTCAGGAGGAAGCAGGTATAGGAGAGTGGCCTGGGTCCCTGCTCACAGGGAGGGCTCTGGTTCTGGGCCAAGACTCTCTGTGGGTCTTTCTGGAACAGGCACACACCCCTCCACACACACACACATAACCCCTGAGGAAAAAGCAGCAGCAACGTGGAGGAATATTTTCCCTCTAAACATGGCCCCTGTCCCACACACAGATGCACAGAGAGACACACAGATGACAGACATCCACAACAGATGCTGACACACACCCTCACACAGACACATGCACAGACATCCCACCCACGCAGCTACACAATGTGCTCACACATGCGCTCTCACACGCGCTCTCTCTCTGTCTTTCTCTCGGTGCTACCGGCTGGAGGTATGAGGTGGGCCAGTGGTACCAGAGGACTGGAGTGAAAGCCAGGGGGCGGGTAGGTGGCATGGGCCAGGGCTGGGGAGGGAGAGCCTGAGGGACTCACCCTCTCAATCAACTCCATTAGAGGTTTGGCCCTGAGCTCCTCGATCCTGGTCTCGTTCATGCACGCACGGTAGTACACTTGCGCCTTTCTCTCTGCCTCGCTCACGCTGGCCGTGGAGTTTTCTGGAACAACACACAGTGGAGTCTGCAATGTGGCCCCACTTGCCCACTGGGTGGCTTCAGGGCAGTCCCTCTTTTCAGAGCCTTGGTGTTCTCAGCTGCAAAGGAGCTCTGACATCCGCCTGTTGGGGTGGTGGTGAGGAATGCCGTCACCACGGGTACATGAGGGCCCCTGGGCAGAGCCTGGCAAGCTGGAGGCGCTTCCGAAATTTTGCTGACTGTAAAGAAAAAGAGTCTACCGCGTTTCTCTCCCTCTGCCGGCCGGGTTCACAGTCCCCGCGTTGGCCGCACGTGCCCACCAGCAGGACAGCGTGCTTCCCCTGCGGATAATGTGTGGTACGAACACCCCGCCTGGTGCATGGGACAGAGGCCAGTCCTGGTTTTCTGATACCAGATGACCTTTCTTGTGATAAAGACTGAAGTTGGATGGAAACTCAAAAGGCTCATTCATTTTGAATTTACTTTTCGCTTCCTCCTTGGAGGGGCTGGGCACGTTCACCAGGCTTACAGCCAACTCCTGGGGCCGTTTTCCACCACCCTTGCCAACCCCAGCAAGCAGCATCTCCCTTCTGCAGTGGCTTCTCAGACCTTACCCTGGACACCCCGGAGATTCCGTTCCCTTCTCCCTCACCTCAGTGTCCTGGTCCAGATGCCACCTGCTGAAGGCAATGCTCTGGTGGCTGCACCTGGTGAAGATGACCACTTTCTGCTGCTCAAGTCCACCAGAGACACACTAAACACTGGGGCTCTGTGCCCAAGCCTTCTTCTCAGAGCCCTGCTCCAGACTATGCTGGATTCTCCAACCCCCTCAATTCTATCTGTCCCTCTTGCCTCCTCTGGGACACTCTTCACTGCTCCCTCATTTCATGTTCATTTCTCTCTGACCCTGAAGCCCCTTCCTTTGCCTCCTTCAAGGATCCCTCAAAGCCCAGCTCCTTCACAAAGACTTTCCTGGCAGAACTGTATCCATCCACCCGCTGCCCAGATACTAGATGCTTACTCTATGTTAGACCCTGTGCAAGCTGTGAGACAGAAGAGAAACCATCTCTGTCCCCAAAGGGCTTCTGTATGGCACCCTGTTAAAATCCTACTCAACCTCAAGGCCTCCATGGGGACATCTTTTCAATGAGGTCTCTCCTAAGATGCTCATTCCCAGAGGCCCTCACCGCTCTGCGTACCTGTGTCCACCATTAGACCGGGAGCTCCCTGGGGCAGAAAGTAGGTCTTGTTTATGCCTGTAAAATTGAGAGCCCAGCCCTGTGCCTGGCACCCAGCAGAAACTCAAAGAAATGACCACAAGACACAACAGTGCTGTGAACAACGCACGTGGCTATGGAACACAGAGGAAAGTCACTCCCTTCGGAGGGGTGGGGAGAAGGGGGTCTCCAGAGGGCGTTCCATTTGAGCTGGTTCTGAAAGTTGAAGTGGTTCACCAGGTGGAAGGCAGGGGAGAGGGCACTGGGTTGCGCAGAGCAGGACAAGACAGTGTGGGGACAAGCAGGGATGCCTAAAAGGGCAGGCGGGCTGCTTGGAGAAAAGAAATCTGTCTGGCGCAGCCACTTGGAGCAAAGGACATGAGTCACTTCCTGGCCAGTCTTTCATCAGCTTTCCCAGCCTCACCCCGAGAGCTCCCTGCCCCCCGATTCCCACCATGAATAGCACCACGGCTTTCACTGGTCAGAGCATCAAGCCCCGGTCTTGCTGACCGGGGTGATGGCCCTGAAAGGGGGACGGGACCAGTTTGGGGCCAGTCTGAAGGAAGACAGAGACAAGAGAGCCCCTTGAGAGACAGGGTCAGGGGCCTGAAGGAGGGGCTATGGAGGGTTTACACAGCCCTGGAGACCACAGGCTACTGTGTTGCCAAGTGCTGGAAACATCTGCATGTCCCCCAGGCACCACGGCAGCTCCAGCTCGGAGAAGAGGACTCTGTGAGGGGAGGGCGGAAATGGGGAAGCTGGGATACAGAGGATCAGGGAGAGCAAAAGGGGAGTGCCTCGCCCCTCCCAGGGCCTCGTTCCTATGGCAACGCTCCCAGTGACGCTCTTGGAAGAAAAAGCAGGAGAATCGTCATTGCTCACCAGGCCTCAGACACAGCGTCTCACCCTCTACATCTGGCTCCGGCCACAGCCCTGAAATGCCAGGGTCAGCGCTGGGGAAGGCACACTGTGTGCTCTGGCCCATGAGCGAGCCTGGCATCTCCCTCCCGCAAGGCCACCAAGATAAGAGGCCTAAAGAAAGGCTCCCAGGAGCAGCCTGGCTGTGCTAATCACAGCGAGTTCCCAGGCCCTCTTCCTAACACCTGTCCTCAAGCCCCGAATCATCACCGGGAGGGAGAAGGAGTGCCTCCTTCAGTCACAGCCTCCCTTGCTCCTTTGCTGAGAGGCTGCCCCAGGCCAGGTTCAAACTCCATTCCTTTGGCCCCCCACCACCTGGGTGCCAAGCTCACTTGCTTTCCCACACTGTTCACAAAGTTTCTTTTGCCTGGCAGCCACCAGGCTGGGTGTGGGGGACAGTGGCCAACGTAACTGGAGGCCTGTCCACGTGAGGCACGCAGCGTGGGGGGTGAGGCAGATGGCAGCCGAGGACTCACAGCAGCATCTGATTATGCACAGGGCGAATGCTGTGAGAATATCCGAGGCCTTGAGCGGGAGGGCGGGAGGAGACCAGGACAGCCAAGCAAGGCCCCGAGGAAGCTTCGCTTGAGCTTCGGGCTGAAGGATGAACTCAATGTGGAGTAGAAGGAGGGGCTGTGCGTGGGCTGCCCCTCTGCCATTCCATGTCCCTGCAGCCCCAGAACCAGCCCTGGACAGGTACCTAGCAGGCCCCTAGCAACAGGTGGTGGCTGCAAGAACAGAGCCCAGTGTCCCTTTCTGGAGAGGAAGGACACCATACCTGGAGGACGAGAGGGTAATGAGGCCGGGTGCCCACCTAAGATTTCCTTTCTTTTTTCTTTTTTTTTTTTTTGAGACAGAGTCTCCCTCTGTCACTAGGCTGGAGTGCAGGGGCGCAATCTCGGCTCACTGCAACCTCCGCTTCCTGGGTTCAAGCGATTCTCCTGCCTCAGCCTCCCGAGTAGCTGGAACTACAGGTGCGTGCCACCATGGCTAGCTAACTTTTGTATTTTTAGTAGAGACAACGTTTCACCATGTTGGCCAGGATGGTCTCGATCTCTTGACCTCATGATCCGCCCACCTCAGCCTCCCAAAATGTTGGGATTATAAGTGTAAGCCACCACGCCCTGCCAAGATTTCCTTTTTTTAAAAGGATATCAGGCCGGTGGGGCAGGAGTGGACGGGATGAGGGGGCCCCTCCAGGAGTTGGTGTTCACACCTGCTCCGTGTGTGTCATCAGTATCCCCACTGCCGATGCTGGCTAGGGCATGGGCCCTGGTAGAAGGTACGGTGCCTCTTCCTCCCCCTGGTTCCAGGAACCCATGGGGACAACCCACAGCACACTCTCCTACCTCTTCTTTTTCCTCCTCACTCAGGGGGCACCTACTATCCTGCAGGCTCCAGGGGACAAGGCCCCAAGGGAGGCTGCCAGGCAGGAGGCTGCTGCAGGGGACCAGGTGAACGAAGGTGGGCGCTTGGCCAGGATGGTGGCAGAGAAGGGGGTGAGAAGTGTTTGCAACATGAGAGAAAGGAGAGCCAAGAATGGAGCCAAGTTTCCTTGGCCTGAGTGAGAAGCTGCTGACACTGGGGAACTGCAGCCTGAGGATGAGGGGTAGGCTTAGGAAGGAGCTTCAGTGCACACAGCTACTGCCTAAAGCTCAGCTCCAGACACTCGAAGTTTGAGGCCTCTATGAGACACCCAAGGGGAGCCCTGGTCTGGGGAGTCTGTAGAGTGAGTTGTCTTGAACTCCTTTTAGTCCAAATTAGTCACTGGAATATACCGATTCCTTTCTTTTTTTTTGACACGGAGTCTCGCTCTGTCATCCAGGCTGGAGTGCAATGGCACGATCTCGGCTCACCGCAACCTCTGCCTCCTGGGTTCAAGTGATTCTCCTGCCTCAGCCTCCCGAGTAGCTGGGATGACAGGCAACCTCCACCATGCCTGGCTAATTTTTGTATTTTTAGTAGAGACAGGGTTTCACTGTGTTGACCAGGCTGGTCTCAAACTCCCAACCTCAGGTGATCCGCCTGTCTCGGCCTCCCAAAGTGCTGGGATTACAGGTGTGAGCTGTCACACCTAGACCCAATTCCTCCAATTGGTCAGAGGGCTCCATATCATGCATCCCCAACGGGGGCAATATTGCCCCCAGGAATTTATTCTTGCAGAACAAAGCATCTTACTATTTTTACTCTGTGTATATAGACCAAGAGCAGCAACAGACATTCAGAGTACCTATGGCATTAACATTTCATGGAGGGATAAAATGATAACTGCAGGTTGAGAAATGAATGCCACCCTGGGTGACAGGATCTGTGCTCCCACCTGTCTCCAGCTCCTGCCCCACACTCTTCTCCCCATGGCTGGATGGCCTCTTCTCTCCTTAACTCAAGCGTCTGCTCAGACGTCCCTCCTGAGAAAGCCCATCCCTTCCTGATCGCTGCAGCTACAATGGCCTCTTCCCTCTCTGGCCCCACGCCCTACTTGATGTTTTTGAGTCCTTCTCTTTACAATCCTATCATGTATTTAGTCATTCATTTGTTTACTGTCTGTCTTCCCTGCTGGAATGTAACTTCCACAAGAAAAGCCTGTCTTATTCCTACATAATTCCCAGCCCCGAGCAATGCCTGGCACACAGAAAGTGTCTGACGCATATAATCGGTGAGTGAGTAAAGGAATGAATGACAGAGAAAGATAGCACTACAGCCTGCAGGAGTGGCTGGGTTTCAAAGTGAAATGAGTGGCTCATGCCTATAATCCTAGTACTTTGGGAAGCCAAGGTGGGCGGATCACTTGAGGTCAGGAGTTTGAGACCAACCTGGCCAACATGGTGAAACCCTGTCTCTACTGAAAGTACAAAAATTATCCGGGCGTGGTGGCGGGTGCTTGTAATCCCAGCTACTTGGCAGGCTGAGGCACAAGAATCGCTTGAACCCAGATGGCAGAGGTTGCAGCGAGCTGAGATCGTGCCACTGTACTCCAGCCTGGGTGACAGATCGAGACTTGGCCTCGAAACAAACAAACGAACAAAACAAAACAAAACCAAAAAAAACAAAAAACAAAAAACAAAGTGAAATCAGGCACAGACCTTTTTCTGAATAAGACAAAGGTCTCCAGGACTGTGCCAACCCTCCATAGCCCCTCGTTCAGGCCCCCAACCCTGCCTCTCACGGGGTGCTCTTGTCTTGGTATCTTTTTTCAGACTAGCCCCAGGCTGGCCCCGTCCCCTTTCGGGGCTGTCACTCTGAGTTCAACAAGACTGGGGCTTGATGCTCTCTGGTCTCCTTTAAAACACCCCTTGCTCATTACTTCCCAGAAGATTTCATGGAGGCAAAGAAGCAGCCAACCCCCAACAGTGTGGCTCCTGGCACGTGCTGGGGACACATTTTGGAGATGGTGGCACTTCCGTGGCCCCAGTGGTATGAAGACCTTTTGGCAGCCTAGGGCCAGACAACAGAGCTCCACAATGCCTAGGTACTTCCTTCCAGGGATCCTGAGTTCCAGAAGCTTCCTCAGTTCCTACCCCAAAGTCCCAGAGAGGAAGACAGAGCACCATTTCATCGGCTGCTTCTTCCTCTGGGAGTTTTCATTGGAACGCCCTCTCCACATCACTCCTCAGGGAGGAAACGAATGCCCAGGCAGGCAGAGCCGTGGGCTATGATAGGGGTGTCTGGGAATCCCCCACATGCTGCGGGAATAGGGGTGTCTGGGAATCGTGCGGCCTCCCTTGATGCAGTGGGACCATCTGGCCAGGAGCCTGTGGGGCCCTGACTCCACACCAGGGCAGGACCAGTGTTTGTTTTAGATAAAACCAGAACCCGTTCAGTCACAGGCCTCAGGAGCCCCATCCTGTGCTGGGGGGAAGGGGTGCTGATAAATGAGACGCCTTGCTCTGCAAAACAAAAAGAATTCCACCACCACCACCGCTCACAGCGTCTACAGCAGACCCTGTGCTGCTGTCACAACCTCACCCTGGGCCCCTGAGGGAGATATCACCATCCCATTTCAGAGACAAGGAAAATGAGGCCCAGGTGGGTGAAGAAACTGGCCTATCAAGGCAGAGCTAGTGGGTAGCCTTCCTGAGAAAGTGAACTGCTTCCTCTGTAGATGGGCATAGGCTGTGTGTGCATCTTGTCCCGACGATTTCCACAGTGGCTGTTATCACACTCCATTTACAAGTAAGAGGTTGGGTAACTCGTCCAAGGTCGCAAAAGTGGCTGCAGTCAGGACTGGAGCCTAAGCCTTTTCCGCTTCCCTGTCCTTTCCTGCAGGTTGGCTCAGAAAACCAGAGGTGAACCTGAAGCAGCCCAGCTGCCCCTAAGAAGCCCTGGACACTCCCTCCCATCCTCACATTGTTGAGTCAATGCCATAATTTGAATGTGTCCCCTCCAAAATTCAAGTTGAAACTTAATCCTTGAGGAGCAATTTTAAGAGGTGAGGCCTTTAGGAAGTGATGAGGCCCTGAGAGCTCTGCCCTATGAATAGATTAGTGTCTTATAAAAGGGCTTGAGGGGGCCAGTTCCCCCCTCTTCAGTCCCTTATGCCATGTGAAGACACAGTTCATGGTGCCATCTTGGAAGCAGAGAGCAACCCTTAACAGAGACACTGAACGAGCCTGTGCCTTGATCTTGGACTTCACAGCATCCAGAACAGTGAGAAGTAAATTTCTGTTGTTTATAAATTATCCAGTGTATTAGTCTGTTTTCACGCTGCTGATACAGACATACCCAAGACTGGGCAATTTACAAAATAAAGAGCTTTAATGGACTTACACTTCCACGTGGCTGGGGAGGCCTCACCATCATGGTGGAAGGCAAGGAGGAGCAAGTCACGTCTTAGATGGATGGCAACAGGCAGAGACAGAGGTTGTGCAGGGGAATTCCGTTTTTAAAACCATCAGATCTTGTGAGACTTATTCACTATCACAAGAACAGCATGGGAAAGAGCCTCCCCCATGAGTCAATGACTTCCCACTGGGTTCTTGCCACAAAATGTGGGAATTGAGGGAGCTACAATTCAGGATGAGATTTGGGTGGGGACACAGCCAAACCATATCATCCAGTCTGTGGTATTTTGTTACAATAGCACAAACAGACTAAGAATCAATCAATCCACATAAGCATTCCCTAAACAGGAAAGCAGCACCCACTCCTGTAGACACCATACTGGATAGAAAGCACTCATGATGCAGATCCTGTCCATAGATGGCTCCCTTCCAATATGCACAGGAAGATCAAACTCAATTAGACAGCAGGTATTGGGAAAACATGTCAAAATAAAAATACAAGAGATGTCACAGGGTGACATCATTAACTGCCACATCACCGACATGGACACATGTAATGCTATTGGAATACTGTGTGTGTATCTCCCAGGGAGACCAGAAGGCAGACTGCTAGTTTTTTCTTTATGGAATCTGTGTTGCTTGAATTGTCACAATGAGCATGCATTGATTTTTTTTGTATGCATTCATCTTACAGTATAAAATACAGTAAAGCAAACACGACAGGTGCACACAGTGTAATTGTAGCTCAAGCCTAGAAAGGCCGTTTGGTAGCCACAGAAGACAATGGGGGCAGCAGGTTTGAGAAAAGTCTTGGAGGCTTTGGAGGGGGTGGTGTAGGCACTGTAGCTGGTGGAATAATCCGAGCCACAAGCACAGTTGGAAAGCCCAAGGCAGAGCCAAGTCTAAGGGCTGAAGGGGCTGGCTGTTTCCATCCTCTGATGAGGTGAGGCCACCACTCTCATTTCCCCAAAACCTAGGAGGACAGCCCATGCTGGCCACTTTGGGGAGCGGCAGAGTGAAGTGCGACGCATCTGTGTGTCCTGCAGCTGAGGTCACCATCCCCAGCTGGCAGACTGCCAGGTCATGCCAAGGTGGCACCTGGCCTAGTTCGGCCCACCTGCTACAGATCTGCCTGGATTGCCTCTGAGGCAGCTAGCATGAATTCACCTGGCAGAGAAATGCATGGCTTGCCCAAGGTCACACAAGCAGATGGTAACAGCTATCCTGCCGGACCGGCTGACACAATCCACACTGGCACTCTAAATGTCCCTTCTCCCCTCTCTGCCTAGAGGGAAGCCCTCCCCTCAGCAGGTCGGAGTGGCCTGGGCACCTCCGGCTTGTTCCCATGCCCATCAGCTCTGGCTTCTTTCCGAGGCCTGCTGGCTGACCCCTTTGTCTTGGAGAGGCTGAACCCAGCCTGGCCTTAAGCCCAAGAATGCACTGGCCCACACTCCTGCATTTTTTTGCCACCCACTCACCTGCCATCTGCCTTTTCAGGAGTTTCCATGTATCAAAATCCCCAGGTATCAAGCCCAAAGTTGAGGGGCCGTTTCCAGACTAGTTCCGAGGAGTGAGCCTTTGGGGAGGGGACCCCAGGATATGCCTTCTGGGGAAGCCCCTAGTCAATATGACATGGGGGTGACCCCAGCTCCTGTGTTCATTGGACCTGGGCTGGGGCTTGGCTGGCCTGGGCTGAGAGCTCAGTGAAGCAGCCTCTGGGGAAAGGAGGCAGGCAAACCACACTTCTTGGCTGCTCTCCCCGCCAGCAGTGCCGACCCAGGGCCTCTCCCCGCTGAATCTGACAGTGGAGTGAGTACAGAAAGAATACAAGCTTTGAGGCCCCACAAGTCTGGGTCTAATCCCAGCCTCACCATTTCCTAGGAAATACATTTCCTTCATATTCATGAGTCTCATCTGTAAAATGGGCAAATATAGCCTACTCCATGAGTTTACTATGAGAGTTCAATGAAACAATACAAGTGAGATACTCAGTGTGTCACAGCTTCCTGATAACACAGCTTCCTGCACCTCCTTCCTGATAACTGGGTCTACACACCAGTGCTTCTCTAATAAATAAGTTATAATGACTCTGTTCTTTGCCCATCCCATTAACCCTTAGAGCATCCCTACTAATGATCTGAGTTTCAGTTAGTTCCCACTTTATAGGTGATGAGCCGAGGACCTAAAAATCTGGGTGACCTCTCTGCAGTCATACAGCTTGTTTGTAAGAAGTCTTGGTTGGAACTCATCTAACACCACCAAGGAGGGCAGCTGTGCTTTGCTGAGCACCTACTAGGTGCCAGGCTAGTATTCCAGTGTATTCCGGTGCTGAGCACTTTGAATCATCCCAGGCAAGTCAACACTCACAGTAAATGCACGTGTGAGGAGGCAACATTATCCCGATCGCACAGATAATCAAACCAAGTGGGAGGGAAGCCAGGCCACTTGTCCAAGGCCACACGGGTGATAAGCAGCTAGCACACCAGGGCTGCTTGACTTCAAAACTCTGCGGTCTGGCCTCCTGGTATCACTGGACCCTGGACTCGGGGTCAGGGTTGAACGCATGATTCTGGGTTGTTCCATGGCCCATTTGATGCAGCTCCCCACCCACGGCTTAATCCTCAGGAATGGTGGGGATGGACTCAATCTTGGCCCAGACCTAAGGTTCTCCCAGTGAGAACCAGCCCCAGAACCAGTCAGATCAGAACCCCTAAGATGCACAAGAGCCCGTTCTGGGCCTCACTGGGAAGCTAGAGGGCCTGACCGCTGTCCTGCCCCATCCCCTCTAAATGCTAAATGCTCCCCAGAGAATGAGCCCCTCACCATTTTGGACTGGTGGTATGTCCTTGACAAAGTCACTTAACTTCTGGGAGCCTCAGTTTCTGCATCTACAAAATGGGAACAACAATTCTGAAGTCTGGGGTTGTGAGGATTAAGGAGGCAGTGGCTGTAAAGAGCCTGGAACAGTGCACAGCACACGGCGGACATCCGTGTCTCTCCTTCCTTCAGGCCCTCAGGCTCTGCGCTCCCTGCAGGTTCTTGCAGGCGCTGCGGAAAGGGAGCTATGTCTGTCCCTTGTACCTGAAGGAGGTGGTGTGGGACAGGGGAAAGGGCACACAAGGCATCAGACAGGTCTCAGCTCTGCCACTCACTAGCCTATCATGAGGACCTCTCCAGATCTCGCTTTCCTCATCTACCAATGGAGTGAACACCACCTTCCCAGATTCCACTCTGCAAGATCAAATGGGATGGCATCTCTGTAACCAGTCAAATGCTGTGCAAAGGTCAAGGATGAATAACAGTTACATCAATACAAACAGCAGCCACCACGACATGCCAGGCCTCGGCGTGGTTTAAATACATTTAAACGTATTTCCCATTTAATTTTCAAAATTCAGAGGAGGCATGGTTCCCACTGTACTAATGAGAAAACAAGCCAGGGAGGTGATGTAATTGACCCAAGACCTCATAGTAAGTGGCAGAGTCCGGATTTGAACCCAGGTCCTGGTGACTCTGAAGCAGAGGAACTGACCCACCTTGTTATACTACCTGGACTGGGGGCCCTGCCAAGCCCCCTGCTGTGATGTTAGGCACTGGACAAGGGACGTCCTTGAGTTCCAGTCTTGCAATGACAGACATATTTGCCTTTTAAACATCTGGTTCTAAAATGAAAAGTTACATCCCCTTTCGAAGGCACTTTGGTGGCATAAAGCAGGCAGGGGGACATCTCAGGCTGGCGCTTTGCTGCTTCAGACACACTGAGCTTCAACCCCGGATCCATACGCACCACCCTGCTCATCCTCGGGGAGTTAGGCGGGAGGTGGCTGCTGCTGCTGCTGCCTGGGGAGCTGCGGGAGGCCAGGAGAAAGGGTGCGTGTGTTTTACCTACTGCAGCTCTGCCCTGTGGGGCGAGGGCAGGAAAGAAAGAAAAGGTCTCCTTCACCCGGTTTGCCTGCTTTCCCTGTAATCTAAAAGACTCAGTTACCTTAAATTGATAAATGTCCATTTAGAATTATTTCCTGTCTCTTAAGATTTCTGTCCCTTTAAGAAGATCTGTCCCCTTTTGGGTATCTTCTATTGCACCTATCTACCTTTGAATAGCTTAAAGATTTTTAAAACAGTAAGTATTTGTGTGATCCAGGTTCTCTTGTTGATGGCTAAATTGACTGGCTTTTCAGAATCCAGCCTCTCCCAGCATTTAGGGTCCCAGGACGGAGCAGGGGACAGCAGAAGAGGGAGACAGCCATGGTCCCAGCTGTGGAGGGGTTCAGGTGAGCAGCTTTGTGATACAGCACGGCTGTCGTGATTTCACACCAGAGGAGGAGCCCAGTGGGCAGCCGGGAATTCAACAAACATTAACTAAGGATACAGCTGCAAACAAGGCAACGTGGAGCTCTAATCTGAGGATAAAACCATCAACTCGGGGTGAACTAGAGGTGCCCAAGGCCTAGTGAAGTGCAAAGAGAACTCTGACCAGATGGCTTACCATGCAAGCCCGATCACCATGAGGCTAAGGATGATTCCCGCCTACACTGAATAATTAACTCTCTGATGAGCTGTTGTTAGAACTTTCATTGGATCACAACCTTAGAATCTGATCTAGTGTGTTCAGTCCCGATCCCTTTTGCTCACAACTTTCAAAACTCGCAGTCAATACTAGTCAAAAGCTATGACAAGCTTGAAGCCACAAAAGTAACGAACACAGCCACCAGTTCTTGTGTACACCCTACGTGCCACACACACCATGCTAATGCTTCACACATGAGAGCTCTAGTTCTCAAAACTCTGTAGCTTGGATCTTACTAGTCTCATTTTACAGATGAAGACACTGAGGTTCAGAGATACATGACTTAGGATCATACAATGAATGAGAGCAGATATTCTAACCCAGATTCACCTACTCCCAAGTCTACGGTCTTCCATTCTGCCAGGCGCCTCTTTTCTTATTTTTTAGACAGAATCTCACTCTGTTGCCCAGGTTGGAGTGCAGTGGCGTGGTCTCGGCTCACTGCAACCTCTGCCTCCCAGTTTCAAGCAATTCTTCTGCCTCAGCCTCCCAAGTACTACAGGCGCACGCCACCATACCTAGCTAATTTTTGTATTTTTAGTAGAGACAGGGTTTTGCCATGTTGGCCAGGCTGGTCTGGAACTCCAGGTCTCAAGTGATCCACCCACCTCGGCCTCTCGAAGTGCTGGGATTATAGGTGTGAGCCACCACACACGGCCCATTCTGCCAAGCTCCTCCTTTAAGCAGGTGTGGTTGGGAAGCCGGCTGGACCAGCTGACAGCTCCCTGCTGTGGCCCATTCATTGGTCTCCATGCTAGATGCTTACCGAGGAGGTGCTTGATGATCGCCTGGTTGTGTTCCCAGAGGTTGCTGAAGGTCCCCCAGCGTGAGTGGCCATCAGGGACCGGGTTGGCTTTGATCCAGCCCCCACAGGCATAGCTGAAGAAGTCATGGCAGGGGTCCACTGTGGGGTCCATGGAGCTCAAGATGGAGCTGGTCACTGAGACACAAGCTTCGCTCAGGCACACAGAAGGAGATCCTGCAAGGGGTCAAGGACAAGAGGCCAGTGAAGGGCAAGCAGAGAAGAAGCACGGAGGGCAGAGAAGAAGCAGGGAGGGCAGAGAAGGCGGCTTGGGGCCCAGTGGTCACATGTCCCACCCCAGCCCTGACCACACAGATTTGGAACTGAACGGTCACTTGAGCCCTACAGAGAAATGATTTCCGCCCATTTAAAATTTGCTGGCTTATAACACAAGACTTCTATTCAGCTGTCTAAAATCCTTCTTACGGCTAAAAGGTACCCAGAACCCAGGTGTTTCTCTTAATCAACCTTTTCCTCCATAAATATTCATTGACTCTTTATTATTCCTTGATGCTCAACAAATTTATTCATTCATGCATGCACTCATTTATTCAGCAAGCTAATGACTATCTTCCAGGTTCTTTGCTGTGTCTAGAGTGCATGTGTGTGCGTGTATGCGTTCTCCTGCATGAAAGTGTGCGCCCATGCCCGTGTGTGTGTGTGTAGGGTACTGGGGTACTGGGCATAAAAAGGCAGAGTCCTTTAATCCAAGAGCTAACAATTCAGTTGGGGATATACACATAAATCAAAAGGGAACAGTAGGAGAAACGTCTGTCCTCCTTTCTGCAAAAATAAACTGAACATTTACTATGTGCCAAAAGGGTGATGTAGACAGTATGGATGACAGGACATAAGCAGGAGGAAAGCCTATTAGGAATAGAAGGAGGAAACAGGAAAAAT
This sequence comes from Macaca mulatta, assembly GCF_049350105.2. Lineage (NCBI taxonomy): Eukaryota > Metazoa > Chordata > Mammalia > Primates > Cercopithecidae > Macaca > Macaca mulatta. The sequence goes on along the minus strand of NC_133406.1, from coordinate 219,669,654 downwards.
CACTCCTGCGTACAAGCAGGAGAGTGCATACAAGTAGGAAAGTGCGTGACTTCAAGGAATCCTCAAAAACCCAAAAGCTAAACAACCCTGAGAGACTGGTTTGCCAGAGGCAAGAGGAAAGGGCCAGAGCCCAACCTCAATGTTGGCGGCTGAGGTCTCCCAAAGGACCCAAAGCCTGGGTGGCCTGCGCAGAGGCCTGGCCTGAGGCAGCAACACAAAGCTGACTGTGCAGGACCGAGAATCACAGGCCCGGTCCCATCATCCATCCACCCAGGCTGTGCTGATGACCAAAGGGACTTTACTGAATGTGGCCATGCACTGGGCACTTTGCACACACTCAGGATCTCATTTAACTCATTACAAGCCACCAGCTGCAGGCATCGTCTCCCTGGTTAAAGATGAGGAAACTGAGGGAGTGAATGGAACAAGGTTGCCCAGCTATGCGGGAGGGAGGAGAGCTGAGAGCTGGGCCCAGGCCTGTCTCAGTCCAGCCATGCCAAGGCTGTGTTTTTCTGCTTTCCTTCCCCACCTCTTTGCCAGTCACACCAGGGGCTGGTGCAGCCTGACTGCTGAGATCTGTTTCCCCACCACAGAGGGAGGCAGTGAGGCAGGGTGGGCTTTGGAGGCCACCAGACCTGGGTTCAAATCCAGCTTTCTACTTTTGCCAGTGAGGCTTTGGGCAAGTGACCTCATCTCTCCATGCCTCAGTTTCTCTATCTAAAAGTTAGGAAGAAATGCAGGACCAATTTCACAGATTTCACAGTGATGATGGCCATGGCTGGGCACGGGGTTTCAGCTTCCTCAAGTCTCAGGGTCTGAAGTTTCAGGCCAGTCTTTAGAGAGCAGCAAAGAACGCACGGGCTAGTAGGGGCAGTGTTCAACTCACTCAGGAACATAAGGCCAGTGGGCAGAGGTTCACTTGTGGGCTTATCAACATCTGATGACAAACACAAAGTCCTTCAGATGGGTGGCTGACAAAGGGCTCAGAGCAGCCACACAACAGCAGGAAAATCAGGGTGATTTGACTTTGAGATAATCACACAACAATTAAAAATTATTGTTCACAGTTGAGAGGTGTGTCATAAAAAAATTATGGAGCCATTACGCACGAAAACAGAGAAAGGAAATGGTGGGGGTGATAGTGCCATTTTAAGTATCTTTAAATCAAATCATCTTAATCACAGTTGAATGCTCCACTTCAAACTCCAAGGAAGCACCAAAATCTTTATGGGGCAGGGAGAGAATTTCTATGTAGGTTGAAAGAGCCTGCTGAGTATTACGATATAACTCCACACTTAGAGAAGGAAAAGAATACCTATTGTTTTCATACATCAAACCACAGGAAGGAAAATTTTACAATATCTTGGCTGGTGGAGATGCCCAGGAGACGGCTGAGAGTGAGCCTAATGCGGGAAGACGCATCAGCATCTGTGTGAATGTGTCTGCGTGCGTGAGAGAGAGAGACCGATTAATTAACTGATTAAGGTTTTTGCTGTTATCATATGGGGACTTGGGTTTAAAAACAAAACAAGAAACTAGTCCCAGAAGTCAGTCTCAGAGACTGGGCTCCGTGGCTCATGCCTGTAATCCCAGCACTTTGGGAGGCTGAGGCGGGCGGATTACCTGAGGTCAGGAGTTCGAGACCAGCCTGGCCAACGTGGTGAAACCCCATCACCACTAAAAATACAAAAATTAGTCAGGCATGATGGTGGGCACCTGTAATCCCAGCTACTTGGGAGGCTGAGGCAGGAGAATCTTTTGAACCCGGGAGGCGGAGGTTGCAGTGAGTCGAGACTGTGCCACTGCACTCCAGCCTGGGTGACAAGAAAGAGACTCTGTCTCAAAAAAAAAGCAGTCTTAAAAGAGGTTTGAGTTCTTCACTAAGTGTCTATTTTGTTGGACACTGGGCTAGGGACCAAGGAGGTGCTTAAGGAGGAATGGCTTGATTATTCAACTATTCAATGGTTTGCAGAAAGTTCATGAAATATTCCTGGCCCAGGAGGTGCTTCATGCATTTTGATGACTTGACCCCCTTCTCTCTCTGGGTCCCTCAGCGGCCTGGGTGCCTGCTGTGCTACTGTGCTATATGTCATGGCCATCTCCTTGTCCACCTGTCCTACTAGAATGTGAACTTCAGGGCAGGCCAGTATCCTACGTGTTTTTATATTTCCATTGCCTAGCATTGTATTTGGCAACTAGCAGCCGTTTAATACGTGCTTTTTTTTTTTTTCTTTTGAGACAGAGTTTTTGATCTGTCGCCCAGGCTGTAATGCAGTGGCACAATCTTGACTCACTGCAACCTCTGCCTCCTGGGCTCAAGCAATTCTCTTGCCTCAGCCTCCTGAGTAGCTGGGATTACAAGCGTCCACCACCACGCCTGGCTAATTTTTTGTATTTTTAGTAGACACAAGGTTTCACCACATTGGCCAGGCTGGTCTTGAACTCTTGACGTCAGTTGATCCACCCGCCTCGGCCTCCCAAAGGGCTAGGATTATAGGAGTGAGCCACTGTGCCTGGCCTCAATATGTGTTTTTGAATGAATAACCAAATGAATGAAAGGCCTTATTCAGCACTTGTTCACCACCTGCAGAGGCAGCAAACGTCTTTCCTTTGGGACACGCATGATCAATTGAGAAGGCAGAAACAGATCTTAGATTTAATTTACAGACATTCATCTGGACAGAGCCTGGCCTCAAAACTGTGTAGAATGCTTTCTTAAAAATATGTTCTTGGAGCCGGGCGCGGTGGCTCACTTCGTCTAAAAAAAAACAAAAACAAAAACAAAACAAACAAAAAAATAATATATATATATATATGTTCTTGGAGAATGTATTGTTTGTTTTGTTGCCTCTGTTTGCAAAGCACCAATGTTTCTGGAAAGGAAGCATAGCAGGAAGGTAAGTAAAAAATGTAAATATGTGCTCAGACATTCCCAGAGGCTGGCCTTCAGAATCATCAGAAGATTTGTTTTTTGTTTTTTTTTTTTTTTTTTTGAGACAGACTCTTGCTCTGTCGCCCAGGCTGGAGTGCAGTGGTGCCATCCTGGCTCACTGCAACCTCCACCTCCCAGGTTCAAGCGATTCTCCTGCCTCAGCCTCTCGAGTAGCTGGGACTACAGGCGTGCACCAACGACAGCCACCAGAGCAGCTGGACTACAGGTGTGCGCCGACATGCCTGGTTAAGTTTTGTATTTTTTAGTAGAGGCGGGATTTCACCATGTTGGTCATGCTTGGCGAACATCTTGACCTCAGGTGATCCGTCCACCTTGGCCTCCCAAAGTGCTGGGATTACAGGCGTGAGAGCCACTGTGCCTGGACAGATTTGCTTTGACTGGCTTGGTGTTTGCTCAGATGTGGCCAGCACCAGCACCTGGGTAATGAGGTTACTGTTAATATCTGCGGTGGCCACTGCTTTCCCAGGTGGCTCAAGGGTCACCTGATCCTCTGCCCAGCTCCATTCCAGGGGAAGAATGTTCCTCTCCCAGGTCCAGGCTGGAGAAAACCCTTCTGAGATCCAGAGAGGGACACAACAGAGGCAGAAGCAGGATTCCTCCCAAAGGACCCCACTGGGCAGTAACAACAGAAATGTTTTGGGTCTGATCATCAGGAGCTGGGCCGTGGGGACTCCCTCCTGGTTTCTGGCAAAGACATATCTTGGGAGCTCCGAGGGGCAGTCTCAGGGCAACACTGGCTGCCGGAGTCTGGCCAGCTCCCGCTGCTCCAAGCCAAGAGCTGTGCAGACGCGCTGGCCAGGGGCCACACTGACCAGCAGGGGGTTCTGAACTAGAGTGGATTCAGGATGAAACAACATGGCAGTGGCAGGAGATGATGACGAGCTTGTGTCCTGTGAGTAGAGGAGACACGCACACACACAAACATGCACCAGGACAGAATCACACAATATACACACACTCAGCAGAGAAAGGCTGTTCTCAGCTTGATCTTCCTTCTTACCCTTTTGTTCATTCAAACATTAATTTATTCATTTTACTATCTGCACACCTGTGGCATAGGCACTATGCTAAACACATCGGGCTAAAGGCCTGAAAGCTAGTCATTAGTTAGTCACACATGCATTAAGCACCTGCTGAGCCAGGCATATTTCGTAAAACACCATAAACCATTAGACAGTCAGTTAACTAATCAAGCAATTATTTCTTAAGTACAACCTATGTTTGTGGAGTGAATGGATACCTTTGTGCCTAACCCAGGAGGGATGGAAGAACGCTCAGATGAAGTCCCTGCTCTTTTCTAGGCCCCGAGTCCCCTCCCCACCCCGGTGCAGCGTGGCCACCCTCGCAGGCCAGCAACTTCACAGACGGAAGGCTCCACACAGCCTGGAGTGGACGTTCCCAGATCCCGAGAAAGCTCATAGTTTCTCTCATGGGGTGAGAGACTGAGTCAGTGGGTGGGATGCTGAGCAGAGCCCCCAGAGGCTGCTCAACCAGGTGAACCATCTGCCATCAGAAGAATAAATGTTGGGGCAACAGGGGACTGAGAGGTCCTGGCATTGGCTAATTCCCCATCCTTATTTCTAACTTGGATCCACCCTTTCCCACTTCGTAAGTGTTTACTGAGCATTAACTCTGTGGGAGGCACCTGGCAGAGGGGCCCAATTGTATCACCATTCAAAATGGGACAGACAAAAGCACCGACCAAGGAACACGACAGGCAGCTGGATCCCGGAAGGGTAGCTCTCCTGGGGGTGCTAATGTGCTCTGGAGCATACTTGGATTACAAAGGGAGGTGGAGCCTGGGCTTGAGCCCAGTAGCCTATGGGTGAATTCCAACCTCCGCATTCAAGGGCCCCACTCGATCCCCCATTAGCCACGTAACCTTGGGCAAGTCACTCCATCTGAGTGCCTCAGTTTCCTAATATGGAAAAGGGGCCAAAAGTAACCACACCTCACAGGGCTGCCCTGAGGAGGAAATGAGATTGCATCTGAAGCGAGTGGGGTATTTGGGGTATTTGGTCGGAGGAAAGAATTTAGTAAACAGAGGGCATTATTGTTATTTTATTGGAACTAGAGATAGCAGACAATGTCAGCCTATGTGTGTAATTACCCCACATCCTAGCAACAACACGAGGCACCAGCTATGTGACATATGTTATCTCTAGTCCGCAGAGCCATCCCCCAACTGGGCACTGTTTTCCCATTTAAATTAGAGAAGACACAGGCTGAGAGAGTAAGAGGTTTGTCCAAGGTCACACAGCCAGTAAGTTGCTGGGACAGGATGTGGACTCAAGTGCGAGATCTCTATACCACCCACGCTGCCCACTTCCCAGGTCTTGGTCCATCTCAGCACCCAGATCCCCCTGGGCCTGGCTCCCTCCTTGGCCTTAGAGGCCTGCCCCGGCTTAAGCCGGGAAGCCCCCCTTCCCCAAGCTGACAGAGCCAGGGACAGGAGTGAGTCGAGCCCACCATGCAACACGGAGGCACCTACTTGTCTGGTACTGGATGCCCAGCGCTGCCAGGCAGGCCACCAGTCCTGCCGCCAGAAGTGCCACCAGTACCACCAGCCGCTTCTCCACCTGGGTCCGCGCAGCCCAGCACCTCTGGCCACTCCGGGGGCTGTGGAAGTTCACCTGTAGGGAAGGAGGCAGGAGGGGCGGGGAAGACGTGAGCCCCAGGTCCCGCTTCCCTTGGAGGAAGGGGCTCTGCTGCAGGCCCAGGCCCTGGGGAGGCATCAGGGCTGCCTCCTGTCTCAGGGGTGGTCTGGTTCCCACAGATTCAACCCTAATCCAAGAAAGGAACAGCCACCCTGCTCAGCTGCTCAGATCTGCTCCCAAACATCAGAGAGTCAAGCAGCTCGGCCCCGACAGGCTTGTTTTTTTGTGTCACTTGATACGAGTGGAAGGAAAAAACTACAGCTTTTCCCTGTTTCTCCAATAAGGAGTTCAAAAAGAACAGGATGTTTGGACTTGCAGGCATCCAGTGAGTACCCAGCTGGGCTCTCTGCAGAACCCCCACATCAGCGGGTCAGGGACAAGGGTGACACGGCCACGGCTCACACTTCAGAAGCACAGACCTCCTTAGCTCATTAAACCCTCATAATCCCACGCTAAAACACATGAGCCACCTTGTTACTTTTCTTTTTACAAGGAAACTGAGGTCCACAGAGGTCAGACCCTGGCTTCTCACCACCCAGCTGAATGGGGACAGCTGGGATTGGAACCCAAAGCTGTTGATGCCTGAGCCCACCAGTGGATCAGAGGTGGGTCCTGGGAGATGTTGGCAGAGATGCAAGGAGAAATAGCTCCATTCAGGTCCTGAAAGGGAGGAAAAATCCCTCCAGCCTAACAGTCTAGCTAAACAGGAAGGGAGGCACAATGAGAGGAAGTGCAGGGTGTGGCAGGGCCCTCCCTGCCCGAGGAGGGACACACCAGCCAGCAGCGATGGGAGCCGTCACCCCAGACCTCTCACACCCAAGGCAGCTTGGGGCTCCCCTCTGTTCCAAGAGGTGCTTCCTGCAAAACCCATGGCCACAGGACAGGAAGGGTCTCCTGAAGGTGGGGTGACATGTGTTCAGTGACACTGTGTCATGTGCTAACAGCTGAGCACCAACTCAGGGCCATGTTGGAAATACACAGCCCAGCAGGGAGGCAGATAAAGAAACAGACTGGGGCTGGCAGGTGTTCAATCAGGGAGGGCTTCCTGGAAGGGGAGATGTCTGGCCTGGGTCGGTGAGAATAAGTAGGAACTGGCCAGATAAGAGGGGATGGAAGTGGAGAGGAGAGGAGGGCCTAGATGCTAAGGGGCACAGAAAGCCAAGTTAAGAGCCTGGACTTCCTCTTGAGGACTGGAATGACATGATTAGACTTGCCCTTTGGGAAGGGCAGGATGGAGGGAGCAAGGCTTTCCAGGAAGAGGGAGAGCTGTCAGGGAAGATGAGGAGACTGAGACTCTGACCTGCAAGTGCCCCACCAATAGCCTGAGGGGTGCCCCTGGTGCCCGGTCAGAGTCCTGAGGGAGTCCCACCCTGGCACTCGGGGATCTGAAGTGGGTCACTTGAGGGAAGGGTACTGAGAAGCCACGTGGCCATGGTTAGGTATTTACTGGGCAGGAAACGACTGGGATTTGCTGCACCAGAGACGGAGGAACACAAGCACTTTCTGTGGAAAAAAAAATTGGGTTCCAAAACTGAGAAAAGGGGCCAGGCGTGGGGGCTCACGCCTGTAGTCCCAGCACTTTGGGAGGCTGAGGTGGGAGGATCACCTGAGGTCAGGAGTTCAAGACCAGCCTGGCCAACATAGTGAAACCCCATCTCTACTAAAAAACACAAAAATTAGCTGGGTGTGGTGGCGGGCGCCTGTAGTCCCAGCTACTCGGGAGGCTGAGGCAGGAGAATCGTTTGAGCCTGGGAGGTGGAGGTTGCAGTGAACTGATACTGTGCCACTGCACTCCAGCCTGGGCGACACAGCCAGATTCCATCTCGGAAACAAAACAAAACAAAACTGAGCAAAGGATCTTGGGGCTTAGAGACGCTTCAGTGGAAGCTCAGGAGGCTGAGACACTGAAGCAGCTGGGTCAGTTAGTGGGAAGGATGCCGCCTGCTCAAATCCTTCAAGAATCTCTTCTAAAATAGTGAGCAACGGAAGTTTCAGACCATGCTACATTCATGAATGAAAAGTTCAGGCTGTAAGGGCCTGGCGCAGAGACAGACAGCCTGGTGTGATGCTAACATGTACACTGTACTCAGAAGTTTATCAAGTGCTTTTTCAGAGTAATCAGTTATCACACACACTTTACCTTGGTCACTGGTATTCAGAAGGGCCCCAAGGACTTGAAGCATGCACTGCCTTGTCTAGGGACACTGACGTATGTGTCCTGTTGCCCCTGAGTTTGTTTCATCCTTCCTCCTTTAGGCCTCTCATGCCCCCATTATCACGGCTCAGCTCACAGGGCACAAGGAGGCCGTGAGACTGTTTTTGTTTTGTTTTGTTTTGTTTTTTGAGACGGAATCTCCGTCTGTCAACCAGGCTGGAGTGCAATGGCACAATCTCGGCTCACTGAAACCTCTGCTTCAAGCGATTCTCCTGCCTCAGCCTCCTGAGTAGCTAAGATTACAGGCGTGTGCAACCAGGCCTGGCTAATTTTTGTATTTTTAATAGAGATGGGATTTCACCATGTTGGTCAGGCTGATCTCGAACTTCTGACCTCGTGATCCGCCTGCCTCAGCCTCCCAAAGTGGTGGGATTACAGGTGTGAGCCACCACGCCTGGATGAGACCTTGGTTTAAGAGGTACCCATCAGCCAGGCTTAGTGGTTCATGCCTATAATCCCAACACTTTGGGAGGCTGAGGCAGGAGGATGGCTTAAGCCCAGGAGTTCAAGACCAGCCTGGACAACACAGTCAGACCCCATCTCTAAGAAATGAAAACAATTAAATTAAATTAGTAGGCGTGGTGGCACACACCTGTAGTCTCAGCTACTTGGGAAGCTGAGGCGGGAGGATTGCTTGAGCCTGGAAGGTTGAGGCTGCAGTGAGCCATGATTGTGCCTCTGCACTCCAGCCCGGGCAACAGAGCAAGACCCTATCTCAAAAAAGAAAAAAAAAAAAAAAGAGGCCAGGCGCAGTGGCTCACGACTGTAATCCCAGCACCTTGGGAGGGTGAGGTGGGTGGATCACCTGAGGTTGGGAGTTTGAGATCAGCCTGGCCAACATGGTGAAACCGCGTCTCTACTAAAAATATTAAAATTAGCTGGGCATGGTGGCACACGCCTGTAATCCCAGCTACTGGGGAGGCTGAGGTGGGAGAATTGCTTGAAACTGGGACCTGGAAGCTGCAGTGAGCAGAGATCACGCCACTGCACTCCAACCTGCATGACAGAGCGAGACCCTGTCTTGAAAACAAAAAAAAACAGAAAGAAAAGAAAAGCCAGCACCCTATGCCTGGTGCTGGCTCCAGGGAGCCAAAGGACACAGCCACTAGGCTTGGGACGCAGGGAAACCTCACCTTATCTGGACAGGAGATAGCTAGGAGCAAGAAGCAAAGTCATCTGTGGAGAGAAGGGAAAGAAGCAAGCAACAGAACGGGGAAGATGAAAGAAAGAGGGAGAGGAAAGGAAAAAAAGAATAATGGCAGCAAATAAACACTTGAGTGAGGGCTAAATGCCTGGGATCATATTAATTCGATTTTGATGGTGCAATTCTATCTTCATAACATTCTTCTTTTTTTTTTTTTTTTTGAGACAGAGTCTTGCTCTGTCGCCCAGGCTGGAGTATAGTGGCGCCATCTCAGCTCACCACAACCGTGGCCTCCCGGGTTCAAGAGATTCTCCTGCCTCAGCCTCCCAAGTAGCTGGGACTACAGGGACGTGCCACCATGCCTGGCTAATTTTTTGTATTTTTAGTGGAGATGGGTTTTCACCGTGTTAGCCAGGGTGGTCTCAATCAATCTCCTGACCTCGTGATTTGCCCGCCTCAGCCTCCCAAAATGCTGGGATTACAGGCGTGAGCCACAATGCTTGGCCCATAACATTCCTTTTTTAAATTTTTTTTTTTTTGAGACAGAGTCTCACTGTGTCACCCAGGCTGGAGTACAGTGGGGAGGTCTCTGTTCATTGGAACCTCTGTCTCCCGGATTCAAACAATTCTTCTGCCTCAGCCTCCCAAGTAGCTGGGATTACAGATGTGCGCCACCACGCCCAGCTAATTTTTGTCTTTTTAGTAGAGACAGTTTCACCATGTTGGCCAGGCTGGTCTCAAACTCCTGACCTCAGGTGATCTGCCCACCTCAGTTTCCCAAAGTGCTGGGATTACAGGCATGAGCCACTGCACCGGGCCTATCTTCACAACATTTCTAAGAATAGGTATTAGCGTTAGCGCCAGAAGAAACACAGGAAGTTGGGGCATGAAGGCAAAGAGAGAGGAGAGAGAACAGGGAGGCAACTCACGTCTCCAGGACTGGCAGCTGCAGGCCTACCAGGACGTGCTACCCTCCTGTAGGGGCAGGAGGTGGAGCTGGCCTTCACTGTTTGATGAAAAGTGCTAAATCAAAACAAATGGTGTTCACTGCAAAATTAAATTAAAATTAAGCCAGAATTGAATTAAAAATTCATAGTTTCAGGCAAGAATAGTAAGCAGACTTTGAAAATGGGGTTTTTAACCTTTGTCTTGCTCTTTGCTTGACTTGTGCTATAGGCTATGGGCCTCATGGTTTCTGGATGAGCCTTGTCTCTGAAGGCAGAAGGAATCCAGATGCCTCTTCCTGGGGCGGGAGAAGTCACCTAGAGGTACTGGACCAGGATCAGGAGGCCTCTCCAGGGCAGGTTGGCCAATTCCTGGGTGCAATGGAAAGGGCTGGGCTGTGAGTCAGGGCATCGATCTGCTTCCAATGGCTGCTGGCCTCGGCTGAGTCTCTTTTCTTTGCATCCCTGTTACACCTGCCCAGCCTCCTTCATGAGACTGTGGAGGGGATCTGTGAGATGAGGCCACAGCATGGGGAGATGTGAGTGGTTTCTCAGTTTTCTTTTGGAAATGAGGTCCTGTCAATCATGGTAGAACTGGCCTGAGCAGCTTGGAGGGTAGGAGGATTGGTGGCGGGCAGCCCGGTCCCTCTCAGGGGAGGGTACTGTGAAGTGGCCATCCGCTGAGAGGCAGCGCTGACGCCTGGAAGACGCAGAACTGCTGTAGATGCTCAGCTTACTGGTGGGCTTAATTTCCTATTTATTGTCGTGGGAAACAGAAAGAGAATGAGAGGGAGGTGGTGCCCTCAAAACAGAGAGGTGGAGAACAAGACAAAGAAATGAGAGAGCCAGAGAAACAGAGAGAGTGAGAGAGCTAGAGTAAGGGAAATAGAGCAGCGCTATCCAGCCAGGAGTTCCCAGGGTTTCCACAGCCAAGGGAACAAAGCCCTAATCCGGGACACATATTTGGTTACAGAAGTGAGTGCTTGGCTCACCTAGGCTTACAGCAAGAACAAGTTCTGCAGGTGAGGTCGGGGCCCACTGCCTGGGGCCCAGGAGACAAGCCAGGAGCAGAGAGGGTGGGGAGCCAGGCGAAGCCAGGTTTTCCGAGTCAGGTCGGGAGGGAAGGCAGAACCCAGCAACCTGGGCTGCAGGAAGCAGCAATGGGAGTGGTTTGGCCAAGGGTCTAGCAGGGATCCCACCCGTCTGCAGCCCAGAAGCCCAGCCACCCGGGAGCGCTGGCAGGGGCACCAGGCTCGGCTCCCTGGAGTAAATAAGCCTTTGAGAGCAAGTCGACTGTGACAGCCCAGCCCGCGAGGAACCCTGCCTCCGGAAGCGCCGCAAAGTCAGTTTGGGGAAGTTTCTTCCAGTAAAGTTTCCATGAGGTGGCCTTCTGGCTGAGGCACTGGGGTCAGTCCAGAGCAAAACTCATGTCCTGTGTCCTCTTGTCTCCGCCTGAGCCCTGTCTGCCACCCCACCCAGATGCCTGACTTTAAATGACTGGTAACAGCTTAAAGTACGACCTGCTGCAGGTAGGGGAGGGCACTCCTCACATCTTAGCAAGAATCAAAGGCTGATTAAGTACTTTCTAGCTTTCCTTGCCTCCTAGAAGGAATACCCAGCTCCCCACAGCATGGGAGAAAGACGGTAACCCTGAGAAGTCAAATATCGCACTGCGTGTTGCTGGGCAGTCTCTGGGCCTCAGTCTCCCATCTCTAAAATGAGGAGGGTGGATGAGGTTCCAGGTATGACTTCTCAGACTCTAGAACCTCAAGGCTTTAACAGGCAAACAGAGTTGACAACTCCAGGTAAACAGACATGTCTTTTTAAAACATTGAGTGGGCCTGTCCCTGAAATGACCCTCGAAAGACAGCTTTGGCCAAGCATGATGGCTCACATCTGTAATCCCAGCACTTTGGGAGGCCAAGGTGAGAGGATCGCTTGAGCCCTGGAATTCAAGCCTGCAGTAAGCCATGCACTCAAGCCCGGACGAGAGAGCAAACAAAGTAAGAAACTGGCTCTACAAAATACATATAAAAATTAGGGGCTGGGGGCCAGGCAAAGTGGCTCATGCCTATAATCCCAGCATTTTGGGAGGCCAAGGCAGGTGGATCACCTGAGGTTGGGAGTTTGAGGCCAGGCTGGCCAACATGGTAAAACTCTGTCTCTACTAAAAACACAAAAATTAGCCAGGCATGGTGGTGTGCACCTGTAATCCCAGCTACTAGGGAGGCTGAGGTGGGAGAATTGCTTGAACCCAGGAGGTGGAGGTTGCAGTGAGCTGAGATTGCACCACTGCACTCAGGTTTGGGCAACAATGCAAGACTCTGTCTCAAAAAAAAAAAAAAAAAAGAAAGAAAGAAGAGGGAAGAAGAAGAAAGAAGGAGAAAGAAGGCAAAGGGGAGGGGAGGGGAGCCCTGTGCAAGGTGGGAAAAAAATGAGAAAACCATAACTAAGAATTTAAGATCTCACCTTTCCTTTTTTCTTAACAACAAAAAAAGACCGTTAGAAGTAATTGAATGAATTTCAAAGGTTTTGGTAGACATGGCCATCTGCTCCTCAGTTCAGGCTGCAGGTGTAACTTCAGCTATTTCCCTTTCTGCCACCGAAATGGTGTATGTTCAGGTGTGGGAAGATCAGGCAGCTGGCTTTGGCAGAGCAGAGGCTTCAGAGAGAAAGCTAACATATTTAGATGTATATTATTATATCATGTCACCCATAGTGAGTTTCTATAATAATCCTCATAATAACCAAATCCTTTTTCTAAGCATTATCCAAAATGCTTTCCCTCATACTGTCCCATTTGAGCCTTTACAACAGCTCCAAGAGGTGGGTAATAATATTAACCCCATTTTACAAAGGAAGCTGAGGAAGTGAGTTGCTTTCAGGTCTCACAGCCCAGAAGAGCCAGAGCTGGGCTCTAAGTTAGAGCTAACTGCCTCTGAATTCTGTGCTTGGTCCACAGTGACTCACTTTAGTAGACTGCAAGTAATTTGTGCCTAAAATATGGGATAAAGAAAAAGAAAAGGTTAGACACGGTGGCTGTAATCCCAGTCCTTTGGGAGGCTGAGGCAGGAGGATCACTTGAGGCTAGGAGTTCGAGACCAGCCTGGGCAACATGGCAAAACCCCATCTCTACTAAAAATACAAAAATTAGCCAGGCATGGCGGCATGTGCCTGTAGTTCCAGCTATTTGGGAGGCTGAGGTAAGAGAATCACAGGTCAAGGCTGCAGTGAGCCCAGATTGCGCCACTGCACTCTAGCCTGGGCAGCAGAGTGAGACCTTGTCTCAAAAAAAAAAAAAAAAAAAAAAAAAAAAAGAAAGAAAAAGAAAAATGCTTTCATGTGAGGTATAGGTAGAATTTTGCTCTGGTTAAATTCAACACTGGCCAGCAGGTCCAATAATAATAAATAAATGTGGCAAGTAATAAAGTAACGAATGTGGCAAGTTTGGCTGAAAAACGGAAGTTTCCATTTATTAGTTATTGGTGTTGATCACCTGGGACTTCCTAAGACTAACGGACTTCAAAATCTTGAAAAACCAAATAGCTTATTTTTTAGCTGTCCATCAAGAGAAGGATTTGGGGTGAAGGATCTATTTTTAAAAGTCTAAAATTGAGAGCACAGGCTAGACGTGGTGGTTCATGCCTATAATCCCAGCACTTTGGAAGGCCGAGGTAGGCAGATCACCTGAGGGCAGGAGTTCGAGACCAGCCTGGCCAACATGGCAAAGCCTCATCTCTACTGAAAATACAAATATTAGCCGAGCATGGTGGCGTGCGCCTGTAATCCCAGCTACTCCAGAGGCTGAGGCAGGAGAATCGCTTGAACCTGGGAGGCGGAGGTTGCAGTGAGCTGAGATCGCGCCACTGCACTCCAGCCTCTACAACAGAGAGAGATTCTGCCTCAAAATAAACAAATAAATATAAATAAAGTCGAGGAAGAAGTTGTGTTGCTAGCAACCGGCCCAAAGGAAATAATCTGAAAAGCTAAAAAATGGGTCACCCATAGAGTGACAGCAATGGAGCCTAAGGGTCCAACTACAGTGGAGTGAATAAGTATAGTTTTATATGTTGGTACCATGAGGTGTTACGATTTTTAATGGCAGCATGTTTCGGGAGTTTCTGACAATGTAGAAGATGCTTATGAAGTGGCACTGAATGAAAAATGAGGGATATAACACTGTATATTTAGAGTGAGTTCAACTATGTTTAAAAATATATACATACAAGTGTGAAAAACTAGAAACCGTTATCTCCAAGTGGCAGGATTACTGCTCCGTTTTTAATTCCTTTTTATACTTGACTATCTTTTTTTCTCCCCCCAGTGAGCATATAAAGCTTTTACACTGCGGGGGAAAAAAAAAAAACAATGATTGAAAACATTAAATTAATAGAATACTCTGCCTCATAAATGGAGATGAATGGGTTCTTGACTCAGAAAAGCAAGCACTAGCTAATTTATGTTCACTTTGGGGAAGTTGTGGCGGCGCCACGCAAGCCAAGCTGGGTACCCACAAAAATGTCCCAAATCCTTGGGTAACCTCTTTGCCTTTTCCTACAAGGAAAGTGGAAAATGTATCCATTTAGGGACACCGACACTAACTCCAACCACAGACAACAGCGATGCGACCCCAGGAACGTCTCTAACCTCTCTCTCTACCTCACCTTTATCATCAATAACGTGGGCATAAAACAATAATCCTAGCAGGCCCTGTATAATATGCATGACATCTACTTTCCCTAACATCCATTTCACAGTGAGGCATCACCACTGAAAGAGATTAAGCCACTTGCCCAAGGTCATGAGTGGAGTACGAATTCAAACCTGGGTCACTGGCTTCAGAGACGGGGCTCCCCCTGCTTGGCCGGGGGCCCTCCCCAGACAAATGTGCTATTTCATCTTAAAAAGGCTATACCCCAAACAGGCTGCTGTGAGCATAACAGCAACACGGCATATTACTTTGCTGAATTCTGAAATGCTTTCGTGTTGATATATTTAGACCCTTCTGTGGAAGATGAGACTGAAAAACACTGCTGATTAGATTCTGTTTTGATTTGTGAAGGGAAAAGCACCTGCCCCAGAAATCTAATTTCCTGCTGGCTTCAGCCTTTTATGAAGAGTCCACTGGGAAGGGGTTTGAGACAGACGGGGTTTGATGTGTCACTCCCGGATTTTTAGCTCTGTGACCGAAGGCCAGTGGTTGCCCCTCTCAGAGCCTCAGTTTCCACATCTGTAAGTGGGGACAGTAATCCCTACAGCTCTCAGGGGTGTTCCTGAAGGTTAAGCATGGGTACCACATCCCAGTGGGTATAGCACTTGGGACCGTGAGTTTGGGTCCCCTGGGCCTGACTCCTGGAGGAACTCCATCAATGGTGTCTCCCTGCACTGGGAGAATTATTCACTTCTTTTTTTTTTTTTTTTTTTTTTTGAGACGGAGTCTTGCTCTGTCTCCCGGGCTGGAGTTGCAGTGGCCGGATCTCAGCTCACTGCAAGCTCCGCCTCCCGGGTTCACGCCATTCTCCTGCCTCAGCCTCCCGAGTAGCTGGGACTACAGGCGCCGCCACCTCGCCCAGCTAGTTTTTTGTATATTTTAGTAGAGACGGGGTTTCATCATGTTCACCAGGATGGTCTCGATCTCCTGACCTCGTGATCCACCCGTCTCGGCCTCCCAAAGTGCTGGGATTACAGGCTTGAGCCACCGCGCCCGGCCAGAATTATTCACTTCTAAGAGGCGTGTCTGAGTGGAGAGGGCCTGGCAACCTAAGTGTCCACTCATCCTAAGCTCGCCTTTGGGAAGAGTTGTGTGCCAGTTCACCAAGCGCCCCCAAGATTCTCCCAAATACCTCCCTTGGTCTACCTGGCAGAAGTCCTCCGGGAATTGGGGTGCCCCAGCTCCTCTTTCTACACTGGTTTCTGAAGAGCCAGATCACTGGGTCTCCTAGGGTGCCTGCATGGTTTCCAACACCTTCCCATGCACCTGGCTGGCTCCAAACCCCTCCAGCACTGAGGTCTTGGCCACAGCTCTCCCAGTGCAGCCCCCCAGGGAGGGGAGGGCAGAAAGCAACCTTGCTCAGTGTCCTGTCACATGGCAGGGACGGGGGTGGGGCCCTCCCCTGGAGTGGGCAGATGAGATGCCCACAGGTGCAGACCCTGGGGAGGAGAGGAATTGGACTTCCTCAGTAGGATGAAAAGTGGCAGGGAGAGGGGGCAGAGGACAGGTTCCCGGCCCCAGGAAACTCAGGTATTGGGAGGGAAAGAGGAAGAGGGTGGTACTGCCTCCTGGATAAGGTGACCAACTTTCCCAGTTTGCCCACGACTGGGGGAGTGGGTTCCAGGGATGCAGGGCTTTCCACGCTAAAACAGAAAAGCTACAGACTGCCGGTAATGAGCCTGGGCAAGTCCCGGGACATTCACAAACTGTGCCTTCTGTGGAAAGGGAACTGGGCCAGTTCGGGTCTCCGGGGTGCTTTTAACTCTGCCACCTGGGCTGTGGCCCCAGAAGCAGGTGGCCGGGAGGATCTGGGGATGGCAGGGGCAGGTGAGGGGAAACTGGTGGGTTCTGGAAGGCTTCTCGGCGCGGAGCTCCAGCTGCGGGGAGGCGCGGCCCCTCCCGGATAGCGGGACGGGGGAGGGGAAGAGGCGGGGTAGGTAGGGACGGGGGGGGGCGCGGCAGCAGCAGCGCGCATGCCCGGACCCCGGACCCCGGACCCCGGGCGCCGGGGCACCGGTTGGGAGCGGAGGGCGCCTACCTGCAGGCCGTTGGGATACGCGTCGCCCTCGGAGAGTGAGTCCACCAGGTCCTCCTCGTCCAACGTGGCCCGCTTGTAGGTCGACATCTGCAAGGCCAAATGCAGCACGGACTCCCTCAGCGCCTCCATGGCTCTCGCACCCGAATGGGGAAGCGGCCCCGACCCCCGCGCCGCCGCCGCCGCCGCTGCGCCCCGCCCCAGCTAGGACACCCGAGACCGAGACCGGCCCACGGAGCGGCCCGCGCGGGGAGGGGTCCCGCCCGCCTCCCGCCCCCGCCCTCCGGGCCGCACCCGCCTCACCCCCAGCGCCGACAGCAGGGCGGACACCGGGGGCGGCGGCCACAAGCCCCGCATGCTGAGCCCCAGACGCCTGGTCCCGCTGCCCGGGTGGCCGGGATGGGATGGGCCGGACCAAGAGTTGCACCACCTTCGCGGGCGGGGCCTGATCAGTGCGTCGGCGCCCGGTTCCCAACCGCCGGCCTCCCGGGGAGACCCCAAGACCCGAGAGGCCCGGGGGAGATGGGGACCCCTCCCTTCCCCGGAGGTCGGGAGAGGAGGCCCCCAAACTGAAGCCCCTAGCAGGCAGGAAAGACCCTCACAGTGAGCTCTCCTTCGAGAAAATCTTAAGTCCCCCTTCAACAATGGGGTCCCCAGTGGCAGATAACAAAAGTCTCAGGAAGGTGCCCTCGATTTGGCCCAGAGCAATCAAGACAGGTTCCCCTCAGCATCAGCACTTAGGTGTGTCTAGGGGGTTAATGCTAGAAAGACCAGACAAAAAAGGTGGAGTAAAAAGATAGGTGTCCCCTTTGAGTTCCCCTTCCTAGCTCAGAGGCCTTTAAGCCAGTTTGTGAATGAGTTTCAGAAAATTTCTCTGAACTCCCTGACACGGGATGAAAGAGCTGTGTGTGTGCATTTGGATGGCTGCAGGGTGGTCCGGTGGTCACCCCCGTGCTCAAAGGTATCGCCCTCCCTGCAACACAAGAGAACCACTGCTCCAGGGATGTCAGAAGCCAGGAAGGGGACCCTTCTTTCCCATCTTCCCCATCAAGAGTCTGAGCCTCAGCCAGGTGCCCCCTCCCCCCAGCCCCTGAGCCCTCTCCTATAACCCTAAGCAGGGAAAGGGGGCTCTCTCAGATATGAGGTGTTCAGTTAGGGACTCAGCCCCAGCACTGTCCCAACCAAGAACCCCAGAGAGGTCTAACCCAGCAGATTTCCAAAGGACTCTCCACTTCTAGCAAGATGGGAATCCCTGCATTAATGAGTACTTTTCAACTTTGCAAAGTACATTTCTGTTCATTCCAAATGTGATTCTCACAGTCACACATATGTGTGAATAAACAGGTTTAGAGGGGTGAGGGGCCTGACATCACAGGGACAAGTGAGGGCAGTGGCCCCTAATGGTCTCCTGGCTTCCACTCCTGCCCTCTGACAGCCCCCTCGGCAGCCAGGGTGAGCTTTTAAAATGAAATCTGGCTGAAGCCAGGCGCCGTGGCTCGCTCACGCATATAATCCCAACACTTTGGGAGGCCAGGGTAGGTGCATCACTTGAAGTCAGGAGTTCAAGACCAGCCTGGCCAACATGGTGAAACTCTGTCTCTACTAAAAACACAAAAAATCAGCTGGGCCTGGTGGCATGCACCTGTAATCCCAGCTACTCAAGAGGCTGAGGCAGGAGAATTGCTTGAACCTAGGAGGTAGAGGTTGCAGTGAGCTGAAATTGTGCCAGTGTACTCCAGCCTGGGTGACAGAGTGAGACTCAATCTCAAACCAATTAACAAAAAAACCCCACAGAAATCTAGCTGGGTGCAGTGGCTCACATCTGTAATCCCAGCACTTTGGGAGGCTGAGGCAGGAGAATCACTTGAGTCTGATTCTAGGTCAGCCTGGGCAACACAGACCCCAATTTTTTTTTTTTTTTTTTTTACAGGTGTGGTGGTACGCGCCTGTAGTCCCAGCTACTTGGGAGGCTGAGGTGGGAGAATCGCTTGAAGCCAGGAGGTGGCAGCTACAGTGAGCTGTGATTGCATCACTGCACTCCAGCCTGGACGACACAACAAGATTTTGTCTGAGTAAATAAATAAAATAAAAATAAAATTCTGATATTACCACTCCCTTGCTTAAAACCCCTCCACTGTCCCTGGAATCAAATCCAAACCCTTCACTGGGCCCCATGGCCCCTGCCCACTCTGGGCCCTCATCTTGTGCTACCCACCCCCCCACCTCCTCATGCAGTTCCTCAGTTTCTAGTTTTCCCCTTCCCCTAAGACCTTTGTAGCTGCTGTTGTCTCTGTCTGGAACATTTTTTCATCCTCTCTACTCCTCCCATGGTCAGCTCCAACTTCCCATCTCAGCCTAGTACCTCCTCAAATGTCCCAGGAACCCTAAGCAGTCCCCCAAATTCTCCATTACAGCATCCTGTTCGTTTTCCTTTATAGTACTTGTTGCAGGCTGTTTTGTTTTGTTTTCATGTCTTTATCATCACTCTCTCTGCCCCTCCCCGGAATCCACAGCTTTACTGGGGCTGGGACCTTGTCTGGCCTGTCCAAAACAGACTTTCCGTCCCCCAGCACAGAGTAGGTGCTCAACAAACAGTTCTTAAAATCAAAGGGGGCACAAGTAGAGGGGAAGTGCCTTTAAGTTCTCAAGAATTCTCCTGCATCTAACTTCGTAATACCTACAGAAACAGGGAACACATCCAAAGGTCACAGGCCCTGGGGAGGCAGGGTGCATGGGAAGAGTCTGAATTCTGGAGACTTCTGCCTCACTCCCACTGGGTGCAAGAGTTTCCATTACCCATCCCAGAGAGAGGGGGGACTCTGAGGCTGCTTCACTTACTGCTGGGTTGCTTTTTCTAGAATAGGACACTTGGTTATACTACATACCAGGTGTCGATCGCCAGAGGAAAAGACTTGAAAAAGAAGTTCAGTTGACCGAACATCTCCCCTGGGCACTTGGGTGGTGTAAGGGATTTGTCAGTTCTTTTACACCCACCATCTCTTTTAAGCTTCTCACCCTTCCCTGGGAAGCAGGTATCACTGGTTCCTTTTACAGAGAATGAAACTGAGGTTCAGGGAAGTAACTTGCCCAGGTGCGGTTAAGCGATGGCTCCTCCTCCTTCTGTCTCATTTCAGAGATTTCCCCTTCTGGCAAGCTCTCCTGACTACCCTCCAGGGACCCCACACAGCACTTGGTCCCTGGCTCTGTGTCCCCACACAGCCACCCTACCCCATGCTGCCTTTTACTGCACACAGCATTTTAGACAGAATTCTGATGGCAGAGGCTCGGTCTTGTGGGACCCTGTCTCCTTAAGGGCTTAGGCTGGGGCTGGAACCTCTACAGATGTTTGAGCGAAGGCGGGAGGCAAGGGAGGGAGGCCGGAAGCCACCCCAGGGACTCTGATGTCTACCCTGCAGCAGCCTGTCTGTGGACAGATGATGCAGGAAGCTCACGGAACTCCCAAGCAGAAATCAGCAGAGATGGAGCACTGGTTATTTTTCAGCACACAAAAGCCAAGGGCCCCTTCCTGAGATGCCTGCCTCAGTGAAACTGAACCCGCCTCAGATGGGAAAGGCTTGGTGGGCTCTGCTTGGTGGGAAGTCCACAGTGGGTAAGTAATATTTCAATAGCTGCCTGGGGCCCTTCACCCAGGGCCTTCCATTCACTACCTCAATGGCTCCCCACACCCACCTAGGGCCTCAGCCTCACAGGTATCACTTCCAGCTTACAGAACGGGGGAGGGGCCTGGACAGACCAAAAACCGACCATGCCGCTTGACAAATTCTCTCCTAACCCCACAGTGCCTCGTCCCTGAGATGGGAATCATCACCTCTGCTTTACAAATGAGATGACCAAGGGTTGGGGAGGAAAAAGGACTTACCCCTCAGCCCCGAGTCACCTCCTGGAGACTGAGGGAGCCAGGATGTGAATCTTCCCCCTGCCAAAGCCACTGACTCCACTATGCTGCCTCCAGAGAACCTGAGCCCTGCGGCGAGAAAGTGGCAGAGCTGGGCCTCGAACCTGGGTCCTGGACTCTTGGTCCCGTGCTCCTTGTGGAAGGTGGAACTGCTTCTTCAGGTGGGAACCTCACAGAGTCTGGGTGCCCTGGGCAGACAGGCTCTGGGCTGGCAGGGCAGCCACCACTTATTCTCCCTAATTGTCTCATTTGCGGTTGTGGGTGCCACACCTGGCCCCGAGAGCGTTGCGGAAGGAAAAGAACCTCTGCTTTGGTCTTCTCAGTTCCCTTCCTGGCACTGTGCAGTCGTGGAGGAGAAATCTGGGTTGAACCTGGGTCTGTGCTGATGAGAAGGGCCTGGCAGAAACCAAGAGTGGAGGGGTGGAACCACAGCTCCCCGTGGACTGCCCCGTCCTCAGTCCCCAGTGCCCCAGCGCACAAAGGAAGTGACGACAGCCAGATGAAGGTGCGATGGTCCCCAGCTCTGGAAACTCCACCCTGGGAAATCAAAGGCCTGGGGTGAGCAGAAACGAGAAATATAAACACGCACAGGTTTCTGGTAACAAAAGCCTCCTGGCCTGGTGGCACCTGGGCATGACCCCCTTTGCCCAGACGACATTAGTCACTCATTTGGCTCTTGTGTTTGGATGGCCAAAGGCGGGCGATCGTTAAGGCATCTTGGGGTGTGAGGTGGAAAACGGAAGCCCCACAAGTGAAATTCTGAGGCTTGGGACTGAGCCACACCCTCCACAGCTGTTTTCACATTGTCTCTAAGCCTCAGCTCCTTAGAGACTCCGCCCTTCGTGGCCAAAGTCCCCATCAGTTACTACTTTTGGTGCTGGTAATTGGCTGGGATCTGTGAAATCTTCACATGTCATCTAAAACACACTCATATTATCTGGTAGCTAAACACTTATATTTGAGAGATGCTATAATGTAGTGGGTAAAAGCTCTGGATCGAAACCTTATTTCAGATCCCCAATCTGAACTTCCCAGCTGTGTGACCCTTAGCAAGTGACTCAGCCTCTCTGTGCCTCAGTACTCATCTGTCAAATGAGGATGATGATGATAATAATAGTACCTCCCTCATAGGACTGTGGTGACACTTAAATGAGGTAATACAGATAAAGTGCTTGGCTGGGCATGGTGACTCATGCCTGCAATCCCAGCACTTTGGGAGACCGCGGGCGGGAGGATTGCCTGAGGCTAGGAGTTCAAGACCAGCCTGGGAAACACAGCGAAACCCTGTCTCAAAAAAAAAAAAAAAAACCCCAAGTAAGACAACTTTGGGCAAGGGGTAAGATATAAAAATATGGCTATCACTTCTAAAGATATGCCACTCGACATTTATTATTATTACATTATCCATTATATTTCCCAGTATTTTTCACCAGAGAAATTTCCATGTGATTAACTCATTTTTAAATTTACTATGAAGTTCCTGAAAGTGTAAACTGCTTCTTTACTTTTTGATAACAGGAATCGGCTTGTATCTCTCTTTTCTTTGGCTGCCAGGAAACTCACAGCCAAATCAGAAACTCGCCTATGGGCACTTTCTTGGCCTTTATGTTCAGCTTTTTCCTTGTCCACATTTTCCACTCTGTTTTCCGTGATTCTGATTTTCCATTTGGTATTGCATCTTGTTTTACTGAATGTATTTTATTTATAACCTATCATGAATCCTTTGTGGAACAGAGTTAGAAACAACATTTATCAGGCAGTTAAGACAGACCTGAGCCCAATCACAGGTTTCCTGGCTCATGTGACCTTGGACATGTTGTTTTCACCCTCAGGTCTCAGTTTCCTCATCCATAAAAGGGCCATTGTGAATACCGAGTAAGCCAGAACGTGAACTGCCTGGCATCCAGCAGCCCGGCCCTGCGGGAACCGCACCACAGGGACACGCTGCGCAGGCCACCTCTTTCTGCTTGCTTCTCCTTGTCTTCCTCACCACCCCTCCCATTTGCTTCTGCCCTCATCCAGATTTTCCAGTCTTGACCTTATTCAGCCAACATTTGTTGTTACTCTAGCCCTGCTGTAAACTCAGTGAAAATAACAGACTGCCCAGGTGATGGAGGTTAATATCAACAGCAAGAAGTCAAATATGAGTTATTAATAGAAATCATGTACCCTTCGGCCGGACGCTCATGCTTGTAATCCCAGCACTTTGGGAGGCAAGGCGAGCAGACTGCTTGAGCCCAGGAGTTTGTGACTAGCCTGGGTAACATAGTGAGACTTTGTCTCTACAAAAAATTAAAAAAAAAAAAAAATTAGCTAGGTGTGGTGATATCCACCTGTGGCCCCACTACTTGGGAGGCTGAGGTGGAAGGATTCCTTGAGCCTAGAAGGTTGAGGCTGCAGTGAGCTGAGATCATGCCACTGCACTCTAGCTTGGGTGACAGAGCAAGACCCTGTCTCAACTACAAAAAAAAAAAAAAAAAAAAAACACAGAAATAAAATAAAATAAAATAGTCATTGACCTTGACATTGCCCAGTTCTTAAGGCTCTTTGTGTCTTACAATCACCTTGTGTCCTTTTTTTTTTTTTTTTTTTTTTTTGAGACGGAGTCTCACTCTGTCACCCAGGCTGGAGTGCAGTGGCCAGATCTCAGCTCACTGCAAGCTCCGCCTCCCGGGTTTACGCCATTCTCCTGCCTCAGCCTCCCGAGAGCTGAGACTACAAGCGCCCACCACCTCACTGGCTAGTTTTTTTGTATTTTTTAGTAGAGACGGGGTTTCACCGTGTTAGCCAGGATGGTCTCGATCTCCTGACCTTGTGATCCGCCCGTCTCGGCCTCCCAAAGTGCTGGGATTACAGCACCTTGTGTCTTACAATCACCTTGTGGGATAAGTCCTGGGATCCCATTTTACAGATGCAGAGACTGAGGCTCAGAGAAAGGAAGCAGCTTAGCTTGTCAGAGCTGGAGCCCAAACCCAGATCTTCCTGGTCATCTGGGGGCTCACCCCCTTTTTTTGTGCCTCCTACCCAGAGCCTGGCTCTCTAGGCTAACTTCCTTCAGAGGCTACGGGCCACCCATCTGGGATGTGGGAGAGAGGGACAGATATAACTGCTGGGGGCTGGAGAGGGAGACTCCCCTTTCTACCATCCAAGGCTCAGATGGAACTGAAGGCCTGTGCATGGGAAGGCAGCAGGTGGGCAGGGGCTGGGGAGGCCTCAAGGTGAGCCTCAGGGAGACACTCCAAGGCCAAGGGCACAGGGCAGAGGTAGGAGGTCAAGGTTGCTAACTGCCCCTTGGAGAAGGCAGCAGCCCTGCCAGCCTGTGAGTCAACCACCCTGGCGTGGCCCGGAGTCCCAGGGCTGGGCTCCCGTGAATGTGCTGGCAGCAGGAGACTTGCCTCCACACACACAGCGCTGGGAAGCACTCACTCATGTGGCCCGGTGTTGACTCAACTGCCAGAGGCCCTGGGGGCATGGGAAGTCTTACCTAGTGTTGCTGGCCCATTCCTCAGTGCCTGCTGTGGAGGCCACCCCATGCCCAAGCCCCAAACCTGGTCAGCAGCCTCTCGCTCCTACCTGATACAGGCTACTGACCTGCCCACCCTGTCTACCTGCCTGACAGCCTCCATCAGTCATCTCCCGTCCTCTGTCCAGGGGGCTCTGTCCCCTCGGGATGCCTTCCTTGATGACCCCCTGACCCCCTTGATCTCCTACTGTAGCTCCCTTTAGTCCTTCAGCTCCTGGCTAACTCCTGGCAGGACTTTCTTTTTCTTTTTTTTTTTTTTTTTTTGAGACGGAGTCTCGCTCTGTCACCCAGGCTGGAGTGCAGTGGCACAATCTTGGCTCACTGTAACCTCTGCCTCTCGGGTTCCAGCGATTCAATTCTGCCTCAGCCTCCTGAGTAGTAGGGACTACAGGCATCCACCACTATGCCCGGATAATTTTTGTATTTTGTTTGTTTGTTTGTTTTGAGACAGAGTCACTCTGTCGCCCAGGCTGGAGTGTGTTGGAGCATCTCGGCTCACTGCAAGCTCCGCCTCCTGGGTTCACAGCATTCTCCTGCCTCAGCCTCCCGAGTAGCTGGGACTACAGGTGACCGCCACCACACCTGGCTAACTTTTTGTATTTTTAGTAGAGACAGGGTTTCACCGTGTTAGCAAGGATGGTCTCGATCTGCTGACCTTGTGATCCGCCAGCCTCAGCCTCCCAAAGTGCTGGGATTACAGGTGTGAGCCACCGCGCCTAACCTAGTTTTTGTATTTTTAGTAGAGACAGGATTTCACCACATTGGCCAGGCTGGTCTCAAACTCCTGACTTCAGATGATCCACCCACCTCGGCCTCCCAAAGTGCTGGGATTACAGGCGTGAGCCATGGCTCTTGTTGCTGTTGTTTTTTTAAGAGACTAGGTGTCACTCTGTCACCCAGGCTGGAGTGGAGTGGTATGATCACGGCTCACTGCAGCCTCCAAACTCATGGGATCAAGTGATGCTCTTGCCTCAGCTTCCTGAGTAGCTGGGACCACAGGTGGGTAGCACCATGCCTAGCTAATTTTAAACATTTTTTGTGTAGAGACAAGGTCTCATTATATTGCCCAGGCTGGTCTCTCAAATTCCTGGGCTCAAGCGATCCTCCGGCCTCAGCCTCCTAAAGTGATGGGATTACAGGCATGAGTCACCACGCTCGGCCTGGGCAGGACTTTCTAAAGAGGGACTGCATCACACACTGACTCCCTGGAGCTGGCAGGATGAAGCCCACGAACCTTGGCCTGGCTTGCTAAATCCTCCCTCCCGGCTCGCTCAAGAGTTTGAGTCTGTCTTCTTTCTCCGGCTGGCTCCTCAGCTTACACGCTTTCCTCCAGGCAGCTCTCTTGGGCTTCACAGTGACCCTTCCTCAGTGCTCCCCAGCAGCATGCTTCTAGCATCTCATCCCAACAGACTGACCAGCAGCTGTGTGCGGCTGTGTGGCCCTGACCAAGTCATTTCACTTTGTTTTTATGCTTTGGCTTTCACATCTTTCCACGGATGTGAACGGAGATGACCATGGTGCCGACCCCAAAGGACCCTTACACGTCTTAAAAAAGTGAGCCACGGAAAGGCCTCAGCCCAGTGCCTAGCAGAGAAGCAGCACATGGGAGGGAAGGAACGACTAGAGAAGCCCCGTGGTGTGCCAGGCACTAGACCTGGGACTCGGCGGCACGTGTCAGCTCCTTGCAAGTGTGAAACGACTGGAGTGCAGCGAGGGTCAGTAACTCGCCTTAAGTCACACATCTGGTAAACAGCAAAGCCTGGATTTTAACCTAAGTTTTCCCATTACATCGGATAAGATGGCAGTCACCACCTCCTTCTAACCCACCCTGCCTCACCTGCTCCATCCTTACGACTTCAGGTGTCACCTCCTAGCTGGATTTAAGGGGCTGAGTTGTCCACTCTGATCTTTTCCAAGCACAAACTGCAAAGCAGACCAGAAAGCAGCTGGCCCTGACTCCAGGGCTACCCACAGATGCCCCTGTACCTCCTCATGCTCCTGTGCTCCCGTGTGATGTCCTGGGCTGTGCAGGATGACAAGGTTGAGGAAGTCAAAAGCTGAAGAGACCAAGTGCTCCCTGACAATTTGCCGATCTAATCACATACAACTTAAGACAAAGTTAACCCATCTCACTGAATGATATGGTATAATGGTGATGACTGAGCTGCCCGCTAATTATGCTCAACCAGGAAGCAGCTCATGGAGTTGGTTGTAATTAGTATTTGTGTTACACAGGTGGGTGTGTGGGTGGGTGAGGGCTGGGCAGAGGGAGGAGGAAGTAGGTGCGGCAGGAAGCTCTGGGGACTCCTTGGATCCATGAACCCCATGCCAGCCAACTCATGTGGTTGATCCTGTCTGACCTTCATGATGGCCTCATAATGTACTGTTATCTCTCTTCTAAGGTGAGAAAACAGGCTCAGAGAAGTCCATTCACTTGTCCAAGGTCAGAGAGCTAGAAAATGACAGAGCCAGGGTTCCCTCTTCAGCCCAGGAGATGTCTTGGACAGCAGAAGGAACAGGAATAGGGCTGGGAGGCTGGAGGTCCACATTTGGGCCCCAGTTCTGACACTGCCTTACCGTGGGCCTCAGCAAGTAGCATCCCTCTTCAGGACACAAAGAGATAGTATGTCTGTCAGGTTACGGGCGGCTGAGGGTGTGGACTTGGGAGCAAGGCTCCTTGGATTCTAATCCTTGGGCAAGCTACTTCACCATCTGAGCCTCGGTGTCCTCATCTGTAAAATGGAGATGACAACAGTGTCTCCCTCATAGGCTTGTGAAGATAAAAATGAGTATCAAGACTTAGAACAATGCCTGAATATTATTGTCATTTATGGGGAGAAATGAGTTTTGCTGTCCATTTTTCATCTGTAAAATGGGGAAGTAGTTGCTGGATCCGAACAGTGGTTTGCAAACAGATTTTCTTTCATCCCATAGCGCCCTTTATTTAAAAAACTAAACACGGCAACCCAAAATACAAAAGAGATGTAAGTGGAGCTGAGCTGCCACTTAGGCACTCAATGAGCTCATATCCTGACCCTGAACCCAGCTCCCTCAGGAGTTCTAAGGAATGGAGTTTGAAAAATCACTCAACTGTCTCTGAGAACTGGTGGCTCTAAGCTCTGAGATCAGGGGTGGGGCGGAAGCAGGAAACCATGGCATGGGCCTGGCTGGTGCTCACCCACTGGAGGCAGCACATGGGGGCTGTGGGACACGCAGAGTTCCCTGCTGCTGGCCTGCCGGCTGCCTCCAGGGCAGCTGGACAACTGTCTCCCCAAGAGGCCGCTGAGAAGCAGGGAGAAGAACACCAGGCTTGGAGTCAGGTGGGTGGTTCTGGGCAGGTCGTGTCCCTCTCTGGGGCCCATTTTCCTCACCTGTAAGATGGGGATGGTAACACTGCACTCATCAGGTGTCCTAATGATAAAAATTGCATCACATGCGTGAAAAGGCTTTGCAATGGAAAGACTGCCCCGAATGACCTTTTTTTTTTGAGGCAGAGTCTTGCTCTGTTGCCCTGGCTGGAGCGCCGCAGTAGTGCAAACTCAGCTCATTCCAACTTCCGCCTCCTGGGCTCAAGCAATTCTCCTACCTCAGCCTCCCGAGTAGCTGGGACCCGAGTTGCTGTGCCACCACATGCAGCTAATTTTTTATATCTTTAGTAGAGACAGGGTTTTGCCATGTCGGCCAGGCTGGTCTCAAACTCCTGACCTCAATTGATCTGCCTGCCTTGGCCTCCCAAAGTGCTGGGATTACAGACCTAAGCCACTGTACCCAGCCCTGAATTACTATTTTTGCTCCTTTCTGGTAGATTTTTTCTTCTTCTTCTTAAGAGCGTAGACTCTGAAGTCAGACTAAATAGGTCCAAGTCTCCACTCCAGCACCACTAGCTGATTGCTCAACATCCAGCTACTGAGCTTGTTTCCTTGGAGTAAAATGAAAACATAAGGCCGGGCGCAGTGGCTCAAGCCTGTAATCCCAGCACTTTGGGAGGCCGAGACGGGCAGATCACGAGGTCAAGAGATCGAGACCATCCTGGCTAACACAGTGAAACCCCGTCTCTACTAAAAAAAAATACAAAAACTAGCCGGGCGAGGTGGCGGGCACCTGTAGTCCCAGCTCGGAGGCTGAGGCAGGAGAATGGCGTAAACCCGGGAGGCGGAGCTTGCAGTGAGCTGAGATCCAGCCACTGCACTCCAGCCCGGGCGACAGAGCGAGACTCCGTCTCAAAAAAAAAAAAAAAAGAAAACATAAGGCGCTTTGTTAGTGCTCGGTACACAGCAAGTGCTCCATTAGTGTTTGCTGCTCTTGGGTTTGGTGGACAATAATGGCAAACTTGCTCCCTAGCACTCATGTCCAGTGTAGACGAAGCTGAAGAGGGCGTGTCTCCTCCTGACCCTCTCAAAGTAAACAGGTGAAAAGCAGGAGTGAGAATGTTTGGGTTCTGAGTTCACAAAAAGCAGGAGTGAGAATGTCTGGGTTCTGAGCTCACATATGGACCGAGCTTCCCTAGGCTGGCTTGGGGCTGTGTCTGACTTCTGTTCTTAAAAAGCCAATTCATGCTGGGTGCAGGGGCTCACGCCTATAATCCCAGCACTTTGGGAGGCTGAGGTAGGGGGATTGCTTTGAGCTCAGGAGAGAGCAGCCTGGGCAACAGGGCAAAACTCCATCTCTACAAAAAAAAAAAAAAAAAAAAGGCCGGGCGCGGTGGCTCAAGCCTGTAATCCCAGCACTTTGGGAGGCCGAGACGGGCGGATCACGAGGTCAGGAGATCGAGACCATCCTGGCGAACACAGTGAAACCCCGTCTCTACTAAAAATACAAAAACTTAGCCGGGCGAGGTGGCAGGCGCCTGTAGTCCCAGCTACTCGGGAGGCTGAGGCAGGAGAATGGCGTAAACCCGGGAGGCGGAGCTTGCAGTGAGCTGAGATCGGGCCACTGCACTCCAGCCTGGGTGACAGAGCGAGACTCCGTCTCAAAAAAAAAAAAAAAAAAAAAAAAAATTAGCCAGGCATGGTGGCGTGGTCGCTCACATCTGTGATTCCAACTACTCGAGAGGCTGAGGCAGGATAATTACTTGAACCTGGGAGGTGGAGGTTGCAGTGAGCTGAGATCACACCACTGTACTCCAGCCTGAGTGACAGAGTGAGACCTTGTCTCCAAAAAAAAAGGCCAACTCAACAGCCATCTCCTGCAAGTTCTGTGATGCCAGGCCCTCACCACAACCCTGTGTGGTAGGTAGCACTGTTCCCATTTGACAGATGAGGAGACTGAGGCTCAGAGAGGTGACATGGCCACCTTGAGGTCAGATTGCCCCTTCCAGGCCAGGCTCAGTGGGCTCCCCTGATGTAGAGCTGCAGGAAAGCACGTGAGGCCCAAGCACCAGCCCAAACTGCATGGCATTCTAGCAGGCAGTGCATTCTCAGAGTGGGGAGACCCAGCGGGCGTTAGGTCTTAGTCAGGAACCAACCTTGGCCCCAAGGGAACCAGCAGTTTAACAGGCTAAGCTCCCCATGTCCAGCCCCATGCCATCTCCTCCAGGAGGCCCTCTCTGACCAGTCCTGCCACCTCCCCCTCTTCTGGCCCAGGCCCCACACCAAGCCCTTGCTGTGCACCAGGCTGGTGCTAAGCACCCTACACGCATCACTCTTTTTAATCCTGCCAACAACTTTCTGGCTCTGTGACCCGGGCAGTCTGAGCCTCGATTTTTCTCATTGGTGAAACAGTGATGATAACAGCACGTATCTCAGAACTGGGTGTGAGGATCAAATTAGGAAAATCCAGTAATAATGACAAATACTTATTTGGCACTTACTGCATATCAGGCCCTGGCTCACTGACTTACAGGTAAGATAAGGCCCAGAGAGAAGAATCTGATGTGTCTGCTGGCCCCTTCCCACCACGCCCCTTCTCAGGCTCCAGAAATGACCACAGACCATTTTCCCAAACCCCTGCCTTGAGGAATGCACAGAACGCCAGAGTGGGAGCCAGGAGTCCTGGCGTGAGTTCAGGCCGAGTGCTCCCTGGGCCTCAGTTTCCTCCCCTGGCCCACCCTGCCCCCTTTGGAGGTGGAAGGTGATGACGGAAATGTGGCAGTGTTTTGCCCGGTGATGCTTATATTCTCCTCCCCTACCTTTCCCAAATGACAGGCTTGTCCAGATGAATCACCAGGGGGCAGGAATGCCCCAGCTCTTGGCTCCTGGGCAGCAGCAGCCTGCCCTGGCCCTGGGCTGACCGATTTCTCTATCCTCATCTCCTCTACCCGACCAGGCTCCTGCTATTTCTGCCCCCACTTGCCTGGTGCTTTCTGTGCCTCTCATGGCTGCTCATCCACCAGGCTTCCATCTACCCAGCCCCGTGGCTCCTTTCCCAGAACTCCCTAAAACTGGGCTCCACCAACTGATAGCCAAGGTGTCCAGACATGCAAAGTGCCCAAGCCAGGGCAGTCCCAGCAGGGTGGGGCCGAGGTATTCTCTCCTCACCTGTTCAGGGAGGTGGCACCGTGGGGGCTATCAAAGCTCCACCCAAGTGGCATAACCATCCCCAGAGGCCTCACCCTCCACTCTTGCCCTCGAGGGGAACATCTGTAGTGGTGGGGAACACAGATTATGGAGAAACAGTCAGAATTCAAATCCCAGCTCTGCCAAGCACTCACTCCGTAACCTTGGACAAATCACTTAATCCCTCTCTATGGCTCAGCCTACTCATCTGTAAAATGGATCTATTCATCAACTGTTACAAAGATTACATGACTTAATAATAGAGAGCACTTAGAACAGGACCTGAAACAAAGGAAGCACTCAGGAAATGCCAGCTGTCATTATTACTAACATTCCAGCTGGCCCAAGGCAGAACTCATAAACTGGCCATCCACAGGTCAAACCTGGCCCACAGATGTGAATTATTTGGCCTACGGCGCTAGAAATTTCGTTGTTGTTGTTTTTTGAGACAGGGTCTCACTCTGTCGCTCAGGCTGGAGTACAGTCGCATCATCTCAGCTCGCTGTAACCTCCGACTCCCAGGCTCAAGCAGTGCTCCTACCTTAGCCTTTCAAGTAGCTGGGACTAGGAGGCATGCGCCATCATACCTGACTAATTTTTTGTATTTTTAATAGAGATGGGGTTTCGCCATGTTGGCCAGGCTGGTCTTGAACTCCTGATCTCAGATGATCTGCCTGTCTTGACCTCCCAAAGTGCTGGGATTACAGGCGTGAGCCACTGTGCCCCCAGCTTAGAAAAGTTTTTGAAATGTAACATTTTGGAGATATTATAAAACAAAGGAATTGTTTCAATTTTCCTTTAAAAAAAAAAAAAAAGACGACGGCAATGCTGGGACCACATTCTCCACGTGGTGGCTGGGGCTGAGGAGTGGCCACCTCCTCTGGACAGGTCACGAGTCCCTGGGGTTCCACAGCCCACCCCAACCCCTCATCTCCTCCTCACTGTGGCCCCAGGGTGAGCTGTCAATTTTCATCACGTCAATGTTGTTTCTTATTTTTTAAAAAAGAGAGAAATATTTATCATATCCTTGTCTTGGTCAAAAGTGAAATGATTTACATGTAGTTTCAAAACAAGAAAACTAAGCCATATGGCGACAGACATCAGAACAGCGGCCACCTCCGAGGATGAGACTTACTGGAAGGGTGCATGAGGGAATGTTCTGGGGAATGGGAATGTCCTGGAAATACCCTCTATCTTGATTCTGTGGTTACACGGGTGTCTACATTTGTCAAAACTCCTCAACCCTCACTTGTGCATTTCACTCTAATGGAAATTACACCTGATTAAGAAAAAAAAAAAATGGAAAACTGAAAGATAGGTCTGGAGGGGCTCACGTTTCAAGGAAAACAGAAAACAAATGTGTCTACATTTGTCAAAACTCCTCAACCCTCATTTGTGCATTTCACTCTAATGGGAATTACACCTGATTAAGAAAAAAAAATGGAAAACTGAAAGATAGATCTGGAGGGGCTCATGTTTCAATGAAAACAGAAACTGATTCCTTTATAGTGTTGAACATACTGACGATTGGGAAAGAAGACACAACTGAAGATGCCTCTGGAAAATCAGCCCAGTCCCGTGCTTGGTCCCTGCTTACATCTGAGTTTGAGACCCACAGGTTAAGGCCTTGAATGACATATCTTCAAAAACCTATGCAGAACTCCAACATACAACATAGAATTGTCATGAGCCACATGTGGCTATTTCAATCAAATTAGTTAAAAATAAAGTGAAAAATTCAACCCTCCTTTGCACTGGCCACATGTGAAGTGCTTCATAGCCACACCCAGGCTCGACAGCATAGACACAGGCCATTTCCATCATCCCAGAAAATTCCATTGGACAACACTGGTATACACACTGTCTACAAAGCCAGGCTAACTTCTGGTCTGATTAACATCTGGATCCCTGGGCAGGGCAGGCACCATGAACACTGCTGTGCAGTGCTTGACAGAGAGCAGGTGCTCAGGAAATACGAGTTGAATGAATGAATGAAGGCAAAAGAAATAAACAGACTTGAATGAATCCCAACTCGGGCCTCCAACAACTGTAAACATTCCAGCAAACCTCCCCTCTGAGTTTTCATTTCCTCTATATAGAGAACAGCATAACAATCTGTCCCTCACTCTCAAAACTGGGCACATACACCAACGTCCTCAGGGTCGCTCAGACCACCAGGGGCCAAGAAGAACTCACGGGAGAACCGCTGTGTCAGCAGTCCCATCTGGAAATTCTAGAACAGGAGGGAGGCAAGGGAGCTGTGTAAGGGACAGTGGGAGCATTTCAGTTTGTGAGAGTGGCCTTTGGAAAGGGCGGGTACGGGTGGTAAAGAGACAGCAGGCTGGGCTCCACTCTGCGGGTTTGGGAGGGAGGGCTGCTGAGCACAGGGGAAAATCTATGTTTGCCCCCATGCCTGGTGGCTGCAATCTGAGCTGGGAAACAGCATCAGACACCCATAAATAGGACAGGGAGCCACTTCAATCCCCAGAGAGAACCCTCTGTTCTGAGTGGCATGGACCCCCAGCAGGGCAGACTGAGACAGGGCCTGCCACGAGGACTGCTAGGAACAAAGAGGGCTGGCTGGGCCCTGAGCAAGGAGCTGGTCTGGGTTTGTCTTCCCAGCATCCATCCTTCTCCATATCCAGCCATACGGGGCCTCCTGGATGCTGGGGATGTCAGTGTCATTGTCTGTGTATTCATTTGCTCATTCATTCATCCATTCATTCATTCAACAAATATTTATTATGTACCTACTATGTGCCAAGAAATGAGCTTCCTACCAGGAATACATTAAACAAGACAAAGCCTTTGCTGTCAGGAACTTGAATTGTAATACAAGGAGAGACAATAAACAATGTTACTAAGAGTCGCAGTAATAACAATAGCATCTTACATTTATTGAGTGCTTACTGTGTACCACATACTATACGTTGTTTTTTGTTTTTTTTTCAGATGGAGTTTGAAGTTTCGCTGTTGTTGCCCAGGCTGGAGTGCAATGGCACGATCTCGGCTCACTGCAACCTCGGCCTCCTGGGTTCAAGCGATTCTCCTGCCTCGGCCTCTCGAGTAGCTGGGATTACAGGTGCCCGCCACCACGCCTGGCTAATTTTTGTATTTTTAGTAGAGACGACGTTTCACCATGTTGGCCAGGCTGGTCTCAAACTCCTGACCTCAGGTGGTCTGCCCACCTCAGCCTCCCAAAAGTGCTGGGATTACAGGCGTGAGCCACCGCATCTGGCCATATTACTGACCCTATTTTGTAGGTGAAAAAGCTGAGGCACAGAAAGGTTACTGTCAAGATCATCCAGCTCTAAGGCATTTGGGATTTGAACCCAGGCAATGTGACTCCAATATGACCCTAACCAGTACAGTGACGGCCTCACTGCAGAGAGCGATGAGTGTTTCAAAGAAAGGGCAGCAGCGAGGTGTGCTCAAACCTCTGGGGAGGAGTCGAGGAAGGTCTCCATGAGCCCTGTCTGACCAACCCCCCCAATCTACAGATGAACTAACTGAGGCCCCCCGGACATGCTGAGTCAGGGGCACAGTCAGAACTAGAGGCCAGGCTTCTGCACTCCTGGCCCAGTGCTCCTTTCAAAGCCCTGCACCTGCGCCATGAATGCTAAGGGCTCGGCAGCGAGGACTGGGCCAACCTTTGGGCTTAGGATGACTGAGGTCCACCAAGGACTCCCTTGTCTCCCTGCACTCAAGACGCTCCCCTTCTTCTGGGCCCAGCATGGGTTTCAGCTCCCAGAGTGCTCCCTGCTTAGAACTCCTGTCCACATTACCCCAGCCCAGGCCCTGTAACGCTGGCTTTAACATTTCCAAAGCAGGCTCATTCGCTTGAATTCACTTTTGCTCTTCACAGCGACTCCGAGGGGTCGGAGCTAGCATCTCCACGTCATGGATGGAACACACATCTCAAGGTCAGATCCACTTGGCTGCTTAGCAGATGTGTGATGTTGAGGGAGTCACGTCACCTCTCGGAGCCTCAGTTTCCTCCCTCTGCACAGTGAAGGTGGCAGTGGCTTCCTTGCAGGGGGGTTATGAGCATCTAGTGAGATACCACTAGAGTCTGTGTGACGTGCCAAGCACAGTGGCTGACACATATTAAGTATTTTATAGAAAGCAAGTTTTAAACATGATCACTACAGTCATTGATGTGAGGATGTCAGCAGCAGAGGGGCCCCCAGAGGACATTTTCTTGCACACCAGGAGGCATTCTTGTCACTTGTCCCTACTGGATCTGGGGCTGGGGCTTCTTTGTACCTCTGAGGTACGAAGCGGAAGCTCTGCCTGGCCGGCAAGACCAGACCTGCTGCAGTGGCCAGGCTGCACCCACGCAGGGCCGCTGCTCCCAGGGCACTGGGCTCCAGACAGGAAATGGGAAGGGACAGATAAGCCTCTGTGAAAGGTGGCCAGGCACAGGGGAGAGGCCCTGCCCCCTTGAGAGGCTGGCCCCGCCTTGAGCATCCTTGTTGGGCAGAGATCTGGGCAGGACAGAAGAGAGGAGGAGCCTGGCTCAGTTTTGCTGCGATCCCAATGGGTCACATGCCTTCTGGATCCCCCCAGAAGGTTCTAGAATGGGGTCACCCCTCAAAACCTCCCTGGCTCGCTCTTAGCTTGGAACCATGAACGAGCTTGCTCCCACCCACGTGGGAAGCAGCTGCCCTTCCCCTGGAGACATTTTCCACTTCTCTACCTCCAGACCTCTGCTCATGCTGTTTCCTCCATCTGGTAAACCTCTCTCTGCTGTGCTGTCAGAAAATGGCCAACCTTCGGAGACTCAGCCAAAACGGCATTCCCTTTGCCCCAGCTTTAATTTAACAACCATTTGTGGATGCTCTGTAGATGGGCTGTCCTGCCCTCATACACCCTGCCAGGGCCTGGCCACTGGGGGACAACCAGAAGTCTTACTCTCCAGCCCCCACCCCGGAGGCCACCTGTGTAGGACCCCTAGGGGTTGCTGGGATCCTCCCCACAAATGGCAAAGCACTCTCTATTTGGGGGAACAGCCCTTCTCTGGAATTGGGGGTAAGAAGAGGAAGGGGGTCTTGTGAGAAGGAGGGGCCAGGAGGCCTGAGGGAGCTCTGGCGTGTGTTCAAGAAACCCTTTGGGATCAGAGACAAGGTCAAAGAGGCAGCCCTCATGAGGCTGTCCAGAGCCCTGGACATGGACCCAGGAAAATTGGCTGGGTGACCGCAGGCAAGTCACTTGCCCTTGCTGAGCCTCAACCTCCTCATTTGTGAAACAGGGCTAGTATCCCCAACCTCTGAATGTGACGGTGAAAAGCCTTGGTGCATGGGAGGGGCTTGAGTCTGGGTACTGAGGGGTGAGCCAGGGCCTGAGCCGATGCTAAAGGTCCCCCAGGGCTCCTTCTCTGATGCCATGTCTCAGAGCCTCCTCCCCTTCCTGCCTGCCCAGGGCTTCCCTCGGTAGCAGTTTTAAAACTCCCCAGTACCTGGGCTATGAGCCACAGCTTCTTAAAGTTCCCCGTCTCCTGCAGCGGGCTTAGTTGGACCCAGCTAGAGCCCATCATTCACTGTTTCTGGAGATTATCACAGTTTGCAGAAACAGCAGGGCACCTAGCAGGAATCTGGCGCTGGCTCCTCGCTAGTTGAGGCTGGAACTGGGCCAGGACAGCACCTCGTGTCCTCTAAAAGGATCCACAGGGCCTTCCCTCTCTCCTTTCCCCTCACTGAGGCACACTGGGGCTCCAGAGTTCTGGAGCTACATCCCAGGCACAGGCACTGCACTCTTGTCCCCACTGGGATATGAGACACACAAAGAACTCTGGGCTGGAGTCAGGGGAGGATGGTCACTCCCTCTCTGTGGTTAAGGACAGAAACTCTGGAGCCAGACTGCTGGTGTTCAAACCCTGGCTCTGTCATTCACCAACTGTGATCCTGAGTGAGTTACTTAACCTCTCTGTGCCTCTGTCTTCTCACCTGCAAAGTGGTAAATCATAGTACCCGTCCCACAAGGTTGTTGGGAAGATGCAGTCAGTTACCCAGAAAGCGTTTGGAGTAGTGCCTGGTATGCAGTGAGCACTGGCTTGGCTGGGTGAATGAATGGGTGCATGAAGGAGTAAGTCAAGACGTTCGGAGCTCTGCTCTGTGGCACATGAGGGTCCTTCAGGATCTGCCCAGACATCAGCACCCGCCATTCCCCAAGCGGATCATGATCACATCCTTCCCATCAGCTTCCTTGGCTTGACATAACCTCATCATTGCTGTTAGTCCCAAGAACTCCTTCAACACATGCTTCAAATGCCACCTCCTCTCTGAAGCCTCCTCAATGAGGACCCTCAGGTCTGTTAGTGATAAAACTCAAACCCAGCTGGATTTTCTTTTTTTTTTTTTTTTTTTTTTTGAGATGGAGTCTTGCTCTGTTGCCCAGGATGGAGTGCAGTGGCGCTATCTCAGCTCACTGCAAGCTCCGTCTCCCAGGTTCACACCATTCTCCTGCCTCAGCCTCCTGAATAGCTGTGACTACAGGCGCCCGACACCACACCCGGCTATTTTTTGTATTTTTAGTAGAGATGGGGTTTCACTGTGTTAGCCAGCATGGTCTCAATCTCCTGACCTCGTGATCCGCCCACCTCAGCCTCCCAAAGTGCTGGGATTACAAGTGTGAGCCACTGCGCCCGGCCCCCAGATGGATTTTCTAACAAAACAAACATCTTGGCTCACGTTGACTCAGAGGGAGGGAGGGAGGAAGGGAGGATCATCAGGCAGGAGAGAATCCAGGAGTTCAGACGCTGCTGCTAGATTTCTCTCCCCTGCCCCGATTCCATGCCTCATCTTCCCCTTGTGTGTTACCTTTACTCTCATCTCCTGAGATTAGACATCCTTCACACCCAGATAATTCGGTCAGTCTTACCTTGTGGTAGCTGAGAGCCCTAGAGAAAAAAAACCTTCTCTCTCCCTGGGCTGAATTAGAAAATCCCAGGGAAGAACTCTGATTGGCCAGGCCTGTTTCCTGCGCCCTCCGCTGTGACTTCGTAGAGGCGAGGCCTGATGCTGTGATTGACAGCCTGGTTAATATCACAATGAGTCAGGGAGGAACAATTCCCAAAGGAAGGGGGCTGCTGTTAGCAGAAGAAAGGCAAAACAACCTGTGTCCACATCATCCCTCCTGCCACCTCTGGCCCTGTGCTTTCACTGCACTCTGCACACACCTCCAGCAGACCCTGCCGAGCTCCCAGGGATGATTTGGGTACTTGAGTATGGGTGACTGTCCCTATGACTGTCCCTGACACTGGACCATAAAGTCTTAAAGGGCCAAGGCCCTGGTCATCTTGGCTCTCCCCGCCCTCTGCTCTGCCCCCGATCATAAACTACTTTTGACAAACGAAGAAAATGAAGGATCGTGGAATAGAAGGGATTGTGTAAGGGGCCAACCAGGATGAAACTCTTCATCTAGGCTCTTCCAACCCTACCCTGCAGCCTCCTCCCTCAACCCCACAATTAGCAACATACCCTACAAAAACACGTTGACAAGGAAACCATCACCCCCTCTCAGGAGGCAAGAGATGGCCCTAGTCCAGTCCCCCTGCGAGGAAAGCTGGACCTATGTTCAAAACCAGCTTCTGTCAAAGACACATTCTGCCATTGTGGGCAACCAGGCTGGCAGTGAGGATGAAATGAGAGAATTTAGACAAAGTGTGTGGCACTTGATGAATGGGACTTGATGAATGGGGGCTGTTGTTTTCAGAGCGGGGCTCCCCGGCCAGCTCAGGGCCATGGCTGGGTCTGGCTGGCTGCCCACACCACAGGGCCTGCAGGGTCACACCCCCAGTGCCTCCCTTTTGTTGCCCAACATGCAGGAATGTTCATAGCGTCTGTGCCCTCCTCTGTCCACCCATTTATAAACTCAGTAGGCGTGTCCCATGCACCACCAACAGCACAGGCTTCTAGGGCAAGTGAGAAAAGAGCATGCAGGCCGGGCACGGGGGTTCATACTTGTGATCCCAGCACTTTGGGAGGCTGAGGCAGGAGGATCGCTTGAGATCAGGAGTTCGAGACCAGCCTGGGGAACATAGTAAGACCCTGTCTCCACAAAAAATAAAAAATTAAAAAAAAAAATTAGCCTGGTGTAGTGGCTCATGCTTGTAACCCCAACACTTTCAGAGGTTGAGGTGGGTGGATCCCTTGAGCTCAGGAGTTCAAGGTCAGCCTGGACAACATTGCAAAACTCCATCTCTACAAAAAAATATAAAAATTAGCAGGCGTGGTGATGCACATCTGTAGTCCCAGCTACTCAGAAGGCTGAATTGGGAGGATTGCTTGAGCCCTAGGAGGTTGAAGTTGCAGTCAGCAGTGATTGTGCCACTATACTCCAGTCTGAAAGAGTGAAACCCTGTCTCAAAAAAAAAATTTTTTTAATTTTAAAAATTGGCCGGATACAGTGGCTCATACCTGTAATCCCAGCACTTTGGGAGGCCGAGGCAGGCGGATCACTTGAGGTCAGAAGTTTGAGACCAGCCTGGCCAAACAGTGAAACCCCATCTCTATTAAAAATATACAAATTAGCTGGGCGTGGTGGCTCAGGCCTGAAATCCCAGCACTGTGGGAGGCCGAGGCGGGCGGATCACGAGGTCAGGAGATTGAGACCATCCTGGCTAACACGGTGAAACCCTGTCTCTATTAAAAATACAAAAAATTAGCTGAGCATGGTGGCAGGTGCCTGTAGTCCCAGCTACTTGGGAAGCTGAGGCAGAAGAATGGCGTGAACCTGGGAGGCGGAGCTTGCAGTGAGCTGAGATCGTGCCACTGCACTCCAGCCTGGGCGACAAAGCGAGACTCCATCTCAAAACAATATATATAAAAATTAGCCGGGCATGGCAGTGCATGCCTCTAATTCCATCTACTGGGGAGGCTGAGGCACAAGAATTGCTTGAACCCAGGAGGTGGAGGTTGCAGTGAACCGAGATCATGCCACTGCACTCCAGCCCAAGCGACAGAGTGAGATTCTGTCTTTAAAAAAAAAAAAAAATTAAAAAATTAGTCTCATGTGGTGGCACATACCTATCATCCTAGCTACTCAGGAGGCTGAGGCGGGAGGATCACTTGAGCCCAGGAGTTCAACACCAGCCTGGAAAACATTGCAAAACCCTTTCTCTTCAAAAAAATATATATATAAAAATTAGCTGGGCATGGTGGTGGGCACCTGTAGTCCCAGCTACTCAGGAGGCTGAGGTGGGAGGATTGCTTGAGCCCCAGGAGGTTGAGGCTGCAGTGAACTGTGATTGCATCCCTGCACTCTAGCCTGAAAGACAGAGTAAAATCCTGTCTCAAAAAAAAAATCTGAAAAATTTAAAAAATTAGCCTGGAGTGGTGGCACACACCTGTCATCCTAGCCACTCATGAGGTTGAGGCAGGAGGATCGCTTGAGCTCAGCAGGTCAGGGTTACTGTGAGCTATGATTGTGCCACTTCTCTCTGGCCTCTCTGACAAAGCAAGACCCTGTCTCTCAAATAAATAAATAAAAAGAGCAAGCAGCATCTCCAGCTGATACAGCACATGTCCCATGTGCTGTCCCGTCACTGAGAGTAGGAGGATGGAGCAGGCTGGAGTGTGGTGGACACGGGTCTATACTGCCTGTATTCAAATCTCAGCTCTGCCTCCTACTACCTGTTTGACTTGGGCAAGTGATGTGACCTCCCTGTGCCTCGGTTTCTTTATCAGTAAAAAAACAGAGCTAATAATAGCCCCACTCTCACAGGTAGCTATGAGAATTAAAATAGTTCAAAGATATAAGTATTGTGAACACCGGCGCTGCTATTTGATCCTCTCATGCAGGTGTAAGGTAAATATTATCATTGTCTCTCATTTTGCAGATGTTAAAACTGCAACTCAGAGAGGGGTAGTGACTTGCTTGTATCAGACAGCCAGAAAGTGACCGGGCAGGACTGGACACCAGGTCTGTCTGACTCTACGCTACCTGTTGTTTACACTCTGCCCTCTGCAACCCACTGTTCTCTCCTGGATTCTGAAGCCTCTGTGCTTGTCCCCCCACCTGCCCACAATGCCAAGGCTAACTCCCCTTGTCTAGCCCCAGCCAATCAGGGTGGACCTGCAGCCAAACCAGATGCTGCCGAGCTGGCGTTGCCTCGGTGACCAGGAATATCTGCTGAACAAGCCCACCCCAGGCTCAGCTTCCCATCTGGTCCCCATTACACCCCATCCCCCTCAGGACACATGTGTCATGCTTGCCTGGGGGGATGGAGGGACCCTGGGAGGAAACGCCTGGCTGGGGAGAGGAGGGCTGATTCCGGCTGACAGTGGGGGGGAAATGACTGCATTGGCTCAGGAGGACATGAGCTACCCTGGCTGCAGTCTTGGTCCAGAGTGGTCCCAGGCCCAGAGCAGAGCTGGGGGGTATGAGAACTAGGGAGAGGAAGACATGGATGCAGGTGGGAGTGGGGGAACAGGGAGCTGAGCACCAAGCTCAGATCCAATGGGAACAAACTGCTCTGTTCCCTCAACCTTGGAGTGGAAAGAGCAAAGGTTCTGGAACAGACAGACTTCAGCTAGATTCTCTGTAAGTTGCTGCTGTGTGACCCTGGGAGAGTTGCCTTACCTCTCTGAGCATGTGTTCTCATCTATAAAATGGGGACATGTGAACCTACTTCACTAGGCTATGGTGGGAATTAAGGCAATAATCCATGAAAAGGCACATGGGGAATTCAAGAGCTGCCTCCTAAAGAGAGGCACTGCCAAGGTAGTGCCTGTGGCATAGGAATATCCTGGCTCACGAAAAATGGGCATGAGCAGCTGGAATGACCCTGGAGTTCAACCTGAGCAATAGTGTGGCCTGGGTTACAGATGTAGGGGCAATGATGACAGTGCTGAGGCTACAGCTGTTGATAAACGGTAACACCAATGACAGAGCAGCAGCAAAAGCCACGTCTTCAGCAATGACTTCATTCTAGGTTCTATCCCAAGCACTTTACATGTGTTTTCTAATTAATCATAACAGCAACCCCATGTGAAAGATGTGGAAGAAGACACAGAGAGGTTAAGTAACCAGTCCAAGGTTGCACAGCTGGTAAGAAGATGGGATCAAATTTGAACCCAATTTCTACACTATACTCAGGCATTATGGGACCCTGCAGAATGGAGTGGGAGTTCTGGGCAGGGGGCCCTGGCTAGGCCAGAGGAGTGGCCCTTCCTGGAACACTCACACAGCAATATTCCCAACCCCCCTCCCGGGCCCCCAAACTCCTGGCTCGGTAGAGATCCAGCCTGAGCTCCTCCTCTCCC
This sequence comes from Macaca mulatta, assembly GCF_049350105.2. Taxonomy (NCBI): domain Eukaryota; kingdom Metazoa; phylum Chordata; class Mammalia; order Primates; family Cercopithecidae; genus Macaca; species Macaca mulatta. The sequence continues at coordinate 219,627,798 of NC_133406.1, read as the reverse complement.
TCCAGGGCTTGGCTCAGTTCAGCCTGGTTTGGGAGCCAATCTGCCGTTGCACAATGAACAATTAGAAAAACTTTTCTTTTCTTCCAAGAGAGGGATCGGCCCAAGCCCTGGTGACAGGGACACAGTGGGGCTTCTGACAGAACATACTAGGTATGTCCCCAGCCCCTTGCTGGGCTGGGTGACCCCTTTCCTGACCCAGCCAAGTCAGGAAATCAAGGGTCAGACAGCCCCTCTCTATCTTCCTTTGTCATCTAAATCCAACCTCCCCTCTAGGGAACTTCCTGACTGTCCTGACTCACAGCTTTCACGTGTTCCTAAGACCCCAATGCCACTGATTCTTTGTCTATTCAGCCAGCACCTGGCCTGCGCCATCTCCATGGGATCATGTATCTTTATCTACTGCAAGCAACCTGAGTTTGTTTGTTGTTGTTTTTGTAAACAACACTGTGTTTATCCTTCTCAATACCAAATCTAGTCCGGGGCACACAGAAATTGTTTGACCCACGGTCTGCTTCTTGGCTTGGAGAACTCCTATTCACCCTTCAGAACCCAGATGAAATGTCACCTCCTCTATGAAGTCTTCCTCTGTGTCCCATGCTGCCCCATCTGTATATATCTGTAGTGATTTGTATGTATCCCTAGTAGAAAACCCTCCCCTGTACTGTAGCTAATAACTACTGTCCAGGCACTATGTTAAGACTGTCATACTCATTAATTTCAAATCTACCTCTCTGCAAGACGGAGTCAATACCTATTTAACAGATGGGGGTGATAAGGCTCAGAGAGGTTAAGAGGCTTGTCTAAAAACACAGCTAGTAAGTGGCAGACCTGTGATTTGAGCCCAGGTCTGCTCATGTCCCAAGCAAATAATTCTTTGGTTGGTCAGGCTGCCTCCTCCATCCAATTGCATCTGAATCCTATGCCTACTGGGGTCTCAACCTTTGCAGTTCCCCCATGAATCAACCTCAGAGATGAGCTGTCACTCAGCCCCAGCATCTGGGGCATCCCAGGCCAAAGGTGATCTACTAGCTGGTGCCACCTCACCCTCACGGCCTCTAGGACAACCTGGAAAGTCCTAGGGGCTTGTATATAGGCAACTAGGCATTAAAAGCTGCTCCCGGCAGGGCATGGGGGCTCATGCCTGTAGTCCCAGCACTTTGGGAGGCCGAGGCAGGCAGATTACTTGAGGTCAAGAGTTTGAGACCAGCCTGGCCAACATAGTGAAACTCCATCTCTACTAAAAATACAAAAATTAGCCAGGTGTGGTAGCATATGCCTGTAATCCCAGCGACTCGGGAGGCTGAGGCATGCGAATCACTCGAACCCAGGAGGCGGAGGTTGCAGTGAGCTGAGATCGTGCCACTGTACTCCAGCCTGGGCAACAGAGCAGGACTCTGTCTCAAAAGAAAAAAAAAAGCTGCCCCCCTTTTCCCCATATTCTAGCGTTCTGTGAATCCACTCCCTCTGTCCACACAGGCAGCTTCAGGGAAGAGTGCAGGTTCTGGAGTCAGCCAACCTGGGTACCGGCTGTAGGACCTTAAGAATGGGACTTAATTTCTCTGGTACCACAGTCAGCTTACCTGTGATTTGGGAGAACCCCTCCTCAGTGGACTGAGTACGACTGTGCAAGTTGAGTACCTGCCACAGTAGCTGGCACACATCCCCTTGTCTAGGGAACAGATTTACTCCACGCACACAATGCACCAGACACTGTTCTGGGTGCCGTTTACAGCGGCGAATCAGAGGAACATTCCTATCCTTAAGGGGTTTTTCACCCTCATAACAGCAACCCCAATATTGTTGGCCTGTTCTCTCAGTGAGGAATCCCATGATGCCGTGGGTTTACCTGATTCTAGTTTTTTGTTTGTTTGTTTTTTGAGATGGAGTCTTGCTTTGTTCCCCAGGCTGGAGTGCAGTGGCACGATCTTGGCTCGCTACAACCTCTGCCTCCTGGGTTCAAGCAATGCTCCTGCCTCAGACTCCTGAGTAGCTGGGGTTACAGGCGTGCGCCACCAAGCCCAGCTAATTTTTGTATTTTTTTATTAGAGACACGGCTTCACCATGTCGGCCAGGCTGATCTCGAACACCTGACCTCAGATGATTCGCCCGCCTCGGCCTCCCGAAGTGCTGGGATTATAGTGTGAGCCACCATGCCCGGCCTGATTCCAGTTTTTAACATACATAACACATATACTTCTTAGAAACTCTCCTGTGGTTGCCAGGAGACATGAATAAGGAACTCCCACACAGCACGCGCTGTGGTTGTGAACGAGAAACAGCCTAAATGCCCATCTATAGGAGCCTGGATAAACCGTAGGGGAGTCACATCATGGGATGGAATACTACACAGGCCTGAAAACGAAGTGGCTGCAACTCAAACGCAATGGGAAGAGAGGAAAGCTGCAGAAGTCAACATGGAGCCTCCCACCAATTATTTAAAGTTCAAAAACAGTGAGCAACATGTATCATTTAGGGAGGCAAAAGCAGGCTGGGTGTGGTGGCTCACACCTGTAATCCCAGCATTTTGGGAGGCCAAGGTGGGGAGGTGGTAGGATCACCTGAGGTCAGGAGTAACAGTATCAAGACAGTCACTGAAGAAAGTAGTTTCCCCTGGGAGAGAGAGTGGTAAGAAATGGACTGGGCGTGTGGGGGTATGGGGGATTCAACTGCATTTGGGAAGTTTTATTCCTTAAGCTGAAGGCTTATATACCAGTGTTTGGTTTTACTGAGCCTGATGCTTTTAATATGTCTGATATATTTTGCTGCCCACCAGAATAGGTCAGACAGACTTGGGCTTCGAGCCAGCCCTGTGCTTTGCTGCCATGTGATCCCAGTCTTCTCTGTGAAGTGGGATCCTATCGCCCAGTGTTAGGTCCCAGGACTCTCCTGAGAATTAAACAAGGTCGTGTCTACAAAGGGCCTGGCATCTGGTGGCTGCCATTGTTCCTGCTGCTGTTGGAAGGGTCTCCCAAAATGAACAGGCAGAGTTGAAGGCCAGCTCGCAGGCCTCAGATGGGGAAAAATGTTTGCTCGTCACAAGGCCAGGCCAGCCCGCGGCGACGCTGAGCTGGTGACGCATCTGTGGCTCTGGGGATTGAGCAATCTTGGTCCCTTGACCGGGATGGAGTCATGGGCCTAGGCTGTCTGGAGCCTCTCTACTGCTCCCAACCCGCTTCTCAGACTTTGTGTTCCTGGCCTTCTTGGGACCCCTCCAGGCTGGCAGCCGCGCCCTCCTGGCTCCATTCCTGCCCAGTTCTCCTCGGCCTCTCCCGAGCTCCTGCTCCCCATCTCAAGGTGGGGTCCTAACTGCCTTGCATCCACACAGATCCTCTGGAGATGCGCTAGTGGGTCAGGGCAGTCAAGAGCTCTGTGGGCTCAGACAGGTCATCTGACTTCTGCAGGTCCCTGGCTTTAGCAGGTGTGGTCGAGGGTGTGGGGTACCAGTGTCTGTCTCCTGGTTCAAATCCAGGCTCAGGGTGTGATCCCAATGTTCTTGAACTTAAACCAGAGCCACCGTGATCTCTTTCTCAAAGTGGGGACAAAACACACGCAAAGCAGGGTCTGCCCCTCAAAGGTGCACCTTGAAGGTATCAGATGGCACAGACGAGGTCCCCTCACTGGCTGCTGTTACGGTTAAACGATTCTTCCCAGCTCTGCACAACCCAAGTGATAGCTGTTGGACTCGGAGATGAATATGAGTGAGGGAAACAGTGGGGGAGAGCAGTGGGCAAGAACTGGTGTGGCAAGTGGGGAGCAGGAGGCCCTCGTGTGGATTCGCAGAGACCCAAATCCAATGAAACAAGTACCCTGCTGGCGCATGCGCAGGGACTTATCAGGGTTCCTGAGGGCCCAAGGGCATTTCTAGGGCACAGTTTGGGGAGGGCAGCAGGGTGGGAGCAGCTGTGAAATTGGGTTTCAGGTCATGATCCAGTTGAGGAACTTATTTCCTTCATCCCTGCCCTTTCCTGACCCTGTCCCACCCCCTTAACAAGGGTCAGCCTGGCCTAGGGGTGTCCTCCCTGGAGACCTCGACTCGGTTCTGCCTTGGTCTCTCACTGAGTCTTTGGGGCAGACCTTCCCCCTCTCTGGGCTTCAGTTTCTCCATCTGTAAAATGGGTGGGGTCATATTTCAGGTCTTAGCAACTTCTAAAATCCCATTTTTTTGAAGACTTAGAACCAGTAAGCCTGCCTGACGCCCACTTCACAAGCCTATCCAAGCAGAGCTGGCAAAATCCTCCTCCCTGGGTGACAGACAGGCGAAACCCCTGAGCTGGTCACACCAGCCCTCCAAGGAGCTAACCCGACCAGACAGTCACTTCAGCCTGGCCAGGCCCCACGCAGTGATGTGCCAAAAAGCGGACCAGGGAGGGGATTTGCGGCAAGAGCTTCAGCTCCCCAGAGGCTGCACTTCCATCGAGGGAGACGCCGAGCCAGGGTCAGAAGAAAGTTAGCATGGGAAATGTGACGTCAGCAGAGGCAGATGCAAAGGAATACTACCCAAAAATGCTTTCGTAAACTCCCCCGCCCAGGAAGCCAAATTCTGTGGGTTTTCAGTGGAGCTGGGGCTGTACAATCTCCCGGGCTCCATTTTCTCACTAGCTAAGTCAAAATAATAAAGTTAGGCCAGGCACGGTGGCTCACACTTGTAATCCAAGCATTTTGGGAGGCCGAGGTGGGTGGACTGCCTGAGCTCAGGAGTTCGAGACCAGCCTGGGCAACATGGTGAAACCTGTCTCTATTAAAATTCAAAAAATTAGCTGGGCGTGGTGGTGTGCACCTGTAATCCTAGCTACAGCTACTTGGGAGGCTGAGGTGGGACAATCACTTGAAGCTGGGAGGTGGAGGTTGCAGTGAGCCGAGATTGCACCGCTGCTCTCCAGCCTGGGCGACAGAATGAGACTCTGCATCAAAATAATAATAATAATAATAATAATAATAATAATAATAATAAAGTGGACTACGCAGGGCTTTTCTAGAGACGTGATAAGACCTCGTGTCTAAATGACCTGATACATACTAGGGGCTCCATAAATGCTGGCTCCGTGCCACCCCCACCTCTGTCCACCAGGGTACCCCTAACACCAAGGGCCAGACTCCCTCTGCTGTCCCCTATCTGCTTCTCAGACTTTCTGCTCCTGGCCTTTTTGGGAGCCCTCCAAGTCAGCAGCTGTGCCCTCCCCTCTGTGAACTGGGCAGGAAAGCCAGGCTCCATCCCTGTCCAACTCTTCCCAGCCTCTCCTGAGACCCAGCTCCTCATTCTCGCCACTCCCTACCAGGCACCGGGAGGCACTGCTTACTGTTCCCTAGTTTGTCTTGGTCCCCCAGTGGGCCAACAAGCAGTCTGGATGTTTACATTAGTGCGTCAGGGCCCGCTGCCTGCCGAGACAGGCTGAACAAACACACGCGGTCCCACGGCTTCTGGAGCCAGCCCCCACACACCACTCGCCACCCAGGCTGTCTTGAGTCCACAGGTGTCCCCACCCCACTCCAGATCTTCCGTTTACACTTGGCAGGAGTGTCCCATCTTTTGGCTTCCCTGGACCACAGTGGAAGAAATACTGTCTTGGGCCACACATAAAATACACCAATGATAGCTGATCGGCTAAAAAACAAAGGTTCATGCATAAATCTCATAATGTTTTAAGAAACTTTACGAATTTGTGGTAAGCCGCATTCAAAGCCATCCCGGGCCACAGGTTGGACAAGCTCATTCACAGATTCTCCCCACGGATTCGGTTTGAGGTTTGCTGCATCCAGCTGATACTTGGTGAGACACTAACCCTGCCCACGATTATCTCCAGGCTCCAGCCGTCAACAGCTGTGTGGGCTCAGACAGGTCACCCGACTTTTCATTTATAAAATGGGGATGGTGACAGGGCCAACCCCACAGAGGACTGCTACAATCAGATGGGATAATGAGAGGTAGGCACTAAGCACGTTGCCTGCAGGGCTCATGGAAGGTGCTGGAGAAATAAGCTTTTAAAAAATTTTTATTACTGTTTTATGAGTAACTGAAGAGTTTGGCCAGAAGTCAGTGGGTCCTGAGAATACGACCTAAAAATAAATAGAAAATTCTTGGCCAGACTGTGCCAAGCACTTTCCATGTATTATCAACGCCTCACAGCAACCCCAGGAGATATGGTGTATCATCATCCTTCATTTGCACAGACAGGGAACTAAGGCTCAGAGAGGTTGAGTCACTCACAGGGGGTCACACAGCTCCCTGATGGACACGTGTCTGTTCCAGAGCCTGTGCTCTTATCTTCCACACTCACCCACGCTCCTATAGGGGCCACAGCCTCATCTCTGTGTCTTTCCTCCCCATACTTCCTTCATTCTGGGGAAGGTTCCTGAGGTCCCCAGCCTCCTCTAGGTCATGGAGTCCTGGGAGCTGCCAGCAGCGTGGATCGGCTGTGCAGCCTCCCCTGCCTACTGCCCCGGTGGCACCTTGAGGACCTGTGATGCTCTTCCCCTGCCCTGGGTCTGAGCCTCTAGGACGCTGCTGCGGAACCTCCTGGTTGAAGAGGGGAAAGGAGCTGTCTGTAACTCATCATCTAACCCATGCCGGGAACCGCACAGATATTTTCCCACATAATCTTCATGGTCACCCTGTGCTGGAGGTACTACCATCCCCACTTTACAGAGGAGGAAACTGAGGTTCCAAGAGGTGGAGTCACTTGCCGAGGGTCCCATAGCTAGTGCGTGGCGGAGCTGGGGACTCAAACCCAGGTTGCTCTGACTCAAAGCCCACAGTCCTGCTGCTCCCCAGGCTGGCCCCTGCTCCTGGGAGAGATAAGACCCCATATAAACAACCCTAACATAAACCAGACAGCCAGGCAGGCCTTCAGGAGGCCCAGATAACAGCTGGGAAGATATACAAAGAGGGGCTCAGGCTTCCTGGGGAAATCTCTGTGTGAATAACATAAGAGGAATTCCCCACTGGGAGGAGCAGCCCTGGGGCCCCCCAGCAGCCATGCCCTGGAAGAGGGTCTGTTGGGGACCCAGGCCTGACCACAGGAAAGACAATTTCCAGTGCGGTGGCCCACGGGTGCCTTCACAGGTAATCAACATGGAATGAGCACCTGCGGTGTGTTGGGCCAGGCACCAGGCTTGTCATGCACTTATTATCTTACTCTATTCTTTCTGCAGTCCTGTCACACAGGATTGACTGATTGATTGGTTGATTGATTGACTGATTGAGATGGAGTCTTGCGCTGTCACCCAGGCTGGAGTGCAATGGCGCAATCTCAGCTCACTGCAACCTCTGCCTCTCGGGTTCAAGTGATTCTCCTGCCTCAGCCTCTGAAGTAGCTGGAATTACAGGCACGTGCCACCACACCCGGCTAATTTTCATATTTTTAGTAGAGACAGGGTTTCACCATGTTGGCCAGGCTGATCTTGAACTCCTGACCTCAAGTGATCCGCCTACCTCAGTCTCCCAAAGTGCTGGGATTACAGGCATGAGCCACCGTGCCCAGACTATTTTCATTTAGAGAAGGGGAAACTGAGGCTGAGAGAGGGGAGAGTGCTTCCTCAGGATCTAAGACCCTTTGGAAGGGGCAGGTTGGTCTGATTCCCAGGTCCGAATGAAACAGAGCTGCATCCCTGGCCACCCTTTGGTCTGGTCTTGTCTCCCTCCTCCTCTACCTGAGGCTCCCTCACCGCTGCCCCACCTGGCTCATGTCGGGAGCTGGAACAACTTCTGAAGTCAGCATTACATGCCCCTCTTACAGAGGAAGAAACAGGGGCTCAGAAAGAAGTGGCAGGGTGGCTTCCCAGTGAGATGGACTGGGGATGGGGGTGTGGATAAAACCAGGAGACCCCCACACCCTACCTGAGCCCAAAGTACAGCTCCCTCCCTAACAGCTGGGGACAGGTCAGTGCCACTCACCTCTAGCTAATGCTTCCATTCCCACAACCATGGGTACCTTGTGGAGGACTTGGTGGCCCTTAGCCCAGTAGACGCCCAGGCAGCCTGGCTGCACAGTTGCCATGGAAACACCAGCGGGTTCTTTGAGGGCAGGAGAGCAATCAGCCCTTCTCACCTGGCCAGTGCAAGGCGCAGGCTGAGGCACAGGTTGGGGCTGTGCCAGGGCCCCCCACATGTGTCACACTCCAGGGCCCCAGGGCTGTGACCAAAATGGTAGTGCCACTGCCGGCATAGGGGATGGGGACGCCAGTGTGGTGGCACTGTTTGGCCCTGAGGGGTTGGAAGTTGACCTAACCACCTAACTGGGGAAAAGGACAAGAAAACCCAGCGACGGAGAGGAGAGGCACAGGAAAGGCGGCAGACAGAGAAGGGCCTCTTGCCGGGAAGGACAAGAGGTTCCGATCTAGCACTCTGCTGAGAGAAAGAAACGGGGACGCCCGCCGGGAAGGGAAGTGGGCACGGCCCCCGGATGAGGACGCACGTGGATCCGCCCTCTGCTGGCATTTGTGCGTGTTTGGTGAAAACCCCTCACTGGGGCTTTGGAGGGAGGGCAGGCCCCGGGGCTCAGGGGTTGGGGTCATTTCCAAAAACAAGGCTGCTTACACTTCCCCAAAGCACCCACACGGCAGAGGAGAGCCCACCCGTGCCCTGGCAGGTTTGAGGACGACAGCTAAAAGCTCTGAAAAAAGCTTAAGCCTCATTTTCTTTTGAATCTCAAAAATTCATGCCAATTCTGCATTCTACTCCAAAATAGCACCTTTTTATTTTATGATACAAGTACCCTACTCAGGGCACTTGTTCCCCAGGGCAATCTCACACACTGGTATGAGAAGCTCAAATATAGAAATTAAGCATGAAACCTCAAGAGTGGATAAGCTGACCTTGAGGGCGTGGGTGGAGAAAGAACCTAGCCTCCTAGAACAACACAGCTGGAGTGGGGGGAGGGAGGAGGGTTATGGATCAAAATACACAGAGCCCCGACTGCTCACATTCATTCACTCATTCATTTTCCTCTTATCCTCTTTAAAATCGTGTGCCTACTATGTGTTAGCACCGTTCTCGACGGATATAGCAGGAAACAAAACAGACAAAATCCTTGCCTTTGGGACAAGCGCAATGGTTCAGGCCTGTGACCCCAGCACTTTGGAAGGCTGAGATGGGAGGATCACCTGAGCCTGGGAGTTCGAGACTGCAAAGAGCTGTGATGGCGCCACCGCACTCCAGCTTGGGTGACAGAGTGACACCCGGTCCCAAAAAACTAAAAATAAAATAAAATAAACCTTGCCTTCGTGAAACTTATATGCTAGTAGGAGACAGAATAAATAAGACAAATCAAATACACAGCATGTTAGACTGTGGGAGGGGCTGAGGGGAGCAATGAGGTAGTGAGGGGAAACAGAAAATGGGAGATGGGGGCAATTTCCTTTTTTTTTTTTTTTTTTTTTGAGACATAGTCTCACTCTGTTGCCCAGGCTGGAGTGCAACGGCACAATCTCGGCTCACTGCAACCTCACCTCCCGGGTTTCAAGCTATTCTCCTGCCTCAGCCTCCTTGAGTAGTCGGGATTACAGGCATGCGCCACCATGGCCAGCTAATTTTTTTGTATTTTTAGTAGAAATGGGTTTTTGCCATGTTGGTCAGGCTGATCTCAAACTCCTGACCTCAAGTGATCCACCCGCCTCGGCCTCCCAAAGTGCTGGGATTGCAAGCATGAGCCACTTCGACCGGCCTGTTTTGTTTTTAAAGAGACAAGGTCTCACTCTGCTGCCCAAGCTGGAGCGCAGCCTTGACCACAGCCCATGCAGCCTCGACCATAGCTCATGCAGCCTCAACCTCCTGGGCTCAAGCGATCCTCTTGCCTCAGCCTCCCAAGTAGCTGGGACTACAGATGTGCACCGCCACACCCGGGCTCATATAGCTTCTTAACTGGGTGGGCAGAGGAAGCAGGGGGCAGAGGCCCATCCCCAAGGAGAAACCATCCATCAGTGGGGGACTGACAGGGACACTCCACCCACTCAGCCCAGTGTGCTTCTGTCCAGGGTGACTCCAATGGCTGCCACAGCTGTGGTTTACTGACTTCAGGTCTGACTGCCCTCTCCAGAGTTGCCCTAGAATCCCTTTGCCTGCAGCTGGAGTGCCCCTCAGAGCTGAGGAACAAGTTTGGAGAGGACCAGGAGGGGCTCTCCCCACCCCCACCCATTTCCCACATGAAGATAAATATTTCAGGGTTGAAAAAATGACTCATTCTCCCCAGAGAGGGCTGGAGCTGAGCTGAGTCAGGCAGAATGAGCCCGCGGGTCACTTAATCGGCCTCCCTGCTCTGGCGGAGATGGCTCTGGGCCCCAGGAAGCCAGGGACAAATGGAGGCGGAGGTGGCAGAGATAAGCAGCTAGGAGTGTGCCAGCCTCTCCTTCCCCAACCAAGTGTGTCATTGGGTGTCACCCAGCACTGCTCAAGTTGAACCTGATGCAGAAAAAAATTCCTCTGGACTTTCCTGAACGAGTTTTATGGCTGACTCACCGCCACCTGGAGACTGCAAGAAAAGTCACAAATCACGAAAGGAGAAAAACAGTTCTCGTTAAGCCATGTCTTCAATAGAGTTATCAGAGGTCGCCAGGAGAAAAGCATACATGTTTTGTTCTGGGTTTCCTTATCTAAAGAAACACATTACACAACAGAGGGGGGTTGAAACTGGTTGCAAAACTGCAAAATCCAATTTTGTGTACTGGATTCGATTTCTTCAATAGCTGACACTAAACACTGAGAGATGTGGCCCTCGTGACCAGATGAGCCATAAACTGGCTCCAGGACCACCAACCTGGCACCTGATGGCTTGTTTCTGCTCCCCACTCTTTCCCTCCATGCATCTTTCTCTGAGCTTCTGCTCAAGGCAGGTGCCAGGACAAGCCACAGTCTCTGCCCTCAAGGGGTTCCCCTTCAGCGGTGAGAAGTAATGTCACAATTAAAGGGCAAGAGGGACCAGAGGACAGAATAGTGCCAGTTCCTCATCCAGATCGAAATTTGCTTCCAACTGCCTGTCACCACCCCAGAAAAGGCACTGCCTGCTCCCCTGCAGGCTTCTCATCCTCTTTTACTGGCCTCCCCTCTCCTCGCTGTGCCTGGCCCTCCTCCCTCCTCGCTGTGCCCAGTCTTTTTCGGCCACAAGCAAAACACCCTCAGCCTTGAAGTCAGATGCTCTACAGAAGCCTGCAAAAACAGACTCAGGAGTTGTGTGGCCTTGACCGAGTCACCTCACCTACCTCACCAAGCCTCAGTCTCCTCATCTGTTAAATGGGGACACAATAGGACCCACTTCCCTGGAGTTGACTGAAGTATGAATTGAGTCAATGTATTCATTGCTCAGCACATGGCTTAGCTCAAAGTTAATGCTCAATAAACTGTGGTTCCCACCTCCTGCGCCACAGAGCAGACATGAAACAGGTACGAGAAGCAACCAAAACGGGCGGCAGCAGAGCATCACCACACAAGGGGTCCTGCCTACTGTCCCGATGCCACCCAGAGGCTCAAGGGGCACCCCGGCTGCTCTCTGAAACTGCCGGTGGCACTTTCACCAGCCACCTCGTTTCCAAACTTGCTGCCAGCTTCCCCTAGTGCAGTGATTTTCACAACAGAGCTCCCGGCTGTGGGAAGGGGGCTTTCTTTGACTTGTCCTAAAATGGCCTCACCTGGACCCAGTGGGGTGTGGGGACCAGGGGGCTGGGCCTGGACCTATAAGTATGTTTCCTGCCTCCTCTCAGCCCCCATCCTTCTGCCGCCCCACGTTCTCAGCCAACAATAGCTGCTTCCCAGGCTCAGCTGCCACACAGCACGAGCTCCTTGAGCAAAAATACCCACGCGGGGGAGGGTGGGGAGGCACAGGAGGGGCCACAAACGGGCAGGGCTGGGAGAAGGGGTGGCAGGATCAAGCTTGTCTCTTGAGTGCCTACTGTGTGTCAAGCTGAGAAGGGTGAAGCCCCTGGGGGTTAGAGAAACCTGGGAGACCGTGGGGTGTGTGTGTCGGGGGTGCTGGTCTCTAACACAGCAGAGCCTCCAGTCTCCAGAGAGGGATCAGACCCAGGTCCAGGGTCTAGGGGTGAAGAAGGGGTCCAGGGAGAAGAAGGTGCCTAAGCAGGGAGCAGGTCTTAGAACCTAGTGAGAAAAAGGGGGGCCTGAACCCCAAAGAGAGCTCCAAATCTTAAGGAAAACAGGGGCTCAGGTACGGGGAGATGAGGTTCATAATAGGGGGGTTATGACTATTTCAGGTTTCAGGAGGGGGATGGTTTGGAGCAGGGTAGGGAGGTGGAGCGAGGCCTGCAGAGCTGAGAATCCATTTAACTGAGCAGCATCTCAGAGGTCTTAGGTGCCAACTGGGGTGACAATGCGGAAGAAAACAGAAATTCTAAGATAGCAGCCAGCGGCCTGCAGTTACCGAGCCTGGATGGGGGAGCAGTTCCCCACTGCTGGGGAGACCCCACCGGGCACAGAGAGGGTCTCCCCAGGCTTTGGCCCCTGCATCTCCTTTCTCTTCATGGCAGGTGCATCAGCTTGGGTCCCTGGAAACACCCCCGCTCCCCAGCAAGGGGCTGTGTCTGCACAGTGGCTCTGGCCCCAAACCCCACCTCTGTGGACTCCATCAAAGCCTGGGGAGGGCAGGGTCCTGAGGGGCCCTGGTCTCGCTGGGGTCGCATAGGTCACACGGAAAGAATTTGGAGGTCACAGCACTGCCCTCCCTGTAGACGCTTCAAAGCACCCCACTCCCTCGAAGCTGCCAGACTCTGCAGGGAGCGGGGGCATGGGGAGGGACGCAGCCACCAGGAGGCTGGGAAGAGGGACTCTGCCAGAGCAGCTGCCAGGAATCTGGGGCCCGGAGTCCAAGTTTGGCTGGAAGGCCCTGGGACAGGAGGCTCCAGCTTAGCGTCTGGCTCTAACGCTTGGACTGTGTGACTCTGGCGGCTCATGCAGCCTTTCTGGGCTCTATGTTCTCATTGGTCAAAGCGATGGGCTGATCCCCTGCCCCACTCCAACCAATCACCAGGCCCTGCCCACTCTACTCAGTTTCTCTGTCTGCCTCTCCCTCACCACTACCACCGGCCTGGGCAAAGCCACCATCACCTTCTGATGCCACTCTTGCTCTCCCCACTCAAGTCAAACTGGATCCTCTTAGCTCCCTGCTGACACCCCTTCGAGAGCCGGGAGACCCCCACCCTGCTCGTTATACATTTTTGCCGTTTCTTACTTTGAGAGCACAAATGGAATCCTTTGGTGTAGAGGAAAGTAAAGCCTCACCTGGTCTGCACGGCCCTGCGGGACCCGCCCTGACCACCCTTCAGCCTCACCCTTCCTCTCTACTCCAGCTACACAGCTGGGGTCCCCAACCCTCCAGGCCTCAGACCAGTACCAGTCCATGGCCTGTTAGGAACCGGGCTGCACAGCAGGAGGTGAGCTGCGGCTGTGGGTGAACATTACCGCCTGAGGTCCGCCTTCAGTCAGATCAGCATTAGATTCTCACAGAAGTGCAAACCCTACTGTGAACTGCACACGCGAGGGATCTAGGCTGTGCACTCCTAGGAGAATCTATGAGAATGTAACTAAGGTGATGAATCTAACTAACATGAACTGAAGTGGAAGCTTCATGGACCTCAGATCATCAGGCTTAGTTAGATTCTCATAGGGGAAACCATCCTTCCTACCCTGTCCATGGAAAAATTGTCTTCCACGAAGTCCAGTGCCAAAAAGGTTGGGGATTGCTGCTATATATCAATCACCCCAGGGCCTTTGCACATGCTGTTCTCACAGCCTAGAATCTTTTACTCTGCATTTCTTTGCCCAGTTAACACTTAACACATCTTTCAGATCTCTTCTCAAACCCTTCTTCCTCAGGGACATCTTCCCTGCTCCTGCTCTCTGCCGGGAATGGCTCCTCTGACATAAACTCCCATAGCAACCTGCTTATAATTAGAGATCTGTGCAATTGTCCAAGACCATGCCTGCTTACTGACCATTCTAGACCTTGTGCCTGGCACACAGTGGGTGCTCAGTAAATGGCAGACATTGCCACCACTGATTATCCCACATTTACCTATGGTGGTGTTTGGCAGATACCCCCAAGAATCTGTGGGCCAGGTACGGTGGCTCAAGCCTGTAATCCCAGCACTTGGGGAGGCCGAGGTGGGTGGATCACCTGAGGTCAGGAGTTCGAGACCAGCCTGGCCAATATGGTGAAACCCTGTCTCTACTAAGAATACAAAAAATTAGCCGGGCATGGTGGCGGGCGCCTGTGATCCCAGCTACTCAGGAGGCTGAGGCAGGAGAATGGCGTGAACCTGGGAGGCAGAGGTTGCAGTGAGCTGAGGTCACTCCACTGCACTCCAGCCTGGGCAACAAGAGTGAAATTCCATCTCAAACAAACAAACGAAAAAGAGTCTCTGTGTGGGAGGGTGCAAAAGCAACCACGTGGGGTATCAGGAGGAACACAGGTCTCGGCAGCTGAAGAGTCTGCTTTCTAATCCCAGCTCTGCCACCACAAGCTTTGGGCAAGGTGCCTCCTCTCCGAGCCTCAGTTTCCTTATCCAATTGATCTAAAGGTGGAATGGACATGCTGGCTGTTCATCGTGACTGCTATGAATCTCTCTCTAGACTCCCACCTCCCTTTGCATCCACTCCCCCTACCAGGCGATGTTCTGATGGCTGAAGTGACCAAATAAAATGCCCAGGATAGTGCCGGACCCAGAGAAGACATGTCATAAATTAGGATTTCCAGCATATTCAATGGTCCACCAGCATCAGAATCAGGCATTCTGCTGGAAATGTAGGTTCCTGGACCCTCCCCCCATACTTACTGAGTTAGAATCTCTAGGATGAAGGCAATGAATCTTGTATTTGTAACCAACATTCCTGGTGATTCTCATGCACATTCCTGTTGAGAAGAACTGAAATCAATGCAACCTTATGCTTGCTACCGCTAACTTGCAATTCCTAGGTGCCCTGATTACCAGCACAGAGGTGAGACTCATCAGAAAGGGGCGTGGCCTTCATAACCTGGTATTCTTCCTGATGGCTTAAAAACACGAGTACAGGCCTCACAGTTAGATTGAGGTGCAAATTCCAGTCCCTCTACTTACTGGCTTAGCTGTGTGACCTTGGACACATGGCTCAACCTCTGTGAGTCACCTTTCTCATGCTTAAAATGGCAGTAAATTACCTCTACCTGCCAGGGTTGTTGCAATGATCTGAGGAGGTGCTTTATGCAAAGCAGTTCATGTGCTCAGGGCAAACAGTGGAAAAACAAAACAGGAAATGCTTCTGTGTCTGTCTGTGCCTCCTACCTGCCACAGGAGAACTGCGGGTAGAATCTGTGTACCCTTCTCAGGACACCACAAATCCCAGTCACTTAGAGAGACAGAGACTGCCTACAAGGCTAGTCAACTCCCAACCACCCTTGCAGAAGTGGGAGAGAGTGGGAGTTTGTGAAGAGCAAACGCAGGAATTGGATGGGAAAATGGCTGGGTGGTTGTCTAGGGCTCGTGTGGAGTGACCCAGGACCCAGAAAGTCTCATCTCCCAAGGCTAGGCCTTGGAGGGCAGCAGGGCCAAGCATGCCACAGGCAAGAACACAGACTCTGGACCCAGACTGTTCAGGTTTAAACTTTGGCTCTGCTACTATTAGCTCTGCCTGGCTGGCAAACTCCTACTCATCCTTCAAGACCCAACTTAAACATCACCTCCCTGGGTCAAGTTGGTGATCTATTCCTCTGGGCCTTCAAAGGCTCCTGCCCATATACTCACCAAATACTTTATTTATTTTTTTTTTTTTGAGACAGAGCCTCCCTCTGTCGCCCAGGCTGGCGTGCAGTGGCATGATTCGCTCACTGCAACCTCTGCCTCCCGGGTTCGAGTGATTCTCAGCCTCCTGAGTAGCTGGGACCACAGGCGCACGCCACCATGCCTAGCTAACTGTTTCATATTTTTAGCAGAGATGGAGTTTTGTCATGTTGGCCAGACTGGTCTCGGACTCCTAGCCTCAAGTGATCCACCCACCGCGGCCTCCCAAAGTTCTGGGATTACAGGTGTGAGCTACCGCTCCCGGCCAACCTCACCAAATACTATTCAGCAATTTACCTGCTAATTTGTCTATCTCTCCCACAGGCCTGGGAGCTCCTGGAAGGCACAGACGCTGCCATGCCTGGCACCGAAAATGTACTCAGCAAATGTTGCTTCAGTTTGAATTCCAACTTTTCCAGCCTTCTGAGTTTCCTTTCTCTCCCCATTAAATGCTTCCTATGCTAATCCTTCTTCCTCCTCCTGACTCAAGTCCTTTCCTTTCTGGGCCTTAAACTTCCACACCCTCTTCCTTGAAGGTCCCTATCCCCTCACCCCTGAGCTGATGCTGAACGCAGGCTGTACAGGAAGGCCTAAGATTAATTCCTTCACTTTTGCTGGCTGCAAAGGACTCTCGTGGAAGGTAAGGCGCTCAGAGTCCATGAGATTGGCTAGTCACAAGGACTACAACCAGCTGGGTAAAAGTCAGTTATGGAGGAAGCACAAGTTGGATTCAGCCAGGCGTGGTGGTTCACACCTGTCATCCCAAACTTTAGG
Source organism: Macaca mulatta (assembly GCF_049350105.2). Lineage (NCBI taxonomy): Eukaryota > Metazoa > Chordata > Mammalia > Primates > Cercopithecidae > Macaca > Macaca mulatta. The sequence goes on along the minus strand of NC_133406.1, from coordinate 219,611,274 downwards.
GGTCAGAGGCAGGATGATCGCTTGAGCCCGAAGTTTGAGACCAGCCTAGGCAACATAGCGAGACCCTGTTGGCCGGGCGCGGTGGCTCACGCCTGTAATCCCAGCACTTTGGGAGGCCGAAGTGGGTGGATCGCCTGAAGTCAGGAGATCGAGACCATCCTGGCCAACATGCTGAAACCCCATCTCTACTAAAAATCCAAAAATTAGTCGAGCGTAGTGGTGCAGCACCTGTAGTCCCAGCTACTCGGGAGGCTGAGGCAGAGGAATCGCTAGAACCCAGGAGGTGAAGATTGCGGTGAGCTGAGACAGCGCCACTGCACTCCAGCCTGGCGACAGAGCAAGACTTTGTCTCAAAAAAAAAAAAAAAAAAAAAAAATTAAAAACTTAGCCGGGCATGGTGGTGCACGCTTGTAGTCTCAGTTACTCAAGAGGCTGAGGTGGGAAGATCGCTTCAGTCTGCAAGGTTGAGGTTGCAATGAGCCATGCACAACAGTGCCATTGCATTCCAGCCTGGGTGATAGGCAGAATGAGACTTCGCTAAAAAAAAAAAGCAAAAAAAAAAAAAGCATGGACTCTGTAGCCAAAACTGCCCAGGTTCCACTCTAGCTCTGCCAATTACTGACTGAGAGGAGAGATACATTACCTCTCTGTGCCTCAGTTTTCCCACCTACAAAATGGGAATAATGATAATAAGTACCTCACAGGGTTGATGTGAAGATTAAGTAAACTCAAAACACAAAATATTTAGCGCTATACCTGGCACATAGCGAACACTCAAGAAACGCTATTGTTATTACTGCTAAGACGGGTAAACACCGCGGATAGGAAAGAATGGAGGATTACTGAATAAAGCCCTAATGTAGCCAGAAGTTACTATTACGTCACTCCCACAAGGAAACATCAAACATCACCAGTCCCAGGAGCCTCCTCAGAAGCAACCTGCCAGCCTCGGGCTCGTCATTCTCTGATAGTATCAGGGCCATTTTGTCCCACTTTCCTCCATGGACTTGAGCTCACTAAGGGCAGTGTTACTGCACCCTCCCCCACCCCATCCTCAGCACCCAGTGGTGTGCAGCAGGGTTGTAGGAAATATCTGCCAGACAGACAAGCTTACGATGTGGTCCAAGTCCCCTCCCCTTTCTGGAGAGGCCTGCTGCACTGGGAAAGCAAGTCTCCAATGCCATAGTGTAAACCCCTAGAAAGCCCGCACCCCTTCCAATCCCAACCCTGCCAGACCCTGGGAATGCAGAGATGAAAAGGCAGGGGCTCTGCTCCAGCAGAACCCTGTCTAGTCATAAATCAGGTGACATTTATTAGGCACTTACTGTATTGCAGGCACTGATCCTGGCACTTTACAAGAATCTCGTCGCTTATTTAAACAACTCTCTAAGCTTGGCACTATCCTTATTCCCATTTTACTTATGCAGAAATAAAGGCTGAGAATTAAGTACTTTGCCTGAGGCTGCTCCAGTAAATGGCAGAGCTGGGATTCAAACCCAGGCAGGCTGGGCCGGAGCTTGAACTCTTGATCTGTGTTAGTCCAGGGGGAGGGGGGAAGAGGCAGGGAGACAGACGAGAGAGAGGGAAGGGAAGGGGAGGGGAGGGGAGGGGAGGGGAGGGGAGGGGAGGGGGAGAAAGATTTCAGTCCAAGGTGACCCTGAGAGAAGGCAGTCAGGCAAGGAGTTAGAGGGAAGGGGGCTGTGGGAACACAGGATGGGGGTGGGGTGGGCGGATGGGGAAGTAAGTTTCTAAGAACAGCCATGGAAAGAGAAACAGAATTGGGACGTGTGTCAACACTGTTAAAATGTTAGTGCCATCTAATTCTTGGAGTCTAGCACCAGATATGCACCAGATATGCATGCTCTGAGTGCTGCTCCTCTCACTGAATATTTGCAATCGTCCTGGGAGGGACTGTTATATCCTCACTTCACAGACGGAAAATCCAAGGCTCAGAGAGGAAGACAATGCCTGCTAAAAGTCCTTTGCTGCCGGGCGCGGTGGCTCAAGCCTGTAATCCCAGCACTTTGGGAGGCCAAGACGGGCGGATCACGAGGTCAGGAGATCGAGACCATCCTGGCTAACACGGTGAAACCCCATCTCTACTAAAAAATACAAAAAACTAGCCGGGCAAGGTGGCGGGCGCCTGTAGTCCCAGCTACTCGGGAGGCTGAGGCAGGAGAATGGCCTAAAACCTGGGAGGCGGAGCTTGCAGTGAGCTGAGATCCGGCCACTGCACCCCAGCCTGGGTGACAGAGCAAGACTCTGTCTCAAAAAAAAAAAAAAAAAAAAAAAGTCCTTTGCGACAATTCAGTTGCAGATGCAGGGTTCAAGCTTAAGTTGATCCCATGGCTCTTGGTCTTAACTGAACAAACAGGTTCAGTCACACTGAACAAACAGGTATTGGTGGTGCGTGGTAGGCATCTGATGCAGAAGGTGGGGAGCTGCCCAGTTTTTCACCTGGGACCTGCACTTAGTGCCTGTCTATGCCTCCACCTCCCCCACCCCAATTTGGGCTGAAGGCAGACAGCACTGCTCCAGCCCACCAGAGCTGTGTGTGTGTGTGTGTGTGTGTGTGTGTGTGTGCGCGTGTGTGTGTGTGTCACTCGTGGCCTGGCTAAGGAGTCTCTCAAATATAATGGGGAAATAAAGCAAGCAGCAGAGAGATGGGCCAACCATGGCCCATTCTCATCTTCCATCCCTAACTGCGTTCATCAGAAAACAGCACATGTGAGGGCCAGCACGCAGCCATTCTTTCTGGTGCTTTAGGAGGTTAGGATGACAGAGCCACAGGCCGGGCGCGGTGGCTCACGCCCGTAATCCCAACTTCTTTGAGAGGCCGAGGCAGGCAAATTACTTGATGTCAGGAGTTTGAGACCAGCCTGGCCAACATGGTGAAACCCCATCTCTACTAAAAAATACAAAAATTAGCCAGACATGGTGGCACCTGCCTGTAATCCCAACTACTTGGGAGGCTGAGGCAGAAGAACTGCTTGAACCCAGGAGGTGGAGGTTGTAGTGAGCTGAGATCGTGCCACTGCACTCCAACCTGGGCAACAGAGCGAGACTCCGTCTCAAAAAATAAATAAATAAATAAAAGACAGAGCCACAAAGGTAATAACAGCTCCCACCTCCCAAGAGTCAACTCTGTGCACCGTCCTATGAGCTTTACAACCTGTCATAAATTATCAACCACTTTCACAACACCACTGTGAGAATGGTGATACCATCATCTCATTTCATAGAGGAGAAAACCGAGGCTCAGAGATGGTCACTCACCAAAGGTCACCCAGCTGGGACTAAGTGACAGAGCTGGGACTACAACCCACATCTGTCTGGCTCCAAAACCTCCATACCTCCATGTCACCTAGAAAGAGTGCTGGATGAGGAGCCGGGAATCAGGGCCCAAGTCCTGCCTCTAATCTGCTGTATGGCCTCAGGTAAGTCTCTTTCCCTTTCTGAGCCTTAGTCTGCCCTGTGAGGAAGTTGGCCTAGATGACCTCCAAGTCCCACGTCCTGTGACTGTGAACTCTCATGCCCTCCTCTCTCTGGCTCACACCCACCACACCGGAAGCCCAACAGGATGCCGAGTAATCACCCACTGAACGCTCGGGGTGAAGGAAGATGAAATGCCGCTTTCTCATGGTCATCTTCCACCCCAGACCAGCCCAGGAAACAAGGAACCACAAAGCCACAGGATTCCCTCCAGCGTGGCCTTGTGAACAGCAGCCCCGGGGCAGAGGGGCTGGGCATCCCTTTGCGGCCATCTCTTCCTATGCCCTCACTTCTCGGCAAGGTGTGCGGAAGCGAGGGAGGCAGGCTCCAGCTCAATGCCCTCTGGCTCTGTTTCTCCGGGTCCCCAGGGACTGGGATGGTGGGAACTGGTCACTCGGGGAGAATCCCAAGCCCAGCCCGGAAGGCTGAGTTCAAGTGGAGGTTCAGACAGGTCTGTCCGGCTCCACGGGTAACTTCTGCCCACTGTGCTCTGCTGCCAGCGAGGTCTCGAAGCATCTGGGATCCCTGGCTACCTCTCTCCCATCCCTGAGGTAGCTGCCAAAATCCCAGATCCTGCAGAAACCTAAGCCTCCTCACCCTCAGGCCAGGCCTGCGCTCCTGCCTCCCTCCTGCCCCCTACAGTCCATGCTCTACACAGCAGCCAGGGTCTCTCCAAACAGAAACCAAACCCAGTTGCTCCTCAACGTGGGGTCCTCCAGTGGCTTCCCACCACTTTTAGAATGGAATGCTGACCCCTGCCCCACAGACAAGGCTATCCATGGCCTGCCCCTCCAGGCCCACCTCTTCCTAGCCTTCCCTCTGCTCTCCACTGCCTCTGCCAGGCCACACCAGTGTTCACCCCCTACATGTGCCAAACTTGCTGGTCCGGCTGCTGGGAACTCTCAACTCCCCCGTCTTTGCCCGGCTGCCCCCTCCTCAACCTTCAGGTCCCAGCTCAGACGTCACCTCCTTTCCTGGTCACTCCTCTAGAGCAGCCCCCTCCCCTCACAGCCACTCTCCACCACATCACCGTGTTTTCTCTCCTTTCTTCTCTCAGAGTGATCCTTCTGGTGGGCGCCTTTCCCTGTCTGGTCTCCAGCTTCCTCCCCTGGAGTGCAGCTCCTTAGGGGCAGGCATGTGACTGCTCCATTCTCTTCTGTCCCAACGAGGCAGGGCCCCCTTTGGTCCTCAAAACCCTGAAGATGAGGACGCTGCAGCTCTGAGAGGCGGAGTGAGCTGCCCAAAGTCCCAGAGCCAGGGAGTAGCAGGATTCAGACCCGGGGCGACCTGATGCCAAGCCTCAGTGGGTGGGGCTCTCATGGCTGGGGGCCTACTCTGGAGGGCTCTCACCCGGGGGGACAGAGTCGCAGTGAGGCTCTTAGGGTGGGTACCAAGAATGAAGGGCCCACCAGCTTTCCCAAACGGTCCTTCTGCAAGCTACAGGCCAGTGGGGGCTCCTGCCTGGGGTGGGTGAGACCCTGGGGGTGAAGAGGCACCAAACACCAGGAGCAAAGGCCCCCAAATGAGGGAGACCACAGACACGGGGAGCAGGGGAAGCTTCGACCCACCCAGTACTTGACGGAAGAGGAAAGTGAGGACTAGGGAGGGGAAAGGACTAGACTGAGGTCACACAGCCAACCAGTGGGTCTCCAGGGCGGGGGGGCCCTGAGGGACAGCAGGTGAAGCCCAAAGCCCAGGGTCTGGGCAGAGTGCCAGCCCAGAGCTGCCAGGCCCTGGGGGCAGGGGCAGGGCCACAGAGTGAATCTGGGGCATTAAGACAAAGAAAGGACTCAAATTTCTTCCTTCTTTCAAAAAACAATTACTGGGACAGGCAGTGGCTCATACCTGTAATCCCAGCACCACGGAATGCTAAGGCGGGTGAATCACCTGAGCACAGGAACTCAATACCAGCCTTGGTAACATAGTGAGACCTTGTCTCTACAAAAAAAGGTATCAAAAAATTAGCTGGGTGTGGCGGTGCGCACCTGTGGTCCCAGCTACTCAGGCGGCTGAGGTGGAAAGATCACTTGAGCCCAGAAGTTCAGGGCTGCAGTGAGCTATGTTCATGCCACTGTACTCCAGCCTGGGTGACAGAGTCAGAGACCCAGTCTCAAAAACAAAAAAACGAAAAACATTCACTGAGGCCGGGCGCGGTGGCTTACACCTGTAATCCCAGCACTTTGGGAGGACCAGGTGGGCAGATTACCTGAGGTCAGGAGTTCGAGACCACCCTGGCCCACATGGTGAAACACCATCTCTACTAAAAATACAAAAGATTAGCCAGCTGTGGCCGGGCCCAGTGGCTCACGCCTGTAGTAATCCCGGCACTTTGGGAGGCTGAGGTGGGCGGGTCACGAGGTCAGGGGATAGAGACCATCCTGGCTAACACGGTTGAAACCCTGTATCAACTAAAAATACAAAAAATTAGCCAGGCGTGGTGGTGGGCGCCTGTAGTCCCAGCTACTCTGGAGGCTGAGGCAGGAGAATGGTGTGAACCTGGGAGGCGGAGCTTGCAGTGAGCCGAGATCGCTCCACGGCACTCCAGCCTGGGTGACAGAGTAAGACTCTGTCTCAAAAAAAAAAAAAAAAAAAAAAAAATTGCCAGGTGTCGTGGCTGGCGCCTGTAATCCCGGCTACTCAGGAGGCTAAGGCAGGGGCAGGAGAATCGCTTGAACCCGGGAGGCGGAGGTTTCAGTGAGCCGAGATTGCGCCATTGCACTCCAGCCTGGGCAACGAGAGTGAAACTCCGTCTCAAAAAAACAACAACAAAAAAAGAAAGTTAAACATGTATTGCCCCTCTGACCCAGAAGTTACATTCCTAAGTATGTGCCCCAAAGAAACGAGTGCTCAGGTCTGCAAAGAGATACATACGAGAATGTCACAGCAGCCTCAGGCTGGAATCAATCCAAATGTCAGTCACGGACATTTACACGTACATCCACCCAATGTGGCACGACTCAGCCTAAAAAGGAGCAGATACTGCTACAGGCGACACGGACAAACCTCGAACATTCCGTGCTGTCCAAAGCTGAAGAAAACCAGGCACAGAAGAGCACACATGAATGAACCCACACAGAGAAAGCTCAAAACCAGGCCAAACTAGAGGGCAGTGGCCACCTGCTGCAGGGGACTGATGGAGGAGGCACACAGGAACTGTGGGAATGGTTCATGCTTTGGTCCAGGTAGTGTGCAGGTGTGCGCATTTGTAAACCGTGAGCTGTACAAGATGTGCATACGTTACTGAAGTAAATTATACTATACCACAATTTTTAGAAACACAATCTCTGCCCTCACGAGGTCCAGTCTGGCATCCAGTGTCATCATAACAGTCATGACAATAACAGCAGGTGACACCGACTGAGTCCCCTGTAGGTGCCAGCCCTCATCTGGGCTACTCTGAAACAGGATCTGATTGAGCGCTTCTAACTACTGTGTAAAATACTGCCCCAGAAGCTCCATATTAGAGACAGGAAAATAAAGCTTGGAGAGGTGACACACACTGTCCAAGGTGACAATGCAAAAAGTGAGGATGCCATGTTTGATCCTGGGCCCATCAGTCTCCAAGGCCCACTCCTGCTGCACGGGCAGACCCCGCCTCCCTGCCCTCTCCTCCCCACACTGCCTGCTCAGATATAGCACCTGAAGGCAGCCAGTCCTCACCCCTCGCCCCCTCCTCTGCAGTGCTGGGAGGAACAGCTCATGTGTGTAATGGACTCAGAGCTTCTGTGAAAGAACTGCTGAGGAAATGGGTCCTTCCTTCCCCTTCCGCCCCCTCTGCCCTCCCTCATCCCTTTCACGGTCACGTATCTCTGAGGACATTTCAGCCCTGGACCTCTGCCCAATAAGAAGGAACTCCAATGGCCAGGCAGCTGGGGGTGTGTGTGGTGTTGACCAAGGAGCTTTCTCAGCCCCTGGACACCCTAGCCCAGCCTGCGGCCTCTCAGAGGACCAGGAGGACATGAGGTTAGAGTCAACACCCTTGGTTCCAGTTTCCAAGTGACACAACCCAGTGTCTGGATTCAGCGAATCATAAAATGTTTATCTGGAATCACAACCAACACCATGACCATTTAATCAAACCTTATCCTGTGCCAAGTGCTGCAAACATAGCTCATGAATGCTCACCAACAAACAAAATGGGTACCGACTGCTAGGCTCTCATTTTACAGAGGAAAACTGGAGCTCAAAGGGGTTAGGTGCCTTGCCCCAAGTCTCATGGTGAGGAAGTAGTGGGGCTGGGATTCAAACCCAGATTTGCACAACTTTGAGTCTATCCTCTGAACGAGAGTATTATACTTGTCATCCCGCATGTCATTACTGAAGACGGCCCTGGAGTCAGTCTGCTCCAGCCATGTCATTTCACAGATGGGAAGACTGAGGCCCAGGAAGAGAGACTGCAGTTCGGGAACACAAGAAGGATTAGTGGCAAAGCCTGGGCTGGAAGCCACCCTGGCCTTGCTTTCAATGACCAGATCAGAGCCTGGGAGCAGGCCACGTGCAGTTGGATGGGCAGCTAGAGGGAGTAAGGCAGGGAGGTGGGAAGCTCTGGTTCCAGGCAGAGGTAAATATTGACATGACTGTGTTTACTCTGTAACCTAACTCCGCCTGGCTGCCACCCCAGGCCCACCCTCCTGCCTTCCCAGCCAAGGGGGGAAGGGAATTTGTGGGAGGAGGATGGGGAGAGGTTTCTGGGCCAGGGGCTGCTCCAACTGCTTAGAGGGCTATGTGGTCAGAAAGGCTGGGACACCAGGTGTTGCGGGTGGGGGGTACCGGAGACCCAGGCCAGGAGACCAGGTGTTGCCAGACAGGGAGGGGCTGTTAGCTGAGCTGGGGAGCTGGGGAGCTGGGGATCTGGGTGTGGGGGGGCGGGGAGCTGGGCTGGGAGTCACAAGGCCTGAGTTCAAGTTCTAGTTCTGCCACTAATTGGCAGTGGGAATCCAAGAACAGTCAGGGAATGGGGAAGAAAAGGTCTAACTGTCAAGTGCCGTGTAAAGGTGAACAATAAATAACCAGCATTTTAGCCTGGCCAGTGTCCAGCCCCAATTAGCTCTCAATGCCTTTGGCTACTGGCTCAACCGTCCTATCCCTGTCCCAGCGGGCTTTCCCAGGAAGGCCAAGTTTCTGCCAAATTGAGTGGTAGCTTGGGACTGCAGCCATAATCTAGAGGAATCGGGGAGCCACTGTCTTGCTCCCATCCCTAGTTCCCTAAGTGACCTTTGAGCCTCAGCTTTTACAACTCTGAAATAAGGCTCGCTCTCCTCCCTGGGGTGGGTGTGGAGAGCAGAGATTCCATTTAAGTGCCAGGCACATAGTAGATGCTCATTTTGTCTCTCAGTCTTCCCACGTGTAAAACAGGGGCCTTGAAGTAGGTGGTTCCTAATCCCCTTTTCATACAAGTGCTCTACGGTCTTTAGAAGGCCCAGAAGCCAGGCCCCCCTCCCTGATGTTAGACCCCCACCAAGCTGATTTCCTGAACATTCTCCAGAAACTTGCTCCCCTGTTTACATCTTCCCCCAGGAAGTCCGAAGGGGCCGTGTTGGGAGGAGGGAGCCATTCCTAGGCTTGTCAGCCTACCAAGACAGGCCTGGGGCATCCCAGCCACCCTGCCCTCAGGGGCCCAAGGAAAGGGCAGGCCTCCAGCCCTGGACTCCCAGTGCCACCCTGACAGTGGGGTTCTGCCAGCACTGGTTGTTCATTAAACTGTGCCCCTCAGACTATTAACTCTTCAAGGACGGGTAAACCGCCCCTCCTCATTTTTATGTGTCCAAAGCTCGGTGTCTAAGAAACACTCCACCAAGTTTTGCAATCTCTTCTGGGAAGGCTTCCCCGATACACACCTATGGCCAGGATGACTCGGGAGCTGCATCCCCAGGTTGGCACGTAGCATTTTCTACCTCATTTCAGAGCGATTTGGGAACTTGTTCTTTCTCCTCTATTAAAGGGTCTGGAGACCAGGGCCCTTGGCTGATTATCTGCCTGGAAGGATGAGGGGAAAGGTCAATGAGTGTAGGAGAAGGGACTGTGTGGGACCTCTGGGGCCACAGCCTCCTTCTGTCTTCGCTGCCTGCTCTGGGCAGCATGCCGGGAGTGTGGTTTGGGCTAGAGGAGGACTGGATGGTGCCCGCAGCACCACCTTTCCCCCAGGGTCACTCCAGTTCCCTCCTCACTGGTTTCCCAGCCTTCAGCCTCACCCCTTCTACTCACTTGCCACAAAGCAGCCTGTGACCATCTCAGAATGCAAATCCGACCATGTCACTCCCCTGACTCTAAACTCCTCAGTAGGCCAGGTGTGGTAGCTCACACCTGTAATCCCAGCACTGTGGGAGGCCGAGGCGGCTGGATCACTTGAGGTCAGGAGTTCAAGACCAGACTGGGCAACATGGCGAAACTCGGTGTCTACTAAAAAAATACCAAAGGTAGTCGGGCATGGTGGCGCGCCTATAATCCCAGCTACTTGGGAGACTGAGGAGAATCACTTGAACCGGGGAGGCAGAGGTTACAGTGAGCTGAGATCGCGCCACTGCACCCCAGCCTGGGTGACAGAGCGAGACTGTGTCTCAATCAATCAATCAATCAATAAAATTTAAAAAATAAACTCCTGAGTGGCTCCCCACTGCCCCGAGGATTGAGCGCCAGGTCCTTCATATTACCATCCCTGAGTGTACCCTCCGGGGCCACCTCCTAAGCATAGTCCTCTGCGCTCCAGATGAACCATCCGTGAAGGTACAGCGGTCTGTACTCTGGCGCATTCTGCTCCCTCCACACCCCGCCCCCCAACACTCTTCCCAGTCCCACTCACTCTACATTATGGCTTTAATGCCATGTGTTCAGGGAGCCTTTTCTGATCCTCAGGTCAGGTTCCCGGTCCACTCCCACAGCCCCCCGCGTGTCTCCTTGGCAACAGTAATTGCGCTTGTAATTTCCTGCTCTGCATCTGTCTGCCTGCCTGTCCATCAGACTGTGGGAGAGAAAGACCTATAGTCTCACTCACACTGACCACAGCCCCCATGCTTCGCGTTGTGCCGAGCAGACTTGTTTGGTGAGTGAATGAATGAAGGAATGAATGAAGCCCTTTGACTATGGCCGGGGGCTTACCCAGTCAATTGGAGAGAAAAAAATTGAGCAAAACCACAAAAAATTGGAAACATTTGCTCATGGTTCCTCTCTCACCGTAGACGTGAAAGTGTGGACTTGGCCAAGCTGGCTTTCTGGGCTAATGCCCAGAACATTCTGCCAAGCCCACCCTGTAGCCCTCTCATGCCTCAAATCCTGTTCTTCCCTTGGCCTCCCCAACTCTGCAGGGAAAACAATGTATTTATTCTTTAACAAAAGGTAATAACAACCTTGCTTACCAAAAGAGTGTAGCAATGCAAGGAGGCCTCAGTAGCCCAGTTACCAGCAGGGGCACAGGCTGCCCAGGGTAATGTACGCACAGTGCCCTGGGAGCCGCGTCTGGAGTGGCTGAGAGGCACCAGAGTGATGTGGGGGCATGTGGTTAGTCTCCTAGCTTCAAACAGTAACACTTCTCCCTACTTTTTTTTTTTTTAAAGATAGGGTCTCACTATGTTGCCCTGGTTGATCTTGAACTCCCGGCCTCAAGTGATCCTCCTGCCTCGCCCCCGAAAAATGCTGGGATTACAAGCGTGAGCCACCGCCCCCGGGCTCCCGCACATTCTTAATAGTTCCCACAGTGTTTCCACATCCGTTGGATCCTCACGATATCTTGAGAAGTGGAGCAAATCTGCCCCACTTTGTAGGAAAGGGGGCACAGAGTAAGGGAATGGCTGACCCAAGGTCACACAGAAAGCTGGTAGTACATGAGGATTCAAACCTGAACCCTGGGTCCTCAACTGCTGTATAGTAAAAAGCATTCTTAACCCACAGCGGTAGCCTCAACTCAGCCCCAGCTTGGAATGTGAAGGAACATTCTCAAGGTGCCACAACTACAGATGGGGGATGATGGGTTGGGCTTCCTTCTCCAAACTGTTTGCCAGGTTAACCCTCCAAAAGTCAAGGAGGTTTGTGCCTGCTCTGGTACTCTCTTGCTCTGTGACCCTGGGCAACCTCCTTCACTTCTCTGTGCCTGCTGCAGGGTAGTTTGAGTAGAACTGGAGGCAGGAGATACAAAAAGCCTCCTCGGAACCCTCGGCCCACGGCCTGCACTGGGAGTAGGCAGGGGAGAGGGTCCATCCGAGGCCTTGGAGAACGGAGGCCTTTAAGAACAGCACTGACTCCCTGCCAAGGGGTCAGAGACGTGGGTGGGGAGCTGGGGACCATCGGGGAGATTCAGCCAGGCACAACAGGAAACACATCACACAGACACAGACACACACACATAGATACACACACAGACACACACACACACACACCCTGCAAACACGCCCCATTAGGAACCCAGGGGCCAGGGACAATTTGGCCACACTGCAAAGAAAGGAGTGCTGGATTTGTTTAAAAGCTGCGGAGCAGGAGATCCAGGGAATAAACACTTGATCAGTCCCGAATCACCCCGGCCTCAGGAATGACAGCACGGGAACCAATGTTTAGAGGAAATTAAAACTACAGGAGCCAGGGAGGCCTGACATCAGCCTCCACCCCATGCATGCACAACCGGTTAACAATCCACCGTGGACTTCCTCAGCCTCACACTCTCTGGCCCCAGCAACCTTTCCGCCCTCTTTCTCTTCTCTTTCCTGGTCCTTCCATAGCCAGGTGCCAGCCCAGCCCGATTCTGGGCTTTCTAGGAGCCTGTCCTGTGCACTCACACCTTTGCTCCTCTGTCACACAGGTCCCCCTCCCGGGATATCCCTTCCAGTTCAGATGTCACCTGCTCCATGAAGCTTTCTCTCATCTCTCCAGCCTGGAGAGAGCCCTGCTTGGCATATTTCTACCTCTCCAAGGGCGTGCCAAAGAGCCTGAGGACCAGTGCAGACATTTATGGCCTGGTGGACGCTCCCTTAACACTGTTTATTCGGTCAATTCTTTCCTCTCTCACACGGGGTTTGGCTTAGAGTAAGGTTCAACACATCCTGGCTGAATGACAGACGAAAGTATCACGGTCTCCTCCCTACAACGTGACAAACTTTCATCCTTCTTTCAGACCAGCAAATAGGTGGCCTCTGTCCCTGTGCTGGAAGAGCCAGCACCTAGCCCTGGACAGATAGATGACGGGCCTTTGTTCTTGGATTCCAGAGACATCCCCCAGGCAAAGAGGTTAGATGTTAGGTAGAACTTCCCAGTGTGGGTTCAAGGTTGGAAAAGAAGGGAAAACTAAGCAGTACTGAAGCAAAATACTCTCACTTGGGTTATCTCACCCTTCAGAAATAAGCGTTATCATCTCGTCTTGCAGATGAGGAAACTGAAACTCAAGGGTGATGCTTCAACTAGACCAAAGTCCCTGTGGGGAAGGGGAGGAGATGGGGCTCAAACACAAACTGGTTTGATGCCAAAGCCTGGGCTCTTCACAATGGGCTGGTGGGCTTCTTGGGTTGTAAGGATCTATAAAGTGTCACCAAAGCAGAGTGAGGGGACCTCTTTCTTTTTTTGGTGGTTTTTAAGGAAGAAAAAATTTTCTTTATAAGTAACTAAGGGTGGGCTTAGAGGCAGAGGGGATCGATCATACAACCTCAAAGTCTCACGGCCTTTTAGTGCCCATACACTGAGACTTTAAATCCAGTGCTGGTCCACAGATAGTGCACTTCCTGTCACGGAAACGTCTAGGCAGGGCATTACAGCGGAGATTCCTAATGGAGGAGGTAGGTTGAGTCCCAGGTGGTCTCTAAGCACCTTCAGGTATAGAACTAAGCCATAATTCCACTGCTTCTGACTCTAGTGAGGCAACTGGTGGTGCCTAAGTGAGGAAGACCCTAGCTGGGTGAGAAGAGAGAGGCCTTGGAAGGGAGAGATGGGGGGGGTTATAAGGGGACTCCAGCTCTGGGCAGAGCAGGGGTTGGGAACCACTGTGGGACTCTTCAGCTTTACAGGGGGTCCCGTCCTGCTCCCATCCAGGCGCCCTCGGGCTTGGCAGCATCATCACAGAGAAGAGGAGGTGGCTGGATCACAGGTACTGGCAGCCACCGTCCCAGGCATATGCCCTCCTCAGCCCTATATGGTGACTTGGACCCACTTCACAGGGCACAGAACAGAACTAGGAGAGGGAATCAGAGTGGCTGGTCCATGGGGAAAGAAGCCAAAGAGAAGTAGATGGCTCCCTCCCCGTGACGGAGAGGCCAGCACCCTGCCCTGGACAAGTGGACAAAGGGCCTTTGCTCTTGGGGTCCAGGGACAATGCGCCTCCCAACAGCCCCCCAGGGAGCCCAGCTTGGATCAAATGAATTTCTCTTCTGAGACTTCAGAGAGCCCCATGAAACGCCCCTCCCCAGTTCCCCTTCTCCCCGGTACCCCTGCCTATCGCAGTCAGCACTTGGCCTCAGCAAGTCCCTTCTCTGAGGACCCATCCACCGAGAGATGCTGGGGAGACCGGATCGCTGGGTGCAGGGCCCCCGAGTGTTCCCTGGTCTCTGACAGCACCGACCTAGCTGTCCCGCCACCACCTACACCCCTTAGGCCACAGCTGGATCAGCAGTCCCAGAGGGCCGCAACGTAGCCCTCCGAATGCGCCGGGAGTGGCCACCCACGGTGCCCCAAGGCGAGCCCCAGACCGACCTCAGTGTCCCGGGACGCTCAGGTCCAGCTGCATCCAGGCACCTCGGAATCGCCGCCACCCGCGAGCCCGACCCAGCCCGGCTGCCCTGGGTCTCCAAGCCAAGCCGAGTCCAGGGACTTCAGAACAACCCAAACCAGACCGCAGCAACCGTCCCCAAAGCGAGTCGGGGACCCCAAGCCCCCCACATCCGGCCGGGACCAGAACCAAGCTCGGCGCGGCCGCCCCCGACGGGACCGAGCGCAGCGCCGACTGGAGAGCCGCGCTCTGCCCAGGCGCCCCCCGACTGCACGCCTTCCGAGGGCCGGGCGGGGGCTGCCGCTGCAGCCGGCGCCCAGCCCCCCGCGAGTCAGGGCGGCCCCGGGTGCCACCCGCGGCGCCGCTGCCCGGGACCGTCGAGGCTGGGTTGGACCAGACCAGACCTCCGGACGCGGCACTCACCATAGCTCGCGTGCTCCTCCCCGGCTCCGCGCCGCTCCCCGTGCCCGGCCCCCGATTCCCAGCTCCGGACTCCCGGCTCCCAGCCCCGCTGCTCGGACAGCTCTGCTGCCTGGCCCCGGCGGCGCGCTCGGCTCCAGCGGGCGAGCTCGCGGCTTCGGCGCCGAGTCCCGGAGGGGCGGGGCCGCCGCGGGGCCAATGGCAGGGCGCGGGGCCGGGGCCTGGGTGGCGCAGCCAATCACAGCCGGAGGCCGCACTCCCCGCGCCCGCGCGGGCCCTTAACCCTTGGCGCGCTGGGAGCCGGCTGCCCGGGCTGCGCCGGGACCCTGGAGGGCAGGCGCAGGCGGGAGCTGTGGCTTCGGGGTGCGGGGTCAGGACCTTGCCGAGACCGGCGTTGGGAGCAGGCAGAACAGACAAGAGGCTCGATTGTGTCCGGTGCGGGGCGCCGGGAGCCTCGGCGACCTTTGTCTCCTGCCTGGCTCCTGCACTGGAGTGTGACCCAGGGCGCTGCAGCTGCGTGTGTGTGTGTGTTTGTGTGTGTGTGTGTGTGTGTGTTTGTGTGTGTGTAAGAGGGAGGAGAAGAGGAGACAGAAACGGGGGGAGGGGTGGATTCCGCGTGCCCGTGTGTTTATGTGTTAAGGAAAGCCCTGACTATATTTGGGATTTGTTGCTCTGTGTGTGTGTGTGTGTGTGTCCGCTATAGTTGGTGTTTGTTGCTGTGTGTGTGTGTGTGTGTGTGTGTGTATGTGCTATATTTGAGGTTTGTTGCTGTGTGTGTGTGTGACCGGTATATTTGGGGTTTGTTGCTGTGTGTGTGTGTGTTTGTGTGTGTAAGAGAGGAAGAGGGAGAAGAGACAAAGTGGGGGAGGGGTGGGTTCTGCGTGCCCGTGTGTTTATATATGAAGGAAAGCCCTGACTATATTTGGGATTTGTTGCTCTGTGTATGTGTGTGTGTGTTTCTGCTTTATTTGGGGTTCATTGCTGTGTGTGTGTGTCGGCTCTATTTGAGGTTTGTTGCTGTGTGTCTGTGTGTTGCTATATTTGGGGTTCGTTGCTGTGTGTGTCTGCTATATTTGGGGTTCATTGCTGTGTGTGTGTGTCTGCTATATTTGAGGATTGTTGCTGTGTGTGTGTGTCTGCTATATTTGGGATTCATTGTTGTGTGTGTGTGTCTGCTATATTTGAGGATTGTTGCTGTGTGTGTGTGTCCGCTATATTTGGGGTTCATTGCTCTGTGTGTGTGTGTCTGCTATATTTGGGGTTTGCTGCTGTGTGTGTTTGTGTGTCCCCGTGATAGAGGGGTGAGGGAGGGAATGGTGGGAAAGCAGAGAGAAGGAGCCGTGGCTCTCCAGGCATGTGAATTTGCAGGTCCAGGAGAGACACTGTCTCCATGTGTAGGTTTTGTGAGGGCAAGGGAAGGAGGAAGGAACAGAAGACAGCCTGCCTGTGTGTGTGTGTGTGTGTTATGTGGTCTGCATGTTTGGGTCCTGTTGTGCATGCCTGTTAATGTGGTAGAAAGAAACGTGGTGTCCCTGTTGTAAACAAGCTGAGAAAAAACCCTGGGGTTTTGTGGTGTAGTTTGTGTGTGTTGTGTGTGCCCACACAAAAGAGGGACGTGGCTGTGATTTGGTACAACTTTGTGTGTAACCCAGTTTGCAAGAGACATCGAGATAAAAACATTGCGTGTGTGGTGACACTGTGGTCTTTGTGTGTGACCGTTGTGTAGCTTTTGTGATCATCTATATTTGGGTTGGGCTGAGAAATAAACTACTGTGTATCATGCATAATGAGTGCATGTTCGGGACAAAGACCTCCTGGTGGCATTGGGATTTGGGCTTTGAAGGATCTCTAAGAGTTCGTTAGGCCATACAGAATGTTCATGAGGTCAGAGGAAAAGACCCGGGGACTCCTGTCTATCAGCCAGCCGGGTGAGGAGGCTGTAGTGGTGGGTAAGGGGGTGAATTTGGAAACAGATAACTTATTGCCAGCACGGAAGAGGAGGAGCAGCTTCCTGCAACCCCTGCCCAGGTGCTGACCCAGAGTGACCCTCGATGTATCTAGGCACACAGAGTCAGTTCCAAAGCAGACCATCTGCTCCTGGGCAGCTTGTGTGGGAACCTGGAGGGCAGTGGGCGGGGAGGGGGAAATAACTTTCTATGTTGCTCCCTCCTTCCAGCAGCATTCCGAATTCTTCAGTGTGGAGGACTCAGGGAGGTCGAAAAGCTCCTTGAGTGCAGCAGTTGGGAGCATGGTGAAGAGGGGAGGGTCTGGCCATGTCCAAAAGGTGACCAGACCTGAAGGTCCAGAGCCTCCTCCATCATGGGGAACTTAAACCATCAGCTTCCCTGGCCTGGTGTCCGATTCCTGACCATTCCTCGGGTGTCTTCCTGAGAATCATAGCCTGATGCCTGCAGAGACACTGAAGATCCAGGGACACACGCAAATGAAACCCAGCTATCCTGGCACTCCACTTGCCAGCAATGTGATTATGGGGGATGCTCTTCTCTCTGAACTCCCGTTTTTGCCTCTGTAAAATGGAGTTCATAGTTCTTGCCCACCTCACTGTACTGATGTGAAGATTTAAGGAGTTAATGTACCTTGTGGGCCTTTTGTAACTTACAAACTGCTAGAAAGCCTTTAAGCATTGCTCCATTTACATAAAGTTCAAAAGTAAGCAAAATTAAACCTGTGCTGTCAGAAGTTAGGTTTGTGTTATCTTTGGGGAGGGAATGACTGGAAAGGGGCACCAGGGAAACTTCGGGGTACCAGTAAGGGTTAGGTATGGAGGAGGGGGTAGTTCAGTTGTGAAAAATTGAGCAGTCTCCTTAGGATCTATATGCTTTTCTGTCTCTGTTATTCTCCAACAAGAAGTTTCCAAAAGAAAAAAGGGCCAGGTGCAGTGGCTCATGCCTGTAATCCCAGCACTTTGAGAGGACAAGGCAGGCAGATCACCTGAGGTTAGAAGTTCAAGACCAGTGTGGCCAAGATGGCAAAACTCGTCTCTCCAAGATGGCAAAACTCGTCTCTACTAAAAATACAAATAAATTGGCCGGGCGCGGTGGCTCAAGCCTGTAATCCCAGCACTTTGGGAGGCCGAGACGGGCGGATCACGAGGTCAGGAGATCGAGACCATCCTGGCTAACATGGTGACCCCGTCTCTACTAAAATATACAAAAAACTAGCCGGGCGAGGTGGTGGGCTCCTGTAGTCCCAGCTACTCGGGAGGCTGAGGCAGGAGAATGGCGTAAACCCGGGAGGCGGAGCTTGCAGTGAGCTGAGATCCGGCCACTGCACTCCAGCCTGGGCGGCAGAGCAAGACTCCGTCTCAAAAAAAAAAAAAAAAAAAAAACAAATAAATTAACCAGGCAAGGTGGCGGGCACCTGTAATCCCAGCTACTCGGGAGGCTGAGGCAGGAGAATCACTTGGACTGAGGAGGCGGAGGTTGCAGTGAACCGGGATCACGCTGCTGCCCTCCAGCCTGAGCGACAAAGTGAGACTCCATTTCAAAAAAAAAAAAAAAAAAGCCGGGCGCGGTGGCTCAAGCCTGTAATCCCAGCACTTTGGGAGGCCGAGACGGGCGGATCACGAGGTCAGGAGATCGAGACCATCCTGGTTAACACGGTGAAACCCCGTCTCTACTAAAAAATACAAAAAACTAGCCGGCCGAGGTGGCGGACGCCTGTAGTCCCAGCTACTCGGGAGGCTGAGGCAGGAGAATGGCGTGAACCCGGGAGGCGGAGCTTGCAGTGAGCTGAGATCCGGCCACTGCACTCCAGCCTGGGTGACAGCGCGAGACTCCGTCTCAAAAAAAAAAAAAAAAAAAGGCCGGGCTCAGTGGTGGATCACTTGAGATCAGGAGTTCAAGACCAGCCTGGCCAACATGGCAAAACTCCATCTCTACTAAAACTACAAAAATTAGCTGGGTGGGGTGACGAGTGCCTATAATCCCAGCTACTCCAGAGGCTGAGGCAGGAGAATCACTTGAACCCGGGAGGCGGAGGTTGCAGTGAGCTGAGATCGAGCCACTGCACTCCAGCCTGGGCAACAGAGTGAGACTCTGTCTAAAAAAAAAAAAAATCAGAAGGTCAGGTATAGGTATTATAACCACATTTTAATCACTCATGAAATGGACATTCTGGAATGCTCTATCAGCCGAGGGCAGAGTACTGGGGACACTAGATTAAGTAAGGTGTGGTCCTGGCTCTATGAAAAAAGCAGAGGAGAGGCCGGGCGCGGTGGCTCAAGCCTGTAATCCCAGCACTTTGGGAGGCCGAGACGGGCGGATCACGAGGTCAGGAGATCGAGACCATCCTGGCTAACATGGTGAAACCCCGTCTCTACTAAAAAATACAAAAAACTAGCCGGGCGAGGTGGCAGACGCCTGTAGTCCCAGCTACTGGGGAGGCTGAGGCAGGAGAATGGCGTAAACCCGGGAGGCGGAGCTTGCAGTGAGCTGAGATCGGCCACTGCACTCCAGCCTGGGTGACAGAGCGAGACTCCATCTCAAAAAAAAAAAAAAAAAAAAAAAGAAAAAAGCAGAGGAGAGAGGTGGTGGCTTTCTTGCTTCCGAAAGGGGCACATTAAGGAATGGGGTGGGGCGGGCAGGGAGTGAGGGGCAGCATGCCCAAACCCACTCCAAAGCCACTCACCTGGCTTGACAGCAGAATCAGGACTAGAACCAAGGCCTCCCAAGGTGATGGCTGACTCTCTTCCATTCTACCAGGCTGCTCCAGAAAACGCAGCCCCTGGTCTCATGCTGCTCAAAGGGAAGCAAGTGAGGTTTGCTGCCAACTCTGACCCTTACCCCCACCTCCTCCGGGATCCTCAGAGATCACCTCATCCAAACAGCTTTCTGGGAACGGCCAGCCATAACACGTGCTAAGCATTTATTCTTATGCGCCAGACACTGTGGCAGGTGCTTTGCAGCATTATCTGAGTGATTCTGACAATTCTATATGGTAGATGTTATGATTCCCACATCACCTCCATATTGCAGGTGAGAAAATCAATGTTCAGAGAGGGAAAGTGATTTGCCCGAGGAGACACAGCAGTTCGAGGGGCTTTGCTCCTTTGCTGGCATGCAACTGCTGTTGTGCGCATTCGTGGGCTCGCCACGCCCTCTGACCGACACGAGTGGTTGTATGACAGGAGAAGGTGTCGCTTGTTAGACTGCTGGAGACTGAATGAGATGTGGGGAGTTGCCTCTTCCAAATACTCAAGCCGTTGGGCACAGGGTCTGCCCCATCAGATCATCAGGGCTCAAATGCAGAAAACCAACCTGAACTGGCCAGAGCCAAAAAGAAGAAGCTTCTTTGCCTGTGTAACTCAAAGTACAGGAGCAGAGCTAGCTTTAGGCATGGCTCCAAGAGGAGCTCAGATGATGTCATTAGGATTCAGTCTCATTTACTCTGACTCTAAAGACGGCTTCCCTCCCTGCTGGCCTCATCTGTTGGCCTCATGATGACAAGATGGCTGCCCGTAGCAGTGGCTCACATCCTACTCTCTTATCAACTCCCAACAGAAACAGGGACTCACTTTTTCCTACAGTTCTAATAACCGTAGGAAAACTGAGTCTAGTCAACTGCCACTGAGATGAGTGTCAATTCTTCTGCCAATCACTGTGGCCAAGGGTTCTTATTAGCCAGGAAGTGAGACCCTGGAGATAACTGGCATTGTAGTTTAGGTGTGGGTTTCCAGCCATGCAGCCTCAGGACTCACCAGGATCCAAAAGGAATCTCCCAGAATGTGTGGAGAGACGTGAGTCACAGACGTTCAGTATATGGCCACGGCTATCACTGGCATTATTCTTCCTCCGCTTTGCCTCTGTCATCATCTTGTACAGAATAGGTGTTTGGTAATGACTAATACACAGTAGGTGTCTAGAGAATCCCTTTTGTTTGGCTGACTTTTTGCTTTTAGAGTAATACCACGTGCCAGGTCAGAGAGAGGCTGGACACACTGAGCGACCCGCAGGCACGCAGACAGAATGAGACTCACTGCAAGAGCTTTTGAATTTTTAATGTTGTTTTGTCTTCCATAACTGAGCTGAAATACTGTCTAGGGCACCCGGGGAAATCACCAGACTCTCCAAGGAACAGTAACCAGCCTGTCTAAGAGGATACAGTCACGAACACAGCAGAAGCAGCTCTGAAGAGGCTGGCAGGGGAGGGGACTCCGTGCTCAGAGGCAGGGTGCAGGCAGGCAGAGCTGGTCAGGCTCAATGAGGCTCTTCCTGACTCATCTAACCCTCCAGTGAGGTAGCCAGGACCCCTCCCCCTGCCCTGGGCCCCTGATGAAAGACTGGGGATCAGGCTATCCCCCCTGACCCCCCTCTCGTGTCTCCCTGGGCCACCAATTACTCTGATTCAACTGGGCAGTTGAGTTTCTGTGAAGGACAGAGACCCACGAAATCCAGTAATCACTGCTATTTATCAAGTCTGTGCCAGGCGCCATACTGCGAACTTCACATGATTTAAATACAAGAGCAATGGAATATACTTAGGATACTTAACTTTATCGCCGCTTTTACCTTACTTTTTCTTCTCTCTGCCCTGATTTCCTTAATTAATTTTGGGAAAAAAAAAAGAAACTATTTTTTCAAATTTCGAATGTAATACATGGTCACTCTAAAACAGACAATACGGTCCAGGCACCATAGCTCAGGCCTGTAATCCCAACACTTTGGGAGGCCAAAGCAGGAGAATTGCTTGAGGCCAGGCGTTCACCAGCCTGGCCAATGTAGTGAGACCTTGTCTCTACTAAATATAAATATATATATACGTACACATATATATTTTTTGTTTGTTTGTTTTTGTTTTGAGATGGAGTTTCGCCTTGTTGTCCAGGCTGGAGTGCAATGGTGTGATCTCAGCTCACTGCAACCTCCACCTCCTAGATTCAAGCTATTCTCGTGCCTCAGCCTCCCAAGTAGCTGGGATTACAGGTGCCCACCACCATGCCCAGCTAATTTTTGTATTTTTAGTAAAGACAGGGTTTCACCATGTTGGTCAGGCTGGTCTCGAACTCTTGACCTCAAGTGATCCACCCGCCTCGGCCTCCCAAAGAGCTGGGATTACAGGCATGAGCTACTGCAACTGGCCTCTACTAAATATATTTTTAAAAAATTAGTCGGGGCTGGGTTTGGTGGCTCACACCTGTAATCCCAGCACTTTGGAAGGCCGAGGCAGGTGGATCACGAGATCAGGAGATCAAGACTATCCTGGCCAACATGGTGAAACCTCGTCTCTACCAAAATACAAAAAATTAGCTGGGCGTGGTGGCATACACCTGTAGTCCCAGCTACTCCGGAGACTGACGCAGGGGAATCACTTGAACCCGGTAAGTGGAGGTTGCAGTGAGCCGAGATTGCACCACTGCACTCTAGCCTGGCGACAGAACAAGATTCTGTCTCAAAAAAAAAAAAAAAAATTTAGTCGGGCATGGTGGCACAAGCCTGTATCCCAGCTACTGGGGAGGCTGATATGGGAGGATCACTTGAGCCCAGGAATTCAAGACTTCTGCACGACACCCTGTCTCAAAAAGAAAAAGAAGAAAGAGAAAAAAGTAAAATAGATAACGCAGAAATGAATACAATGGGAAGAAACAGTCCCTATAATCTCACTCCTCAGATATTAACCATTAGAAACTCCTTGATGTGATTCTGCGTTTAGCTGAATTGACAAATGTATGCCCATTTTGGGAGAGGGAAAACATTATTAACGTTTTCAGAGCCTCCTTCCTCCCTGTCCTCTCTGAGGAAGGAAACTTGGTGTGTTAGGCAGCTGCAGCCTGGGCTTTATCCTGCGGATCTGGGTAATGGGTGGAGGTGGGGGAGAAAGAAGCTACAAGAGAAAGGGCAGAGGTTGTAGGGTGGGAAAAATGGGGAGAGGCTGAAGTTTTGAGGGAGTGTTTGGGGGATCCAGACGCAGATTTGGGGGCTGCTGTGCTGTGAGATACTGAAAAAGAGTGAGGGGTCAGACAGTGAGAGAGAGAGAGAGAGAGAGAGAGAGAGAGAGAAAGCAGCAGGGAGGAAATTGGAGGAAGTTTTACTGAGATTATGGATGATATCTGCTTTAACATTCTCAAAAGAATTGGATAAATATTTAAATTGCTTTGCAGTTTTGTTTGTTTGTTTGTTTCAGAGGAGGAAATAGTGTTTCTAATTCAACGGGGGGCTGAGACTGGCTTTGGGTGGAGTAGCTTTACCCAGATTACTTTTTTATAAACAGAAAGCTCAATTACCTTATCATCATAAAAAGAAAAACTGCTAAAATATCTTGTCTAGGTAATGTATGCCAGTCACTGTGCTAAGTACTCCTCTGTATTCGTTTATTTAATTCTACAATAGCCCAATGGGGGTGGGTACTACTATTATCCCATTTTATAGACAAGGAAACTGAGGCTTAGAGAGATGAAGCAACTTGCCCAAGATCACACAGCCTCCAAGTGGGAGAGCTGGGATGAGACAATTTGTCTATTATCTTAACTTTCTGGTAAACGCAGTTGTTTTGTTTAAATTGATTAACTCATTAATTTTGCTGTAAGAACCTTAAGGAAGATTCTTATTGATTGAGACAGAGTCTCACTCCATCACCCAGGCTGGAGTGCAGTGATGTGATCTTGGCTCACTGCAACCTCCACCTCCCAGGTTCAAGCAATTCTCCTGCCTCAGCCTCCCAAGTAGCTGTGATTATAGGTGTGTTCCACCACGCCCGGCTAATTTTTTTGTATTTTTAGTAGAAACAGGGTTTCACCATGTTGGCCAGGCTGGTCTCGAACTCCTGACCTCAAGTGATCTGCCCGGCTCAGCCTCCCGAAGTGATGGGATTACAGGTGTAAGCCACCACACCCAGCCAGAAGATTTTTTTTTTAATAGTAATGGGGGTCTCACTATGTTGCCCAGGCTGATCTTAAACTCTGGGGCTCAAGGGATTCTCCTGCCTCAGCCTCCTGGGTAGCTGGGGCTTCAGGCATGCACCACCACTGCGTCTGGCTCTGTTTTATTTGTTTTTTGTGAGTTGCTGCAAATGCCTTTCTGTTCATGATAGAGTAAGGATATACATAAATAATAGTTAGGCATGTACCATCACGAAGCCACCCCACAACTCCTTGCCGTTATCTGTGTTAAGAAGCTGAAGCCGGCCAGGAGCAATGGCTCACACCTGTAATCCCAGCACTTTGGGAGGCTGAGGCGGGCGGATCACAAGGTCAGGAGATCGAAACCATCCTGGCTAGCACAGTGAAATGCTGTCTATACTAAAAATACAAAAAAATAGCCAGGCGTGGTGGCGGGCACCTGTAGTCCCAGCTACTTGGGAGGCTGAGGCAGGAGAATGGCGTGAACCCAGGAGGCAGAGCTTGCAGTGAGCCGAGATAGCGCCACTGCACTCCAGCCTGGGTGACAGAGTGAGACTCCGTCTCAAAAATAAAAAGAAGCTGAAGCCGAGTGGGACATGGACACTAATCTAGAGAAGGCAGCTTTTAAGTTGTGGGATTTGAACTCAGCTGTTTTTTTTTGTTTTTGTTTTTGTTTTTGTTTTTCTGAAGAATCATACAGAAGTTGGAATTACTACGGTGAGGAGTAGGGTTGCATTTCAGTTACCCTGGTACAGATTCACAGACCCTGAAGGCTGGACCTGGACGAGATGTCCAGAGTTATCCGTTCCAGTCCCTGCTTTAGTTTATGACGCTCTACTGCAGTTTCTTCCACAGGTGTCACCTGGCCCGAGTGTGAACACCTCCGCTGGTGGGAGACTTGGTTTTGCAGAGAGCACAGAGGCAGGGGAAAGTAGCTGAGAAAGCAGGCCAGGGTGGAGCAGTGAAGGGGAAGGAATTCCTGAGACTTAGCTGGGATGAGCACAGGGGGACTGCCAGAGGGGACAGGAATGCAGCCAGAGTGGAAAAACATTTCCTCAAATGCCTTCACTACAATATCAGTTCTTTTATGTACAGCCCTTCCAAGTTGAGGGAGTAAAAGTATGTTATTTCAAAAAAACAAGTTCCCCCGGAGCCAAACTACTATAACAAAGTATATTTCCCTTTTTGCCTTGGCTGCTAGGAAGCCCTTAGATAGGTTATATATTCAACCTCGGTAACAAACTCAGTCCAGGCACCTGATAGATTTATCTCTATATTTTTCTAATGGCTTTCCATCTCTTTTTATTTGTTTATGTATTTGAGATGGAGTCACACTCCGTGGCTCAGGACAGAGTGCAGTAGTGTGATCTCGGCCCACTGTAACCTCTGCCTCCTGGGTTCAAGCGATTCTCCTGCCTCAGCCTCCTCAGTAACCGGGATTACAGTCATAATTAGCTAAGCACCATCATGCTAATTTTTGTATTTTTAGTAGAGATGGGGTTTTGCCATGTTGGCCAGGCTGGTCTTGAACTCCTGACCTCAGGTTATCCGCCCGCCTCAGCCTCCCTAAGTGCTAGAATTACAGGTGTGAACCACCACCCCCGGCCTCAATCTGTCTTTTTAGATTAATGTTTTATAATGTTTGCTTTAACACTGAACAACTATCTGAATGTAAGACCATCGCCTCCTCTAAGAAGCCTTCCCTGTCTGTGCCGCTACAGCCCCCCTGCATTACTGCTAATGTAGCATCTCCCACTGTCTTGTTCAGTCTGTTTACTCTCTTTGTTTCCCCTACCTAGGCCCAATTCTGCAACTCCAGCTACAGAAACAGGGACCAGCACATAGCTGATGCTCCATAAATTATTAAACCCTACAGAAAGGCTCTTGTAGGAAATGAGGCCTGATTAATAAGCACCTCTTCTCTGCATACACTATCTCATGTGGCACTCACATGACCAGTATCTTAACAGATGAAGATCCTGAGGGTCAGAGGGGTGAAGTCATTTGCTCCTGGTCACACAGCCTGTAAGTGTCAATGAAGGATGTGAACCCGACTCTGTCTGATTTTAAAGTTCCTGCTCTCCACCGTGGCTTTGTACGTCATCACTGTGGTTCTTTCATGTGGAGGGGAGAACCTGAGGACTCCAGCTGCAGCTGCCTATGGAGGGGGGCGGGGCCTGGGAAAAGTCACTCAGGGTCCCTGGGCCTCAGACTTCTCCTTTTTTTTTTTTTTTTTTTTAAGACAGAGTCTCACTGTGTCGCCCAGGCTGGAGTGCGAGATCATGGCTCACTGCAGCCTCAACCTCTTGAGCTCAAGTGATCCTCCCACCTCAGCCTCCCAAGTAGCTAGGACTACAGGTGCACACCACCACACCTGGCTAATTTTTTTTGTATTTTGTTGTTGGTGTTGAGATGGGGTTTTGCCACATTGCCCAGGCTGGTATCCAATGCCTAGGCTTAAGCTGTCCAGCCACCTTGGCCTCCCAAAGTGCTGGGATTACAGGTGTGAGCCACCACACCTCAGCAGTCTCCTCCTTTGTAAAATGAAGGGGTTGGATCAGCAATTGTCAGCCCCAGGGGTCCGTTTGCATCACCTGGGGAGCTCTTAAAAGAGACTGATTCCTGGATCCCACCTCAGGTCAATTAAGCCAAAATAGCTGAAGACAGGTCCCAAAGTTCATGAAACTCTCAGGTGATCTGGATGCTGGAGAGAGCTGAGGACACTAAACTCGCCCCTCAGTGAGGCCCATTGCAGGAAGCCCCTCGACCTGGCATGATGGAAAGACCAGGGCTGTGGAGCCAAGTGGGCATGGGATCTGATCCCACATCTGTTCTTTCATATACATCAACATCCTCGTTCAGCACAGGAGAGCAAGGCTGGTGAAGTCTGAGGTCTCGTAGCGAAGAAGTGACATTGTGGAGGTTTCAATCCTGGTCTGCGCTCTGGAACTGCAGGATATTGAGGAGGGTCTTAGACAAGGAAAGGAGGTGTGGGTGGGCAGGTTCACTTGGAGCCTGTGTCTGTCCTGGCAGACCTGAGGCCTGGGTGGGGCCCGTCTCGGGGATCCCAAAGCCATCCCTGCCCGTGACTCACACTGTTTTCATAGCAGGTGTTGGGGCAGCATGAAGTCACCCACACCTCCCACACCTCTCACACCTCTGTTGCCTCCTAGCCTAGCACGTGCCCAGACACCTCCACCACCCACGGTGCCCCAAGCCCTGGGCAGTGACAGGCCAGTGTGGACAAGCCAGCCAGCCTGTGTGTGATTGGGGTGTTGGCATTGGCTGCAAGAACACACTGACAGGAAGGCTGATGCCAACTCAAGGCACAAGCAGAACTTTTTCCAAACACCCACCCCATTGCTCCTGTGCCCGGTGGTCTTGGGCAAGTCCCTACACCGCTTTTTTTTTTTTTTTTGAGACGGAGTCTCGCTCTGTCACCCAGGCTGGAGTGCAGTGGCGTGATCTCGGCTCACTGCAAGCTCCGCCTCCCGGGTTCACGCCATTCTCCCGCCTCAGCCTCCCAAGTAGCTGAGACTACAGGCGCCCGCCACCACGCCCGGCTAGTTTTTTGTATTTTTAGTAGAGACGGGGTTTCACCATGTTAGCCAGGATAGTCTCGATCTCCTGACCTCGTGATCCACCCGCCTCGGCCTCCCAAAGTGCTGGGATTACAGGCTTGAGCCACCGCGCCCGGCCTTTTTTTGTATTTTTTAGTAGAGATGGGGTTTCACCGTGTTAGCCAGGATGGTCTCAATCTCCTGACCTCGTGATCCACCCGTCTCGGCCTCCCAAAGTGCTGGGATTACAGGCTTGAGCCACCGCGCCCGGCCCCTACACCGCTTTGACAGTCTACAACATGTGTATAAAAGCATGGCTCATGGGGTTCCCATGAGCTCCAGAACACCGAGCTCTTAACCCCCACAGAGTCAGACCAGGCTGCCCCTCACCTGGACTGGCTCCCCCATCTTTCTTCCTTTTAGGTCTCAGTCCAAATGTCACTCTCCAGAAAAGCCTTTCTTGTCGACCCTCTTTAAGGGAACTCTCCTTTTCTTCTCCCTCACTGCACCCACCTCATTTCCTTCATTGTACTTATCAGAATTTCTTTTTTCTTTCTTTCTTTACTTTCTTTTTTTTCTTTTTTTTTTTTTTGAGACAGAGTCTTGCTCTTGTCACCCAGGCTAGAGTGCAATGGTACGATCTCAGCTCACTGCAACCTCCACCTCCTGGGTTCAAGTGATTCTCCTGCCTCAGCCTCCCAAGTAGCTGGGATTACAGGCACGTGCCACCACACCCGGCTAATTTTTTATTTTTTGTTTTTAGTAGAGACGGGGTTTTACCATGTTGGCCAGGCTGCTCTTGAACACCTGATTTCAGGCGATTCACCCACCTTGGCCTCCCAAAATGCTGGGATTACAGGCGTGAGCCACTACACCCAGCCACTTATCAGAATTTCTAATTCTAAACATGGTTTCTTGGTGACTTATCTATTGTCTAGCTCTCCAATCAGATTACAAATCAAATGTAGGTACTGTCCTTTTGTCATGTTGTCATGTCTCCCTCTGAGAGACAAGGTCTCGCTCTGTCACCCAGGCTAGAGTGTAGTGGTGCAATCACAGCTCACCGCAGCCTCGAACTTCTGGGCTCAAGTGATCCTCCTACCTCAGCCTCCTGAGTAACTGGCATCACCACGCCTGGCTACTTTTTTCCTTTTCTTTTCTTTTTTTTTAGATAAGGTCTCGCTCTGTCATCTAGGATGGAATGCAGTGGCATAATTATAACTCAGCCTCGAGCTCCCAGGTCGACCTCACTGCAACTTCAACCTCCCAGGCTCAAGTGATCCTCCCACTTCAGCTTTTCACACAGCTGGGACTACAGGCACATGCCACCATGCCCAGCTAATTTTTTTTTTTTTTCTATTTTTTGTAGAGATGGAGTCTCATTATATTGCCTAATCTGGTCTCGAACTCCTAGGCTCAAGTGATCCACCTGCCTTGGCCTCCAAAAGTGCTGGGATTACAGGCGTGAGCCACTGCATGCAGACCTGGCTAATTTTTTTAATTTTTAGTAGAGATGAGGGCTCACTGTGCTGCTCAGACTTGTCTCTGTCTCCTGGCCTCAAGTGATCCTCCCTCCTTGGCCTCCCAAAGTGCTGGGATTATAGGCATGAGCTACTGCACCCGACTCGTCGTGTCTCTTTATTGAGGCATAACCTACACGCCATACCATTCATCCATTTTAAGTGTATAGTTCAATGATTTTTAGTAAATTCAGAGTTGCGCCATCATCACCACAAGCCAGTTTTGGAACACTTGCATCACCCCCTAAAGATCCCACCCTAGCCACTTGCAGTTAATCCCTGCTTTTGTCTTCAACCCCAGGCAAACGCTGATCTGCTTTCTGTCTCTCTAGTTTTTCCTTTTCTAGAAATTTCACATAAATGGAGCCAGGCGCGGTGGCTCATTCCTGTAATCCCAGCACTTTGGGAGGCCAAGGCAGACAGATCACCCAAGGTCAGGAGTTTGAGACCAGTCCGGCAACATAGTGGGATCCTGTCTCTATAAAAAATTAGCCGGGGCAGTGGTGCACGCCTGCAGTTCCAGCTACCTAGGAGGCTGAGATGAGAGGATTGCTTGAGCCCAGGAGGCCGAGGCTGCAGTGAGCCATGTTTGTACCACTGCACTCCAGCCTGGGCAACAGAGCAAGACTCTGTCTCAAAAAATAAAATAAAATACAATAAAATGAAGAGTTAGTTAAGGCTGCAGGAGTCCACAGCTCAGAATCTGCTGAGAGCAGGAGAGAGGACAGGAGAGGGGAGAGTGTAAGGACAGGCAAGATTTCCAAAGGCAAATGCTTGTCAGGAGGTAAGTGGGCCACATTTGGGGGAAACAGGCCCTCCTACCCTACAGATGGAAGGAAGAGTTGGTTCAAGAATTCTCAGGACAGTTGGTCTTAAAAACATATCCCTTTTCACCCAGAAATTCTACTTACGAATTCCTTTAATTATGGAAATAATTAAAAGTATGCATAAAAGTGTAACTACAAAAATTTTCCCTCGCAGAGTAGATTATGGTAGAAAAAAATAGAAACTCATTATGTCTATCATAACGTTGAGGAGATTTTGGCAGAATCTCTACATGCCATTAAAATATATTGATGTTGAATATTTATTTAAGTGGAAAAATGTGCTGGGCTAGGTGGCACACACCTGTAATCCTAGCACTTTGGGAGGCCAAGGTGGGCGAATCACCAGAGGTCAGGAGTTCGAGACCAGCCTGGCCAACATGGGGAAACCCCGGATCTACTAAAAATAGAAAAAAAAAATAGCTGAGCATTGCAGTGGGTGCCTGTAATCCCAGCTACTTGGGAGGCTGAGGCAGGAGGACCACTTGAGTCCAAGAGGTGGAGGTTGCAGTGAGCCGAGATTGCACCACCGCACTCCAGCCAAGCAACAGAGTGGGACTCCGTCTCAAAACAAAAGAAAAGAAATGGAAAAATGCTCATGATTTGTGGTTGAATTAAGCAAAAGGATAATTTTTATATTGCATGTGCCCTACAACTTAGCAATTCTATCTTAGGTCTTTATCTCAGAAACATTTGTGTTCTTGTGTTTAATACATATGAAGACTTGTAATCAGGTGCAGTGGCTGAGTTGAGAGCAGCCTGGGCAACACAGTGAGACCCCCATCTGTACCAAAAGTAAATTAGTCAGATGTAATGGTGTGCACTTAGAGTCCCAGCTACTCAGGAGGCTGAGACAGGAGGACCAGAGGTTGAAGCTGCAGTGGAGCCATATTCGCACCACTGCACTCCAGCCTGGGTGACAGAGGAAGACCCTGTCTCACACACACGAATAAAGACTTCTACCAGAATGTTGTGTAGCACAGTTTGCAAAAGCAAAAGGAATGAACTAGGATGAACGAATGAACACAGATCAATGTGAACACACCTCTACAACATAATGTCAAACCCAAACACCAACTAGCAAAAGGATATGTGCGGAATAATGCCATTTATTTGAAGCGTAACCATATCAAGTGCATGAATAAGAATGATAAACCCCAAATTTTTGAGAGATTTACTCTGGGGAGGAGTACAGCAGAAGGATTGCAAAGGGGGCACCCAGGGGCTTCAACTGTATCTGATAGTTTTTATTTAAAAAAAAAAAAAAAAAGAGCCAAAGCAAATATGCTAAAAATGTTAGGATTTGTCAAAACTTAGTTATGGGTATCAGTATATGTTATAGTAGTCTCTGGATTTTTGTCTGCTTACAATACTTCACCTGAAAAACAGCTTTCATTGTTTCTTGTTAATATAAATGAATGTATGGAAAAACTGTAATTTAAAGAGTGTATAGCAAGGCCAGGTGCGGTGGCTCACACCTGTAATCCCAGCACTTTGGGAGGGCGAGGCGAGTGGATCACCTGAGGTCAGGAATTTGAGATCAGCCTGGCCAACATGGTGAAACCCCATCTCTAGTAAAAATACAAAAAATTGCTGGGCATGGTGGTGTGCACCTGTAGTCCCAGGTACTCAAGAGGCTGAGACAGGAGAATCGATTGAACCCGGGAGGCAGAGATTGCAGTGAGCTGAGATTGTGCCACTGCACTCCAGCTTGGGTGACAAGAGCAAAATTCTGTCTCAAAAAAATAAATAAATAAAAGAATATGTAGCAAATAATCATGATCATTTCCATGTGATGAGATGACTGGTTATTTTTTTCTATTTACTTTTGCATACCTATATTTTCTGATTTTCCTATGATGAACATGTCTTACCTGTGCAACTTAAAACCTAAAACAAAAAAGCATATAGAAAAGCTGTAGAGGGGGTATTGCAGGCAAAGATGGCAACAGAGGTCAAGGCCTGGCTGTGGAGAAGCTGCCAGAATATTGGATATCAGACAGGGGAAGGATGGGAAGAAAAACTGCTGGGAAGGGGAACTGGTGGCACAATGGCAGACCTTGAGTGCCAGGCCAAGGAGCTGCAACTTGACCTTGAAGGCCATGGGGCCTCCAACTGGAGTCCATGGCCACTGGGGAGCCTCAAGCATACTCCCGGGAATCTGGCTCCACCAAGATTTTCATAATTTGAGGCCTTCGTTTTAGTGATCATCTCTAAACAGTGAGTACAGGCCTATCCCGACTTGTCTGAATGATCCAGCCATTATCCAGAGCCACCAATGTACTTTCAGGGTCCGGATTGGTTTGTGCCTGGGGTCAGGTTGGTGCCAGCTGCCCCACTTTGATTGTCTTGGGCAGATGAGGAAAGAAAGAAGCAGGTCTCAGCTTGGCCGGTTTATTCTGCAGCCCCATGAGCTCAGCGCTTGGGCCTGGGAGAATTCCAAGGGCCTGAAAGATGTTCCAATCTTGAAAAAAGAATTGTAATGACTCTAAAGCAACAAAAGCAACCACCAAAATAACACATGGATGCACACACACACACACGCACACCCTGCATGTGAAATCATTTCAACTGTGAAAGTATAAAATTGAATCAAAATCATTTCAATTGCGAAAGCATAAAAATGAATATTTTCATGGCAAAAAATATTAGATGTGGAATGTGGGTGTGTTTTAATATGTTTGGTAAGGGGAGAAGTGCAGTCTCCAAAAGTAGGGATGCTGGAGGACTATGAAGTTCCTTAAAGCACAGAGGGATGGATAGGATCCCAGCAAAGAAGGCCAAATGGAGAACTGCTGTGCTCACCCCCTTAATGGTTCCCCTTCATGCAAACTGGAAAAGAACTGGGCAAATTGAATCAGCATACACAGCAGTGCAGGAGTGCCAAGGGAAAAACAAAGGCCAGGCAGCAAACAGCACGCTGGCACAGCCTGCAAAACACTCATCATTCAAAGGGTGTGATTTCGATTCTGCAAAATGATGTCATCCAGCACATTCAATGGATGTTGTTTATCTAAATTTGTGGTCGTATTTGTATTTAATCTGGTTTTATGGCAGTATACGGTCCTGAAGAGTTTGTACCTAGTTTTACGTTTTAAGGAACGGTATAATGAAAATAATTAGAATCAGCACTGTCTGGCCAGAAGAACAGAAGAACTTTCTTCCTTTTGGAGAGCCTGTTTGTAAATCATTCATTTGGGAAACACTGCTAGGGGCTCAGGTACTGCTGAGGGGCTGTGGGTGGGGTTGCGGGGATGGGATATGAACTTAACAGCATGTTCTGGATGACCAGTAGCCAGAGCAAGACTGGTGTGAGGCTTGAACTCCTGAGGACAGGGATGGGCGTCTTATTTGGGGCCCCATAGTGCCAAGGGTAAGACCTCAGATGCCGTAAGAACGTAACAAAGACTGGCCACCACAGTGGAATTTCCCATCAGAGCGTCCTGCTTCTCCAGGCTGCAGGCAGAGATGTATCTGTCCTGGGTCGGGTGAATCCAGTGGGTCGACTTGGCACATGGAGGCCTCGATGCATTTCTTTTTTTTTTTTTTGGAGATGGAGTCTCACTCTGTCACCCAGGGTGGAGTGCAGTGGTGCCATCTCGGCTCACTGCAACCTCCACCTCCCGGGTTCAGGTGATTCTTGTGCCTCAGCCTCCTGAGTAGCTGGGACTAAAAGTGTGCACCGCCACACCTGGCTAATTTTTTAATTTTTTATTTTAGTAGAGATAGGGTTTCACCATGTTGTCCAGGCTGGTCTCCAACTGCAGAGCTCAGGCAATCCACCCAACTCAGCCTCCCAAAATGTTGGGATTACAGGCGTGAGCCACTGCACCCAGCCCTTCAATGTATATTTGCAAATAAGAGAGGCCAGGAGGAGGAAGATGCCTCTCTTTCCTTCATTTCTCTCATCCAATCCACCAGCATGTCTTTTTGCTCGATCCCCAAAGTGCACCCAGCCCCAGCCCCTCCACCATGGCCTCCAGCATTCTCTCCTGGACCGTGTGGATGGCCTTACCAGTCTCCTGGCTCTGCCTCCTCCACACACAGCAAGAAGGAGATGTTTTCTTTTTCTTTTTTTTTTTTTTTTTGAGACGGAGTCTCTCTCTGTCGCCCAGGCTGGAGTGCAGTGGCGTGATCTCCACTCACTGCAAGCTCCGCCTCCCGGGTTCACGCCATTCTCCTGCCTCAGCCTCCCATGTAGCTGGGACCATAGGCGCCCGCCGCCATGGCCCGCTAATTTTTGTATTTTTAGTAGAGACAGGGTTTCACCGTGTTAGCCAGGATGGTCTCAATCTCCTGACCTCGTGATCCGCCTGTCTCGGCCTCCCAAAATGCTGGGATTAGAGGCATGAGCCACCGCGCTCGGCGATGTTTACTTTTAAGGCGTAATTTTTTTAGAGCAGTTTTAGGTTCACAGAAAAACAGAGGAAGATGCAGGGATCTCCCCTATACCTCCAGGTTCCACACATGCACGGCCTCCCCTATTATCAACATCCTCCAACAAAGTGGTGCGTTTATTAGAATTGATGAACCTGACACATCATTGTCACCCAGAGCCCATTGTTTAACTTAGGGTTCACTCTTGGTATTGTACATTCTGCATTCTATGATGTTGGACAAACGTCTAATGCCATGCATCCATCATTAAACCATCAAATAGAGTATGTTCTCTGCCCCGCACATCTGCTGTGCTCTGCCTATTCATCGCTCCCTCTCCCCAAACCCCTACAAGCCATTGGTCTCTTTATTATCTCCATAGTTTTGCCTTTTCCAGAATGTCATATAGTCAGAATCATACAGCCTTTTCAGATTCTTTCTTTCTCCTTCTTACATTTAGTAATATATAAATTTCCTCCATGTCTTTTTTTTTTTTTTTTAAATAGAGATGGGATCTCACTATGTTTCCTAGGCTGGTCTTGAACTCCTGGGTTCAAGCGGTCCTCCCACCTTGACCTCCCAAAGTACTGGGATTCAAGGTGTGAGCCACTGTGCCTGGCCTCCATATCTTTTCATAGTTTGATAGCTTTTTTTTTTTTTTTTTTTTTTTAGCCCTGGAAAACATTCCCTTGTCATCGTCTGGATGTACCACAGTTTCTGTACCATTTATCTGCTGAAAGACGTCTTGGTTGCTTCCAACTGTTGGCAATTGTGAACAAAGCTGCTAGAAACACCTGTGTGCAGGTTTTTGTGTGGACATAAGTTTTCAGTTCTTCTAGGTAAATACCAGGAACTGTGATTGTTGGATCATATGTTAAGAGTATGTTTCGTTTTGTAAGAAACTGCCATACTGTATTCCAAAGGGGCCGTACCATTTTGCATTCCCGTTAGCAACGAATGAACGAATGAGCGTTCCTGTTGCTCTACATCCTCCCCAGTGTCTGGTGCTGTCAGTGTTCTTGATTTTGGCCGTTCTAATAGGTATATCAGTAGGGAGATTTTTAAAGGGTGAATATCCTGCCCTCATAATTTTGGTGGCTACCTGCCAAGCTTAAAATTAAATTCAAATTCTTTTTTTTTTTTTGAGGCAGAGCCTTGCTCTGTTGCCCAGGCTGGAGTGCAGTGGCGCCATCTCGGCTTACTGCAACTTCTGCCTCCCACGTTCGAATGATTCTCTTGCCTCAGCCTCCTGAGTAGCTGGGATTACAGGCACCCGCCACCACACCTGGCTAATTTTTTCTTTTTTCTGAGACGGAGTCTTGCTCAGTTGCCCAGGCTGGAGTGCAGTGGCATGATCTCGTCTCACTGCAAGCTCCGCCTCCTAGGTTCACGCCATTCTCCTGCCTCAGCCTACTGAGTAGCTGGGACTACAGGTGCCCACCACCACGCCCAGCTAATTTTTTTTTTTTGTATTTTTAGTAGAGATGGGGTTTCACCATGTTAGCCAGGATGGTCTCGATCTCCTAACCTCGTGATCCACCCTCCTCGGCCTCCCAAAGTGCTGGGATTACAGGTGTGAGCCACCGTGCCCGGCCTAATTTTTGTATTTTTAGTAGAGACGGGGTTTCACCATGTTGGCCAGCCTGGTCTCAAACTCCTGACCTCAAGTGATCCACCAGCCTCGGCCTCCCAGAGTGCTGGGATTACAGGCATGAGCCACCATGCCTGGCCTAAATTCAAATTATTTATGGTAGCTTTCAAAGGCCCATGAGATCTACCTCTACCCGCCTCTGCCACTTCCTCTCCCCAACTCTGCTCTGTGTTCACTAAGCTCTAGCTGCCTGGATGTTCCTGGAACACACGAGTCATCGGGTTTCAGGGCCTTTGCCCTTGCCGCTCCTCCTGCCTGGGATGCTCTTCCTCCATGGCTCAGCAGGTGGCTCTTCCTGACCTGTGAGGTTTCATCGCAGATGTCACCTCCCCAGAGGGACCCTTTTGCCTGACCCCCTGCATGATACAGTCACCCCCACCCCCAATGCATTACACTGTTTCAAGTCTTCCTAGTTTTTTTTTTTTTTTTTTTTTTTTTTTTTTTTTTTTTTTTGAGACGGAGTCTCGCTCTGTCACCCAGGCTGGAGTGCAGTGGCCGGATCTCAGCTCACTGCAAGCTCCGCCTCCCGGGTTCCCGCCATTCTCCTGCCTCAGCCTCCCGAGTAGCCGGGACTACAGGCGCCCGCCACCTCGCCCGGCTAGTTTTTTTTTTGTATTTTTTAGTAGAGACGGGGTTTCATCGTGTTAGCCAGGATGGTCTCGATCTCCTGACCTCGTGATCCGCCCATCTCGGCCTCCCAAAGTGCTGGGATTACAGGCTTGAGCCACCGCGCCCGGCGTCTTCCTAGCTCTTACCACTTCCTGAACTTGTCATTGTATTTGTTACTCCTTTAATGTTTCAATCCATAGTAGATCTTGAGTCCCCATGAAGGCATAGGTCATCTCTGTCCTGGTCACAGCTAAATCTCCAGCACTAGAATGGAGCCTGGCACATAGTAGGTGCTCAGTAAAAGCTTGCTGAGTCAATAATGGTCTACCACTTCACACCCACTAGAATGGCTATAATCAAAAAGGTAAAGAGATGGAGCAATTAAAATGCTGGTGGTGATGGAAAATGAGGCAGACACTTTGAGTTTGTCAGTTCCTCAAAAAGTTAAACAGAGTTACCATGTGACCTAGCAATTCCACTCCTAGGTATACAGCCAAGAGAAATGAAACTATGTCCACACAAAACATGTTCATGAATGATCAAGCAGCACTATTCATAATAGCCAAAAAATAGAAATAACCCAAATATCTATCAGCTGACAAATATGTAAATGAAATGTTGTATATGGCATGCACAGTGGCGCATGCCTGTAATCCCAGCCACTTTGGGAGGCAGAAGCATGAGGATTGCTTGAACTCAGGATTTCAAGACCAACCTGGGCAACATGATGAAATCCTGTCTCTACAAAATATACAAAAATTAGCTGGGCATGGTGGTGCACGCCTGTAGTTCCAACTACTTGGGAGGCTGAGGCATGAGAATTGCTTGAACCTGGGAGATGGAGGTTGCAATAAGCTTTCTTTGTGCCATTGCACTCTAGCCTGGGCAACAGAGCAAGACCCTGTCTCTAAATAAATAAATAAATATTGACTTGGGATGGTGGCTTACAGCTGTAATCCCAGCACTTTAGGAGGTCTGAGGTGGGAGGATCACTTGCATTCAGGAGTTTGAGACCAGCCTGCGCAACACAGAGAGACCCCATCTCTACTTCTTTTTTTTTTTTTTTTTTTTTTGAGACGGAGTCTCGCTCTATCGCCCAGGCTGGAGTGCAGTGGTGTGATCTCGGCTCACTGCAAGCTCCGCCTCCCGGGTTCATGCCATTCTCCTGCCTCAGCCTCCCGAGTAGCTGGGACTACAGGCGCCTGCCACAACACCCAGCTAATGTTTTGTATTTTCAGTAGAGATTGAGATGGTCTTGATCTCCTGACCTCGTGATCCACCCGCCTCGGCCTCCCAAAGTGCTGGGATTACAGGTGTGAGCCACTGCACCCGGCCCCCCATCTCTACTTTTAAAGAATTAGCTGGGTATGATGGTGGATGCCTGTGGTCCCAGTTACTTGGGAAGCTGAGATGGGAGGACTGCTTGAGCCCAGGAATTAGAGGCTGCAGTGAGCCGTGATGACTCCGCCGCATGCCAGCCTGATTAATAAAGTGAGACTCTGTCTCAAATTATAAAAAATAAGAAAGTTGTACATCATTATAATGCAATATTATTCAGCAACAAAAAGGAATGAGGCACTGACATGCTATGACGTACAAGCTTAAAACTCATTATACCAAATAAAAGAAGCCAGACACAAAGGTCGTGTATTGTATGATTTCATGTGTGTGAAATGTCACAATAGGCAAATACATAAAGACAGAAAGTACATTCATGGTTGCCAGGTGCTGGAGGGAGGGCGGATGGGGAATGATTGCTAATGAGCATACGTTTCAGGGAGATGATGAAATGTTCTGGAATTAGATAGTAGTGATGGCTGCACAACTTTGTGAATACACTAAGAACGACTAACTCAGTTCACTAAGTTTTATTGTATGTGAATTGTATCTGTATTTTTTTTTTTTTTTTTTTTTTGAGATGGAGTATTGCTCTTGTCACCCAGGCTGGAGTGCAGTGGTGCAGTCTCAGCTCACCGCAACCTCCGCCTCCCAGGTTCAAGCGATTCTCCTTCCTCAGACTCCCAAGTAGCTGGGATTATAGGCGCCCGCCACCACGCCCAGCTGATTTTTGTATTTTTAGTAGAGACGGGGTTTCTGCATGTTGGGCAGGCTGGTCTCGAACTCCTGGTCTCAGGTGATCCACCCGCCTTGGCCTCCCAAAGTGCTGGGATGACAGGTGTGAGCCACCGTGCCCAGCCTATATCTGTATTTTTTAAAAACCTTTTTATGTCTCTAATCTCAGCACTTTGGGGAACCGAGGTGGGAGGATCACTTGATCCCAGGAGTTTGAGACCAGCCTGGGCAACATAGCAAGACCCCATCTCTACAAAAACAAAGTTAGCTGGATATCATGGTGAATGCCTGTCATCCTAGCTACACGGGAGGCTGAGGTGGGAGCATAGCTTGAGCCCAGGAGGTCGAGGCTGCAGTGAGCTATGACTGTGTCACTGCAATCTAGCCTGGGTGACAGACTGAGACCCTGTTTCCAAAAAAAACCCAAAACAAAACATCTTGTACACAAATGTTTACAGCAGCATTATTCATAGTAGCCTAATGTGGAAACAACCCAAAGGTCCATCCACTGATTAATGAAGAAACAAGATGTGGTCTATCCACACATTAGAATATTATTCAACCATAAAAAGGAGTGAAATACGTATACATGCTACAACATGGATGAACCTGGAAAACATACTAAGTGAAAGAAACCAGTCACAAAAGTTTACATTTTGCATTATCCTATTTATACAAAATGTCCAGAATAGGCAAATCTAGAGAGACAGAAAGTAGAGGAGTACCTGCCTAGGCCTGGGAGTGACTGCCAATGGGTATGAGGTTTCTTTTGGGGGTAAAAATGTCCTGAAATTGGGTTACAGTAATGGTTGTATAAATCTCTCTATATACTAGAAATCATTGTATTGTACTTTCTAAATGAGTGAACTTTTTTTTTTTTTTTGAGACAGTGTCTTGCTCTGTCGCCCAGGCTGGAGTGCAGTGGCACGATTTGGGCTCACTGCAAGCTCCGCCTCCTGGGTTCCCACCATTCTCCTGCCTCAGCCTCCCGAGCAGCTGGGACTACAGGCGCCCAACACTACGCCCGGCTAATTTTTTGTATTTTTTAGTAGAGATGGGGTTTCACCATGTTAGCCAGGATGGTCTCGATCTCCTGACCTCGTGATCTGCCCACCTCGGCCTCCCAGAGTGCTGGGATTACAGGCCTGAGCCACCGCGCCCAGCCATGAGTGAACTTTTATGACATATAAATTATATCTCAACAAAACCTTTTAAAAGTTTATTGAATGGGCTGGGCACGGTGGCTCACACCTGTGATCCTAGCACTTTGGGAGGCCGAGAGCTGGGCAGATCACCTGAGGTCAGTAATTCGAAACCAGCCTGGCCAATATGGCGAAACCCCAGCTCTACTAAAAATACAAAACTTAGCGAGGTGTGGTGGTGCACACCTGTAATCCTAGCTACTTGGGAGGCTGAAGCAGGAGAATTGCATAACCCCTGGAGATGGAGATGGCAGTAAGCTGAGGTCGCATCACTGCACTCCAGCCAGGGCAACAGAGCAAGACTCTGTCTCAAAAAAAACACAAAAAACAGTGTATTAAATGAAGGAGGAGAAGATAAAGTGGAAGGAAGGGAAAACAGTTGAGAAACTGCCCTAGGTCTGGACAGAACTGATTCCCTAAGACACCCCCACTGGGGAGCCTGGGTCACCCTTTAGTTCCCTCCCTTCCTTCCTTTCTTCCTCTATCCTCCCCTCTCCCCTCCCAGGGTCTGTGATTCGGGTGGAAAGTCTGGTCCAAGCTGAGCTGGCAGAGGAGCCACCTGCCATGGTGCATGGCTGTCCCCTGGTGGCGATCTAAAGTGAAGACTTGGAAACGTGGTCGAGGCCAGAGGCCTGGGAATGGTGATTATTAGAGAGCTAGGCAAATCCTGGTGAATGAAGGGTGAGGGGGCAGAAGAAAGTTCCAGAAGCTAGGAAACAGGGGAATGGCAGGAATGGAGCCCTGCAACACTTTGCTAAGCTTCTGAGGTTGATACTGGGATTCTGATTATTACTGTGCTGGTCTCTGTGTCTGTTTCCTGTTTCCTCCTGCAGTGCTGTGGGCACCGGGGGGAAGGGGTGTGTCTGCTGATGCACGCCGCCCCCCCCAGCACCCAGCACAGTGCTTGGCACTTAGTAGGTGCTCACTAAAAATGTGTGGACTGCAGTTGGTTATAGTAGGAAGAACGAAGAGAAGCCTGGGCTTGAATCCAGTGTTCGTCCTGTCAATCCAGTGACTTAGGTAAGTTCTGTGACCTCGGTGAGCCTGAATCGGCTCACTTACCTGTGTTTTTGGGAGAATATCCCTTCCCTCTCAGAGTCGTGTACATTTAAATGATCATATTTGCATATAGCTTCAGGCTTATCCTAGGAGCTCCTGGCAGCCAGGAATGGTGAAGAGGCACCACATCCTACATCTGGGTCTGCAGGCCCACAGAGGGGACCCAGCAGCTTCACTGACTTGCTGGGGGATGTCAGCCAAGTCCCTTTACATTCTAGGACTCCGTTATCTCCCTTTTAAAACAAGGAGAATAAGGCCAGGCATGGTGGCTCATGCCTGTAATCCCAGCACTTTGGGAGGCCGAGGCAGGCGGATCACCGGAGGTCAGGAGTTAGAGTCCAGTCTGGCCCACATGGTGAAGCTGTGCCTCTACTAAAAATTCAAAAATTAGCTGGGTAGGGTGGCGTGTGTGCCTGTAGTCCCAGCTACTTGGGAGCCTGAGGCAGGAGAATCACTTGAACCCAGGAGGTAGAGGTTGCAGTGAGCAGAGATCACACCACTGCACTCCAGCCTGGGTGACAGAGTGAGACCTTGTCTCCAAAAAAATACAAAATAAAAAAGAAACATGCATAAGAGTTTTGCATACTTTGCTGGCACTGTGAGGTCTCCTCTGAGAGTGGGGGAGGCCATACAGGCTGTATTTGCGGGAGGGGCGTTGAGGGTGTGGACTGAATGGCAAATGTTTCATCCCAGGGTTGTGGAAAGTGGGAGAGAAGGTTTAAGGAGGTGATGCATTTAAAGAGCCCAGTGCAGCTCTGACTCCTGAGGGAGAGCTGGGTTAATGTTGGCTGTTCTCATTCTTGTTACTAATTATATTGGGGCACTTTCAAAGGCCAAGGCGGGAGGATCGCTTGAACCCAGGAGCTCAAGACCAGCCTGGGCAACATAGTGAGACCCCCATTTCTACAGAAAATAAAAACAATTAGCCAGGCATGGTAGTGCATGCCTGAGGCTGAGGCGGGAGGGTCATTTGAGCCCAGGAGATCAAGGCTGCAGTGAGCTATGATTGCACCACTGTATTCCAGCCTGGGAGAGAGAGCAAGACCCTGTCCCTAAGGGGGGTTTAAAAAAAATATTGGGTTCAAACCCAGCTCTATCCCTTAAATGACTTATCTCAGGGTCTTAGTTTCCAATCTGTAAAATGGGGACAATAACAGAACCTACCTCAGAAGGTTGCTGTGAAGATTCCCTTAGAAAAAGCATGTTATGGCCGGGCGCGGTGGCTCAAGCCTGTAATCCCAGCACTTTGGGAGGCCGAGACGGGCGGATCACGAGGTCAGGAGATCGAGACCATCCTGGCTAACACGGTGAAACCCCGTCTCTACTAAAAAATACAAAAAAACTAGCCGGGCGAGGTGGCGGGTGCCTGTAGTCCCAGCTACTCGGGAGGCTGAGGCAGGAGAATGGCGTGAACCTGGGAGGCGGAGCTTGCAGTGAGCTGAGATCCGGCCACTGCACTTCAGCCTGGGCAACAGAACGAGACTCTGTCTCAAAAAAAAAAAAAGAAAAAGCATGTTATGGCTGGGCAAAGTGGCTCACGCCTGTAATCCCAGCACTTTAGGAGTCCGAGGCAGGCAGATCACTTGAGGTCAGGAGTTCGAGACCAGCCTGGCGAACATGGTGAAACCCCTGTCTCTACCAAAAATACAAAAATTAGCTGGTCATCGTGGTGGGCGCCTGTAGTCCCAGCTACTTGGGAGGCTGAGGCAGGAGAATTGCTTGAACCCGGGGGGCGGAGGTTGTAGTCAGTCGAGATTGCCACTGCACTCCAGCTTGGGTGACAAGAGTGACAGCTTGTGATAAAAAGGGTAGCTCAGGCTCCATCCCTGCGCCTGGACAACTGTCGAGGTCTTCTAAGAAACTGACCAGCAGGGGACAGCAGGTGTCCATCCAGGGAAAGACTCGATGCAAGCCTTCAGGCTGTGATACCCAAGGAGTAGTGATGGGGGCTGGAGGAGAGCCCAGAGCACCATGGAAGCCCTGTGGGGTGGGGAATGGGGCTAGGAGTGGGGCGGAGTGCCCCAAGCTCAAGTGGGTGAGGAGCAACCAGGTCAAGCTCAGGGGGTCTCTGGGAATAGGTGGGAACAGCTTTAGGGGCAGAGAGTAGCAGCAGCCTCAGATGAACCAAGAAGGAAATGAACAGACAGAAAGATGCAGGCTATTT
Organism: Macaca mulatta; assembly: GCF_049350105.2. Taxonomy (NCBI): domain Eukaryota; kingdom Metazoa; phylum Chordata; class Mammalia; order Primates; family Cercopithecidae; genus Macaca; species Macaca mulatta. Next base: position 219,568,788 of record NC_133406.1, on the reverse strand, counting down.
CCCCAGGCTCAGAGCAGACCCACCTAGGGTGAGCAGGAACATTCTGGGTAGAAGAGGATGAGGGACCAGGTCCAGGACAAGTGGGATGGCTCACACCTATAATCCCAGCACCTTGGGGGTTGGGGGCAGGAGGATTGCTGGAGCCCAGGAGGTCTAGGCTATAGTGAGCTATGATTGCACCACTGCACTCCAGCCTGAGTGACAGTGAGACCCTGTCTCAAAAAAAAAAAAAAAAAAAATGTCTAATGTAAGAATGAGCCTTGCTTGGGTAAGCGGATCTAGGGAGGAGAGGGACTTTGTGCTGGGATGGAAAGGGCAGAGTTCAGCCTGGGATTTGGGATTGGGAGTTGGGGAGTGGGGGAGTGAAAAACAGTTGGGCATGGCTTTGTGGGCTGGGATTTGGAAAGCAGGCTTGGCAGCAGGGAGCTGGGGCAGAGAACTGGGCTGGGGGCCTGGGGAGGAGGGGAGGGGAGGACCCATCAGGCCTCTAGGAGAGGCAGCTCCCCAGAAGCAATCCTGGAGCCAGGCTTAGCCTCGCCAGGCCTCACCAGGCCTCGACCTTCCAGTGTCCAGTACCAGGCCTCTGAAGGACCAGGGATGACATGGGGTGAGCCCGTGACACACCAGGCTTGACTCCTCTGCCAGTGGGGAGTAAGGAAGCCTCTTCTTCCTCCTTCTCCCAGGCCCAGGCCTAAAGCTCATAATGGGCTCAGAGAGCTCAAAACCCAGAGCCCATTCTTAGACATGGAGATCCACACAAGGTTATAAGCACAGAAGGGTCTGGGGCTGCAGACTCATGGCTCTGGCTGCCTGAGTAGATGGTGCTCACACCAAGCGGTGTTTCCCTTCTTCACCAGTTTTTTTTTTTTTTTTTTTGAGACAGGGTCTCACTGTGTCGCTCAAGCTGGAGAGCAGTGATCACAGCTTACTACAGCCTCGACCTCCCAGGCTTGAGCAGGGAGGTCTCAGCCTCCCCAGTACCTGGGACCACAGACACACGCCACCATGCTCGACTAATTTTTCAATTTTTTGTAGAGATGGGGTCTCGCCATGTCACCCAGGCTGATCCAGCTTCTGTCTGTGTCTCTGAAACTTGCCCTGAACCCCCTGGAGAGTGTCTGGGGATCACAAGGGCCTCTACTGTCGGGGCTAGAACAGAGTTCTAGCTCAGGGTTGCCTGAGCCCATGTCCCCATTTTATGGAAGAGGAAATCAACGCACAAGGCCATAGAGGCCGAGTTGTATGGAAAAACAGGACTGGAGCTCCCGACCCAGGGTTCTTCGTTCTGATCTGCAGCGTTAAGCAGATAACCACGCAGTGGCTGCGCCAATCCTGTCTGACAAAGGCCCAGGGGAGTGACGTCCCCAAGAGGGGTCTAAAATGCCACTGACTCTGTGATCTTTGTCAAGCCCATCCCTCTCTCTGGGTATAAATGTATTTAAACTCTAAGACGAGAGGATCAGAAAAAAATGGGGAATCGTTTAACCCATTTTATGAGGCGATATTGAGAAGTGACAACATGCTAGCAGCCTTCGCTCTCGGCGCCTCCTCAGCCTTGGCGTCCACTCTGGCAGCGCTTGAGGAGCCCTTCAGCCCACCATGGCACTGTAGGAGCCCCTCTCTGGGCTGGCCGAGGCCGAAGCCAACTCTCTCTGCTTGCAGGGAGGTGTGGAGGGAGAGGTGCAGGCGGGAACAGGGGCTGCTCGCGGCAAGTTCTGAGTGGGCATGGGCTCAGCGGGCCCTGCACTCGGAGCGGTCTGCTGGCGCCTCCTGCCCCAGGCAGTGAGGAGCTTAGCACCCAGGCCAGCGGCTGCAGAGGGTGGGCCAGGTTCCCCAGCAGTGCCGGCCTGCCAGCTCTGCACTCAAATTCTCGCAGGGCCTCAGCTGCCTCCCCACGGGGCAGGGCTCTGGATCTGTAGTCCTCCATGCCCGAATCCCTCCCCCCGCCTCTCCCCCAACCCCTACCCCCTGCGGTGGGCTCCCACGGCCAGAGCCTCCCAGACCAGCTGCTCTGCTGCTCTGCCGCATGCAGTCCCATCAACCACCCAGGGTCTAAGGAGTATGGGCGCATGGCGCGGGACTGGCAGGCAGCTCTGCCCACGGCCCCATCAGGGATCCACTAGGTGAAGCCAGCTGGGCTCCTGAGTCTGGTGGGGACTTGGAGAACTTTTATGTCTAGCTAAGGGATTGTAAATACACCAATCAGCACTCTGTGTCTAGCTCAAGGTTTGTAAATACACCAATCAGTACTCTGTATCTAGCTAACTTAGTGGCGACTCGGAGAACTTTTATGTCTAGCTAGGGGATTGTAAATGCACCAATCAGCACTCTGTCAAAATGGACCAATCAGCTCTCTGTAAAATGGACCAATCAGCAGGATGTGAGAAGGGTCAGATAAGGGAATAAAAGCAGGTTGCCTGAGCCACCAGTGGCAACCCACTGGGGTTCTCTTCCACGGTGTGGAAGGTTTGTTCGTTTGCTCTTTACAATAAGTCTTCCTGCTGCTCACTCTTTGGGTCTACCCTGCCTTTATGAGCTGTAACACTCATTGCAAAGGTCTGCAGCTTCACTCCTGAAGCCAGCGAGACCATGAACCCACCGAGAAAAACAATTCCAGACGTGCTCCCTTTTAAGAGCTGTAACACTCACCACGAGGGTCTGCAGCTTCACTCCTGAAGTCAGGGAGACCTCAAACCCACCAGAAGGAAGAAACTGTGGACACATCTGAAGGAACAAACTCCGGACTACCATCTTTAAGAACTGTAACACTCACCGCGAGGGTCCGCAGCTTCATTCTTGAAGTCAGCGCGACCAAGAACCCACTAATTCTGGACACAATATCATCTTACTTTCAATACTGGAAAGACAAAACATGAAAAGAAAATTAGGCTGGGGCAAGGTGGCTCATGCCTGTAATCCTAGGACTTTGGGAGGCCTAGGTGGGTTGCTGAAGCCAAGGAGTTCGAGACCAGCCTGAGCAACATGAAGAAACCCCTTCTCGGGCCGGGCGCGGTGGCTCACGCCTGTAATCCCAGCACTTTGGGAGGCCGAGGCGGGCGGATCACAAGGTCAGGAGATCGAGACCACAGTGAAACCTCGTCTCTACTAAAAATACAAAAAATTAGCCGGGCGCGGTTGTGGGCGCCTGTAGTCCCAGCTACTCGGGAGGCTGAGGCAGGAGAATGGCGTGAACCCGGGAGGCGGAGCTTGCAGTGAGCCGAGATCGCGCCACTGCACTCCAGCCTGGGCTGGGCGACAGAGCGAGACTCCGTCTCAAAAAAAAAAAAAAAAAAAAAAAAAGAAACCCCTTCTCTACAAAAAATACAAAAATTAGCCGGGCATGGTGATGGGTGCCTGTAGTCCTAGCTACTCAGGATGCTGAGGTGGGAGAATCACCTGAGCCCAGGAGGTGAAGGCTGCAGTGAGCCGTGATTGTGCCACTGCACTCCAGTCTGGGTGACAGAGTGAGAACCCTGTCTCAATTGAAAAGCAAAGAAAAGAAAATTACAGGTTTTTTCACCTATAAATACAAAAAGAAAATAAAATTACAGGTTATTTTCACCTATAAACACAAGATGAAAATCTTAAAAAATTGGCTAACTGAATTCTGTGTTTATTTCTTTATGTATTTTTTATTTTATTTTTTGAGACAGGGTCTCAGTCTGTCACCCAGGCTGAAGTGCAGTGGTATGATTGCAACTCACTGCAGCCTCAACCTCCCTGGGCTCAGGTGATCCACCCACCTCAGCCTCCCAAGCAGCTGGGACTACAGGGGTGCGCCCTCACACTCAGTTAATTTTTGTAATTTTTGTAGAGCTGGGGCTTTGCTATGTTCCCCAGGCTGGTCTCAAACTCCTGGACTCAAGCAATCCGTCCCCCACTTAGGCCTTGAAAGTTCTGGGTGGCATGAGCCACCTTACTCGGTCTTACGTTTATTTTTTTTGGAATCACAACCAAAATAGGGTTTATTCCACATAAGAAAGGAGAATTGACCATCACAAAATATATACATTGTATACCTTAAGTTTTCCTTGTTAATTAATAGACTAGAGAAGAAAAACCATGTGATTATTTCATTGGAGGCACACAGGTACATAAAAGACTTTTGATAAATTCAGCAATAATTTTGATTTTTAAATATTATTAGCAAACAAGGAATATAAAAGAACTTATAAAAGCATATAAAAATTACATGCCAAAATTTAGCATATATATATATATACATATTTAAACAGGATCTTACTCTGTCGCCCAGGTTGGAGCGCAGTGGCATGAACACAGCTCACTGCAGCCTCCAACTCCTGAGCTCAAGCTGTATTCCCACCTCAGCCTCCTAAGTAGCTGGGACTACAGGTGTGCACCACCACACCCAGCTGTTTTTAAAATTATTTTATGTAGAAAAGGGATCTCACTATGTTGCCCAGGCTGGTCTCAAACTCCTGGCCTCAAGCAATCCTCCCCACTTGGCCTCCTGAAGTATTGGGATTATAGGCATGAGCCACCACACCCAGCCCAAATACATACATACATATATATATATTTTTTTTTCTTTTTTTTTTTTTTTGAGACGAAGTCTCACTCTGTCAATTAGGCTAGAGTGCAGTGATGTGATCTTGGCTCATTGCAATCTCCACCTCCTGCCTCCCAGGTTCAAGTAATTCTCCTGTCTCAGCCTCCCAAGTAGCTGGGACTACAGGCACCCGCCACCACGCCTGGCTAATTTTTGTATTTTTTTTAGTAGAGATGGGATTTTACCATATTGGTCAGGCTGGTCTCAAACTTCTGACCTCAGGTGATCCACCTGCCTCAGCCTCCCAAATACATTCTTATAGGAGAAGCTTTAGGTACCTCCAATATCAGAAACAACTCAAGGATGCCTTAAATCACGGATACTACCTAAGGTGAGCCCTAGAGTTCTTTTTTTTTTTTTTTTTTTTTTTTTGAGATAGAGTCTTGCTCTGTCTCCCAGTCTAGAGTGCAGTGGCATGATCTTGGCTCACTGCAACCTCCTCCTCCCAGGTTCAAGTGATTCTCCTGCCTCAGCCTCCTGAGTAGCTGGGATTACAGGTGTCTGCCACTGCATCCACCTAATTTTTGTATCTTTAGTAGAGATGGGGTTTCATCATGTTGGCCAGGCTGGTCTTGAACTCCTGACCTCAAGTGATCCATCCACCTCAGCCTCCCAAAGTGCTGGGATTACAGGTGTGAGCCACAGCTCCTAGCAGCCCTAGAGTTCTTGCTGACATTTCAGAGAAAAGGAAAAGTGTGAGGATTGAAAGATAAGAGGGAAAACTGTGATTACTTGTAGATTATATAGTCACCTACAAAGAAAAACCAATAGAATAATTACCAGATAAAAGGCCAACCTATTAATATAAAAATTAGGTTGGGCACAGTGGCTCACGCCTGTAATCCTAGCACTTTGGGAGGCCAAGGTGGGCGGATCACCTGAGGTCAGGAGTTCAAGACCAGCCTGGCCAACATGGTGAAACCCCATCTCCACTAAAAATACAAAAATTAGCTGGGTGTGGTGGCATGCACCTGTAATTCCAGCCAGTCGGGAGGCTGAGGCAGGAGAATCACTTGAACCCAGGAGGCGGAGGTTGCAGTGAGCTGAGATTGCGCTGCTACACTCCAGCCTGGGCAACAGAGCCAGACCCATATCAAAAAAAAAAAAAAAAGAAAGAAAGAGCATTATTGGGACAATTATTGATGAAATTTGAATGAAGTCTGAGGATGACATGGTAGTTGTATATCAGCATCAATGTCCCAACTTTGATGGTTATATTGTGACTATGTAGGAATCTGTCCTTGTTTTTGTTGTTGTTTGAGACAGGGTTTCGTGCTGTCATCCAGGTTGGAGGGCGCAGTGGCACAATCACAGCTCACTGCAGCCTCAACTTCCCAGTTTCAAGCAATCCTCCCACCTCCACATTCCAAGCAGCTGGGACCATAGGCATACCACCATACCCAGCTAATTTTTGTATTTTTTTGTAGAGATGGTGATACGGTTTGGCTCTGTGTACCCACCCAAATCTCATCTTGAATTGTACTCCCATAATTCCCATGTGTTGTGAGAGGGACCCGGTGGGAGATACTTTGAATCATGGGGGTGGTTTCTCCCATACTGTTCTAATGACAGTGAATAAGTCTTGTGAGATCTGATGGTTTTATCAGGGGTTTCCGCTTTTGCATCCATCTCATTTTCTCTTGCCGCCGCCATGTCGGAAGTGCCTTTCACCTCCTGCCATGATTCTGAGGCCTCCCCAGCCATATGAACTACATGTCCAATTAAACCTCTTTTTCTTCCCAGTCTCGGATATGTCTTTATCAGCAGCATAAAAATGGACAAATACAGTAAATTGGTAATAGTATAGTGGGTCGTTGCTGAATGATACCCAAAAATGTGGAAGTGACTTTGGAACTGGGTAACAGGCAGAGGCTGGAACAGTTTGGAGGTCTCAGAAGAAGACAGGAAAATGTAGAAAAGTTTAGAACCTCCTAGAGACTTGTTGAATGGCTTTAACAAAAATGCTGATGGAAATATGAACAATAAGGTTCAGGATGAGGTGGTCTCAGATGGAGATGAGGAACTTGTTGGGAACTGGAGCAAAGGTGACTCTTGCTATGTTTTAGCAAAGAGACTGGTGGCATTTTGCCCCTGCCCCAGAGATTTGTGAAACTTTGAACTTGAGAAAGATGATTTAGGGTATCTGGTGGAAGAAATTTCTAAACGGCAAAGCATTCAAGCGGTGACTTCGGTGCTGTTAAAAGCATTCCATTTTAAAAAAGAAACCATAAAAGTTTGGAAAACTTGCAGCCTGACAATGCGGTAGAAAAGAAAAATCAATTTTTTGAGGAGAAATTCAAGCTGGCTGCAGAAATTTGCATAAGTAACAAGGAGACGAATGTTAATCACCAAGGCAATGGGGAAAATGTCTCCAGGGTATGTCATAGGTCTTCATGGCAGTCCCTCCCATCACAGACCTGGAAGCATAGGAGGAAAAATGGTTTCATAGGCTGGGCCCAGGGTCCCCATGCTGTGTGCAGCCTAGGGACTTGGTGCCTTGTGACCCAGCCACTCCAGCTGTTGCTGAAGGGACTTCGCCCATGGTTTCTGAGGGTGCGAGACCCAAACCTTGGTAGCTTCCATGTGATGTTGAGCCTGAAGATCCACAGAAGTCAAGAATTGGGGTTTAGGAACCTCTGCCTAGGTTTCAGGAGGTGTATGGAAACACCTGGATGTCCAGGCAAAAGTTTGCTGCAGGGATGGGGCCCTCATAGAGAACCCTTTGCTAGGGCAGTGCAGAGGGAAATGTGGGATCATAACTCCCATACAGAGTCCCTACTGGGGCACCACCTAATGGAGCTGTGAGAAGAGGACCATTGTCCTTCAGACCCCAGAATGGTAGATCCACCAACAGCTTGCACCATTTGCCTGGAAAAGCCACAGACACGGCTGGGCGCGGTGGCTCAAGCCTGTAATCCCAGCACTTTGGGAGGCTGAGACAGGCAGATGACGAAGTCAGGAGATCGAGACCATCCTGGCTAACACAGTGAAACCCCATCTCTACTAAAGAATACAAAAAATGAGCCGGGTGAGGTGGCGGGCGCCTGTAGTCCCAGCTACTCAGGAGGCTGAGGCAGGAGAATGGCGTGAACCCAGGAGGCGGAGCTTGCAGTGAGCCAAGATCGCACCACCGCACTCCAGCCTGGGTGACAGAGCGAGACTCCGTCTCAAAAAAAAAAAAAAAACAAAGCCACAGACACTCAATGTCAGCCCATGAAAGCAGCCAGGAGGGGGACTATACCCTGCAAAGCTGCGGGGGCAGAGCTGCTGCTCCCCAAGACTATGGGAACCTACCTCTTGCATCATTGTGAACTGGATGTGAGACATGCAGTCAAAGGAGATCATTTTGGATCTTTAAAATTTGACTGCCCTGCTGGATTTTAGACTTGCATGGGCACTGTAACCCCTTTGTTTTGGCCAATTTCTCCCCTTTGGAACAGCTGTATTTACCCAATACCTGTACCCGCATTGTATCTTAGGAAGTAACTAGCTTGCTTTTGATTTTTCAGGCTCATAGACAGATCTGCCTTGTCTCAGATGAGACTTTGGACTGTGGACTTTTGGGTTAATGCTGAAATGAGTTAAGACTTTGGGGGACTGTTGGGAGGGGATGATTGGTTTTGAAATGTGAAGACATGAGATTTAGAAGGGCCAGGGGCAGAATTATATTGTTTGGCTCTGTGTCCCCACCCAAATCTCATCTTGACTTGTACTCCCATAATTCCCACATGTTGTGGGACCCGGTGGGAGATCATTTGAATCATGGGGGCGGTTTCCCCCATACCGTTCCTGTGGTAGTGAATAAGTCTCACGAGATCTGATGGGTTTATCAGGGGGTTTCTGCTTTTGCATCCTTCTCATTTTCTCTTGCTACCACCATTTAAGAAGTACCTTTAACCTCCCGCCATGATTCTGAGGCCTCCCCAGCCACGTGGAACTGTAAGTCCAGTTAAACCTCTTTTTCTTCCCAGTCTCGGGTATGTCTTTATCAGCAGTGTGAAAATGGACTAATAAAGATGGAGTTTCATCATGTTGCTCAGGTTGGTCTCGAACTCCTGGGCTCAAATGATCCTCCCACCTCTGCTTCGCCAAGTGCTAAAATTATAGGAGTAAGCCACCTTGCCCAGCTCTTGTTGTTTTTTTAAATATTGTACAAAGTATCTAGAGGTGATGGGCCATCACGTTGGCAAATAGTTCAGCGAATAATTCAGGGAAGAAACTCAAATAGCTCAGGGAAAAAAAAAAGTCTTTGTACTACTATTACAACTCTCCTGTGTGTTAAGATTGTTTCAAAATTGAAAGAAAAGAAACCTCTAAGCTTTATATTGAAAGTATGTGGAAATGAAGAGACGCAAAACATCCCTAAGGTGAAAGTTTAAAATTTTTATTAAAGACATAAAAGAAGACATAAGTACATATCAATCCCATACTCATGGTTATGGCAATTTAATGACATAAAGTTGCTGGTTCTCCTTAATTTAATTTACAAACTCACTGCAATCTCAAGCAAAAATTTAGATGCATTTTGTGTTGGAGAAACTCAACAAGCTTGTTCTAAATTAGAATAAAGGTCCACAAAGGGCAGAGTCTGCCAGGTGCAGTGGCTCACACCTGTAATCCCAGCACTTTGGGAGGCCAAGGCTGGAGGATCGTTTGAGACCAGCCTGCACAATGTAATGAGACACTGTCTCTACAGGAAAAAAAAAAAAAAAAAAAGAGTAGAGTCAAGAGGGAGAGATAGCCTTTGTTTGTTTTCTTTTTTTTTCTTTTTCCATGACACAGCCTCAGGAGGTCCTGATGACATGTGCCCCATGGAAGAGATTATCTTGTCAAATATACAAATATATAGAAATAGAAAAATAGATATAAATATAGATAGGTAGATTTGATATATAACAAAGGTGGCACCATAAATCAAGGAAGAAAAGAGCAAACTTTTTAGTAGATGGCATTGGGAAAACTGGCTTTGCGCTGTATACGATAACAAACAAACAAACTGGCTCCCTACCCTTGACCATTACAAAGGTGGATTCCAGAGGAGGATTTAGTTATGAAAGAACTAAATCTGAAAGGTGAAAGCGTACCACAGCCTTGTGATCTAGAGATGGAGAAAATGCCTCTTAAACTAGACCCAAAAAGCACAAACTGTGAGGCAAGAAATGCTGGATTCAATTATATCACATTTTTCTGTCCAGTGAAATGCCCTGTAGACAAAATTAACTGATGGAAAACTGATTTGTAAAAGATAGTTGCAGTATCTAAAGCTGGCAAGGGGATCAATATCCAGAATATACATGGACCTCCGGCAAATCAATGAGAAAAGGAACAAAAAAAAAAAAAGGGGAGAAATGAGCTGAGAATATGAACAGGTGATTCACAGACAGGAAATCCAAATGTTTAACAAGATGAGAAGAGGCTCAGTTGCCTGTACAATCAGAGACACGCAAAGTAGTACAATGGCTGACATTATCCTATGCTCAGCATTTTCCATCTCTCACATTTTTGACAGCCATTTCGCATCCATCAGTCTGGCAAAAATGAGAGAGATGATAATGCTGAGCATTGGTGAGGATTTAGGGAAGCACCCACCATTGTGAATTGCTCTTGGGAAATGTAGACAGTGCAGCCATTCTGGAGAACAATCTGGCTGTATTTAAGTGAACTTAAGCATGCATGTACCCTATGACTCAGAAAGCCCAACATTTAGTTAATGCCTGTAACAATGGTCTCAAATTTTCACTCCATTGCCTTGTCACAGCCTCATGATAGAATTTTCCCACTCCTAGACTTTGAGCTTAATCACGTGACTTGCTTTGGCCAGTAATATGTTAGCAAGTGAGATATGCAGAAGTCTGAAATGTGCTTAGGCAGTTGGGCTTCCCCCAGCACCATGACAACACACCCAGAGTAGCCCACAGCCTCTCCAGCCTAGGTAGGAGGGCCCGCCTGAGAAGTGAGTAAAGACAGAAAGAAGAGGAGAAAAACCATGAAGAGTCATTCCTGCAGCACCATTTGAATGCCTAGGACCAACAGAATAATGCCAGAATTCCTCCAGGACTTTTCATCCATGTGAACAAATACAGTCCTTCATATGCTTAAGCCAGTTTGAGTTGGGCTTCTGTCACTTACAACAGAGTCTTACTAATTCATCCTCCTTACAGTAACTTTCAGCTTCAACCTAATGGAATTATCCATCAATCCTTAAACATTTGGTGTCTCTGTGTCCTTGATCAAATCCAGTTTAACTAGTACTTGTATGAGTGCATACCATATAAAAGATGAAGTGTTCCAATTACAGGGACTATGTGGCACATGTGCTATTCTTTTCCACCTACCTTGCTGATGACCAATATGGCTTACTCAGTTTGATTAGTCCTTTCAAAGAATAAACTTTAAAAACATGGTTGATTTTCATATCTGTTCTTATTTTTGTTATATTCTACTTTCTTTTTTCCCCTTTAGGTTTGATTTCCTATTCTTTTTCAGCTACTTGAGATAGAAGCTTTAATTATTCATTTTCAAATCTTTCTCTTTTCTAATATTTGCATTTTTAAGGCCATGAATTTTCCTCGCTGCACTGCTTTAGCTGCACCCTACAAGTTTGTTTGTTTTAGAGATGGGGTCTCACTCTCTTGCCCACAGTGGAGTGCAGTTGCTATTCACAGGCAAAATCATAGCTCACAACAGCCTTGAACTCCTGGCCTCAAGTGATATTCCTACCTCAGCCTACCAAACAGCTGGGACTACAGGTGTGTGCCACCATAATTTAGCTCAGAATGTTTTCTGATTTCCATTTCAGTTTCTTATTTGAATAGTATAATGTTTAATTTTCAGGCAGTTGGGGATTTTCTTTTTATCTTTTGGTTATTGATTTCTAGTTTAGTCCCTTTGTGGTCAAATAACATAATCTAAATAATTTCAATCTTTTGAAATGTCTTGGGTCTTTTAAAATGACCCAATATATAATTGGTTTTGATAAGTATTGCATGTTCACTTGACAAGATGTGAATTTTGAGTTCTCAGGCCAAATTTATTAAGAGGATGTCTAACTGATCACAGACCTTCTAACATTATATACCAGAAACAACCTTAGAAACCTTCTCAACACAGGGCTCCAGGAAGCCACCATCAATTGATAGAAGTAGGCACTCAATATAGAACCTAGTTTCTGTCTAGTGTAGAGGTTACGGGCCAGATGTCAGAATGCCCAGTGTCAGATGTCCAGCCCTGCCACCTTCTAGCAATATGTCCACGGACAAATTTATCTAACCTCTTTTATCCTCAAGTTCCTTGTCTGAAAAATGCTGCTAATCATAGCTCCTCTGCTGCCTACAGGAATGAGGACTAAATGAGAATAAAGCGCTTAATTCAGGGACTGTCATTTTGTAAGCAAGCTCTAGCCAGAATCCTAGGTCCCTGCATTCCTCCACCCTCTATTCCCCCTTCCACCTAAGTCTGGTCATCCTTCAAGGCCTGAGTAGAATCAATCCCTCCTCTGAGAAGCTGTGGCTACTAAACTTTTTGCCTGTTCTTGTTCAGTTTGGTTGCCTGGCATCTGTGTCCTTTTTTCTAATGTAGAGGAATCTATTTCTCAGAAGTCATTTGGCAGGAGGCAGAAGTGCCTCCCATTGTGGAAGCAAAAATCTCCAGATGTTTGTTTTCCCAGCTTCCCTTGAAGCCTGGGTGTGGTCAGGTGACCGTGGTTCTGCCAATCAGACATTCCCACTGCAGATTTTGCAGGGGCTGAGAAACAGTGTCTAGAGGCAGCAGCAGCTAGGCTGGAAGTGGTTCGCACGTCTGCTGCTAGATGTGGGTCAGGATTGGCAGTACAAGCTGTAGCTTTCGAGCTCTGCTGTTTCTCACTTGACCAGTTCTGTGGGTGCTTTTGACAGCTCCTTGGCCCCGAGGGCTCTGAGCTTGGTTCTCCTGCTTGCCAGTGCCCTGGTACTAACTCAATACCCTTCCAATAAGTTCCCTTGCTGCTTAAATCAATCAGTTTCTGTTGTAAGCAAGACCCCTGCAGTAAGTCCTTTGTCCCCTTCGCTCTCACCTCTAAGGCTCCTACAGCGCCAAGGATCTCCCCACTCCTTGAACCCAGCAAGCCCTGGCTCTGACCATGGTCATGTCATTTTATGGCTCTGTCACATCTCCCCTACTACAGGCTCATAGCCCCCTACCCAAAACTCTAGGGGCCAGAAATGATTCAGAATTCAGAAATTTTCAGATTTTAGAAAGGTGATTTGGTACATATTCTGGGGCCACAACCAGTAATCAACTATATCAATATGTTCACAAACAGTGGGTTTTCATTTTGCATCAAATGAGTTTTGGTGGCAAATTTATGGAAATACTTTCAGTTTTCAGAGAGTTATGAATTTCATGATGGCATCTAGTGAAATGATGAAAAAGAGTGACTTTCAGATCGCAGATAAGGGATTACAGCCCCATAATAAAGATTAATGGCTGGCCGGGTATCATGGCTCATGCTTATAATCCCAGCACTTTGGGAGGTCAAGATGGGCAGATCACTTGAGGTCAGGAGTTCGAGAACAGCCTGGCCAATACAGTGAAACCCCAGCTCTACTAAAAGTACAAAAATTAGCCGGGCATGGTGGCACGCACCTTTGGTCCCAGCTACTCAGGAGGCTGAGGTGGGAGAATTGCTTGAACCCGGGAGGCGGAGGTTGCGGTGAGCCGAGATTGTGCCACTGTACTGCAGCCTGGGTGACAGAGGGAGGCTCTGTCTCCAAAAAAAAAAAAGACTAACAGCCAATACTAGCTAGCATTTACTGAGTACTTACTGTATGCTAGGAATTGTGCCAAGTGTTAATCCTCACCTCCATGCTAAGGTAGATATGATTTTTTAAATTTATTTATTTTTAGACAGAGTCCTGCTCTGTTGCCCAGGCTGGAGTGCAGTGGTGTTATCTCAGCTCACTGCAATCTCCGCCTCCCGGGTTCAAGCAATTCTCCTGCCTCAGCCTCCTGAGTAACTGGGATTACAGGCACCCGCCACCATGCCCAGCTAATTTTTGTATTTTTTGTAGAGACGGGGTTTCACCATGTTGGCCAGGCTGGTCTCGAATTCCTGACCTCGTGATCTGCCCGCCTCAGCCTCCCAAAGTGCTGGGATTACAGGCATAAGCCACCGTGCCCGGCTGGTAGATATGACTTTTATGCCCATTTTATAATTGAGGAAATTGAGCATAGGGCAGACAATTGAACTAAACTTTAAACTTGAACATACGGCAGAAACTATCCGACACTCGGAAGAGTTTATTATTTTAACAGATGGGAAAATGGAGGCTCAGAGAGGTGAATTGACTTTCCCTCTTCACAAAACAAGAAAGCAGCAGGTTACAATTCCGAGCCATCACATAATCTCCCTTTGAAGTAGGGCAACAAGGCGCCCCTGGGCGTCCAGCCCAGCCCACTCCTCCCTACCCCCACTCTGCCTCTCTCTTGCTATCTAGAGCTTCACCTCACCACCCGACCCTTGTCTGTCACAAGTCTGGGTTGCAATGAGCAGGCAAGCAAGGAAGAAAACGCCAGCCCAGAGAAACATTTGCTCCAGCAAGTGAGCAAAGGAGAATGCAAATTCCTTTTCAGGAACTTGCTTCCACAGGCAAATATCTACGCCTGCACTGACTGGTTATAAACATGCTAAACCCCCAGGTGATTTCAATTCATTGAATTCTGGGCTTGGCTCTCTCTGCCTACTTAGTCCTCAAGTGTCTCTAGAGTCGGTGGTTCCCCCAAACTTGGAATTTCACAAATCTGCAGTTTTAAAAAGAAAAGACACAGTGAGTGATATAGAAATGCCACGTAAGGGCATTAAGTAACCACAACTCCCAGAGACCTATCTCCATCCTTTCTAGATATTAAGGGCATTTTAACGCCAGCATAGGAGTACACTTAGCTGTATTAAATCATCATGACACTTGTTCTTTTTTTGTGGCTGACAAATTAAGCCCTCAATTAGCAGCATAGCTATCCTGGTACCCAGCAGATGGCTGACCTCCATTTAAAAGGGAAATTCCTCATGGTAAGAAGCAGTCTCACCCAATCCGTCTCTCCTACCCTAGAACAATTTTAGCTGCCTGTCATAAACACTTTCCAGAGCTAAGTGCCTTCCATAACCTAAGAGGCAGTCACCTATTTTCAGCCTCATTTTACAAGTGAGAAATCTGTGGCTCAGAGAGGTTAAGTAACATGACCAAGGGCACACAGTTAATGAAGTGATAGAGCAAAAATTTAAGCTTGAGTCTGTTTAGCTGCAAAATGACCATTCTGTAATACCTTTCTAAGAAACAGAGATGCAAATAACATAATCTGATAAGCACATACCTTGCTTTAGTGAGAGGACCCTAGGAACAATAGTTGAACAAGCAGAACAAACTGTCAGAACCAGCATCTCGAAGTTTCCAAAGAACTTAGATTTACATGGTGCTTGGGCCCTTGAAACACACATTAGGAATTCTGTGTCAGGCTCTTACCATCCATCCATTGAAAGAAAAGTGCAATGCCTCACCAAGATCTGCTGTTTCTGGCTGTGAATTAATATGGATTTGCAGCAACTTCAATTCTTGCCTCCTCAGAAGAAAAAATTGACTGAGGGGCATAAGGCAGAAGGAAAGACTGAGGCAAGTTTCAGAGCAGAAGTGAAAACTTATTTTTTTTTTTTTGAGATGGAGTCTCGCTCTGTCTCCCAGGCTGGACTGCAGTGGCCGGATCTCAGCTCACTGCAAGCTCCGCCTCCTGGGTTTACGCCATTCTCCTGCCTCAGCCTCCCGAGTAGCTGGGACTACAGGCGCTCGCCACCTCGCCCGGCTAGTTTTTTGTATTTTTAGTAGAGACGGGGTTTCACCGTGTTAGCCAGGATGGTCTCGATCTCCTGACCTCATGATCCGCCTGTCTCGGTCTCCCAAAGTGCTGCGAATACAGGCTTGAGCCACCCCGCCCGGCCGTGAAAACTTATTAAAAAGCTTCAGAGTAGGATGGAAAGGAAGTAAAGTACACTTGGAAGAGGGCCAAGTGGGCAACTTCAGTCAAGTGCTCTGATTCTTCCCTTGGGGTGGGCTGTCCGCATGCTCAGTGACCTGCCAGCACTTGGGAAGGAACATGCGCAGTGTGTTTACTGGCGTTGTACGCATGCGCCTTTGAGGTGTTCTTCCCTTACTAGGTGAATGTGCCTAGCAGGTCATATATCAGTTAAACTCCGCCATTTTGCCTCTTAGTAGGCATGTGTGAGCCCACCTGTCCAACTCCTGAGATCTTATCGGGGAGCTGGTGATCACCAGCTTCAGCTGTTCCTGTTTATTGGAAGACTGCCTTTCCCTGGTGCTGGATGCTGCCAATTATTGTTTTAGAGAGACAGTTAACAACTGCCTGCCCATCACCTGATGGTCACCCGACATTCCTGGTGTGTGGGGGGGGTGGAGGTGAGGGAAGCCCTCCCCTGCTCTGTTCATGTCTGACTATACCTACCACTACCTACCATAACACTACATTTGCTGTCCTACTATACCTACTACTATCTACCATAACACTACCATTTGCTAACATTTCACGACATTTGCTTTCTCTGTATGTATATATATATCAGCACTGGCCAATGTAAATTTCTTTGATGATAAAAATGTTTTGTACCTTCACTGTCCAATACTGTAGCCACTGGCCACATGTAGCTGTTGTACACTTAAAATGTGGCCACTGTAACTGAGGAAGAGAATTTTTTTTTTCTTTTTTGAGATGGAGTCTCGCTCTGTTGCCCAGGCTGGAGTGCAGTGGCGCGATCTCGGCTCACTACAAGCTCCGCCTCCCAGGTTCATGCCATTCTCCTGCCTCAGCCTCCCAAGTAGCTGGGACTACAGGTGCCTGCCACCACGCCCAGCTAATTTTATATATATATATTTTTTAGTATAGACAGGGTTTCACCCTGTTAGCCAGGATGGTCTCGATCTCCTGACCTTATGATCCGCCCACCTCGGCCTCCCAAAGTGCTGGGATTACAGGCATGAGACACCACGCCCGGCCAGGAACAGAATTTTAAATTGTATTTATTTTTAATTAATTTTAAATTAAGCATAAAAAACATGTGGCTAGTGGTGCTGAATTGGACAACACAGCCCATGGAAATATATTCTTGCATTTTGTTGAACCACTTGAAAATAAGTTTCAGACATCATGACACTTCACACTTAAATTTTTATTTCTGGCCGGGCGCGGTGGCTCAAGCCTGTAATCCCAGCACTTTGGGAGGCCGAGACGGGCGGATCACGAGGTCGGGAGATCGAGACCATCCTGGCTAACATGGTGAAACCCCGTCTCTACTAAAAAATACAAAAAACTAGCCGGGCGAGGTGGCGGGCGCCTGTAGTCCCAGCTACTGGGGAGGCTGAGGCAGGAGAATGGCGTAAACCCGGGAGGCGGAGCTTGCAGTGAGCTGAGATCCGGCCACTGCACTCCAGCCTGGGCGGCAGAGCGAGACTCCGTCTCCAAAAAAAAAAAAAAAATTTTTATTTCTTCAGAATAAGGACATTTTTCCTATGTAACCAGGGTACTCTTGTCAGAAGCGTTTGAACCAGAGCAACTCTGTCTTGAATAGGGGCTAGGGAAAAGAAGGCTGAGACTGACTGGGCTGCATTCCCAGGAGGTTAGGCATTCTTAGTCACAGGATGAAATTGGAAGTCAGCACAAGATACAGATCATTAAAGACCTTGCTGATAAAACAGGATGCAGTAGGCTGGGCGCGGTGGCTCATGCTGTAATCCCAGCACTTTGGGAGGCTGAGGTGGATGGATCACTTGCGGTCAGGAGTTCTAGACCATCCTGGCCAACATGGTGAAGCCCCATCTCTACTAAAAATACAAAAATTAGCCGGGTGTGAGGGTGAACAGCTGTAATCCCAGCTACTCAGGTGCCTGAGGCAGGAGAATCACTTGAATGCGGGAGGCGGAGGTTGCAGTGAGCTGAGATTGCCCCACTGCACACCAGCCTGGGTGACAGGTGAGACTCTGTCTCAAAAAAAAAAAAAAAAAAAAGAACCAAACAAAAAAAAAGAAACAAAAAACGGCTGGGCATGGTGGCTCACGCCTGTAATCCCAGCACTTTGGGAGGCTAAGGTGGGTGGATCACCTGAGGTCAGGAGTTCAAGAGCAGCCTGGGCAACATGGTGAAACCCCATCTCTACTAAAGATACAAAAATTAGCTGGGCATGATGACGAGTGCCTGTAGCTACTTGGGAGGCTGAGGTGGGAAAATCACTTGAACCGTTGCAGTGAGCTGAAATCGTGCCACTGCACTCCAGCCTAGGTGAAAGACGAAGACTTTGTCTCAAAAACAAAACATGATGCAGTAAAGAAGCTGACCAAAACTAAGATGGCCATGCAAATTACCTCTGGTCATCCTCACTGTTCATTATAAGCTAATTATAATGTATTAGCATGCTAAAAGACACTCCCACAAGCGTCATGACAGTTTACAAATGCCATGGCAATGTCTGGAAATTACTCTATATGATCTAAAAAGGGGAGGAACCCTCAGTTCCCAGAATTGCCCACCCCTTTTGTGAGAAACTCATGAATCATCCACCCCTCATTTAGCATATAATCAAGAAATTACTATAAGTATGATCAGTTGACTAGCCCATGCCACTGCTCTGTCTATGGAGTAGCCATTCTTTATTCCTTTACTTTCTTAATAAACTTGCTTTCTCTTTACTCTATGAACTTGTCCCAAATTATTTATTTACTTATTTTTTTTTGAGAGACAGAGTCTCACTCTGTCACCCAGGCTGGAGTGCAGTGGTGCGATCTCGGCTCACCGCAACCTCCACCTCCCAGGTTCAAGTGATTCTCCTGCCTCAGCTTCCCAAGTAGCTGGGACTACAGGTGCGTGCCACCACGTCTAGCTCATTTTTGTATTTTTTAGTAGAGATGGGGTCTCACTATATGTTGGCCAGGCTGGTCTCAAACTCCTGACCTCAAGTGATCCACCTGCCTCGGCCTCCCAAAGTGCTGGGATTATAAGCATGAGCCACCGTGCCTGGCCCTGAATTCTTTCTTGGACGAGGTCCAACAATCCTCTTTTGGGGTCTGGATCCGGACGCCTTTCTGGTAACATCTTCTTCACTACCACAAAGGGAGTATACTGAGGAGACCCCCAACTCAAAGGAAAGAGACTGAATCACGGATTGCCCGACTTTGGGTAAGTGGTGGGGTACATTTTACCCGGGTAAAGGATGGAATTGAGTTAGAGGCCCAACTTAGGAGAGTTAGTTTTTCCTGAGACAGACAGGGTTAAAGGCCCCTCTTAATAAAAGGCAAGGATGCTTGACCGAACTTGGGTTCAAGGCCCAACTTAGGAAGGTAAGAGTCCTTCCTAATATTTAGGTTAGAGTCTTCCCTCAGTAAACTCCCTCTTGGTTAAAAACTGGTTTTGGGCTGGGCGCGGTGGCTCATGCTGTAATCCTAGCTCTTAGGGAGGGACAGGCAGGGAGACAGCTTGAGCCCAGGAGTTCAAGACCTGCCTGGATAATATATTGAGACCCCGTTCTCCACAAAAAGGAAAAAAAAAAGAAGGATTTGGCATTATGGGATGTTAACCTATCTTTGAATTAATCTGCCTTGCGCTGCTTGCTGATGGCTATGGGTGACAGGATTAGACATGTACAGGACCATGGGACATAGGAGCTTTTTCCTCCCCCAAAAGAGGGCAACTTGAGAGCTGATGGGTCTGCTGGATAAGATCCCTTCATGACTGACAAGCAGCTGCCTGAACTTTTGAGTCAGTGTCGCTGCAATGGGTGGGTCTTTCTCCCACCCGCCTGAGCTCCTGGCCTTCCCCACCTCATCGCAGGCAATGCTTTTCTCTCTCTCTCATTCTCTCCTTTCCCTTTCCTATCTTTTCTGTTATACAGGGCGACCATCTTGCCCAGAGACCAAATGTTGAAACTGCTGGTCAGAGGTCATTCCACCCCACTTTGAATAAAGATAATATGACCCAAACAGGGGCAAGTTTGAGCCTTACCAGTTCAATACTGGGTGCTAAGCAGAGTAGTTAATATGTATGTTTTGTCTCACATATTTTGTTCTGGCTGGATGGAAAATGTTAATTTGGTTATCCCATGCAATCCCTTGAACGGCATCTTACAAAATTGAGAGGCTTTTGCCTGTGGTTCCATGGAAAGGAAAAAGATGATTTTCCTTGGTGTTGCAGCTTGGCCCCCAGGGCTATGGTGCGGCAAGCAGGGTCACTAAGGTCACTCAGGGAAAGGGAACCCAGAAACCTGGCATGCAGGCAAAAGGGTAAGAATTTCTTACTGGTCAGGCTTGTGCGCTCTCTCTGTGCAAACTGGTTGTAGGAATCGTAAAAATCACTGTCTCCTCTGCAGTTTTGATTAATGAGAAAAAGGATTTGTGAGGCTAGTCTTAAACCATAGTGAATCAGGTGTACTTTGTGCTATGAATTTGTCTTTCTATATCGTTCTGTCATAAAGAGGGGTACCTTATGATGGAACATGGGCTTAGAACCCCATAAGCCTGCTGTTCAGATGGAACATGGGCTTAGAACCCCATAAGCCTGCTGTTCAAACCAGCCCGGCAAACTGGTCAGTTACAAACTTTGCTGCAGGTCCCTGAAGCAAACAAAAAAAAACTGGATGAGGTTTGTATTAGTCCATTTTCACACTGCCATAAAGAAATACCTGAGACCGGATAAATTATAAAGGAAAGAGGTTTAATTGACTTACAGTTCCACATGACTGGGGAGGGCTCAGGAAACTTACAATCAGGGTGGAAGGCAAAGGAAAAGCAAGGCACCTTCTTCATAAGGCAGCAGGAGAGAGAGAAGAGCAAAGGAGAAACTTCCAAATACTAATAAAACCATCAGATCTCGTGAGAACTCACTCACTATCACGAGAAAAGCATGGGGGAAACAGCCCCCATGATCCAATCACCTCCCTCCCTCAACACATGAGGATTACACGTCCCTCCCTTCACATGTGGGGATTACAATTTTTTTTTTTTTTTTTTTTTTTTGAGACGGAGTCTGGCTCTGTTGCCCGGGCTGGAGTGCAGTGGCTGGATCTCAGCTCACTGCAAGCGCTGCCTCCCAGGTTTACGCCATTCTCCTGCCTCAGCCTCCCGAGTAGCTGGGACTACAGGCGCCCGCCACCTTGCCGGGCTAGTTTTTTGTATTTTTTAGTAGAGACGGGGTTTCACCGTGTTAGCCAGGATGGTCTTGATCTCCTGACCTCGTGATCCGCCCGTCTCGGCCTCCCAAAGTGCTGGGATTACAGGCTTGAGCCACCGCGCCCGGCCAAGGGGATTACAATTTGAGATGAGATTTTGGTAGGGACATGGAGTCAAACAATATCAAGGTTTCCCTCTGGTCTTGTTTGATGTCTTTGGGAGCTTGACCTTATACCACATGGCGGTACTTTCTCTTGGTTTCCACCATCCAGGGAACAGGAGTTTTGGGATTCATGTCATAGTTAGCCTTAAAAATTATCTTGAGGCTGGGTGTGGTGGCTCATGCCTGTAATCCCAGCACTTTGGGAGCCCGAGGTGGGCTTATCACCTGAGGTCAGGAGTTCACAACTAGCCTGGCCAACATGACGAAACCCCATCTCTACTAAAAATACAAAAATTAGCTGGGCATGTTGGCACGTGCCTGTAATCTCAGCTATTTGGGAGGCTGAGGCAGGAGAATCTCTTGATCTCCAGAGGCAGAGGTTGCAGTGAGCCAAGATTGAGCCACTGCGCTCCAGCCTGGGTGACAGAGTGAGACTTCATCTCAAAAAAAAAGAAAAAAAAATTATCTTGAGCAGTTAAAAGCCATTGCAAGCTCAAAATTGACTGCTCTAGGCTCCTTCTGGGAACAGCAATGGACACTGCCCAGTGGTGTAGCTCAGTAGCTAAGGCTTTGTCTTTTCACCATGGTGGCCCAGGTTTAATTTTTGGCCTAGGAAATGAGTTATTTCTGTCATGTGGCCTTTGCCATTCATTGAGTCTCTTTCCCTCCATGAACAACTTCCGACTTCCCTTCTTGAATCTTCCTTTCTCTGAGCACCTGAAGTGCTATGAGGTTACCTTTAGTAAAGTTCGAAAGCCAGAAA
This sequence comes from Macaca mulatta, assembly GCF_049350105.2. NCBI lineage: Eukaryota > Metazoa > Chordata > Mammalia > Primates > Cercopithecidae > Macaca > Macaca mulatta. The sequence continues at coordinate 219,547,099 of NC_133406.1, read as the reverse complement.
TATTGGCCATTTGGCCAGGCTACAGTCGGGTAATAAGAGATTTTAAAAGATTTCTTTTTTAAAGAGTGCTATGGTTAAAATCAGCTTAGTTAAAAGCAGATATTCAAGTTATAAGTATATTTAAAAGATCTTTATATTTTTTTTCTCTTTTGGATCTTATTTTTCTAAAGAAAAAAATTGTTTTCTCCTTAGTTGACTGAATTGTTTTTCTCCCTTTTGTCTTCTTGCCTGTCCACATGAGAGGACCTAAGATAATTTCTTTCTTTTTCTTTTTTTTTTGAAGACAGAGTCTTGCTCTGTCACCCAGGCTGGAGTGCAATGGTGCAATCTTGGCTCACTGCAACCTCTACCTCCTGAGGTTCAAGAGATTCTCCCACCTCAGCCTCCCGAGTAGCTGGGATTACAGGCGCCCGCCACCACGCCCAGCTAATTTTTGTATTTTTTTAAATAGAGACAGAGTTTCACCATGTTGGCCAGGTTGGTCTCAAACTCCTGACCTTGTGATCCGCCTGCCTCGGCCTCCCAAAGTGCTGAGATTACAGGCGTGAGCCTCCGCGCCCGGCCAAAAGGACCTGAGATAATTTCTAACAGACTGTGACTCCTTGGGAAGAACGGAGGAGATGCCACAGATACTGTTTTGGGAAAAACCTCTATTTTCCTCCTGAAACCCCAGGAATTAGAACTGAATATATTGATCCCTCTGGAAATCTAAGGCTCTGTTCTGTTTTGCATTGTATTATCTGACGTTTCTTACTTTGGGTGGTATCAGAAATTACTTCACATTATGAGAGAGCTTTGGTGTGTAATAACTAGGTGGAGGATATACTTTTGGGCATTGCTAATGGCAATTAAGGGAGGATTCTCAGCTCTTCACATGTTTGGATCAGAGAAGCATGCTCTTGGCCGCCTAGAAGGTATGGATATGTCCCCACTGCCACTGAGAGATAAGACTCTGTTGGGAGATGGGCTGATTCCCTCCTTTTTGGGGATCCAGGATCTGGTGTAAAAATGAGACCCTTAATTTGGGGGGAATCTGTTTTGCCTTCCAGCTGTATGGGCTTATTAGGTCCTAGAAATTAGCTAGGTGTGGTGGCTCACGCCTGTAATCCCAGCACTTTAGGAGGCCGAGGTGGGTTGATCACATGAGACCAGGAGTTCGAGACCAGCCTGGCCAACATGACGAAACCCCGTCTCTACTAAAAATACAAAAATTAGCTAGATGTGGTGGTGCATGCCTGTAATCCCAACTACTTGGGAAACTGAGACATGACAATCACTTGAACCTGGGAGGCAGAGGTTGCAGTGAACTGATATTGCACCACTGTACTCTAGCCTGAGTGACAGAGTGAGACCCTGTCTCAAAAATATGTAAATAATTTTTTTAAAAAAGAAAGAAACTACATGCTCTAAAAAGAAACTTAAAAACTGGCAAATGAAAAATCTTACAACTACTGGATCTTCTGTGTATTTTTATGTGTTGTGTGTGTGATGTTTATATAAGAAAGAGCTCTGATTAATTGGTTTAAAAACAATAAGCCCTTAAATATTTTGTCAGAAAAATAAAAACTGCAATGCTTTTCAGTTCATGTGACTTTAATAAGCTTTGGGAAATAAAGACAGTTTTAAAGATTATTGGTAAAATAAAAATGTCTTCAAAATTTAGATATTTGGTCTAAATTAGGCAGGCCAGCTATTAGGTTTGCTAAATGCTTTAACGTCATAAACTGCTTCTTTGACTTTTGAAAATCTTTCCACTGACCTGCTTTTAAGTCATTAAAATCTGGGGACAGGTGGAGTTAGTCATGGCCTGCATCTGGAAAGAGTTAGACCTCATCTGCGTTTCTGTCTGGTGTCTTAGGTTCTACTCCTGGTACATAATTAGAATCACTTACCAGATTTTTCAGCAAAAATAAAGGTTGCTAAGAGTTAACATTATTGTAACATGTAATTGAGACTACTGAAGAAACACTTCTACTTGCAAGGTGTGTAAGAAAAGTGAAATGTAAGGCCAGGCCTGGTGCCTCACGCCTGTCATCCCAGCACTTTGGGAGGCGGAGGCGAGTGGATCACCTGAGGTCAGGAGTTCGAGACCAGCCTGGCCAACATGGCAAAACCACGTCTCTACTAAAAATACAAAAATTAGTCGGGTGTGGTGGTGCGCTGCTTAGTCCCAGCTACTGGGGAGGCTGAGGCAGGAGAATCGCTTGAACCCGGGAGGCAGAAGTTGCAGTGAACCGAGATCGTGCCATTACACTCCAGCCTTGGCAACAGAGTGAGACTCCGTTTGAAAAAAAAAAAAGAAAAGTGAAATATGTTTTTGGTAAAAGATTATAAGAAGGCATAGGAATGTGAGTGCTTTCTTTTTGGCCTAGTTTATAGGGTTAAAGGATTGTTTTAAGTTAGATAGGATAAAGCTGAAGGTTTGAGCAAGTTGCATAAGATTTGTGAAAAATTAATCTTGTAAAAGAAATTCTGCGTAGAAAGTAAAAAGTTTCCTCTTCAAAGTTTCTCTTCTGGTTAAAAAATAAATCATAAGTGTTAGAAAGAATATTTCTTTTAAAAACTAACTTCTTTCAAGCCTCCTTGCTTTGTGTTAATAACTCTTTGTTAAGCCCTATTCTATGTAGCTGTTAAATATTTTTTAAAAAATACATTCGATGTACTTTAACCAAACCATTTATGCTAAACGTGCCCACACGCATGTTCCAACTTGCAGCTTATGCCTCTTCCTTATTTAAAAATATTATTACTTTTCTAAGTCCTTTGGCAAACAACTTCCTCTTTTCCTTTGTTCTCTATTGCCTTTACCTATTTTAAAAAGTTTTAAATTATTAGCCAGTCAGGTTTTAGTTTAAATTGTAAGGTCTAGCTCCAGTCAATGAAGACAAAACACAGTAGCAAAAACAAGCTGCTTAAAAAATAAAGAGTGCTGGCCGGGCTCGGTGGCTCATGCCTGTAATCCCAGCACTTTGGGAGGCCGGGGTGGGCAGATCACCTGAGGTCGGGAGTTCGAGACCAGCCTGACCAATATGGAGAAACCCCATCTCTACTAAAAAAATTAGCCGGGTGTGGTGGCACATGCCTGTAATCCCAGCTACTAGGGAGGCTGAGGCAGAGAATCGCTTGAAGTTCAACCTCCGGGAGGCGGAGGTTGCGGTGAGCCGAGATCGCACCATTGCACTCCAGCCTGGGCAAGAAGAGCAAAACTCCATCTCAAAAAAATAAAAAATAAAAAAAAATAAACATTGCTTCCCTCCTTTGTTCAGGTGTGCTCTCGTCATTGTTCCATCTGCAAAAAACACCCTTTCTGCAAAAAGTAAAATTACCTTGCTAAAAAAACTTTTTTGTCTAAATGCTAATTTTTCCTTACAGTACCAAGAAACAAGCATTTTACATATAACATTCTGTGTGTAAACATATTGGCTGAAATTAAAGTTTTTCCATAAATTGAACATTGGAATAAAAGCACAACAGGGTTTTCTATTTTTTCTTTTTCTTTTTCTTTTTTTTTTTTTTTTTGAGCCAGACTCTCTGTTGCCCAGGCTGGAGTGCAGTGGTGTGATCTCAACTCACTGCAACCTTCACCTCCTGGTTCAAGTGATTCTCTTGCCTCCGCCTCCCAAGTAGCTGGGACTACAGGTGCGCACCACTCCGCCCGGCTATTTTTTTTTTTTTTTTTTTTGTATTTTTAGTAGAGATGGGGTTTCACCATGTTGGTCAGGCTGGTCTCAAACTCCTGACCTCTGATGATCTACCCACCTTGGCCTCCCAAAGTGCTGGGATTACAGGTATGAGCCACCAGGCTTGGCCATGAACAAGATTTGTATGTAATATTAAAGGATAATGAAGATTTTTGTTTGCCTTTTGAATAAACCACAGGAAAAAGAAAGGAAAGACAAGAGATAGATTGTTTGGAAAGCTAAGTCTTCCCTCTATCAATAAGTAAAGTTTTATGCCTTTTAAAAATTTTTGAGTTATTTTTGGCTAAATGAATAACTTAGGGTGACCTAGAATTCTATTTTATAATAGCAAGTATTTTAAACCTTTGATATTTGACAAACTTTCCAAAATCAAATTATAAATTTTATATTTTTCTGACTTAATTAATGTTTTAGATATTAGGTCCCCTAAAGTCCAAAAATGATATATTTGACTTATTTGTATAAAAAAATCACCCAGAAGCAGAGTCGGAAGGGGAGTTGGTCAGGTTATCCCCAGGGGGTGGAGAAGAGGAGGCCCAGGAAGAGGGGGTAAAAAGAAGGTGGAGGATCCTGACTACCACTGAATCCAATACTGCTTCTCCTAGACCTGAGGCATAAAAAGAGAAGGGTGTGAAGGCCGGGCGCGGTGGCTCAAGCCTGTAATCCCAGCACTTTGGGAGGCCGAGACGGGCGGATCACGAGGTCAGGAGATCAAGACCATCCCAACATGGGCTAACATGGTGAAACCCTGTCTCCACTAAAAAATACAAAAAACTAGCCGGGCGAGGTGGCGGGCGCCTGTAGTCCCAGCTACTCGGGAGGCTGAGTCAGGAGAATGGCGTGAACCCGGGAGGCGGAGCTTGCAGTGAGCTGAGATCCGGCCACTGCACTCCAGCCTGGGCGACAGAGCGAGACTCCATCTCAAAAAAAAAAAAAAAAAAAAAAAAAAAAAAAAAAAAAAGAGAAGGGTGTCTCATCCCCCTTCCTCCTCTCCTCCCTCTCCTGAGCCTTAGCCATGGCCGAGGCAGGCGCTGGGCTGAGCGAGACTGTCACTGAGACAACGGTTACCGTGACAACCGAGCCCGAGAACCGCAGCTTTACCATCAAACTTCGGAAACGGAAACCAGAGAAAAAGGTGGAATGGACAAGTGACACTGTGGACAATGAGCGCATGCGCCGCCGCTCATCAAAATGCTGTTGTATTTATGAAAAACCCCGGGGCTTTTGGCGACAGCTCCACGGAAAGTGATGAGGAGGAAGAAGAGGGCTGTGGTCATACACACTGTGTACGTGGCCACCGCAAAGGATGGCGTCGTGCAACCCTGGGACCGACCCCCACCACGCCTTCCCGGCCTCCTGACCCTTCCCAGCCCCCAGCAGGGCCAATGCAGCGCTAAATTCCTCTTTCCCCCACCCTTCCTGAATGTATCCATGTGCTTTCTTCTCCAGTACCCTCCTTCTCTCTCTTCTGCCTGATAGAGGGAAGAGGAAGAGGAGGGTAGACAGAGATCCTGGAATTCTGACTTGCTGCTATTTCAGAACCCAGACTCCTGAGTTCCCCCAGTTCTCATTTTTCCTCCCAATACCCACCCTACTCTCTCGAGGGATCTAGGCACCTTGATCCCAGCCTCTTCCTTTTGTTCTCGCTGTCAAACTGCCTGTCCTGGGATCTGGTTATCTTGGCCGTGCACTCTCAACTTGAGTAGCAAACACCGAAATTGGGTTTTCAACAGTCCCAGCTTTCACTGCCAGGGTCCCAGTCAGATTCCAGAAATTCTCACCCTGACTGTGCTTGCTAATACTGGTTTAGAGCTATCCCACTAAAATATTTAATCCTAATTCTTAGTCCTTGCCTGTGGGATATGGGGTCCTACAGGAGACCTCAGGGCTCCCAGCCCTTCTCCTGCTAACTCTCCTCATGCCCTCAAGAGGAGTTAGAAGAGAGTTCCTTGTCATTCTCACCTCTAATGGAAGATGGAACAAGAAATAATCATATTCGTTCTTCGCACCCTTCTCCTGTGATCTAGGATTTCTGACAAAGCTGGCTTGAAACTCGTCACTTAGAGCCAACTATCTCCTCAGCCTTTTGTTTTTCAGCTTCAGAGACAGATTTAGTATAGTCCCAAGGACCTGGGTCCCTGGGAGAGGAAGGAAAAGGGAAGGAGCAAAGAGATGAGGGTATGTCCCCTACACTACACACTTACCTCTTAATTCCTAGGCTTTGATTTCTCTGCCAGCCCAGATGTTCAGTTCTCTTGGCCCTCCCTACCCCTTTGCTGGGATCTGGTTGTCATTTTCTTTTACCAGTTCTTTTGCCATACACAGTTGTAGAGACCAGTCAAATCCACACCACCACTGAGATCTCATTCATTGCCACAGATGCACAAAATAAATAACCCAAAATCACATGCACAAAAAGTCATACAGGAAACACTGTCAAATATGAAATGGTGTTTGGCTTTCTTTGGGTTATATTTGTATAAATATGTTATTGGTATGTGTTCCAAAATTATGGGAAGCGCCTATGTTATTAATAGTTATAATTGTTATGTAAAATCATTGAAAGCCATAGAAGTAACCACAATTCCTAGTCAAATGTAACTTTAACAATGGCTGTCCTAAGACTTTTTGTCATCCACAGACAATTGTTGTCTTGTTTTAATCCTCTTCGAAAGGTGGTTTATAATCAGCTATAGGTCTTTGACAGGTGCTCTTTTTTTTTTTTTGAGACAGAGTCTCACTCTGTCGCCCAGGCTGGAGTGCAGTGGCGAGATCTCCACTCACTGCAAGCTCCGCCTCCCGGGTTCACGCCATTCTCCTGCCTCAGCCTCCCGAGTAGCTGGGACTACAGGTGCCCGCCACCGCGCCCGGCTAATTTTTGTATTTTTAGTAGAGACGGGGTTTCACTGTGTTAGCCAGGATGGTCTTGATCTCCTGACCTCGTGATCCGCCCATCTCGGCCTCCCAAAGTGCTGGGATTACAGACGTGAGCCCCCGCGCCCAGCCTTGACGGATGCTCTTAAAGGCAGGTTTCTGATAACTTTGGAGATTGTGACATTAGAATAGAGGAAAAACTTCCAGGACTGTCATAGCTGAAATGTTTATGAATATCAAGCAGAACAGGTGTTAATTGCATGGACTGAACTAATAACAGAAGACTGAAATAATCCTTTTATGACTTTTTGCTTAAAATGTTGCTGATCTTTTGTTTTGTTTTTCAGAGGCAAGATAACTTTTAAGCTATTTACATTTTTTTTTTTTTTTTTTTTGAGACAGAATCTCGCTCTGTTGCCCAGGCTGGAGTACAGTGGCGCAATTTCAGCTCACCACGACCTCCACCTCCTGGGTTCAAGCAATTCTTGTGCATCAGACTCCTGAGTAGCTGGGACTACAGGTGCACACCACCACACCCAGCTAATTTTGTATATTGTTAGTAGAGACGGGGTTTTGCCATGTTGACCAGGCTGATCTCAAACTCCTGACCTCATGTGATCTGTCCACCTCAGCTTCCCAAAGTGTTGGGATTACAGGCATGAGCCACCGCGCCTGGCCTATTTACAGTCTTTGATAATTGAGTGAAGTATACTCCTATAAACAAAAGTTGGGGCATATTCGTTTCTCTCTACCTTATTTATCCAGAATTTGGAAACCCTTTGTGAGTATTTTTAACTTATGGCAATATAGTTATTTGCATAAGTGCAGTAAGCATCTGTCTTCATTTGTGACAGGACACAATTGGAGAAACTGGTAATTTTACCAAGGCTTTGACTGGAATGGCATGCTTTTCTTTAAGGAATCAAAACTTACATATAGAGCCAATAACAGGCCCTTGGGAAAACTGGCTTTATACCTTGTCTACACAGCCCCTCTACAGGGTTCCTGACCTGTGGTAAGTAAAGAATGTCACTTTCTGACAGGCCCAGGAGCCCCAAGTTATATTGGGACCTCAAGAGGAGAGAAGTTTACCCAACTCATACAGGTATTTGACAGTAATAACCCATGGCTTGGCTTGACTTTAAAAAAAAAAGTCTTATCCAAGATTCCTTATGGAGCCAAGTTCCATCAAAGTCAATTTAAAAAGGAGTCTACATGGCAAATAATTATTCTTGTTGCACTTTATACAAATAATCAGGCCAAGTATAATAAGACTAATGCTTATTTTGCAAACAAATCAGTCTTACAATGATTTGTCTTTAGTAAAAATGAGGGCTGGAGAGAGAAAAATTGTTTCAAGAACTATGGTACACTTGTTATTAAGTTCTAGTCCCGTCAGTTGTTTTTGAGTTTTTTTCTACAATTTAGACTGACCCTGCTTGTTCCTGTGAACCAACCAATGATCTCTGGCTACAGCTAAGAAGAAACAAGAGGGATGGCTAATGTAAAAATCTAGACCAGTATTCTATTTCTGGGCACATATTGGAATCAGCTAGCAACCTTATGTCAGCTTGGTTCCAACAGTTGCCTGGTTCATGGGAAACCTTCTTAATTTACTTTACCTGGGATAATTTAACTTATTTTGCTTTACTGTTGTGGAATACATTGCCATTGTACTCTTTGTGTAGGAATGCAGGATAAGCTTACTCAATGATTTCTGAAATTGAACACTTATTAATCTTCCAGATACCACCTTTTGTCAGAACTCAGAGTTATGAGTAGCCCTCACCATACAGATGATTTCTGACTGAACTCCTCTCTACCCTAAATACAAGAGACCCTAATAGTTAGGCAGGAATATCATCTCCCCTATCCAGCCTGAAGAAGTCACAGAAGATTGATCTTTGTCCCTCTATAACCCTTAGGATTTAGGGGAACCTTATAAAAGGGAGGGGAAAATATGTCAGAGGCATTTGAACCAGAGCAATTCCATCTTGAACAGGGGGTAGGTAAAATAAGGCTGAGACCAGGCTGGGTGCGGTGGCTCAGGGCTGTAATCTCAACACTTTGGGAGACTGAGGCAGGTGGATCATGAGGTCAGGAGTTCGAGACCAGCCTGACTAACATGGTGAAACCCTGTCTCTACTAAAAATTAGCCAGGCATGGTGGTACACACCTGTAATCCCTGCTACTCAGGAGGCTGAGGCAGGAGAATCGCTTGAACCCGGGAGGTGGAGGTTGCAGTGAGATGAGATCGTGCCATTGCACTCCAGCCTGTCCTGGGATCAAACTGCCTGGGTGACAGAGCAAGACTCCGTCTCTAAATAAATAAGTGAATAAATAAATAAATAAAGCTGAGATCTACTGGGCTACATTCCAAGGAGGTTAGGCATTCTTAGTCACAGAATGACATAGCAGGTCAGCACAAGATATAAGTCACAAAGACCCTGTTGATAAAACAGGATGCAGTAAAGAAGCCAGCCAAAACGCACCAAAACCAAGATGGCGATGAAAGCGACCTCTGGTCATCCTCGCTGCTCATTATACGTGAATATAATACATTAGCATGCTAAAAGACACGGCAACAGTGCCATGACAGTTTACACATGCCATGGCAACATCTGGAAGTTACCCTATATGGTCCTCAAAGGGGAGGAATCCTCATTTCTGGGAATTGCCTGCCTCTTTCGTGGAAAACTCATGAATAATTTATCCCTCGTTTAGCATATAATCAAGAAATAACTATAAGTATAATCAGTTGAGCAGCCCATTCCGCTGCTCTGCCTATGGAATAGACATTCTTTTATTCCTTTACTTTCTTAATAAACTTGCTTTCACTTTATGAACTCACCCTGAATTCTTTCTTGTGTGAGGTCCAAGAACCCTCTCTTGGGGTTTAGATTGGGACCTCTTTCTGGTAACATTGTTATCACACTCAAGAATTTTTTATAACAAATATATTTAAATAGAATTCACATCTCATACAATTCACCCATTTAAAGAATATAATTCTATGCTTTTAGCATACCCAGCGTTATGAAATGATCAGCACTATCAATTTCAGAATATTTTTATCACCCTAAAAAGAAGCGTGTACCCGTTAACAGTCACTCCCCATTTTTCCTTCAAACCTCTTCTCTTGCTCCTTACCCCCCACCCCAGCACTAGGCAGCTACCAATCGACGTTCTGTCTCTGTGGATTTGCCTATTCTGGACATTTCAAAAAAATGGAATTATACAATATGTGATCCTTTGTAGCTGGCTTCTTTCAGTTTGCATAATGTTTCCAAGATCTGCCCATTTTGTAGCACGTATCAATACTTCTTTTCTTTTTTGAATTGAGGTAAAAGTCACATAACGTTCACCATTTCAATAATTTTAAAGTGTACAGTTCAGTGGCTTCCAGTATATTCACAATGTTGGGCAACTGTCTTATCCTATTCCTGCTGTTGCAACAAAATATCTCAGACTGGGTAATTTATAAACAACAGAAATTTATTTCTCACAGTTCTGGAGGCGTCAGAAGATTTGGTGTCTGATGAGGGCCTACTAATCGTAGATGGTGCCTTCTCTGTGCCTTCACATGGCAGAAGGGTGCTAACCAGCTCCTTCTGACCTCTTTTATTTTTTAATTAATTAATTTTTTTTTTTTTGAGTCAGGGTCTCATTCTGTCACCCAGACTAAAGTGCAGTGGCAAGATCAAGGCTCACTACAGCCTCAACATCCCGGGGCTCAGGTGATCCTCCCATCTCAGCCTCCCGAGTAGCTGGGACTACAGGCACGCACAACCATGCCTGGGTAGTTTTTGTATTCTTTTTTTTTTTTTTTTTTTGAGACGGAGTCTTGCTCTGTTGCCCAGGCTGGACTGCAGTGGCCGGATTCCAGCTCACTGCAAGCTCCGCCTCCCGGGTTTACGCCATTCTCCTGCCTCAGCCTCCCGAGCAGCTGGGACTACAGGCGCCCGCCACCTCGCCCGGCTAGATTTTTGTATTTTTTAGTAGAGACGGGGTTTCACCGTGTTAGCCAGGATGGTCTCGATCTCCTGACCTCGTGATCCGCCCGTCTCGGCCTCCCAAAGTGCTGGGATTACAGGCTTGAGCCACCGCGCCCGGCCTTGTATTCTTTATAGAGACAGGTTTTCACCATGTTGCCCAGCCTGGTTTTGAACTCCTAGGCTCAAGTAACCTACCTGCCTTGGTCTTCCAAAATGCTAGGATTACAGGCATGAGCTACTGCACCCAGCCTTCTGACCTCTTTTATAATGGCACTAACCCCATCTTATGACCTTGTCACCTGCTAAAGGCCCCACCTCTTAATACTATGCCATTGGGTATTAGGTTCCAACATATAAATTTGGGGGGCACACCAACATTCAGACCACAGGATTTTCCCCTGGCTCCCCAAATTCATGGTCTTCTCCATGCAAAATTCCATCTCAGTAGCTCCCAAGATCTTGTTCTAGCAACGACTCAAAAGTCTTCAGTCCAGAATCTCATCTAAATCAGATATAAGTGACTCAAAAGTGTGATTAAGGCCAGGTGCGGTGGCTTACGCCTATAATCCCAGCACTTCGGAAGGCTGAGGTGGGGGGATCAATTGAGGCCAGGCATTTGAGACCAGCCTGGCCAACATGACAAAACCCCATCTCTACTAAAAATACAAAAGTTAGCCAGGCATGGTGGTGCATGCCTGTAGTCCCAGCTACTCTGAGGCAAAAGAATCGCTTGAACCCAGAAGACGGAAGTTGCAGTGAGCTGAGATCACGCCACTGCACTCCAGCCTGGGCAACAGAGCAAGACTCTGTCTCAAAAAAAAAAAAAAAAAAAAAAAAAATGGCCAGGCGCGGTGGCTAACGCCTATAATCCCAGCACTTTGAGAGCCTGAGATGGGTGGATCACAAGGTCAGGAGTTCAAGATCAGCCTGGCCAAGATGGTGAAACTCTCTGTCTACTAAAAATACAAAAATTAGCCCAGCGTGGTGGCGGGTGCCTGTAATCTCAGCTATTTGGGAGGATGAGGCAGAAAATTGCTTGAACCTGGGAGGTGGAGGTTGCAGCGAGCCGAGATTGCGCCACTGCACTCCAACCTGGTAGACAGAACGAGACTCCGTCTCAAAAAAAAAAAAAAGTGTGATCTATCCTGAGGCAAATGGCAAATTGTTCTTCAGCAGTGAGCCTGTGAAATCAAACAAGGTATGTGCTTTCTAAATACAATGGTGGCACAGGCAAGGACAGGCATTTTTTTTTTTTTTTTTTTTTTTTGAGGCGGAGTCTCGCTCTGTCGCCCAGGCTGGAGTGCAGTGGCGCGATCTCGGCTCACTGCAAGCTCTGCCTCCTGGGTTCCCGCCATTCTCCTGCCTCAGCCTCCCGAGTAGCTGGGACTACAGGTGCCGCCACCACGCCCGGCTAATTTTTTTGTATTTTTAGTGGAGACGGGGTTTCATTGTGTTAGCCAGGATGGTCTCGATCTCCTGACCTCGTGATCCGCCCGTCTCGGCCTCCCAAAGTGCTGGGATTACAGGCTTGAGCCACCGCGCCCGGCCAGGACAGGCATTTTTATTCCAAACAGGAGTAGGAAAGAAGAAAGAAGTAAGAGATCTCAACCAAATAAAAAACCCAACAAGGCAAACATTAAATCTTAAGGCTCCAGAATATTCTTCCTTGACTCGATATTCTGCAATCTGGACACACCGGGTTGGGGACTGGACTCCCAAGCCTCCAGACCACCTTGTTCCCATGGCTTGCTAGGCCCAGCCCATACCACACCTGTCATAGGTTAGAGTCCAGTGCCTACAGCTGTCCCTAGCTGGAATTGCATGCCCATGGCTCTACCTTTCTAGGGTCTTGGGAACAGCCCCACTCCCACATCTCTGCTAAGGATTTCCCTGTTGGAGGCTCTCTGAGGTGGTCTCACCCTTGTGATAGCTTCTGCCTGGGTCATGATGCCAAGGCTCCGGGTGGCTCCATCCTTTAAAATGTGGGTGGAGACAGGCATGTCCCACATCTCATGCACTCTTTGGACCAGTGGAGATGGCACCATGCAGACTTCACAAAGGTCTACTGTCTGTGCCTGCTGGAGGAGCAGCCTGAGCTACACAGCTGGGGTGGCCGAGGAGCACTGAAATCATTTTGTTCCCAAGGCCTTAGCATTCTGGGCCTGTGCTGGGATAAGTAGCTCCAACAGTCTCCAAAATGCCTTTGGGGTCATCCTTCCATTCCAGATGAACAGCGTCTGGCTCTCTTCTATTTGCATGAATCTCCTTACCAAATGGTTGCTTGGCCACACCCTTGGTGTTCCCTCCCAACCATGATTTTTCTTTTCTTTTTTTTGAGACAGGGTCTTTCTCTGTCATTCAGGATAGAGTGCAGTGGTGCAATCTCAGCTCACTGCAGCTGCAACCTCCCAGGCTCAAGTAATCCTCCCAGCTCAGACTCCAGAGTAGCTGGGACTACAGGTGCTTGCCACCGTGCCCAGCTGCTTTTTTTTTTTTTGAGACAGAGTCTCGCTCTGTCGCCCAGGCTGGAGTGCAGTGGCGCGATCTCAGCTCAGTGTAAGCTCCGCCTCCTGGGTTCACGCCATCACGCCATTCTCCTGCCTCAGCCTCCCAAGTAGCTGGGACTACAGGCAGCCACCACCACGCCCGGCTAATTTTTTGTATTTTTAGTAGAGATGGGGTTTCACCTCGTTAGCCGGGATGGTCTTGATCTCCTCACCTTGTGATCCACCAGCCTCAGCCTCCCAAAGTGCTGGGAATACAGGCGTGAGCCACCACGCCCGGCCCTAGCTGCTTTTTTATAACATGGCCAGGCTGAGAATTTCCCAAATTTTTAACTTCTGCTTCCCTTTTGATTAAACGTTGTCTTCTCATGTTTTACTATAAGCATCAAGAGAAGCCATGCTGCACTCTCATACTTTGCATAGAGATTTCTTCTGTCAATTATCCTATTTCATTGCTTGTAAATTCCTGCTTCCACAAAAAACTAAGACATGAACACAATTCAGCCATGCTCTTTAAAGACCACTTTATAACAAGGATGGCCTTTCTTTCAGTTTCCAACAACATGTTTGTCATTTCCGTCTGTGACCTTTATCATCCATATTTCTACCAACATTTTAATCACAAGCACTTAGGAAACCTCCAAGAAGATGGAGGCTTTATCTACAGCTGTCCTCTTCTGAGTCCTCACCAGAATCACTCTTAATGTTCTGTTCACAGCAATAAAGGTTTTTTCTAGTATTCACTTCCAGACTCTTCCAAGTCCCTGCCTATTGCCTAGTTCCAAAGCTACTTACACATTTTTAGGTAATTGTTACAGGAGCACCTCACTTCTTTTTAAAATAAAAAAATTTTTTTGAGACAAGATCTTGCTCTGTCACCCATGCTGGAGTACAATAGTGCCCTTATGGCTCACTGCAGCCTCTACCTCCCTGGTGTCAGGCATCTGAGCCCAAGCCAAGCCATCATATCCCCTGTGACCTGCACATACACATCCAGATGGCCTGAAGCAAGTGAAGAATAATAAAAGAAGTGAAAATGGCCAGTTCCTGCCTTAACTGATGACATTCCACCGTTGTGATTTGTTCCTGTCCCAACTTAACTGAGCGATTAACTTTGTGACATTCCTTCTCCTGGCTCAGAAGCTCCTCACTGAGCATCTTGTGACCCCTGCCCCTGCCCGCCAGAGAACAACCCTCTTTGACTGAAATTTTCCATTACCTTCACAAATTCTATAAAACGGCCCCACCCCTATCTCCCTTCACTGACTCTTTTTGGACCCAGCCTGCCTGCACCCAGGTGAAATAAACAGCCTTGTTGTTCACACAAAGCCTGTTTGGTGGTCTCTTCACATGGCCATGCGTGACATGTGGCTCAAGCAATCCTCTGGCCTCAGCCTCCCAAGTAGGTGGGATCACAGGTGCACACCTGGCTAATTAAAAAACTTTTTTTTGGTAGAGATGAGGTCTCATTATGCTGCCCAGGCTGTTCTTGAACTCCTGGGCTCAATCAATCCTCCTGCCTTGGTCTCCCAAAGTGCTGGGATTACAGGCATGAGCCATTGCACCCAGCTGTCAGCACCTCACTTCTTGGTACCAATTTTTGTCTTAGTTCATTTCTGCTGCTATAACAAAATAACTTAGACTGGGTAATTTATTAACAATACAGATTTATTACTTACAGTTCTGGAGGCTGGGAAGTCCGAGATCAAGGCACCAGCAAATTTGGTGTCTAATGAGGTTCCCTCTCTGCTTCCAAGATGGCACCTTCTTGCTGCATCCTCACATGGTGGAAGGGGTGAACACTGTCCTCACATGGCAGAAGGGAACTCACTAACTCCTTCAGGCCCCCTTTTTTTTTTTTTGAAACGGAGTCTCACTCTGTTGTAGCAGGATGAGCTGCAGACAAAACTCCTCAGACACCGAGTTAAAGAAGGAAGGGGTTTATTCAGCCGGGGGCGTCGGCAAGACTCCTGTCTCAAGAGCCGAGCCCCTCCCCGAAGCGAGCAATTCCTGTCCCTTTTAAGGGCTCGCAACTCTAAGGGGGTGCATGTGAGAGGGTCGTGATTGATTGAGCAAGCGGGGGGTATGTGACTGGTGGCTGCATGCACCGGTAATTAGATTGGAACAAAACAAGACAGGGATTTTCACAGTGCATTTCTATACAATGTCTGTAATCTATAGATAACAGAACCAATTAGGTCAGGGGTCGATCTTTAACTACCAGGCCCAGGGTGTGGCACAGGCCTGTCTGCTTGTGGATTTCATTTCTGCCTTTTAGTTCTTACTTTTTCTTTCTTTGGAGGCAGAAATTGGGCATAAGACAATATGAGGGGTGGTCTCCTCCCTTACTGTCACCCAGGCTGGAGTGCAGTGGCACGATCTCGGCTCACTGCAACCTCCGCCTCCCAGGTTCAAGCAATTCTCCTGCCTCAGCCTCCCAAGTGGCTGGAATCACAGGCGCCTGCCACCACGCCCAGCTATTTTTTGTATTTTTAGTAGAGACAGGGTTTCACCATGTTGGCCAGGCTGGTCTCGAATTCTTGACCTCAAGTGATCCACCCAACTTGGCCTCCCAAAGTGCTAGAATTACAGGCGTGAGCCACCACGCCCAGCCCCAGGCCTTTTTCATAAGGGAACTAATTACCTCCTAAAGTCTCCACCTCTTAATAGTATTACATTGGGTATTAGGTTCTAACATATGAATTTTGGGGAGAAATGAACATTGAGATCAAAGCAGAAACCATCATCACGAGAACATTTTCATCACCCTAAAAAGACTCCTTGTAGCTGTTAAACAGTCACTCCCCATTCCCCACCCCCTCAGCCCTAGGCAACCGCTAATCTGCTTTCTGTCTCTATAGATTTGCCTGTTCTAGACATTTCATACAAATGGAATTGTACAATATGTGGCTTTTTATATTTGGCTTATTTCATGTGGTATAATGTTTTCAATATTTTTTCCAGGTTGTACTGCATATTAGTACATCATTCTGAATAGCATTCCATTTTATGGATATACCACATTTTGTTTATCCATTTATGAGTTGATGGACATTTGGCTTGTGTCTACCTTTTGACTATTATAAATAATGCTGCTCTGAACATTAGTGTGCAAGTTTTTGCTTGAACACTTCTGTTCAATTCTCTTGGATATATTTCTAGGAGTGGAAGTGCTGGGTCATATGGTAATTCCATGTTTAACTTTTTGAAGAATTGCTAAACTGTTTTTCACAGAGACGACACCATTTTACATGTCCAGAAGCAATGTATGAGGGTTCCAATTTCTACATATTTTTACACTTCTTCGAGTCTCTTTTTTTATTACAGTGGGTGTGAAGTGGTTTTGTTGGCATTGACTAATTTGGTTAACTTGAATCTTAAACTCAGTTGATAAAAAAAGAAAAAGATAATTTCCATGGACCCTACCGACTAATGATGTTGGGCATCATTTCTTGGCTTATTGGTCATTGTATATCTTCTTTGGAGAAATGTCTATTCTAGTCCTTTGCCCTTTTTTTTTTTTTTTTTTTTTTTGAGAGAGAGAGAGTCTGGAGTGCAGTGGTGCAATCATGGCTCACTGCACCCTCAACCTCCCAGGTTCAAGCAATCTTCCCACCTCAGCCTCCTGAGTAGCTAGGACTACAGGTGTATGCCATCATGACCAGCTAATTTTTTGTATTTTTTTGTAGACAGGGTTTCATCATGTTGCCCAGGCTGATCTCAAACTCCTGGGTTCAAGCAGTCCTCCCACCTTGGCCTCCCAAAGTGTTGGGATTACAGGTGTGAGCCACTGCACCCAGCCTTTTGTCCATTTTTAAAATCAGACTGTCTTTTTGTTGTTGTGTCGTGGAAGTTCTTTACATATTCTGGATACTAGATCCTTATCAGATATATGATTTGCAAATATTTTCTCTATTTCTGTAGGATGTCTGTTTACTTTCTTTATTGTGTCCTTTGATGCACAAACATTTTTAATGTTGATGAAGTTCAATTCATTTTTTTCTCTTGTAGTTTAGGCTTTTGGTGTCATACATAAGAACCCATTGCCAAATCCAAGGTTATGAAGATTTACCCCTATGTTTTCTTCTAGGAATTTTTTAGTTTTAACTCTTACATTTAGGCATTTAATCCGTTTTCAGTTAATTTTTCTTTGAGAGAGAGGGATTCGTTCTGTCACTCAGGCTGGAGTGCAATGGTATCACCATGGCTCACTGCAGCCTCAACCTCCTGGGCTCAAGTGATCTTCCTGCCTCAGCCTCCTAAAGTGCTGGGTTTACAGGCATGAGCCACTGTGCCTGGCTCAGTTAATTTTTGTATATGGCATGAGGTAAGGGTGTCCAAACTTAGTCTTGCATGTGGATATCCAGTTGTCCCAGCACTATTTGTTGAAAAGACTATCCTTTCCCCCATTGAATGTTTTTGGCACTCTTGTAGAAAATTACTTTATCATATATTTATGGATTGATTTCTGGACTTTCATTTGTATTCCACTGATTTCTATGTCTGTCCTCCTGCCCAGCATTACACTGCCTTGAATAATGTAGCTTTCTAGTATGCTGTGAAAACAAGAATTGTAAGCCCTCAACTGGGCGCGGTGGCCCACGCCTGTAATCCCGGCACTCTGGGAGGCTGAGGTGGGCAGATCACGAGGTCAGGAGATCAAGACCATCCTGGCCAACGTGGTGAAACCCTGTCTCTACTCAAAATACAAAAATTAGCTGAACATGGTGGCAGGCGCCTGTAGTGCCAGCTACTTGGGAGGCTGAGGCAGGAGAATCGCATGAACAAGGGAAGTGGACGTTGCAGTGAGCAGAGATGGCGCCACTGCATTCCAGCCTGGGTAACACATCAAGACTCTGTCTCAAAACAAACAAACAAAAAAAAGAATTGTGAGTCCTCCAATTTTGTTCTTTTTCAAGATTGTTTTGGCTATTATAAGTCTCTTGGGTTTCCATATGCTTGTTCATTTCTGAAAAAAATTTTGATAGGCAATGAATTGAATCTATAAATCAATTTGGGGAATAATACCATCTTATAAAATAACACCATCTTATGAATATTAAGTTTTCCAATCTACGAACATGGGTTATATTTCTATTTTTTTAGGTCTTCTTTAAGAAGATTTGGGCAGGGCACAGTGGCTCACACCTATAATCCCAACACTTTGGGAGGCTGAGGCAGGTGGGTCGCTTGAGCCTAGGAGTTTAAGACCAGTTTGGATGACATAGTGAGACCTCTGTTTCTACAAAAAATAAACAAAATTAGCCAAGTGTGGTGGCACACCCACCTGTAGTCCCAGCTACTGGGGAGGCTGAGGTGGGAGGATCACTTGAGCCTGGGAGGTTGAGGTTGCCTGGGAGCCACTGCACCTGCACTCCAGCCTGGGCAACAGAGTGAGGGTCTGTCTGTCTCCCTCTCTCTCTCACATGCACACATAAAGATTTGCAATGGTATGCAGTTTCAGTGTATAAGATTGCATTTCTTTGGTAGAAATTATTTCTATTTAATTCTTTTTAATCCTAATGTAAATAAAATTGTTGAATCAATTTTACTTCAAGATTGTCTACTGCTAGTGTATAAAAATACCATTTATTGGCCAGGTGCTGTGGCTCATGCCTGTAATCCCAGCATGTTGGGAGGCCAGGGCGGGTGGATCACTTGAGGTCGGGAGTTGGAGACCAGCCTGACCAACATGGAGAAACCCTGTCTCTACTAAAAATACAGAATTAGCCAGGCGTGGTGGTGCATGCCTGTAATCCCAGCTACTCGGGAGGCTGAGGCAGGAGAATCACTTTAACCCAGGAGGCAGAGGTTGCGGTAAACCAAGATCATGCCATTGTACTCCAGCCTGGGCAATGAGAGCAAAACTCTGTCTCAAAACAAAAAGCAAACAAACAAACAGAAAACCATTTCTTTTTATATATTAATTTTGTATCCTGCAACCTCGGTGAGTTTATTTATTAATTCTAATAGTTTTTAAAGTGGATTCCTTAGGATTTTCTACCTACAAAATGATGTCACCTGATATTGATATTGTTTAATTATTCCTTTCCAATCTGTATGTCTTTTATTATTATTATTTTCTTGCCTGATTGCTTTGGCTAGCTTCTCCAGTACAATGTTCAATAGAAGTGGTGAGAGCAAATATTCCTGTGTTCTTGATCTTAGGGGAAACACCAGTAAGTATGATATTAGCTGTGGGTTTTTTATACACGTACATGGTGTGGTTTGGCTGTGTTCCCACCCAAATCTCATCTTGAACTCCCATGTGTTATGGCAGGGACCCAGTGGGAGGTAATTAAATTAAGGGGGCATGTCTTGCCCATGCTGTTCTTGTGATAGTGAATAAGCCTCACGAGATCTGATGGTTTTAAAAAATGGGAGTTTCTAATTGCATGAGCTCTTCTTTTGTCTGCCATCATGTGAGATGTGCCTTTCACCTTCCATCATGATTGTGAAGCCTCCCCAGCCACGTGGAACTGTAAGTTCATTAATCCTCTTTCTTTTGTAAATTGCCCAGTCTTTATGTCTTTATCAGCAGCGTGGACTAATATCATCCATTATCAGGTTGAAGAAAGTTCCCTTCTCTTTCTCATTTGTCAAGTCTTTTTAACACAAGATGTTAGATCTTTCCAAATATTTTTTTCTGCATCAACTGAAATGATCATATAGTTTTATTCCTTTATTGTGTATTAATATGGTGTATTATATTGATTGATTTTTGTATAGTGAACCAATCTTGCATTCCTGGGATAAATCCCAGTTGGCCATGGCATATAATCCTTTTAAGATGCTGCTGGATTCTGTTTGCTGATATTTGCTTGAGAATTTTTGCATGTTTATTCACAAGAGATATTGGTCTATAGCTTTCTTTTCTTGTGATGTTTCTGTCTGGCATTGGTATTAGGGTAATACAAGTGTCATAAAATGAGCTGGGAAGTGTTCCCTCCTTCTTTATTTTTGGGGAAGGGTTTTAGAAGGACTGGTGCTAATTCTTCCATAAATGGTTGATATAATTCACCAGTAACACCATGTAGTCCTGGGGCTTTTCTTTGTTGGAAGTTTTTCGACTACTGATTGAATCTCTTTACTTGTCATAGGTCTATTTAGATTTTTTTCTTCTCTTTTTGATTCAGTTTTCGCACTTTGTCTTTTGAGAAATTTATCCATTTCATCTATGTTATCTAATTTGTTAGTATACAATTGTTCATAGTATTCTCCTGTATCCTTTTTATTTCTGTAAGGTTGGCAGTAATGTTCCCATTTTCTTTTTTCTTTTCTTTTTTTTTTTTTTTTTTGAGACGGAGTCTTGCTCTGCCGCCCAGGTTGGAGTACAGTGGCTGGATCTCAGCTCACTGCAAGCTCCGCCTCCCAGGTTCACGCCATTCTCCTGTCTCAGTCTCCCGAGTAGCTGGGACTACAGGCACCCGCCACCTCGCCTGGCTAGTTTTTTGTATTTTTAGTAGAGACGAGGTTTCACCGTGTTAACCAGGATGGTCTCGATCTCCTGACCTCGTGATTCGCCCGTCTCAGCCTCCCAAAGTGCTGGGATTACAGGCTTGAGCCACCGCGCCCGGCCATGTTCCCATTTTCATTTCCGATTTTTATAATTTGAGTTTTCTCCCTTTTTTGATTGGCCAGTCTAGATAAAAGTTTGTCAATTCTGTCAATCTCTTCAAAGAAACAACTTTGGTTTCGTTGATTTTATCTATTGTTTCTCGTTTTCTACTTAGTTTATCTCCTTCTAATCTTTATTATTTTCTTCCTTATGCTCACTTGGCTTCCGTTTGCTCTTCTTTTTTCTAGTTAAAGTGGAAGGTTAGGCTATTCACTTGAGATTGTGGGACATGCTCAGACTCTAGAGTTGACATAAAGATTTTTTTTTTCTTTTTTGAGACAGAGTCTCACTCTGTCGTCTAGGTTGGAGTGCAGTGGCACGATCTCGGATAACTGCAACCTCTGCCTCCCAGGCTCAAGTGATTCTCAGGCCTCAGCCTCCCAAGTAGCTGGGATTACAGGCGTGCACCACCACACCTGGCTAATTTTTATATTTTTGGTAGGGATGGAGTTTTGCCATGTTGCCCAGGCTGGTCTTGAACTCCTGAGCTCAAGTGATCCGCCTGCCTCGGCCTCCCAAAGTGTTGGGATTACAGACATGAGCCACTGCGCCTGGCAGCATGATTGTTTTTAAATGAAAACATTTGAGCCAAAGAAGATGCAGAAATAAATAATATCTGAAATTCCCTTATTTGGCTAGAACAGAACATTATGAGAGTCAGTTGCCAGAAATCCTCCTCTGGGAAGGTCTCCAGTCAGGGAGGCACTAATCTAAACAAATTTCATCAGAACCTTCCATCTATGGAAACTTGAAAACTCCCTGCTTTGTTAAGTTTGATATGTAAATCCTTTATCTCTGAATATTCCACGAGTTCCGTCACTGAGTGGATCCTGTGCACGCATAAATAAGACTCGTCTCTTGTTCATCTGCCTATTGTTACCTAATTTGCAGGCCCCCAACCATCAGATCTAAGTTGGAAGAGTAAAAGTTTTTCTCCTAACAAGATTCTTCTCCTTCTTCTACTCCTCCTTCTTCTACAGGAGGCTACAGGAGTGTACTCGGCTAATTTTAAAACTTTTTTATTGATACGGGATCTCACTGTTTTGCCCAGGCTGGTCTCGAACTCCTAGCCTTTTTTTTTTTTTTTTTTTTTTTTTTTTTTTTTTTTTTGAGACAGAGTTTTGTTCTTGTTGCCCAGGCTGGAGTGCAGGAGCAGCTCAGCTCACTGCAACCTCCACCTCCCAGGTTCAAGCGATTCTCCCGCCTTAGCCTCCCGAGTAGCTGGGATTACAGGTGCCTGCCACCATGCCTGGCTAATTGTTTTGTATTTTTAGTAGAGACAGGGTTTCACCATGTTGGCCAGACTGGTCTCCATCTCCTGACCTCAGGTGATCCACCCGCCTCAGCCTCCCAAAGTGCTGGGATTACAGGCATTGGCCACCGCGCCAGGCCCTTTTATTTTTTTTAAGATAGGGCCTTGCTCTGTCACCCAGGCTGAAGTGCAGTAGTGTAATCATAGTTCACCGCAGCCCCAAACTCCCAGGCTCAAGAAGTCCTCCCACCTCAGCCTCACAAGTAGCTAGTACCATAGGCATGTGCCACCTCACCCAGCTAATTTTATTTTTTGTGGAGATGAGGCCTCACTATGCTGCCCAGTCTGGCTCTTTTTTTTTTTTTTTCAATGTAGAGGTTTACAGCTATAAATTTCCATCTGAGCAACGCTTTTCACTGCATCTCTTTGTTTATTTTTTATTGCCAAATAATATTCTCTTGTATGGCTATACTACATTTTATTTTCAGATTTAGATTTTCTTTTTATTTGTCTTTGAAGATAATTTATTCACCTTCTTTCTATTTGTTTTATTTTTAGAGCAGTTTTAGTCTCATAGCAAAAGTGAGCAGAAGGTACACAGCTATCCCAGATAACCTCTACCCCCTCAGATATAATACAAAGCCTTCTCCATTATCAACATTCCTCACCAAAGTATTAATACCTTGGTTATAATTAATGAACCTGCATTGACATATCACCCCAAGTCCACAGTTCACATTAGGGCTTACTGTTGATGGCGTACACCCTATGGGTTTGGACAAATATATACCGACAGGTATCCACCATTGTGGTATCACACAGAGTAGTTTCACTGCCCTGAAGAGCCTCCGTGTTCCACCTGTCCATCCCTCCCTCCCTCCAAACCCTGGCAAACAGTGATCTTTTTACTGTCTCCATAGTTTTGCTTTTTTCAAAATGCTGTGTAGTTGGAGTCATACAGTCTTTTCATATTGTTTTCTTTCACAAATATACATTTAAGTTTCCATTGTGTCTTTTCATGGTTTTATAGCTCATTTCTTTTCTTCTTCTTCTTCTTTTTTTTTTTTTTTTTTTTTTGAGACAGGGTCTCTGTAGCCTCAACCTCCTGGGCTGAAGCAATCGTCCCACCTCTGCCTCCTGAGCAGCTGGGACCACAGGCACAAGCCATTACGCCCAACTAATTTTTGTATTTTGTAGAGATGGAGTCCTACTATGTCACCCCAGTCCCACTATGTTGCCTCAGCCTCCCAAAGTCCTGAGATTATGGGTGTGAACCACCGTGCCTGGCTGCTCATGACTTTTTAGCACTGGATAATATTCTGCTCTCTGGATATGCCAGTTCATTTATCCATTTACCCGCTCATGGATATCTTGTTTGCTTCTAAGTTTTGACAATTATGCATAAAACTTCTGCAAACATCTATGTGTAGTTTTTGTGTGGACATACATTTTCAACTCATTTGGTAAATACCAAGGAATTAGATTGCTGGATTATATGATATAATGGTATGTTTAATTTTGTAAGAAACTGCTACTATCTTCCAAAGACATTTTGCATTCCCATCAGCAAAGAAAGAGAATTCCTGTTGCTCCACATCCTCGCCAGCATTTGGTGTTGTCAGGGTTTTGGATTTTGGCCATTGTAATAGGTGAGTAGTGGTATCTCATTGTTGTTTTAATTTGTGTTGCCCTCATGACATATGATGTGGAGCATCTTTTCATATGCTTATTTGCCATCTGTATATCTTCTTTTTTTTTTTTTGGAGACAGGGTCTCACTCTCTCGCCCAGGCTGCAGTGCAGTGACACAATCATGGCTCACTGCAGCCTCAACTTCCTGGGCTCAAGTGATCCTCCCACCTTAACCTCCTGAGTAGCTGGGACTACAGGTACAAACCACCATGCCCAGCTATTCTTTTGATTTTTTGTAGAGGTGAGGTCTTGCTATGTTGCCCAGACTGGTCTTGAACTCCTGGGCTCAGGCATTTCTCCTGCCTTGGCCTCCCAAAGTGCAAGGATAGGTCGGGCGTGGTGGCTCATGCCTGTAATCCCAGCACTTTGGGAGGGCAAGCTGGGCAGATTACTTGAGGTTAAGAGTTCCAGACCAGCCTGGCCAACATGGGGAAACTACATTTCTACTAAAAAATACAAAAATTAGCCGGGTGTGGTGGCATGTGCCTGTAATCCCAGCTACTCGAGTGGAGGCTGAAGCAGGAGAATCACTTGAATCTGGGAGGCGGAGTTTGCAGTGAGCCAAGATGGTGCCACTGGACTCCAGCCTGGGAGACAGAGTGAGACTCCATCTCAAAAAAAAAAAAAAAAAAAAAAAAAAAAACCCAAATGCTAGGATTACAGGCGCAAGCCACCACGCCCAGCTGCCATCTGTATATCTTCTCTGGTGAGGTGTCTGTTAAGGTTTGGCCCCTTTTTAATCTTTGTTGTTTGTTTTGTTTTCCTATTGTAGAGTTTTAAGAAGTCTTTGTAGATTTTGGATAGCAGTCTTTTCTCAGATATGTCTTCTGCAAACCTTTCCTCCCATTCTGTGGCTTGTCTTTTCATTCTCTCGGCATTGGTTTTTGCAGCGCAAACATGTTACGTTTTTCTGAAGGCCAGTTTATCTTTTTTTTTTCTTTCATGGATCATAGCTTTGGAGTTGTATCTAAAAGTCATCGCCAAACCCACTATCACCTAGATTTTCTTCTATTTATTTTCTATGGTATCTTCCAGGGGTTTTATCGCTTTGCATGTTACATTCAGGTCTGTAACTCATGTAAGTTAAGTTTTGTGAAGGGTGTAAGGTCTGTGTCTAGATTCATTTCTCTTCATGAATGTCCAGTTGTTCCAGCACCATTTGTTAAAAGCCTATTCTTTAAAACATTGTTGGCCGGGCGCAGTGGCTCAAGCCTGTAATCCCAGCACTTTGGGAGGCCGAGGCAGGTGGATCATGAGGTCAGGAGATCGAGACCATCCTGGCTAACACAGTGAAACCCCGTCTCTACTAAAAATACGATAAACTAACCGGGCACGGTGGCAGGCACCTGTAGTCCCAGCTATTCCACAGGCTGAGGCAGGAGAATGGCGTGAACCCGGGAGGCGAAGCTTGCAGTAAGCCGAGATCGCGCCACTGCACTCCAACCTGGGTGACAGAGCGAGACTCCGCCTCAAAAAAAAAAAAAAAACCTTGTTAGCGTATTTTATTCATTCATTCATCAGCTCATGGACATTTGTGTTGTTTCTACTCTCTGGCTATTCTGAATAATGCTGTTATGATATGAACATTCATGTACAAGTTTTTGTGTGGCTGTGTTTTGAATTATCTTGGGTATACCTAGGAGTGAATTGCTGGATCACACAGAAACATTTGACATCCAAGTCAAATGGATGGTTAACATTTGACATCCAAGAATTTAGCATTAATACAATAATATTATCCAATGTAGATATATTCAATTTTCCCCAATTGTACCAATAATGCCTTGTATAGCTGTTTTCAAAAGGGAACATTATCAAAGGAGAAACTTTGCATACAGTGAAATTCACAGATCTTAGGTGTACATTTCAATGACTTGCAACTAAATATATACTCTTCTACCATCATCCCTATATGTTGATATAGGACATTTCCACTGCCCCAAAACTTTCTCCTTCCAGTCCCTCCCCTTTCCCCTCAACATCTTTTAATTGTGGTAAGTAGTTCTGAGGATGATCGATTCATCTACAGCTTTAGAATTTGCAAAATATATCCTCTTCACCTTTTTAAATAGAGGTAGACTGGAGAAAGGGGGAGATGGTGAGTGCTGGAGCTAAACAGACCCTGCCTCCCCCCCCTCCCCAGACGGAGTCTCGCTTTGCCGCCAGGCCGGAGTGCAATGGCATGATCTCGGTTCACTGCAACCTCCGCCTCCCAGGTCCAAGCAATTCTCCAGCCTTAGCCTCCCCAGTAGCTGGGATTACAGGCATGCGCTATCGTGTCTGGGTACTTTTTTTTGTATTTTTAGTAGAGATGGGGTTTCACCATGTTGGCCAGGCTGGTCTCAAACTCCTGACCTCAGGTGATCCGCCTGCCTCGGCCTCCCAACATGTTGGGATTATAGGTGTGAGCCACCGGGCCCAGCCCAGACTCTGCTCTTATCCTAATTTTACCTTATTAGCTGTGTACTATGGACAGGTTACCTAACATCTCTGAATTTCAGTTTTTTTCCACATGTAAAATGGGTCATTTGTAAAAATTAGGACAACATATCTCAAGCACCTGGTACGATGGTGAGAACTCACCAAACATTGATTCCCTCCCCATTTCCCTCTTTCTCTTTATGTGACACTCAAAATAATCTTCATTCAATCTTTATTCAACAAATTCTTTTTTTTTTTTTTTTTTTTGAGGTAGAGTCTCACTCTGTCGCTCAGGCTGGAGTGCAGTGGCACGATCGTGGCTCACTGCAGCCTCGACCTCCCAGGCTCAAGTGATCTTCTCTCAGCCTTCTGAGTTGCTGGGACCACAGGCACGTGCCACCACGCCCAACTAATTTTTTTTTTTTTTTTGGTAGAGACAGGGTCTCCCTATGTTGCCCAGGCTGGTCTCAAACTCCTGGGTTCAAGTGATCCTCCCACCTGAGCCTCCCAAAGTGCTGGGATTACAGGCATGAGCCACCCACACCTGGCCTGTGGCTATTTTTACTCATATTGTTTCCAGTGAGCTCAGCATCTGACATACAGTAGATATTCAATAAGAATTTGTTGGGCAGGCCCTGTGGCTCATGCCTGTAATCCCAGCACCTTGGGAGCCCGAGGTGGGAGGACCACTTAAACCCAGGGGTTTGAGATCAGCCTGGGCAACATAGGGAGACCCTGTCTCTACAAAAATTAAATAATTATCCAGGCATGGTGGCACGTGCCTGTGGTCCCAGCTACTCAGGAAGCTGAGGTGGGAGGATTTCTTGAGCCCAAGAGGTTGAAGCTGCTGTGAGCACACCACTACACTCCAGCCTGGGCAACAGAGCAAGACCCTGTCTCAAAAAATAATAATAAAATATAAAAAATGAAAAAAAAAAACCCAGAAGTACACCCCAGTGTGCTAAGAGGGTATAATGGGGGCTCTAACTCTCTCAGGGCTGCTGATCAGGAAGGGTATGGCATCCAGGAGGAGGTGAACCTTTATCGGAGAACAAAGGAAACAGGACAGAATGAGGCAAGCCTTTTAGAGAGTAGAGCAGGGCTCTCCAGGAAGAAGAGACAGGGTGTGCAGATGTCCTGTGGCAGGAGACAGTATGGTGCATTTAAAGAACTAAAAGGCTCAGGTAGCTACAGCAAGGAGCAAGATGTGGCTGAAGCTGGTAAGGGCCAAGCTTTGCAGGGCCCAGCCAACCCTAGTTGGAAATCAGGTCGTACAACAGCAAGGAGGCGCTGTGGATGGCTTTTCAGCAGGGCTGTGGTTAGGGGTATGACGTGATCAGACCTGCCCTGGCAGGAGAGAGCAGTGTCACTTCCTGAGACCACGGGGACACCTTGCAGCCATCCTGGGGAGGAACGAGTTGACTGGACCAGGATGGTGGTGATGGAGATGAGGAGATGGTCAGATTTTGGAAATATTTAGGGATTATTGGTAAAACTCATAGGACTTGGAGATGGTCTGGACACAGGGAGGAAGGGACAAGGAGGAGGACCAAGTCTCAGGTGTGAGGAGTTACAGTCGGACAAAGACTGAAGGCTGGAGAGGAGTTGGGTACCATTATCCTACTTTTGAGTTGAAAAAGCCAAGGTTCTGTGAGGTAAACAGACTGAACATGGCCAGAGAGTTCGAGGGGGCCGGGGGTGGTGGCAATGATGCTGTTCTGAACACCTGCTGCTCCGGGACTTCCAGCCGGGGAACGGGGGTGGTGGTAAGAAATGCTCTGTTGCTGAAGGTCTGGGATCATCCACGTCTGGGCAATCTGGAAAAAAACTTCGCACCTCATATGGAAGACAGAGCTAGCAAGAATGGAGCCAAGAAACCGTTTCCTGGGAGCACAAAAATATCCTGGGCAGCAGCTGCCCCACTAACAGCACATGGTATGTGGCACACAGTAGGCACTCAATGGCCCACGACGCTCTGCTGAGGCTGGCCCAGCACCTGAAGCCTGGGGGTCGTTGGGACGACTGCTCTGCCCACTCCCTCTCACCCACCTCTTGGCTACCTCAGATTTTGGGGTCAATCAAGAATAGTAACCTCTTCCCCTACCTGGAAAGCCCAGGTGCTAGGACCAAAAAAGAGAGGGTGAATGTTTTTGAAAACCTATGGCTGGGCAGTGGCTCATGCCTGTAATCCCAATACTTTGGGAGGCTGAGGTGGGCAGATCACTTGAGTTCAGGAGCTTGAGACCAGCCTGGTCAAAATGATGAAACCCCGTCTCTACTAAAAATACAAAAAAATTAGCTGGGCATGGTGACACACGCCTACAATTCCAGCTACTTGGGAGGCTGAGGCACAAGAATCACTTGACTCTCAGAGGTAGAGGTTTCACTGAGCCAAGATCAGGACACTGCACTCTAGCCTGGGTGACAGAGTGAGACTCTATCTCAAAAAAAGAAGAAGAAAAAGAAAAACTTACTACGTGACAGGGACAATGTTAGGTCTTTACAACTATTCTGAGGATTTAATTACTAAATTGATTTAAGAGTAAATGAATTCCCATTTACTTTTTATTTTTATTTTTTTAGAGATAGGGTCTTGTTCTGTCACCCAGGCTGGAGTGCAGTGGTGCGATCATAGTGATAACAGCAGGAGGCAGACAAATGCTTAGGTAGATAGGAGTGGGTCTCTGGTAAAACCCCAGCTTCAAGCCAAAAACAGCCTGGACTGCTGGTTCTAGATGAGTGAGAACTTCTGTTCCTGTTTGCCTACCCTTTACTGACTGGTTCTTTCTGAATAATGCTCTTTAAACAATCAAATGTTGCCTTTTTCAATACTACTTACAGCCTGCCCCTCCCCCATTCCATGCCTGCAAAAATCCCAGACTCAGCCACTCTGAGGGAGATGACCCGACTTTGGGTGAGGGACCATCTACCCATCCCCTTTCCTCCGAGAGCTGTTTTGTAGCTCAATAAAAGTCTCAGCCCTCATCACCCTTCAATTGTCAGCATGACTTCATTTTTCTTGGATGAGGAACAAGAGCTAGGGACTTACTGAATGTGGGTACCCAGAAGGCTGTGGCACTGTGGCCCTCTGCCCTCTGCTGGTGGAGGGCAGCCACTCCATCTGACAGAAGCAGTGGGGCTGAGCCAGTCCTGGAGCCCTGGGCCAGAGCAGGGCAAGGAGCTGACTGAGCTGCTAACACACTGCTGTCCATCAGGCTGTAGATGGTGGAACTGAGAGCTAATTAGCACGCTGTAACACCCCCTCTGGGGCTTTGGGGTTGAAAACACCCCTGCCTGGGCACCACTGTGTTCCCTTTTGGGCAATATGTCTGGTCCAGCCACCAGCCTTGCACGGAGCCTGCTCCTGTGTTGGTGCTTAGCGCTCAGAACAGCCAGCCAGAACCCATAATCACTTACTCACACACCCCCGCCCTCCTGGGACTGAGTGCACAGTCGCAGGGGCCACAGGATCCACGCTGGAAGCTTGCCTTCAGACACAGCCCAGCGGGCCAAGTTGACAGGGCATCTCCTGCTATGAGCCTGACAAAGGGATCAAGAAAAATCCTGCGTCAAGAAAAATCCTGCGACAATAGCTCACTGCAGACTTGACCTCCAGGGCTCCAGCAATCCTCCTCCCACATGAGCCTCCTGAGTAACTGGGACTACAAGTGCGCACCAGCATGCCCAGCTAAGTTTTGTGACTTTTTGTAGAGATGGGAGTCTCACTATGTTGCCTGGGCTGGTCTTGAACTCCTGACCTCAAGCAATCCTCCTATCTTGGCCTCCCAGCATGCTGGGATTATAGGCGTGAGTCACATTCCCACTTTTATAGATAAGGAAACTGAGTTCAGAGGGGAATACTTTTGGTTGAGTGGACACAGGCAGTAAGTGACAGGGGTGAGGTTCCAACTCCTGTCTGTCCAACTCCTCAGCTTGAGCCCTTTCTGCTGCAGGCAGGACAAGAACTAAGTATTGGGTCAAAGAGGTCAAGATTGGTTCTGAAGCTCCCCAGGGTTCAGAAATTTGGAAAAGTAAAATTGATGCTGACGTAATCAGCAGAGTTCAATTTCAATTTCCTTAGCACCTCCCTGCTGCACCCCTTGAGAATGGGGAGGAGACAAAATTCCCAAGCAGGGGGAAGTGATTACATTTCATTCAAATACTTGGCAACCTGCCCCAAATGGTAATTAGCATTGAGTGCTGAAAATAGGGAGAGAGCAAAGGCTGGGTGGGGCCCCTGGGAGAAGGGGCAACAGATTATTGTTTAGAACTGCGAGTTTCAACAGCAGTGGTTTTCTTCCAAAGAGGCCTGCCTTGCCTTCCTCTCCAGAGCCCTCTAGGTTAGATAAGAGTGGCTCCCATCCCTGCCATTAGGACCCTAGGACCCAGTAGCAGTTCACATCAGTGAGGCTCTGCCTGCGACACTTTTATCCACAGGCTCCCTAAACCTCAGTGGTTAGTGCCCAAGAGAGCCTGTTGGGCCCTGGGTTGCTGTGTCCCATGGCAGGCTGCTGTTGTGTGTAGGACACCCGACTGCAGGAAAGGTTTACTGGGCACTTAATATGTGAAAGACATTCTGCCATTGCTTTGCGGGGAACAGAGGTTAGATCCATCTCTCGTCCCCAGGGAGCTCACAGCCTCACAGAAGCTCTACTCCTTGCTCAGAGTAGAAAACTCTCCGGGGTGGTATTCCGATGTGGTCTTAAATAACGCCAACCACAGATTAGGAAGGTTTTCCTGTTTCAGTTTTGTTTCCATCTATCAGAGCCATTACATCTTCAACACTTCCCTACCACTGGCTAAAAGTCTGTGACAGGCAAATGAGATTGGTTTTCCATTTATAATGGCGATTTAATTTAAAAATAAATCTATTGCAGTTAAAAAAAGAAAAGGTGACTGGATGCTGCAGCTCACTTCTGTAATCCCAGCCCTTTGGGAGGCTGAGGCAGGAGGAGTACTTGAGTCCAGGAGTTCGAGACTAGCCTGGGCAATATAGTGACACCCTGTCTCTACAAGGAAAAAAAAAATTATCTGGATGTGGTGGTGCACGCCTGTAGTCTGAGCTACTTAGGAGGCTGAGGCAGGAGATTGGCTTGAACCTGGGAGGTCAAGGCTGCAGTGAGCTGTGACTGTGCCACTGCACTCCAGCCTGGGCCACAGAACAAGACTGTCTCAAAAAGAGAAAAGAAGGGAACAGAAGGGGAAGGGAAGGGGAAGGGAAGGGGAAGGGAAGGGGAAGGGAAGGGGAAGGGAAGAAAAGGTGCACCCAATTGAAGAAGTATATCCACTAAGTAATAGTACAAGTGGTGACCTTTGGAAGTGCCAACAACTAAGAAAGAGGTAAGCAGCTATCTAGAATTTAAGAGAACTCTCTAGAAGGGAAACACACTTCCCCCACCCAGCACCACCAACTCACAAGTATCCCGTGGAATCCCTGTCCCACGTATTTCCAAAATATGCTAAAGATTCGAGGACTTTTCTTTTGGCCCAGGATCAACTGGTAAAGGACCTACTTGGGATAGGAGAGCCATGAACAAGTTTGGTATTGTTTTCTGTGAGGATGCTTCCCTCCCTCCACCAACTCCACTCCCTGGGAAAAAAAAATTAACATAAACAAAAGCACTTGGACTCAATTAACACTGGGTGAGCTGAACATTGTTTCGAAACTAAAGGTTTTTTTGTTTGGTTTTGTTTTTTTGAGACAGAGTCTCACTCTGTCGCCCAGGCTGGAGTGCAATGCTTCCATCTTGACTCACTGCAACATCCAGCTCCCAGGTTCAAGTGATTCTCCTGCCTCAGCCTCTCAAATTTCTGACCTCGTGATCCACCTGCTTCGGTCTCCCAAAGTGCTGAGATTACAGGTGTGAGCCACTGCGCCCGGCCGAAACTAAAGTTTTAAGTTAATTCAAGGGGCAGTGGTAAAACCGAAAAGGTCGGGGCCGGGCGTGGTGGCTCAAGCCTGTAATCCCAGCACTTTGGGAGGCCGAAATGGGTGGATCACGAGGTCAGGAGATCGAGACCCTCCTGGCTAACACGGTGTAAACCCCGTCTTTACTAAAAAATACAAAAAAAAAAAAAAAAAACTAGCCGGGCGAGGTGGCGGGCGCCTGTAGTCCCAGCTACTTGGGAGGCTGAGGCAGGAGAATGGCGTGGAACTTGCAGTGAGCTGAGATCCGGCCACTGCACTTTAGCCTGGGCCACAGAGCGAGATTCCGTCTCAAAAAAAAAAACAAAAAAAAAAACCAGAAAAGGTCTTCTACTCAGAGAGAGAGAGAGAGAGAGAGAAAGAGAGAGAGAGAGAGAGAGAGGTGAGGACTTGGGGCCACCAGTTCAACTGTTGAAGACTCAACTCCCAGCACTAAGGTCCACTTTAGACCTTAGACTCCCAGAGCATGGTGAGACCCCCTCACCCACCTCTTCTATGTAATTAGAAATGTCAGTGACACTCACCCACAAACCCCTAACGTTAATGCCAACGTTGAAAGTAGTTTATACTTTGGGATTGCTAACTTGTTGAATGGACTTTTGTTCTTGGGTTTTGTATAGATTTGAGGGGGTTCTCCCAGTTTCCTAACCTCGCTTTTTATAGTAAACACTGGTTCCTAAGGGAGGATGGGGCTGTGACCTGGCTCAGCTCAGGGGCTGCCGCTGTGCCCAGGCTCAGAGTGTGAACATGTCAACTGCAGGGTCACTCTGCTGTCAGTTCCCTGCTGGTCTGCTAGCCAGTCAGTCAGGAGCCTGTCCCCTCTCCTCGAAACCAGCTGGATTCCCAGGCAGGCAATAATCATCAGAGTTTTCTCCACACAAACCCCCTGCACTGGGGATACTGGGAGATCAGGAAACAGCGTCTGCCTTCACAGGTGCAGACAATGGCCCAATAATAGGGAACAAAGTAGTCTCTCATTGGCTGGGCGTGCTGGCTCACATCTGTAATCCCAGCACTTTGGGAGGCCAAGACGGATGGATCACCTGAGGTCAGGAGTTCGAGACTGGCCTGGCCAATATGGTGAAACCCTGTCTCTACTAAAAATACAAAAATTGGCCGGGCACGGTGGCTCAAGCCTGTAATCCCAGCACTTTGGGAGGCCGAGACGGGCGGATCACGAGGTCAGGAGATCGAGACCATCCTGGCTAACACGGTGAAACCCCATCTCTACTACTAAAAAATACCAAAAAAACTAGCCAGGCGAGGTGGCGGGCGCCTGTAGTCCCAGCTACTCGGGAGGCTGAGGCAGGAGAATGGCATGAACCCAGGAGGCGGAGCTTGCAGTGAGCTGAGATCCGGCCACTGCACTCCAGCCTGGGCGACAGAGCAAGACTCCATCTCAAAAAAAAAAAAAAAAAAATACAAAAATTAGACAGGCATGGTGGCGCGTGCCTGTAGTCCCAGCTACTCAGGAGGCTGAGGCAGGAGAATTGCTTGAACACAGGAGGTGGAGGTTGCAGTGAGCTAAGATTGCGCCACTGCACCCAGCCTGGGCAACAGAGCAAGACTCCATCTCAAAAAAAAAAAAAAAAAAAAAAAGTCTCTCATCCATTGTCATGACACACAGTAGCAACAAAAGACACATTCCTAGACTGGCAGAGCAGGGCTGGGCCCCAGACCATGCCTTGTCCAACCTTGTCATTTTACAAATAAGGAAGTAAGAGTTCAGTGTTACTAGTGGCTCACGTAAAGGAAGGCCAGAGCGTGTGTGCATGTGTCATTTAATTACGGATGAAAAAATCTTCATTGAATCAGAATAGAACTGTGTTGTTTGTTTGCTGGAGGAGAGAAGAGGTTGGAACCAGGTCTAGTCAAGCTACTTAGGCATGGTGGGGAGACCATGGGGTGGAAGGAGCTGGGGAGGGTGTACCTGTGGTGGATTCTGACCCACCTCTGTCCATGCGAATGGCTGCTTGCTCTATGAGCAGCCTCTGTATCTAAGCAAGTACAGAAGCACTAAGATTGGTACTCCTTTGGTGGAAATAGTTTGACGTGCCATAACCAGCCCAGCCCTGAGGCCTGGAGAGGGCTCCCTTCTGCCTGCCCAATTCTGGGGAATGTCCCCTTCTGCCCTTAGGGATGCGGTGCCCACACTCTGGAGCTGGTGGCCATAATGATTGTCTCTACAGACCATTTTGGGCAAGTTGCTTTCTGTCCCCTCTCTCCTGGGGGGAGCTCAGGTGATACTGGGACACAGAGAATCTTCGAGTGTTAACCATCCTTAAATGGAGATGATTCTGTACACGCTCCAGGCGCACACATGGGCACATGCCCGCCCACATGCCCACAGGGCTTGAAGCAGGAGAGGTACAGGGGCGGGTGGGTCGTGTCTTCTCTCCTTGGAGAAATAAAAAAGTTGGATGATTTGTGGCTCATTTTCGAGAGAAATAAGGAAGTGAATTTTTTGAGTAGAACATTTTTTTAGTAACACGAAACTAACATTGGGGTGGGGGAAATTGTGAGACTATGACTGGAAATTCCGGGGATCTCCATTGGCTTAGGAAAGCTCCGTTTGGTCAGGCTTCTCCCGTACTGGAAGTGGGAACTGGAAAGTCAGAGACTGAAGCTATTTGCCCAGTGTCTTGGGCTGTAGGTGTCTCTTACCTCAGTCTCTCTCGGTAACTGCTCTCTTCTCCTCTCTCAGCTCCTCAGATTCCATCAGCTAACCTTGACCCTCAAGACCCAGGAGATGGCTGGGTGCGGTGGCTCACGCCTGTAATCCCAGCACTTTGGGAGGCCGAGGTGGGTGGATCACAAGGTCAGGAGATCAAGACCATCCTGGCTAACACGGTGAAACCCTGTCTCTACTAAAAAATACAAAAAATTAGCCAGGTGTGGTGGCAGGCGCCTGTAGTCCCAGCTACTCGGGAGGCTGAAGCAGGAGAATGGCCTGAACCCGGGAGGCGGAACTTGCAGTGAGCTGAGATCGCGCCACTGCACTCCAGCCTGGGCGACAGAGCGAGAGACTCTGTCTCAAAAAAAAAAAAAAAAAAAAAAAAGACCCAGGAGAATCTTATCTTTCATCCTTCATGGCCAATTTCCCTTCCCTGAGTTTCTTAGTTCAGATTCTGATTGTGAATCTGATTAGCTCAGCTCCTCCTTTTGAGTCAGTAGACAAGACCAGGGATTGGCTGAACCCCATCTAGTCAGCTGTGGCTAGAGGAGTGTGTGTGTGTGTGTGTGTGTGCATATGTGTGTGTGTGTGTGGTATCCTGGGATGGCTACTTAGTGCAACAGGTACTGTGGTAGCTTCCCCAGCATCAGGGAAGCTGCAAGCAGGCCCTCTAGGTGTGTCTTAGTTTGTTTTTTGTTGCTTATAATAGAATACCTGAAGCTGAGTAATTTATAAGGAAAAATAATTTATACCTTACAGTTATGGAGGCTAAGAAGTGCAAGGTCAAGGTGTTGCGTCTAGTAAGGGCCTTCTTGCTGGTGGAGTCCTGAGGCAGTTCAGGGTATCACATGGTGAGGGGGCTGAGCATGCTAGTTCAGGTCTCTCTTTCCTCTTCTTTTCTTTAAGAGATGGAGTCTCACTCTGTCACCCAAGCTGTAGTGCAGTGGTGTGATCATAGATCAGTGTAGCCTCAAACTCCTGGGCTCTAGAGATCCTTCTGCCTCAGCCTCCCAAGTAGCTGAGACTATAGGAGCTCACAACCACACCTGAATTCTTCTTCTTCTTCTTCTTATAAAGTCATCAGTCCCACTCCTATGATAACTCATTAATCCATAAATGGATTATCTATTCAGGAGAGCAGATCCCCTTATGAGCAATTCTTAAAGGTTCCATCCCTCAATACTGCCACATGCAGGATTGTCAACCTTACTCTTGAAGGGGACATTCAAACTGGAGCAGTGTGTGTTCCCTTAGTTGTAGAACCAAGGGGCAAAAGTAGTTTGTGGCAGAGGCAAGTAGGATAACTGAATTTCATCATCTAGGGGTGGGGGTTTGAGAGTGTCTCATCCCATTCACAGGCCAGTCCCCTCTTCTTTGGGAGCTGCCGTGTTGGCATGATCCTGCCCCTATCCATGGTTGATTGAACCAGGAGTGCACCCAGCTGGGCCAATCCAATTGTCTCTCCTGGGCACTGGGATTGCAATGCACTTGCTTGGGGAGCCCTGGGGAGGCAAGGTCCTGCTGCACCAACCAGGAGGAGGAGAAAATGGGTCTACAAGTAGAGAAGAACAAGGCAGGCACAGAGAGAAGAAACTCAGATACAGGAAATTGGTTGGACTGGTAACTGATCAAATCTCTGCTTCCAGTCTCTTATGGAGTACTGACGGCCTTCCTGCCCGTGGCTGTCATGGACGAACCCCCCTTTTAATAAAGTGTTCTCTTTGGTTATGCCAGTGGAGAGGTTTTCCATTACCTGCAACTAAATTCTCATTAATCTAGATATGCAATAAAATAATGCCCGTAATAGCAGGTATATCTCTTCCAAGGGACTTACAGGTATTATTTTATATAAACTTCTCAACAACCCTATGTGGAAGTTGTTATCATTCCCATTTCACAGATGAAGAACTGAGGCACGGAGAGGCTCACTTGCTCAAGGTCACGCAGCTAGTGGAGCCAGATTTGAGCCTAGGTAGTCTGACTTCAGAGCCTGGGCCAGAGTCCATCACTATAAACTTTTTCATTTTCAACTGCTAGGAGATGAGGGCTCAGGCCTTCTGAGCCCAACCCATCATGTGCTCACTCTAGCCCTGCACACACACAGAAAACTGGAGGAGTTGAAATCTGAGGAGGGACGTTTGCCTTCTGTCCCCCGCTGCCCTAACCACTCCCGCCCCCTGGAGGTAGGTGAAGAGTCCAGAGTCCCTGGGATTCCTGACACTGCACTTTGAGGTGACAAACATTAAACCCACTGGTCTTCCTTACTCTGAGTGCCCAGAGACATCTGGGACCACATAGAAGGAGGCTGGCAAGGAGATAGGACTGTCCTGGAGGTGCGCCACACAGTCACTCTCACCTTCCAAAAGGGCTTGTGGGCACACCCTCTCTCTCGCCTGACAGAAACTATGAGGCCCGGTGGTTAGGGGCCTAGGCTGGGAGCCACATGCTAGGTGCCTGATCTTGATTTAGCCTCCAAGCCTCTGTTCTCATTCTCTGTTGAATGGGGATCATCATAACCCCTACCCAGAGGAGTAAATGAGATAATGCATCCAAAGGACTTAAAAACCTGGACAGGGCCGGGCGCGGTGGCTCACGCCTGTAATCCCAGCACTTTGGGAGGCCGAGACGGGCGGATCACGAGGTCAGGAGATCGAGACCATCCTGGCTAACACGGTGAAACCCCGTCTCTACTAAAAAATACAAAAAACTAGCCGGGCGAGGTGGCGGGCGCCTATAGTCCCAGCTACTCGGGAGGCTGAGGCAGGAGAATGGCGTGAACCCGGGGGGCGGAGCTTGCAGTGAGCTGAGATCCGGCCACTGCACTCCAGCCTGGGTGACAGAGCGAGACTCCGTCTAAAAAAAAAAAAAAAAAAAAAAAAAAACCTGGACAGGATTAGGAAAATGTTGGCATATGATGGGAGAAAAGCAAGGACTCTCAATATGTATCATCCTACGCACCTATCCTTTTAAGGTTTTTTTAAAAATTAGATTTGGAAAGATAAAAACCAAGGTGTTAAATGGGATATCTTTGTGTGATAAGATTACCAGGTTTTTTAGTTTACTTGACTTTTTGCATTTACACTTCTAGCATGAACCTAGATGATTAATATATTTTAAAATATATTGGACTTTATACATATACAATATTTTTATTATTATTTACTTCAAGGTGCTTTGGCAAAGTGATTGCCTAAATCCTAAAGTCATTGTGTATGGGACATTTGTGAGCTGCCTCTCCAGCACCCACTCCCCTCTTCTCTTTTCAGGGCACAATGGGTGGGTTAGACTCCACTCCATCTCCAAGGGTGGGCCTGGATTGGCTGAAATCAATCACTGTGGTAATAAGCTTAGGGAGTTCATCCTGGAGGCTGGGTCCAGGAGATGCAATTCCTAGACTTGTGTTTGTTTGGGGAAATAGGTTTTCTTTCTTTCTTTTCTTCTTCTTCTTTTTTTTTTTTTTTTTGATATATTAACAGTGACTTCCACATATCACCTGGGAACCTCTGCTTGGGTAAGAATGGGGCCAAGAGGGAGGAAGAAGAGCTGAGAATGGAAAGATAGAAAAGCAAGGTCCTGATTGTATCACTGAACC
Source organism: Macaca mulatta (assembly GCF_049350105.2). Lineage (NCBI taxonomy): Eukaryota > Metazoa > Chordata > Mammalia > Primates > Cercopithecidae > Macaca > Macaca mulatta. The sequence goes on along the minus strand of NC_133406.1, from coordinate 219,508,851 downwards.
ACTGGGAAGATGCTCTGGATGTAGACTTTTTTTTTTTTTTTGGAGACAGGGTCTCACTCTGTCACCCAGGCTGGAACGCAGTGGCGTGATCACTACCCACTGCAGCCTCGACCACCTCATACCCCCTCCCCCACCAGCTCAAGCCATCCTCCCACCTCAGCCTCCAAAGTAGCTGGGACTACAGGCATGTGCCGCAATGATCAACTACTTTTTGTGTTTTTGTTGTTGTTGTTGTTGTTGTTGTTATTGTTATTGTTGTTGCTGTTTTTGTAGAGATGGGATTTTGCCACATTGCCCAGGCTGGTCTCCAAGTCCTGGGCTCAAGCCATCCTCCTGCCTGGCCTCCCAAAGTGCTAGGATTACAGGCAGGAGCCATTGTGCTCTGCCTCTGGTTATAGACTTTTCAGTTTAGTGAGCCAATACATTCCATTATTTTCAAAACCAGTTGGAGAAGTTGGATTTTCTGTTACTTGGAACTTTCTAACTGGTGATGAAACTGGTAGCAGAAGCAGGATGTTGCAAGCAACAGGCCCTGCACTGTGGGACTTGTAGAGCTGACCAGGTAGGTGCAGGAGATCTGGACCCGAGGCTCTTGGCTGGGAAGGTGGCAATTCTCAAATTGTTGGTAGTTAAAGAATTGGTTACTCCACAACCTGCTGAATCTTGGAATTTAAACCATGTGCCAACATAAGGCTACTTCTTTAGGAGACTTGTGGGAAAATTTTAGCATTTTGAAATGTTTGGCTGGCCACTTCTTGTGGTCATTAGTAAATTCCTACAAGAAAGAAACATACTTCTTTTGAAACAAGCCTGCTTGAAAGGAGAGAGGGAAGAACTATAGTTTTGCTAAGAGAGGCCCTTTGGACTTGAGTCCTGCAATCCAAGCTGATGGAGAGTCCAGGAGTCCAGCCAAAAGCTGAATTCTCTAATCCAAGCCATATTTAGTGTAAGGGGAGGCCAGGAGGTAGGAGAGAGCAGGAGATAAAACTGAAGAATCTTCAGGCCCCTCCTAAACACATCCTGTTAAGTATACTTTGTTTGATAAGCAGACCCAGCTCCTCTTCTCATGTCCTTGCTGGGATGTAGACGGTAGATAAGAGGCTAATTACCTCTCTGCTCCTATCCATGGCTTTAACCTGCCAAGATAGAGGCCATCCATTAAAACAAGGCCTGGAGGAACACATAGAGCTCAAGGTCAGTTGTCAGGAGATACATACTCCCCGGTTGTGTTCTGGACACAGAGGTGTCGAAGGTCGTTGGGTTGGGCTACTGGTCCATGCATTTCAGTGGAAGCAAATAGGCAGGACACCGAGTAAGCCTTTAAAAATATTGCTAGTTGGCCGGGCATGGTGGCTCAAGCCTGTAATCCCAGCACTTTGGGAGGCCGAGACAGGCGGATCACGAGGTCAGGAGATCAAGACCATCCTGGCTAACACGGTGAAACCTCGTCTCTACTAAAAAATACAAAAAACTAGCCGGGCGAGGTGGCGGGTGCCTGCAGTCCCAGCTACTCGGGAGGCTGAGCCAGGAGAATGGTGTAAACCCGGGAGGCGGAAGTTGCAGTGAGCTGAGATCGTGCCACTGCACTCACAGCCTGGGTGACAGAGTGAGACTCTGGCTCAAAAATAAATAAATAAATAAATAAAAATTGCTGGCTTGGGGTGGTGGGTCACACCTGCAATCCCAGCACTTTGGGAGGCCGAGGCGGGCAGATCACTTGAGGTCACGAGTTTGACACCAGCCTGGCCAACATGGTGAAACACCATTTCTACTAAAAATACAAAAAAAAGAAAACAAAAATTACCTGGACGTGTGGCATGTGCCTGTAATCCCAGTTACTTGGGAGACTGAGGCAGGAGAACTGCTTGAACGCAGAGGCAGAGGTTGCAGTGAACTGAGATCATGCCACTGCACTCCAGCCTGGGCTACAGAGCGAGACTCCGCCTCAAAAAAAAGAAAGGAGGAGAGGAGAGGAGAGGAGAGGAGAGGAGAGGAGAGGAGAGGAGAGGGAAAGAAAATTGCTAAAAGAATCCCCAACGTGGCCAATACCAGCCTGCCATCGTCCAGGTCCTAAAGCCTCCTTAGGTCCCTGAATTTGCATCTAACAGGAAGCAGGATGCTAAAGTGGTACAGCATCCCAGGGGAAGCATCTCCAAGGTTTATATAAGCTGTATCCATGGAAGACAGGGAGATGATGGCCGGGCTCAGTGGCTCATGCCTGTAATCCCAGCACTTTGGGAGGCCAACGTGGGTGGATCTCCTGAAGTCAGGAATTCAAGACCAGCCTGGTCAACATGGCGAAACCCCATCTCTACTAAAAATACCAAAATTAGCTGGGCATGGTGGTGCACACCTCTTAATTCCAGCTACTCTGGAGGCTGAGGCAGGAGAATCACCAGGAGGCAGAGGCTGCAGTGAGCTGAGATCGCACCAATGCACTCCAGCCTGGGAGACAGAGTCTTAAAAAAATAAAAATTAAAAAAGAAGAAGAAGACAGGGAAATGGACAGGCAGGCTGAGGTACAGGCAGGAAGATGGATGAATCTTAAAGAAGATTTTTCAGAGTTGATGAAAGCCCTGTGTCACAGTGAACAAGATCTTCTCTCTGACATCCTGGGTGTAGCCAAGCTTTTGTTCTACTTATTAGGGATGGCTTCTTCTTCTTTTTTTTTAAAATTATTTATTTATTTATTTTTTGAGGCAGAGTCTTGCTCTGTCGCCAGGCTGGAGTGCAGTGGCGCGATCTCGGCTCACTGCAAGCTCCGCCTCCTGGGTTCATGCTATTCTGCCTCAGCCTCCTAGTAGCTGGGACTACAGGCACCCGCCACCATGCCCAACTAATTTTTTGTATTTTTAGTAAAGACGGGGTTTCACCGTGTTAGCCAGGATGGTCTTGATCTCCTGACCTTGTGATCTTCTGCCCGCCTCGGCCTCCCAAAGTGCTGGGATTACAGGCGTGAGCCACCGCGCCCGGCTTTTTTTTTTTTTTTTTTTAAATGGGGTCTGACTATGTTGCCCAGGCTAGTCTCAAACTCCTGGGCTCAAAAGCAACACTCTCACATCATCAGCCTCCTGAGTAGCTGGGATTACATGCACGTGTCACTGCACCTGGCAGGGATAGCGTCTTTCCTGCCTCCGTTCTGGAAAATACCACGGACTGCTAAGGCTGGGCCTGCCTGAATCTGTTTTGGCCTCTGGAATCCAGCCCCCAGCACACTCTTTGACCCTTCCTCTTGGCTTCCCGCCTTCTCCAGGGCCAAGAATAGGAAGCAACATGCTCTTTCTGAGCTTGGCACTTCTTCACAAGTCCCTTTAGAAATAAAAGACAAAATGAGGACACTGTTTGCCAGACAATGGGGTTTTCTCACAGGGCAGCCTCCACAGGCCTTTGTTAGGAGGACTTCCTTTAAGGGCAGCTGGAGCTGGAAGACAACCCGGGCCAGGGGCTGGCCAGCTCTTAGTGTACTGAATTCAGAGCTGACTGCTAGGAGGGACCTGGGGCCGGGGCATGGAGCTGTGGGTGTGAAGGGATATGGTGGATTGGAACAGGAGAGACTGACTGAGATAGAGAAGATGAGGCTGGAGCAAAGGCTGGAGTTAAGATAGGATGAGGTCAGAAACTGGGGCAGGATTAGAGGAACAAGCCTGGGACTGGGGGAAGGCTTGAGGGTCAGAACTGGTCCTGGGAGGGCATGTCACACACTGCTCAGGAGCCCAGGCATCAGACACAGGCAGCCTGGGTTCCAACCCTCCTTCTTCCCTGGTTATCTGGGGGTCTTCATCTCAGCCCCCACTTCCCTCATCTTCACTCCCCTCACCTTCCTTCCAAATCTGCCCCACTTTGGCGCTCCTGTCCCCCTTATCTGCTCCAACTCCTTGTCCATAATCTTACAATCTTTTTAAATTTATTTATTTATTTATTTTTGAGACAGAGTCTCACTCTGTTGCCCAGGCTGGAGTGCAGTGGCACAATCTCAGCTCACTGTAACCTCCACCTCCCAGGTTCAAGCAATTCTCCTCCCTCAGCCTCCTGAGTAGCTGGGACTACAGGAGCGCGCCACCAAGCCCAGCTAATTTTTGTATTTTTAGTAGAGACGGGGTTTCACCATGTTGGCCAGGATGGTCTCGATCTCTTGACCTCGTGATCCGCCCACCTCGGCCTCCAAAAGTGCTGGGATTACATCGTGAGCCACCATACCTGGCCTATTTATTTATTTATTTATTTAGAGACAGAATCTCCCTCTGTTGCCCAGGCTGGAGTGTGGTAGCACAATCTCAGCTCACTGCAACCTCCGCCTCCCAGGTTCAAGTGATTCTCCTGCCTCAGCCTCCTGAGTAGCTGGGATTACAGGTGTGCCCCACCAACCCCAGCTAATTTTTTTTTTTTTTTTTTTTTTTTTTAGTAGAGACGGGGTTGCTCTATGTTGGCCAGGCTGGTCTCGAACTCCTGACTTCAAGTGATCTGCCCACCTCGGCCTTCCAAAGTGCTGGGATTACAGGCGTGCACCACTGTGCCTGGCCCCCTGTTATCTTACTAACTTACTTATTAATGTTTGTTGTTTATTATCTACCTTCCCAACTAGAGTGTCAGTTCCATGAAGATAAACATTCTGTTTTGTTCACTGGTATGTCCAGTTCCTAGAAGGGTGCCTGGTGCAGAGCAGGCATCCAATAAACAGTTGTTGAATGAATAAGGTTGCCAAGCCTGCCTGGGATAACAGCCTGCTCACTGGAAAGGTGACGATGACAATAGTGACGGTGCTTTGGTGTTGCAGAGAGGAGCAAGTTAAATCACACCTATAAAGATCTTTCCATCAGGCTGCAGACACAGAGGAAGTCCCCAGCAACAACAGCTCATATATGCCTCAGTTTCCTCATCTGTAAAGAGAGAATAACAGTCCCTACTTTTATTAGCATTCAATTGCCCTGGCCACGGCAGCATTGTCGGTTTAATGATGCTGCTTCAACTGTCATAGTCTCTTCCACCTGATGCCTTTCGGTTCATTTTTTAACTGAGTTAAAGGTAGGGCTGGACGTGGCACTTGCAATCAAATGGCTGAACCTGTGCTCAGGCCTGGGCTTGAGATAAAAATGACCCCTCAAGTCCAAGCATCAAAACAGACCAAGGTTTCCAGGCCCCCTTGCCTTTAAATAGATTTCAGACATTCTTTTCTCCAGCCCTAGGCCACAGCTGACTCCTCACTGCCTCTCCATGAACAGACCTCAGAGTTTTGTTTTTTCTGTCTCTCTCCATTCTTTCTCCTTTATCCCTGTCCACTGAGGTCCTGGCTGCCCCCACTTCCCCACCCTACCCTATGCTCATGGGCTTCTGGCCTCATCTCTAACTTAGCTTCTAATTTTTCCTTTCTTTTTTTCTTTTTTGAGACAGAGTCTTGCTCTGTTGCCCAGGCTGGAGTGCAGTGGTGTGATCTCGGCTCACTGCAATCTCTGCCTCCAGGGTTCACGATTGTCATGCCTCAGCCTCCTGAGTGGCTGGGACTACAGGTGTGCGCCAACTTGCTGGGCTAAATTTTATATTTTCAGTAGAGACGGGGTTTCACCATGTTGGGCAGGCTGGTCTCGAACTCCTGTCCTCAGGTGATCTACCTGCCTCAGCCTCCCAAAGTGGTGGGATTATAGGCATGAGCCACCACGCCCGGCCTAACTTAGCTTCTAATTCTAATGCCTGGTGAAATTCTTACAATTTTTTTTTTTTTTCCTAAGACAAAGTCTCACTCTGTCGGCCAGGCTGGAGTGCAGTGGTGTGATCGTAGCTCACTGCAGCCTCTAACTCCTAGACACAAGAGACCCTCCCACCTTGGCCTCCCAAAATGTTGGGATTACAGGCGTAAGCCACCATGCCCGGCCTGCCTAGTGAACTTGAAAGTCTAGTTTGTGGCATAGGCTAATGGCATGCACTTAACAGATACGGAATAAATGAATGAGTGGGAAAAACCCCGGACTGGGAATAGTAAACCTGGCAACCAAATCCAGTTCTGACGCTGACCTGTAAGTAACTACTGTCTCTGGCCTTGGTATACCCCATCAGTAGTGGGGATTATAAACAGCCTCCCTGCCCACCTATGATACTGCTGTGAGACTCAGAACACATCATTAGCTCTTAGGCACAGGGAGCTTGGAGGTTAAATCCAATTTGCTTAGTTTTCAACAAGGAAGTGGTGCCCCAGGGACAATGGTGGAGAGAAATCGAATGTAATGAGCTATTGCCACCAGCTGAGTGGTCCTGAAATCGTGGCATCTGAGTTATACTTAGAGATTGTCCAGTTCAAAAGGCCAGAAGGAATCTGAACCTCGATGGGAAAAGTGACTTGCTCAGCTACCCAGCAAGCCAGGGCAGAGCTGGAGGGTGAACTGGAATCTCCTGGTTCGAGGTCCAGGACTCCTTTCCTCTGTGTTGACAGAGCCAGGAGGAGGGGCACCGGGGGAGCAGGGGAGGCAAGGGCTGCTGGGTGCCCCATCTCACTTGAATTCTCCTTGAGGGACCCAGCCCAGGAGCAGAGTAAGAGGGTGTGGGTGCAGAAGGTGGCAGGGCTGGCCAAGCAGTGTAGTCCCTGCTGCTGATAACCAATCCCTGAACTCCCAAGGTGGAGGGACTTGAGGGCAAATCACAGACACAGGGGGCCTAATGCTGGCCATGTGGCTCAACCAGAAGTGCCCATCTCTCATAGCTTTGGGGAGATCAGAAGTCAGGGGTAGGGTCGGGTGTGGTGGCTCATGCCTGTAATCCCATCGCTTTGGGAGAACAAGGCAGGGGGATCGCTTGAGCCCAGGAGTTCGAGACCAGCCTAAGCAAAATAGCAAAACCCTGCTCTCTACAAAAAATACAAAAATTAGCCGAGCATGGTGGTGCACACCTGTAGTCCTGGCTGCTGGGGAGGCTGAGGTGGGAAGATCGCTTGAGCCCAGGAAGTCAAGGATGCAGTGAGCTGACATGCCACTGCATTCCAGCCTGGGCAATAGAGTGGGACCCTGTGGAAAAAAAAAAACAACAAAAAAACAGTCAGGGGTGCTGGCACCACGATAGGTGCAAGGGTTGCCTCCAATTCCCTCTGGCTCTGTTTCCCAGCCTCTGTCCAAGCAACAGGCAGATTTTCCAGGCCTGGGGACTTGTCCCTGGCTCACTAATGATTATACCATCTTAAGTCTCCTGGAATCCTTAAACCATTTTGCATTTGTAAGCAAGTATTGAGCCCCTCCCATGTTTTAGGCCCAGTGCTGGGTGCTTTCACCTGCAGTTTCTTACAGAGTACGGCATTTCCTAAACTTAATTTGCTACCTCCATGATTTTTGCCATCATCACCCAACCCATGAAATACATAAACAGTATTTACTCAGTATTTTGACTCACTTTTAAAAAAGATAAACTTATCTGAAAAGGGAAACTATGTCACTCCTGTAAATAAGCAGTATCAACCAAAAATACAAAAAGAAACAAAAACAAATACAAAAACATTCTCAGTTTCTGGCACCAGAGCCCAGTTCTGGCTCCTACTTTACTGAGAAGTCACGTGATCTCTCCGGGCCTCAGTTTTCTCCTCTGGAAAATGGAGCTGTTGGAAGTTAATGCATGCACAATGCCTGGCCCTGAGCCTGGCGTGGAGTGGGTGGAAGAGAGGTTGCCCAACCTGGCTAAAATTGGTTCTCTGGGCACTGACACTTTCTCTCTGCTCCAGCCTCAGTTTTCTCCTTATGATCTTCAGGGCAAAGGTGGCTTCAGGAAGACTGGGACTTAGATGCCGAGGAAGGCAGGGCTCCCGGGGAATCACAGTCTGCGCCTTCAAATATCTGACTGGCTTCAAATTTCTGACTGGCACAGATTGTTCCAGACAGTCCCAAGGGCCACTGAGAAGACCCTCCGGTTAGGAGTCAGTGAGCTCTCCGTCACTGGAGGCATTCAAACAGAGCCTGCGGACTTCTCACTACGAAGCTGTCCAGAGAATTCAGTGCTCAGAGGAAAGGAGTGGTTATTCCATCAGAGGTGGAGGTAGTTCCCCAGGAGCGGGAGCAGGGCCTGTAGCACCCAGCATCTGCCCCCGGCTCCCATCTATCCGGGATTTTAGCGTTTCCTCTGTAGTTTTCAAGGACTGTCTCATATGACTCTTGCACCAGCGAGAGGCCAGGGGAGATGGTGCCTGCCTCTTAAAGAGGGGCAGGCTGGTCCACATAGGTCAGGTGACTTGACCAAGGTCACCAGAGCAGAGTTTTGAACTTGAGCTGTCTGACTCCACTGCCTGGGAAGTGCCTGTCCCTCCTTTGGCATCCAGGGAGCATGTCCTGGGGCTCTGACTGGTACATAGCCGTATACCTGCCCGGGCCCTTTACGTCTCTACAGAGAGAAAGAGGGAAGGCCCCATGTCTAGGGGGTGGTTTCCCTCCAGATGCCACCCCTCCGAGGTCCCCTTCTGCTTCTTCTTGCGGTAGCCAGGGAGGCAGCCCACGGGCAGGGAAGCGGGGGTGGAGGTGGAGAGTCAGAGGTGCACGTGGACAGAGACAGAGAGACAGGGACACGTGGGCAGAGACGGATAAAGACAGAGACCCAGAGAAAGCCAGATATATTGACAGACAGAGACAGACGCCAGAGAGGAAGGCAGACAAAGACAGACGGGTAGAGACAAAGACTCCCACCAAGAGACGCAGAAGAAAGATGCCGACGGTAAAGACAAAACAGGAGTCGCACGCAGGGAGCGGGTCAGGGCCCAGGCTCGCTGAGAGGAAGGGCCGCGTTGGGGCAGCCCGGAGGCAGAGCCCGAGAGCGCGGGGCGAGCGAGGGACGCCAGGGCCGCGCCACCCCAGCCAGTTCCTAGCTCCGCTCCCGGCAGGGGGCGCCCTGGCCTCGTGGCACGACCCGCCTGCCGGGCGCGGGGCTCGGGCCGGGGGCGGGGCCGGGCTGGGGAGGGGTTGGGGGAGGGGGCGGGCTGCCCGGGCCTCGCTCGGGCCCCGCGGCCGCCTTTATAAGGCGGCGGGGGAGGTGGCCCGGGCCGCGTTGCGCTCCCGCCACTCCGCGCCCGCGATCCCGGCTCTGCGCTCCCACGCGCTTGTGCCTGGACGGACCCTCGTCAGTGCTCTGCGCAGGTAAGGACTCGATGCTGCCCCGCGCCCCGGCTCCCCAGGGCCTCCGCGGATGTGGTGTATGCTCGGCCCCTTCTGCATCCTCAGCTGGCCTCGTGTTGAACTTTAATGGGAGGGCCGGGGTCTCCAGCGCCACGCCGCCCACAGCAGCCCATTCGGGACGCCCGGCAATTGGTCCTGTCCCTGTCCTCCCGCGCATCCCAAGCTCCCGGCGCGCGCTCTGGGCGGGACAGGAGATTGGACGTGGCGCCCGCAGAGCCGGCGAACTCAGGGGACTGCGCTCGGGACCGCCCTGCAGTCCCAGGGTCTCCTACCTCCCGAGCCGCTGTCTGGGACCCTGCCCTCTGTCTGGGCACCTGCCCTTGGTGCCCCGTGACTGAGCCCCTCCTGGTGCCTCCTTAGCTGTAGCTCTAGAGACTTGGACTGCCAACCCCCAGGCCTCGTGCCTGGCGCCCTCCCAGGCGTCCCACCTGACCCGGTGGGGTCTAAAGCAGTTTGGTTTGGGAGGAGGAGAGGGAGGGAGGCGCTTGGAATGGGGGGCATGGGGGGAGGAGACAGGACACCATGGGGGGGAGGAGACAGAGGACACCCGCGTGGGCGTCTGAGAGTGGGCACCCACTGTGGGCACCGCAGCTGTGGGGCAAAGCTCTGGAGCCCGCGAAACTGAAGGAGCCTGCCGCCCTCTTTGGGCTGTGCGAGGTGGGCCGCCCAGGGCTGTTTCCCTGCCCAGTCTTGGTAAGAAAGGGTTAAACGCAGGTCACAGCAGAAAGGCAGGAGGCCGAGGTAAGCCTCCCCCACTCCCCATTGTGCCTTATGATTCTTTTTCGACACACAATGGGGTTGAAGGCGGGGCCTTTATAAAGGCCTCTGGGTGGAGGGTGAAAATCATTGAGATCAAAAGAGGGGGCGATTCTCAGGCCAGGAAGGGCTCTGGGCCCTGGGAACAATCAGAGACCCCTCAGGTGGGCCCAGCTGCCCAGGGAGGCAGGGGTTGGGTTCCAGTCTCAGTGTAGATAACTGCAACTATTTTTTGAAGGCCTACCGTGCGTAGAGGGACCTGCTCTGACATCTCACGTACATAATTTCATTTTACAAATGGGGAAACTGAGGCTTAGACAATTTAGGTAAGTGGTGGGACCATTGTTTGAATCCAGACTCCAAACTCTGCAACCCTAGCCTCCTACTCCCACTGTGCTGCCTAAGAGATACGGGGCTGAGCCTTGGTTTTGTCTTGGGGCTCCTCCTGGGCTTAGCCCACTCTTCCTCCACTCTCCAGTCTTTCCCTTTCCAACTCTTTAGTCCTCCCCACCTGTGGGTGTCCCCACCCTGTCCTGCCCCAGCCATCCCACTGCCTGGCCCCATGCATCTTGTTCCTCTGTCACCTTTTTCTTTCTTGAACTGAACGCCTGTGAATTCCCTCAGAAGAGGCCCCTGGACACAGCTTCTCACCATCCCAACTGGTGAAGACTAGGTTGAGTGATGATCCGGGTCTGTGTCCCTGAGCCCATTTGTAAAAAGGGGTGTGTTCCTCTCTGGGGACTATTGTGAGGAATAAAACTGAACTGAGACCAGAACAAGATGCTATCTTCATTCAGCAAATACCTAAGCATCTGCCATGTGCTAAGCTCTGTTCTAGGTGCCGGAATGCCGCAGTAAATCAGACAAAAGCTCTCTTCTGGATTGGATGTTTGCATAACAAAATTCTTTCAGGTTTTGAAACTATCAAAATTTACGGCGTAGACTTGAAATCAAGCTATTCGCAAGGAAGGAGATTAAGATGCAATCACCTGTCATCGCCCTCATTTTAGCAAAGGCAACCTCGCTGTGGGACCTGGGTTCAGTTCTGTTCCCTCTCTGTGCCTTGGCCTCCTCCCATAAGCTGTGGAGATCATTAATGCCTACCAGCGGTGAGGTCTAGATATGATGAATGCTTGCGAAGGGTTTAAGCTGGTACCTGTGCTTAAGAAAATCCTGGCTATCCCCAGCTCTCTTCTCAGCAGAAAATGAAATGCGGAGACCGGATGTTGGGTTATATCCCTGCCTCTGAACCTGTCACCCACTTCTGCCCAGGCTCTTCCCATCCTGTCAGGCTGCACATGTGGGATGGCATGGTGCCCTCCTTGCTCACACTCAGATGCCACCTTCTGTCACCATCCTAAACACAGCCTGGGCTGGGAGCGCAGAGCTCCATGATGAGATCAGCCCTGGAGCCATCATCTCTGCAGTGCTTCCTGCCCTCTGCCTGTTCTTGTTCCTCACCATGTCCCAGCTCAGGACCAAACTCAGCCCTGTTCTGTCCCATGACTTACATACCCAACATTCCCTGCAAGCTGGATATGATCTTGGAAAGGGGAAGTGAGTTGCCCAGAGGCACACAGATGCTACCTGGGGAGCTGGTCCTGTGTATCTAGAATTCCAAATCTAGCGATCTCCATGCTGTACCCATCTCTGGGAATGAGGCCTTTTAATCCAGGGAGTAGGATCCGGTAGCAGAGCCCGAGTTCTCACCTTGAAATCAGTGTGACTTGGCTTTTTAATACAAAACCCAGAGCTCCGAGAGAACATTGCTGGGAGAGTGAGCAAGCTGGGCTGAGAACCAGCACTCAGAAATCTCCATGTGGCCACAGGAATGCTGACTTGGCTTCCCAGCACCATGTCGTCGTCATTGGCAGGCTGGAGCTGGGCTTTGTGGTATGTTAGGTTTATTTTTTTTTCTTCTGGAGATGTCCTCACTTTCAGAGGGCAGTTAGGGGCAGTAGACTGGAGGTTCATTCCCAGCACTGCTATGCGACCCTGGACAAGTCACCTTCTCTTTCAGAGCCTCAGTTTTCTCATCTGCAGTATGGGTTAACATTATAATATACTTTACAGGGTCGCAGGATCATAAATAGTTTTCCAACTTTGGGCTGAACCAGCATTGATGTTATTAAGACATTCATATTTCCTGTGGAGCAATTTCAAAAGCAGTTACCTTTATCCCTACCAGGTGATCCTGAGGGCCTGAGGGAAGTCCACGTTTAGGTTACAAAAGCCTACACAGCAGGGAAAACACTGGTTTGGGGGCTGGCGTCTTGGATTCCAGTCGCCAGCTGTGTGACCTGAGGCAAATCACTTTACCTCTCTGAGCTCATAGGAGGCCCCCAACATCAAGATAGGATGCTCAGTGTCTGAAGAACATAGTCTCCATATTTTTCTGCTTCCTTGTACCAGCCCCCAGTCCCCTGCCAACACTTCGTTAATTGCTCCCAGAAAAACTCTGTGCTTAAAGGTTTCCATGCTTAAATTCTCAGCCTCACTGTGGCATGAAATCAATTGTTTGCATTGAATTTGACTTCTCAAATTTAGGGGTAAAATTTGAGATGAGAGTAGGGGGTTAGGGAGGAGATGAGGACGAAGTTAAACCAGATGTGCTTTTGTTTAATTGTAGGATGGTGGTTAAGCTGCTCAAGTATTACCATCGTTCTTTCTGAATTCCAGTAACCAGGAGTCAGGTTTCACAAAAAATTGTAGTGTTCTTTCCTGGCTGGTGTGGACTCGCCCTCTCTATTATTATTATTATTACTATTTTATATTCATCCGAGGCCACAGAGTACTGGCCAGAGAAGAGAACTCATAGATGCCCAGAATTTCAGCTGGTAGGCCTTTAGAAGCTGACTGGGTCAACTGAGCTCTTTGCACACCAGGGAGACTGAGGCCCAGGGAGGAGAAGAGGCTTGCCCAGGGTCACACAGTTGCTTAGGGCAGAGTGGAGTGGGAGTTCAGTCTCCTGACTCTAAACTACATGATCTTTCCAAAGGCAACCACTTCTCCTGTATTTGGTGTATTTCATTTCTACAGTATATTCTTAGCATAGAATGCTTTTTGAAAAACATTGTTTTTTTTTTTTTTTTTTTTTTTTTTTTGAGACGGAGTCTCGCTCTGTCACCCAGGCTGGAGTGCAGTGGCCGGATCTCAGCTCACTGCAAGCTCCGCCTCCCGGGTTTACGCCATTCTCCTGCCTCAGCCTCCCGAGTAGCTGGGACTACAGGCGCCCGCCACCTTGCCCGGCTAGTTTTTTGTATTTTTTTTAGTAGAGACGGGGTTTCACCGTGTTCGCCAGGATGGTCTCGATCTCCTGACCTTGTGATCCGCCCGTCTCGGCCTCCCAAAGTGCTGGGATTACAGGCTTGAGCCACCGCGCCCGGCCTGAAAAACATTGTTTAAGGGAGGATGCAGATCATGTGGGTTGGTGGAAAAAGATGTTAAGCTCAGGAGAGCTGAGTTGAAGTCCTTGAACTACCTCTGTGATCTTGGGCAAGTCACTTCCCCCTCTCTGAGTCTTAGATTCTTCATCTGTAAACCAAGATATCTGAGGAGTAGGAGTGGAGAGATGAGACTTCCCTAAGACTTGGAATGGGTCTAATGTGTTCAACTGGTCCCCACATATTTATAGTCTACTGTGTGCTGGGTTATGGGAGGTCCGTCACAAACTGCCTTCCCAAGGCTGCAGGGTGTGGGGGATTGTTGACTTCTGCAGTGATTAAACAACTTTAATTTAGTTGCTGGTGTTGTTAAACCAGGCAATTTCTTTTTATATAAAAATAAGGGTTTCTGGCTTCTCTTGAAAGATCAGAAGATGTGGCCATATGGGGCTTTGTCCCTGCCTGGCCACAGTGGCTGGAACTGATTAGCCAGCTGCTCCATCCACTTTACCACAGTCTCCACCATGCCCCACTGCCTCACACCAGCCCACTTGCCTCCCTGACATTACCTGCCTACCTTCTGAGCTTGTGGTTTCTGGGCTAGATGCGGTCAGGCCATGTAAGAGGGGCTCAAATTGCACTTGAATGATTGGGTGGGGCTTGGGCCAGCCCTCAGGGGGCTCAGGGTGAGACTATGGGACACGTGGACACCAGGACACCAGCCCCTCTTCCGTAGCCTGGCAACATCTACAAAACATGTCAGCTAGGTGAAGGAGCTTTCTTCCTGCTTCAGTGGTCCTCAGGAAGAGTCTGAGGGCTCTGGAGGTTTCGGAGCGATAGAGCATCTGCCTGTCAAGGCTCAGCGAGCTGAGCCCAGAGTCTAGCTGGGGACAGGCATCCCTGGGTACTTCCTTCTAAAGATTGCACAGCCCCTGCAGGGGAGAGACTCCCTTGACATCTTCCACCTTACCCCTTGCTCCCCAAGAGCCCTGTGCATTGGTGTGTCACCTCACCCTGTGCTCCCTGGTAGCCCTGGGCATCGGTGCATACCCACTTCTCAGACAGGAAACACGATCTTGCACTCTGAACCCACAGCTCTCTGTTCTACCCACTTTGCCGGGAGCCAGGGCCTGGTGATGACAGGCAGGTACCATGGTGGCTGCAGCAAGTATCTCAGAATTGCCATATCTGAACCAGAGGGTAGCACAGGAGGCTGTGAAGCCTGATGGTTACATGTGGGGGCTCTGGAGGCAGCTGCTGTATGTGAGATTCTAGGTCTCCACGAATCAGCTGCTCCAGGGGTTATGAGATGGACAAGGGAGCCTGATTGATTGTTGATTGCTGATAGTAACCTCACGTCCTCTGGTCCTTACACCTGCAGACGAGTTCAGAAACGTGCCCTGTGTGGGAAGTGGCATTTTGTGAGCACCGTTGGGTACCAGGCACTTTCACACATTACCTTTGATGCTCACCTACCCCCTACCCTCCGGCATTTTGCAGTGAAGGAGACCGAGGCTCAGAAGGCAGACATCTTACGATTACTCCTCCCCTATGTCTCTATGCCTCTCTGCTTTGACCCAGGGAAGGGAGGAGAGGACAGGCCAGAAGGTCATTTCTGGGAATAAGGCCTTGGAGACCCTGCAGTGAGGCCCTGACCCTCCAGACTTTCTGGGCCACCCCTTCCTCCTCCGCTCCAGCTTGTTTCAGAGATGCTTCTTCATCCTTCCAGAGCTCAGTTTGTCATTCAGGTGCATGAACTTTACCTGGCCAGGTCTGCAAGCTCCTGGGTGGAGCTCAGCAAATATTTTATGTTCTTTAAAAAAATTTTTAGGTGGCCAAAGCAAATTGCTTTTACTGGAAAAACCAGAAGTGCAAACTTTATTTTATTTTTGCAGAGATGGGGCCCTGCTATGTTGTTCAACCTGGGTTCAAGAAGTCTACCCACCTTGCCCTCCCAAAGTGCTGAGATTATAGGCAGGAGCCATTGTGCCTGGCCCATAAGTGCACCCTTTACAAAGATCTACCAGGTGACTCTTTTTTTAGACTGAGTCTCGCTCTATTCCCCAGGCTGGAGTGTAGTGGCGCAATCTCGGCTCACTACAGCCTCTGCCTCCTGGGTTCCAGAGATTCTCCTACCTCAGCCTCCTACGTAGCTGGGATTACAGGCACATGCAACCACACCCAGCTAATTTTTGTATTTTTAGTAGAGACGTGGTTTCACCATGTTGGCCAGGCTGGTCTCGAACTCCTGACCTCAGGTGATCCACCCACTTTGGCCTCCCAAAGTGCTGGGATTACAAGCATGGGCCACCACGCCCAACCCCAGTGACCTTTTGTTGGGTCAACCTCTTGTCTTCTCTAGTGCACCTTTACTAGGTCAGTAAAGCCACAGGGTGAGAACCCACTTAGCTCTCAGGCTGAGGTTTTCAGGCCTCTTGCTGGCTGCCACTGAGTGTCTCAGGCTTGTATTTATTTATTTTATTTTGTTGTTGCTGTTGTTTGAGACAGGGTCTAGTGGCTCTGTCGTCCAGGCTGGAGTGCAGTGGCACGATCACAGATCACTTACAGTGCAGCCTTGACTGCCTGGACTCGTGATCCTCCCATCCCAACGTCCCAAGTAGCTGGGACCACAGGCATTCGCCACCACACCCGGCTAATTTTTTTTATTACTTGTAGAGACGAGGTCTTGCAATGTTGTCCAGGCTGGTTTTGAACTCCTGGGCTCAAGTGATCCTCCTGCCTCATCCTTCCAAAGTGCTGGGATTTCAGGTGTGAGCCACTGCATCCGGCCAGCCTGGCCTTTCGGAGGATCTCTTCCCCCTCCACCTGTCTCCACCTTGACTTACCTCTCTCTCAGCATATAGGAGTTACTAACTGACCCATCTGCCACCATTCTGGTTAGAAAGTGTCTCATCTGAGGCCCATTTCCCCTCCTCCACTCCTTCTGAGCCCTTCTATAGCTGCGCTTCTTTCTCTGCCTCATTCCGCTGGTCCCTGCTATGCCACTGCTAACTAAAAGTCCATAGACTATGAGCCTGACATGTACGTACTAGGCATGGTGCTCAGTGCCTTGCCTGTAATTACTCATTTGGTCCTACAGCAGCGCTGAGTGGCAGGTGCTATTATCCCACATTACAGACGAGGAAACTGAAACACAAACTCCCCCAGCTGGGAAGTGAGAAATAGACATGTTTGTTCCCTACCATTATCCATCCAGCCAGCCAGGGCTGCTGCTTTCTCCACGATGTGAATGACATAACCCATCATCCTAGAAGAGTCAGTTCTGTATTTATCTTAAAACCATCCAATATGGAATTCATATTCTAGGTCCGTTAGCATATCAGGATATCAGAGATAAACAGGGTTCCTCTCAACAGCTTGTCCAAGCCCTCAATCACCTACGTGATTTTTCTGTGTGTGAAAATGCTGTTTTTTGTTTTTCCCCTTGACCTAATCCTTATACAGATGCTCCTTGATTTACCAAAGATTTTTGTCCTGGAATTGTAAGTTGAAAAATATCGTAAGTGGAAAATGGATATAACACCTAACCTGTTAAACATGGTAGCTTAGCCTAGCTTACCCTAAATGTGATCAGAACAGTTACATTAGCCTGTAGTTAGGCAAATCATCTTACATGAGGCCTATTTCATAATAAAGTGTTGACTATCTCATGTCAATTTCTTGGCTATACTGTACTGAATGTGAAAAACAGAATGGCTGGCTGGGTACTCAAGGTGTGGTTTCCACTGAACACTATAGCTTTTGCATCATCGTAAAGCAAAAAAATCTTAAGTGTAAGTTGGGGACAGTCTGTAATGAACATTTAAGGGCTTACGCTGTGTCCTGTGTCGGAAACTGAGCTAATCACTTTGAATGACCTTATTGTATTGAGCTCGTAATTCTGCAAACAAGGAAACAGAAGCTCAGAGAAGTTGAGTAACGTTCTCAAAGTTTGGAAAGTGCAGGTGAGACTCAAATCCAGGGTTGCCCAATCAGATTGGCATCTGGATTCAAATTTGCATGTTTGGAGACAACTCTCAGGGCACCTTGTGGTACACATTTGTTTTTCAGTGAGTGTTTGCAAATGACATGGGAGTGGGAGGTCCCGGGGGAGGAGACAGAACATAGACACACCTGGTGGGGCAGCAGCGTTTGTTCTCCCAGACAGTGGATTTTAGCCTGTTCACCCCCTCATAGGAGACGACAAGCCTACAAGGAAGCATCTTGAGAAACCCAGAGGGGACTGGGTTTGAATCCCAGCCCTGCCATTTCAAACTGTGTGACCTTCGACAAGTCCCTTTCCCTCCCTTAGCTTCTGGCTACCCTGCCCACCACGCGTGATTTATTTGAATGAGGCAAGGCCTTAGGATTTTCCGGTTTGTGGATGGTGAATAGCCAGCGTGTCTCCTGCCTCTCTCCTGCCCTGCACCCACATCAGACATCACTAGTCAACCACTGCTCGCTTTCCTTCCCAGGTTCCTTCTAAGTACAGTGTTCCGAGCAGCCATTAGCAACTAATATAAAGTTGGCACAAAAGATAAAAGGACATCCCAGAAACATATTATATTTGGTCATGGTGTGGGTGGGGGTAAGGAAGGGATAGGCCCAGGTGGCACCCAGTTCAGTGTCACGGTGCTCCTTGGTCTTCTTTTCCTTGTCTTTGGAGGAATGAAGCTAGACTGTACCAGGGCCTGCCCCAGGTGTGGGGTAGAAACCTTTTATGAGGCACACAGCTGTGTGCATGTTCAGTCCCAAGGGATGGGCAGGTTTCTGGGCCTGATCGCTGCCTAGGCTTAAAGTAAGAGTGACAAGAAAGAGGCCAGTTTCAGATCCTCCTGGAAAGAGTTAGGCCTGCCCCCTCCACCCTTTGTAATAATATCCATAGTAGTAATATGAGTTCTTGACACTGAAGGACCACTTGTTATGCACCAAGCCACTCTGCGAAATGCTTTGTTTACATTTACACATTTCATCCTTGTACCAGCCCATTTTTCAGGTGAGGAAAATGACTCAAAGAGTAATTTGCTTGGGTTTGCCCAGCTGGTAAGTGTCGGAGCTACGATTTGAATTCATATCTGTCGAACCCCGAATAAGTAACTCTTTTTTTTTTTTTTTTTTTTTTTTGAGACGGAGTCTTGCTCTGTCGCCCAGGCTGGAGTGCAGTGGCCGGATCTCAGCTCACTGCAAGCTCCGCCTCCTGGGTTCACGCCATTCTCCTGCCTCAGCCTCCCGAGTAGCTGGGACTACAGGCGCACGCCACCTCGCCCGGCTAGTTTTTTGTATTTTTTTAGTAGAGACGGGGTTTCACCATGTTAGCTAGGATGGTCTTGATCTTGTGACCTCGTGATCCGCCCGTCTCGGCCTCCCAAAGTGCTGGGATTACAGGCTTGAGCCACCGCACCCAGCCCCGAATAAGTAACTCTTATCGCTACTATGGCTATTATTACAAAGATGGGGAGGGGTAAGCCTAACTCTTTCCAGGAGGACCTGAAACTGAGCTCTTTTTTTTTTTTATGGTATCCAGAACATCACTTTATAAACTGTTGTCAGATTACCATGTAAACATTAATACCCAAATACAGCATTTGGACAATTATTTTAAATTTTAACTGTACCATCCCCAAACTCAGCTATGAACTTGGTCTGGGGAGAGGGCTCCGTAATAGGCCACTGAAGTCCCCCATCCCACCCCATTATTCTCCCCCGAAAACTGCTGCCCGACTGCTCTGCCAGACTTGGGCTAGAACCTGGCTTCACTGTGGCAGTGGGAGCACCTGGGCCCTTACAGTGTGGCAAACCGACCCGCCCACAAACTCCATCCCAGGTGTTGGGATGCTAACACACTGAAGCTGAAAGACCCGGCTTGGTTTTGCCACAGATCAAGGTGCATCGGACTAGAGAGCCTGTCCTCTGCCTTATTTCCTGCACAGGTCTTTTTCTTCGTAATGCAACAAATGCTACACAGCTCAGATCCAATGGGACACGGGGAAAGGGGCTGTAGTGCAGCCCAGCCTTGCTGAGGGAGACCCCTGCCTCGCCAAAGCTCTTTGCTCACAAAGGCTGAAACTGGCCTCTTTCTTGTCACTCTTACTTTAAGCCTAGACAGTGATGAGGCCCAGAAACCCGCCTCTCCCTTGGGACTGAACATGGGCACAGCTGTGTGCCTCATAAAACGTTCCTACCCCACACCTGGGGCTGTCTAGCTTAGTTCCTCCTGCTTTCCTTCACCGCAGGCTCAGTGTGGGGCCTGCGGGCTCTGCATCTTTCTCTTGGCTTACCATGATCATTTCTCATTCATGAGTACAATACGCCTTTGCCTGTGGAAAGCGCTTTCCCATTGGCAGAGCCTTCCACGTTTACACATGGGCAGCACAGCAAAGGGCATCTCTATTTTTGCAAGATAGAAAATTGAGGCTCAGAGTCCGGGCGCAAGGGCTCACACCTGCAATTCCAGCACTTTGGGAGGCCAAGGCAGGCAGATCACTTAAGGTCAGGAGATCAAGAACAGCCTGGCCAACATGGTGAAACCCTGTCTGTACTAAGAATACAAAAACTAGCTGAGATCCCGCCACTGCACTCCAACCTGGGTGACAGAGCGAGGCTGCATTTCAAGAAAACAAAAGGAAGATTGAAGCTCAGGGAGGGAGGGTGGTGGGCCCAGGATCACACAGCGAATAAATGGTAAACCCTGCACCAAGGAATTAGGTATCCCACCTGTTCCCTAGGCCTTCTTGAACAAATTGCCTAGGGAAACATGAGGTCAGTGCTGAGAACGCAGGAGTGTTGGCTCAGCAGAGGCAGGGGTTGTTCCTGTCCCCCGCATCCCACCCAGATACACCCTATCCTGTTTTAATCAGCCATTGACCTTGGACAAGTCACTTTAACACTCCCAACCTCAGTTTCCAGGCACTTACTCTATTTTTCAGGGTTTTGTTTTTTTGTTTGTTTTTTGAGACAAGGTCTTGCTCTGTCACCCAGGCTGGAGTTCAGGCACAATCACAGTTCACTGCAACCTTGACTTCCTGGGCTCAAGTGATCCTCCTGCCTCAGCCTCCCAAGTAGCTGGAACTGCAGTCTTGTGCCACTGGGCCCAGCTAATTTTTTTTATTTTTTATTTTGTGAGATGAGGTCTTGCTTATGTTGATGAGGCTGGTCTTGAACTCCTGGGCTCAGGCAGTCCTCCCTCAGCTTCCCAAAACACTGGGATTAATAGGCGGTGAGCCACTGGGCCTGGCATATTTTTCAGTTTTTAAAGCCGTTTCTTTTTTTTCTTTTTTTCTTTTTTTCTTTTTTTTTTTTGAGACGGAGTCATTGTTCTGTCTCCCAGGATGGAGTGCAGGATGGCGTGATCTTGGCTCACTGCAACCTCCACCTCCTGGGTTCAGGTGATTCTCCTGCCTCAGCCTCCGGAGTAGCTGGGACTACAGGCGTGTGCCACCATGCCCGGCTAATTTTTTTGTACTTTTAGTAGACACGGGGTTTTACCATGTTAGCCAGGATGTTCTCGATCTCCTGACCTTGTGATCCGCCCACCTCGGACTTTGAAGTGCTGGGATGACAGGCCTGAGCTATGGCGCCTGGCCTAAAGCCATTTTTTTTTTTTTGAGGTGGAGTCTCGCTCTGTCGCCCAGGCTGGAGTGCAGTGGCCAGATCTCAGCTCACTGCAAGCTCCACCTCCCGGGTTCACGCCATTCTCCTGCCTCAGCCTCCCGAGTAGCTGGGACTACAGGCGCCCGCCACCTCACCCGGCTAGTTTTTTGTATTTTTTTAGTAGAGACGGGGTTTCACCGTGTTAGCCAGGATGGTCTCGATCTCCTGACCTCGTGATCCGCCCGTCTCGGCCTCCCAAAGTGCTGGGATTACAGGCTTGAGCCACTGCGCCTGGCCAAGCCATTTTTTATTAATGAACTCACTGAACCATCAAAGCAACCCAATAAAGTATTACCATCATTTTGCAAAGTGGGAGACTGAGGTCAAACTGATGGTAAAACCAGGCCTCAAACTCAGGTCAGGATCCCAGGCTGAAGGTCTTTCCCCAGCTGTGTCCCCAGCCTCTCTCATCTTTGCCTTTGTACCTGCCATCCCCTCCCCTGCAGCGACCTC
Organism: Macaca mulatta; assembly: GCF_049350105.2. NCBI lineage: Eukaryota > Metazoa > Chordata > Mammalia > Primates > Cercopithecidae > Macaca > Macaca mulatta. The sequence goes on along the minus strand of NC_133406.1, from coordinate 219,487,478 downwards.
TGCCTGCTTGTGTTGCCAGTTGGCATCACGGCTGTTTTTCTTGAGCTTGGTTGGATATCTTGAACCCTTTGTAATCTGATCAGCCGCATTGCGTCTGGCTCTGAGTCTCAGTTCCTGGAGGGCAGGAGCCCCCATCTGAGTCACTCGTGAATTCCCATGCCTAATAAGATGCCTGCTTTCAGCAAGCATTTAAAGACTTTTTTTTTTTTTTTTTTTTTTTTTTTTTTTAAGATGGAATCTGCTCTGTCACTCAGGCTGTAGTACAACGTTGTGATCTCGGCTTACTGCAACCTGCGCCTTCCGGGTTCAGACGATTCTCTTGCCTTGGCCTCCTGAGCAGCTGGGATTACAGGCATGCGCCACCATGCCTGTCTAATTTTTGTATTTTTAGGAGAGACGGGGTTTCATCATGTCGGCCAGGCTGGTCTCGAACTCCTGACCTCAGGTGATCCACCCACCTTGACCTCCCAAAGTGCTGGGATTACAGGTGTGAGCCACCACACCCGGCCCATTTAATGACTTTTGAGTTCATGAAAGGCTGCCCCACCTGGCAAGGGCTTCCACAGCTGGCCTGGCTTGGTTACCATGGGGAAGCCTGGGAGGAATCCCCCACTGGGTGTGACCCCTGAGGCACTCCAGGTGAAGCCTGGCCACCCTCCCCAGACCTTCACTGGTGTCCTTCCACCAATGACTCCAGCTCATAAATGGTTAGTGATTGGCAGCAGGACAAGCCAGTGGCTCTGGGTCCAGTTTTCCTGTTGGCAGTTCAGGCCTTTAGTCATACTCAAGTAAGAGGTGCCCAGTGTTGGCCGGGCGCAGTGGCTCAAGCCTGTAATCCCAGCACTTTGGGAGGCCGAAGCGGGCGGATCACAAGGTCAGGAGATCGAGACCACAGTGAAACCCTGTCTCTACTAAAAATACAAAAAAAAAAAAAATTAGCCGGGCGCGGTGGCGGGCGCCTGTAGTCCCAGCTACTCAGGAGGCTGAGGCAGGAGAATGGCGGGAACCCGGGAGGCGGAGCTTGCAGTGAGCCGAGATCGCGCCACTGCACTCCAGCCTGGGGGACAGCGTGAGACTCCGTCTCAAAAAAAAAAAAAGAGGTGCCCAGTGTCATACCTCTGGCCAACGTCTTTGTCCATTTTGTTCACAGATGTACCCCCAATCCCAAACAGCCTTAATTTCTTTGATAATAATAATAGTCATAGCTGTAAATTTTCTGAATCTGCATGTACCATGCTTCCTGGTGCATGATAGGCACATATTTGTTGAATGAATGAATACACGCAGTGAGTAACATTTTATAGGGACTAAGAGTTATATGACCTTGCGTGACCTCTGTACCTCAGTTTCCTCATGTGTTGACTCCGTGAGAGGTGCTCAGAGGAGTAACCAATACATATGTCGATATATGTTTGTTTTAAATATACCATGAACCAGGCTGTGTTCTAAGCGGCTCACACGTATTTATTCATTTATCCTTGCACCTGAGGCTCAGAGAGGTTAAGTTCATGTCTCCTAGGTCACCTAGTTGGTGTCACGTGCAAATATTTTAATATCTCCCAGGACATGTGTGTTCCAAATAACATAATATGGGAGCCACCTCCCCTACCAGCTTCCTCCCATAACACAGACCTCACGCCCCAGATCCTAGGGTCAGAACAAACCGTAACAGTAGTAGGTGAGTCTAGCAGTCATGTTGTCCCTGACTATAAAATGCTTCATCCAGTGTCGGGCACACAGTAGGTCTTATGATCACGATCTGTGGGACAGGCATCAATCATGGTCTGTGCAGAAGCTGGCAGGAGGGAGCCCCAAGTCTGCTGGAGGAAACTGGTGGGCGGGGGGGGGTGCCTTTAGAGAAGAAATGACAAGGGTCATAAATCATTGTAACAGTAACAGCTCATATTAACTGAGTGGCAGATACTGTTCAAGCATGTCAGATGCATTAATCATTTAATCCTCATGTCAGCCCTAGGAGGTAGATACTATTCTCATTGTCCCCACTCACAGATGGGGAGCCAGGCTCAGAAATAAGCTCACTTGGGCCGGGCGCAGTGGCTCTTGCCTGTAATCCCAGCACTTTGGGAAGGCCAAGGTGGGTGGATCACCTGAGGTCAGGAGTTCGAGACCGGCATGGCCAACATGATGAAACCCCGTCTTTACTAAAAATACAAAAAATTAGCCAGGTGTGGTGGCAGGGGCCTGTAATCCAAGGTACTCGGGAGGCTGAGGCAGGAGAATCGCTTGAACCCGGGAGGCGCAGATGGCAGTGAGCCGAGATCATGGCATTGCACTCCAGCCTGGGTGACGAGCAAAATTTCATCTCAAAAAAAAAAAAAAAAAACAGGGAATAAGCTCATTTGTCCAGTGAATGGCTAGTAAATAATAGATCCGGGGTGTGAATGCCTGCACTTAGGTTGTGGCCTCTTGCTGTCGTGCCTCCTTCTGTAAAGACTCGTGAAGCTTCCTGCTGGGTAGTTGCTGGCCGCTGGCAGCAGGCCCATGCCAGGGTGCGTGCTGGTGCTGGATGATCCGTGGGGCGGAGGGGAGTCTCCCCATCTCCTCAGAGGCCTCCCCTATGTCACACCCTGAGGCTGGGCCCAGACAGGTATTCAGGAAAGGAAACTGATCTGTTGCCTCACCCCTGCCTGGGGCAGCCCGGCATGTGTCAGCCCCCTGATCCCCAGGTACTGCCCAGGACCAGCAGCAACAGGGACGACCACCCTCCAGTCCACCCTCCAATGTGGGGAGGCCTGCAACAGCTCCGGGACAGAAAGAGGCTCAGGGAGGTTAACAAGTTACCCAGGCTCATGGAGCTGGTGGATTGTGGAGCTGGAATTTGGACCCAGGGCTTGGCTCTGGTGAGAGAGGATATGTCTGCCTTGGGGTTGTCTGGTCCAGAGATCCAGGCCTGGCTCCTTATGAAACCTGAATTGGTTCACTATTAATAGCAAGAGCCGTCATTTCCTGAATCTAACCTGCCCAAAGGGTAGATACTCAAATCTCTGCTTTTTTTATTTTTTATTTTTTATTTTTTTTTGAGACGAAGTCTTGCTCTGTCGCCCAGGCTAGAGTGCAGTGGCGTGATCTCAGCTTACTGCAACCTCCACCTCCTGGGTTCAAGCTATTCTCCTGCCTCAGCCTCCTGAGTAGCTGGGATTACAGGTGCGCACCACCATGCCCGGCTAATTTTTGTATTTTTAGTAGACATGGGGTTTTACCATGTTGCTCAGGCTGGTCTCGAACTCCTCGTGATCCGCCTGCCTCAGCCTTCCAGAGTTCTGGGATTACAGGCGTGAGCCACTGCGCCCGGCCCAGATCTCTGGTTTTACAGGTAAAGAAGGGAAGCACAGGCTGGGAGTGGTGGTACATGCCTGTATCCTAGCTACTTGGGAGACTGAGGCAGGAGGATTGCTTGAGCCAAGGAGTTCAAAGGTGCAGTGAGATATGATTGCACCTGTGAACAGCCACCACACTCCAGCCTGGGCAACACAGCAAGATCCCATCTCTAAAAATAAAATAAGAAAAAAAATGAATAGAAGCACAAAGGAAGGGAAGGAATCACCCAAGGTCCTATAGCTCATACATGGGTTAATCCAGAATTGGAACCTGGGCAGCCTGGCTCCAGAGTCCGGTGTCACTTAATGAGGACTAGATAATTCTCTGCACGTTAGATGGGTACACTCTTCTCGAACCTGCTGGTTCTTTTGGAGCCAGATCTAGGGAGGGGGAGCAAGGCAGGAGTTGAGAAAATAGCAGGAACAGACTGCGTGACACTCACCGGGAGGCACTGAGGCTCCGGCTCCCTGAGCTTAGGAGTGTGGAGTTTATCTATCCCCGGTGCGATTCCTGGGGGAAGGGAAGGACAGGCGAAGGGGCACGGCAGGGCAGTCCTGGTGTCTCCAGGACCAGGGTCGGGAGAGGCCAGAGCAATTAGCCTGGTTGAGGCCTCTACTAACTCAGAAACCTCAGTAGGGGATTGGCCCAGGGCTCTGGCCTCGAGCCTGACCTTCCTGAGTTTCTATCTGAGGCTTCCAGAGTCTTCCTGGGGCAGTGAATCTCAGAGTGCTGGTTTGTGTGAGAACTTTGTTCTGAAATTTCCTCCTTCAACACCCAAATCCCTGGGCTGGCCTGCCTGCCCCACTTCCCCCCTCTTAGAGGAAACGGATGCTTTCCTCTTGGGTAGCCACATGATTTGAATAATCAAGTGTTCCCCAGCTGGCCTCTGGCTGAGCGCAGCTGAGCTGGGCAAGGCCCCCAGTTGGGGCACTGAGGCAAGCCTGCCAACCTCCTCATCCCGCCACACACTCCAGCCACCCAGGGTAAAATACAGGAAAAACGCATGGCCCGTAGACTTGGCTGGGCCAGGCCCCAGACTCTTCCTGTGACGGAGGCAGCGCTTGTCTTGGGCTTTGTCCCGTCTACCTGGAGAAAGCTGAGGAGGGGAAGAAAAAGCTGCCCCTGCTCAGGAAATTCCTGATGGAGTGGCCTCTCTTGTCGGCTCACCTGGGTGCTGCTTTCTTGGCACCTGTCAGGGTGGAGAGAGGAGGAAGCCAGTCAGGAAGGGGAAAGATGGGTGCAGGAGGCTGAGGCAGGAGAATAGCTTGAACCCAGGAGGTGGAGGTTGCAGTGAGCTGTGATGGCGCCATTGCACTCCAGCCTGGGCAACAAGAGCAAAACTCCGTCTCAAACAAACAAACAAACAAAAAGAATGTGTGCAGAAATGGTCTTGTAAGCAGACCCCCACAGAGCCCCAGGTAGTAGAGATTGAGGGAAAGCATCAGCGGCCAACTAGCTAAGTCTTGGGCAGAACGGCCACAAAGGATTTCTGGAGACAGCGGGATTCATTTATTTATTTTTTTGAGATGAAGCCTCTGTCTCCTAGGCTGGAGTGCCACAGCTCCATTTGGCTCACTGCAACCTCCGCCTCCTGGATTCAAGCTATTCTCCTGCCTCAGCCTCCCCAGTAGCTGGGATTACAAGCGTGCGCCACCACACCTGGCGAATTTTTGTATTTTTAGTAGAGATGGGGTTTCGCCATGTTGGCCATGCTGGTCTCGAGCTTCTGACCTCAGGTGATCCGCCTGCCTCAGCCTCCCAAAGTGCTGGGATTACAGGTGTGAGCTACCGCACCTAGCCTAGTTTATTAATTTTTAACCTTTTTTGCTGCATTATGTGATTTTTGATATGTGGTGTTTTTAATCATTCAGTTCTAAGTAATTTTAAATTTCGACTATGACTTTTCTTTGATCCTTGAAATTTTTAGGATTTTTTTTTTCATTTCTAAGTGTATGGGTAATGATTTATACTTTGAAACACTTAGCTTCTCACTGAATTGATGGTCACAGGATGTGGTCTATGTGAAAACTTACTATTTGACCTGTGAGACTTACTTTTTGGCCTGGTAGGTGATAAATTTTTTAAATGTTTTCATGTTTCTGAAAAGAAAGTGTGTTTATGTATTTCGTTTCTACCATCCTACATTTTTATTTCAATTTGTTCTGCTTTTTCTGTTTTATCACTTTAAAAAATTATCTGTGGGTTTTCCCTACAAAGACAAGATTAGCATTTTCTTACGTGCCTTGCTCCCCTGCTTCTCTTAAGTTTCCATACCCTTCACTGACACGCTCCCCTCAGCCCCCATGATGTCATATGAAAATTGTCTGGATTTTTAAAAAATTGTCTAATTCTGAGTTATAGATCTATGTTCTTCTTGTTCTTTGCCCTCCCTTCCCCTCCCATCCCCTCCCCTCCCCTCCCCTCCCCTCCCCTCCCCTATCCTCCCCTATCCTCCCCTCTCCTCCCCTCCCCTCCCCTCCCCTCTCCTCCCCTCCCCTCCCCTCTCCTCCCCTCTCCTTTTTTGAGATGGAGTTTCACTCTTTTTGCCCAGGCTGTAGTGCAATGGTGCGATCTCAGCTCACCACAACTTCCGCCTCCTGGGTTCAAGCGATTCTCCTGCCTCAGCCTCCCGAGTAGCTGGGACTACAGGTGTGCACCACCATGCCCAGCAAATTTTGTATTTTTGGTAGAGATGAGCTTTCTCCGTGTGGGTCAGGCTGGTCTTGAACTCCCGACCTCAGGTGATCTGCCCTCCTCAGCCACCCAAAGTGCTGGGATTACAGGTGTGAACCACCGCACCCGGCCCTTCTTGTTCTTTTCTTTGAACTTGAATTTGTTTTGAAAAACTAAACTTTACTAAATTATTTGCTCAGTCTTCAGATATCTTGAATACAATCTGTGGAATTTGTTTATACTAATTAAATCATCCCTTTAAAATTATTGAATTCTTTTTTTGGAAGGGGCGAGGGGCGATTCTCCTGCCTCAGCTTCCTCAATAGCTGGGATTACAGGCGCCCACCACCGCGCCTGGCTAATTTTTGTATTTTTAGTAGGGACAAGGTTTTACCTTGTTGACTAGGCTGGTCTCAAACTCCTGACCTGAAGTGATCTGCCTACCTCGGCCTCCCAAAGTGCTAGGATTATAGGCATGAGCCACCACACCCGGCCAGCCTTTAACATTTGAATGGGCTGTTTAGCTGGATAGAAAATTCCCAGCTCAATCTTTTTTTCCTTCTGTACTTTGGTCAATTCGACATTTATTCCATTTGTAAGTGTTCTGTTTTTCTCCAAACCTTTAGGATGTTTTCATTGTCTTTTTTTTTTTTTTTTTTCTGAGACAGTCTCACTGTGTCGCCCAGGCTGGAGTGCAGTGGCGCGATCACTGCTCAATGCAACCTCAACCTCCCCAAATAAAGTGATCCTCCCGCCTCAGCCCCCTAAGTAGCTGGGACTGCGGATGCACGCCACCACATCCAAGTAATTTTTGTATTTTTTGTGGAGACGGGGTTTCCTTATGTTGCCCAGGCTGGTCTCGCACTCCTGGGCTTAAGCGATCCTCCTGCCATGGCCTCCCAAGGTGCTGAGATTACAGGAATGACCTGTTCGGGCATGAGATTACATGCCTGACCTATGCAGTTTCTTTTTTTTTTTTTTTTTTTTTTTTTTTTGAGACGGAGTCTCACTCTGTTGCCCAGGCTGGAGTGCAGTGTCACGATCTCGGCTCACTGCAAGCTCCACCTCCCGGGTTCACGCCATTCTCCTGCCTCGGCCTCCTGAGTAGCTGGGACTACAGGTGCCTGCCACAACACCCAGCTAGTTTTTTGTATTTTTAGTAGAGACGGGTTTTCACCATGTTAGCCAGGATGGTCTCGATCTCCTGACCTCGTGATCCAACTGCCTTGGCCTCCCAAAGTGCTGGGATTACAGGCGTGAGCCACCGTGCCCAGCCTATTCAGTTTCTTAATAGTATCTTTTGATAACAAGAGGTTTTCAATTTTGATGAAGTCCAATTTACCTTTTTTTCTTTAATGGAGTTAGTATTCTTTGCCTACCCCAAAGTCATGAAAATATTATGGGGTCAGGGCCAGGCGCAGTGACTCATGCCTGTGATCCCAGCACTTTGGGAGGCCGAGGCGGGCGGATCACCTGAGGTCAGGAGTTTGAGACTAGCCTGGCCAACATGGCGAAACCCCGTCTATACCTAAAAGTACAAAAATTAGCTGAATGTGGTGGCGGGCACCTGTAATCCTAGCTACTCGGGAGGCTGAGGCAGAGAATTGCTTGAACCCAGGAGGTGGAGGTTGCGGTGAGCTGAGATCACACCACTGCACTCCAGCCTAGGTGACAAGAGTGAGACTCTATCGTAAAAAAATATATATATATTATGGAGTCAGTATTCTTTGCCTACCCCAAAGTCATGAAGATGTCCTTTTATATTTTCTTCTAGAAGCTTTGTGATTCTGACTTACAATTCAGTTTATGGTTAATCTCAAATTAATGCAGTAAGATTGAGGTTAATGTTCTTTTAACTTTTCTTTCAATGTTCTGTTTCTTTTCTTTTTTTTCGGAGACAGGGTCTTACTTTGTCACCCAGGCTGGAGTGCAGTGGCACGAAAATGGTTCACTTCAGTCTCAAACCCCTGGCCTTAAGCAATCCTCCCACCCCAGCCTCCCAAATAGCAGGGATCACAGGTGCACTCCACACTTGGCTAATTAAAAAAGAATTTTTTTTTGTAGAGATGAGGTCTTGCCATGTTGGCTGGGTCTTCCAAAGTGTTGGAATTCCAGTCATGAGTCACCAAGCCTGGCCAATTTTCTGTTTCTTAATCCTTCCCTGCTTCCTCCCGGAAGCGTCCTCAAACTAATAACTTAGCTCTCTCCTCCATTGTTCGGCAGCTAGATCTACTTTGTAATTTATTCCACTTATGTGTTTTTTTTTTTTTTTTTTTTTTTTTTTTTTTTTTTTTTGAGACGGAGTCTCGCTCTGCCGCCCAGGCTGGAGTGCAGTGGCCGGATCTCAGCTCACTGCAAGCTCCGCCTCCCGGGTTCACGCCATTCTCCTGCCTCAGCCTCTCGAGTAGCTGGGACTACAGGCGCCCGCCACCTCGCCCGGCTATTTTTTTGTATTTTTTAGTAGAGACGGGGTTTCACCGTGTTAGCCAGGATGGTCTCTCGGCCTCCCAAAGTGCTGGGATTACAGGCTTGAGCCACCGCGCCCGGCCGTGTTTGTTATTTCAACTGTTTTTTCACATAGAGTGTTTCCACTGGGATCTTTAAACAGTTCCTCTTTCTGTTTTGCTAACATCTTTGCTCATTTCTTTCGCATGTTTCTCACAGTTTATGGAGATTTTTTGTTTTGTTTTGTTTCTTTTTTTTGAGACAGGGTCTTCTCTCTTGCCCGGGCTGGAGTGCAGTGGCGTGATCTCTGTTCACTGCAGCCTTGACCTCCCGAGCTCAAGTGGTCCTCCCACTTCAGCCTCCTGAGTAGGTGGGACGATAGGTGTGCACCACCACGGCCAGCTATTTTTTTTGTTTTTTGTATTTTTTGTAAGGAGTTTCATTGTATTGCCCAGGCTGGTCTGAAACTCTTGAGCTCAAGTAATTCACCCACCTTGGCCTCCCAGAGTGCTGGGATTACAGGTGTGAGCCACCGCACCTGGTCCTATTAGTGGTTTTTCTTTAGAATTCATTGTGCTGTGGCTGGTGGTGGGTTGGGGTGGGATTCGGGGGGCATGCACTTCTTGCCCTTAAAACTAGCAGTGAGGGAAGATGTATGGCTCCTGAATCCTTCCTCTCAAATCAGTCCCAAATACTGAAAAGCAAAACATCACTAAACCTAGGCAATTACCATTTTTGCTTATTGTAAAGTCTCAGTCAATCTTATCTAATATGACTGATTCCAGCGGTATCTCTAAGCAGTTTGGGTTTCTTTTGAAGTCATTGTGCTCTTTGCCAGGGCGGGAACCCCTGGACATCAGAACCACTTGGTTTCTCACTAGGTTTGACATCACCATTCTCCCTCCCCAGTGACTCACTCCACAGGATTGGGCCTCTCTTTCAGACCCCAGGGAGAAACAGTGAGGGGAAGGGGCTGCATGCCTAGGTCAGAATTCTTCAGACTCAGAGTCTGGAAAGGAAGGGGTGGTGGAGTGACTGTAGAGTCCCCCAGTAGTGACTGTCGGTCCCCTCCCAATTCCTGCAGTTCCACGTTGTTTGCTGGCATGCTTTGAATTTTTTTTTTTTTTTTTTGAGACACCGTCTCACTCTGTCACTCAGGCTGGAGAGCAGTGGCACGAACATGACTCGTTGGAGTCTCGACATCCTGGGTTCAAGCAATCCTCCCGCCTCAGTCTCCTAAGTAGCTGGGACCACAGGCCTGCACCACCACATCCAGATTATTTATTTATTTATTTATTTATTTTTGGAGACAGAGCCTTGCTCAGTCACCTAGGCTGGAGTGCAGTGGTGCAATCTTGGCTCACTGCAACCTCTGTCTCTCAGGTTCAAGCGATTCTCGTGCCTCAGCCTCCCGAGTAGCTGGGATTACAGACACCCACCACCACACCCAGCTAATTTTTGTATTTTTAGTAGAGATGGGGTTTTACCACGTTGCAGGCTGGTCTCGAATTCCTGGCTTTAAGTGATCCACCTGCCTTGGTCTCCCAAAGTGCTGGGATTACAGGTGTGAGCCACGGCACCCGGCCAATGTTTTGATTTTTTTGTAAGAGACTGGGTCACGCTTTGTTGCCCAGGCTATCTCAAGGTCCTGGGCTCAAGCGATTCTCTTGCCTTGGACTCCCAAAGTGCTGGGATTATGGCCCAGCCCATGCTTTGACTTTATCTCAGCAGACACTTGTGCCATCCGCCTGGGCTGCTTTATGCAAGATACTTTTTGCAGGTTTCATGCAAATGTGGGCTTAGTGATAAGCCAGAAGTTAATTGAGGAGGCAGAACAAAGGTGGGTTGGACAATCTGGGGCTCATATGACCTGGGATAGAGAGCCAAAGGGGCTCTGGGAAAGGGAGGAGGATTCTGGGAGCGCACGGAGTCAGCAGAGAGGAGGACTGAGTTTCAACAAGCCCGGAGCTGAAGCTGGAGACTGAAGCCGGAGACTGAAGCCGAGGGTAGCAGATGTGGGCTTTGCCAAGAGGCAGGTCCAGAGGGTGGCTGCGGGGCTGAACTCCAACCCCGCACCCAGCTCTGACCTTAGTTGTTCCAGGACAGTGGGTGTGTGTATGGGGGCCTGGGCTTGGAACAAAGAGGCAGGAGGAGAACTCAAACCCTGTTTTCTTTTCTGTTTTATTCTCTCCACCCTAAAGACCATGCCCTGCCTTTTCTCCTGGCTGCGGCAACCCCTCCCCACCACCCTACACACGCCAGGTTAAACTCTCTTCCATCTCCCCGGGAGACCTTTTCCCTGTTGTTGCCTAGGTTTAGTGGTGTTTTGCTCTGTCATTACTTGGGATTGATGTTGAGAAGGAGGATCCAGGAGCCGTATGTCTTCTCTCTCTGTTGGGGCAAGGAGCATATGGATTCCCTGATCCCCTGCCCCACCACCAGCCAGAGCACAATGAATTCAAAAGTAAAACCATAAACTGATTAGAGACACCCTGGAGTCAGTGGTATTAGAATAAAAAGACCAAGATTTTTTTTTAAATTTTTTATTTTTTGAAATGGAGTCTTGCTTTGTCACCCAGGCTAGAGTGCAGTGGTGTGATCTCAGCTCGCTGCAACCTCCGCCTCCCAGGTTCAAGTGATTCTCCCACCTGAGCCTCCCGAGTAGCTGGGATTACAGGCACCTGCTATCATGCCTGGCTAATTTTTGTATTTTTGTACAGATGAGGTTTCACCATGTTGGCCAGACTGATCTCAAACTCCTGACCTCATGTGATCCGCCCGCCTCAGCCTCCTAAAGTGCTGGGATTACAGGCGTGAGCCACTGCGCCCAGCCCAAGACCAAGATTTTTTTTTTTTTTTTTTGAGACGGAGTCTTTGCTCTGTCACCCAGGCTGGAGTGCAGTGGCGCAGATCTCGGCTCACTGCAAGCTCTGCCTCCTGGGTTCACGCCATTCTCCTGCCTCAGCCTCCTGAGTAGCTGGGACTACAGGCGCCCGCTACCACGCCCGGCTAATTTTTTTGTATTTTTAGTAGAGACGGGGTTTCACAGTGTTAGCCAGGATGGTCTTGATCTCCTGACCTTGTGATCCACCCGTCTCGGCCTCCCAAAGTGCTGGGGGATTACAGGCCTGAGCCACTGCGCCCGGCCAAGACCAAGATTTTAAAATAAACATTAGAAACATACAAGAGAAATAAGGGAAAACATTAGCAACATAAAGTAGAGTGAGAGAGTATTAAAAATAAAAGAACTGAAAGCAAATATTCAATATGAGAAACCAGCCTCATTCTCAGCCCCAAACCTCTGCATGCACCTTACAGCTCATTGTTCTCCAGGAAAGACGTTCACAGCCTCTGGACCTCACAGCTTAGACTTCCTTCCCTCCACTTCTCCCGAAACACTTACAGCATGTCCTCAAGACTCCTTCCCTGACCATGCCTCATCATCAAGGTGATACTCAGTGATGGCATGGGGTTCTGGACTCAGGACACCAGGGTGCCTGCCCTGATTCTTCAACTAATTGGCTGTGTGACTTTGGGCAGGTCACGCTACCTCTATGGACCTCAGGCTTCTCTTGGGGAAAAAGATGAAGGTGTTGGGTTAGAGTATTCCTAGAGTCCCTTTCAGCTATGTTGGGATACCGTGGTGGGGAGCACAGGCTTTGGTGTGAGGCTGCCCACCAGCCCCTCCTGGGTCAGCACTTAATGCTGTGTGTCACGGAGCAGTTCTTTCAACATGGAAAGCCACCGTTTACTTATCCTTACATGAGGGTTAAGAGCTTGTAGTTTGGAGTTGGATAATTTGGGCTCAGAATCCCAGCTTTGCTGCTGGTCTGCTGTGTGACCTCAGGCAAGTTACTTAACCTCTCTGTGCCTTTTCTCTCTTCATAAAATGTAAATGATACTAAGAGTACCTACCTCAGAGTATAGGAGCACAGTGAATGCAGCTGTCATTCTGCTGGTGACAGTCGTTTCACCACTATATAGACATCTCCTTTCAATTTGGTAGATTCTTGATGATTATCTGCCGGGCTTTGCTTTCCAAATACACTCTGTTGAATTTTAACTTTTAACAGATGCTCTCCACTGCATTTCATCTGTAAAACAACCCTGCAAGGTGAGGATGACTAACCCTTGTTTTATGGACAAGGAACCTGAAGCTCCTCCCACAAGACTAAGGTCTTTCCACCATGCCACACTATTCAGAAGATTAGACTGGGGCTGGGCGCGGTGGCTCACGCCTGTAATCCCAGCACTTTGGGAGGCTGAGGTGGGTGGATCACCTGAGGTCAGGAGTTTGAGATCAGCCTGGCCAACATGGTGAAACCCCCATCTCTATAATAATAAAAAATTAGCCAGGCATGGTGGTGGGCACCTGTAATCCCAGCTACTCGGGAGGCTGAGGCAGGAGAATCGCTTGAACCTTAGAGGTGGAGTTTGCAGTAAGCCAAGATTGTTCCATTTCACTCCAGCCTGGGTGACAAGAGTGAAACTCTTGTCTCAAAAAAAAAAAAAAAAAGGCCGGGCGCGGTGGCTCAAGCCTGTAATCCCAGCACTTTGGGAGGCCGAGGCGGGCGGATCACAAGGTCAGGAGATCGAGACCACAGTGAAACCCTGTCTCTACTAAAAATACAAAAAATTAGCCGGGCGCGGTGGCGGGCGCCTGTAGTCCCAGCTACTCAGGAGGCTGAGGCAGGAGAATGGCGGGAACCCGGGAGGCGGAGCTTGCAGTGAGCCGAGATCGCGCCACTGCACTCCAGCCTGGGCAACAGCGTGAGACTCTGTCTCAAAAAAAAAAAAAAAAAAAAAAAAAAGATTAGACTGGGACTTGGGAGATTACCAAATGCAGGCAGATGGGAAAGCACAGTGAGAAGTCTCCCAGGCTGGAGTGCAGTGGTGCAATCTCGGATTACTGCAGCCTAGACCTCCTGGGCTCAAGCAATCCTCCAGTCTCAGCCTCCTGAGTGGCTGGGCCTACAGGTGCGTGCCACCATGCCTGGCTAATTTTTGTAGAGACAGGATTTCGCCATGTTTCCCAGACTGGTATCAAAATCCTGGGCTGAAGCAGTCCTCCTGCCTTGGCCTCCCAAAGTGCTGGGATTACTCGTGTCAGCCACCACACCTGGACCTTACATGTATATTCTGACTCTCCACCCTTGGCCATTTGTAGTGTCATGCAAATGTGGGCTTAGTGATAAGCCAGAAGTTAATTGAGGAGGCAGAACAAAGGTGGGTTGGACAATCTGGGGCTCTTATGACCTGGGATAGAGAGCCAAAGGGGCTCTGGGAAAGGGAGGAGGATTCTGGGAGTGCACGGAGTCAGCAGAGAGGAGGACTGAGTTTCAACAAGCCCGGAGCTGAAGCTGGAGACTGAAGCCGAGGGTAGCAGATGTGGGCTTTGCCAAGAGGCAGGTCCAGTGGGCAGCTCTGGGGCTGAACTCCAGCCTCCCACCGCTGCCCCTCACCCTGGTGTACTCTTGAGGGTCTGGGTTTGTGGTTTCAGTTTCTTCATCTGCAAAAGGGCTGCTAGTACCACTTAGTAGAGTTAGGGGAGAGGGCACGAGGGAGACAGGAGGCCCTGGGCACGAATCCAGTTGCGCTGGTTGTATTGACATGCATAGACTCGAGAGTTAATCCTGAAACCCTATCCTTCCTTATCTGTGATTTCAGAATCACGTTCTGGCCTGTGTGGGATCATTGCAAGGCCACAGTGAGATAATTTCTTGGTGAGACCTCTGACCTCTTTATTTAAAACTGCAAACCTCCTTGTCCTCCTCCCTGCCTTCTTTTTCCCCACTGCACTTACCGCCACCTGACGTTCTATTGCTTTTACTTATTTACTTGTTGTCTGCCTGCCACACTGACAGGGATTTGGGCTGTTATGTTCAGCACCTAGAACAGCCCCTGGCGTATAGTGGCTGCTCAGTAAACAGTGGTCCAGCAAATGTTGGTTGAATGACATATAGGGAAAGCCCGAGGGCATAGAGGGTGTTTAGTCAAAGTCAGCTGGATCTTAGCGACATAGGGCAGAGACCTGAGAGAGTCTGGGACAGCTCACTTGGGGTGACGAGGTCTCCCATGAAAGCATTTGGGGTCTGGATTTCAGGGTGGTGCTGGTTTCCTCTCTGGCTACAACCTGCAAGCAGCAAGCCCTATAGGAGAGGAAAGTTTGGCTGGGTGTGGGGCCTCACCCCAGGAGTCCCAGCACTTTGGGAGGCTGAGGCAGGAGGATTGCTGGAGCTTAGGAGTTTGAGACAGTCTGGGCAACATAGTGAGACCTTGCCTCTACTAAAAATAAAATAACCAGCCAAACATGATGCTGCGCACCTGTAGTCCCAGCTACTCGGTCTCTTGCTGAGGCAAGAGGATCATTTGAGCTCAGGAGGTTGAGGCTGCAGTGAGCTATGATCGTGTCACTGCACTTCAGCCTGAGTGACAGAGCAAGACCCTGTCTCAAAAAAAAGTGAAACTGGATGGGTCAAATACTGGGGCTTCTGAAGAAGTCAAGACCTTCAGGCAGACAGGAAGCTCATGACACTTAGCTTTCGTTTTCTTTAGCTTTTTAAATCACTCTGACTGCTCCTGAGTGGAACAAACTATCTCAAAGAAATGATAGGTCCAGTCCACTCCACTCCAATGACTAGGAGAAAAAGCAGTAGCTTTGGGCCCAGGCAGATCTGGGGACATGGCCTGGCCCTGCCCCTGTTTAGCAGAGGGACCCAGGGCAAGTTACTTCACCTTGCTGAGTGTCTACTTTCTCCTCTGAAATGGGTGTAGTGGTATTCCCCCTCCGGGGCCTTTTGTGTAAAACCTACTAGAAAGGTGAATTATAACCGGTCATTACCAGACAGAAGGGCATGGAAGGCAGAGCTTGTACCTGCAGGTCCTGTCACAGGGCTGGCACACAATAGACACATGGAACCTGGTGGTCAAAGGGTTGTTAAACTCAATGGACAACAACCTGTTGTTGAGGATCTGAGTCCTGCAGGGCTGTTAGGCAAGTCCAGCCCCAAAGCTTTCTATAATTCTACAAGTTTATAGATTCCAAGTAGAAAGTGACTTGTAGGAAGTTGGACTCTTACATTACCACATGCTTGAAACTTGTCAGCTTTAGCTTGTTTGCAAGATTTTTCCTCGGGCAGAAACAGTTGGCAGAATATGAATGACCTGATTTGGTTGCTCACAATCTAAGGGGCTGAGAAAAACTGGCTGAGCTGCAGTTCTGAGGTCAGACTCTGTGTTCTAAGTAACAGAAAAGCCAAGACACACAATGGGGAAATTAATTGGCTCATGGAGCCAGGATGTTCAGAGGAAGGCTTCAGGCATGGCTGCATCTAGGAGCCCAAGTGATGCTATCAAAGACTCAAGGTCTCTACCTTTCTCTAGTCCATCTCTGAGAGGTTGCTTCCTCCTCAGGCTACACAAAGTGCCCCTCCTCACCACTTCACACCCTCATTACCCAGTAGTCAGACAGCGTCTTCCAGCTGGAGCCAGTCAGGGTCCACCTGGGGCTGGAGGTGGGACCAGTCCCACCCAAACCAGGCTGAAAGGGGGAGGGTCACTTCCCAAGGAAACTTGGTGGTATTGTTAGGAAGGGGAAACAGACTCTGGGTGGCCAAAAATGACAGTAGGTGTCCACTCCACTCACCAGAGGGAGCGCAGTGGAGAGCTGTAGAAACTTCTGCATTGTACCTTTTGATTTGCAAGGTTCCTTCCCTTCTAAGACACCGATACAGGAGGCAGAATGGAGTTTATTATCCCTGCTCTACAGCCAAGGAAACAGCCCTTGAATATTCAGCGAGGACTCTGACTTGTAACCCTGGACTGCCCCCACTGATCTCAGCCTCTCTGTGCAGAATTATAAACCCAGAGGAGCTGACCTGGGAGCCAGAGGCCAACGTGACTGAAGCCCTTCCATTTGTGGAGCAGGCACTCTGTCTAGATATAAGAGGCCCCCAGGAAGCTGCGATCACGGGAAAGTCCACGGGGAGCTGAGACAGGAGCGTGACATGAGGACCAGTAACAGGGCAGCAGCCAGGCATGGCTTCCTGCAGCTCTCATTGCCAGGACCTCCCCCCTCCCTCCCCCTATACCCCTGCAGAGTGAGCTCATGCAGCCCCACTGAGGCAGGGCTCCCTGTGCCTGGGATGGCTGAGGCACGAGCTCTGCCATTGGTGACCGAGGTTGTCCTGGCATGTGACTGAGATGAGGGTGGTACGTACACTGGACGTGGAACTGGACAGGCCTGGCCTGAATCCCAGCCCTCCCACGCGGTTGCTTTGTGACCCTGAACCTCCCTCCTTTTTCTGAGCCTTGGTTTTTCCTCCTGAGCCGGAGCTGATCATTTGCACTTCACTGGAATTGGAAGACTGGGTGAAAAGCCCCAGTGTGTAGTAGGTGCTGCATAGAGTTTCTCCCTCTTCCTCTTTGGGTCCTGTTGGTAGCTATGTGACCTTGGCCAAATTCCTTGACTTTTCTGTACACTGGGAGCAATGAGGGTGTTGGTGTGAGGACCAGATGGATTTTCGTGTAAAGTGCTTAGAGCAATGCCCAGCACACTCGTGATCACTGTTACTTCTGGCTAACTAACACCTATTGTTTAATGCGTACCAGGCCCCAGGGTCTTGCCCTCCTTGTTTATTGTCTCACTGAATTCTTGTTCCTCCAATGACGTAGGCTCTCACCAGGATGGTCCCCATTTGATGGGTGAGGTGATGTGCCCAAGGTCAACGGGGGCCTGCTGAGCTACATGCCCTTGGGTGGGACCTCACCTCCATAGGCCCCAGTTTCCTGTCTGGGGCTCTCGGCGTCAGCCCTGCCCTGCTATGTCCCAAGGTCGCCACGGAGATCAAATGCAAAAGCCACCGGGAGCCTTCTGCCGCCGGCTGGAGCGTCCTCTGGGAATGCGAGGAACGCTGTTATCTGGAGCCCAGCTGCCCTGAGCACTGTCTCTGGGAACACCCGCGTCCTTCCTCCTCTGACCTGAGCCCTCTGTGCCTGCCACCCAGGGATTTGGCTTGTGCTGGCCGCTGCCCAGCAAGCTACAAGTTCATTGTCCCTTTTCCCACAGCCCAGCGCCTCCTCAGCCTCCTCTTACAGGGCCTGTGCAGGGCCATCCGCACAATGGACACATCCTCTGCTAGCGGGAGGGGAGTGGGAAGAGCTGGGATTGGCCTGTCTTGAGAATGAGCTGAAGGAGTGGATTATGGGCGGGGGTGTCCAAGGGGCGCTCACCTGGCCAGGGGCAGAGCCAGGTCTTGAATCTGGGATCCTCCCCTCCCTGCCACTGCGAGCCCTAAGTGATTTCCACTGCAGGGCTGGCTACAAGGTACTGTGCAAAGATCAGAAGAGACTTGGACCCTAGATGTGACTCTGTCTTGCTGTGTGACCTCCAGCAAGTCACCTCACCTCTCCTGTAAAGTTAGGATTGTAGGAAGCCCACCCACTGGGAACCCTGGTGCAGATACAGTGAAATAACATTTGGGAACAGAGTGTAGTGAGTATGAATCAAATAGCAGCTGCATGCAATCCCTTCATCTGCAAAAGTATAATGTGTACGTGTAATGTACATATTGCAGAGAGGGCAGATGCTGGTTTGTTTCCAGTCTTGCCTCCTGTTTCAGGAGTTTATGCTTAGTCCTGGGAGATAGAAACATCCCCAAGTAAGGTTGAATTCTGGCTCGCTCACTTATTGGCTGTGTGACCTTGGGCATGCTCCTTAACCTCTCTGTGCTTCTGTTTTGTCATCTGTAAAATGGCGATAATAATAGTGCTTACCTTGAAGGTCGTTGTGAGTTAATATAGGTTCTAAACAATGCCTGGCACATAGTAAGGTCTATGAAAAGTTTTGTTATTATTACTCTTATGAATACAATGACAAAATATGTAAAATAGGATTTTTCTAAAATAGTCTCAGTTTGAAATATTTTCATCAGTGGCCGCAAATCACCATGTATGGAAGTCCAAGACATTGGCATCCACGCTGCGCCTTGAACACTGCCTTGCCTTTCTAGTAATTGGCCCCCAAAATCCTCAGCTAGTAAATGAGGAGACTTATCCCTGCCCCTGATGTGCTGTGTGATACTGGGGAGGTTGTGTACCCTCTCTGTGCCTTCCTTTTCTTTTCTTTGAGATGGAGTCTCGCTCTGTCGCCCAGGCTGGAGCGCAGTGGCCGGATGTCAGCTCACTGCAAGCTCCGCCTCCTGGGTTCACGCCATTCGCCTGCCTCAGCCTCCCAAGTAGCTGGGACTACAGGTGCCCGCCACCACACCTGGCTGATTTTTTTGTATATTTTTAGTAGAGACGGGGTTTCACCGTGTTAGGTAGGATGGTCTCAATCTCCTGACCTTGTGATCCGCCTTCCAAAGTGCTGGGATTACAGGAGTGAGCCACCGCGCCTGGCCTGTGCCTTCCTTTTCTTGTTTGTGAGAGCAAGGATGGGACGGCCATGTCTCCTAGTACCAGGGAGGCTCCCCCTGCAGAGTGCTGAGGGAAGTGCTGGAGGAAGTGGTTGGCGAACACCTCAGATGCACAGAGCATGCGCCACCCTCCCCACCGCTTTCTGTACTTGGCATCTAGGCTTGGCGCGGAGCGAGGTGGCCTGGGGCAGAACATGTCCTTTCCGTAGCATGGCGGAAGGCTGTGTACCTGCAAAGCAGCCATGCCCCACCCCCCACCCCTGCCTGGGCACTGCAGGCCCCAGGCATGGTGTCTGTGGGCCCCGCTATCCCCTCCCCTGTGATCTCCCTCCCGTGCCTGCCTGCTGCTGTCTCCTGCCACCAGTCCTCTGGCTTCAGTCCTTTGCCCACAGAGTTGGTTTGGGGCATCATGACTGTCCTGGAGCCTCAGGGACCCCCCGGGAAGCTTTGGCTCCAGAACCCAGACCCTCGGGGTTTCTGATTCCGGCTCTGCTCTGTGGCCTTGAGTAAGTGACAGAAGGTCAGAGCCTCATCTTCCTCGCCTGTAAAATGGGGCTGGCGATGGGGCACGTAGTGAGATGAGGCAGGCAGAGGGCCTGCTCTCGACCAGGCCGTGCTTGGGGAGCAGAGCCCTTTGTGGTGGCAGCCATCCAGGAGAACAGGTCTCTGGGAAATCCCAGAGCACATGGCGGCTTGACCGAGTGGGCAGGGAAGGGTCCATCCGTTCGCAGTTCCAGCCCCTCATCTGCCCCACTTGCCTATCTCTGCCCCGCAGTCCATCCACCCCATTTGCTCCCCCTCCCCATAACCATAGCTCCTGACTGATATTCACTCAGCACCTACCACATCCCAGCCTCCGTTTTACGCCCTTATGTGTATGAAGGCATCCTTACAACAATGCAGTGGCTTCTATTAGATGTGAAGGGGTGAGGTCACCTGCCCTGAGCTGCCCAACTGGTGAGGGGCAGAGGCAGGATCGGAACCCAGGCAGCCTGGCTCCAGCATCCATCTTCACTGTTGCTGAGCTGTCTCTTCAGCCACCCACCCTCTGACCCCATCATCCTTCCACCTAGTGACGTTCCCTGGCCACCTGTGCTGGCCTCTGCCAGCCACGGGGCTGCTGCCATCAGCAGAGCAGGATTCCAGCTCCCTAGGAGCTCATCATGGCAAGAGGGTGACAACCCACGATGCTCTAAGGCTCTGATCAATGCCACCAAGGGCTTCACGGCACTGGGCTCTGAGAGCTTGGGGAGGAGCCGAAACTGCTGTCTGGGCTGGAGTGGGGTAGGGAGAGGGCAGGGGGAGGGATTCATTGGTTGGACAGCATGGAACATTCTAGGCTGGGAAGCACGGTGTGCAGAGGTGTTGAGGCTGGGAGCGCTCAGCGGACAGCTGGCTTCTCATCAGAGCTGTAAAGATGCAGTGGCTTGGCATCAGGCCTCTGGGGCGCTTCCGCGTCTGTTTCCTGCCAGGATGGGGTGCTGTCAGTGGCTAGAAGTCTGAGCCTTGCTATATCCCCAGCACTGGCCCACTGCCCTCTAGGGAAGTCCTTCCTTGGATCTGACCTGCAGCCCACTCTGAAACCACCACACATTCCTGCCCAAGCACTTCATCCAGCTCTTCATGACAGCCATAAATAACTTTCTCCAGTAATAAATACAGTCCTAGCCAGCAAGGCTTGCCAGAGATGCTGGGCTTGGTGGAGAGAGGAATTCCATGTCCCGTCCCTATGACTCTGCAGCTGAAATGTTACTGGGTTGGTCTTCAGCAGGGCTCCCTCCCTAGGCAGCTATGCAGGTGCCCCCCAGCCCCTGCCTCATTCCCCATGCCCACCAGGGACACAAGGGCGACTCAGCACTCCTCTCTAGCCACAGCTCCTTGGAAGAGCCCAGAAGGCCCAGTTGACAGGCTAGGGGATGCTGGCTCCAGGCTGACTCAGTTCCCTGTGAGTATCTCTGGTGGGGAGCAGCTGGGAGATGCAGGGTCTGCTTGTAGTGGTTCCTCTCACCGGGCAAGGCTTTCCTCCTCTTTGGGCCTCAGTCTTCCCATTTGGACAATGGGATGATCTCTAAGACAAAGTTTCCCAAATGAATCTGCTCAGAAAATGACTTGTTAAAAATATAGCTTCCAGCCAGGCACAGTGGCTCACGCCTGTAATCCCAGCACTTTGGGAGGCCGAGGTGGGCAGATCACATGAGGCCAGGAGTTCAAGATCAGCCTGGTCAACATGGTGAAACCCTGTCTCTACTAAAAACAAAAATTAGCCAGGGATGGTGGTGGGCGCCTGCAATCCCAGCTACTAGGGAGGCTAAGGCATGAGAATCGCTTGAACTTGGGAGGCGGAGGTTGCAGTGAGCTGAGATCGCGCCACTGCACTCCAGCTTGGGTGACAGAGCAAGATTCCATCCTCCCCACCTCCCCCCCAAAAAAATACAGCTTCCAGCTGGGCACAGTGGCTTATGCCTGTAATCCAAGCATTTTGGGAGGCTGAGGCAGGAAGATCACTTGAACCCAGGAGTTCAAGACTAGCCTGGGCAACATAGTGAGACCCCACCTCTATTTTAAAAATGTAGGTATTAACCAAATGTGGTAATGTATGCCTGTAGTTCCAGCTACTTGGGAGGCCGAGGTGGGAGGATCGCTTGAGGCTGTAGTGAACTGTGATGGTGCTACTGCACTGCAACCTGGGCAACAGGGTAAGACCCTGTCTCAAAACAAAAAATAAAAAATAGCTTCCCAGGCCCTGACCGGGGAGATTCTGACTTAGTAGGTCTGGGGTAGGAGAAGTAGGAATTTATTTAGGGGGTTGCTGTCTCTCTCATCTCTCTTTTTAAACTTGAATATAGTCACATCCCTCCACTAAGCCCTTTTTTCCCCAACACTTCCTTTATTGAAATCTCATCAGCTCCTCCCCAAAAACCTCGCGATATAGACAGAGTAGGGACAATTAGCCCCTCGATAACTTTTCACAAAAGTACAGACGTTTAACTACCTCTCAGGTCATGATAAAAAGCATTTCTGGCTGGGCAGAAATACTGTAGTCCCAGCTACTCGGGAGCCTGAGGCATGAGAAGCGCTCGAACCTGGGAGGTGGAGGTTGTTGTGAGCCGAGATCGCGCCATTGCACTGCAGCCTTGGCGTCGAGCGAAACTCCATCTGAAAAAAAAAAAAAAAAGAACATTTCCATTGCCCCAGGAAGTTCCTTCATGCACTGCCTAGTCAATCCTCCTCCCAAGATAACCACTTGGGAATAAGGCTTTTTCCATAAGCACCTCAAGTGATTTTTGTAGTCCGGGGCATTTGGGAAATCACAAAAGACCTTCCCAGCCCAGACAGTCTGGGACAGTCTGGGGCTGCGTGCTCTAGACTGGGGGCTCCCTAAGGGCAAATACCTGACCCTGTGAGTCCTGCCAGGTACAAGCTGGGGCATAGCAGGTGATGCTCCCTGGGGGCACATCAGTTTATTAGACTGCATGGTGGAGCCTTGGAGGGTGTCCTTGGAGCAGGCCTGGGGGCTGGATGGGGAAGGCCCCCCGGCTGAGCTGATGTGGAGAGAGCTTGGCACAGAGATGTCCCTGGGTAGGTCCCATATGGAGGCCTGTGTAGGGCCTGGCCCAGTGCGTGCCATCGATGTGACCCTGGGCCATCTTCACCACGGTCAACTGGTCCTCCATTTTCTCACCTGTAGAGGGGGACAGCTCTGTCTCACTCTCAGGGTTGTTAATGAGGACACAGCAGGTCAGGTGTGCCACAGTCAGCACCTGGTGCACCGTAGCTCTTGAATGGGAAACCAATGTTAGACGCCGAAGGAAACAGCTTCGGAGGCGCAGGGACTGACCCGGCCTCACACACCTGGGAAGGGTGGAGCCTGGGCTTGGATCAGATTTGCTGGCTGTGTGAAGGTTGACCCAGTGACTTCACTGCTAGGCCTTGGTTTCAAAATGTGGTGACTGAGAGTGGTGCTAAGGCCCTAAGTTTGGGTCACGCTCTCACCAAAGTGAGAACCTGACCAAAAAGGGGGAATTTTAAAACAAAATTATGAGCTGGCTGTGGTGGCTCACACCTGTAATCCTAGCACTTTGGGAGGCCGAGGCAGGTGGATTGCCTGAGCTCAGGAGTTCAAGAACAGCCTGGGCAACATGGTGAAACCCTATCTCTACTAAAAAATACAGAAAATCAGCTGGGCATGATGGCATGCGCCTATGGTCCCAGCTACTCAGGAGGCTGAGGCACGAGAATTGCTTGAACCTGGAAGGCGGAGGTTGCAGTGAGCCAAGATCATGCCACTGCATGCCAGCCCAAGCAACAAAGCGAAACTGTCTCAAAACAAAAGCAAAATTATGAGAGGCTATTGTTTGGACTAAACGCATACTCTAGGCCCCAACAGACCAGACGAAACCTAAATAGAGTCACTTGTGCTAAATGTGATATCATCAAACTAAAACTTTAAAAAGAACACATAAATGCTAAAACCAGGTTTGGTTTTGTTTTGTCTTCTTGTAAACAGGACGTTCCAACATTAAAAAAAAAATACCTTCTAACACTTAAAAAAAAACCCTAAAGTCTTTATTCCCACCTTACAAAACCCACTGTCCTGCTGTTTCCCAGTGGGTTTCAAGACCAAATTAGTACATTTACAATGGTGATAGTGACATCAGTGACTCAAGTTTTGGTCAATGTCTCAAAAAAAAATTTTTTTTTTTTTTCCTTTGAGATGGAGTCTCACTCTGTCACCCAGGCTGGAGTGCAGTGGCTGGATCTCGGCTCACTGCAAGCTCCGTCTCCCGGGTTTACGCCATTCTCCTGCCTCAGCCTCCCGAGTAGCTGGGACTACAGGCGCCCGCCATCTCGCCCAGCTAGTTTTTTGTATTTTTTAGTATAGACCGGGTTTCACCGTGTTAGCCAGGATGGTCTCTATCTCCTGACCTCGTGATTCGCCCGTCTCGGCCTCCCAAAGTGCTGGGATTGCAGGCTTGAGCCACCGCGCCCGGTCTACAAAATTTAAAAAATAACTAAAAGAAGGGAATTGTTAAATCAAGTCTAGCCTAATGCTGCTTTCTTACATATTTTAAGTTCAGCCTAACGGTTTCTCTGTACATTGTAAACTATAAGTAATAGAGGTATAAACAGACCATAGCCTACACTTGTGCCAATCACCAAATTTTTTTTTTTTTTTTTTTGACAGAGTCTCACTCTGTCACCCAGGCTGGAGTGTAGTGTTGTAATCTCAGCTCACTGCAACCTCCACCACCCGGGTTCAAGTGATTCTCCTGCCTCTGCCACCCAGGTAGCTAGGATTACAGGCGCCTGCCACCACGCCCAGCTAATTTTTATATTTTTAGTAGAGACAGGGTTTCACCATGTTGGCCAGGCTGGTCTTGAACTCCTGACCTCAGGTGATCCACCCTCCTCAGCCTCCCAAAGTGCTGGGATTACAGGAGTGAGCCACCATGCCCAGCCATCAATTACCAAGTTTTAGTCAATCAAATGTAGCCATCCGTTCAAACCATGTTCAAAGAAGACAAGTGCTAAGCTGTAACCAATCTGACTGCACCTCACTTCTGTCTTCTGTACCTCACTTTACTTTTTTGTCCATAAATCTACCAAGTGGCTGCGCTGATGCCTACTCTGGCTCAGGAGGCTGCCTAATTTGCAGATTGTTCATTGTTCAATTAAACTCTTCTTTTTTTTTTTTTTTTTTTTTAAGACGGAGTCTCGCTCTGTCGCCCAGGCTGGAGCGCAGTGGCCAGATCTCAGCTCACTGCAAGCTCCGCCTCCCGGGTTTATGCCATTCTCCTGCCTCAGCCTCCGAGTAGCTGGGACTACAGGTGCCCGCCACCTCGCCTGGCTAGTTTTCTTGTATTTTTTAGTAGAGACCAGGTTTCACCAGGTTAGCCAGGATGGTCTCGATCTCCTGACTTCGTGATCCGCCCGTCTCGGCCTCCCAAAGTGCTGGGATTACAGCTTGAGCCACCGTGCACGGCCAACTCTTTTTTTTTTAATTTAATTTTATTTTATTTTATATTTTTTTATTTTTATTTTTATTTTTTTATTTTATTTTATTTTATTTTATTTTATTTTATTTTATTTTATTTTATTTTATTTATTTATTTTTTTTTGAGACGGAGTCTCGCTCTGTCGCCCAGGCTGGAGTGCAGTGGCCGGATCTCAGCTCACTGCAAGCTCCGCCTCCCGGGTTCGGGCCATTCTCCTGTCTCAGCCTCCTGAGTAGCTGGGACTACAGGCGCCCGCCACCTCGCCCGGCTAGTTTTTTGTATTTTTTAGTAGAGACGGGGTTTCACCGTGTTGGCCAGGATGGTCTCGATCTCCTGACCTAGTGATCCGCCCGTCTCGGCCTCCCAAAGTGCTGGGATTACAGGCTTGAGCCACCGCGCCCGGCCTTTATTTTTATTTTTAATTTGATTGAGACAGAGTCTCGTTCTGTTGCCAGACTGGAGTGCGGTGGCACGATCTCAGCTCACTGCAACCTCCGACTCTCTAGTTCAAGCGATTCTCCTGCCTCAGCCTCCCGAGTAGCTGGGATTATAGGCACACATCACCATGCCCAGCTAATTTTTGTATTTTCAGTAGACATGGGGTTTCACCATGTTGGCCAGGATGGTCTTAATCTCCTGACCTCGTGATCCACACACCTCGGCCTCCCAAAGTGCTGGGATTGCAGGCAACTCTGTTAAATTTAAATCAGCTGAAGTTTTTCTTTTATCAATAGGGCTAATAATCCCCACCCTGCCAGTATCACTAGGATGTTGTGAGGATCTGATGCAATTTGAGTTACGGGAATGTTGAGAAAGAAAAGGGCGTAATGGAGTAACGAGATTCGTTTTCCTGTTACAGTGAGGTCAGTGGCCTTTCTGGGGTCAAGAAGAGGGGACTTTCCTTGGCACCAAGAGGGTAAAAGTGTCTCCCCCTGACCTTGGGTATTTTGTGCCATGTGATCTGAGGTGTACCAGGAGGCAGGAAGCATGATTGGAAAAGGCCTGGTCTAATGGTGCACAGCGGTGCCTGTGTCACGTGGCTTGACCTCTCTGGGCCGTTTCTGACTCTGTGAGATGGGAATCATAACCACTCCCCTGACTTCATGGGATGTTTTGGGAGAGACTGGATCTGGGTTGGGGGGACAATTTTGGAAGCAGAAAAGACCCCTCCGTGCTGGCAACAGCTCGTCCACCTCCGGCCTGTGTGTGCTGCCTCCTGGGTGACTGCTGGCTTTAGGCCAGCGCCTGGCAGGGCTTGACTAAAGCCTCCCTAGGCTGCTGCTATCTCAGTTCTGAGCTACAGGCCGTGGAGACCAGCAGATTTGGGCTTAAATCCCGGCTCCACCATTGCACCTCTGAGCCTCTGTTTCTCTGCAAATGGGGATACTAGTCTCTAGCCCAGATGGGGCCTGGTACACAGTAGGTGCTCAATAAGAGCAGTTTGTCTTCTTCTGAACATGGGTGCATCCCTCTGGCTGGGGTAAGCACCAACGCAGATTTCTGGGTTCATAGATGGGCTGGAGCAGCTGCTGCTGTTAAGGGAAAACCTCTGCTACTAGCCAAGGGGTTCCTTTCCTTCTGTGTTTTTACCCCACAGGGCACCTGGCACAATGTCTAGCACATAGTAGGTGCTTTGTCTACACTGGCTGGGCAGTTACCTCCAAGCTGTCAGAAACTGTCTGTCCTGCTCCCGACTGTTTCCCTAGAACCTAGCACAGAGCTACCCAGCGGGAGCTCCGTAGGTATTTGCGAGTGAGGAATGAATGAACAAAGTTGAATGAACAAGCATCGGGTCCTCCCCTGGGGCTCAAATGGGAGAGGGGAGCTTCGTAGCCTGCTCCCCCTCCCACCCCAGCACTCCATTTCATCCCGCCTGACTAATCCACAAAGATTAACTTAGGGATAAAGCAGGTCACGGCCACTGACCCAGGGCTTTGGAGCTAGTGTGACCGACTGTGCGCGGGGCGTAGTGGCCGCTCCCAGGGGCCCTCTTGGCCTCAAGATGGCCCTCCTGTCCCCCATCCTGGATGTGGTCCTCACGGTGGCCCTCAGCCTCCTCCTTCTGGGGCTGGTCTTGGGCCTCCTTTGTTTCTTCACTTGCCGCCTGGCCAGGCCGCTCAGGTAGGGGAACTCACCTGGCCTGACTCCCCCCGCTGCCAAATACCCTGCCCTAAGCTCGTTTGGCTTCCCTTATTCTTGTGGGATGGAGCCAGCGGGGCACTCGTCTCTCTTACTCTTCATGATAGGGAAACTGAGGCCTGGAGAGGTTGAGCCCTGGAGTCAGCCTGGGCTTGAATGGAGTGTGGTCGAAGACTAGCCAGACCCTCTGCTCGGTTTCCTAAACTACAAAACGGGGGCTGTTCATCCTTATTGTGAGATCAGGGATGTAAACAGCATGGGGCTGAGTGCGACATGAGGGCCGAAGAAATGGTAGTGACACGTTTGTCCCGTTCTTCTATCATTTGCCCCAGATCTTCTGAGATGCAGCCCAGGGCTGGCTTTTTGCCCCGCTCCAGGATGCTCCCGGGCCCTCTGCCCAGATTGCTGAATCAGTCCTCAGAGCCAAGGCCGGCCTGGCCCCTCAGCCCCCTCCACTGCACTGCCAAGTAGCTGCTCTTCTGGAGCCACAGCCTAGCTGGGGCTTCTATAATCAGGCTACAGAGGAGCCGGGAGCCTGGCAGAGAAGGGAGGGAGGGGGTGGCGATGGGGCTGACACACACCCGGAGGCCCCATTTTAAGCTGGCAGGACATTGGCAGAGGGTGGTGGGCAGCCGGGGCCCCTGCAGCCCCAAACTGGGCCCCTCCACTTCCAGGGCTGCCAGAGAGCAGCCAGGAGCCTCTGCGAGGGGGAGGGGTCTGAGGGGTGGGGCCAGCAGGGAGGCTCTGGGTTCTGAAGGCTTTCCCAGGTCCCTACCCCCTCCTTGTCCTGAGCAGAGGCTATGGGAGAAGGCACCTGCCTCCAGGCCAAGCCTATCTCAGTGTGTATCCCTGGGGCCAAAATTCAGAGCATCCCAGCCTGAACTGGTGGCACTTACGAAACTGCTGCCATGTGCAAGCGCTCGGGATGCAGAGATGGGTAAGATGATGGTCTTTATGCTCATAGAGCTTCAGGCTAGCAGGGAGGAGAGACAAACCAATAACTGAAAGAATAATCGTGTGGGGCTGGATGAGCCTTTCAGAGTTCCCGGGTCACTCTACACTTTTATTTTTCTTTATTCACTCACCTGTTTTGGACCCTAGGTGCAGAGAGAGTGGAATGCATTATCTCTCTTAGCATATGACATACCCAAATGAGCTCTCAGTTCTTGTTTCATTTATTCGTTTTTTCCTTTGTCCCCGCTCCCTGCTTCCTCACTGCCATTCCCACAGCTCCCCGAAGTCCCTATGCTAATGTACGTAATATGGCCTTGGATTTTTAAGTGTCCTTGTACGTTACACAGTGTTCTGTCCGTGGGAGTGGTTTGTACTTACATATACTGCGTTTGATTCTTTACATTCATCACTCGGTCCTCTGCCTTTAGACTCCACCATGCTGCTGTTTTGACGTCTAGTTTTAATACCACGGCCGCACAGACATGGCCTCCACCACTCGTTACTAATTTATTTCGCCAGTTGTGGACAACGAGGCTGCCCCAGCTCCTCACCATCATAAGCCAGTGTTAAAAGGAGTTTGCCAAAGCTTTCTCCAGTGAGTAGGATGGTTTCTGCAGGTTT
Organism: Macaca mulatta; assembly: GCF_049350105.2. Taxonomy (NCBI): domain Eukaryota; kingdom Metazoa; phylum Chordata; class Mammalia; order Primates; family Cercopithecidae; genus Macaca; species Macaca mulatta. The sequence goes on along the minus strand of NC_133406.1, from coordinate 219,458,896 downwards.
TTGGCATAAAGCCTTTATCAGATTAAAGAAATTCTTTTCAATATCCCTCTCCCTTGATGAGCGCATCAAATTTCATCAGGGTGTTAACCGCCACCTCTGTGCCTGTGATTCCCAAATTTTTACCTCTAACCCAGACTTCTTTCTCAAATGCCAGACTCAAATATTCAGCTGCCTCTTTAGTGTCTCCACTTCCAAAAGACATCTCCAACTCAACATGTCCAAAAACAAGTTCCTGATTGTCACCACAAAATCTACTCCACCTCACACCTCAGAAGACCACCCCAAATGCTGAAAGGCTGAATGCTTTTTTCTTTTTCTTTTTCTTTTCTTTTTTTTTTTTTTTTGAGATGGAGTCTTGCTCTGTCACCCAGGCTGGATTGCAGTGGTGTGATCTCGATCTCAGCTCACTGCAAACTCCACCTCCCGGGTTCAAGCGATTCTCCTGCCTCAGCCTCTCAAGTAACTGGGATAACAGGTGCACACCACCATGCCCGGCTAATTTTTGTATTTTTAGTAGAGAGAGTTTCACCATGTTGGCCAGACTGGTCTCAAACGCCTGACCTTAAGTGATCCACCCGCCTCAGCCTCTCAAAGTGCTGGGAGTACAGATGTGAGCCATCGCGCTTGACTCAGTAGTATTTTTATGTACTAGTAATGAACAATTTCAGAAACATTGCCATTTACAATAGTTCCCCAAAAAGCAAAATTCATAGGTATAAATCTGGATTCAGAGTCCAGAGTGCTAACCATTACATGATGGAACCTATAGGTATAAACCTAACAAAACATATCCAAGATCTACAGGCTGAAGACTACAGAGTGCTGATAGAACTGAAGAACTCTGACTGAAGGAGTGGGCGACTCCACGTGCTAGAGACGTAAACCCTCCCACATTGGTCTGTGGATTTAATACCATACCTATCAAAAACACAGTGGTGGAGGACAGATCAGGGATCGCCAGGTTTAGGGATGGGCGGATTGTGTAACTATAAAGAATGCAAGGGAGATTTTTGGGGGTGGCAGAGCTGTTCTGGGTCCTGATGGTGATGGTGGTGGTTACATGAATCTATCCATGTGTCAAACATCAGAACCCTCATTTTACACTTGGGAGCAACAGAAATCCCTCCCTCTGGAGGAGGTGACTGATGGTAACCTGATTGCTAATTCCAGAATCAGGGACCCTGTGGTCAGGTTTCTGCTCTGCAACTTCCTGTCGGTAACCTTGGGCAAGTCACTTGTCCTTCCAGAGCCTTGGTTTTCTCATCTGTAAAAGGAGATGATAGGTCCTTTTCTGTCCACTGCATAGTTTATTAGTGAAACATCATGGTGACATTCTTTATAAACTATGGAGTGCAGTACATAGGCTTGCTTTCATTTTGTCGGTGTCCTTTATAGATTGTTCATATAAGCTCCCAAAGAGTAGTATTTATTTTATTGAAATAAAACACACGTAGAGAAAAATGTGTGCATTATACCTTGACAGCTGAACCCACCGTGTAACCAGCACCCACCCACCCAGATCAATCATAAACAGAACCGCACCAGCACCCCAGCAGCCCCTTCCCGTTTCCATACCCTCCACGTGGAGCCTCCATTCCGTTTCCCAACACCCTGGGTTAGTTTTTATACTTTCTATCATCGGAATCACACTGTACGTGCTCTTGGTTTTAGCTTCCTTTGCTCAAACTTAACCTTGTGGGATTCATTCATGTTGTGAGGAGCTGGGGGTCATCCATTCTCCTTGCTGTCGTGGTGGTTTCTGTGTTGTGAACACACACAATGTATCATCCAGCCTGCCGTAGATGGAGGCCGTTTTGAAGCCATTATGAACAGGGCTGATGTGCACATTCTGCTGGAGAGAAACGGGTCCCAGGGCGCAGGTCGGATAATCAGCTTTGGTAGTCCTGCCGGTTTTCCCATGCGCTGTGCCGGTCTACACTCCAACGGCGGGCGGACCTTCCGGTATTTACGGACCTTCACGAACTCTTGGACTTTCCTGCACACACAGAGGAGAGAATTTTGGATGGCTCTTCCCTCCCCCCCACCTCCTTCCTTAGGGCATTGACATTCAACTGATGTAAATATTTACTGTGCCAGGCACTAGGAGTGCAGAGACAAACAAGACAAAGTCCTCACTCTTAGAAGCTCCCGGTGAGGCGGCTGAGATGGCCCAGGAAAGAATTAAATTACCGTCGAAAAGGGAGGTATTACCTTCGAAACGCGATGTTTGAGGTGGCATGAAGCTCAGTGGTGTTATATTGGAATGAGTGACCATCCTGGAGGCTTCCTGAAGGAGGTGACTTCGTTTTTAAGTGATTTTAAATAATAGTTTAATGTTTTAGTATTTTGTATTCAGTTAATAACAGTTTTCTGATTTTAGGATTTGCTATAGAAATGTTGGGAAACCATAAAGTAGAACAAAAAAAAATGCAGAAATCATCTGAAATTCCAAATTCTACCACTCCCTCACAGTTAAGTGCTGTTAGATGTTAGGTGTGGGGTATTTCCTTTTAATTTCCACTCTGCACCGCCACCCCCAGCCCCTACCCCAGAGCCCTCACCTCTGGCACTGGAGCGCAGCTTGCATGTTTTTAAGGCTGAATCAAGAGCCCTTCTTCTGGTGGTAGTGGTTTCTTTTTCTCTCTTTCTCTCTTTCTCTCTCCTCCTCTCCTGCTCTCCTTCCTTCCTTCCTTCCTTCCTTCCTTCCTTCCTTCCTTCCTTCCTTCCTTCCTTCCTTCCTTTTCTCTCTCTCTCTCTTTTCTTTTACTGTATTTTTAAATTAAAAAGAAAATCTTGAACGGGCATGGCATCTCACGCCTGTAATCCCAGCACTTTGGGAGGCTGAGGCAGACAGATCACCTGAGGTTGGGAGTTCGAGACCAGCCTGACCAACATGGAGAAAACCCCATCTCTACTAAAAATACAAAATTGGCCAGGCGTGGTGGCGCAAGCCTGTAGTCCCAGCTACTCGGGAGGCTGAGGCAGGAGAATTGCTTGAACCCCGGAGGCGGAGGTTGCGGTGAGCCAAGGTTGTGCTGTTGCACTCCAGCCTGGGCAGCAAGAGAAAAACCCCATCTCAAAAAAAACACAAAAGAAAAAGAAAAAATCTTTTTCCTTTGAGCTGGAGCTGCAAAGAGAAGAATTTTTAAAAAGAAAATCTATAAAAATTAAAATACAAAAATTTTTCTTAGACACAGGGTCTCGCCGTGTTGCTCAGGCTGGTCTCCAACTCCTGGCCTCAAGCGAACTTCCTCCAACCTCAGCTTCCCAAGTAGCTGGGATTACAGGCATGTACCACCATGCCTGGCTTTTTTTCTTAAACAACTTTTTAAAAATGTTTTATTTTGTTTTTACTTAACATATAATTGTACTAGAGTAGTGTCTTATCTGTCACAACACTTTTCTAACGGTAGAGTGTGTGTTACTGCCGTTTCCCACAACAAATGGTGTCATATCTTGGTCTTGGTTGAAGCAATAACATTTCTCAGTGAAACTCTTGCCATTTAAAATTCTTCGTCTCGTAACTCATGCGCAACAGGGTTAGTACATTTCTCAGCTGCCAGTGAGGTTGTTCGTTGTGATTTAACAGGATGACCACAGTGTAAAAACATTCTTATGCCATTAATACACGCTTGTTTTAGGCTACTTGGAAAATTCAAAAACCTAAAAAAAAGAGGAAATAATCATTTATAGTCCTACCACCCAGAGAAAACCACAGTTAATGTTTTGGTGTATTTCCTTCCAGTTTTTTATTTTCCACCTAAACTCTTCAATTACAATCCAACTTTTTTTTTTAAAAAAACATGTTTTTTAAAAAGTATAAAGATAATACTGTATCTCAGCAGAAAAGAAAATTTTGGAAATGCAGAAAAGACAATGGAAAAGAAAAATCAGTTGTCTGTGATGTCACCACCCAGAAATAGCCACGCTTCCAGCCAGTCTTTTCACATATGTGACTCCTACCGTTTTTATATCTCTTACCATAAACGACAAGCTCTAGAAGAGAATGTAGCAAATGCAGGGGTCCTGAAAGAAGGGGTGCACGCTTTGTTTTGTCCCTGATGTTCCTGGGGCACAGGTAATTAAAAGGCTGAAGACCGAGTGCCCTAGAACAGGGCTTCTCTCGGTGTGGTCCGCAAAGCAGCAGCCTCTCCTGGGAGCTTATTGGAAATACAATCGGAGCCTCGCGGGTGGGCCGGGAATCTGTTGTAACAAGCCTTTGGGGGAATTCAGATGCTTGCTCTCTTTACAGTTTGAGAAACACTGCACCAGAAGACTGGACTCTGGGAGGTTGGGGGCTTCAGATGAATTGAAAGTGGAAATTCATTTAGGAAATGGGACGGAACCGCTTTGCAGCATGGAACTCGTTGATACCGACACAACTGTTTGCGTGGTTCAGCTTCCTGAGACAGGGACCACCTGGGTTTGGCATCCCAATGTCTAGCCCCATGCCTGGTCTGTAATAGGTGCTCACCGAATACTTGATGAATGAATCAAGGAATGACTAAGTGAGTGAAAAAGGGATCTCTAGAGCCGTGCCCCACATGCCTCTTTTTCTCTTTTTTTAATTTATAGGATTGGAACATCAGTTAACATCTGACCACTGCCAGCCCACCCCCTCCCACCCGCGTCGATCGCATCTCTGGGCTCCAGGGATAAAGCAGGTCTTGGGGTGCACCATGGTTTCACCATTCTTAGTACTGGCCATTGGCACCTGCCTTACCAACTCCTTAGTGCCAGGTATGCTTGGGGACACAGGTGGAGGGATGGGGTAGGGTGAGGGCAGTGTCTATGTTCAAGGTCCCAGAACCATGCAAAATATTTAAGAGCTGAAAACAGTGTTCAGAGCAGGAAACCTCAGCCCTGCTACTTGCATGTGTTAATCGGATAGGTCACTTTTTTCCCATATATATATATTTTATTCTTTCTTTCCTTCTTACTCTTCCTTCCTTCCTTCCTTCCTTCCTTCCTTCCTTCCTTCCTTCCTCCCTCCCTCCCTCCCTCCCTCCCTCCCTCTCTCCCTCCCTCCCTCCCTCCCTCTCTCCCTCCCTCCCTCACTTTCTCTCTCTTGCATTCCTGTGAAGAGACCACCAAACAGGCTTTGTGTGAGCAACAAGGCTGTTTATTTCACCTGGGTGCAGGCGGGCTGAGTCCGAAAAGAGAGTCAGCGAAGGGAGATAGGGGTGGGGCCGTTTTATAGAATTTGGGTAGGTAAAGGAAAATTACAGTCATGGGGGTTGTTCTCTGGCGGGCAAGAGTGGGGGGTCACAGGGTGCTCAGTGGGGGAGCTTTTTGAGCCAGGATGAGCCAGGAGAAGGAATTTCACAAGGTAATGTCATCAGTTAAGGCGAGGACCCGCCATTTTCACTTCTTTTGTGGTGGAATGTCATCAGTTAAGGCAGGAACAGGCCATTTAAATTTCACTTCTTTTGTGATTCTTCAGTTACTTCAGGCCATCTGGATGTATACGTGCAGGTCACAGGGGATATGATGGCTTAGCTGGGGCTCAGAGGCCTGATGCTTTCTTTCTGCGACAGAGACAGAGTCTCACACTCTGTCACCCAGGACGGAGTGCAGTGACATGATCTCAGCTCACTGCAGCCTTCGCCCCCCAGGTTCAAGTGATACTCTTGCCTCAGCCTCCTGAGTAGCTGGGATTACAGACGTGCACCACAACACCTGGATAATTTTTGTATTTTTATTAGAGATGGGGTTTCATCATGTTGGCCAGGCTGATCTTGAACTCCTGACCTCAAGTGATCCGCCCACCTTGGCCTCCCAAAGTGCTGGGATTACAGGTGTGAGCCACTGTGCCCAGCCTTTTCCCTTTTATATTATACTATTCTTTGATTGGGGTTTCTGTTCTCTCTTTTATCTTTGATAATTTGAAATATAATGAATCCTATGGACTCTTCCGAGTCTTGGTCCGCTGCGTCTCCTGTCGGTTTTGTCTGCTCATTCTCCCTCACGGGATCGCACATTTTCTTGTCATTTGTAGTTCTCACTAGTGAACTCATCTTCAACAGGAGTTTTTTGTTTTTCTGTTGGAGACTCACGCGGAAGTGTTTCCACAGCGTGGCATGGTGTTTTCAGGACATGAGGGGTTCAACTAATTCTAGGCCAGTTTTTATGTTAATTTCTTGGTTTGCAATTCTTACACTATAAATTCAGATCCCCACTTAGACCTGGCTCAGATTTGGACTTGAATTCACATTTGTTACGAATGACTGTCTTTCTCTGTCCCTTCCATAGCTCCAAGGCAAAATGTGTACCTTAAAACAGCTTCGGCAGGCCTGGTGTGGTGGCTCATGCCTGTAATCCCAGGGCTTTGGGAGGCTGAGGTGGGAGGATCGCTTGAGTCCAGGAGTTTGAGGACAGCCTGGGCAACATAGTGAGACCTCCATCTCTAAAAACAAACAAACAAACAGCTGAGCACAGTGCTGCATGCTTGTAGTCCTAGCTACTTGGGAGGCTGAGGTGGGAGGATCACTTGAGCCCAGGATTTCAAGATTATGGTGAGCTATAATCAAATTACTCCAGCCTGGGTGACAGAGTGAGACTTTGTCTCTTAAAAAGAAACCAGCTTCTGGCCAGGCATGGTGGCTCACGCCTGTAATCCCAGCACTTTGGGAGGCTGAGGTAGGTGGATCACTTGAAGTCAGGAGTTTGAGACCAGCCTATGCAACATGGCAAAAACCCATCTCTACTAAAAATACAAAAATTAGCCGGGCGTGATGGCACATTCCTGTAATCCCAGCTACTTGGGAGGCTGAGGCATGAGAATCACTTGAACCCAGGAGTCAGAGGTTGTAGTGAGCCGAGATTGCACCACTGCACTTCAGCCTGGGCAACAGAGCAAGACTCCGTGTCAAAAAAGAAAAGAAACCAGCTTCAGCCTGAATCTGTACCTGGCCTGCTGTCCCAGGCGTTCCTCTCAGTATCATCTCCTGTGGGCCCCTCTGGTTTTAGATTCCTTCATCAGTGCTGCCTCCTGAGGATTTTCCTTTCCCCTTTTCTTCCTTTTTCAAGCTATGTGCTATTTTTTTCCCCCAGCATTTCTGTATCTGGAGCTGCAGGAGAGCCTTCCTCGGCTCAGTCCATTATGTGGCTAGAAGTCCCCACTTGCCTTCCCTGCACCCCAGTGTTTCCATCTCTCCAGTGGGGATAAGAGTTCCTCCCGCTTAGTGCCATCACAGGAATCACATGGGATAGTCACAGTGTCTGGCAAGGAGTGGATGCTCAGTGAGTGTTGGTCTCTTCTCTTAGGACGGCTATATTTCAGCAGATGAGGAGATGGGGTGCAATGGGGCACCAAGCCTGAGCCGATGGGCTCTCAGGCCATTGCCTCTGAGACCCCGTGATGCCAGCTGCATCCCTGGGGGACCAAGGTCACTCTGGCACGGGGTCCCTGCCTTCTCAGCACTTAACAGCCCACCTGGGTGAAAGATGAACTAATGGATGAAAAGGGAAAAGGTGAAAAAGTGACAACATGAAAACTCTTCACGGCTGGGTGCGGTGGCTCACGCCTGTAATCCCAGCACTTTGGGAGGCCAAGGTGGGCGGATCACGAGGTCAGGAGATCGAGACCATCCTGGCTAACACTGTGAAACCCTGTCTCTATTAAAAAAAAAAATACAAAAAATTAGCGGGGCATGGTGGCGGGCGCCTGTAGTCCCAGCTACTTGGGAGGCGGAGGCAGGAGAATGGTGTGAACCTGGGAGGCGGAGCTTGCAGTGAGCCGAGATTACGCCACTGCACTCCAGCCTGGGCGACAGAGCGAGACTCTATCTCAAAAAAAAAAAAAAAATCTTTAAACGTTCAGCCATTCAACTTTTTGTATCTGCTGTCGCCAGGCTGGAATGCAATGGCACAATCATGGCTTACTGTAGCCTCAAACTCCTGGCCTCAAGCAATCCTCCGACCATGGCCTCCAAAAGTGCTGGGATTACAGGCCTGAGCCACTACTCCAGCCTTCTTTTTTTTCTTCAGTTAGGTATAACTTACAGAAAAAGGCACTGATCTTAAATACATAGCATGAAAAATTTCTGACATATATTTATACCTGTGTCACCACCACGCAGATCAAGACAGAACATTTCTGGTCATGGGGCATCTGTGGGCTTCCCTATGCCAACCCCCTCCCAAAGCCAGAGGAGATGCCCAGGCTTACACTGGTCACCAGAGACTCACTTTGCCTGTTTTGAGCTTCATAGAAATGGAATCATACAGTATGTACCGATCAGTGCCCTTTCCCCGGCATTCTATCATGAGCATTTGCACATATCATTTAGTAGTTTCCAGAAACAATGGCCTCTTGGAATCCAGTTGTCCAGAGCCATCGTTGCTTAAACCAAACTCCAAACCCTTCTCAGGGATAGGCCCTGGGTGGCTCTGGTGAAAAAGACAAGGACTCCTCATGGGACTCCAATCTAGAGAGAACAAGCCCTCGACCGAGCAGGGGACCTGGTGGCAGAGCCTGGGCTGAACAAGAGCAACAGGTGTGGGGCAGGCTGAAGTCAGCCCAGCCCCGGGACTCCAAGCTGTTAAGGCAGGGACAGGTTGTCGGCGGTCAGGGTGGGTGAAAGGTCTTCACCACCCAATGGCAGCCAACTGGCCAAAGAGGCTCCATGACCAACAGCACCGTGGGGGGTTTTGAGGAAGGCAGGAGGGAGGTTGGAACCAGCCTGGGCCTGGAGGACCTCCGAGCAAAATCCTTGGCCCCAGCCTTGCCCAGACTTTATCTCGTGTCATCCTAGAACTACTCGTGGATAGCTACGGGTCTCCCATTTCCTGGGGCGGAAACTCTTGTCCAAAGGCACCCTGTCGGGCAGAAGGGCCAAGGTGCTCCTGATTCCCAGTGGGGACTGCTTGGGGATGTCTGAAATTGATGCCCTCAGCAGACACTTCCAGAAGAGAGAGGGTGGACCTGGGGCTGTCAGGGTGAGGGCAGTGGGCTGAGGGATTGGAGTGGTGGCGACGTAAGGGGAGGCCTCTTGGGGAGGGGTGTGGGGTGTGCTTGGATCCAAGGCTAGAGGTGCACTGCAGCATCGTGCCCGCTTCTCGCCTGTGCTGATGTCATAGGCTGGGGCAGAGCCACGGCAACGCGTGAGTTTCCAGTTCTCCCACTGGGGCCCTGATCTCAGGCTCTCCATTTCCTAATGTGGAGGAGACACTGGTGCCCACCCACCAAGGCAGTTGGGAGGAATAAGAGAAGCTGTGTGGGGGGCCCCTGGCATCTCGCCCGGAGCCGGTGCGTGTGTGAGGAAGGAGGGCTGTTCTTCACCCACCCCACCCCAAGAGCCAGGCACATGTCGGAGCTGGGCCAAAAGGTAAGAATTGTGTCCCCAGCCCACAGACATGCTACACGGCCTTGGACAAGACCCTCCCACTCCTCCTGATCTCGCTTCCCATTCTGTGCAGTGGGAGGCCTCAAAAGAGGAAGCCGCTAGGGAGCCTCCTCTCTAGGCTTCTGAGCAGATCTGATAGGGCCCCGGGACAGAGAGGGGCCCCGCAGACTCTGGGAGGGACTTTAGCTCTCATAGCCAGGATCCTGGTCCAGCCCTGGAGATGGGATAATGGGGGTGGGAGGCAATTTTTGAGCCTCTCCTATGGGTCAGGTGTGTCACTTGCCTTATTCAGCCCAGTCCTTAGAGTGACTCTGAGGGGATGGTGCCAGCAATGTCATTTGACAGGGGAAGAGACTGAGGCTCAGGGAGGTGACACAGCTAGTACTTGGAGCAGCTGGGGGTTTTCTTGTTTGTTTGTTTTTGAGACGGAGTCTCTCTCTCTTGCCCAGGCTGGAGTGCAGTGGCGTGATCTCGGCTCACTGCAACCTCCGCCTCCCGGGTTCAAGCAATTCTCCTGCCTCAGCCTCCTAAGTAGCTGGGACTACAGGTGCACACCGCCACATCTGGCTAATTTTTCGTATTTCAGTAGAGATGGGGTTTCACCATGTTGCCCAAGCTGGTCTTGAACTCCTGAGCTTAGGCGATCCGCCTGCCTTGGCCTTCCAAAGTGCTGGGATCACAGGCGTGAGCCACCATGCCTGGCAGCTGGGGTTTTAGTTGAGGTCTGTCTGGCACTAAAGCTGTGGATTCGTTGCTGGACACACACACGTGAGAAAGAGGGATAGAGAAAGAAGTGTTCTTAGTTCTTATTTTATCTCAAAACCATAAAGCCCCATCCAGAAGTCATTATCAGCCAAGAGGGATGGAGGCAGGTGATGAGAGATGCAGAATGTCATCCTTGATAACTAATCTAGAACTAACAAGAGTGAGATCACCTGGCTCCTTTGAATTTGACACATTAAGCAAAAGGCAAGCTTCGCTTTCCAGCACTGCTATTAACTCTGCCACCAAGTCAGGTTCCTGCTGAGCCTACTTTAATGAATAAGCTAAGCAGAGTTTATAATTGATGGCTGGCTACATCAGGGGACCCCTGCTGCTGGAAGGAGTTTATTGAATAGGTTAAACATTACTCTCTTAATTGTGCTAGCACAATTCATTTGCTGCCTTAGCAGCTCATCTCCCTACTGGGTAGAAGGAATGAGCATGGGCTTTGGAGCGAAGCCCAGCCCTGCCAGTGTCTGTCTGTGCTGCGTGGCCTTGGGCAAGTCGCTCGTTGTCTCTGTGCCTTGGTTTCTTCATTCTGAGATGTGAGCAGAAGACCCCAGGGTCCACGGGCTTTTCTGGAGGATCTGGATGGCACATATTTATAAACCACAGGTGTGTTGTCTGGGGGGACAACTATTGCACCCTCCTCCAAGTTCAGGCATTCCAGCCTGAGCAATCAGAAGTGGGGGGATCTGTATGTCTGGAGATGGGAGGCTGTCCTCACCCTGCCAAGTAACTGTCTCTCTCTGTTTAGAGAAAGAGAAAGACCCCAAGTACTGGCGAGACCAAGCGCAAGAGACACTGAAATATGCCCTGGAGCTTCAGAAGCTCAACACCAACGTGGCTAAGAATGTCATCATGTTCCTGGGAGATGGTGAGGCCCGGGGGCCTGTGGGGGCAGGGGGTGGGGAGACAGGACACCTAGCTAGGAGACCAGGGAGCCAGGCTGAGTTGAAGGGGGCTGCGTTGAAGGGGCTAGGGCTCTGGAGGAAGGGTGTTTAAAAGGATGAGGGGCCAGGCTGTGGATTCAAGAGGCCTGCTCTGCCAGCTAGCCCCCTGAGGATCTGGGAGGTAAGGGTGAGAGGGGCTACTCCCTGACATTTACAGAGCCATGCCCGGTGCCAACTGCCCGAGCCTGCCTTGGTACCAAACTAGAGAACTTCTGGGTACCCAAGTAGGCTGATTGGAGAGGCAGGAGCACGAGAGACTGAGGCCCCCACTCCCCACCGCAGGGATGGGCGTCTCCACAGTGACGGCCACCCGCATCCTCAAGGGTCAGCTCCACCACAACCCTGGGGAGGAGACCAGGCTGGAGATGGACAAGTTCCCCTTCGTGGCCCTCTCCAAGGTGAGCCCCATCCCCAAGCCCAGTTCAGGTCTGTATAACCAGCATCCAGGTTGAGCATCCGAACATGACAGCAGCCAGAGGTCCCCTGACCCCCCTCCATGCCCAAGCTCACTCCCCACCTGCAGCAGCCACCCTCCTGACTTCTGACACCATAGCATCACTGTGCCTGCGTGTGTGTGTGTGTGTGTGTGTGTGTGTGTGTGTTTAGAGAGAGGGTCTTGCTCTGTTGCCCGGGCTGCAGTGCAGTGGTGCAGTCATAGTTCACTGCAGTCTTCAACTCCTGGGCTCCAGCCATCCTCCCACGTCAGCCTCCTGAGTAGCTGGGACTACAGGTGTGCACCACCACACCTGGATAATGTTTTAATTTTTTTGTAGAGATGGGGATCTCTAATTCTTGGGCTCAAGCGATCCTCCAACCTTGGCCTCCCAGTCTTGGGATTACAGGCGTGAGCCACCATACCTGGCCTGTATATGCTTTTTACTTGTTTTTTTTTTTTTTTTTTGAGACAGAGTCTTACTCTGTCTTCCAGGCTGGAGTACAGTAGCATGACCTCAGCTCACTGCAACCTCCGCCTCCTGAGTTCAAGTGATTCTTCTGCCTCAGCCTCCCGAGTAGCTGGGATTACAGGCACGCACTACCATGCCCAGCTAATTTTTGTATTTTTAGTCGAGACGGGGTTTCAACCTGTTGGCAAGGCTGGTCTCGAACTCCTGACCCCAGGTGATCCGCCCACGTGGGCCTCCCAAAGTGCTAGGATTACAGGCATGAGCCACCGTGCCTGGCCTGTATACGCTTTTGCATGAAGTTCTAGGTCATTCATTCTTTTCTGAGGTGGTTCGTGAAGTTAATTAAGCTATAGGCATACCTCAGCTATACTTTGGGTTTGGTTCCAGACCACTGTAATAAAGCAAATATTGTAATGAAGCAAGTCACACATTTTCTGGTTTCCCAGTGCATATAAAAGTTATGTTTGCACCCTACAGTAGTCTTTTAAGTGTAGGACAGCATTATGTCTAAAAAAACATATATACCTTAATTTTAAAATATGCTATTGCTAAAAAACACTAATGAAGTGAGCCATGTTGTTGGAAAAAATAATGTTGATGGACTTGCTTGACACAGGGTTGCCACAGATCTTCAATTTGTAGCAAACACAGTGTCTGTGGAGTACACCAAAGTGAGGTATGCCTGTACTGACCTAGGTTGTTCAAGGCAGTGTGCACTGCCGGGTAGCTATTGTTATTGGTGGTGGTGATAGTGGCATTATGTAATAACCTCCACACCCTGGGTCAGGCCCCAGGCTCACTTCTGGGGGAGTAGCGGGGACTGTGGTGCCTTCTGTGCCTTCAGGGCGCTCTCAGGCTGGTGGGGAAGGGAGACAGGAAAATAGTTTCGGGGTCTCTGCTAAACATGTGGATGTAGGGCAACCCTGTGAGGGTGGCCATAGGGCAGGTGGCAGAGAAATCAGAGCTGGTCTTGGCCCCACCCTTCCCTTCCCCAGTCCCCCTCCCCTCACTTTCACTATCCTATCCCTAGGACCCCTACTCCTTCAAGAAGGCCCCTCCCTCTCCCTTCTCCAGGACTCCCCTGCTCCCCAACCCCTCACTGGCTCCTGCAGCCCCAGGCCCAGAGAGAGGCCACTGCTGACCCCACCTGAGCCCCACTCCTCCGCCGGACACTTCTCCGTACTTTGGAGAGCTGGGGTCCCGCCCCAGTGCTGCCAGGGTGCAGGGAATGACGGCAGGAAGCAGGCAGATAGGTAGTCCTGTGGCTCTTGGGGGCTTCAGTGGGCCTGATCAAGGCTATGGGGTCCTCTCTGGTTCTTCACGCCCCAGTCCCCATGGTGTGAGTGGAGGCGGGGTGGGTGGCTGTAGGGGCGAAGTCCTGGCCATCTCCTGACCCTCCTCTCCCACCTGCAGACGTACAACACCAATGCCCAGGTCCCTGACAGTGCCGGCACCGCCACCGCCTACCTGTGTGGGGTGAAGGCCAACGAGGGCACCGTGGGGGTAAGCGCAGCCACCGAGCGTTCCCGGTGCAACACCACCCAGGGGAACGAGGTCACCTCCATCCTGCGCTGGGCCAAGGACGCTGGTGAGTGCGGGGAGCAGCGGGGAGCAGGGTGAGCTTCATGGCCTGTCCAGGCCTCAGTCGTTCCGACTCTGTCACGGGAAGGGGCTAGAGAAGGCTTCTCTGCGGGGCTCCCAGCTATGATGTCTGGGAGTCTGTAATATCCATGGGGTTCCTTCCATGACGGGGGAGGCTGGGGGCTTCAGGCTTCACTCAGTGCTGGGTTCTGCTCCCAGTTCATTTCCCTGAGTTGATTCTTCATTTGACTGTAAAACGGGTGGGAACATAAAACCCTCATAGGTTTGGTGTGAGGAGGGAGAAGTCAGCTCAGGGCTAGCCTGTGGGGTGCAGTCCATAGCCACGCCCCTTCCCTCCTCAGAATTGGGAGGCCCAGCCTGTGCCCCCAGGAGCTTTAGTCAGGGACCAAGGCTAAAACACAGGTGACAAGGCCAACACGCAGGTGACAGAGCCACAGTCCACTTGAGATCCCTCAGGGGTCCTGTGGGCGCCTTGATGAAGGGGAGGACTCCAGCCCGGGTGCTCACATCTCAAGGGCCTTCGGGATGAGGGGAGAGGGTCCCAGAGGCAGTGTTCCAGCTGCTCAGCTACTAGGCTCAGCCACTGCCAGACACCTACTGCTGTGGGTGGGGAGACTGAGACCAGGCAATCCTCCGAACTGAAGGGGGGCCTGTCTTTAGCGGGGAGGGGGAGGGGGAGGGAGGAGGCAGCTGGGACACCCTGATCTGTGGATAAAGCCGAACGTGCCCCTCCTGCACCCCAGGGAAATCTGTGGGCATTGTAACCACCACGAGAGTGAACCATGCCACCCCCAGCGCCGCCTATGCCCACTCAGCTGACCGGGACTGGTACTCAGACAACGAGATGCCCCCTGAGGCCTTGAGCCAGGGCTGCAAGGACATCGCCTACCAGCTCGTGCATAACATCAGGGACATTGACGTGAGTGCTCGGGGGCAGCCGGGCAAGGACGGGGCAAGGCGGGGCCTCTGGTGGGCAGGAGGCCTCAGGCCCAGGCTGGCCCAGAGAAAGCAGCCTGGCCTGGCTCCCCACACACCTGGGAGGCTCCCAGCCCATTAGGGGATTTGCGGTTGGGCAGGCAGGCACTGTGGGATTTCTCTGCGGTGGGGCTGCGGGGTGAACCCTCATGTGACCGCCACCACACCCCAAGAACCAGGCACCCAGGGATGATTCCATAAATTGGAACCTGGTGCTGTGCCCACCTCTGCCCCCCACTACACAGGGAGGTGGTGGTGGCCAAGTGGCGTCTGCCTGCCCTGCGCATTCACATGGGCACAGATGGGCACATTTCTGTACACTCAACCACCAGCATGCCCAGCGAAGAGCTGGTGTGTACAGTGGTTGGTTAGTGCCAGCTCTCTTGTTTAAAATTCGAGTTCCAGACCTCACCCTGCGTTTTGCTAGCTCTGTGACCTTGGGTCAGTTACTTAACCTCTCTGAGGCTTCCCTTTCACAACTCCTTTGTAAACTGTGCCTGCCTCATAAGCTTATGCCAAAAACTGATTAAGATAATCCCTGTGGAGCTCAGCACAAGACCTGAGGCCTAGCGAGTGCCCAGAAGGTGGTGGCACTTATGCAGGAGCCACATGGCCTTGCCCTGAAACACACTTCAACAAACTGAGCTGACTCATGAGGCAGAAGTCATCCATGTGACGCTTGCTCTCTGTTCTTTTCTTTTTTTGTTGTTGAGACAGAGTCTCCCTCTGTCGCCCAGGCTGGAGTGCAGTGGCGCGATCTCGGCTCACTGCAAGCTCCGCCTCCTGGGTTCACGCCATTCTCCTGCCTCAGCCTCTTGAGTAGCTGGGACTACAGGCGTGCACCACCACGCCCGGCTAATTTTTTGTATTTTCAGTAGAGATGGGGTTTCACCGTGTTAGGTAGGATGGTCTCGATCTCTTGACCTTGTGATCCGCCCGCCTCGGCCTCCCAGAGTGCTGGGATTACAGGCGTGAGCCACCGCGCCCGGCCTACTCTCTGTTCTTCAGTGAGAACGCCCGGCTCGTTCCTTTTCAGGCTTTTATTGCCTACTGTGGGGGACTGCTGAGGCAATCTGGGGACTTCTGCCCCTTGAGCCTGGAATGGGGATTCGGTGAGGGGCAGAGAAAGCCCCCCCACCCAGCTATGCCTCACCTCTTTCTCTCCACCACCAGACAAACTCACCTGCCTTCAGCCCTCCATACACTGCCCCCACAAATTTCTGGGGGCCACTTGGCCCCTCTACAGTAGAGACCCATGTCTGCCCTTTTCCCAGCATGGTGGATGAAGTATCCCTTTTCAGGACACACAGTGCTGTTGGCCCCTTTCAGTGAGCAGACATCTGAGGCCAAGCCACTCATCCTGGCTTGCCTTCACCCGACACATGGCCTGGGGTGAGTCCCTTCCCCTCCCTGTGCCTCGGTTTCCCCACCTGTGCAGCAGGAACTGAGAGCCACACTTGCCTGCTCCCAGGGCCGTGGGAAGCCGTGATGAGGTCATGGATGTGAGAACATTTGTTGTACAGGCACAGGGTATAATTACATGGGGACTGCTCCTCAGAGGGGTTTGTCAGGGACAGCCTGAGCAGGGGACAGAAACTTGAAGGAAATTGGAGGGGAGGGAAGATGTTTCAGGTGAGGGGGTAGGAGATGAGGAGGGGGGGTCACAGGGGCCACGTCAGGGGGCACAAGCCAGGGAGTGAATGGGGAGGGAGGACCTGTGTGAGGACCCCTTTCTTTCCTCCTCTTCCTTTCTCTCCCAGCCCCACCTGCGTCTCCATCACCAACACCCCCCCAAAAGCCTCCCAGTCCCCAGACTGTACATGAAACAAAAATCCTGGTGTCCACCCTGAAAATAAATACTGTTGCTTAAAAAGAAAGAAAGAAAGAAAGAAAGACACAAACCCAAACCCCAAAGCCAAACAGCAAGTCTGTTATTTGGAAGTTTAATGAGCCCGTGTGAAGTCGCTGCCGGGCTGGAAACGATGAGGCTCCCTGCAGGAAGATTGGGGGCTTCGTTTCCACTCTGAAGACGCCAAGAGGTCAGGTTCTGTGGGAACAGCTGGGGGGGGTGGGGCAAGGGACCCGTGACCTGGGGTCCCCTTCTCCTTCCCCTCCCCGCCCGCCCTGCTCCCTGAGCTCCTGGCTGCAGCTGAGAGCAAGGACTCTGCCTCTCTGAACCACCTGTCTCCCCACTGGCAGTAGAAATGCCTTCCGGTGGCAGCCACCCACTGGGTCCTGGGGACTTCCCTGGGTGACTGCCTTTCCTCCTATGATGGTTCTGTGGATAGATGTTAGTGGTATTTTATTTATCATTATTTTTCTTTTGAGATGGAGTCTCACTCTGTTTCTAAGGCTGGAGTGCAGTGGTGCGATCTTGGCTCACTGCAACCTCCGCCTGCCGGGTTCAAGCGATTCTCCTGCCTCAGCCTCATGAGTAGCTGGGATTATAGGCGCGCATCACCACACCCGGCCAGTTTTTTTTGTATTTTTAGTAGAGACGGGGTTTCGCCATGTTGGCCAGGCTGGTCTCAAACTCTGGACCTCAGGTGATCCACCCGTTTTGGCCTGCCAAAGTGCTGGGATTACAGGCGTGAACCATCGCGCCCGGCCTATTTTATTTTATTTTTGAGACAGGGTCTCGCTCTGTTGCCCAGACTGGAGTGCAGTGGCGTGATCACGGCTCACTTCAGTCTCAGCCTTCTGGGCTCAAGTGCTCCTCCTGGCTCAGTCCCTTGAATAGCTGGGAGCACCAGTCTGTACCACCATGCCCGGCTAATTTTTGAAACAAATTTTATTTGTATAGACAGGGTCTTGCCATGTTGTCCAGACTGGTCTCAAACTCCTGCCTTCAAGTGATCCTCCTGCCTCAGCCTCCCAAAGTGCTGAGATTACAGGCATGAGCCACCACGCCCAGCCAGTCGCATTTTATGGATAGGAAAACTGGGCTCAGAGAGTTTAGGTGGCAGGCCCTTGATCAGTAGGTGATAGAGTCAGGGTTCAAACCTAAATCTGACTTCAAAGCTCATGGCCATGACCATGGCCTGGATCCAGGCTGGTCCTGGGGCACCTTTCCCACCTCTCCTGCCATTCTGTACTCCTGGCCCTCTATGCATTCTGCAAAACCTAGGTTCTAAGGTGGGAGACAGAGTGGAGGATAGAGCAGGGGACCTATGAGGTGCAGGCCTGGAATGGTGGATCTGGGCCCAGTGTCAGCCAGGCTCTGCACTCCCAAGGTGTCAGCCAGGGGCAGTGGCCCGGGCTGGCGCCCGCGGTGACAAGAGAACACTAGTGTGGTGGTCACCGCAGGCGGCTGCTGTTATGCTCTTGGCCCTATTTTAAAAATAGTCAGGACTTCAAACATGGACTCCCAAGGAAAACAAACAGTCCCGCGTTCGTCTGCCCGCACACACCAGCCGGTGGGTAAAATTAGCCTGGTGGTGACTACACAGCCATGAGGCCCGGCCCCGCTGTTTGCCCAGGCTGCGGTGGGCTGGCTCCCAGCTGTGGGCTGCCCCAAAGACCTCCCTGGCTGGAGCCTCTCCCTGCACGCATTCAGCCTCTCACCGTGGGAGAGGAGGCTCCGGGAGTCCCTGCCCTCTGCTACATGAATACAGCAGGGCCCTAGTGCCATAGCTGGAAAAGCCCTGGGTTTGAATCCTGAATCTGCCACTTCCTGGCTGTGTGGCCTTCAGGGGGAAAAACCCATTTCTGTGCCCATTTTTGAAGTTGGAAAACAGGTGACCAGGGTTTGTTGCAGCCTCGGTATGAAGTTGAGTCAGAATGTATCTTAAGTGTTTAGTGCCTGACACACATTTAAGATACATTCTGACTCAACTTCATACCAAATCTGATGGTCTGATTCTTATTCAAGTGGGAGTTATGTGGATTGCAGGAAGCCAAGTAAGGTAAGTTATCAGCTCCTCCAATATCCCTAGAAGCGCCAAACCACAGTCCCGAGAGACTCATGGTTTCATCTCCCCACAGTGGACAAGTAAGGCTCAGAGAGGACTGAGGCCTGGCTCACCAGGCTGGGAAAGTGTCCACACTGTCCCCAGGGACTCCAGGAGTCCAGGTTCCAAGCCGAGGTCACTGGGGCTTCTGGGCATCTTGGAACCCTGCAGAAGTGATGGCTCCTGTCTCTTTTAGGTGATCATGGGGGGTGGCCGGAAATACATGTACCCCAAGAATAAAACTGATGTGGAGTATGAGATTGACGAGAAAGCCAGGGGCACGAGGCTGGACGGCCTGGACCTCGTTAACATCTGGAAGAGCTTCAAACCGAGACACAAGGTAGCCTGTGTTGGGGCCATGTGGCTGCCGAGGTGGCCTTTGATGGTGAGAGGCTGTGTAACCCCCACTCTGAAGCTCTGTTGTCCTCTATAGAAAGGGCATCAGAATTCTTCCCTCCAGGGGCTCAAATGGACTAAGAGGTATACAAGCAGTAGATAGTTGGTGACTGATCATTTCCTTCCCTTGGAGGGGACATGAGAGAGAGGTGGACGGTGAGGAGGAGGCTGGGCCAGGGAATAACCTGCGTGGACATTCAGTCACCCTGAGCACCTGTTGTATGTAGGCCCCTGGTGGGGCATGCGTGAGACAGAGGCTGAGCCAGATGGCCAAGGAAACATGGAACGCTGTGTGCCTGCATGGGGGATGCCTGGCTCTGTAGGCACCCTGGGGGGACAGACCACAAGGAGGGGCCAAGAAGCCCTGGGCAAGTAGGAGGGCGGAGGGAAGAGGCAGCACTGTATGGATCAGGGGAGGACATGGTTGGCCCCAGTGTGCAAGCCACAGAGGGAGCAGGGAAGCCCTCCACAGTGAGTCCCCCTTGGCTGGGGGACGGAATGGATCGGGGAAGGGAGGCTGGAGGCACCTCCAGAAGGACCCCAAGCTCCGGCTCCTTGGAGCGGCCTCTGGCCCTTTAAATCTGAGCTGCTGGCCTGCGGGCCTGGGGCAGCTGGGGTCTGGAAATGACTGTGGTCAGGGCTGAAGACAGTGGGGAGTAGCCTGGCAGCCACTTTGATGTCACTCTGGGGTTGGGTTTCTGCAAGTTCCAGGACTGGCCCCTGGGGAGGCTTCGTGGAATGAGGCTGAGCCAAGAACAAGGTGGGGGTAGGGACTAGGGAAGGGCCCTGTGGGGTCAGTGGGGGTGTGGGACTGAGTGGCTTTGAACCCTTTCCATCCCTTCTGAGTCAGCTCAGGCTGGGCCAGAGCCCCCTCCCAGCTCAAGCCAGAGAGACACCAGCCTCAGTTTCTCTACGTGGCACATGGGGCCAGAGTTTCGACCTCCTTGCCCAGCTTACCCTGGAGCTCGGTCTAAGCCTCTAAGATGGGGAGAGAGCGTCTACACCATGGCCCCAAGCCTGGCCACATTGGGTATCAGTCAGGTCCCATGTAGGCCCCACATCCCTAGAAAATCGTGCCTTAAGAGTGGGTTTCAGAGTCAGTTTCACCTTTACCATTCGGTGGCTACATGGTCTGTGTGCCTCACTGCCCTTATCTGTAAAGAGGGAGTAACGGGAACAACCTTGGAGACAGAGCACAGGAGAGTCACCTCCAGGAAGCAGGGGCTGGGGGTGGCAAAGCCCCACTTTCTGAGCCTCTCCGCCCTGCTCCCCACAACAGCCCCTGAGGCTTGAAAAGCCACTGATCCCATGGTCATTGCCAAGAGAAGGCAGGGGGTCTCCTAAGGGCACACAGCAGATCCTTGGCAGTGCTGGGACCCTTGGTCCAGGCCAACATGGTGCCCTCTCCAGGCCTGGCCTGGCTGGCTTCTTTCCATGGACTTTATTCCTGGGGAAACAGCCCCACCTTTATCTCCCGTCCTAGATGGGGCCCCCAAAGCAGAACTAGGGCTTTGCTTCCTCCCTGGCACTCCACGGCCTCTGGAAAACACAGCCCAGGCCTGTCAGCCCTCAAGGCCTCTAGAGACCTGTGCCTGGCTCTTCTTTGCCCCGTGATCCCTCCCTCCTGGGATAGCCTTCCTGACCCCAGGCTGTTGAATTCCCACTTGTCCTCCAGGGCCCCATTAGAACATCACCTCCACCAGGAAGCCCTCCCTGGTCCTGTGTCTGGGCTCACGGCCTCCCTGGGCTCTATCAGAATTCTCATCCCCTTGCATTATACATTATAATGTGCTATTGATTCATCATTTCTTGAGGTCAGGGATGGTGGGTCCTCAGGGAGGGATTTTTAAGTGAAGGAAGGAAATAAGTAAAGGCCTCAGACTCCGATAGCTGCTGGGGTCAGTCCTTCCGACTCTCCCTAGCTCCCGGCATGTGCTGACACAGCCCTTCCTCCTAGCACTCCCACTTCATCTGGAACCGCACGGAACTCCTGACCCTTGACCCCCACAATGTGGACTACCTATTGGGTAAGTGGAGGGAGTGGAGTGGAGGATGCATGGCTTGGAGCCTGGTGGCCAAGGCTGTGTGTGGCCAGCACCTGGGGACAAGGCCCCAGCCTGACACTCACTTAGGGGCCTCCACCCTTGGGCTCCAGGACCTGGGAGAAGCAAGGAAGGGGGTTCTGATTCCTGGAATTAGGCCTGAAATCTGCTGGCTGTGCAGGGGGATTAGCCCCATTGGGCACAAGAAGAAACTGAAGCTCAAAGAGGGGAGTGGCACACGGCATGTGGCACAGCCGACAGGGGTATGGCCCAGGCAGGTTGGATCCCTGGCTGGGAACTGGGACTTAACGGCTCCTGGGCTACGGAGCCTGGGACCTGGAGTCAGCTCTACTGTGTGCATGGACAGGGCAGAAGCCAGCCAAGTTATCTCTGCCCATCCTGATGATTGCCCTCCTCCCCAGGCAGTGGGGAGCAGGTGGTGAGGGCACAGGGGCAGCTTCAGGTCTGGTGGGATGAGGCCCTGAGCACCACCACGCAGCTATCTGGGTCTTCTTTTCCAGCTGCCTGTAGTGCCAAGCAAGTGGTTGCAAAATCTCCTGCAGACATTTCCCAAGGAACACAGCTCCACGTCCTGGGTGTCATTAGAGGTTATGGGCTCAGAGCTGTGCACCTGGTGGGTCCTCCAGACACATACACACAGCCTCTTGCTTGCCTGGCTCACACGGCACATACCCAGTACCACACAGGCTGTGCATGCACCCGTGCATCATGCTGGTCTTGCTCATGGATCTTAGAGCCAGAGTGCTGGGTTCAAATCCAGCTCCACCACCTCTAAGCTGTGTGACCTTGGGCAAGTGATTTCTCCTCTCTCTGCCTCAGTTTCCTCTTCTATAAAGTAGGGATAGTGACTCTCCCATAAAATGGAGATAGTGACGGGGCTGGAGACAACCCCTGGGTTGTCATGAGCATGACATGAACTTGTGTTGTATAAGTTATCTGTTGCTGTGTAACAAATTATCTCAAAACTTAGGCCAGGTGCAGGCCGGGCGCGGTGGCTCACGCCTGTAATCCCAGCACTTTGGGAGGCCGAGGTGGGCAGATCCACGAGGTCAGGAGATCGAGACCATCCTAGCTAACATGGTGAAACCCCATCTCTCCTAAAATTACAAAAAATTAGCCTGGCGTGGTGGCAGGTGCCTGTAGTCCCAGCTACTCAGGAGGCTGAGGCAAGAGAATGGTGTGAACCTGGGACGCGGAGCTTGCAGTGAGCCGAGATCGCACCACTGCGCT
Organism: Macaca mulatta; assembly: GCF_049350105.2. Taxonomy (NCBI): domain Eukaryota; kingdom Metazoa; phylum Chordata; class Mammalia; order Primates; family Cercopithecidae; genus Macaca; species Macaca mulatta. Next base: position 219,436,713 of record NC_133406.1, on the reverse strand, counting down.
CCAGCCTGGGTGACAGAGCGAGACTCTGTCTCAAAACAAAAAACAAACAAAAACTTAGGCCAGGTGCAATGGCTCACACCTGTAATCCTAGCACTTTGGGAGGCCAAGGAAGGTTGATCACTTGAGCCCAGGAGTTTGAGACCAGCCTGGGCAACATAGCGAGACCTCAACTCTACAAAAAATTTTTTTAAAACTGGCCAGGTGTGGTGGCGCACACCTTTAGTCCCAGCTACTCAGGAGGCTGAAGTAGGAGGATCCACCTGAGCCCAGGAGGTTGAGGCTGCAGTGAGTTGTGATTATGCCACTGCACTACTGCACCCCAGCCTGGGTGACAGAGCAAGACCCCATCTAAAAGAAAGAGAGGAAAGAAAGAAAGAGGAAGGAAGGAAGGAAGGAAGGAAGGAAGGAGGAAGGGAGGGAGGGAGGGAGGGAGGGAAGGAAAGAAAGAAAAAGAGAGAGAGAAAGGAAAGAAAGAGAAAGAAAGAAAGAGAGAGAGAGAGGGAAAGAGAAGAGAGAGAAAGAAAGAAAGAGAAAAGAAACCAGGTGTGGTGGTTCAGGAAGCTGAGGTGGGAGGCTTGCTTGAGCCCAAGAGTTCGAGCCTGCAGTGAGCTATGATCATGCTACTGCACTTCAGTTTGGGCAACAGAGTGAGATCCTGTCACAAAACAAAACTTAACAGTTTAAAACAAGAGTAGACATTTATTGCCTCACTCAATTTCTTTGGGTCAGGAATCTGGGGATAGCTTAGCTGGGTCTCCCATGAGGTTGTAGTCATCTGAAGGCTTGACTGGGGCTGGCCCTTCTCGGACGGTTCACTCCCATGGCTGGCGAGTTGGTCTTGGCTGTTAGCAGGAGGCCTCAGTTCCTTGGCACATTGCTCTCTGTAGAGCAGCTTGAGTGTCCTCGTCACGTGGTGGCTGGCTTCCCACAGAGATCCAAGAGTGTATACACAGAAGCTACAGCATTTTATGCCCCAACCTTGGAGATCACACAAATGTCATTTCATTTCACTGAAATGTCGTTTCAGTTGCATACAAAGGCTAGTGTGGGAGGAGACCACACAAGCGCGTGAATTCCAGGGGGCAGGGGTTATTGGGCACCATCTTGGAGGCTAGCTTTTGCCTGCTCCAAAGCGCTCACAGCATGTGGCACAAAGTAAACGCTGTATGCACTGGAGCTATTGTTTGGCTGTGTACCCGTTCACAGAGGACAGGATGTTCTGGAAGGACACCAGAATCAGAAGCACCAGCATAGGACACATGGAATTTTGTGCCATGGGCAAGAAACGGATCATTCTCCTTATGTCACAAGTGAGAAAACGGAGCCCAGTGAGCAGGGGGGACAATGATTCCAAACCTTCTGCTGTTTTGCTGCACAGGCCACCATGCCCTTCAAACCCAACATGTAAATGCACACACACCCTAGCAGCCCCATCGAGTCCAGGCTGTGGCCCACTGCCTTGGGGCCACAGTCCTGTGTGCTGAGCCCTGCAGGCTGGAGGCAGACTGACTGATGGATTTGAACCCCAGACCTGCCACTTTGCAGCTGACAATAGCAAGTTATGGAACACCTCTGGGCCTCAGTGCTCCTCCTCTGTAACATGCGCATGGCGATCCTGCCACGCCATAGTGGTGGGAGTGAAGATGAAAGGAATTGGGGCTGGGCACGGAGGCTCACTCCTGTAATCCCAACACTTTGGGAGGCCGAGGAGGGTGGATGACCTGAGGTCAGGTTTGAGACCAGCCTGGCCAACATGGTAAAACCCTGTCTCTACTTAAAATACAAAAAAAAATTAGCCGGTGTGGTGATGCATGTCTGTAATCCCAGCTACTCGGGAGGCTGAGGCAGGGGAATCACTGGAACCCAGGAGGCAGAAGTTGCAGTGAGCCTGAGCCGGGATCACACCACTGCACTCCAGCCTGGACAACAGAGTGAGACTCTGTCTCCAAAAAAAAAAAAAAAAAGGAATTGGGGGCCCAATTCTGGGCCCACAAAAATCACCCAGATAAGGATCCTCCCAGCCACCGTACTCTACCCCCAAGTTGGCTGTGGGGAGCTTGCATCCCCTGAGACACCCCAAGTTCCTTGGGGTCCTCCTAGCAGGGTCACAGCCTCTCAGCATCCGCATCCTCCTGGTGTCCTCCTCAGGTCTCTTTGAGCCGGGGGACATGGAGTACGAGCTGAACAGGAACAACGTGACGGACCCGTCACTCTCCGAGATGGTGGTGGTGGCCATCCAGATCCTGCGGAAGAACCCCAAAGGCTTCTTCTTGCTGGTGGAAGGTAGGAACCCCGGGTCTGCTGAGAGGGGGCTGCTGGAAACATGGCCCTGGTGTCAGGGGATGGAGAAGTCCAGTTCTTAAAGGGAACTGACTGGGTTTGGGGGTGAAGGGAGAGGTCCCTTTAGGAAAATGGGTTGCGGAAGAAGACGGGTGGCTCTGTGGACGCTCCCAGCCCAGCAAGCTGCTCTCCTTTGGGCATAGAGATGCAAGTCAGGTTCACCAGTCCAGGAAGGCTTCCTGGGAGAGGAGGCAGATTTCTCCCCTTTGGTAGTCTTTCTTGGAGACCTGGCCCTGGAGGGGCAAGCAGCCCCTCAACCTCACTGCCCGGAAAGGCAAATCCGCAGGCTCCGGCTTTCCCACGCCGTGCGCCGACATTCCCAGGCTCCTCCAGCGCCGTCCAGGGGCCTTACAGACAGACCTGAATTCTTGGCCTGGCGCTGCCATCTGCTGGCGGTGTGACCTCTACCTGTGCGCTTCTGTTAAGTGAAGCCAAAAATAGCATCTGTCTCCTGGAGAGTGATTCACCTCCACTGTGTTCAGAGACATAAAGTACTTGGAACGGGACCCAGTAAAGAATAAACCCTGTGTTTCTATTACTAGTCTTATGGCTACACAATAGTTAAGGCGGGAACAATAGGAAGTGTGAGGAAGTGATAAAGATTCCAGAAACCTTCCAGTGCTAACAGCCCTTGCCCACCGCAGTTCCTCATGTTGCCCTGCTGACATCGGTATGTATACACACACGCACATGCGCACACGAGTATGTTTGCACATATGCTCCCCACGCATACACACACGCTCAGCCCCTCCGCCTTCCAGAGGCGAGTGTCTGCCAGCCCAGCTTGGCTGCTTTCTTGCCAAACCCCGGGGTTCCCACTCAAGCACAGCGGTCTCGGCCTGGCCCCGAACAGGCCTCTGACGCCGAGGAGCCAGCCAGAAACCAGCGGTGGCGAGCACGGGCTCCCCCGGGAGCAGTTCCCTTTGTGAGCAAGGCCAGAATGGGCCGGCCAGGCCAGCTGCTCCCAGAGCCACAACAAAGGGAGGACCCGCCCTGCCAGCCGGCCAGCCTGCCATGAGGCTCAGGCTGGTGGGAACAGAGGGCGGCCTGGCGCCCAGGACCCTCCAAGCTGGGAGCGTCCACCAGGCAGCGCCCTCCTGTTAGAGAGGGAGGTGTTCCTTTAAGGTCACAGAGCCCTCGGCTGCTGGGCCAAGCCTCCAGCCAGGCCCCTGCACTCACCCGGGGGTGGGAGGTGGGGGCGGAGGCAGCGGGGGTTCAGGTTTCGGCAGGGCTTTGTGGAACCTGCCACAGGCACTGCCCAGGCACTGGGGACTTTCGCCACCTCTGGGAGCTCCATGCTTTCTTTTTAGAGGGGATGATTTGAGGTAGAGATGAAAAACGGGGTTAGGACGAGTCACACCTGAATTCACATCCCGGCAAATCCCACCGTGGGCCTCCCCACGCTAGGCCTCAGTTGCTCCATCTGTAAATAGGACTGATCATATTCCTCTCTCCCAGCACTGCTGTTCAGGGGAAAAGAAACATGGGTGTGTCATGCCTGGCTTGTTGTAGGGATTCCAGCATGCCCCCTTCACTACCTCCCAAAGGCTTCAGTGCCTCCTTCAAGCAGCTAGAGACAGTGCTGGGAGGGGCGGTGGGAGGAGCATAGCTTCCCGGCCTGGTGGATCTGATTACACATCTGGGCTTTGCAGCCCCAATGCGTGTGCCTTTGGCCCCAGGGCTGTCCCTCTCTGGGCTCCATCAGGTTGAATGACTGCGTGAAATGCCTAGGCGGTGGTGCTAGCACAGAGTGGTGTCCAGTGAAGGTTCCTGTCCTTCCCTAGCTAACAAAGGTTAACCCAGCAGCAGTGTCGTGGGGCCGGGGAGCAGATCTTCCTCCCCTCCTCTCTTACCCGAGGCCTTTGCCTTGGTGTCCCAAGGAGGCAGGATCGACCACGGGCACCATGAAGGCAAAGCCAAGCAGGCCCTGCACGAGGCGGTAGAGATGGACCGGGCCATCGGGCAGGCAGGCAGCATGACCTCCTTGGAAGACACTCTGACCGTGGTCACCGCGGACCATTCCCACGTCTTCACCTTTGGTGGATACACCCCCCGTGGCAACTCTATCTTTGGTAGGTGGGCCTTCTTTGGGGTGGACACTCCTGGGGTCTCCTGTCTACCCACTTGGGAGCAGGAGTGGGTGGGAGAGCCAGCAAGCCCAGAGCATGGTAGGGACTCGATGACAACTGGGTGGGGAGGGAGAGTGACTGGGATGGTGAGAAAATACAGGGTGAGGCGGGGGAGTGAGTTGAGTGGTGGTCGGGTGGACAGGCAGGTGGGTGGATGGATGGCCACATTGAGCATGGCTAGGCGAGAACGCGGATAGATGAATGGGGGAGAGGATGGCTGGCTGGCTGGAGGATGGATGGATGGATGGATGGATGGATGATGGATGGATGATGGATGGACAGATGAATGGGAGGGACATGAGTACAATGGGAACTGGGGAATGGTTAGTTGGAAGTAATAAGGTAGCTTCATGGAGGCATTGTGGGGTCCTTCAGAGAAGATCCCAGGGGTTACCATGCCACCAAGAAGCCCAATCTGGGGGCTGGGGACTGTACTCCTGGTACCCCAACATGACCCCTGAACACCCCCTCCCTGTGCAGGTCTGGCCCCCATGCTGAGTGACACAGACAAGAAGCCCTTCACTGCCATCCTGTATGGCAATGGGCCTGGCTACAAGGTGGTGGGCGGTGAACGAGAGAATGTCTCCATGGTGGACTATGGTGAGACCCTCCAGGACCCAGGGCTGGGAGGGGACAGGGCACCCCTCGGGGAGGGGCTTGGGAATAGGGTGTCAGCTTGTGGTCAAGATCAGGGGTCTCAGAATGACTGGGACTTGAGTGAGAACAACCTCAGTTTGAATTGCCTTCTACAGTCTAGCAGCTCTGAGACTTTGGGCATGTGACTTCACCTTTCTCTGCTGCCGTTTCCTCTCTAAAAGGGTTCTTCTACCTTCGAAGGTTGTCTGAAGGACCAAATGGGTCTGATGAGCTTAGCATAGTGCCTGGCAGAAGTAGGTGGTCAATATTTTATACTCATTTTTCTTGGCTCTTTAATATTCCAGTATACAAGACTTTGCAGTTAGTTCATCCCATCCCATATCCTTCATTTGTTCTTGATACTCCCAGTGGTTCCAGGGGGTCTAAAGATGCAGCAATGGTAAGAGTCTCCCTCTCAACTCTCCCTGCTGATCCAAGCAGCCCCAATGAGGTTAACTTTCTCTGTTGGGGGTTGAGGATGCAGACTCCTATGTCAGAACAGGCTCAGATTCAAATCCTGTGGCCTTAGGCAAAATGACTTTCTCACATTGAGCCTCCTTTTCCTCTTCTATGAAATGGGAGCATTCAAGCCAGCCTGGAAGGGGGATGGAAAAGCTGCGTGCGCAGCGCCAGGCCCCTGGCAGGCTCTCAGCAGGCGTTTCTCCTGGCCCACAGCTCACAACAACTACCAGGCGCAGTCTGCTGTGCCCCTGCGCCACGAGACCCACGGCGGGGAGGATGTGGCCGTCTTCTCCAAGGGCCCCATGGCACACCTGCTGCACGGCGTCCATGAGCAGAACTACATCCCCCACGTGATGGCGTACGCAGCCTGCATCGGGGCCAACCTCGACCACTGTGCCCCTGCCAGCTCGGCAGGCAGCCTTGCTGCAGGCCCCCTGCTGCTCCCCCTGGCCCTCTTCCCCCTGAGCATCCTGTTCTGAGGGCCCAGGGCCCGGGCACCCACGAGCCCGTGACACGCCAACTTCCCACTCCCCAGTGCTGCCCACCGCCCGGCAGCCCACCCCGCAAGGGGCAGGGAGGTGGGGGCCTCCTCAGCCTCTGCAACTGCGAGAAAGGGGACCCAGGAAACCAAAGTCTGCCGCCCACCTCGCTCCCCTCTGGAATCTTCCCCGAGGGCCAAACCCACTTCTGGCCTCCAGCCTTTGCTCCCTCCCCGCTGCCCTTTGGCCAACAGGGTAGATTTCTCTTGGGCAAGCAGAGAGTACAGACTGCAGAAATTCTCAAAGCCTCTTATTTTTCTAGCAAACAATTTCTCCAGACCCAGAGGCCCTGAAGCCTCCATGGAACATTCCGGATCTGACCCTCCCACTCTCATCTCCTTCCCTCTAGAACCCCCCAGGCCCTACCATGCTCATGTCCCTGTCCTCAGGCCCAGCCCTTCTTCAGGGGAGATGAGGTCTTTCTCCTCAGGACAAGGCCTCGCTCACTCACTCCAAGGCCACCGGGGTCCCAGGAAGCTGGTGCCTGGGTGGCCATCCTACCCGGCGTGGCCCAGGCCAGGAAGAGCCACCTGGCAGGGCTCACACTCCTGGGCTCTGAACACGCATGCCAGCTCCTCTCTGAAGCGATTCTCCCATTTGGAACGGCAAAAAAAATTTTTTTTCTCTTTTTGGTGGTGGTTAAAAGGGAACACAAAACATTTAAATAAAACTTTCCAAATATTTCTGAGGACAGAGCTGAGTCTTTGTGGTCGGTGAGAAAAAGACTGAAAGAAGCTTATTTCTCTGGGAAGAAATGGCCTCAGGGCCCAGGGTACAGGTGGGTTGGACAGGGTGGAAAGGCCTTCTGCTGTCCTGGGGGTTTCACACTCCCTACCTATGCCACTTTGGACACATTGCTTTGTGTCTCAGTTTTCTTGTCTGTGAAATGGGAGACAACCCACTTCTGGGTTGCTGTGAGGATTAACGAGGAGGCCGGCCGGGCGCGGTGGCTCACACCTGTAATTCCAGCACTTTGGGAGGCAGAGGCAGGCGGATCATTTGAGGTCAGCAGTTCAAGACCATCCTGGCCAATGTGGTGAAACCCTGTCTCTACAAAAAAATACAGAAACTAGCTGGGCGTGGTGGCATGCACGCCTGTAGTCCCAGCTACTCCAGAGGCTGAGGCAGGAGAATCGCTTGAACCCGAGAGGCAGAGGTTGTAGTGAGCCAAGACAGCGCCACTGCACTCCAGCCTGGGCGACAGAGCGAGACTCCGTCTCAAAAAAAAAAAAAAAAGAGGAGTGTCTGTGTGCCCAGAAACCCACAGCAAGGAGGACTTCAGGGGCCCAGTGGCAGCCCGGCTGCATGACACCCACAAACAGCACTACATACCTTGTCCCATGTCATTCATTCAACAATACTGACTACGTGCTAGGCATGGTATTGGGTCTTAAGAATTGTTGGTCGGGCATGGTGGCTCACACCTGTAATCCCAGCACTTTGGGAGGCTGAGGCAGGTGGATCATCTGAGGTCGGGAGTTCAAGACCAGACTGGGCAACATGGAGAAACTCCATCTCTACTAAAAATACAAAATTAGGAGGGCGCGGTGGCACATGCCTGTAATCCCAGCTACTTGGGAGGCTTAGGCGGGAGAATTGCTTGAACCCAGGAGGCGGAGGTTGCGTGAGCCGAGATCGCGCCATTGTACTCCAGCCTGGGCAACGAGTGAAACTCGGTCTCAGAAAAAAAAAAAAAAAGGAATTTGGTGGTGAACATGACAGACAGAAGGCTGAACAGACAGAGGGCTCCTTGCCCTCACAGAGCGTCAGCCTAGCTTAGCAACTGTGTTCTTTCCATTTCTGATATTCACACCTTGGTACTAGACTCAGGACTGCAGCTGACCTTGTGGGGATACAGACTTGTCCAAGTTTGCTCCTCTTGCTTCATTGAAATGAAAATTCCTTTAATAAGGATGACAATCATGACTATTAACACTGATCATTTACAACATGCCGGGTCTGTGCTTGACGCTCTGTGTGGATTCATTGCATTTGATCCTTATTAGGAAATAGGCCCCCATCATCCACATGTATAGGTGAGGACCCTGAGGGTTCGGGAAGTGAGGTGATTGCCCATACACCAGTTAAATATAAACTCATGACATACACCAGTTAAATATAAACTCAGGAAGATGAGAAACCGTATGTCAGAAGTGGACTTCTTCAGGATTGAAAATGCAAACTAAGCAGATTTGTCTCTGAGCTTCCTAGCAGTCCTGACAAAAAAGGGAAGCACAGCCAAGCTGATGCTGGGATAAAAGATGAAACTATAGGCCAGGCACAATGGTGCATACCTGTAATCCCAGCACTTCAAAAGGCTGAGGTTGGAGGATTGCTTGAGGGCAGGAGTTCAAGACCAACTTGAGCAACATCGCAAGACCCTGTCTCTACAAAAAAATAAAAAAATTAGCCAGGTGACACACGCCTGTAGTCTAGCTACTTGGGAGGCTGAGGTGGGAGGATCACTAGAGCCCAGGAGTTAGAGGTTGCAGTGAGCTGTGATCATGCCACTGCACTGCAGGCTGGGTGAAGGAGCAAGACCTTATCTCTAGTTAAAAAGAAAATAGGCCAGGCACGGTGGCTCAAGCCTGTAATCCCAGCACTTTGGGAGGCTGAGGCGGGCAGATCACGAGGTCAAAAGATTGAGACCATCCTGGCTAACATGGTGAAACCCTGTCTCTACTAAAAATACAAAAAACTAGCCGGGCGAGGTGGCGGGCACCTGTAGTCCCAGCTACTCGGGAGGCTGAGGCAGGAGAATGGCGTAAACCCGGGAGGCGGAGCTTGCAGTGAGCTGAGATCCGGCCACTGTACGGCACAGCGAGACTCCGTCTCAAAAAAAAGAAAAGAAAATAAACTGCCAGGAGTGGTGGTTCACACCTGTAATCAAAATACTTTGGGAGGCTGAGGCCGGAGGATCCCTTGAGCCCAAGAGTTTGAGACCAGCCTGAGCAACAAGGCAAAACCCATCTTCATAAAAAATGCAATAATTATGGGGGCATGGTGGCAGGCACCTGTATTCCCAGCTACTTAGCGACTGAGCGGGAGGATCACTTGAGTCTGGGAGGCAGGGGTCGCAATGAATCGAGATCATGCCACTGCACTCCAGCCTGGGCAACAGAGTGAGACCCTGTCTCAAAAAATAATACAGAGAAAAAGAAAATAAACTGTATGCATACATTCTGGCCAGGACCAAGGGGAGACGCCTCATCTGGAATTGTACAATGCAGCATTTTCCAGGTGTTATTTTCACACCACCTTCACAATTGTTGCCATGTCCATACTATTATTTCCCAAACACTCCTTTGAATTCACATTTAAGCAGTCAATTTTTAAGTGTTCCCAGTACCACCTGAAGTCAGTTTACATGTCTCGGGGGTGTGCAAACCATACTTTGTTTTGTTTTGTTTTTATTTCCATAGGTTTTTGGGGAACAGGTGGTGTTTGGTTACATTAGTAAGTTCTTTAGTGGTGAGTTGTGAGATTTTGGTGTATCCATCACCTAAGCAGTATACACTGAATCCAATTTGTAACCTTTTATCCCTCACCCCCTTCCCACCCTTTCCCCCAGAGTCCCCAAAGTCCATCCTATCATTCCTATGCCTTTGCATCCTCACAGCTTAGCTCCCACTTATGAGTGAGAATGTATGACGTTTGGTTTTCCATTCCTGAGTTACTTCACTCACAAGAGTAGTCTCCAATCCCATTGCTGCAAATGCTATTAATTCATTCCTTCTGAATGAGTAGTATTCCATCATATTCATATATATATACACATACACATATACATATACATATATACACATATACATATATACACATATACACATACACCACAGTTTCTTTATCCACTTGTTGATTGATGGAGATTTGGACTGGTTCCATATTTTTGTAATTGCGAATTGTGCTGCCATAAACATGCATGTGCAAGAATCTTTTCTGTTGAAGGACTTCTTTTCCTCTGGGTAGACACCCAGTAGCAGGATTGCTGGATCAAATGGTAGTTCTACTTTTAGTTCTTTAAGGACTCTCCACACTGTTTTCCATAGTGGTTGTACTAGTTTACATTCCCAACAGCAGTGTAGAAGTGTTCCTTTTTCACTGCATCCATGACAACATCTATTATTTTTTGATTTTTTGATTATGACCATTCTTGCAGGAGTAAGGTGGTATTGCATTGTGATACCACCTTAATTTGCATTTCCCTGATCATTAGTGATGTTGAGCATTTTTTCATATGTCTGTTAGCCATTTGTATATCTTCTTTTAAGAATTGTCTATTCATGTTCTTAGCCCACTTTTTGACAGGAATTTTTTTTTTTTTTTTTTGAGACGGAGTCTTGCTCCGTTGCCCGGGCTGGAGTGCAGTGACACGATCTCAGCTCACTGCAAGCTCTGCCTCCCGGGTTCACGCCATTCTCCTGCCTCAGCCTCCTGAGTAGCTGAGACTATAGGCACCCACCACCACACCCAGCTAAGTTTTTGTATTTTTAGTAGAGATGGGATTTCATCGTATTAGCCAGGATGATCTTGATCTCCTGACCTGATCTGCCCACCGGCCTCCCAAAGTGCTGGGTGTGAGCCACCACACCTGGCCTTTTTGTTGTTGTTGTTTCTAATTTGTTTGAGTTCCTTGTAGATTCTGTATATTTGTCCTTTATTGGATGTATAGATTGTGAAGATTTTCTCCCTGTGGGTTGTCTGACAAACCATACTTTATTATCTTGCGCTGGGTTTCCACGGAGACAGAACCTGCGACAGGAATCAGCACAAGTAGTTTGTTTATAAGAAGAACCCAGAAAGCAGCACCAATCAGGGAATGAGGAAGCAAGACAGGAAAGGGAAGGATGTTGAGAAAGGTGTGTTTTTAAACAGGTTGCCACTGAGGCTGGCCAGGTCTCAATCCCACGAAGGACCTCTGGGAGAGAGTGTAGGAGCGACACTTCAGAGATATCTCACCCAAGGGGCGAGGGAGCAGGGGTATTTATTCTCCAACTCTCACCTCTCATTGGCCGAGGGCTGCTCCTGAGGAAATTAACACTGGCACTTCTGACCTTCCCCATGAAGGGCTGACAGAAAGCCCCCAGGCCTGGTGCTGGAACATCAACTGCTCAAAGGACACAAACCAACAGCTTCTGTTGAACTTTGGGATACACTGCTGGGGTAGAAAGCACGAACTGTGTGTCAGAGAGATAGGGGTCCACATCTCTGCTCCATCACTTTCTCAGTTCTACGAACTTGGGCAAGGGATTCAGCTTCTCTGACGCCCTGTGTCTAGTGATGCCTAGCACGTAGTGAGGACTTAGGACCCCATTAGGAGCCAGGAGCTCTTCCTGCCCACACTCCCGGCTGTGGGATGATGTGTCCTTCAAGAAGCGGTCACTGAGGTGCTCAGGCACCCATGGCTTCAGCATCCCACGCTCAGGCTGGGCCCTGGGTCACTCATCACCTTATATTTGAACTATTATGGGCCCTGAGTCCTAATTGGAGCCGGAGTTCAGGCATAGGTCCCAGCTCTATTCACAACTAGGGCCTGTGGCCGTGGACCTAGACCCTAAGGCCCACAGCACGGGGGTTTCTGCTGCCCTCAGATGCCTTCTCCCAGGGGAAGAACAAAGATGAGCCGACACACCCTCTTGTATTCACTGAGATAACCCTGCCTTCTGTTAAAGGTAAATTCAGAAAACTCAGTTACTTGACACCTGAGGATGTATTCTTACCTCCAATATCAGCGCCCCTGCTCAGGTGGCTGGGACGCAGGATCTTTCCAGGGGTGGCTCTGCCACCCTCTGTAAGTTCTGGATATCCTTCCTATCTGGCCAGCACCTTGATGGTGGGAACCACACCTGCTTTTTAACCACTTCATCCTGGAAGTGACACACATCACTTCCACCCTTAGTGCATTGGCAAGAACCGGTCCTGTGATCCTTCCCAGATGCGAGGAAGGCTAGGAAATGCCGACTTCACTTGGGCAACTGCTGCCACCAACACCAACACAGCAGGTTCTCATCCTGGGGGCAGAATCACCCCCACATCAGTTGAAAACCTCTGCTCTGTAGGAAGGAAGAGGTGTGGGAGGCTGGGATGGTCAACTTGGCTCAGGCTGGAGACATCCTCCGACTCACACACTCCCCAGCCATTGCTGAGCACGGGTGCCATGTTTTAAAACATTGGGGGCCAGGCACGGTGGCTCACACCTGTAATCCCAGCACTTTAGGAGGCCCAGGCAGGTGGATTGCTTGAGCCTAGGAGTTGGAGACCAGCCTGGTAACATAGTGAGACCCTGTCTCTACCCAAAAATAAACAATGAGCTGGGCATGGTGGCGCAAGCCTGTAGTTCCTGTACTCAGGAGACTGAGGTGGGAGGAAAGCTTGAGGCCAGGAGGAGAAGGTTGCAGTGAGCCAAGATCACACCACTGTACTCCAGGCTAGGTGACAGAGTGTAACCCTGTCTCAAAAAAATAAAATAAAATAAAATTGGGAAATTCTCTATAAGATCTGGGATTCTGGCTTTAAAAAAAGGGTGATCCAGCTAGCAGAGGACCCCACATTTCTGCAGGGCAACCGTCAGTTGGAGCTGAGCGACAAGCCTGTCAGGGGACTGTGCTCTTCTGGATACCACAGCCCCCAGTGTGTCCTGTATTCTGACACTGGGCCTTCAGATGTAAGTCACCTGTCTGGCCATGGTAGAGACCAGGCTGTGGCCCCTGCCTTATTGAGTACCACACCCTGTGCCGCAGTCTTGCCCAGGGAATAAACAGTGGACAAGTCCAAGGCTGTCCTCAAGTTCATATCTCATGACAGAGACTTACGGAGACCACCCCAGTGTGTGGCGAAGCCAGGAGCTGTGGGGACAGGAAGGGAACATGGTGGGGGCAGGTGCACAGGGCACAGAGGGCAGTGAGTAAGCTGAGGCTTAACAAAGGGACGAGGACCCAGGGAGTGAGGATACTGAGGGTAATTCAGAGGGAAATGCTGTGGGGAGAGGTGGGCAGAAGGGCCTCAAATGCCATTTGGAGAAGCTGGGGTTGACCGTGAAGACCCTGGGGAGGCATGGAAGGCTCTGGAGCTAGGGAGTCAGCATTGTTTTTGAAAGATCATCCTGGTTGGGCTCATGCCTGTAATTCCAGCACTTTGGGAGGCTGAGGTGGGTGGATCACCTGAGGTCAGGAGTTCAAGACCAGCCTGGCCACCATGGTGAAACACTGTCTCTATTAAAAATACAAAAATTAGCCAGGTATGGGAGGCTGAGGCAGGAGAATTGCTTGAATCCGGGAGGCGGAGCTAGCAGTGAGCCAAGATCACGCCACTGCACTCCAGCCTGGGTGACAGAGAGAGAGACTCTGCCTCAAATAAATAAGTATCATCCTGGCCATCAGTTTCAAGGGTGCATCAAGCAGAGAAACTGGAGGCCAGGAGACCCACCCAGAGACTGCTATAATAGACCAGGCAGCAGAAACTGGAGCTGTGGAAATGGAGAGGGGAGGGACAAGCCCCAAATTTGGCCCTGTGAATCCCAGCTCCTGTTTATCAAGAAGGAAGCCAGCCCAGCAGGTGAATAGAAGGATTATGAGCAAATCAAATGCTCTGGGATGGAGAGCAGGAGGCAGTAAGGTGCCTACTGTGTGCCACATACCCTACTGAGTGCTGAGACCTGGCAGTGAAGTTGTTGCCTTGGGGTTACATGCTCTACATCTGCCCATCCTGTGAAGTGGGCACCCTCCATTTCACAGATGGGAAAATCGAGGTTCGGCAGGATATAGTGACCTGCTCCTGGGCCCGTGGCTTGTAGGTGACAGCTGCAAGTTGAACCCAGGACTCCTTGGCTCCCAGCCCGTGTTCTTCTCCTTGTCTCTGGGGCTCTAATCTCTCCAAGGAAAACAACCCCAGCCCCACGAGCCACAGAACCGTGGGCTCCCTGGGCCCCCCAGAAGCCCAGAAGCGACCATGGGGGGTGATGAGACAGCAGCATTTGTAATTAACCCTGTGGCTGAACCGAAGACCTCCCAGCAGGATCCAGCCAGAGCCCATCTCGGGGGAAGGCGGGTGGGGATTAAGTTCTCAGAGGAGGATTTGGGCTCCCGAGTGCCTGTGTGGCTTCCTCTGAGCCTTGCGGGGACTCTGCCTTGATCACAGCGCCAGGCCCTTTTCTGGCTTCTCAGCAGTCTGTGAACCTTGAGATGGGGCGGGCACACGTGGCGTCCCCAGCCAAGCAGGGGACGGGCCGGACCCGGTCCTCCAGTGTCACCTCTCCCTCCTGCCACTGGAACCGAGGCTTAGAATCACTGAGGTGGTGGGAACAAAGCCGCGGGCACAAGAGTAGACATTTCTACAGTGTTCCCTGCTGCCCAGGCGCTGTTCTTATGTTTTTCACAGCACACATTAGCTCATCTTCCCCGCAACCACCCCTGGAGGGCAGGGACTATGATTACCCCCATTTTACAGATGAAGAAACAGAAGCAGAAATGATTAAACTTATCGGAAGTCACAGCACTAACAAGGGCCGGAGCCAGGACTCTAGCCACGCAATGCGGCTCCAGAGTACAGGATTTTAATCACCCCGTTGCATCCCCTGGCGTCAGGCAGGGCTGTACTTCAGGACGGGCTTTCCCCATTCCCAGTTGCGCCCACGTCGCGTCTCCTCCCGGAGTCTCAGTTTCCTGTGCTGTGACTGCAGGCGGAGAGGAGGCTCAGCGTCTAGGGGTGAGTCACCACGTGCCCATTCTCTGCTCCTAGGGTCGGAGCCTGGCTAGTCACTGCCACCCGCTGGCTGGAGTCCAGTGCCCTCATCTGTGGACTCCTTGATCTTGAAGCCGCAGCCTCCCATGTGCTGTGGTATGGGCAGGCAGGGTGCAGGGAAGGCTCGGAGGCCATGGGTGGGGAGTAATGAGGAGGACTCAGGAATCTCACTGCAAGGTTTCAGGTGGTGGGGGTGGCGGTGGAGGTGGGGGTTCAGTGGCTGGGAATCCTGTCCTCCTGGCCTGTAAACAGGGCACCTATGGCTGTGCCCTTGACCTGTGGGGAGTGCCCAGCAGCCTCCACCCACCCATGCTAGGGCAGCTCCAGGGTTTCCAGATCCCAAAGTCAGCCCGGGCTTGACCACGCTGCCTGCGGGACTGTCATCGGCCTCCAGCCCACTCAGGTCACCTGGTTGGGGAAAAATGGCAGTGAAGGAGCAGAGTGCTGGGTCAGGGTGAGAGGAGGGGCCTGGGGCAGGGTCTAGAGGCTTTGAGATGTGATCATTGCCCCTCTTTGCCTCCCAGTGTCCTGGGCCAAGGCCTGGGTAGCTGCTGCCTCCTCTCAGGTTGTGACAGGTGCCAGATGGGCCCTTTGTGCTCTGAGCCCTCCACTGTCGAAGAGTCTCCTGGGGCAAAGGCCTCTTTCCACAGGTTCCTAGACAAAACTCAGCCTGGAATGGGCTTCTACGGTCCAAGGAGGAAGGCGGCCCAGGAAGGGTCAGACAGCAAGTTGCAGCCGCACAGCAAAATGGGCAAAGGAGCCCAGCTTCCATCTCCAGCAAGGCGTTCTCACGGCCTTCTGACCCTGGGTCTGGCCAGTGAGAAGGAGGGACTCGCAGGTACCCAGCGCCTGTCTGATTCTGGCACTTCAGCCCCCAATCCCAACAGTCTCTTCCCACCCTCTTAACAACACCGGTGCCGGCGCCATTTTACAGATAGGAAAACCAAGAGCCAGAGAGTGACTGGGGCACTGCTCTAGCTGGTGGTGAGGGAAGGCCTGTCTGAGGGAGTGACATTTGCACGGACAATGCCTTGCAAAGACCTGGAGGAACAACTGCTCCAGGCAGGCAACAGATGAAGTGCAAACAACAGGGGTGGAAATAAGGAACAGAAACAAGGTGATGTTGCTGGAACCCAGAGAAACGGGGATCCATGAGTGGGACAGAGGCTGCATGAAGGGGTATGGCAAGAAAGGAGCTGGCATTTTCTTCTGGCCGCAGCGGGGAAGTCACTGCAGGGTTAGAAGCAGGGGAAACAAGTGACCAGCTTGTGCTTTGATCACTTGAGTGGCTGCGGAGCAGAGGAGGCCAGGGAGCTCCGGGAGCTGAGGCCAGAGCACAGTCTGGAGCTTTCTCTGTCTGGGTTGGAGGTGGTGGTGGCTTGGACCAGGCTAAGTGTGGTGGTGGCGGGAAGGAGCTGGTTCCAGACAAGCTGGGAGGGAGGGCCAGCAGAGCTCCCTGGTGGACTGCACGTTGGGAGGGGAGGGAACAGGGGAATCGGGGCTGGGCACCTGGGTTGATGGAGGTGCTGTTTACGGATATGGGGAACCAGGTGTGGAGAGAAAATAGACAGTTGGGTTTGGATCACATTGGGCTGGAGGTGCCCATTGGACCTTGGAGTAGAGACGCTGGGTAGGTAGGAGGAAAAGAGTATGGAGTTCGAGGGAGGAAATAGAAAGATGAGGGTCAGGATGGTATTTATAGTTATGGGCTGGAGAGAGCAAGTGACTTGCCCAAGGTCACAGAAAGCCAGTGGTCAGGATTTGAACTGGGGTCTGCTAGGCTCTGAAACCCACAGGGGCTCTTTCCACTGCAGGAGGCGTTCACCCCAGACAGCTGGAACAGAGAGGGCTTTGTCCAAGGTACAGGGGGTGCTGCAGGACCCAGGGATGGGGCAAGGAGAAGCCCCTCAGGAAAACACAAATAAAACCAAAATAAAGAAATAAAGTGAATGTAATCCTAATCAAAATCCTGTTGGTCAGGCCAGATGCGGTGGTTCATGCCTGTAATCCCAGCACCTTGGGAGGCTGACGCAGGAGGATCACTTGAGCCCAGGAGTTCGAGACTAGCCTCAGCAACAAAATGAGGCCCCATTTCTACAAGAAGTTACAAATGAAAAATGAGCTGGGTGTGGTGTTGCGTGCCTGCAGTCCCGGGTGTCGACATGAGATGGGAAGAGCGTGCCCAGGAGTTGAAGGCTGCAGTGGGCTATGATCACACCACTGTGCACCGGTCTTGGTGACAGAGCGGGACACTGTCTCAAAAACAAATAATAAATAAAAAGACAAGTCCCTGAGAATGAATTTGGGAATGACTGAGATCCTTCCAGCCTGGGCTGCCCACCTCCCATCCACAGCCTGGTCAGCTGGAAGAGCCCATGTCAAGCATGAGGTCCTGTCCCCTGCCCATTGTACAGATGGGGAAACTGAGGTCTGAAGGAAGGCAGGGCTGGGGTCTAGGTCTTCTGTCTGCCAACCCTGACTCTTCTGCCAGCCCCTAAGCTGGACTCCTGTCAGCCAACTCAATGGCTGGGGTGAAACCTTCCAACTGGGGCATTCCTGAAGGGGGTGAGTGTCTCTCTTGAGGTCCTCCCATAGATGGAACTGGGGCCTGCAGTCTTCCCCTCCTGGGTCTCCCCCAAGGCAGTGTTTGCCCATGCCAGCCTCTGCCCCTGGTCCGGCCCCACCCTGGCCTTCAAGACCCCTCTAGGTCCCTGGCAGGGCAACCCCATGCCTGGCTCTGGTCATGGTTCCTGCCCTGTGGCCAGGACCAAGGCCCCCCCGGCCCCTGCCCAGACCACCCAGCGCCAAGGCCTGGCGGAGCCCGGGTGGCTGGCGGGCAGTACTCCCAGGCTGGCCAGCCGTGGTCTGGCCCCGCCTGAGGGGCTGTGGCCTGGGAACCGCCAGCTGTCTCCTTGGGGAAGCGGCTGGGATCTCCAGAACAAACAGGGAAACCACAGGCTCCCCCACCACGCCCCCAAGGAGGGGCACTGCCTCTGGCCTTGCCCGCCAACACCCCACTCTCCAGGCCTGGCTCCCCACTTCTGGGTGAATAGAATGGAGGCCTGGCGGTGAGGAGGTCCCGGAAGGGCCTGATCCCCAGGAGGTGAAATGACACGGAGTTCCCTGGACGGAAGCGCGCAGCACAGGGCACTGCACGTGGGAGGCTCCTGAGAAACAGCAGCCCTGGACTCATCCACCGCTGGCTCAGTGGGAGCCACAGCAATCCTGGGGGATTCCTGGACCTGGCAGGGCAGGCTGGGACAGCCGCCCTAATTCAGACCGGCTGGGGGATGGGGTGCATGTGACTCCACTAAAAGCCGCAATTAGAGCCCAATTGAAAAAAACGCTGTGTTAGTTCCTCCCCGGGTAGATGTGATTACAGGCTCGAAGCTAAACCGTTTCTAACAGGATGACACATGGAGAGGCCCCTTCTGGGGTCTGGCAGGATGCCCAGCCCCCAGCTGCGTGACTGGGGAAATCAAGGCCCGGAATTCGCACTGCAGGTGAAGAGGGGGCGAGGCTTGAGGCTCCATCCCCACCTCTCACTTTTCTCTAAAGGATTTCGTGCCGCATCCAGAAGCCAAGACGTTGACACCCCTTGAAAAGGAGGGCTGGGGACTGAGATGATTGACTCCCCAGGAGGAAGGAAGCAGGCGCTTCCCAGAACGACCTCGGCGTGACCTGGTCATGGAGCCAGGCGACTGCTCCCTGCCCAACCCATGGGGGCCTTGAAATGATTAATAATAATAAAGATAACGGTGCCAGCAGCAGCCGTGGCTCCCTTTGGAAGTGCTCCCCAGGGGCAGGCATCGTCTCGCGCATTCTCGCAATCCTGCCAGGGAGCTGCTAGTGTAGCCACATGGCAGGGCTTGGGAAACCAAGGCTCCGAAGGGTCAATAACTTGCCCAGCGTCACGCCAGGAGCCAGTGGTGTGTTCCTGCTGGAATTGGACAAGCTGCTGAGATCCTGAGCAGGGGGCGCAGTTTGGGGGGCGGTTAGGGGGTCATCTCAGTGAATGGCAACAAGTGAGTAAGCGAGCCTGTTAGCAAGTGAATGAATGAATGAACGAATAAAAAGGCTGTTTAAGTAATTCTGCCCCTGGGGAGGCACGAAAGGGCCACAGGTCTCTCCCTAGTTGCCCCCTGCCTTCAGGGAGACCCCTGAGATTAATGGGCCACAGATAAAGGCCCAAGTCTCGCCTGCCCAGAAACAAGGACCCCTCACTTCCCGGGTTCCAGGGAACCCCTGGCTCGTCCAACGGCCTGCTAGGGCACAGGGCACTGCACACGGGAGACCCCTGAGAAACAGCAGTGCCACTGAGCAGTGCCTCTCTGGCCTGTCACCTGCCACCTTCGTCCCAGCCATCCCCCAAATGCCACAAGGGTAGATCACCTGTCCTAGTCCCCACCGCCACCTGCACCCTTGCCCAGGGCAGAATTCCCACACAGAACTGGGGTCTGGGGAGGGACCAAAATAGGGGAAAAGTTGACCTCCTCTCTTCACCCACTTCCTCCTGTCCCCTTTGCAGCTCATACTAGGGAGTCCCCAGGTTGGGGGTGGCGCACACTTGGTTCCTAAGGGCTTGGGCAGTAGGGTGCTAGAGCCCCCTGCTGGCCACACATCCCCCTCCATTCCCCAGATTCTTCATTCAGCAAATATTTATGGAGCCCCTACTGTGTGCAAGGTGCTGGGCTCAGCCATTAGTGCACACACAGACGCTTCCTTCTGATGTCTCTGGTTCCACTAAGAAGACTTTGTGTGTCATGTGCCTCCCCACCACGTTCCTGAGGACTGTCCCCACGCCAACTCCTTGTGGTCTGAAGCTGTGCCTCGCTCATCAGACTGGGATTTCTCCAGAGCATGGCTGACACTGCCATAAGACTGGCCTATGCAACCTGCCTTTCCTGAGAGCCTCCCTGGAGAGGGCTGCCAGATAAAATACAGGACGCTCAGTTAAATTTGAATCTCAGACAAACAAATAATAATTTTTTAGTATAAGTATGTCCCAAATATCGCACAAGGTATACTTAAACTAAAAATTCTTCCTTGTTTATCTGAAATTCAAATTTAACTGGGCACCGTGGGTTTCTATTTGCTAAATCTGGCAACCCTAGACCTGGAGCTCTTTCCTCCTGCTGGAAGTGGGCCTGGCCAGATGGCCCAGGTCGTGTCTGGACTTGGCTCCTGCCTGCCCAGTTATAGCTCCTGTTGGTCCCCAGGACTGGTTCCCTCCCTCGCTGGGCCGCACCTGAAACCCCAGCTCCTAGGTGGACACAGCCACCCACCACCCGGTGCACAGAGCCCAGCGCATGGACCCTTAGGAGCACTGTGTCCCACCTCCTGCGTGATGGGTCCAGGGAGAGATGGGGAGAGAGCCACAGCTGCAGAGAGAGACCACGAGTGTCAGAGACAGACAGAGGCAGAGACTCAGAGATAAAGAGACACAGAGACTGAGCACCGGAGACAGAGGGGGGACAGCCCAGAGGGAGACAGACAGAGAGCTTCGGGGCCCCTGCCCAGAGCTGCTTTGGGAGACCAGTGAAGGGGGTGAAGGGTCCTGAAAGCCCACTGGGATGTGCCTGAGTGGACTGGGCAGGAGGAGAGGTGGGGCCCCTGAGCCCCAACATTGGGCTCCAGACTGGCCGGCCCTGAGAGGCAGGGGTGGGAGTCCATTCAGAGGCCGGCCTCAGCCCTGGGGCTCTCCCCTTGCCCTGCCTCCCAGGGGCAAACACAGGGACATTCATGGCTTCCCAGAAGGGCCTATGGGGCAGCCAGAGTGGCTTTTAAAATTAGCCTCGCTAACCAGATCTGGTTATTTCAGGAGGCTCCATCCCTTTGGCAGGGCAGGAGCAGGGAAGAAGGGAGGAACCTCCACATTCCAGGGTCCCTGGCTGAGTACCCCCTGTGGCCTGGGCAGCAGAGAACGTCCAGCTCCCAGTCCCCTGGCGTGGCCAGCCTGGGTCTGTGGTCATCTCCTTGGCAGAGTTGCCCCAGGGTTGGCCATGGATGTCCAGGGACACCCCAGCTGGGGGCGGGCAGGGGAGGACCCCCTTGTACTGGGCATGCGTTCTGTGCCAGCAGCCATCCCGGTACCTTAGAGGCCAAGACAGCCTCTTCAGAGCAATAGGTAGGGGCCTTGTCCTCATTCTCCAAGTAAGGAAACGGAGACTCCGAGAGACAGGAGGCCGCTGCTGTGAGGCAGGGGAGATGGGGGAGGTCAAGTCTTCCAGACACCCAAGTCCGTCCATGGGAGACCTCTTCCCTCCTGCATCTGGAGGAACCCCCCGGCTGCTGTTTCCACTACGAGAGTAATTTCTAAGCAGAGTCCAGCGCTTCCCGGAGCCTGGTACCCCCCGCCCAAGTCCTAATTCCAGCCTCCAGTCACAGTGTCCCGGCTCGCCCTCCCACCTCAGAGCCCAGGGCGAGCACAGAGCTGGCGCAGGCACAAGAGAAACAGCACTGGACACTTTGATCCCAGAGGCCCGCTCCGTCGCCAGCCTCCCCTGACCCCACCTCAGAGCTTGGAGGGGTGCGGTGGGGTGAAACTCAGCCCAGAGGCCTTCCTTCCCGCAGACGGTCTGGCACCAGCTGGACAAGGACGGGGCAAAGGCGGGTTCTGCCCACCAAGCTGCCCATCTGCTCTGCCACGGCAGCCCCTACTGCTCCGTCTCAGCTGCAGGATAGAGTGGAGTGGGGGTGCATTGCTAAGTACAGGGAGACAAGCCGGGGACCTCCCCTGCCAGCTCTGTTATGGGAGCATCATGACCCCAGGCAAACCCGGCAAGCTGAGGCCCAGGGAAGCACCTGACGCCTTCCATTCCCAAAGCCTCACATCCAGGCACCTGTGCTGGGCCCAGCAGGTGCGCATCCTCCACGCACAGAGCGGACCCCACGTGTTCTGAATTACGGACGTCATTGATCCCCTCCCCCGGTACGCACACTCTCTTCTTTGAGCCCACCATGTGCTGGGGCTGCACCGAGAACGTTATGAGATGTCACTTCATTTAATCCTCATGCCAGGGTGCCAGCGAGGGCAGGGCTGTCAGCACCCCCACTGCACAGATGAGGAAACTGAGGCCCAGGGAGCCAAAATCATGTCTCCGTGGTCATAGAGTGAGGAGGCGAAGCAGCTCAGAGCTGACTCTGAAGAAGCTCTTAACCGTGGTGCTGAACTGTGGCGGCCGGCCCTGCAGAGGTGGGGCGGGAGGAGAGAGGGCAGAGGACTGCCACAGAGGGGGAACTAAGGGATAAGGAGCAGGGGTGAGGCTGGTGGGTGGGCGATTCACAGGGGACTCACTGGGTCCAGAGCAGCCTAGAGCCAAACCCAGTTGGGTGGGGCTGGGGTTTGGGTGTGAGTCACCACCCATGGGTGGCCTGAGGCATCAGAGGGTCACAGAAGGGCCCTGTCAGGAAAAGTGTGGCACTCCCTGAACAACCCCCTGGGGTGCCTGGGAAGGGGGCAGGGCCAGCAGGGGCTGGGGGGCACTGCCAAGCTGTCAGGGAGGCCAAGGCACGGCTGATCCCTTCGGAGCCCAATTTGGTGCCTGCTCCCAAATGTCCCCAAACCCACCCCGCAGACCTGCTCTCCTCTGTGGTCCTGCCACAGAGGGAGGAGTCCTCTCATTCACCCAAGTCCCAGTCTGTACCCCCAGGAGCCTCCCGATTCTCCCCTTAGCCCCACAACCCATCAGGCGCTTGGTCCCCCTGCTCAGGCCTGCCTGGTGTCCTTCTCAGCGTCCTCCTGGCTACCCTCTTACCCCATCAACAGCCTCGTTGGTCCCCTCCTGCCTCCACTGGTACAGCCTCCACCAGCAACTACCGCTGCTGCCCGGGGCTCCCCCTACCCTTGTCACAGAGCCCTGGCCCCTCCGTCTGGAGTTCAAGGCCACATTGCCTCTGGCCTCATCCCTGCCCATCTCCCTGTCCCCTCCATTGTCACCTTCCCACCATTTGGAGCTGGTTGCCACCTTCCCGGTTCCAGGGGTGCTCTGCCTCCCCGCCTTTTACTCGAGGCCCCCTCCTGCAGGGTCCCTCCTCCCTAGGCCATCTCAGGAACAGGGAGCAACTCCAGGGACTTTCCCTGACGCCTATTCCCCCAGGCCCTGCTGGTACACACCTCTCCTGTCCCCAGCTGCCCCTCATCACCCATCATCCTACTGTCCCAGCTGTGAGTTCCTGGTAGAGGGATCTTGGACTCATCCCCATCTCCTGGGCCCCCATCGGGTCCCGTAAGTGATCCCTTGGCGCCCCCTTGTGGCCATATAAGGGGATTCACTGAATATGAGAACAGGAGCAGGAAGTAATTAATTGAGCACCTAATGTGTGCCAGACACTGTGTGTGTATGTTTGATACCCACCAGCTCATTGAATCCTCACAACAAACCCTTGGGAGAAACACTACCACTCCTGTTTTACAAAAGGAAACACTGAGGCTCACAGAAGCTAGTAAGTTTTTCAACGCCACCCACCCAGATGGTGCCAGGACTCAAACCTAGGTCTGCCTGACAGCACAGCCATGTTCTTCCTGCAGTGGGGAAGGGGCCCAGGGTGCAGGGAAGGACAGTACCCCGGGGAGGAAACCACGGGCCGTGCTCACATTGCTGGTGGCTTGGCTTTGGAGGTGTCCCCAGGCCCAGCAACTCTGATAGGGATAGGCTTGCTCCTTGCCACCTTGGCAGCCCTGGACGTCTGTCTGGGGTCAATCTGGCCACGGTTCACACAAAGCCAGGCCCAACTCTGGGTACAATAGCGATAAATAGAATTTATTTTATACAACTGTTACCGACATCCACACGGCCACAGGGGCTTCCAAAATGGGTGTTGGGGCTGGGAGGCTGGCCTTTGGCTTGGCGCCTAAAAAGTGTGACCAGACACACAAGGGCTCCCAGCAACTGTGCCTGGCTGCCCCCTCCATGGCGGTCGGGGGAGGCAAGGCCTGGACTCTCGGCCAGCTGAGACTCTTGGCCTAGAGGGCCCAGCATGGGATGGCAGGGGTTAAGCTGGGTGCTGGCTGAGGAGTCAGGTAGGTCCCCATCCCCCATGAGGGGGTCACTTGTCTGTCACATGTAGGCAGTGGACAGGGCATTGGCAGACCTGTGGCAGAACTGGAGGGTCCAGGAGGCACACTGGGCACAGCCAGCTCCCTGCCCCTCAGCCCACCTGGGGTTCCAGGGACCTCAAGAAGCAGGGTAGGGTGACAGGAGGTCCCTGGGAAGAAAATCCCACCTTCTAGGGCAGGTGCATATAATCACAGTCTTCAGTGACCTCTGAAATAATCTTGTCCATTTGTAGCAGAAGCGCCCAGAGAGGGAGAGTGACTTGCCCAGAGTCACACAGCAGAACCCAAATCGGAAACCAGGATCCAGCTCCCATCCCAGTGTTCACTCCCCGACACATCATATCCACCTCGTGCTGCCTCCAGGGGGTAAGCTCGCCGCACGGAACTGTCTCAATCTCTCTCTCCCACCTTGTTCCCTCTGAGTCCAGAGGGATGCTCAGGGGTGATGGAGGCCCTGGGTGGGCCCAAGCCAGGCCCCCAGTCCTGCTTCCACTGAGCAATCCCCGCCCCAGCCCGGACCCCCAGGCTGGGGGTAGGGATGATGCCAGCAGCTTCCCCGATCCCAGGTCTGGACGGCTCTGCCCTGCAGAGATAGCCCAGATGGGTGGACCACAGGGAGGGTGGGGAGGCAGGGGGCAGCCCACAGGCTGGTGTTGGTCTTCAGGGCAGAGGTCCCGTCTGCCTGGGCTTGACACGGCACCTTCCCCTTGTGCTTCTGTGGCCTCATCTGCAGGGCAATGGGGGATGGAGACACCATGAAACATGGCATGGTGGGTGGCTGGCACCAGTGTGCCCCAACTCTGCCAAGTCCCTGCCTCAGGGAACCCCACCCTAGGAGAGGGGCCCACCCTTGGAATTCCAGGCTCTGGGTCTTTCTATCCCATTGGGAACCCCTGAAACTTCTTGCCACCCGGCAACTGCCAAGTCCCTTTCACACTCCCATCAAATCCTCCAACAATAAGGGCAGAGGTCGCAGGGAGGGGCCGTGGCCTGCCCAAGTCACCCAGCAACTGAGTGCCAGGGGCTCAAACCCAGACACATAGCTCCCATCCCAGAGAGGTGACAGAGCAACAGGGAGGAATCACCTCAGCCCCCCACACACCCCCACCCTCTCCCACCAAACACAAGCTGAAGGGCTGGGTCTAACCTGCTCAGCTTCACCTTCAGAGGGGGTGGCCCGGCTAACAGCCCTGCAGACAGTGGTGGTGAGGCAGGCGGCAAGACGGGAGAGGCAACGGGGCGGGAGACACAGGTGTGCAAAGTCACTGGCTGTGTCCAGGCCGGGCGAGCCCCACCCCTCCTGGCCTGGGGGGACCTCTTGGTCCAGCCTCAGCTCCCAGCCTCCCCGCCAGCTCATCCCCTCCCGGGTACGGCTCCCTCAGCACCAGCCCCAGGAGGCTGCACGTACCAGCTGGGGCATGTGCTGCTCAGATGCTTCCAGCTGGATCTTGATCTCGGGACATGCAGGGTCCCCCAACTTGCCGGCGTCTGGGTGGGGTGATCGAGAGGGGCCTGGGGAGGGGGGCAGGAGGGAGCCACCTCACTGGCCGCGGGGAGGCACCAGGGAGACGGGGGCACAGGTGGGCGGTCGGCACCAGTGCGCTCCAACCCCACCCTTAACTTTCTTCCTTGCCATCCCCCATCATCCTCCGAGACCCTTCCAGAAGAAACCAGCCCTCCAATCCGCCCAGCCACCCTAAGCTGGACAATGACCTGCCCGCTGTCCTCCAAGGCAGGGGCAGTCACATCACACACCGACTGTGTGGGGCATGGGACCTGGTACCCAGCCCTGTCCCCCTCCTACCCCAAGGGTAGCCCTGCTTCGTGGGGAAGCTGCCCTGTCCTGATACCTGGGGAGCTGCCCCCACTAGTGGTGCTGACACTGTCCTCCAGCCACGTGCTATAGATGAAGGAGTCCCGCTTGTGAGGTGTTCCTGAGGACGACACGCTCTCCTGGGGAGGGGGTGGAGAGAGGGAGGGAGGTTAGCCCATGCCCTTGGCACTGGCTAGGGCTCCCTCCCAGCCCCTCTCCCTCTCTGCACTCTACAATCCCCCACCTGTACCCCCTGCAAAGAGGACGGGCCTAGCCATGTCTGCCCCAGGGAGATCACAGGAGGAGAGAGTCAGGGCAGGCAAAGACCCGGGCACACACCACCCACTGCCACTCATTCATTCAACCAACATTCACTGATGTTCTCCAGGGCTTGCCACTGACATAAATCAGGCATGGGCCCTGCCCTCAGGAGCCTGGTATCTGGGAGGCAAGGCAGGCTGTGAAGAGACCATTGTAATTCTAGACTCTGTGCCGCAGCGGGCAGGGCCTGGGTCGGCACCGTTTCCAGCTGCACCTGTTGTATCTGGGGCAGTGCTTGGCAAGGAACAGGGGCCCACTGATGGTTTACAGAATGAAGAATGACAAAGGGTGTTCCGGGCAAAGCCCAGGGACTGTGAGAATGCAAAGCGGGTTCCTAACCTACCCTGAGACTAGGAAATCAGGGAAGGCTTTCAAAAGGAGGTGTGTGAGACTCAGTCAAGAAGGATGAGTCAGAGCCAGCCTCGCAAAGAAAGGAGGCGGCGGCAGAAGAGTGTTCCAGACAGAAGAGATGGCACACGTGCAAAGGGCCAGGGGTGCAGTGAGCCTGGGAGGCTTGGGGGGCCACAAGGGAGTCCAGAATGTCTGAAGTGGTGAGAGAGGAGACTAGAGAAGAAGGGAGTGACCAGATCTCCAAGAGCTCCAGAAACTGAGCTTTCTGTGGACAGTGCTGGGGAGCCATGGAAGGCTTCTGAGCAGGGGAGGGTTCGTCTGCACTGCGCCTTTGGGCCGGGTCCCCTGATCACATCTCAGCCACGCCCAGGCTCGTGGTTCTACTCAGGGCATCTCCAGGCAGCAAGGAGCCCCCTTCCAAGCTCCTGTGGAGCCCCCGACCCCCTGAGCCTCTCACCAGGCCTGTGTCCTCTCCGTCCACACCCTCCGTCTCCTCCACCACGCTGGCGAAGCTGCTGGCACTGGATGAGGAGCGGGAGAAGTCCTTGAGCGCCTCTGCTCTCTGCGTGGCGGTCTCCGCTCTACCACAGACAGCGCCCCATTAGCCGGTGTCCACCCCGAGCCCCTCCTGGGCCAGGCCCTCACTCCCTTGCCCTCCCCAACCCGGGAGGCCCAGCCTGTAGCAGCCAAGCACCTTTGGGGACCCCTTACAGATCCTTGGGCCTCTGAGCCCCCCAGACTCCCCCTGCAGCCTCCTCCTACCCCCGCTGTCCTTCCTAATCCATAAATCTGACCATGTCCCTCCCCTGCTCAAAACCCTCTCCTGGTTCCCCATTTCCCCAGGTAAAGCACAATGTCCTTGGCCTGATGTTCAAAAACAGCAGCGATTAGTGACACTAACGTCATCGGCTGCACGTCCACTCTGCGCTAGGCACTGCTCTACGTGCCTTTACCCGAATTATCTTATCACTATGATTATTATACCCATCTTCCAGATGAGGAGATGCCAGGCATAGAGGGGGCAGGCACACAGCCCAGGGTCACTCAGCACAGGTGGGAGGGCAGTGGATGAGGTCCAGGCAACTCCACAGTCTACTCTCTTAACCCCACAAGGTTTTCATGCTCAGGGCCTCCGCGCCTCCTGCCTGGAGTCTCAGTCCTCTCAAATCCCGAAAAGCAAATGTGCCTTTCAAAAATCAGCCTAGGGCTCCAGCTCCAGGAGTCCTTCTCCGATTCCTCCTCCCAAGGTGAGAATGACCCTCCCCACGCTGGCTCCTGCATACCGTGTCTCCCCTGCCCCTGCCATCCTTTCCTCTCTGTTTGCCTACTCGGCTCTTTAGCCTGGGCTGAGTCCTCTCGATCCCCACAGAACCCAACACAGAGGCAACTCAGGCAACGGACACCAAATGCAGGGACAGCTTCCTCACTGGCCTCTCTGCTTCCATCCCACCCCACTCCAGCCTCTTCTCCAGAGAGCAACCTCGGTCAGCTTCTTGAAGCATCACCCTCATGATTAAAATCCTCCCAAGGCTTCCTGTCACACTTAGGATAAAAGTCAAAGCTCTTAGGCCAGGCGCGGTGGCTCATGCCTGTAATCCCAGCACTTTGGGAGGCCAAGGCAGGCGGATCACAAGGTCAGGAGATCGAGACCATCCTGGCTAACACGGTGAAACCCCGTCTCTACTAAAAATACAAAAATTAGCTGGGCATGGTGGTGGGTGCCCGTAGTCCCAGCTACTCGGGAGTCTGAGGCAGGAGAATGGCAAGAACCCAGGAGGCGGAGCTTGCAGTGAGTTGAGATTATGCCACTGCACTCCAGCCTGGTGACAGAGCGAGACTCTGTCTCAAAAAAAAAAAAAAAGAAAGAAAAGGAAAAAAAAAGGACAAAGCTCTTTTACAGCCTGCTAAGCTATAAGCCAGTGTCTGCCCCCCTCTCCAACCTCCTTCCTGCCACCATCCAGCACAATGTCACAATGTCTGTCTGGGCCCAGCCCCTCAGGTACTCTTTTTTTTTTTTTTTTTTAAAGTGATAGAGTCTTGCTATGATGTCCAGGCTGGAGTGCAGTTGCAGTAGTTATTCACAAGCATGATCATAGCTCACTGCCGCCTCAAACTCTTGGGCTAAAACCATCCTCCTGCTTCAGCCTCCCAGGTAGGTGGACTCCAGGCATACGCCACCACTCCCGGCCACCCTTCTTTCTGTCCCTGGAGTGTGCCCCAGGCCTCTGCACTGGCCGAGCTCCTCACCTGAATGCTCTTCTCTCTGCCGTGCCAGTCCTAGCAGGGCTGGCTCCATTCCCAATTCAAATGTCACCCCATGGAGGTGTCTCCCCTGAGGACCCATCTAAAGCACCCCTGCCCCCAGTCCTTCTTCATCCCCCCCAACCCTGCTTCGGGTTCCTCCTATCACCATGATCTGGAAACAGCTTATGAGGCCATGTTTTAGTGGACCTGCGGCCGTGAGGCGGGGACCTATGTGCAGGGCACTTCTGTGCCCCAGAGCCGGGCGCGGGGCTGGGCGTGCACAAAGCGTTCGGTGGGTATATGTCAAAGGAGGGCCCCAGAGAATGCCCAGGCCCCCCTGACACCCTGCTGTGGCAGAGTCAAGGCTCCTGGGCTGTCCCGGGCCCAGGCAGGGGAGGGGAAGGACGGTTCACCACTCCCAAGCCCCCAAGCCCCACGTGCCCTGAGCCCCAACCTGTTCTTGGTCGTGGGCATCTCTGGGGAGCTCTGAGTGGATGAGTTCTCCGACTTGGGCTCCTGTGAGACGTGCCCGCTGTCTGGGGTCTTCTGACCAGCCGGAGGGCTCTCCCTGCAGGGCACACGGGGGCAGCGGGGGGATTCAGCTCCGGGCCCGGCATCAGGGGTAGCATGAGGCCCAGGCGGTGAGGGGGGTCACGGTGCCTCCTGCCTCATACCCACACCCCTATCCTCAGGGCCAGCCCTGGAGCAGTCTTGTGGGCTCCCTGGCGAGCCTGGCCAGTGATGGGGTTGGCACTGACGGGGCTGTATGGGACAGGGATGGGACTCCTCCCACGTCCTCTCCACAGGAGCAGGTACAGCTGTCCCATTATGGATAAGGAACCTGCCCAGGGACGCACAGCTAGGACGTGGCAGTGCCAAGACCTGAACCCAGGACTCACAGCACGTGGAGCTCTGGCAGCAGCAAGGACAATGCCCGCTCCCCTCCTGGAGCCCTCTCAGGGGGCCTGGCCCCGGCCTCACATGCAGCGCCCCAGGTCCCCACAGCAGCCCCATGCCATGGGTTGTGTTCTTGTCCCTTTTCCAGGTTGGGACAGTAAGGCTCAGAGGAGCTCAGTGACTCACCCAAGGTCACACGTGGTTAGTACCACGGAGGCAGTACTCACACCCAGGAGCTAGCCTCGGAATTCCGGGGGCAGCCCTGCTGCTGGCCTGGGCTCACTGCCCTCATGCTGCCCACACTCGCTCACCCCCAGGCCCATCTGTGGCCACCCCAAACATCAGCACTACGCCCTCCCACATGCACTGGGGCCGTGGGAAGAGCATGGGTGCTGGCCCTAGACAGATCAGGGCTCAGATCCCAGCTCTGCCCATCACTGGCTGTGTGACCTGGGCAAGCCCCTTGACCCCTCTGACCTACGGCTTCTTGATCTGCATGTGGCACGTTAGGTGACGTGCTGGCCCTGGTGCCCGACACACAGCAGAGACTTGACCACACAGCTGTCACTAGTGGGGACAGAGAGGCAGAGGGGCGGGCACTCCCTTCTGCCTGCTCTGCTTTGCCACCGAATGGGGATCAGGGATGGGGGTGCAGGGGAACGGGGCACTGTCCCCCCCTCACCCACCTCTTCTCCTGCACCTCCTGTATGTTCTCAATGCCAATGGCGCTGCTGCGGCGGGAGCCGAACGGGCCCGACTTCTTCCTCGTGGGGCTCTTCCCAGGGACAATCAGTGACTGTGAGGAGAGGCCCCAACTCAGTGCCACCTTCCCTGGGAGCCCCAGTGCCCCCCAACATCCCCTTTGGGGACCTTGCTGCCCCAGGCCCTGAAGCAGAGTTGGTGAGCAAGAAAGAACGAGAGAAGATATTCATCCCCAGATAGGCCTCCCAGTTCACAGAAAGGGAAACAGTCCCCAGGAGGGCAAGGGGCTCTCCCAAGCTCACACAGCAGGACCGCCAACACAGGCCCAGGATTAGGGCAGGGTCCTGAGGGGGCTGGGGTGGGAGGAGGCCGAGTCCTCAGAATGGCTACGGCTCCCTGCCCCGCAGGGCTCTGCGGGATCTGCAGCCTAAGGGCGGTGGTCAGAGCGTGGTGTAGCAACCCAAGCCCCACCCCGTGCCAGCTGGGGCCCCTTCCTGGAACCTCCAAATTGGGTGGGGGAGGTTCTGGCCCAGTAGCTGGAAGACCCCCCCCCAGCTTCCCACACACTGTGCTGGGATGCCCCAGGCCCCAGAAGCCTGCCCCCAGCTTCTCTGGAGGCAGGAAGGGGTAGGACCCCAGGCCAGTTCGTGGCGGGGAGGAGGAGTCAGGGCAGAGGAGAGGGATGGCGCTCCATGCAGACCGGCGATATTGGGGGACGTGCGGCTGGGTGTAGGGCCTTTGGGTACCGGATCCTGGCAGGGACTGGGCCAGGGTCCCAGGGGCCAAGGCAGGGCCAGAAGCCCCTGGTGAGGGGCACTGGCTCTGGCACAGGTACCAGGCCCCAAAGCAGGTGCTGAGTGCCATCGGAGCTGCCGCCACTCCATCCCGCACGCCCTGGGGCCTGTCCCGGGGGCAGAGGGGCAACGTCCCCAATATGGCCTCCGTCCTGAGAGCGAGCAGAGAACAGCGCGTGCAGGCAGCCTCCAGAGCCGGCGGCCCCGCGGACGACAACCTCTTCCACGGTTCCTATGCCTATGGCAC
The DNA here is from genome assembly GCF_049350105.2 of Macaca mulatta. Lineage (NCBI taxonomy): Eukaryota > Metazoa > Chordata > Mammalia > Primates > Cercopithecidae > Macaca > Macaca mulatta. Next base: position 219,405,441 of record NC_133406.1, on the reverse strand, counting down.
TGCCCCGGCGTCCGAATCTACTCGCACTTTTCCCAGGAATAAGCAATGACTGGCAAGCAGCAGAGGGCGAGGGCAGAGAGAGAGAGACAGAGAAAGAGTCAGAGAGCGAAAGAGATGGTAGGAGGGAGACAAAGAGAGGAGGAGAGGCAGGGAAAGGAGGAAGACAGACAGAAAACGGACGAGAATGGCGCAGGAGGCAACGGGAGAGATAGGGAGGCAATGGGAGAGATAGGGCCAGGGGAAGGGAAGGCGAGAAGCATAAGGAGAGACAGAGGACAGGTGAGACAGGGAGAGAGATGGACAGATAGACCGTTACCCGGAGACAGGGACACGCGTGAACCAGCGAGGGCACACCAGACAGGCACAGAAGGAAATCCAGAGAGACAGGGACGCAAGGACACAGAGACAGGCCCAGGGAAGGTCAGAGACGGAGAAGGAAGACAGGGGAAGGCCGAAAGGAAAAGGCGAGGGTGAGAAGAGCAGAAAAGGGAAGGAGGAGAGGGAGCAAAAAAGACAGGGGCAAGAAGGAAGGAGAAACAGAGAGCCAAAGGGCAGAGAGGCCACAGGAGGGGGAGAGGGAAGGGAGGAGGGAACAAAAAAACAAGGAGAGAGAGTGGAATGAAAGGAGGAAACACAGAGAGAGGGAGAATTGTGCAAAAACAAAACAGAAATGGGTCCAATTACTGCCATGGTGGGTGCTGCTGGCCTGGTCCTGTCCCTGGGGCCCCTCTCGGCCACCCATAGGAGGCTGGGTCACTCTGGTGGAGAGGAAGGGAGGGGTTGATAAAACTAGGTTGGGGGGAGGTTGGGCCTGCTTCTCACATGACAGTGTGCTTGGTGACTGCTGGACAGCAGAGGTTGGGAGAATTCCCTCCTGCCATGTGACATAGCCTCACAGCACTGAGCGCAGGGCTTGGCATGCAGTAGACAGTCAATAAAGGATGGATGGATGGATGGATGGATGGATGGATGGATGGATGGATGGATGGAGATGGATGGATGGATGGATGGGTGGATGGATGGAGATGGATGGATGGATGGGTGGATGAGTGAGTGGATGGATGGATGGATGGAGATGGATGGATGGATGGGTGGATGAGTGAGTGGATGGATGGATGGATGGATGGATGGATGGATGGAGATGGATGGATGGGTGGATGAGTGAGTGGATGGATGGATGGATGGATGGATGGATGGGGATGGATGGATGGATGGGTGGATGGATGGGTGGATGGGTGAGTGGATGGATGAATGGATGGATGGATGGATGGATGGATGGATGAATGGAGATGGATGGATGGATGGATGGGTGGATGGGTGGATGAGTGAGTGGATGGATGGATGGATGGATGGATGGATGGATGGGTGGGTGGGTGGATGGGTGGGTAGGTGGATGGATGGATAGATGGGTGAAGAGCACAGCAGTGGGTGCAGTGTCCTGGGGTGGCCACTAGGCAGTGGACAGCAGTGAGGCCCACAGCCATAGGCCGTATTCATCCATGTGCCCAGCACTCCCGAGTGTGAGCAGCAGAATCCCAGAACCTGGACAACGGTCAGTGATCACACAGGAGGTGCTCCCTCTGGAGATGCTCACACAGAAGCCAGATTCCTGACACACAATAGGCAGCCACACCACAGAGGCCCTGGCTGCTGCGGACACACAGTAGGAGGTGCTCACAGAAAAAGTACCCATACAATAGCTCACTTCCTGACACACAGTAGGTGTTCACTGACATCTAGGGCTTAGCACACACAATGTGCTCATACAGCAGTCCATTTTCTGACACAGAGTAGGTTCTCACACAGCAGCCCAGGGCTGTGCACACAGTAGGCGCTCACAGAGTCGATGCCCACACAGCAGCCCAGGACCTGACACACAGTGGGTGCTCACAGAGTCGATGCCCACACAGCAGCCCAGGACCTGACACACAGTGGGTGCTCACAGGTACTCAGGGCCGGGCCCACAGTAGATGCTCACAGAGTGCACGTCCACACAGCAGCCCAGGGCCTGACACACAGTGGGTGCCCACAGCCTGACACACAGTAGGTGCCCACAGAAACCCAAGGCTTGACAGTAGGTGCCCACACAGCAGCCCAGTCCCCAGCAAACAGATAATAGATACTCAATAAGGAATGAGACACAGAGGCTGCCCCAGGGCTGACCTGCGGAAAGTCACACCTCAATGTATCAGGGGCCAGGAGGAGGGGAGGGCCAAGGAGCTTGGGAAGGGGCCGCAGGCTGCAAGCTGTCAGCACCGCAGTGTCCTGGCCTGGGCACTTCACCCCCCTCCCAAGGAAAGCAGTGGCTAGACCAAATCCAGAGCCTAGGATGGGCACGTGGGCAGCAGGGCAACAGAGAGAGGGGGGCCAGGCCTCAGGAGGCAGAGGAGAGCTGAGGGCCCCCCTCAGGGAGGGACAGGGGCCTGGGCACGGGGAGGGCACTCACTATTCCAGCTGCCTTGGCCAGGTCGGGGTTGTTGGGCGCGAAGCTCCCGCTGTGGCTGGTGGACACAGTGTTGGGCTTCTTGTTGCTCAGCCCCATGGCATCCATGGACTGGCTGCGGCTCCGGATGACCCTCTGTGAAGCGGGTGGCGGTGGAGGAGGCACAGGATTCCTAAGGGCCGTCCCCTTGGGGAAACCCAGGAGCCCAGGCATCTGGTCCCTCCCCGGCAATGCCACTCTGGGTGAGCCCTGGAAATCCCTTCCCCTGGGCACGTGGACAGCAGGGCAACAGAGGGAGGTGGGGCCAGGCCTCAATTTCCCTGTGCGTCACATGAGAAGCAGGTACGTATGGGGCCTGCCTAAGGGTAGCTCAGGTCTTGGCTCTGCCACCAACTTGCCGGGTGGCCTGGGGGACACGACTTCACTTCTCTCAGTCTCTGGGACACACAGGCTGCTCTGTGCTGAGTGTCCTCATGTGGCTGCGTAAGGACTGCAGAAGATACTGAGTGCACAGAGAGCCCTCTTGACACCCGAGTTTCATTCCTGTTGAGGCCTCTTAGAGCTCTCCGGTCTTCTTTCTTTTCTTCCCTCACACCCTCCTTCCCTGCTTTTTTCAGACCAATCTATACCAAATGTTTGCTGTGGGACCAGTGCTTTACAATCACTCTGTCACTGGATCCCCCTGCAAGAAGGGGACTAGCAATCATGCCCATGTCACACATGATGGAACTGAGGCAGGGGCGAGCCCAGCATGCCAGGACCCATGCCCTCAACTGTGGACTCTGCTGCTTCTGAGAAATTATTTGACCTAATCTAGGTCCACCGTCCAGCACCTACCAGATGTGGGACCATTGGAGCCCTCCTCAAAGGAGACACCCCAGGTCCATATTGACCCCATCTGTCCTGTCTCCAGTCTCCAAGCCTCTTTCTCAAAGATGATCTATTCCCCTCAGTTCCTGGGCAGGCCTGGGCAGCTGGACTAATTCCCTTATTCCAACCCATATCTCCAGCTGTGTGACCTGCCCTGGGTTGAGGGTGAGGTGTGACCAGCTGGCCAGGCACCTGGAAGATGGGCAGGTGGGTGGAGACGGTGGCAAAAAGGCTACCATCTGGGGCCCTGTAGCCTGGGTGAGTCCAGACCCTGTCCAGGAACTACTCCACTCCCCACACTTCTCATTTCAGACAATAATTGCTGAGGCAGACAGGTAAGGTTTTGCATTTTGCTTTTTTTTTTTTTTTTTTTTTTTGAGACGGAGTCTTGCTCTGTCACCCAGGCTGGAGTGCAGTGGCCAGATCTCAGCTCACTGCAAGCTCCGCCTCCCGGGTTTACGCCATTCTCCTGCCTCAGCCTCCCGAGTAGCTGGGACTACAGGCGCCCGCCACCGCGCCCGGCTAGTTTTTTGTATTTTTAGTAGAGACGGGGTTTCACCGTGTTAGCCAGGATGGTCTCGATCTCCTGACCTCGTGATCCGCCCGCCTCGGCCTCCCAAAGTGCTGGGATTACAGGCTTGAGCCACCGCGCCCGGCCGCATTTTGCTTTTAAACTTATATTGTACTAACCTAACTCTTTTAAAGATAACAATAACTGTATGAGGTAAGTTGCCATTACCCTACTCAACAGATAAAGAAACTGATGCTCACGGAATGCCCAAGCTGGTAAGTAGCAGAGCTGAGATTTGAAGTGTCCCTGCTCTTAAAGTAAGCTAAACCAGGGACAGGCAGGGTGGGTCACACAGGCCAGGTCCCTCTCCAGTGATCATGGTTCACACACCCCTTCTGAGAACTCTATTTCTTTCTCTCAGTCAAGACAGAGCCTCTTCCTCTCTTCTCTGCCTGCTGACCTGGCAGCCTTTGTATCAGCAGCCCTTGCTGTCTCCCAGAATCCTCCAACCTTCAGCAGAATTCCCAGGTGAATTCTCCACCTAGGCCCCACCTCCAACAGTTACTCCTCCTCAAGCCAGGGTCCCACCTTACACGCTGCTCCCTCAAACTCTACTCAAGGCAGACTATGTCCACAAGTGTAAGCCCATTGTAAAAGCCCAAATCCACCTCGAGCCCGGCCCTCCTCCCAGACTAGGGCTTCCTCTAGCCACACCCCCACGCCACGTCCATTAGCCCTGGCCCCTGACTCCACCCCCAGCCACGTCCCCTCCCAGACTCTACACCCATGCGAGCAGCCTCTAGCCATACCTCCACACCATGTCAGTGAGCCCCAGTCCGGGACTTCGCTCTAGCAACACCCCCTCTCAAATACCACCTCCAATGCCAACCGCCTCTAGCCACTCCCCAGTCCGGGACTCCACCCCCTAAGCCACGCCCCTTCTGCCAGACTCCACCCCCATGCCGTGTCCATCAGCCTCAGCCTGGGATTCCGCCCTAGCCGCATCCCTGCTCCCCGGCCAGTTAGACCTGGGGCCCTTCACCTTGAAAGACTCAAAGAAGCCGCCGCCCCCACTGCCATTCTCCATCTTGTCCTCGTCGCCGCCCAAGCCCATCATGGACTGGCTGTGGATGTGCAGTTCCTCATAGAGTGTCTCCAGGAGGGCTGCGCGCGTCCGCTCCTGTGGGCCAGGCCCGGGCCGTCAGGAAGGACCCCAGGGATCAGCCCTTCGGCCCACAGTTCAAATCCCGGCCACCTTTCTGAGGCACGGGACGCCTTCTCTGAATGAGTGGGGAGTGGGGAGGGCCCCTGCACCGCCTTCCCCCAGGCCACTCCACAGCTCAAGCAGCCCCCAGGGACCCTCATATGAAGGGCCCCTCATAGCCTCTTCAAGGTCTGGCTTCATGTCCCCACCCTCCAGGTTCACCCCCTACCCAGACCCAAGGTGTCCCCCATCAGCCTGCCCGCATCCCAGCATCTCCTGGGCACTCCTCACTATCCCTCCGGCTTCCTCTCCCCAACCTCCTACTCATCCATCAATCCATCCAGCCCCAAGTGTCCCCACTAAGGCCAGGGTCTGAACATGGCTTTTCCCTTCCCAGAGACAGGACTGAAGTTCTAGGTTGGAAGGTGAGAAGAGGGTGACCCAGCTCTTACAGCCCATCCTCACCTCCAGTTTGGCAAACTTCTCTGCCTTGTAGCAGGCATATTCAGCATTGATCAGCTTTGTCAGCAAAAATTCCTGGAACTCAGGCCCCTGGAAACCCCCAGTGTGGAGGAGATGAGAAACGGAGGTTCAGATGAACACATAAACAAGAGTCTGAACCCCAATGAGGCAGAGGCTGCAGCTCCTGAACCATGCTCTGCTGGGGCCTGGGGTCACCCTCTTCACTCCCAAAAGGGCATCTCCCTGGGTTCAGCTCCCCAGGTACCTTCAAGGGGCCCCAGTGCCCTTCATGGCTGCCCATGCCCTCAGGAGAGCAAACCCCACAGATGTTAGGGTCTGAGTTGGGGCCTCGACCTACTGCTTCAGTCTAGGGTAGCTGAGCTGTGTACAGAGCTGAAGCCCAAGCTTGAAGTGTGCCCCTCCCCAAACATTTTAGAAGAAAGAAGAGATTGGAACTGTCAGAAAGAGAACAGAAATGAGGAAAGGCCAGTCTACTACATGGAAAGTATAAAACAATTGTGCAGTTTATTCTGTGACCTTGTGGGGGAAAAAAAAAAAAAGTGTTTTCAAGATGAACAGAAAAGCCAGTCCCCAGTTGCAGTTAGGGGAGCCCAGCTGCCCTGGCACACAATGCAGCTTTGGGACCTCATAAGGCAGAATGTATGTGCACCCCCCAGGCCCCCACCCATTTTGTCCTGCTTTGCCCATGACTAGGGGCTGCCCCTCACCTTTCTGAACACGGCGGGGTCCGGGAGGGGGGGTCCGAAGAAGGGCACATCATCTCTTGCAGTGACAGAGACCTGGAAGGGAGGGCAGCTGTCCGTTCCTGTGGAGTCTGGGGTCTGCTCTGCCCCAGCCTAGCCAGAAACCTCTACTTTGCCTCCCTGGCCTGCCCCTTGGTTGGGGAGGCTCAGTGATTGTGGGCTGGATGAATCTTTCTTCCAGGGATTTCTGCCCTCTATCTTTTGCCCTGAATTTTAGTGGTGGAGAGGGGTGAGGGCTACAGGAATCATCGGGATGGTGAAGGCAGAGGAGGCTATGGGAGGTGGAGGACAGTGATACCAGGCCAGGAGGCAGAGGAGGGAAACTGTCCTCTCTGAGGGGGTGAGCTTTGGGGAAGACAGAGGGCATGGTGTGAACAGTGCACCACTGAAGCCTTCCATGGTCCCCCGTTACAGCTGGAAAAAGTGAGGCTCAGAGAGGCATCCCACGGAGGGCAGAGCTGCAGCCAGGGTCCTTGCTGACGCCCCTGGGAGGCTCCAAGAGCACCCACCTTGTAGAGGGGGCCATCAGGGCCCCCGCCCTCAGCCTGCACCACTACGTAGGCATGCAGGAAGTTGGATGCGATCATGTCGGGCACAAAAGGAGTGTTCTCATCCTGGAAGACCACAGCCACGATGTCGTTCCCGATGTGCCGCTTCCGCTGCAACTGAGCACAAGGCCACAGGCCTTCACGGTCTGGCCACAAGGGGCCCACTGGGGAGAGGGGTGCCCGCAGAGGTTTAGGAGGGTTTGGGGTAGTCAGAGGGCACATCTAAGGACCTGCTTTCCCCAAAATGATGTAGCAAAATAAACTTGTCTTAAAACGATTTTAGTTGAAAAATGGCCTGTTTGGAACAACGTACACTCTTCAGGTGACGAGGGTACACTAATGTCCCAGACCTCACCACTATTCAATTCATCCACGCAATCAAAACCCACTTGTGCCTGGACATCTATTGAAATTACAAGAACAATTCCTGTAGGTTTTTTGGAGTGCTGTGACAGACGATGAAACCAAGGCCGAGAGCAGTGACTTGGAAGGTGCTATAATGAGCTATAATGAGCTTGGGGACTCGAGCCCAGGTCTCTCGGTCCCTAGACCCTACCTCTCAGCCCTTCTCCTATATCAATGCCCCAAACATGGCCCCCGATTGAATAAACAGGCTCTACTTGGTACACATTCATGTTGCTAAAATGAACACAGACCCTCAGTAAAAGAAAATTAAAAGACACTAAAAATAAGGAATAACTATTTCCATTTTTCTCACATTTCCCTTTTATTCCCTTGGGCTGGGGACCTGATTGGGAAGGCAGATAGCCCTGTAGGAGGCTCAGGACAAGGGGACACACTTCTGAGTTCAGTTCCTGGAACATGCTTTGCATGTCCTCGAGTCCAGGTCTTTGCAGAAGCTGTTCTCGACACCTGGAACATTTCCCTGCCTTCTCCCAGCTCCTTCACAGTCTAAAAGTCACTTTCTCTTGAAAGCTCCCACCTCTGCCAAGACTACACGTCCCCACATGACCCCATGATGCTCTCCACTCCCCGTAAAGCACCAGCTCAGATCTGCTAAACTCTTGCAACATACTATGAACTGTTCTAGTCCCTCTATGCACTCACACATTTATGCTCACCTAGGAGGTGGGTGCCATTCTGACTGTAGAAACCAGGGCTTTCCCAGCATTGAAGCAGCCTGTCTCCCCTGACCCAATGAGAGCCCACAAGTGGGGGCGCTGATCATTTCCATCTCTGTCCCAGGGCCCGCGCTGAGCCTGGCGTGATGGAAGCTGAACGGACAGGTGGAGGGGGAGGACAGGTGGAAGATGGGAGGCAGGTGGGGGTGCCCAGGCTACCTGCTGGGCGTCCCCTTCTGTGTAGGGAAGCTTGGTGGACACGTGAAACATGATCTCCTTGTTGCGGAAGTTGCAGTACACAGATTCGGTCCCCGTCTGCCCGTGGGTCACGTCCAGGCCTCCTCGGAACCTGCCCCCGGGTCCCCCAGGCCATGGCTCAGTCTCCAGCCCCGGCCAGGCCTCCACGGGGCCAGGACAGGGGCTCCCTCCCTGCCCAGGAGCACAGTCAGATTATACTCTGCTCAGCCCACCCTAATACTCACCCCTTAAAGTCCTGCAGTTTGACCTTCTGGCCAAGAAACTCAAGGAACTCCACGAAGGCGGGACTTTCCTCGTTGGTGCTGAAGAGTTCTTCCTCGGAGGTCTGGGAATGAGGGGCCGAGGTCATTGAGCTGGAGTTCCTGAGAAGCCCCTGCCCTCTGTCCCTACTAGGACCCAGAGAGGGCTGGAGGGAGGACCTCTGGCAGCCTCCTGGGCTCCCGAGTCCCTTGGCCGCTGTGCTGCCCTGGAAAAGGTGTCAGGCTCCAGATACGGGGCCGGGTGGGGAGGGGCAGCAGGGAGGAGGAGGTGAGCACACCTGCCCGAGCTTCTGATAAATGACGCCAAACTTGAAGTTATTGCTGATGACATGCTCGTCAAAGGTGACGATGAGCCGGGAAGCCTGCAGGAGAGGACGCCGGGTGAAGAGGCCGCATGTGCAAGCTGCCATTCGACGTGCTCTTCCCCTGTGCCAAGCACTGAGCCAGGCGCTCTACACGCATCACGTCATGTAATTCTCAGAACAAGCCTGGGAGGGAGACAGTCCAGCTGTCCCCTCTGAATCTCAGGTTCAGAGACCTTAAGTGACTCACCTAGGGTCAATGGCTTGCAAGCACGTACAGGCTTGGGATTTGACCCCAGGTCTGTTGGATCCCAAAGCTTAGGCTCATCACTCCTGAATTTGCCATGAGTCCCAGTCCTGCCATGCCAAGCCCGCCCCTACTCCAGTCTAACTCCCAACTCACTCCTCGGCTTCTCTGTAAACCCACATCATTCTTCCAGAACAGGCCACGTCTCACCAATCTGCTGTGGGCATTGAGCAAGTTCTCCTCCTCACCTTAGGCCTCAGTTTCCTCTCCCATAAGCAGGAGGTGGGCCCTGATTTCTGAAGCTGCTTCAGGATACCTGTCCTGGACCACACCACCTCTAGAGACCTCACACTGCTCCAGAATTCAGTCAGGGACACAAGGGTTTACCTGTCTGTCCTCTTCCAGGAGGTGCCCCTGGCTCGTCCAAGGCAGAAGCCCCTCCCCCCATCCCCACACTGTCACAGTGCCTAGAGCCCAGCTCCCAGCACCCGGGCAGGAAGTGCCGGGGCTATTCTTTCTCTACAGGTCTCCTCTGGGACAAAAAGGCAGGGCCAGTAGAAAAGACACCCATTCCAGGGGAGGACTGCGGCACAGATTGCTCTCAGGAGGGTCTCCGAACATCACAGAGGTTCCAGATGTTAGCGAGGCCAGCCTCGAAGGCAGACAAACCTAGGCTTAAATGCAGGCCCTCCTTATCTGCTGTGCACCCTGGGGTAAGGCACAGGCCCTTTCGGTGGCTCCTCTTCTGCAAATTGTGGACTTCACAGGGTTATTGTGAGAATTAAATGAGAGAACCTGGGGAAAGTACCTGGCACACAGAAGGTGCTTAATAAATGCTCAGTCTTCCAGTTACTCTCCCACCCTCCTCAGTGAGCTGTGCCCAGATCCAGTCATACCTTGGGGTAGAGCACAGGATAGAACCGATCCACGTTGACGTCTTCACACACCAGCTGCAGGAGGAGATAAGGGAGGGGCGTGAGGCATGGGGCCAGGGAGGAGAGACGGGGCTGCCTGGGCCTCCCTGGTCAAGGTTTGGGGAGGAGCCATGCTGGGAATGGCCAAAGCTAAAGCAGGACTCGGGGTTCACTGTTGCTTAGGGAACGGAGGTCCCCTGAGATCTGAGGGTGCTATAGAGAAAACCAAAAGCACACAGGCAGGGGACGGGGGCCCGGGAGAACACATGGTAGCCCAAGACACGGTGGGAACACGTGAGAGACGGCCTCAGGATAGGGCAGCAGCCCAGGGCAAGGGCCTACGGCTGAAGGGGGCACACCGAGGCAGAGTTGAAGCCCACAGGTGCCCATCTGCGAGGCCAGCCAGGGAAGCTCAGGGGAGCGGAGGCCTCACCTTTGCCATCTGGACGACATTAGGGAACTCGGTGAGGCAGGAGATGGGGATGACATCATGGTATGTCCGGCACTTGGTCCTGGGAAGAGAAAGTCACATGGTGAAGGCCTAGGAAAGGAAAACGGGAACCCCACCCCCCACAAAGTAAGGCCAGAAGGGGGTGGACCACAGCGAGGACCAGAGGTGATGATGGGTATCAGGCTGACTCGGGTACTAACTTGCTGTGCAATCTCAGGCAAATCCCTGCCCCTCTCTGGGCCTTGATGAAGAGAGTGGGTCAAATGAGATGGGGTCTGAGATTTTAAGGCCTCAGCCCTTCCTGCCATCTCGGGACTCCCCCACCACCCTCACCTGAGCAGCAGCCGCAGGTGCTCTTGGTCCCCGATGACATCGTACTTGAGTGAGAAGACAAGGTGGCCGAGGGCAGTGTCCAGTGAGTAGTAATTGAAATGCTCCTGCAGTGGAGGTGGGGTCCAGGGGAGTGGGTGAGGCTGAGCACGGGGCTTCCTGAAACCAGGCCAGAAAGCCAACCCACTCCCAGATGGGGGGGGGGTCCTTCGCCCATAGCAGGTGTTACGGCTGATAGCAGATCCCACGTCAGACAGACCGGCACTCAAAGCCCCCCTCTGCCACTGACCAGCTGGGCAGCCTGAGGAGGTCACTTGGCCTCTCTGTGCCTTGCTTTCCTAGTCTGCCAAATAGGAGGGAGCCCTGTACTTTGGTGGCGGCCAGGACTGAAAGGGACGAAGTGCCTGGCTCAGTTCAGTGAGGGTGGGTAGTAACACTGGATCTCTGGGTGCTCATCGAGTCGGGACCATATTCGGATCTCCATGCCTGTCTTCAGCCTTGGCCCTTTTCAGGGCTGGGCACCCAGCAGGTGTTCAATGAGCAAAAGTTGATTGCCCAACCTGTGACTCTGTGGCCCCTGAAGCCAGGGCCCGTGAGAAACAGGAAGCGAAACATCTCACAACACACAGGGCGGCTGGCCAGGCAGGTTTCCGCCCTCCTGTCTCACCTGGAAGAGAGGGCGCAGGGTTGGGAAGACACCCGAAGAGTATCAGGGGTGGCTGCTGCAGGGATGGCACCCCTAGAGAGGAGCCCAGGGCTGGCACCTCCAGGTGGGGAAGTCTCAAAGCCGAGGGCTGGAAGTTCAGGGAGACACCACCCAGCCTGGCCCCGGGCTCCCCCTGCCAACCCCAGCCCCAGCCCTAGCCCAAACTCTGGGAGTGGAGCTGGCTGCCTGGCCACACCCGCCCCAGGAATCATCCTAGAAGTAAATCCTGTTCAAACATGAACACCTGTGCTCAGAGGCCAGGAGCAGACAGAGGCAGGGGCCAGCGGACGTGCCCCATGAATCCGTAGCTCAGGGGCATTCTCAATGGACCCGGGGAAGAGTCCCCCAGCCTTGCCTGGGCACAAAGTGGCAGAAACCCCCAAATGCTTGACACCGTCCAGCAGAGAGGGAGTGGCAGGCACTTGATAAGGAGGCACTCGGCAGGGAAGTCCAGGGAGCAGGGAGTTTCCCTGGACACCCCCAAGCCCAGAGGAGCCCCCGGGACACAGTGGGAGAGCGGGCTCAGGGTTGCAGAAAGTCAACGCCCAAAGTCATCATAACCTCCACCATCTGCCAGGATAGGGTCCAGTGTCTGAGCACCTGGCTGCTTCCCCCGTTACCCTACCTAGAGTCAGAAAGGGGCCCTGCCGTTCTGCCAGCCCTGGGGCTTCTCCCCTCAGTACTGCTAATCTGATCCTGGACATGAGACCTCTTCTTTTTTTTTTGAGATAAGAGTTTTGCTCTGTCGCCCAGGCTGGAGTGCAGAGGCACCATCTCAGCTCACTGCAATCTCCACCTCCTGGGTTCAAGCGATCCTCCTGCCTCAGCCTCCTGAGTAACTGGGATTACAGGCGCCCAGCAACATACCTGGCTAATTTTTGTATTTTTAGTAGAGATGGGGTTTTGCCATGTTGCCCAGGCTGGTCTTGAACTCCTGACCTCAAGTGATCTGCCCGCCTCGGCCTCCCAAAGTGCTGTGATTACAGGTATAAGCCACGGCGCCCAGCCACCTCTTCTGACCCTCCAACCTGCACTTCTTCAGATCCTACTGCACTCAAGGTCCACTACCTTCATCTGTTCCTACCTTCATCTGTCACTTGTCACTCCTTCAACAAACTTTTCTGAGTGCCAACCATGTGTCTGGCACACACAGTATCCCCAGATCCTACCACCTGCCAGACCCAGCTGGGAACCTCTGGACAGCAGATGCCTAGGATGCAGGTCTCTCTCCACCTCTAGCGCTCAGCTGGGAAGTGGAATTCCATGCTGGGTTCTGGGTTTGTTCCCAGGCAAAGGCTCCTGAACCTGGCTTGCTGGTTTAGTCTCAGTCACGATGGATCCTCCCCTAACTCCACTGGTTAGCACCAGTGTCTCCCAGAGTCAGGCCAATGCCCAGGCCCAGACTGAGGTCACACAGCTTCCCAATCCCCAAGTAGTCACCCCCTCTTCCCAACACACACACACACACACACACACACACACACACACACACACACACACACACACACACACACACACACACACACACAATGGCTAGGAGCATGATCTCTCCCGTGCATCTTAATGGAAGGTCAGCCAAAGCTGGTTCAATTCCCAGGCTTAGTCATTGTGTGACCTTGACTAAATCATTTACCTATCTGAGCTTCGGTTTCCTCTTCTGCAAAAACAGAATAATCCTGATATCACCAAGTAATTATGAAGACGTGACAACAGCTAACATTAACTGAGTATTTACCATGTGCCAGGCATGGTTCTAGAAGCTTTGCCTGTACTTTTATTATCCCCATTTTCACAGATGAGGAAAGTTAAATAGCTTACCCAAGGTCACACTATCAGTTAATGGAAGAGCCAAGATTCCCACACATGCCACGAGGCTCCAGAGTCCACGACACACTTCCTCATTTTGGCTCTACGCTGACAAAAAGACAGCACCTGGCCTGCAACCTGACACACACGTTCCTGGCACGGGACCTCCCCTCGGCTCCCTCAATACTCTGACAAGTGGTTGCTGGACAGGGTCCCTGCTCTGTGCTGGTGGCGGGGCAGGGGCTGCATCAATCCATGACGTTACTGTTCCCCTAACTCCAAGTTGCCCGAAGGGAGGGGCTGGGTCTATTGTGTTGGCTGCTGTATACCTGGTGCCTAGAACAGGGCCAGGCACACGGCCTGTCCTCATTATTTGCCACCCCTGACTGAGCACTTACTCTGTCCCAGACGCCACTGTAAAGACCTGACAGATAACAGTTCACTGAAGCCTCACAGCAGCCTCATGAGGTGGGTATCATCACCACCAACCACCATTTTCACAGATGAGAAGATGAGGCACAGAGAAGTTAAGCGATTTGCCCGATGTCCTGTGTAGTGGCTGGCAGAGCCAGGATTCAAGCCCTGGCAGAGTCTCTGCCATGAACCACTATGCCATAATGCTGCCTTTGCAATCAATGTTTGTTGAATGAACAAGAGATTCCGCCATGCGAGTTCCCTGGGGACTGGGAGTGTGTGTGGTGGGAGCATGTTTACTCAGGGCTCTAGGACTGTCACCCAGCCCTGGCCCATGGGTTCTGCTCCCTCCCAGGCCTAGCCTCGAGTGGGGCTGAACTGTGACCCACCCCAGCCAGCCCCGCTACACCAGCCGGCCACCCACCTTGCCGAGAAAGTGCTTCCGGTAGATGCGGGCCGTGGGGTTGCACTCGAGCTTCACCTTGGTCGTGGGCGACTGCAGCGGCTCTGTCTCGGGGATGCTGGTGATTTCGTGGTTGGTGCCCTCAATCCAGTAGCCCCCAAACTGGGGCAGCAGGATGAGGGGGAAGGGTCCTTCTCGCCCCAAGACCTGAGGAGGGACTCAGCTGAGAGCCACCCCACACTGTACCCCACTGGGGACCCCGGGACACCCTCCCAACTTAGACCTGGAGCCACTTCTGTCATGGCTGAGGGATATGAGGGGACAGGCCAGAGGCTGTGTGGGCCCCAGGGTTCTGCTCTAGCCCTTTCCCTCAGCCAGACCCAGACAGTGCCGAGACCCAAGTCTCCAAGAGGGGGTGTGGGGGCAGATAGAGCTGGAGCATGACCTTGGCCCAGGAAGCTGGAACATTTGGCTCAGAAGGCCTAAGGTTTCAAATGGGCTCTGAGGTCTTGGGCCTGGAAATTAAGTCTCCAGCCTGCAGCAAGGCCCGCGGGTCAGGCTCCTAAGGAGGAGGCCCTGTTTCCAGAAGCCCTGTGTAAGTGCCTCCTGGGCTCGGGTAAGGGTGGACACGGGGGTCTATCGCGTACCTCGTGCACGCTCGGGTAGGGAATGTAGTCCTCCTCTGTCTGCAAAACACAAACAGGGCAAGGGTCTCTCCATCTTTCCATCCTCCAGGCCCCCCAGCGCTCGCCTCTGCTTGGCCAGCCTCAGGGCTCAGGGTGCGGATGGGGCCCTGGCCTCATCGCCTCTTACAGATGGGCACGGGCTGAGGCAGGCTTAGCGTGCTGAGTGCTGGCATCTTCTGGGGTTCTCTTTGCCTGGGGAAAGGAGGGCTCACTGCCTCCCCAGAAGAAACCACTGGACTGCCTGGAGGGCTTGTTAACATGGGTTGCTGCACCCCACCCTAGAGCTTTGGATGCAGCGGTCTGGGCGGGGTCTGAGAATGCACATTTCTCACAGGCTCCCAGGTGGCACTGACTGCTGGTGTGAGGACCTCTGCCCTGAAGACAGCATCAGGCTTACTGCCCATGCACCCTCCTCTAACCCTCACCCTGCAGCCCTGGGCCCACTCTACCAGGCCTGGTCTTCTAGGGTCTCTGGGGTCCCAAGTCACCAAGAACCATATGCTAAGAAAAGTGGGTCAAAACTAAGAGCCTCCCCCTCATCTCCCTGGGTGCCCCGCCTCCGGTCAGTCTCCTCACCAGTGGCTGGGGGGTACCCAGGCCTGCCTCCCTATCACTCCCTCCCCATCCAGACAGCAGCTTCATGGAGCAGGAGCTCATAAGTCTCCTAGGGCCTGGGTTGGAGTCTTCCTGCAACTGCTGGTCATCACTGGTTTCAGGGAAAACATTTGGCAGCAGCTGTCTTTGAGAGATGAGGGCTTTGAGAGATGAGAGTTTGGGGTGGGGACGCCTGGAGAAGCAGGGGGAATCTGCAGCGGTGAAGAAGACAGAGAGGAGGAGCTAGAATAGAGGCCCCAGCCCTCTAGTAAGAGAGGGGTTCTCCTCATCACAGAACTCCTAGAGGGCAGGGGCTGGGTCTACCCCGCTCGCGGTTGTGGCCCCCACACCTGGCACACTGTAAGACTACTTCCTGAAAGGGGATGGATTTCCTGCTTGATGGGCAGTGGTGGCAGCACTTCCCAGATCCCCTCCACCCCCTAGAGAGGGAGGCAGACTGCCAGGCCCACCTACTTTGAGGGGCGGCGGGAAGGAGCAGCGTTGTTCATCCATCCTGCTTCCCTGGAAGAGAAGGCAGCACTGTTACACTCTCCCAGGCCCGCCGCCAGGCACTGCCTCCCCTCCCCAGGGCGTGCAAGGGGAAAGCCCTAGGAGGTGGGCCACGAAGATTGGGGTACTCCCAGGGCAGGGTGCTAGCTGGCTGGGGGCCCTGGGCCTCTCTGAAGGGCTGGCTGTCCTGGTAGTGACTGGGGCTGGAGGCTGGCAGCCTCAGGGAGGGCTGCGGACTCTGCGGGAATGCACGTGCCGCTGGAGTGGGGGCAGGGGAGGTGCACACGCCACTGTGTGAGCTGGGGGGGCTGTTATCTACACAGATATGTGTTGAGGGAGAGAGGGGGAGGGAGAGGCAGAGATGAGACAGAATGACAGAGAACTAGGAGGCATTGGAGAGAGAAGACAGAAAGAGAAACAGGAGGCATCGAAGTTGAGAGAGTATTCAAGGCACTCCCACCCCAGTACCCCCTGCCCACCTCCCAGTGCATACCTATGTGAAAAGCAGATGAGGCTGGGGGGTGGAGGGTGTAGGGGTAATACCTCCCACTCCTGCAGCACAGTCTCTGGCTGACAGGCCCCCAGCGTCTGTCCCCTCCTCCAGCTCCATTCCACCTGGGCCCCCCACCGCAAAGCCTGTGGTGTCTCTCACTGGGTGAGGGGCAGTATGTGTCTGTGGAGTGGGTTGATGATCTGACCCCAGCCCCGTTGCAGTTCCACACAGGGATGGGAGCTGGGAGCCTAGATGGAGAGGGTTGGGCATCCTCTACCCTGACCTTCAGACAGAGGATCCTGGATAATCAGTAGCCACCATCTTCTACTGGCGTGGCCTGTCCTCAGAGAGGTGAAGGGCTGGAGATGCAGCAAGGGCCCCCCAGCCCCAGCCCAGCCAGCTCTGTGGCTCCCCAGAACAGGCCACAGAGCCATCCTCACCTGCATCTTTTCAATCATCTCAAATAGATCTGTGTTCTGCAACAGACAGAGGAGAGCGAGGTCAGCTGATCCTGCCAAGCCTCAGAGGAGCCTCCACCCACCCCGGCCCTCCGGGTCCCACCAGCTCTGATCAGTGATCGAGGCACCTGTCTGAGCAGCAAGTGGGAGTGGCGGGAGCACTGTGGGAGGGGGCTCTGTGTGGGAGACCCGCGTAGTCTGGTCAACTGCCAAGTGGGGTGAGCCCAGAGCCCAGGGCCCAGGGCCAGGGCCAGGGCCACCCACCCACTCAGTCCTGCTCCCTGACAGGCTGCTACCCTTGGGGAGGGACAAGTAGCCCCAAGTCCCGGCCGCAGAGATGAGCCCATCCTGGATCCCCAGGAGGGGTCTGTGCTTCTCCCCACCTCTCCCGGAAGGGGGCAAGGCTCAGTCAACCAGGCCACAGCCCACTGCTCAGACAGCCCACCCCTCTCCAAGTAGAGTGAGCTGGGGGTGCTTCAGAGGAGAGGACATTGGGATGTCCACCGGCCCAGCACCTGCGCATGAACCAGCTGAACCCTCGAACGCTCGAGCTAGCCTCTCCCGAGGTGAGCCAGGGCACACGCAGAGTTAATCCGGTGTCTGCCAGCTGCGCTTGGCAGCCCTGGCCTCTCCAGCGCCAACTCCCTGTGAGCCTTCCTGGAAGGCGGCATCCCTGCCGGCTGGCCCGGCTCAGGGCTGGGCCTGGGAAGCCCCCAGAGTCTCCAGGATGGTGACCCTCCCCCTGCCCCTCCAAGGCTCAGCTCAGGCGGCTCCTGCTGACACATGTGCTACGGAGTTGTACACCAGGAAGCATGCACACTCTCTCTCTCTCTCTCCATCTCTCTCCCTCCCCTCCTGCTCACACACACAGAAGCCTGCACAGCAATATTTAAAGTCCCACTGCACCCTATACATGTTTCATGTACCAAGAAAACAACACACACAAACACATACAATGGGGACTGTGCACAGTGATTCTTAGAACTATATACTAACACACAAATATACATGTTGGCGTTCTGAGTTACACAGGAGCACACCCACTCACACACATGCAGGTCCAAGTACCAGGAGAGATACACACACAAATGCAAACCCACACCTGCACGGGTCTGCACACCAGTAACTGCACACAAAGCTACAGTAACACCACAAACCACTCTCATGTGTGAGAACAAGAGGCATGACAACACACAGCCACAGAGGCAGGCGGGTGTGTCCAGGCTGACCCAGACGCAGCCCCACTCACAGCTACAAGCCCTGCCTGCCTCGGCAGGGTCACATAACAACAGTGAATGAGACTCAAAAGGTATCCAGCAACTGCTGGGGTAGATAATCCCCAAGGATGAGGGACACGGTCTGAACCTCACACAGCCCTCACCTGCACACACACACAGAGCCCTGGGAAAGGTCACAAGATACAAGCCCGTGTAAATCTGCACGCCGTGAGGCGTGCCCATAGAGGCAAGACCCACCTTGTAAAACCCACCACAGGAGTCCATGGGACACCCTGACCCATGGTCCCCTATGGTCACACCCAACACCTCTGCATTTGAAAGCGACAATTCCGCAGGCTGTTACAGCAGAAACCACAGACACACACATGAAGTCCAGGCAGACAAACATGCCCGTCAACACAACACACTGTATGACACCAACTTTGGCTTCTGTGACCAGGTCAGCCACATAATCTCAGCTGGGCATGGCTCCAAAGAGTCACAGTAATGATGGGTGCATTAATGTCCCCCATTAAGACACCCCACTCAGGGTGACCAAACGTAGCCAGGAACACTCTAATAAGCTTTGTTGCACTGGGAATCAGTCACATAAACACTGACACATGGTCCTGTCACCCAGAGTGTACACACAGCAACAAGCAACACCCACAGCTACAGCCTCACAGGGAGCAGCAGACGCCCTGACACATGCGAGGGCTCTGAGAGATGGGGCCCAGATGGGGGGTGCCCCACATGCCAGCACCACCACAAAGTGGCCCTGGAGCATTCGGAGCCCCCCAAACGGGGCAGGGGCAGGGTAAAGTGGTCCGGACAGTAGCACGCGCCCACACATATCCTGCGGCTGCAGCCCAGAGCTACAGTGCCACTCGGGAGGCCACTGCAAGAGCCCCAGGGTCCGGGACCCCAGGGTAGGGGTGTGCCCCGTGGCCGTTGTCAGCCCAGAAGCTCACACGCCCACCATGATGGAGCCTTGCGCGCCCGCCCTGGCTGGGGCAGAGCCGGCCCGGCTCCTCAGCAGTTGGGGTGACCCAGCCCCGGGGTCCCTCCGCCACGCCGCCCCGCCCGGGTCCTCACCTGCCAGCCGGCCCCCGCGGGCAGCGAGCCCCTCCGCGGACGGCCGGGGGGCGCAGGGGGCCGCGGCTGTGCCATGCCGAGCCCGGCCCGGCCCGGCCCCCGCCCAGGCGGCACTTCAGCTGGCCCGGCCGGCTCCCGGCCCGCGCGCGCCCGGCTCCGTGCCCCACAGCGCCGAACTCCGCGCTCCCGGCTCCCGGCGGCAGCGCTGCCTGCGATGGGCTAGCCCCACGGACGGGCCCGGAGGGGGCGGGGCGCCAGGTACGGGCGGCGCGGCGCGGGGCGGGGCGGGGGCGCTGACGCCACGCCCCCCGGGGGCGGCCCGGCCCGCGGCCCGGGGACGCTGCGCCTGCGCGCTCCAGTCGGAGCGCTAGATGCTTTGGGTGCCTCGGACTCCCCGCCGGGGGCCGCCCGCTCGGCTCTCCTCAGCGCGCCCCCACCTCACCTTCTCCATCTTCCCAGGCTCTGGATACCCCGCCTGAGGGCATCAAGGACGGGGTTGGGTTACCTTGCAGACAGAGGGCTTTTCCTGAGCACCTACTTAATGCTGGGTCCTTCGCATGTGTCGTAATCTCGTCACAGCCCAAGAAAGAGGTACAAATGTCATCTCCATTATACAGATGAGAAACCGGTTGCAAGAGGTGAAATAGTTTGCCCGAGACCACACAGTCAGGAAGAAGTCAAAGTGGAATCCAGATAAAGACCTGGTGCTACTCTTTGGGGTCTCTCCCTTTTCCTCCTCCTCTCCTCCACCCTGCTTCCCATGCCTGACAGTGGCTGGCCTGCCCCGTCCCTTCCCCCGCCCTAGCTGCTCCAGATCCTGGGGTAGATGGCCAAAGCACCTAGGGAGGGGCTGCCAGGCCCGTGGTATGGAGGAAAGGGCCCAGGTAGATTTTGGGACATGTGGATACTAGCTACAACTTGCTGAGTGGCCTTGAGTGAGTCCCTGCCTCCTCTCTGGACCTCAGTTTCCCCATCTGTAAAATATAAGGCCTCTGTAGGCCCTTCCAGCTGACTCTGCACTGTGTCCCTGGCCTGGTATAGCCGTACAGCAGGGACAGGGACAGGGCCTTGCTTCTGCTTCCTCCAGACAGATGTTGGGAACACAGCAAATGCTTCCTGAACTGTGGCCAAGGAGACACAGCTGCTTTGGATGTTGCGGAGGCAGGGCTGCCCACCAGCTCAGAGCCATACCTCTGTTCAGCTTCCTGAAAGAGCTGCCAGCAGCTGCCCACCACCCTCCAGCCCCAGAGCCAAGGGCTCCTGGAAGGAAAGCACTGTGCCCTCCCTTTCCCCCTAGCCCTGGCCTTGAATCAGGCTTGGGCCTGGAGAGCCAGCAGGAACTCTGGAGATGTGTGTTCCAGATACGGTGTAGCTTTGGTTTTAATAATTAACAACAGCAAATATTGATTTATGCAGCCACTTCCAGGCCTGAACACTTCCGGGCACCCATTGAAATCCAGCCAGAGAAACATCCATTCCCACACTGCCCCCGGGGGAGGCGAGACCAGCTCACAGCACCAGAGATGGCTGTGTGCCACGTGGTGTGGAAGGTGTGTGCACATATGCGTGCAGCCATGTGTGCGTGCATGTGAGACTCCACAACCAGATGTGGCTGTATATACGTGGGCATACTGTCTTTCTGTGTGTGTATGGGAATGCCTGGGTATGGGAATTTATGTTTGGACATGTGTGTCTCATGCATGTATACATGTGCAAGTCTCTGAATATATTTACAGACCCCTGGCTGTGGCTGTGTGTTTTGTGTCTGTAACTATGTCCCCGTATGTAGGTGTGGGTAGGCTGTGTACATATGTGTGTGAAGGTTTCTGAATCCCCGGGTGGAGAAACCCCCGTAGGGGGGAGGGAAGGAGCGTCCTGGGTAGCTCGATGCCTGTACAAATGTGGGGCCTGAAGGGAGGAGAATGTCCCTTCTGGGTGCCCTGTCCAGCCCTGGGAATGTAATGATAAGAGCTCAACTTCCTAATTTCTACTTTCCAAAGTACTTTCACCCAATTGCAAGCTGGCAAGGTGGGTAGAGAAGAAACTGTCACCTGTTTTACAGATGAGGAAACTGAGGCCCAGAGAGGGGCAGGGATTTGCCCACTGGCAGAGGAAGGCCACCTGCCCTTCAGACAGATGCCATCAATGTTATGAATGTGCACAGAGGTAGGGGCACCGGGCGGGGGAGGATGGAGAAGATATCACAGGCCTGGCTTCCCTCAGCCCAGCATCGGCTTGCTGGACACCCCAGATGGATCATTCAGTCTCTCTAGCCCCTGGCTTCCTCTCCTGTCAAAGGAGGATGATCCACAGACTCTCTTGATTCTGAGGTGGGGGTGGGCTGTCGGGAAGGGGAGGTTCGGAGCCCACTCTCTGAGCTGTGTTGGCACAAACGGAGGCTTCTAGCCAGACTGGGTGGAGGCCAGGAAGCCTGAGGACAGGCAGCTTTTCAATAATCTGAGAAGGCCAACCCCAGGCTGTCTAGCAGGCAGGGCCCACGGCGATGGCCTGCGCTCTCTCTCGTCTCCTGATGGGAAGACTGAGGCCCAGGGAGGGGAAGCTGTGGCCCAAGGGCACACAGCCGTTGGTGAGAACCCAGGGCTCCTCCTGAGATACTCAGGGGGAGAGGGACTGGGAGCTTCATTCATGAACCCAGCTGTCAAGTGAGGGCTGCCATTGAGCCTCTCCCTTCCTGCCAAGCCCCGGATCCACATGCCCCAGTCTTGGGCTGTTGCCCAGACAGAGAAAACAGGAGTCGGTCTCAGGAACCTCCTTCTGCTGCTCCCAGCAGCCCTACGTGGGACCCCCATGGAGGTGGTGGTCCCACACATGGACACCATTCCTTGGCCATCTGCCCTCCCAGCCTAGGCAAGGTGCCTGGCCTTTATTCCAGGCCAGAGCTCTTGGAGAGGAGCCTGGTGGATCTTGCCTCTGCTATTTTCTGGCTGTGTGACCTTGGGAAGACCACTTTACTTCTCTGAGCTCCTGCATCCTCAACTAGAGAATGCCTACTACCCAAGGTTTACTAAAAGGACCAGGTGGCATGAAGTCTGTGGATGTGCTTTAGAAACTGCAAAAAGTACTGCAAAAGTGAGAACTTATCACCCCTGCATGAGAGAGGCCCTAACACCAGGCCCTCTGGTGAGACAGCTTGCATCCGGTCGTGGCCCCACCACATCCAACCTGAGTTGGGCAAGTGACTGAACCTCTCTGAGCCTCAATTTTCTCATCTGCAAAATGGGACTGATTATAGTAGCTATCACATAATTCAAGGATGAGATGAAATACTGCAAATAAAGCATTAAGTACTCATTTGGCACACAGTAAGTCTTAATAAATATTAGCGGTTATTTCTGCTATTTGATGTTCTGCATACGTTGTTCAGTTATCTGTTGCTTTACTGGACTGTGGCTCCTTGAGAGCAGGATCTGTATCAGATTGGTTTCTGGTCCCTTGGCACCCAGCACATGGCTTGGCATGAAGCAGGCACTGGTCAAACGTTTGATTTTAATAATAATGATAGGGGCTCGTTGACAGGGCTCTCACTCTGTGTCGGATGCTGTGCCCGGGCCGCCCTGTCTGTACTTTGCAGTAATCTTCACAATGACCCTGTGAAGTGGGTCCTCTCATTGCGCCTGGTTTACAGATGAGGAGACTGATGGTGACGTTGATTGTAGAGATGATGAAGATAGCTGGGGGGCTGGTTTATTACCAGCTGTTTTGCTTAGATTTGCCCTAAGCCCTTCCCCACAACAGTCTACAGACCCAGGTTCAACCTTTGCGACTGCACCAGGCTCACCCAGGGCTCAGGAATGGCAACCCCTTAGGAGCTAAACCCCATCAGCATCTGCCCATTTTACCTTTGCCCAAAAGTCATTCGTGGGCCTTTCCCAGCCCTGGGCATGTGTCGGAGGTAGGGGGCAGACCAGGGGCCGTAGGTATGGAGGGGGACACTTACCTTAGGGTAGAGTGAAGGAGTATAGGAGGGAACTAAGTTCACTCGTGACAGGTCTAGTGCCTGAGGGAAGCGCTGGTTCTGCCCATCACTCCTCCTGGAAGAGAAAGAGTCTGAGGTCAGGGAGAGCCCCAAGCCAGGAAATTTGGGAACTCTGGGAGAGTCACTCTCAGAGCTGGGGGATGTGAGGGGGTTAGATTTCATGGAAGAGAGGGTCATGGGTTCCCCAAAAGGAGGGAGAGGAGGGGCTTCGTGAGCAGGGCTGCCACACAGGCTCTCCTTCCCTGGATATCAAGAGACGTGGACAGGGTCTCTCCCCAAGCTCTCCATTAGGCCTCCAGCCAAGCAGTGACCTACTCTGAAGATGAGTAGACTGAGGCAGGTGTACGGAGGGTTGCTGTGGAGGGTGAGCTTTCTGGACTAAGCAGGGTGCTCCCGCCTCTACAATGGACTCCTCCCTGAGCCTCTGGGAGTAGCCGCCTTGGCACTGAGAGGCTACCGGGGCTACCACTATTATGAATGACAGTGACCATAACTGACACTCATTGGGCCTACTATATGCCAGGCCCTGTGCCGAGCCCTCGTTCCAGGCCTGAGGGCATGGCCTCCTCATCACACTGGTATTCCCACTTTACGGACAGGACCCAGCTGTGCACAGAGGTCACATGGCTGGCCGGCAGCAAAGCTAGCATCTGCGTGAGACCTGCCTGACTCGAAGCCCGGACTCTCTGCCCACACCACACCCTTCCCTGAGGAAAGAAAGCAGGTCTGGTGAGGGTCAAGTCAGCTCCTGTCACCCTAAAAAGCCTGCTGAGGCCACCTCTGGGGCAGGGAGAGGATATGCCCAGTGGTTCCTGGGATCCAGGGGACCTGGGGCTGGGCAAGCAGGCCTGGCTTGTGCTGCTGCCTCGAGCCACCCTGACGTGGCTGCACCTCCGCTCAGGTCCCATCAAGAGAGGCTGGTCCCTCAAGGGTGACTCAGATGATCGCTGGTGGCCTACAGCAGGCTTGAGTCAGGCAGAGCCAGGCTGCCACACCCCAAGAGGGGAAGGACCCGAAAAAGTCTGGCCCAGGAAGAAGACCGAGAAAGCTCTGAGCCTCCCTTCTTCTTCTTTTTTTTGTGACGGAGTTTTGCTCTTATTCCCCAGGCTGGTGTGCAAATGGCTTGATCTCAGCTCACCACAACGTCCGCCTCCCAAGTTCGAGTGATTCTCCTGCCTCAGCCTCCTGAGTAGCTGGGATTACAGGCATGCACCACCAGGCCCGGCTAATTTTGTATTTTTAGTAGAGACGGGGTTTCTCCATGTTGGTCAGGCTGGTCTTGAACTCCCGACCTCAGGTGATCCGCTCGCCTCAGCCTCCCAAAGTGTTGAGATTACAGGCGTGAGCCACTGTGCCCGGTCTGAGCCTCCCTTCTAATTCCACGCAGCCCAGCTACTCCAGCAGGAGAAATGGTCCAGAGGAACCATCCACAGCCCCACTTATGCACTAGAGGCCTCTCCACCTCCCAGGAGTGATGGCATCTTACAAGAGGGGTCTGCACTGGCCAGTGCTTGACCCAAAAGGAAAGATATGGTGGCAGTGGCATTTCAAGCCTGTGGCATCAGTGTAGGGGAGAAAGTCTCAGGCACTGACTGGCTAGGTGAGCTTGAGTTAGTGACACAGCCTCTCTCAGCCTCAGTTTCCAAAAACATTCATTGCAGAGCCTGGGCAGCTCATGGGAATTCACTCAATAATACTTTCACATCATTTGTTCATGGTAAACTCTGCCCAAGTTTCACTGTTTGTTGAATGACTGGAATGAACGAATGAAGGTTGGGGGGTCACTGAAGGATTGTGAGCAAAGGAATGTCCCTATGCGCAGGTTCCTGCATATTGCAGGGTACATGACATAGGGAGAGTCTGGAGTGGGAGGGTAGGGACTAAAGAGAGGTCCATAGAAATGGTTATAGGCGGGCCAGGTGTGATGGCTCACGCCTGTAATCCCAAAACTTTGGGAGGCCAAGGCAGGCGGATCACCTGAGGTCAGGAGTTCGAGACCAGCCTGGCCAACCATGGCCAGTATGGTGAAACCCCATCTCTACTGAAAAAAAAAAAAAAAAAAATACAGGCCGGGTGTGGTGGCTCACGCCTGTAATCCCAGCACTTTGGGAGGCCGATATGGGCAGATCATGAGGTCGAGAGATCGAGACCATCCTGGCCAACATGGTGAAACCCCGTCTCTACTAAAAATACAAAAATTAGCTGGGTGTGATGGCGTGCACCTGTAGTCCCAGCTACATGGGAGGCTGAGGCAGGAGAATCTCTTGAACCCGGGAGGTGGAGGTTGCAGTGAGCCAAGATTGCGCCATTGCACTCCAGCCTGGCGACAGAGCGAGACTCCATCTCAAAAACAAACAAACAAAAAACACAAAAATTAGCTGGGTGCAGTGGTGGGCACCTATAACCCTAGCTACTTGGGAGGCTAAAGCAGAATTGCTTGAACCCAGGAGGCAGAGGTTGCAGTGAGCTGAGATCACACCACTGCACTCCAGCCTGGGCTCCAGAGGGAGACTCCACCTCAGAAAAAAAAAAAAAAAAAAAAGGAAGAAAGGAAGGGAGGGAGGGTGGGTTCTAGGCAATTCCACTAAGGCTCCCATGGGGTCTCTTTGGTGAAACCTACTATGTGACTGGGACTGGGTCAAGCATCCTCTCCCCCAACTACTGTGCTAGAAGGTGGGTATTATTTCTCTCCATTTTCACAGATAGAGAAGCTGAAGCTCAGAGAGGCGAAGCCACTTCCTCTAGCGAATGGGGGATGCAGCTGGAATTGAAAGTACATGCCCTTGAGGAACTAGGGATCCTGCAGTGGGGTGGAGGGCAGAGGCTGCCTGGGGGTCAGGAAGTCCTGGGGTAGAAGCAGGTAAAGCTGGCCGCCCCTGCTAGTGCTGGAGTGCTGGGTGTGGCTGTGGCTGCCCAGTGGTGGCTGTTGCTTGTGATCAGGCTAGTCCCGGTGCCCTTCTGTCTTCCCCTAGGCTCATATGATAGCCATGCAGTAGTCCCTGAAAAACCCCCTTCCAGAACCCTCTCTGCCTCAGTCTCCCCATGTGGAGGTGTCCATTTCACTCAGGATTGCTCATGTGGGTGCGGAACCAGAGTGGCCTCTGAGGCCAGGGTGCTCTGGCTTCCACCTGGGACCCCATCCCAGGGCCCTTGGCTCTCCAGTTCCTGGTTGGCCAGAGTCCTGCTCCCCGAAGGCAACTCCACCTAAAAAGCCACTGCTGAGGTCGTAAGGGGCAGGGGAAGGGAGGGGCTCCAGGATGGGGACATCGAAGGAAACTGGAGGCTCTAGGCACCGCCTATCCATCCATCCCCAGACCTGAAGGGGTAGAAGAGGGACAGGAATGACAAAGCCACAACCTGCCGGGCATCTTGCATAATCTAATTTAATCCTCATAGCTCCCCAATGAGGCAGATGTTCAGAAACTGCCTGCTCTCCACACGAGGCTCAGAAAGGTGCGTTAACTTGCCCAAGGTCACACAGGCAATGAGGCAGGGCAGGCATTTGGACACAGGTTTGTTGACTTCAGAGCCCAAGATCTGAACTTTATAACATGTATGGCCGATCCTGTGGACCTCCCCACAGAGCCTTACAACTTCCAGCTCAGGAACTCGACCCAGCACCTCAAGTCAAGTTGGAAAGGTAATAGTAACAACAGCAATGGCAGACACAGCTGATACAGAGCTTACTATGTGCGGGCTCTGCTCTACTTTATTGTATTAACTCATTTAATTTGCATTTTTCAAAGGAGGGAACTAAGACACAGAGAGGTTAAGTAACTTGTCCAAGGTCACACACAGTAAATGAAGGTCTGAAGATTTGACCTCCCCCAACATCTGGTTGTGGTACCCTTAACACTACACTATACTGACACTTAGTAAATAGCAGTTGCTCAATAAATACTTTTTTCTTTTTCTTTTTTTTTCTTTTTTTTTTTTTTTTTTTTTGAGACGGAGTCTCGCTCTGCCGCCCAGGCTGGAGTGCAGTGGCTGGATCTCAGCTCACTGCAAGCTCCGCCTCCCGGGTTCACGCCATTCTCCTGCCTCAGCCTCCCGAGTAGCTGGGACTACAGGCGCCCGCCACCTTGCCCGGCTAGTTTTTTGTATTTTTTAGTAGAGACGGGGTTTCACCGGGTTAGCCAGGATGGTCTCGATCTCCTGACCTCGTGATCCGCCCGTCTCGGCCTCCCAAAGTGCTGGGATTACAGGCGTGAGCCACCGCACCCGGCCTCTTTTTTTTTCTGAGACAGGGTCTTCCTGTTGCTGCCCAGGCTGGTGTGCAGTGGCATGATCAAAGCTCACTGCAGCCTTAAATTCCTAGGCTCAAGCCATCCTCCTTCCTCAGCCTCCCAAGTTGCGGGGACTACAGGTACCACCATGCCCAGCTAATTTTAGTAGAGATGAGGTCTCCCTGTGTTACCCAGGCTGGTCTGGAACTCCTGGGCTCAAGTGATCCTCCCACCTTGGCCTCCCAAAACACTAGGATTACAGGAGTAAGCCACTGTACCTGGCCCCAGTAAATACTTTTGAAGCAATGAATGAAAGCCTCTCCTCTCCTCACCAGCCCTCTGCCCTTCTCTGCTTCACATCCTTTCCCGCTCAGCCTTCCTCACCAGCTTGCCCGTCTCTGCCCCACCTTTCCCAGCACCCCTCCAATCCCCTTCTTCCTCTGGCCTCGGCAGACCACCCACAATGTGGTCATTTCCTCCCACTTCATGAATCCGAACCTCTCTGTCCCTCCCCTTCTCTCTCCTATCCCACCCTGGTCTCTTCCTAGTCTTCTCCATTCAGTTCACATCATGGAGGTCCCCCTGGTCTCTATCCCTTCCCTATGTCTCCAAAAACCTCCCTGGCCTGGCTCAGCTTAAAATGCTTTGCATTCCTCCTGGGCAGCGGCAGCTGGGAGGAGCCCAGAGCATGCTGGGACATGGGGAGCTCTCCCCTCTCCTCCTTCCCCCTGCCATGACTGTGGTCACATCTGCGCAGCACCCTGGAGCTTACACTGGCATTGTTTCATTCGAGCGCCACAGCAACTTATTAAAAATCCAGATGAGGCCGTGCACAGTGGCTCACACCTGTAATCCCAGCATTTCGGGGGGATGAGGCGGGTGGATCACCTGAGGTCAGGAGGTCGAGACCAGCCTGGCCTACATGGTGAAACCCCATCTCTACTGAAAATACATAAATTAGCTCAGAATAGTGCCACATGCCTGTAATCCTAGCTACTTGGGAGGCTGAGGCAGGAGAATCGCTTGAACCCAGGAGGCGGAAGTTGCAGTGAGCCGAGATCGCACCACTGCACTCCAGCCTGGGCAACAAGAGCAAAACTCTGTCTCAAAAAAAAAAAAAAAAAAATCCAGATGAGATATAAACCTTTTTTCCAGATGAGAAAACTGAGGCTCAGAGAGGTTCAGTGACAAGCCCCAGGTCGCATACCAGGAAAGGGCAGGGCTGAGGTGTGACTCCAGTCCAGTGTCCCTTCCACAGCGTGCATCCCACTGCCCTCAGCCCAGGCCCTCAGTCCCGTCACCTGGCCTCCTGCCCCAGTGACCTCCCATCACGGCCCTGGCTCCTGCAGCCACTGCCAAGCGCCTTCCCTAGGCCCAGCTCCAGCTCTGCCCTCTCTGGCCTGGACACCTGCCCACTGCTTCCTCTGACACATGAAATGGGAGCAGCCAGAGAGCAGGTGACTCGCCCAAGGTCACATGGAAAGCTGGAGCCAACCTGGAGTCTGGGCCAGGCACATTCCGGGGTCACCTTCAGCCCCTGTGTCTGTGTGGTGGCTATCTCTCCCTCTCGGGGAGAACACGCACCTTTTCCAGGGAAAGGGTGAGGCAGGGGTGTGGGGGAAGGGCCCAGCTCCTGAGTGGGATGGGCCGGGCCGGAAGCCTGCTGCTGACAGCTCCCGGGTTTCTTGGCAACTGTCACTGCACCTCCTCCCCCTCCCTTATCTCTGTATCGAGGTAACAATAATAATCGCACCATCGTGAGTGCAGCTCTTTGTACTTTTCAAAAGCCTTCTTTATCTGCTCACTCCTGGGACTCTCACCGGAACTGGAGTGGAGATAAGGCAGTCACTAGGATCCCCAATTCCCAGAAGGGCAAACTGAGGCTTAGAGAGGTGAAAACATGACCTTAAAGTCAGCCAGTAAGGCCTTGGGCAGCAGATCAGGGATAAGATCACAGGCCTTCCACCAGTCCAGGGCGGGCAGATCTCAAGGGAGTTCCACACTGCAAAACAGCAGGGTCAGCCCAGGCTCCATGGTTCATGCCTGCAATCCCAGCACTTTGGTAGGCTGAGGTAGGCCATCTTTACAAACAAATTAAAAAACCAGCCCCCTGCAGTGGCTCACACCTGTAGTCCCAGGCACTCAGGTGGCTGAGGTGGGAGGATCACTTGAGCCAGAAGTTCCAGGCTACAGTGAGCCATGATGGTGCCACTGCATTCCAGCCCAGGTGACAGAGCAAGACCCTGTCTCTACAATGGAAACAAACCAACAAAACATCACGGTCAGACCCAGAAATGGTGGGGAAGAGGGGAATACCAAGCACGGGTGGCCAGACGCCTCTCTGGGGTGCTTCTCACATGTTAACCAGCTGGAGGGGTGGTGACAGCCTCCTTTTTCTCTCATCTGCAAAATGAGAGATAATGTACCCCCTTCATAGAGCTGCTGTAAAGTGCTTGTAACTATTATTATTGGCCACTCTTCTGGAGAGCCCAACCCTTTCAGGGCACCAGAAGTGTGGTGGGGCTGTCCTGGGTGGTGGGCTTGGCCCTTTGGCCCTTTGACCCCCCAGAGATAGCTGCCCTGGATGGTGGTCTCCCAGTGGGTCCAGGCCCTGCTGACTCCCTCCAGCCTCAACCTCATACCTCCCCTTTCCTGTCCTGCCCCAGCCGCCTGTCCTGGCTCTGTCCTAACCTCCCCAGGCTGCAGGCAGCTCTCCTAACCAGCCACACTGTTCACAGGCACTCCCCTCTGCTGGTGGTACCTTCTCCTGCTTTTCTGCCTAGTGAACCATTGATGCTTTGAAATTCAACTTAACCAGGTGAAACTCTGGTGGCCGGGGCAGGTGGAACAGGACGATCAAGGCAAGAAGGCTAGGACCGGGAGCAGGGGAATGGGGATCTGGACAGGCGACAGTGCCTGGAGCAAGAGCAGGAGGAGCCCACCCTGAGGACAGCCACCCACTGCACGAAGGCTGGGAAACCGGACATGGAAAGAGGGGATGGTCTGGGAGGGCAGGGGAGGGGTTCAGGGAGCCAATGAACACAGGGCAGAGAAGAATTCGGTGGGGGGCAGCAGCCTGGAACAGGGGCCTGAGGGGTTCCGGCCAGTCCAGCACTGGTCATCAGAAGTCAGGAGGGGGAGGCCTGGGTCCAGTTCCCTAGGGTCTTCCTGGTTTCCAGATCAACCTGGTTCTACCAAGTTCTACCACCCAGGTAGGGTGGAGGATGAGGACAAAGGCACAGACCTCCCAATGAGAAGGGGGCTGTGGAGGGCAACCCTGAGAGAGGCTCCTCTGGATGGGGGTTGGGGGACTGCCAGAGCCGCGTCTCCTAGCCATGGGCATCAGGTCTGAGGGGACTCGAATCTCCTGAAACCAGAACCAAGTGGCTGCCCCAGAACTGCCCCCTCCCAGGGGGGCACAGAGGCCCATTGTTTTCTGAGCTCAACCAGCCGGCACTGCCCTCCCCTTGGCTTGCCCCTGTCCCTGCCAAGGTGCCAGGGAAGGTGGCGGGGCAGCCAGTTGAGCAGGTTTCCAAAGCTAGGTCCAGGGAACCTGGCCCCCTCCTCCCCAGCCCACCAGGAGCCTAAGCAGCCAGGCATAGACACGGGAGGCTCCTGTGTCGCCTTTCCCTGGGCACCTTCGACCTCTCCCAGGACTCCAGAGGGAGTGTGGGGATGGAGTAGGGCAGGGGCGGGGACTGTTTGCCATGTGGGCACTGTGATGTCATTTAAGCCTTATGACAACAACCCTGACCTCAGGCTGCCATCTTCACCCATTTCAGAGATATGGAGGCAGAGGCTTAGTGAGGTTTCATGATGGGCCAAGGGCCTCAACAGCTACCAAGTGACACAGCTGGCAGGGTCCCCCTGGGGGTGTGGGTGGGGGACTCAGGCTCCAATCTGGGCAGAGGGGTGGGCAGGAAGGTGGCACATGGGGCCTCCACCCTCGCCCCATGCTGGCTGTGTGCCGAGACACCCGGATCCCGGAGCTGGGCCAGGCAGAGGCCTCCTGAACAAATAACAGGTTGGCAGCCTAGAGAGGCGGTCACGGGACCGGTCCCTGCCCAGAGCACAGCACCTGGGAACCGGGCCACCCATTTACCTGCTGTCTGTCCAGCGTCTGTCTCCCTTGCCCAGGTGGCCCGAGCCCCACTGTGGCCAAAACCCGACCCTTCCCACCTCCCTGTGGACTTCAGTGAGGACTGACTCCTCCCCTGCACTGGGGTAAGGAGGAGGAGTGACTCTGAGATGACCTGGCCACAGGGCCTCTTCCTGCTGGACAACAACATCTGCTTCCCCAGCCTGGCAAACTGCCTTCGCCATCAACCCTCTCAACAGCCTCCTGAGGAACACACAGCAGTAACGCTATCTCCATTCTGCCCGGAAGAAAACCGGAGCCTGGACGGAGATCGTGACTTCCAAGCTTCCAGCCCGAAGCTCAGCCCCAGCTGCTCTGCCCCTTGCCCACGTCCACGCAGGACAGAGCTCCCAGTGATGGGCAAGGCTGGGCCAGGGCGACCTTCTTAGCACCCGTCAGCCCATACGCGGTATTACAGCCGCCTGCGCTTTCTGTCTCTCCTCACTCCCTACATTGTCCCCTCCAGCCTCCGCAGCCCGGGGGGTCTCCCTTCTCTGAGCTCCAGGCATTCCTTCGCTCACTCACCCACTCGGTCATCCACCCACTCCCCATCTGCCCTTCATTCCTCTGCTCAGTCATTCATTCAGAACACATGTCCTGAGGTCTGCTCTGGACCGAACAGTGGTGCCGGGTGTTGGGATCAGAGATGGGGTGAACCAGGCCTCCCCCATCTCAAAGCAGAACCTCAGAGATACCTGCCTGGACTGTTCCTGAGGCACCTCTGGTTTCACTGCCTAGACAGTGAGTCCCGCATTGCTGAGGCCTTGCTTAATCCTTCCCTCCCGCTCTGCACCAGCCCTAGCTGGCGTTGGGGCTGCTGCCTCATAGGCTCCAGGCCAGGCTGGTGAGCAGAAGTCCCTGCCTCTCACAACTTCCCAGGCGGGGTGACCGCCCAGGCCAAGGCGAAACCCCCACGGGGATAGACAAGGTCACCATCTCCTAACCAAAGGTGACATGGAGAAGCCCTCCCTCTGCCCCTAGATCACAGTGTGTGCAAGATTAAGTCACCATAACCTCTCCAAGCTTCAGTTTCTCTACTGAAAATTGGGTCTCAGGCCGGCTCTCCCATCCTACAGAGGGCAAATGGGAGGAAGAGAAACTGGAAACTGAGTCCACCAAGGACTGGTTGGAAGCAGAGCCCTGGAGGAGGGCTTTCCCAGTGGAGAGGACCTTTGACTCTTCTAAGTCACTTCTCTTCTCTGAGCCTCAGTTTCCTCAGCTACAAAATGGGAGAGTAACACCAACTTTGCAGGATTGTTGTGTGGAATAAATTAGGTATTATATGGACAACCTGACTAGCCTAGAGCTGAGGACACAGTAGGTGCTCAATAAATTGCAGGCTCCTGCCTGGAGAGGCAGTGTAGCGTCAGTGTGGGCTCTGGAGCCAGATCCTTCAGTGCGAATCCTAACTCTGCCACATAACAGCTGTGTGACCTTGGACAAGTCACTTAACCACTATGAACCTCAGTTTCCTCATCTATAAAATGGGGACAGCAGTGTTGACCTCTGAGGGTTAATGTAAAGTGCTTAACATTCACCATGAGCATTTCCTGGCCTTCCCTTCTCTTCCTCCCTTTCTTCCTCTGTAGGTGCCTGAGGACTGAGACAAGACTCTGAGGTGGAAGTTGTGAGAAGGTAGAAAAGACGGGACAAACACAGCTGCCCAAGCGTAAAGCAACCTAGACTGGGCCTGGTGGCTCACGCCTGTAATCCCAGCACTCTGGGAGGTCAAGGCAGGCGGATCACCTGAGGTCGGGAGTTTGAGACTAGCCTGACCAACATGGAGAAACCCCATCTCTACTAAAAATACAAAAATTAGCCAGGTGTGGTGGCGCATGCCTGTAATCCCAGTTACTTGGGAGGCTGAGGCAGGAGAATGGCTTGAACCCAGGAGGCGGAAGTTGCAGTGAGCCGAGATCGCGCCATTGCACTCCAGCCTGGGCAACAAGAGCAAAATTCCATCAGAAAGAAGAAAGAAAAGAAAGGGAAATAAAGGGGAAGGGAAGGGAAGGGAAGGGAAAGGGAAGGGAAAGGGAAGGGAAAGGAAAGGGAAGGGAGGAAGAAGGGAGGGAGGGGAGGAAGGAAGCAGAAAGGAAGAGAGGAAGAAAGGAAGAAAAGGGAAGAAAGGAAGAAGGAAAGAAGGAAAGAGAGAAAGAAAGAGAGAGAGAGGGAGGGAGGGAGGGAGGAAGGAAGGGAAAGCAACCAGAGCAACCTGCCGTGTACGGTGCTGAGCTCCCCATCAAGCAAAGGCAGAGTGAGCTTCTCAGAGGTGCAGCCAGGGATATCTCGAGGTGTGGGAATGGGAGGAGTGGTGGGGGGTTTGACTAGAGGACCTCAAGTGCCTTCCACATTTGAAATTATTATTATTCTTATTTGGTGGTGGGGGGACAGGGTCTCACTTTATCACCGAGGGTGGAGTGCAGTGGTGAGATCTCAGCTCATTCCAACTTCTGCCTCCTAGGCTCCAGCGATCCTCCCACCTCAGCCTCCCAAGTAGCTGAGACCACAGATGCATGCCACCACATCCGGCTAATTTTTTATTTTATTTTATTTTTTGTAGAGACAGGGTTTCATCATGTTGCCCAGGCTGGTCTGAACTCCTGGACCCAAGTGATCCACCCGCTTCAGCCTTCCAAAGTGCTGGAATTACAGGAGTGAGCCACTGCACCCAGCCCCACATCTGGAATTCTATGCCTCTTGCTGACTCTAGGATCCCTGTGCTGAGGGCAGAAGCAATGGATGAATTCCCAAAAGGGAACAGACTTTCCCAGATCTGCTGGGGGCACACAGATTGCCACTACTTCTTAGAAGGCCTGTTTCGCCTCCTATTAAAGATTAAAATGTGCATACTCTTTGGTCCAGCAACCCCATTTCTAGGCATTTATTCTCCAGAAATAGTACACAAATGCATAAAGATATATGAACAAAAAACAGTCATGAAGCAGGGTTTGCAACCGCAAACATCTGGACGCCACTTCAATGTCCATTACAAGGAGATTAGTTAAATATATCAAACCATGAAATACTATACAGCAATGACAAAGAAGGTCT
Source organism: Macaca mulatta (assembly GCF_049350105.2). NCBI lineage: Eukaryota > Metazoa > Chordata > Mammalia > Primates > Cercopithecidae > Macaca > Macaca mulatta. The sequence goes on along the minus strand of NC_133406.1, from coordinate 219,371,001 downwards.
TTAGTCTTGATGGAAAAGGGTGTTTGAGGCTTATTGTTAAGTGAATAAAGCGGGTTGCACACAACAGAAATCTCATTTGTAAACATTTAAAATTACATGTCAAAGTTTACATGGTTAGCTGGTAGTGGTGGTTCATGCCTGTAATCCTAGCACTTTGGGAGGCCAAGGCAGGCGGATCTCTTGAAGCCAGGAGTTCAAGATTCAAGACCATCCTGGGCAACTAGCAAAACCCCACCTCTACAAAAAAAAAACAAAAAACAAAAAACACAAAAATTAGCCAGGCATGGTGATACATGCCTGTAGTCCCAGCTACTCAGGAGGCTGAGGTGGAAAGACCGATTGAGCCTGAGAGGTTGAGGCTGCAGTGAGCCAAGATCACACCACTGTACTTCAGCCTAAGTAACAGAGCAAGATCCTGTTAAAAAAAAAAAAAAAAAAAAAAAAAAAAAAAGGCCAGGCGCGGTGGCTCACACCTATAATCCCAGCACTTTAGCACTTTTGCCAAGGTGGGTGGATCACCTGAGGTGGGGAGTTTGAGACCAGCCTGACCAACATGGTGAAACCCCATCTCTATTAAAAATACAAAATTAGCTGGACATGGTAGTGCATGCCTGTAATCCCAGCTACTCAAGAGGCTGAGGCAGGAGAATCGCTTGTACCCAGGAGGCAGAGGTTGCAGTAAACCAAGATTGCACCACTGCACTCCAGCCTGGGCGACAGAGCAAGACTCTGTCTCAAAAAAAAAGAGAGAAAAGGGGTTTACTGCGTATGGGATCCTAAGGCCCAACAGCGCTCAGAATTTTGAGTGGGATGAAGCCCAGTTGGGCTATGTCTGTCTGTCCATCCTCTCTCTCTTTAAACAAAAACAAAAACAAAAAACAAGTTTACATGGCTTATCTCTGAGGAGCAGGACCACTAGGAACTTCTGCCTTCTGTGGCAAATACTTTTGTGCACAGTTTGGATGTTTATCATGAACACTCAGTATTTGTGTAATCAGAAAAAAAATTAAAGATTTTAGAGAGCTGAGCACTCACTCTGACTCAGCTCTCTGAGCACCTGACTGCTTTACCCTTTTCCATCACCTTGAGAGGGAGGTATGACTCACCCCTTATTCCAAGGGGGAGAAGCTGACACGAAAAGAGACTAAACACCATGACCAATGTCCCTGAGCCAGGCATGACAGAGCTGGGTCCACTCTGGCTGGCTCCCAAGCCCACACTCTTTCCACTACGTTAGGCATTAGGCAACCTGCTCCAAGGGTCAGGGAAGAACAGAGGCAGCACAGAAGCGGCCCAGGCAGCTGGACCCAGGGATGTGCCCTGAGACTTCAGCTGGCACGTCCTGCAAGCCAGGCCAGCCAGGTTAGCATGTGTGGGCACAGAGCTGTCTACCTCATTTGTAAATGTAAATGTAGGCTCTGCTCCTAGCACAGGCTCCACGCCCTGAGCTGCCCCAGGCTGGCAGGTGCCCAGCCCCACCCCTGGCACTACCCCCAGAAGCCTCAGGGTCACCAGGCAGGTGGGCACGTGCTGGCCCAGGCCCTTCCCTGGAGCTCTAAATAACTTTCTGTGTTGATCAACCTGTTTGTGGATGGATTTGCCATTGAAGGTCACTTGTCACCTTCTCACTGAGAGCCTGGGAAGGTGACAAGCACACCTGAGTGTGCCTGAGTCTGGATGGGCCACAGAACAAGACCTGGAAGTCAGATGGACCTGAGTTCAAATCCTGCCTGTGCCAAGCTCTAGCTGTGTGGCCTAGGGAGAGTCCCTTCACCTCTCTGAGCCTCTGTTTCCTCGGCTATAAAACGGTGTTGAGAGAATTTCTCCCTGCAGGGCTGCTGAGAGCATTCAATGAGAGAACAAGTGAGAAAGTGCCCCCTAAGCTAGAAGCCACCTTGCACGTGTAGAAGAGTTATGACCTCACCCGTGTGGGGACAGGCAGGGGTCAAGTGCACATCTGCGCCGATGTGGAGTGAGCAAGGATCCACCCTGGCTGGACCAGAGGGCCCTGCCACACAGACTCAGCCGGTGGGCGGGGCGGCGTCTGACACTTTTCCTGGGAGTCGGCACCGGGTGTTCTGAAGTTCTGCCTGGTGGTGCGAGAGGGTGTGTGTGACTCTGTGGGTGAGAATGGAGATGGGAGGCCCCGGCAGGAGCGTGAATGGGTGTGGGAGGGAAAGCGCTTGTGTCGCATGTTTTGGATCTGATCACGCCACCCACCTGCCTAGAAGGCCCCAATGGCTTCCCGCTGTGAGCAGGATCCAGACGCAACTGCCTCACGTGGCCCACGAGGCCCTGCGTGTCTGCTCCCCATCCCCGGCCCCCCTCCCGCCCGCTCACTGTCTCTGGCTTCATCCAGGGCCTCTTTCCTCCTTCCCCAGACTCCTTTCCGCTCCTCAAACCTGAGGTGCTCCTTCCCACTGCAGGCCTCTGCACACGCTGTGCCCCCTGCCTGTTACCCGCTTCCCGTCCGCCTGGATCACATTTCAGGTGCTATGTCTGTATTCAGTCTTCCAGAGCTCCCTCCCCAGACCAGGAGAAGCTGCTCCCAACCTGACCAGCTTTCCCAGAAGCCCATCCTGGGCCTTCACGGATTTACCTGTTGCGTTTGCACATTTCGTGGTGTGACCATTAGGCTACTGTCCGTCTCTCCCACTAGAAATGGGGTTTCCTCAGGTCATGCCTGGGTCTGTTTGGGTCTGATGTGCTGCATGAATGAATGTGTATGTCTGTGCCTCTATGTTCATGACGAAGCTGTCTCTACGAGGGTCAAGTCTATGGCTGTGAGTAGGGAAATATGTGTGTGTGTACATGTAACGGGCCATCTCAAAGAACCTCTCCTCGGCCTGCAGGCAGGTGGGCTGGGAAAGGCCAAGGCAACCTGCGGCCAGTGCCCAGGCTGGCGGGGGAGAGGGAGAACAAGCACCAGTTCCCTTGCCCCCCGCTATGCCCCTCCTAAAATAGGTCCAGGGTCTTTGTGCAGGTAGGTCCAGTCAGGTGGGCTCCAGGTTGGCAGCCTGGCTCTGCCCTGCAGCAAGCTCTACCCCTGCCTGCTCCTCCAGGTTGGAGCCCAGCCTCCTGCCTGCACAGCCCAGCTCACTTGAGGCTTGAGCCACACCTGGTCTTCCATGGCTGCCCACGCTCCCCACCACCCCACAGGGCCTGCCTAGTGGGCAGCAGCTCTGGGTTTTTTTTTTTTTTTTTTTTGAGACGGAATTTTGCTCTGTCGGCCAGGCTGGAGTGCAGTGGCATGATCTCGGCTCATGACAATCTCCACCTCCTGGGTTCAAGTGATTCTCCTGCCTCAGTCTCCCGAGTAGCTGGGATCACAAGCGTGCACCACCATGCCCAGCTAATTTTTTTTTTTTTTTTTTTGTATTTTTAGTAGAGATAGGGTTTCACCATGTTGGCCAGGCTGGTCTCGAACTCCTGACCTCAGGTGATCTACCCGCCTCGGCCTCCCCAGAGTGCTAGGATTACAGGTATGAATGAGCCACCACACCTGACTGGGCAGCAGTTCCTGATCTGAAAGAAGTGGGCTTCCAGCCTCTCTGCTTCCTCAGCCACCTCCACCTGCTGCCAGGAGATGATCTGGAATGTTCCAGCTTTAGGGCAGAGGAAGGAGTCCTATTCCTGCCCCCAATCCTTTATACTTTCTCTGCCCTCTCCCTGGACTACCTTTTCACAGCCAGCTCCTTCCCATTCAGGCCTCAGAGAGGCCCCTCCCTGATACCCTTGGCAAAACCAGCTCTTACACCCACCCCATCCGTACTACACATTGCCCATCTGAAACTTCCTTTAGCTCTCTGTCTCCTGCACTGGAGGATAATGGGCGTGAAGCAGGGACCGTGTCTGTCAGGTTCACTGCTGCATCCTCAATTCTTTAGACTAGTACCTGGCATGTGGTAGGAACTCCGTAAGTATTTGTTGAATTAACAAATGGCTAATGGAAGCCTTGAAAGACCCCATGAGGTGAACATTGCCCATTTGCAGGCATGGAAACTGAGGTTCCAAGAGGTTAAGTCTCTAGCCCAATGTCACAAAGCAAAGAGCTGGACCAGGTCAAACTTAGTGACAAGCTAACTCCACTAGAACCCCAGCACATCAGAGTGCATCACAGCTGATCTTCCCATTTCATAGGTATGAAAATGAGCCTCCGAGAGGGAGGGTGATGTTTCTCTAGGTCACGTGGGTCCGAGGCACGTGTTTCTTCCCTCCTGCAGCATGGGGTCAGAAACAGCTGCATTGTTACACCGGCCGGCCGTTTAAAAGCACCTCCTCACTGCCTCTCACTCACCGTGAGGTCGGGGCCATGAACACCCCCAATGCACAAAGGGACGAGCCAAGGCTCAGCAAGGTGAGAGACTCCTCAAGGTCACTGGCCAGGACCTGGCACCAGGCCTGTCAGACTCCAAAGCCAGTGTTCTCAGGGTCAGTGCCTAGGGCCAGTGCGGAAGGCCAGTGCCCACGGCTGGGGCGTACGGTCACGTGTAGGCAGGCAGGTCACCCCCTGGCAGGCAGCAAGTTTCCAGAGGACAGAGTCTACACACCGAGTGAGATTCCGCACCCACTGCAGGCACAGCAGGTAACCATGACCACGATGATGGCAGTAACCGCAATAGCTGGCATCGATGGAGGACGTGCTGTGTGCCAGGCCCTGGTTTCAGGCCTTGGCACCCATTATCTCATTTAATCCCCACACCAGTCTTCCAGGTAGTACTTTCATTGCCCTCATTTTATAGGTGAGGAAACTGAGATCCAGAGAAATCACCCAGCCAGCTGGTGGCTGAGACAGCATCTGCAGTCCCAGCCCACACTGGCTCCAGGGCTTCCACAGCTCTGCACTAAGGGCGCAGCCAGGGCCTCCCTGAGCTGGGGACTGACTCAGTATCACACAGCAGCTCCTTGGAGCAGGGAGGAGGGTGGGCAACTGGCACCCTAGCAGGCCTCTTCCCATGGTGGCTTAGGGGTTCAGAGCTTTCCAGTGTAGCCCACAGAAGTCCCAGCAGGGCCTGCAGGGACATGACCTGGTAACTATCTCTCTTCTCTTCACCTGTCAGGCCCAACTCAGTCCAGCATGTGCCACCACACGCTTTTCTCCTCCACATTGCTGACCTGCCACCTCCTGTCCCTGGAACATTCTCCTACAGTGTACCTCTCTTCCCCACTACACACACACATACACACACACACACACACACACACACACACACACGCTGCCACTTGGCCCACTTCAACTTTTGAGTCACCACCTCCAGGAAGCCTTCCTTGATTCCCAGATGTGGGCAGGAGTCCCTTCTCTGAGCTCTCAGCAACACTCACATCTCCCTAGTCAGCACATGTCATTCCCATCAAACCACCTCTTTCCTTATGACCCTCTCTAGACTCTGAACCCCAGAAGAAGTGGCCTCATCTACTATCTCCACCATCATGTCACCAGCACCCAGCACAGGATTTGGCCCTAGGAGGGTGTCCCCACACTAAATGTTGAATTAGTTGGCTGAATGAATGAATGTTGGGGAAGAACCTGAACTCAGAAGGCCTTTCCAGAATCTGGGCTATTAGAAAATCCCCTCCTTAATCATCTACTCCGCCTGTGGCCACCACAGTGCCTCAAATTCTATCATTAGAGAACCCCTCTTTGGGTGAATGAGTCTTTCCTCTCAAAATGCAAATGCTTAGTTAGAAGGGAGAACATCCCCCTGAGCATACACTCTGCACTCATTTCATTCGAAGCAATACTGTTTCCATTGTTATGGACAATCTGAGGTTCAGAGAGGCAGAGTAGATGGGGTAAGGCCACGCAGCAAGTAAGTGGAAGTTGAGCTGGGTATTTGAACTCAGGTCTACCTAACAGAACTAAAATATTCCCATGCATCCCAGACAAATAGACCAGAGTTTGAGCACCACCAGGAGGTAGGGGCACACAGGGCCAACCAGACCAGGGACCTCAGGGCTGCAAGAGCCCCCTCTTCATAATGCTGAGGATAGACGTGGGATAGCAGGGTTGTATACAAGTGAGATGGGGACCCACTTCTCAAGATCACACAGCCAAACAGTGGCAGTCCCAGAGCCACAACACATGTGGGGGGGATTTTCTCTTGTCTCCTGAAGCTATAGGGGATCCTTCCTGGAAGAGCTGGGGGGGAGGGTCTCTCTGTCACTAGGTTCATCCCTGCCTCAGAGTCTTTGCACCTGCTGCTCCCTCTGTCTGGGCACTCTGCCAGCTCCCCCATGGCCAGCTCCTCTCATCCTTCAGATTTTGGTTCAAACATCCCCTCTTCAGAAAGGCTTTTCAGGACTCCTTCATTTTCCAGCCATACAGCACGGGATGACAGGCAAACTGGAGCCTGGCTACTTCGGCTCTAATCTCGGCTTTACCAAGGGTTCTTGAACAGGTTACTTAACCTCTCTTTGCCTCAGTTTCCCCAGCCCTAAACCAGGGTTCCTAACAGTCTTGCCTCGCAGTGTTGTTGTGAGGATCAAACCCATGAACGTGTGCAAAGTGCTCTGAAACACAGCCCGGTGCACGCTCAGCTCTTGGCAAGGACCAGCTCTTTTTAGCATGTAGCCTTGCTTTGAAATTCAGTGGACCCAGCCAGGCGCGGTGGCTCACGCCTGTAATCCCAGCACTTTGGGAGGCCAAGGCAGGCGAATGACAAGGTCAGGAGCTCAAGACCAGCCTGGCTAAGATGGTGAAACTCCACCTGTACTAAAAATACAAGAAAAAAAATTTAGCTGGGCGTGGTGGTGGGCACCTGTAATCCCAGCTACTTAGGAGGCTGAGGCAGAAAATTGCTTGAACCCGGGAGGTGGAGGTTGCAGTGAGCCAAAATGGCACCACTGCACCCCAGCCTGGGCGACAGAGCGAGACTCTGTCTCAAAAAAAAAAAGAAAAAGAAATTCAGCGTACCCATCAGAGGTTATTTCCTTGTCTATTTACTTATAGTCTGCCTCCCCCATTCCCGATTTTACAGATGAGGAAATCCAGGTTCAGAGAGGTGAAGTACTGCCCAAACCAAGCTCTCTGAGGATAGGGGCTAGGCCTGTCTCATTTTCTGCTGAATCTGCAGTAACTAAAACCATGCCTGGCCTATAGTAGGTGTTCAGTGGTTACTGTGGCTGGATGAATAAATGATGAACAAATGACCACAGCTCTATTGCTCTGATGCTCTGTGCAGCCAGGAGCTTGGGCATTGAAGATTCTATTTCAGCCCACCTCTGCCCACTCTGGTCCCAAATGACCCCCAGCTCAATTGAAGTCTCAGCCTCTCTTACAAGTGGCTGTTAGTGGCTGGGCACAGTGGCTCATGCCTGTAATCCTAGCACTTTGGGAGGCTGAGGGAGGAGGATCGCTTGAGCCCAGGAGGTCGAGGCTGCAGTGAGCTGAGATTGCCCCACTGCACTCCAGACTGGGTGACAGTGTGAGACCCTGTCTCAAAAAATAAAAATAAAAATAAAATAAAGAGAAGTGGCTGCTAGGATAGCCAGGCTTATGAGCTGGGGACCAGCATCCATGTCCCTGACCCCAGTAGAACCCCCTTACCCTGGCTGGGCCAAGGGGATGAGGCAGGAGGCCTTGGCATTTGCCTTGGGAGATCCCTGCCCAGAGGTACAGTGGCGGCCATGGGCTCAGGAAGCAGCTGCTAGCTCCGCCATCCCATGCACTGCCAGCTGCCCGCCGGGGGCCTGCCCACCAGATGCATAATAGATGAGGAGGCCCAGCGGGACGTGCCTGCTTGCCATTTCAGAGCCACTAATGAGGCCAGCCTCGTGCTTCCTGCAACAGCACACAGGCCCCAGGGCCTCTGGCTCAGTAATCGCCACAAGGAGCCACCTGAGGACAGGGCCACCCACCCCAGCCTACCACTTAGCACAAGCAGCATCCAGGAGATCAAGGGCTAAAGGCATGGCCTCAGAGTGGCACCACTGTCAGTCTTGGTTTGCCCCTCACTGACTGCATGTCCCTGGGCCACCACTTCCTCTCTCTGAGCCTCAGTTTCCTCATCTGTAAAATGGGGACGGACAGTAGTAAGAGACGGATAGTATTCTGTAAGGCTGGTGTCAGGATGGAATGAAATGATTCAGGGAAGTGCTGGGCCCAGGGCCTGGGATACAGGAAGTGCTCCATATATGGGAGCAACTGGTACCAATTCTGTTAAGAGGAAACATCTCACCAACCAGAAGGGCCTTCCCAGTAGGACACATGGACTGAGCAGTGACTCCTGTTTGGGTAGCACTCAGGGCTACGTCACTCCCCGCTCTTCCCTTGCCTCATATCCAAGACCTTCCCCATTTCTGCAGCTTCACTGTCTCTGACCAACGTCCCTTCCTCAGCAGAAGAAAGAGCTGGATTCAAATCCAGCCCTCACCAGCTGTGACTTTGAGCCAAAGCCTCCACCACTCTCAGCCCTGGTTTGGCCTCTAAACTGGGAACAACAGGCCAAACTGCAGGAGCGATGCCATGATTTTTTTTTTTTTTTTTTTTTGAGACGGAGTCTCGCTCTGTCGCCCAGGCTGGAGTGCAGTGGCCGGATCTCGGCTCACTGCAAGCTCCGCCTCCCAGGTTTACGCCATTCTCCTGCCTCAGCCTCCCGAGTAGCTGGGACTACAGGCGCCCGCCACCTCGCCCGGCTAGTTTTTTGTATTTTTTAGTAGAGATGGGGTTTCACCATGTTAGCCAGGATGGTCTCGATCTCCTGACCTCGTGATCCACCCGTCTCGGCCTCCCAAAGTGCTGGGATTACAGGCTTGAGCCACCACGCCCGGCCGCGATGCCATGATTTAATGAGACCTCCAGAGTAAAATGCCTGGCACACTGTCAGCTCTTAATCCTTGCTGGGTTCTGCCTCCACCTCCCAGGCTCCTAGTTTTAAGGCCAAAGTTGACTCTTCCCTTCCCAGAGGTGTTTTTAGAACCCTCCTGCCTTGCGCTAGTTCACTTGGCCATTCCTCTACCTTGACACCGCTCCACCTCCCACCATCCATTTGAATACACTTTAAATGTCCAGCCCCCATTCTAGGACATCTGGGTCCCTTAGGGCTGCAGAATCAGAGTCACCCACTGTTCCACTGGCTCCCAACCCTCACACTGGGCCTCCTTCCTCTTGCATCTGCACACCTACTCTGAGGTCCCCCACTGCAGACAACCTGCTGAGAGGGGTTGGGGGTCCGTAGGGGAACTTAGCCATGATCACATCTGGCCTCTACCAGGACTCACTGCTCCCTTAATCCAAGCTCTAACCTCTTAATCCTGTTTTGTAAAGGGGTGGGGGGAAATCACCTCCTCCAGGAAGCCTTCCCAGACTACTGACAAGGTTTTACTCATTCCCCTCCCTGAACACATTCAATTCAATTCCACAAGCATTAAGCATTTATGGGCATGGTAGTTGTACAAGACCATGTGGAGGACAGAGACATGAGAAAAGTACAGCCTGGCCTTTATGGGAGAAAGTGGGGCTAAGTTGAGCTCAAATGTAACACAGTGGGATGCCGAGGTGGGAGGATCACTTGAGCTCAGGAGTTCAAGACCAGACTGGCCAACATGGTGAGACCTTGTCTAAAAATACAAAAATAATTACCCAGGAGTGATGGCACACACCTGTGGTCCCAGCTACTCAGGAGGCTGAAGCAAGAGATTCACCTGAACCCAGGAGGTGGAGGTTGCAGTGAGCAGAGATTGCACCACTACACTCCAGCCTGGATGACAGAATGAGACCCTGTCTCCAAAAAAACAAAAAGTGACTGAAGCACCTCTGCTTTCAAGGAGTTCAGAGCCTGCCCTGCACTGCCGGGTTATATGAACACATGCAGCTCACCTGAAGTCAACTTCCGGAAATGCCCTATTCAACGAGCACATGTTGAGGAGCAAGTGCGGCCCAGAGAGGGAAAATGACTTGCCAAAGTCACACAACTAGAATGTGGCAGAGGCAGATTCCAGCCCACACCTGTCAGACTCTGAAGTCCATGCTCTTCCCCCTACCCCAGGAAGATTCACGAATGCGTGCTCTATAGCAGCAGAGGAGGCATTCTAAAGAGGGAATAGGGGTGTGGGGATCAAGAAAGAAAACACTCAACAAATGGTGACAAAGGTGGGCTGGAGGTGTGGCGAAGGCCTGTGGAAATGGAAGTGGAGGGACATCAAGGGGAGGTGACGCTGACTGGGCCCATGTTCCCGTTGATCAGAAATACAGGGCACGGGAGAAGCAAGCCCCAAACTAGAAAAGGAGGTGGAGACAGGCCTTGAGTGCCGGAAGATCATGATTAATGGTCAAAATGGCCACCACTGACTGAGCACTAACCATATGCCAAGCATGGACTGGAGGTAAGCGATGGCCTTTGGCAGCTGGGAAGGGAGGGCCTACGGTTAGCACCTTGGACGGCGGCTCCAGCTAGGAGGGCACAGGCAAGGCATTTTGGGTAATGGGGCGTGTCCTGGGGGAATGGCCAATCTTTACTTGATAAATGGGTCAACTGAAGCCCAGAGAGGGGATGGGGCTCGCCCAAAGTCACACAGCTGGCCAGTTACAATCAGTCCTGGGCTGTCAACTCTAACTCTTGGCTTAGGGCTCCCTAGAGTGGGCCTTCTGGGTGGCCCCTGTCTTTGAGTCTTCCCTCAAGCGCATCCTTTGTTCAGACCGTCCCAGTGGCCTGGTGGCCCTGGGACAGAGTAGGTGAGGCTCTGGGCTCTGCACAGGGTCTGGAAGATCAAGGTTCAAATCCCAACTGCTTGTGTGACCTTGGGCAACTCATTTCCCCACTCTGGGCTTCATTGTTCTTACCTGTAATTAGAGATAATAGTCCCTAACTCTGAGGTATGGTCAAAGTTACATGAGATAACACATGTCGGGCACCTAGTGCAGTACCCAGTAGATAGCATGTGCCCAACAAGTAGCAGTTGTCAGTGGTGTTATTACTGAACTCCCTGAAGGAAAGGATGGCACCTTCCTCACCTCTGCCTGTATCCCCCACTCAGTCTGCCCCTGCTCTGAGCATAGGACACCATCTTGCAGAAGGAGGGGTACAGATGGACTAGGCACAGCAGCAGGAGACGATGCCCAGAAAGGGAGAGGAAGCGGCCTGAGGTTGCATGGAGAGCATCAAAGGGAAATAGAAAGGCAGGCTGGGAGCTTAGCCGAGGCACCCTGTGTGCCTCCTACCCCAGGCCTGGCTTCCCAGGAGGGCTCTGTGGGGACAATGGTGCCAGATGGGAGTCGCCCAGCAGCTGGGGGGTTCTGCAGGACCCACGGACCCCAGGAAGCCCTGAGCAGGGGCAGGAAGCAGGAGCCAGAGCAGTTGGGGGGCTCTCCTGCTGGAGGTGAAGCAGCAGGAGGAGCAGCCAGCCAGGCCCACATGATGCTGATGCCAGGGAAGCCAGATGCACCCACCTGCTGGGGCATCAGGGTGCTACAGTGTATCCCGAGGTGAGGCTGCACCTCCACCCATTGCCTCTTGGTGTTGGGAAGCTCCAGACAAGGTTGCCTCATTCCCTCCTCCTCCAAAGAGAGGGCAGCCCCAGACACAGGAAATATGGGGGGCGGGGGGCAGTTCTGAGGGCTGTCACGGGAAGTAACTAGAGGATTCAGGGTCAGTAAAGGCTAAGGGAACCCTGGCCCAGCAAGGAGCCACCTGAGGTGGGAAGAAATAGAGAAGAAAAAAAGGAAGGAAGCATTTAAGCAAAAGGGCCTACAATATGTCAGGTCTAGTTTTTGTTTTTGTTCTTTTTACTTTACACCCTATTAACGGGTATTTTAATCCCCATTTCACAGATGAGAAAACTGAGGTTCAGAGAGGTTAAGGAATTGCTGAAGGTCACACACGCAGTGGCAGAGTGAAGATGTGAACCTGCTTTGCCTGCCTCCAAGGCTCTCTAAAACAGTACTCTGGGGACAGACCTGGTAAGATGGTCTGCCCACCCCCTTGCCCTGAGAGGATGCTTGGAGGCTTGGTGAGGTCTGGCCATCATCGCAGGGGTAGGAAGGGATTGGGGGTACCTGCAGGGACCAGTCAAGGCAACCCAGGCCCTCCTGAGAGTCCCCAGTACTCACCATACACTCCGGCGAGGGGTGAAGGACTTGTCCACCCTGAAACACAATAAGAGGGGCCACAGGTGAGGGGACATCCCTTCTCACCAGCTTGGCCCAGCAAATCAGATCCACCTGCACTGCGCCACCCTCCCAGCGAGGCTGGGGAAGGTCCTGTTTCTAAGGATACCTGATGCAGTCACTATCACCCTTAGGCTTGCAGAGGTTTAACTGTCAGATTAGGGACATGGGAAGGCAGGGGAGTTAAAGAGCCAGGAAAGGAGGCAAGACTAGGGGCAGTGGGGCAGGGGGCAGGGCTGTGGGGTGTTAGCAGGGGTAGGGGGACAGGTGGAGTAGGACAGTGACTACAGCAGTTTGGATCATGGCAAGGATGTAGGTGTGCAGCTGGGGCTGGCTTAGAGCCTTTCCAGGCAGGATGGAGCAGTTTGCTGGATGTCTATGGTTTATGGTGGGCAGAAAGAACATCAGCCTCAAGGCCCGCAGCCTGCCTCAATCCTGAAGCTGCTCACTCGTATCTACCCAGGAAGCAAATGTCTGCGAATCTGGGAGGAGATCTAGGAAGAGCTTCCCCCCACCCTCATCCCAACACACATACCCTGCTCCCCAAGACTTCAGGGGCACCCCAGACTTTGTCTCCCCCAAATCCTCCCAGATCCAGCCCCAAAGCACATGTTTGGGTAGCACTCCCGCCCTGCCCTGATTCTCCTACTGCACTCTGAGGGCACCTCGGTGCCGCTGGGGGCAGGGGCTGAGCAGCTGTTGGGACAACAAACAACTCGCCTCCTGCCCAGAGCTAAGAAGGGGACGAGGAGGGAGCCCAGCCCAACTCTGCCAGTGAAGGGGCGTCCTCCGAAGGGCAGGGCTGGGGGCTCCCAGGGACAGCTGATGGGGAAGGCCAACTCTGCAGACAGGGAGGTCGGAGAAGCCAGGACTTGCCCAAGGTCATAGAACAGGACCCAGCCTGTGAGCTGCCCCTCGGTGTCGGCTGGCTAGGAAACTCAGGGCGTAGCCCAGCTGTCACCTGACAGCAAGCAAGACCCCAGATGGAGGGGAAGCCTCTGGCCTCCCACCCCACCCCGCCCCTCTGCTGGGGTCACCTCAGAAGTTGAGCGTCCACAAGGGGAAGGCAGTTTGGACACAATCCCCATAGCTCAGAGAGCACTGACCATGCCCACACACAAAGCCCCAGCGCTCCACACCCCAAGGTAAGTCCCAGGGTCCCTCTGACCACTGGGAGGCAGGGCCTGGTGAAAGTCATGGAGCCGCTTGTCTGGCTGAGCAGGGGCTCTGAGCCCACTCTGTCTAATCCATCTTCCCTCCAATTTGCCAAATCTCTGCAACAGGCATAAATCCCCATCCCACCTCTGCACCCCTTGACCCCAAGATGAACCTGCTGCCACTCTGATCTCCTCCAGGCCTCCAAGCCCAGGCAGCCAGTGGCACAGGGAGGAGGTGGTTCCCGAGAGCCAGGATGCAAGGAGGGCAGCCTGGTGCCCAGGGTGGGCAGGGCCTGCTAAGGGCTTCTAGAGTCCCTTTATCCAGAGCCTCAGTGAGGCGCCCAGCAGCTGCAGAGGCAAAGTGGGAGGTCCAGCAGAGCCTCCCCCTGACCTGCCTGCCCCTACTCCCACATACCTATACACGTGAGCAGGCACGCACACATGCATGCACACACACATGCACACACACAGGCCCAGAAGCCCCGCAGCCCCAGTCACATACATAAGCGCCACTGTCATGTGCTTAGACACAAACACGGCAATGTCCACCCTGCACTCACCTCCCCCCCAGGCACATGCACACGCAATGGGAACACACAGACACAGAAACACACACACACACACATACACACACACAGGCGCCGCAACATGACAGCTATGCGCGCACTGAGGTCTAACGCTCAGCCCCCATAGCAGTCACAGCTCAGGCCCATCCGCCCGAGCGCGCGCACACCCCGCACGGGCTCCCCCCACGGGCGCACACGCGCGTACGCGCCCCGCCCCGCCCCGCGCCCTACCCGCCGTAGGCCCCGAAGGTGAAGCTGCGCTTCCGGCCGCTCATGGTGCCGCAGCCGCCGCCCGGCCCGGCCCGCGCAAGCTGGAGCCGCCTTCCCGCGCCCAGGTCACCTTGGCAACGCGGCCGCCCCGCCCCCGCCCCCGCCCCAGCTGGGGTCTGTCAGCGCCGGAGCGGGCCGCGGTCCAGCTGCCGGGGGCCGCCGGCGCAGAAAGGGCCGCTTGTTCGCGCCGCCCTGGGCCGGCCGGGCGGGGGCTGCGCGGGACTTTCCGAGCCGGGCCCGGCCGGGTGGGGATTGCGGGGCCCGGGGCAGCCCCTCCCCAACCTCCTTCCCCGCCACCGCCCCCCGCCGTCCAGGCCGCAGACCCTCTGCTAGGGGGACGCCCTCCTCCCGCCCTCTCGAGCCGCCGGGCTCCTCGGCGGATCCGTCCCCATCATCACGAGCTGGGAGCTCCCTCCCAGATGCCTGGGTCTGCACGGCAGGCATGTCCCGCTCCTCCCTGTCCCTCGAATTTCTCATCTCTAAAGTGGGATTCCTGCCGCCGGCCTCCTAGGACCTGGGGATGACGAAATGAGTTCACGCACGTAAAGTGCTGGGCCCAGGTCCTGGCGTACAGTAGATGCTTAATAAATGCCGGGTACAAGAGTTCCGCAGCGAGGTCAGGCGTTCTGCCCTTCCCGCGAACGAATGAGTGAATGAAGAACAGACTCTCCAATAACCCCTCCTTGCCCACCTGTCTCCCCTTCCCCCAGGAGCCCCCTTCCCCTTTGCCCTAGTCAGGAGGAGGAGCAAAGGGGAGGAGTGGAGACGCCGCCTCCTCTCCCCTCTTGAAAAGTCATGCAGCCCAGGTCCCAACCTTGAGAGGACACTGGGCTCTGAGTTCTGCAGCAGGTACTCATTCACTCAACAAACACTCCAAGTCCCTCTTCTGCACCCAGCTCGCCCAGAACGCAGTCCAGTGCTCTTCCTCAGAGTAAGCCGTTTCCCCCACCCAACTGGAGCTGTGTCAGCAGACACCGGGCCACTAGCCCCGACCCCTGAGCACACTGCCCTCCACCCCAACACCCACTCTTCCCCCCATAGAGGGAGAGATCCTTCCCCCAGGCTCTGCACCCAAGGAGGCAGGCTCCCACAGTCTCGAGGTTTTCTACGGGATTTTCTGTTTAAACAAACTGCAGGGCACAGATGCAGCCGGGGATAAGGGAGGAAGGATGGCCAAGGGCACAAGGACAGTGCAGCAGGGATTCTGCAGAAGCCTTTCAGGAGCTGTTCCACCTGGGACCGGGCCTGGACTTGGTGAGCTGCAGCTCCCCTAGGAAATGACGTCTCCACAGTTTGTCTCACCTAGGCAGGGTAGGTGGCGCTGCGGTTTCCCCATTTTAGACACAAAGAAATTGAGATCCTCGCTCACACCAATTACTTCTCTCTTGGGGATCTGCCCTCAGACCCCTCTCAGCTCCCACCTGGGACCTCTTCTCTGCACATTCTGGTGGGTGCAGGGGCCCTCAAGAGCCACTTGCAGGGTTCAGAGCCTGGGCAGAGCAAACATTATTTCCTCATTCCTAGAACTATATCCCTTGGTTTTCAGTCCTCAGAGAAGGGTCTGGCTCCCCCTTGCAAGGTGCTCTGGAGCCTGGACTGGGCCCCTTCTGCTCTGGGCAGCGCTGCAGATTCCTGGGGGGAGGAAGCACTCCAGGGCAGGCTCCTGAGGAGTGGGTCCTGGGAGCACTGAGGTCTGCCTGAACAGGGAGGAACTTCCTTCCTTCCCTCCCTCCCTCCCTCCCTCCCTCCCTCCCTCCCTCCCTCCCTCCCTCCCTTCCTCCCTCCCTCCCTCCCTCCCTCCCTCCCTCCCTTCCTTCCTCCCTCCCTCCCTCCCTCCCTCCCTTCCTCCCTTCCTCCCTCCCTTCCTTCCTCCCTCCCTCCCTCCCTCCCTCCCTTCCTTCCTTCCTTCCTTCCTTCCTTCCTTCCTTCCTTCCTTCCTTCCTCCCTGCCTCCCTCCCTCCTTCCTTCCCTCCTTTCTAAGTAGTAGCAGCAACAGCCTCCCTCCTTCCTAAGTAGTAGCAGCAGCAGCAGGGGCTCTCAGAGAGGTGGGAGGCGGTTGGGGTAGAGGACTGAAAAGCTAGGCCTGGGCTATGGGGATGTGCACAGTGCTTGGGCTGGGGCCTGGACTCCAGCCACATCTGGGCTGCTGCATCCCTTTAGACATGGACCTATACCTCACCAGTCTTTTCAGTGGGAATGATCCCTGAGTGGGTTCTGCATGCCCAGTTGGCGGAGTGGCCAAGGGGCCGCCAATGTGCCAAGTTTCCCAGTCAGGCCTGGCCCCCGGGAGGCCCTGCTAGTACTGGGACAGTGGGCCCTTGAGAGAAGCCATGGGGGCCGCAGGGTTCCCACCGAAGACAAAGAGCCCAGTGTGGGCTCTAGCCTCTCTGCTCTGACCAGCTGCAGCTGCCTCATTGGCAAGGGATGGGGGTGGGGGTGGGAGTGGGGGTGGTTAGTGGGGGTCACGTTCCCTTGGCCAGGGTTGCAGCAGGACAGTCCCTGACCAGCTTCTGGTCCCTTGGTGACAGCTGAATTTAAATGCATCCTGTTAACCTACAAGACCACTTCCAAGAATTTACCCCCTGCATCATAGCATGTGAGCCTGGAGATGAATGGCAAGGACAAGGGACATTGAGGCATGTGCTTATATCCTCACCCTTGAAGGCTAAAATCTCAACTCTCCCACTTGTCACCTGTGTGACCTTGGGCAAGTTACTTAAGCTTTCTGTGCCTCAGTTTCTTCATCGGCAAGATGGGATTGATAATGAAAATAACAGTACCTACATCAAAGGGTTTTGCCAAGGATTAAATAAGTTACCAATGATAAAGCATTCAGAATAGTAGAGTATTTGTCACTTAACATGTGTTTGTTAAATAAAACACCTGCTGGCTGAGCTCAGTAGCTCACATCTGTAATCCCAGCACTTTAGGAGGCTGAATAGGGAGGATCACTTGAGACCAGGAGTTGGAGACCAGCCTAGGCAACACAGTGAGACCTCATCTCTATAAAAACTCAAAAAATTAGCCAGGTGTGACAGTGCACATATGTAGTCCCAGTGACTTGAGAGGCTCAGGTGGGAGGATTGCTCAAGCCTGGGAGGTTGAGGCTGCAGTGAGCCCTGACTGCACCACTGCACTCCAGCCTGGGTGACAGAACAAGACCCTGTCTCAAAAAGAAAAGAAAAAAGAAAAAGAAAGACCAGGCGCGGTGGCTCACATCTGTAATCTCAGCACTCTGGGAGGCCAAGTGGGGTGGATCACTTGAAGTCAGGAGTTCAAGACCAGCCTGGCCAACATGGTGAAGCCTCATCTCTACTAAAATACAAAAATCAGCCGGGCATGGTGGTGGGCACCTGTAGTCCCAGCTACTAGGGAGGCTGAGGCAGGAGAATCGCTTGAACCCAGAAGGTGGAGGTTGCAGTGAGCCAAGATCACACCACTGCATTCTACCCTGGGCGACAGAGCAAGACTCTGTCTCAAAGAAAAGAAAAAAAGAAAAAAAATTGTTGTAGCAACATCATTTTTATTAGGCTAAACTATATGAAGTTGCCATTTTTGTAGGGCTAGCAAAGATTTATTCGTAAGAATTCTAAAACTAAATGGCCACCCAGAGGAAATGTGATAAATTATGGTCCATGTATGCCATGCAGTGCCATGCAGCTATGGGACAGACTGGGAGAGTTCTGTGTGTGGGCATGTGGAACAGCCTCCAGGACTGACACACCCACACAGAGGCAGTGTGACAGGGACCAGGGTTGGACCAGGCTCTGATGCTTCCTAGCTGTGTGACGTCAAACACATTAGTAACATCCTATGACACTGGTCTCACTGGCCCACTGTGACGGGGACATCACTGCTCCACAGTCAGCACAGACGGGGTGCCTGCTGCCTGGCACTGGGAAGTCACTGACATCTTTGAAGGAGGTTTAGCCCTCTTCCTCCTTGGCCTCCAGCCTCATACCTAGAAAACAGTGCCAGGCTGCTTTCCAGGGTCCAAGCCCTCCTTCTGAGAGGAAGCCTCCCCTGTGGGCCTCCTAGTTTTGTACCCAAGTTGTTCAAACAGCTGCCAGACTGTAGAGGAAGAGAGAAGAGCACAAGGTGGAGGGTTGCAGAGCTGCCTTTCCAAGTTCACCTCTCACTGAACTCTGGGTATTCCACCCACCTACCTCCAGCTCCCCCTTGCCAGGGAAATGCAAGGGGAGAGGGAGGAGCAAACCCCGGGAAGATCTCAGGTCTGGGCTCTAGGTGGGGCTGGTGGAGCCAGCTCTTGCCAGGACCCCCAATAGCCTCCTCCCCTCCCCCAATCATACTCATTGAGGATATCTGCCCCAGGCCTTCTGGGCAGGAGAGGAGGCAGTCCTGGGCTTCCTGCCCTGGCCCAGGCAGCCTCCTGTGTGGCTTTGCATTATTAATCAGTTTTCCTCTCTGGGCCTCAGTTTGCTCATCTGTTAAAGCCCTACTCTCACTTTGCTGGGTTAAAGACCTAATAATGGATGGCCGGGCGCGGTGGCTCAAGCCTGTAATCCCAGCACTTTGGGAGGCCGAGACGGGCGGATCACTAGGTCAGGAGATCGAGACCATCCTGGTGAACACGGTGAAACCCCGTCTCTACTAAAAAATACAAAAAACTAGCCGGGCGAGGCGGCGGGCGCCTGTAGTCCCAGCTACTCGGGAGGCTGAGGCAGGAGAATGGCGTAAACCCGGGGGTTGGAGCTTGCAGTGAGCTGAGATCCGGCCACTGCACTCCAGCCCAGGCGACAGAGCCAGACTCCGTCTCAAAAAAAAAAAAAAAAAAAAAAAAAAGACCTAATAATGGGCTGCGTGCAGTGGCTCACACCTTTAATCCCAGCATTTTTGGAGGCTGAGGAGGGCGGGTCACAAGGTCAGGAGTTTGAGACCAGCCTAACCAACATGGTGAAACCCCATCTCTACTAAAAATACAAAAATCAACTGGGCATGGTGGCACCCAGCTACTCAGGAGGCTGAGGCAGGAGAATCGCTTGAACCTGGGAGGCAGAGGTTGCAGTGAGACAAGATCACACCACTGCACTCCAGCCTGGGTGACAGAGCAAGACTCCATCTAAAAAAAAAAAAAAAAAAAAAAAAGGAAAGATGCATTTGCCTTGACAGAAGTCTGCTAGCTCTGGAAGTAAGATTATCCTTACTTTGCCCATGGCCTTTCTAGCCAAACCACACCCACCTAATCCCAGGAAGCTTCTGGAAAGAGTCTCCTTGGGGTTCCCCAGCCCCTGGGAAGGGATGGAAAGTGGGTGTGACTTGGCTCACAGCCCTTCCCTAGGCAGCTGGCCAGTGAGGTCACTGAACCAGCCTCTGCCCTGGCTCTGAGACTCCTGCTCTGTTCAATGGGTTTCTGAGACCCCTGCCTACTTAAAGGGACCCCGTCACGGACCAGGAAAATCTGGCCTGACCAGAATACCTAACCCCACTCAGGCCCTACCCCTGAGGATATGTTTCTCATCTCCATGCAGATCATGTGCCTTGAAAGGCCCTGGGAAGCAAAGCCCTTCTGGAGACAGCACCCAGGTGTATATTCTTTCATTCCTTCCCCCAATCATTCAGCAAGTGTGTATCAAGCACCCACCGTGTGGCTGACACTGTATTGAGCACCCACTGTGCGGCTGACACTGTTCAGACACTGGTGATAGAGTCTGAACAAGACAGACAAGGTCTCTGGTAGACCTGTGTGCACACTTGCACACAAACTTTCCCAGGTCACACATGCACTTGGTCTAGTACTGTGCCATGCACATGCAAAGGGACATCTAACTCATGCCCGTAGAGATCACGTCAAGATCAAATGCATGCGAACAGGCTTACATGAACCTATGCTGCAAACCCACAAGCACATGCACATGCAAAGGTCAACTCCAGCTCCCACCCTCATGTCCCCAATCAGTGCACACGCACCTGCTGACTCCGGCTGGGTTTGTACATGCATGTAAACACACACCAACGACAGCAGATACAGGCACAGGAATCTCAGGCCCACACACCCTTACTCAAATCACGTTCTGTTCATACAACATACACAGACAGATGTGTACACACCTCACATACACGCATGGAGCATCCAGCTAACTACTGGGAAGAAATAAAGGTAGGAGACAGAATGGCTCTTTGGGGGTCAGAGAAGGGTGCAACTGCTGCATCTCCAAGGATTATAGAGTGGAGGCCAAGACTCCTCTTATGCATTACAGGCTGGTGTCTAGCCAGCCGGCCCTCCTCTCCTACCTCCACTGCTAAGGGGGTGGCCCTCCCAGCCCATTTTCAGGGGCAGTTGGACAAAGCTGGGAGACTGCTTGAGGCCCAGAGCTGCCCTCAGGAAGCTGGGCTGGCAGAGCCCTGACATGGGGAGACCTGCCTGTGGCCGCAGCTCTGCTGGCAACCCATCGTTTCTCATCACAAGTGCCTTCTCACTTCTGGCCTTTGCTGGTTCATCTATAATGTGGGGAGAGGGTTTCCCAACAGTTCCTTATGATGCCACCCTCCCAGGAGGCCAACCAGTCTGGGACTCTGAGAACCCCTCTCCACCCCAACGAGTCCCTCACTGAGGCAGGGGCTCTCAACAAGGGTGGCTCTGCCCCTCAGAGGGCACCAGGGTGGTTTCAGTCCTCAGAAATGATGGAGTCGCCGCTGTCATTCAGTGGGTGGGGGACAGGAAAGCTACGCTAGCCAGAATTCCACTTCAGATTTGTTGTTCATCAGCTATTCTCCTAGATATTCAGGTGGGTAAAAAGCCCAGGTAACCCATCCTAGAACCTAACTCTGGTTTACAAATGAGTATTTTTTGGTGTGGCTTTAATCCATAAAACATTTTTCAAAGGTGCAACTACTGAAGTCATTCTGAACTAGAGGTCAGGTACAGCAACATGACTTTCTGCTCTTAAATCTAAGGGTAGGCCAGGCTCAGTGGCTCACATCTGTAATCCCAGCACTTTGGGAGGCTGAGGCGGATGGATCACCTGAGGCCAGGAGTTTGAGACCAGCCTGACCAATATGGTGAAACCCTGTCTCTACTAAAAATACAAAAATTAGCCAGGCGTGGTGGCATGCGCATGTAGTCCCAGCTACTCAGGAGGTTGAGATAGAATTGCGTGAACCCAGGGGGCGGAGGTTGCAGTGAGCTGAGATCATACCAGCCTGGGCAACAGAGTGAGACTCTGTACCCAAAAAAAAAAAAAAAAATCTAAGGGTAGGCTGGGCGAGGTGGCTCACACCTGTAATCCCAGCACCTTGGGAGGCTGAGGTGAGAGTACTGCTTGAGCCCAGGAGTTCGAGACCAGCCTGAGTAAAAAAGCAAGACTCCATCTCTATTAAAATAATTTTATTTTTTAAAAAACCTAAGGGTATATTTTTAATAAATAGGTGCTCAAGGCTGGTTACTTCATTAGCTCTTGTGGTGTGGTCATGCCACAGCATTCACGTAGGGAGGTGGAGGGCCTTTTTCATCTCTTATGCCAGTATATAGTTGGTTTTTGAAGTCAGGTGTCTAGGCAGGCTTATTACCTAGGAATATCATAACAGGAAAATGAAGAAGGCCTTTTTTTTTTTTTTGTCTTTGGAGACGGAGTTTCACTCTTGTCGCCCAGGTTGGAGTGCAATGGCGCGATCTCGGCTCACCGGAACCTTCGCCTCCTGGGTTCAAGCGATTCTCCTGCCTCAGTCTCCCGAGTAGCTGGGATTACAGGCATGCACCATCGGGCCCAGCTAATTTTTGTATTTTCAGTAGAGTCGGGGTTTCTCCATGTTGGTCAGGCTGGTCTCGAATTCCCGACCTCAGGTGATGCGCCCGCCTCTGCTTTCCGAAGTGTTGGTATTACAGGCGTGAGCCACCTCCCCCTGCCGAAAAACGCTTTTTAAAACGTGTTCTCTAATGGGTCCGGGAGTCCGCCGCGGTCTCGGGCGCCACCAACTGGCCTTCACGAGAACTGCAGGCGAGGGCCGGCCGGGCTCCAGGACCAGGGACAGCGCCCCGAGTGCCTTTCCGAGAATGGTGGGGACCCGGAGCCGCCCGGACAGCGCCCAGAGTCGCCAACCGCGCGCTCGCCGCCCCCGACACTTCCTCACCCCTCCCTTACACGGAGGCGGCTCCAGCGCCCGTCCTCGCCCTCTCCCGGCGCCAGGCGCCGCACGTCTCCCAGCTCACAAGGGCGCACCTGCACCCGCCCACCGCCCCCTCCCGCGGGACCCGTTCTCTCGGTGCGCAGATCACGGGGCCGCACCTACGCGTTCTGGGATCTCTGTGATCCTGACAACAGCCCCGTGAGGCCGATCATGCAAGAGTTACATGTCTACCATGGCTAACGGGGGAAATTGAGGTGTGCAAACAGAGCAGATCCAGCTCTTCCGAGCTCCTCGGGACCTCAGTCCCTATCACCCGTGCACTGCGGCTCAATGGCACAGCCCCTTTTAGTTCCCGAGGCCCTGTGCCAAGCGCTTTCATCCAGTCCTTAAATCCACCCTGTAAATTAGGTACAATCATCTTCCCCATTTCACAGATCAGAAAGCCAGGGTCCCAGGGACCTAATGACTTGCCTAAGGATCAGTGGATGCAGATATGGCTACAAAACCTCTCTGAGGTCTTCACACTGCTCTGAGTCACTGTGAGGGACGCTCCTGCCAGGAAGAAAGTCCTTCCCACAGCACTCGCTGCCCTGCCCTGGCTGCTCTGTCCTGGCATCCTCAGGGGCTTGAATGCCTTCTGGGGTAGGATGGGGGGCATGCAGCCTCGAGATCTCTCACAGAGGAACCCAATCTCCCCATCCTCACAAGCTTTAGCCTCACAAAGCGCCTCCCCAAGACACACAGTAGGTGCTTAATAAACCTGTTGCTTGGCTGAAGCCCTTCTTTCCAGGAACCAGGGCTCTAAATGCATCACTACACAGCCCAGACACCGAGCAGGGCAGAGTGAGCCAGTGAGGAAGGGCATAGGCTCGAGAGCTGGACAAAGTGGTTCCTCAGCCTTTTTTTTTTTTTTTGGTGAGACAGAGTCTCGCTCTGTCGCCCAGGCTGGAGTGCAATGTTACAATCTTGGCTCACTGCAAGCCTCCAGGGTTCAAGCGATTCTCTTGCCTCAGCCTCCTGTGTAGCCTGGGCTGCAGGCGCCCACCACCATGCCTGGTTGATTTTTGTATTTTTAGTAGAGATGGGGTTTCTCCATGCTGGCCAGGCTGGTCTCGAGCTCCCAACCTCAAGTGATCCTCCTGCCTCAGCCTCCCAAAGTGCCAGGATTACAGGCAAGAGCCACTGCACCCAGCCCCAACTCAGTCTTGAGCTGTGACTGTCAGCCTTAGTTTCCAATCTGGAGAATGGAGATGATACTAGCTCTTAGCTCACAGGTGATGGTGTGTTAAACAAGGTGATGTACACAGACACCTTCGCATAGTGCCTTGTGCTCACAAGCGGCTTGCACGGTGGTGGCTGTTAACACCGTTGCCAGTAGGGTCTTCTTTGGGATATACAAAGCCCAGGAGCCCTAGCTGAGTCATGCCCTCATTTACCTCAAGGGTAAAACAGGTGGGCAAGAGGATCAGAGGAAGATGCTGCAAATGTAGTCAGGCTGGGGTGGGGACAGAAGGAGGAGGGAGATGGCTGGGGCACGGTGCCTCATGTTTGTAATAATCCCAGCATTTTGAGAGACCGAGGCAGGTGGATCGCCTGAGGTCAGGAGTTCGAGAACAGCCTGGCCAATATGGCGAAACCCCATCTCTACTAAAAATACAAAAATTACCTGGGCATAGTGGTGCATGCCTGTAGTCCTGGCTACTCAGGAGGCTGAGGCATGAGAATCACTTGAACCCAAGAGGCCGAGGTTGCAGTGAGCTGAGATTGCACCACTGTGCTCCGGTCTGGGCAACAAAGCAAGACTCTCCAAAAAAAAGGAGGGAGAGGCAGCCATCCTTGGTGGAGGCAGAGAGCCTAGCAGTGTCTGAGACCCCCTGCCTCATGACGTAATCTCTGAGCCTCAACCCTGATCAGCCCTATAGTCTTCTTGTTTTAGTGAGGACTCCATAAATGTTCAATGAATGAATGATGTCCTACATTGACTATGAACAAAAAGAAACAGAAAGTCAACTTTAGTCCTATCATAATATATACAAGACCTGGCATCAGTATGGGTTTGGAATCACATGGACCCGTGCTTAAATTCCTGCTCTGCCACTTCCTGGCTTGTGACTTTGGGCCATTTTCATAACCTCTCAAAGCCTCAGTTTCTTCATCTGTAAAAGGGGATGGTAATGATAATAAAAGTACTTACCACATAGGATTGTTCTTAGAATTCAGTGTAAAGAGCTCACCCCTGGCACATAGTAGGCACACAATAAATGGGGACTGTCTTTAGTACTGCTACTGGACACATGCAAGGACAGTTATGAGCTGAGCCAGGAAAGCTGAGTTCTAAGCCCAGTGCCACCACTGGCTCACAGTGTGACTGTGGGCAGCTCCCCAGTTTCCTTCTCTAAATAATAAGGCCCCTCCAAGGGCCCTTCTCAATCTGATTTTCTGTGGCAGCATAGCCCCTATTTGCATGGTGGGCAGAGAAGTCTCTTGGAAACAGCTCTGCCCACCAGTCTGTCTCTTCAGACCACGCCACTGAAGGGGGTGGTGTTCCCATGACAGGGAGGTAGGCAGGCATCACTGGGAGTCTCAGAGCCTCATCTGATAACTGCCGTGGCCCCATACAGACCTCTTAGGACCCGCCCCACTCCAATGCAGGGTGCAGCCCCAGAGCCCCATCACATAGGCACCGGGTTTCAGAAGGGAGAGACCTGTACCAAGGTCAACTGTGTGCCCCTAGGTCCATCTCTTTGCCTCTATGAACCTCAGTTTCCTCACCCACAAAATGTGGATGAGTCTTGCTGGCCCCAAGGACTCCGGCACACCCAGCAGCAACCCAGATGTGAAAGTCCTTTGTGAATTGCTCCCATCA
Source organism: Macaca mulatta (assembly GCF_049350105.2). Lineage (NCBI taxonomy): Eukaryota > Metazoa > Chordata > Mammalia > Primates > Cercopithecidae > Macaca > Macaca mulatta. Next base: position 219,345,954 of record NC_133406.1, on the reverse strand, counting down.
GGCATAATCATGATAATTACCGTCTGTCAAACGAGGGGGTTGGACCAGCTGATCTCTGTGGGCTTCTTCCCAGCTCTGAAGCTGGGGATTTCTTGGGGTTCTGAGTTGGGAATTCACACAGACATAGGGGGCCAGGAGAAGTCAGGGTCTGCAGGATTGTGTGTCCAAGGGAACCCCTGAAAAGTCATCCCCATTCATCCTTTTCCCCAAGCCAGCCTGGGGCACTGGGCCCCAGGGATAGGCCATGGGGAGAGGGAGCTGGAAGCTTCAGGGCCAAGTCCTGCAGGTGTGAGCCTCCGAGTCTGAGCCTCACCCCTGCCCCTGCCCAGAACTGCTCCCATTACCCAGAGCACAGACTCTGTGTGGTGCCCTCCCCAACCCCTTCTCATTCTGCATGCAATACACAGAAAGGGCTAAAAGTAGAGTCACACAACCCTCAATTCAAATCTCAGGCCCAGCCACTCACCAGCTGGGTGACCTGGGGCAGGCTATTTAACCTCTCTGAGCCTTTGAGGGTTGCTCTGAGGATTAAATGAAATAGATTCATGAAAAGTGCTTACACAGGGCCCAGCAAGTGCTCAATGAATGCCCCCACCTGCATCCAATTGCTCAGGCCCCATCCTGCCTCCCCGCAACCAGCATCTTCCTAGAATTCCTGAGCTACCTGCCCAGTTCCCACCCTGACTGCCATGGGTGGGCCCAGCGTTGTAGAGTTTGGGCAGGTCCCAGGCTTCTCTGCCCATCGGAGGACTACAGAGCCCACACCTCTCCAGCCAGGGAGGGCTGTGGGCTTTGGGGACTGGGACAAGTGAGGTCTTTGTCCCAGCGGCTCTGCCCAGTCCTGTTTCTAGAGGCCGGGAGCCCTGGGAGAGGGGCTATACGGGCAACTGTCTATCCCTGGCAGAGCTCCCACACCTCAAGTGAAAGGCAAGTGGTGAATGAGGCAAGGCTAGAGCCTTCAGCCCCATGGTGTCCTGAGCCTGCTGCCTGGGTGGGCACAGTGCCTACAGCAGTCTGCCAGGGGGTGGATGACCTCTCTCTGGACCTCCAAGATAGGGTAAGACGCAAGAGGCTGGTGATGGTGACATCAGCTCAGGCCTTGTCCTGGCAGCCTCTCGAGGGTCCCTGACACTGCCAACTTTTGAGCGAGAAGAATCAGGACTGCCCTGGAAATTCTGGCACCAAACCTGCAGGCAGGAAGAAGTTCCGAAGGTCACCCTCCATCAGCCACCTCCACCCTACCCCTCGAGCCCTAAATCAAGGAGTGGGGCCTTGGAGAGGGCTGTCCTCTGAGCGGGGTACTGAGATGGCTTTCCCTCGCAGAACTGGGGCCCGGAGTTCAGGAGCCAAGCAGAGGGTTGGACCCATCTGCCCCACCTCCACCTTCCCTCTGCTGCCCCCACAGCCTGGCTGCGGCAGACACATGGCTCCTGTGGCCTTGAAAAGGTCACAGCCTCTGAGGTGCTCAGGCGTCTGATCCTCACCCACTGCCCCCCAACCCCAGCCTTGCCAGCAGATCCACATTCTCAGGGGAGCCTGAGGAACAGGTACTGTAGTTTCAAGAAATATTGCAAGTCCCCCAGAGACACACACTTGAGGCTCACACAACACAGTCAACCAGCTTCAATTCATGGGAGCTGTATTGCAAAGAGAGAAACCACATCCTCCCATTCCACAGATGGAAAGGGAAGCTCAAAGAGGCTCGGCGGCTTGCCTGAGCTCACCCAGCTAGTGGGGTGGGGCCAGCAGGGGAACACAAGGTTCCTGACTTCCTGAACCAATGACAGCTCCTGGCTCCCCGGCTTTCATGGCAACCTAGTTCTTGGGTGGCTTGGTGCCTTGATCCTCTTGCCTGCCCCTGGGATGGAAGAGGCTGGAATCCTCTCCTTTGCACACTGGGAGAAAAGGAGGTCCAGGGAAACAGGCGAGGGGGCAATCCTTACACAGCAGTGGCAGGGCAGAGAACTGTGCCAGGTGGTTCCTCATTCCAGGCTAGTGGGCTCAGCCCGCCCCTCCCGTGTATCCCGCATTGATTTTGGGGAAATGCAAACTCCTTAGCCTGCCATTCGAGGCCCTTAATAGACTGACCCTGATTTGTCCCTACATATGCCTTCCATGAATCCAACCCAGTGTCCACATTGCCACCTCCCGCCCTTGCCCACGCTGTAGCTGGTCTCGCCTCCAGGAGCGCCTCCACTCCTGCTCTTGCTGTGCAACTCGTAATTCTACCACTAACATTATCATTTACTGAACAGCTAATATGTGCCAGGCAAGGACTCCTCAAGGAGGAAACTTACCCAGTTCACCTGGTGATAGCCATACCAACTACCTTGGAAATGTGAAGTTTCCAAGGTAGTTTTCCAAGGGAATAAAAAAAAATTCTTACTACCCTCAAAACACTGAAGAAAAGGCTTATTTTTTTCTGGCTGTGGAGAAATATTTGATGTTTTTAGAAAAGATTTTTCTCCAGATTTTTCTGGTGTTTGCCTTTCCTTCAGTGTGTCTCTGTGTGTTTTTCTGAGTGCGGCTTTATATTTTTCAAAGCAGCTCCCAGCCAGTATGTCTGGCCCCACAAACAACATCCCCAGGGAGGCAGGCAAATAAAAGCTCGTCATCCCTGTTCTAGGGAGAAAGAAATGAGGCACAGAGAAGGCAGGTGACTCGTCCAAAGTCACACAGCAGAGACTGGACTTGGCATCCTGAGGACTCCCAATCTATGCCCTTTTTAGACCCAGCAGAATGCCTAGGATAAGCTTGGCACTGCCCTCAGTGTTTGCTCGCATTCACCTTCTTATCCCTTGAAACACACCCATCAGGCAGGCGCTATGATCCCCACTTCCTAGATCAAGAAACAGACTCAGAGGGAGAGAGGAACTCACCAAAAGTTGTATGGCTGCTCAGTGGCAATGCCAGAATTCGAACTTGGGTCTGCTTCCTCCAAATGGGGGCCTGAGGGAGGGTGGCCTCGGTTGGCAGAGGTATTAACCAGTAGAGTGGGCAAGTCACTTTCTGTCTTTGAGCCTCACCTCCTCATCTGAGACAAGGCACCTGGCTGTGGCAGGGACCGCAGGACCCAGCTCATCTCTGTGTCCCAGTGCCTGTCACGGTTCCCAAAATCTACTACATGCTCATTAAATGCTTAGTGGGTAGGCACACGAGGCAGCTCTCACTGTGCTGGTGCAAAGCAGGAGTGTCACGTTCCTTTCTTCCAGTAGGAAAGGCTGGAATCCCAGTGGGACCTTTCTGTTTTGGGGTGCCTCCCCACCAGCACCCCTCTGCCTCTTTTTCCTTCTTCCTCTCTGAGTCACCACCTGCCTGCCAGTGCCGGTCTTTAGCCCTAAATACAGAGCACATTTTGAGGCATAAAATGTCCACAAAGGTGAGCGACAGCTGCAGCCCCCTACCCCTGTGTCCCCTCCTCCTAGGCTGACCCCAGGTGGCCACCCCAGGAAGCCCCGAGACTGGCCACCCCTGCTTGGCCCTAGTGTGGATCCAGAGGCTGCACTCTGCAGACAGTCCTCAGCCTGGGGCCCCATGTGCCCACACTGCCACCAGAGCTAAACTTCCTTTCCTCATTGGCACAGGGCTGCCACCTCACACCTCTGACTTTCCCCATCCCCCAGCCAGGCTGAGTTGCCTCCCAGAGCTGGAGCTGGGCCCAGAGAGCGAAAATGACTCGTCCGGGCCACACAGCCAGCAAGAGGCAGGGCCAGGATTGGACAGGGAATCAGCACTGTGGCAGGCTTGGCGTTGAGTGCTGAGGGAGCGTGCTGGAGCTGGGAGCCACTCACTGCTCCCCATCTAGCATGCCTGCCCTCACCTAAGGCCTCACCTAAGCCCACAGAAGCACCTCTCCACAGCCCCAGTCTCTCAGAGGCACAGGGTGCCAGGGCCAGCCTGGCAGAGGTCCTGCCATGCAAGGAGGTGAGCAGAGAGTGCTGAGGACTCCCTTCCCTTCACACCAGCTGGCCCCTAGCCTTGCTGGGAGGACAAAGCAGAAACTGGGGCCTGGTAATGCCTCTAGCAAAAGTGGAAAGGAAAGGGAACCCCAGAGCCACTTGGAGCCTGCGCTGGGGCCTGTCCTGTCTTGGGAAGGACCTGCAGAACAACACCTTCAGGGGCAGCAAAGGAGCAGCCTGGGGAGAGGCTCCCCTGGTAACCCGGTGGGTGTGTGCACAGAGGGGCGGCAGGAGAGGAGGTGCTTCCCACTGAGCGGGAAGCACCAGGCAGTTTCCCTGGATTCTTAGGGTCAGCCAAGATGGGTCCACATGAATCAGAAAAGAGGGAGGAAGGGGAGGCTTTGCTGGGGATGGTTGGGGGCCTCCACTCCCCTCCCCGGGTGATGAAGCGTTCACATCCCACACGCAGGAAGCTGATGTAATGCATGCGTGTATGCACCCATGATGGCCTGGGTGTGGGTGGGTGCGTGTGCATGTCTGCCAGGTTCATTTTAAAGGGCGTAGGGCGTCCTCGTGTTCTTCCTGCGTGCGCGTGTACCATGTGTGCACCCTGGAGGAGATAATGGAGGCAGGCAACAGCAGACGAGGGCTTCTGAAGAGGCTCTTCTCCTTGCTGACAACCTCCATCTCTCTGTGTGTACACACATGCCAGCATCTGGATGGTGTGTCTCTCAGTGTTTGTGTGTCAGGCAGAGTTGGGGGCAGGGGTCTTGGCCTGGGTGTGCCCGTGTGTTCCTGTGTCTGGGTCTCAGGGTATCTGTCAGTCAAACTGTATTTGCGTTTGTGTCTGGCCGTGCTCAGGTCTGGGTTGTTTGCACAGCACGTGCGGCTGCTCAGCAGCCTCTGACAACCAGGACAAAGGCCTCTGCAGACAGACGGCAGCATGGAGGACAGATCTGCCCGAGGAGTCCTCAAAAGGCCTCTTGGCCCCAGAACTTGACAGCAGGGCAGGGGCAGGGCCAGGTGAGAGAGGCGGAGGCCCCGCTGTGGGAGCCTGTGGCCTGAGCGGCAGATACCTCTCTCCCTGCTGCCCTCCAAGAGGCCAAAGGAAGAATCCTTTTGTCTCCTAAGGGTGGAGGGTAGTCAGAGCCAGGAGAGGGGTCTCCTGAGACCCCTGCCAGGCAGGCATCTTGGGAAGAAGAGGAGAGGGTTTTGCCCAAGGAAGCTGGGAAGGTGCCAGGGTGAAAGCACCATTATGGTGCTCCACGGGACAACCCTCCCTCCATGGGAGGGGGTGGCAAGGTGAGCCTAGGACTCTGGACCCTCTCCTCAACCTGACCCAGCTTCTGGCCACAGGCACCTTCCCCTCCTGGCAGCAAAGGGGAACAGGTCCACATGGAGCACTCTACCACGGCGTTCCCCTTTCCCCCACCCCAGCGCTGTGGAGATCTGCTCCCATCAAGAGTCAGAGAACCACGATTCTAGACCTTGCGGAAGGTGACTAGGTGACCTCAGGCAGTTCATTTAGCCTCTCTGAGCCTCAGTTTCCTCATCTGTGCAATGGAGGCTTCAGCCCCTGCCTTGAAATATTGCTGTGAAGGGGGAAATTGCTCGTGCCACCTGAGGATTAATCATTACCCTGGAATCCTTCCCAAGGCCATCCAGGAACACTCACCCCTTGCCAGACCCTCCGGCTGCTGGGGGCTCTCAGAGTGAGGCTGAGGTCCTGGAGGGGGCCCCCATGGCCAGCTGGACCTGACCACTGCCTCCCCACTCAGCCACAGCCCTCAGGGCCCTGTGCCAGTCCAGAAGCCCATTCAGGGACACCTTTGGCCAATGTTCTGTTTCATCTGCGAGGCAACCTTCCCCAGTGCCCCCACCATAGCGTTTTCCCCCAAACACCCCCAGGAAGGAGGCACCACTACCTGTGCAAAGGGGCCAGGAGCCTCCTGGGAGCCTCCTGTGGAGAGGAAGTGATACCGTCTCACCCCATTGCCTTTCTCTCCTACTTCCACCTGGCCAGCTTCCCTCAGTGCCCCTTCCCTCAGTGCCCCTCCTGCCTCAGTGCCCCTTCCCTCAGTGTCCCTCCTGCTTGCCGCCCCAGGGGCCTGACCTCTGGCTTGGCAGGAAGGGGAATGGAGCCCAGGGACAGAGGCCAATGCGCCCTGTGAGCGGTGGATGTTCTTCCCGACCCCACCACCAGGCCTGTGCTATGACCCTAACAAGGACTCCGAGGGCAGGCACAGGCTGGGGTCTAACTGTCAGGGTAGGGAGGGGGCCGCTCACCTCCGGAGACTGTGTGCGCGCGGGTGTGTGTACACAGGGTTTCTTCCCCAAGCCCAGGCGCCCCGCAGCTGGCACCAAACCCTGCAGGGCACGGAAACCGCCCGTGAATTCCCACCGAGTCCTCAGATCCTGCCGAACCAGGGGAGGCGACGAGGGGGCGCCCAACTGCGTGACGCGTGTGCCCCGCTCTGCCGCGGGTCAGGGACAGGGGAATTCGCCCTGTCTCTGGGGATGCAAGGACATCACCGCCCTCCCCGCTCAGGGTCGTTGATCTGAGGCCCCCCGCTTCCCTTCTTTGAGAACAGGAGCGCCTTCTCTTGAGGAGCGCTAGGGCTTGGGCCCCTCCCCAGGGATGGAGGAAACGCGCCCACTTTCTACAGTCCCTCCTCTAAACCCCAGGCGCTCCCACCTCGGGGTGGGCGGAAAACCGGACTCCCCACCCACCCAGGGGGGTGGGATCAAAGCCCCCTGGCCGCGGCCTGGACCAAGTCCCGCAGGCTAGGGGTTCAGCCGGCTCAGCCCAGGCCTCCCCCGACTTCTCCAGCCACCGTCAAGCCCGGGCTGTGCGACTCCAGCTGCGCCCACCCCTCGCCCCTTAAGAACCGGGTCCTCCGCGCGTTCGCCCCCACCCTCCCTCCCCGCCCGCCCGCGCGGGGTCTTGGCTGCGGGCCGACGGGAGCCCGGACACCTCCGTCCCCTTCCCCTTTCCAGGGCCGCAGCCCCGGCGGGGCGCACTCACCCGCGGGCCTGGGCCGGGGGCGTCCTGGGCTCGGCACTCCGGTGCCCGCGGCCGCCGCTGCAGCTCTGCTCAGACGCGGCCGGCGCTCGCCGCCGCCGCAGTTCGGGGAGGGGGACGTCACATGACCGCGGAGCGCTCCTTCCCCGGCGCCGCTCCCCCTTCACTGCGGAGCCCGAACCGCGGGCGCGGGAGCGGCGGGGAGGCCCCCGCCTTGCAGCCCCGCCCCGCCGCAGGTCCCGGAGGAGGGCTCTGGGTGCCCCCATTTTACAGGTGGGGAAACTGAGGACCAGAGAGGGGCAGGAACTGGCTTAGGGTTACACAGCTAGACAGTGTGGTAGGACCTGGGCGAGAGCCCAGCGGTCCAGGCAACAGCTCATGCTCCAAGGAGACTGGGACAACTTCTGGAACAAGTGGAGACGTCGGGATAGGTGGGGGCCACGGCCCCCATGGGCTCCTCTTGTCTGCAGGGGCGGGAGGAAGGCGCACAGGCTTCGCTGGGCGAGGAAGCTGCTGCGCCCTGGCTGACGCCCTCCTCGCCCGGGCGCTTGGTGCGCTTCCTGGCAGAGGCCACGCGGTTGACCCTCGCCATCCCATTCGCGGTTCTTGGACTTTCTGGACTGGGCAGCTCGCCCCCGCCCCAACCTAACCCGGGCCCAGGGCGGGTATGGGGAGGGGAGCCGTAGGCCACGGAGAAGTGGAAGCACCGGGAGGAGAGTGGGATCAGGATAAGATGCGAAAACCCAGGCAGGAAGGGGGCGCAGAGATCACCCCAGCCTCAATTCCAAAGCCCAGGGAGAGTTAGAGACTTGCCCAACGTCCACAGCAAGTGAGCGGCCTGCCCACTCGAGTCCCTTCTTTGATGGTCAACAGAGCCTGAGGCTCCTGTGCCCCACTCCCCACCAAGGGGGAGCCCACACCCACACCTCTTTCTGTTCTCCACGGAGCTCCCTCCCCAGGGGACAGCCCACATGAAGCAAAGAAACTCGCAGTGGGTCTGCAAGGCCAGAACTGCAGGGCACAAGGGGTGAGGGTATGGTTGGTGGCTCCAAGGTCATGAACTCGTGGCAGAACACTCGTGTTCCAGGGAGATCTCTGGATCTCACCCCAATGTTCTAAGAACTGGGAAAACAGGCTGCAAAAGGCGTAAAGACAAACCTCTGTCTCAACCATTTGGAATTGGTGGCTCAAGCCACCTCCAAGGTCAGCAAGTCCAATAGGCCCGCTTCACAGATAATATTTAGGGAGGGGAAAGTCCAAGTCATGTACTCAATATATTTCTTGAGCATCTACTGTGTGCTTAAAACCACAACTGTCACTTCCAGCTCCCACTATTTTCCTGGCCACATGGGCTCCTTTTCACAAAAGAAAAGATCCGAGGTCTTCAGCAACCCTTACATCAGCCTCTGGAGGATCTGAGACATGCAAGCCTCCGGGTTTTCAGTCCCACAGGGGCTGGGGACCAGAGCCATGTTTCCCAGTCAAGACTCTCACCCCCGTGGATAAGAGGTAAGGGGGAACAGCAGGAAATGCCCCACCGTCACCCCACCCATCCACCCACCTGTGAAAGGGCAGAGGGGAAGGTAGGAGATCAGGCACTTGTTCTTTTCAGTCCCGTGTGGATTTCTCCCTCCAGCAAGCTTCCCCAGCTGCATATGGGAAAGAGACCCCAGCCCAGGGGGGTTTCTCAAACTTCTAACAGCACAGGAGCGGTCTGTAGACGCAGATTGAGATTCAGTGGACCTGGAGCCTGAGCTCCTGCATTTATAATGAAGCTTCGTGGCACTGCTGGCGCTGCCGGGCTGCAGACATCCTGAGCAGCACTGGTAGAACAAGGCAAGTTGTCAGGGCGGGAGGAAGACTCCTGCAGTTATCACATGCTCACTCACAGCCCACCTGACCCCAGGGGCCCTTTGATCTCCGGCCTAGGAATACACCAGGACTATAGAGTTGGCTCAAACACTGTAATAAAAAGGCAAGAAGTTGAATGAGGCTGGCCAAGGCGCTTCTGGGGATGGTGAGGAAGGGGCTATGGGGGGTAGCAACTGCCCTAGACAGGTATGTCCTGAGGGCTCTGGTCCTGGGAGATGCTTGGTGAAATACATCCTATTTATGAAATGCCAACGGAATGCCTATAGACCTTCAAGGGCAGCATGTACTGGGGCTGGCTCATCTTCAGCAGGGGCGGGGCTCACAGATCTCAGAAGTACATGAATTCCAGGATCCTTTTAAGCACCATGTCTCCGCCCATCCTTTGGCTTTTTTATGCATTGCTCCTTGAATTCAATTCTGAGCACAATCTCCATGCTTCTTGCTTCCCTAACTCCTGTTCCAAAAGGGCCCCTTTCTCCACCATGCTGTAAGACAGACCCTTAATTCTGGCCAGGCATTGCTGATGGTACATCCCAGAGTGCTGAGTGGAGACAAAGGTGTGCCACCTGAGCTGGAGGGGGCAGATGGAGGCACTGGAGATGCAGAAATGCAGCAAGCCAAGGAGTACAGCTCTGTGACCTCCTTCATGGTCCCATAACCTTCTGGAGTCTGGACCTGCAGACTCCAAGGTCCGGAAGAGCCCAAGAGCCTATTAGCATGGGGGTACTGAATGTCCCCGACCCTGGCTAAGTAGACCAAAGAACGAAGGCTCTCCTGTGCCAGGCGTCTCTATTTCTTCTTTATAATCAAGGAGCTTTTCAATTACCGCATTTTCCTCTTTACAGAAAACCTCCCTCAATGTAAGAGGCTTATAATCTCCCATGTGTCCTAGGGGGCACCATTCTGAGACTGTCAGGGTCCCTGGTGAGGAGGCAGCACGTGCCGTAGGGGGCTGGGCACAGAGCTTGGCATGGAGCCTAGCTACTGAGGGGGAAGATTGGACAAAGGCCCCAGAGCTTTGCTTTCCCTGTCCTATTTCAATCCAAACCACTCAGGACTGACCACTCACGCATGGCTGCCTCTGGGCACAAGCCTTGTCTCAGACACTTAATATGTTGCGACTCAGCCACCATCTCTGTGGTCCCGATCACTGAGAAATGAAAGCTGGCTTTAAAAATCTGGCATCCAAGAAGGCCAGAGAACGAAAACATGGGTGGCACCACAGTAAACTCCAAATAATGCACGAGACTGCGGGTGGGGGAGGGAGGAAGAGTCCTAAAAATGGGAATGATGCCTCTTGGAAAGAACTCCCCATCTCTGCCCACCCACTCTTTCCCAGTCAGATCAAATGGAAGAAAAACTGAGATAGGGCCTGCCCACCAGAGCAAGCAGAAGAAAACCCCAAAGCAGCAAGTCCTCAAGGTGTGCTGTCCACAGAGCAGCAGGTAAGGTCTAGGAAAGGCCGGCAAGGAGGGTGGGCTTCAGGGGTGGCTTGGAGCAGAGGACAGTTCCACTGTAAGCAGAGCAAGGCAGGATGAAGAGTGGCAGTAGGTGCCAGGGCACATGCATCAGGGAAGGGCCAGAGGCCCCCGTCTGGGCGGGAGGCTGCCAAGCCGGTGCAGCAGACATGGCAGAGACTACTGGGGGACCCACCCTGGGGTTAGAGGTTTTTGGATCATGAATGTGAAGAAGTCCCTGTTTTGAGGACAAAGAAGCCTGAAGGTGGGGACAGTACAGGTCAAACCAAAGTAATAAAAAGAGCTCTCCCCGAAGGGGCCATGGGAAAACTTCTAGCAGATTCCGAAGTAGCTGTTCTTTTTTCCTTACTGAGGATGTACCATGTGGGCCACTGTGGGACACAGTGGTAAGATGGCCAGAGCCCTGCTCTCAGGGAGCTACAACAGTCTAGCACTAATTAGGTTGATTCATTTGTGGGGGATGGAGTGGTTTTAGGTGCAGACATAAAATCCTGCCCGGCCCTAACTCTGGCTTCCAGTACAGGAAATAAACAGTACACTCTAGTTCCAGTACTCAGTCTAGTACGACTTGGAGCCTCCTTCATCCAGAGAACCAGAGACATGCTGTGGATGAGTGAGAAGATGCTACAAAAACTCCAGACAAACCAACCAAAGAGGCAGCTCAGAGACTAATAAAACAAGAAAAGTCCTGAGAGGTAGTCCTGTTTGGTGGCTTTCCAAATGTACTGCCTGGAGCTTCCTCAAGGGAGTAGGTGGGTGTGGGAGGAGGCCCCACTATCTCCTTCCACGGAGTTCATGTTTGACAACTTCTACACATCCCACTTCCTTTCAGAGAGAACGCTGAGGCTCAAAGGGGAACAGACTTGTCCAGGATCATAAAAGGAACTGGTTGCAGTTTAGCATTCCCTTGGTTACAAAACACCAGAGCACCAGGGAAAGGAAAACCCAGATAGAACTGTGCGGAGGCCAGTGTGCCAGCAGGCAACAATCCAACCCAGGCAGTGGCTGCGTCGGCCTCCTGGCCTCCCTGGAGTGCATGCCCCACTTCCTGTGGCTGAGGGCCTGCCTTGCCTGGCAGCACTAATGCAGATTTGGAATTCAAGCAGCCATTCCAGCTGCTGTTATAAGGCTGGCTTCCTCCCTGTCCGAGAGCAATTTCACTTCAAAGGCCCTCCAAGTCCTTGAAAGCAGGGTGTTTTTTTTATTTCAGCATGTTGGGGAGAAACAGATGATGCCCTCTATTTGAGATCAATACAGTAATTATGTTGGACAAGCTCTTAGGGCTAACTTGAGGGGGAATTCATAGCCTCATGAATGAGGAGTGTGAAAGCACACGGAATGAGAAGGGCCAGCCTGCCACCCGCGCTTCGCTTGTGGGATGCAGCCCATTACACGGTAGGATCCCCTTCTGCAGCAACCTTGGTCTGGCCTCTGCTGGGCGAGACACAGCAGAGGCTCAATCTACTACAAGCTGGTGCAGGTCTCAATTCTAAAGTCAAACTAGGCCAGGCACAGTGGCTCACTCCTGTAATCCCAGTACTTTGGGAGGCCAAGGCGGGCAGATCACTTAAGGTCAGGAGTTTGAGACCAGCCTGACCAACATGGTAAAACCCCATGTCTACTAAAAATACAAAAATACTGGGTGCAGTGGCTCATGCCTGCAATCCCAGCACTTTGGGAGGCCGAGGAGGGCGGATCACAAGGTCAAGAGATCGACACCATCCTGGCCAACATGGTGGAAACCCTGTCTCTACTAAAAATACAAAAATGAGCTGGGCATGGTGGCATGTGCCGGAAGTCCCAGCTACTGGGGTGGCTGAGGCAGGAGAATCACTTGAACCCTGGAGGCAGAGGTTGCAGCACTGCACTCCAGCCTGGTGATAGAGCAAGACCTCACCTCAAAAAAAAAAAAAAATTAGCCAGGCGTGGCGGCAGACATCTGTAATCCCAGCTACTCGGGAGGCTGAGGCACAAGAATCGCTTGGACCCAGGAGGCAGAGGTTGCACTGAGCCAAGACCGTGCCACTGTACTCCAGCCTGGGCAAGAGAACAAGACTCAGTCTCAAAAAATAAAATAAAATAAAGTTAAACCAATGTCACTTTGAAGAGGTCATATAACTCCTGGCAAGCCACAATTCTGCAACCTCCTCCTTCCTCATATCTAGTGAGTCTCAAGAGATACTTAAAACCTTACCATATGCAGGTATCTCACATGGTTAGTATCATGTATTTACCTGGTAACTGGTTCTATCATTTGTTGGGGGAGGGGAGACTTAAGAAATACCTGTTTCGCGTACTCTACCCTTGAACGGTATTATTCACTAAGTGTCATCAGGTAAATAAATAATGAAAAACACAATTCTCGCCCCAGGAAGTGACCTCTGAGCACCAGCCACAGGCCTCCACATGGCTTTGCTTCCCGGTGCCCGCAGAGCCCTGCCTCGGCAGCTCGAGACATCTGTTCCTGATATTCTTGGCAATGACGATCAAAACAACTGAAGCTGCCCCTTTGGGGCAGAAACTGCCCATCACTGAGACACAAATCTTCAACATGCATTCTAAGCGTGTTTCAAATACCTTTCAACATGACCCTGCAAGATAAACACCGAATCGAGAAGCCTTGCAGTTTGGCCATTGGCTTCATTATCCTTATGGGACAGAAGGAAAGATTATGCACCAGGATGGTAGAACACCTGTCTAGCTATCATTTTAGCTGGAAGGGCTTGAAGTAAAACGTAGTTTCTAAAGTTCTCAGAGAAGATGCTCCAGGTAGCCTGGCTATGTGGTTACAAGACCTCCTTTTGAAGACTTGCAGAAGAGATTCCAACAGCATTTCCTCAGAAAGGCAACCGTTTTTCTAAATACAAAGAAAAATCCAAAGCCTTTTGCCTCAACAATATTATTGCTTAATCCTCTGAGTGTAGTAAACAAAAATGGCAAATACTGTTACTTTTAGAGATGAAGAAATTAAGGTAAAGCAAGATTAAGTCACTTTTCTTAGTTACAAGGTAAATGGTGACATTATCTGTAACACAGGTGGTCCAACTTCTACAACTCCACACTTTCAACACCTGCCTGTATGTTTATGTGCTATCTGGATAGCTAGCGGACTTCATAGCCCAATTAACGTCAGAAGGGGGAAAAAAAATCCAAGGTTTGGGATATATGGGATGGAGAAGTGGTTTTTGTCTTCCAATGAGACTGTCTACCTGGCACACAGGACCTGACACAGAAATGTTGCTCAGGGAAATCAACAAAGTGCTATTTTACGAATGTTTATAATTTATACTTTAATGAAAAATAGAGGGTTCCAATAATGTTGATAATCAAATCCCCAGCCAGTATTTCTGCCCATAGAATGTCTAGGAGATGGGTGTGTGTGTGGGGGGGGTGTGGGGGGGAGAGTGATGCCAGCTTTCAGAATGAGAAATGTTGTTGACAAAACCCTGTACTCTGGGGTGGGAGTATGGGACGTTATCATAGATGTGCACTTTTTTTTTTTTTTTTTTTTTTGTGACAGGGTCTCACTCTGTCGCCCAAGCTGAGTGCAGTGGTATGATCACAGCTCACCGCAGCCTCGACCTCCTGGGGTCAAGCAATTATCTTGCCTCGGTCTCCTGAGTAGCTGGGGCCACTGGCGTACCTGGCTAGTTTTTGTTTTATTATAAAGATGAAGTCTCACTATGTTGCTCAGGCTGGGAAAATCTTCGTAAAATGCAAACGCTGGCTTTTCATCTGCATGCACTGTGTTCGCCGTCCCCTGCAACACTGAACGAGCTGAGGACTAAAGTGCCCGAGAGAAAGGATATGATTCTGCCCCACGATTCTGTAACAGGAAAGACAGGCTTTCCTGCTCATTTCGCTTCAGCAGTTTGTTTAGACAGAGATAAATCATCGCCTGGGTTTTTAAAACAGGTTATTCAACCTGAGCATTAGATTCCAATATTAACCAGAGTCTGATGAGCAGATCTATGACCACACGGACCAACCAAAAGGACATTTAAAATAACTGAAAAATTCACTCTGGATTATGATTCCACAGAAATAAAAGGACATTCATATCTTTTTAATTTGGCCGGAAGGTTAACAGTAATTCTAAACAATAGAGTTCATAAATACACAGAAAGATACTTACTCCCCAGGAAATGAAGACACCCAAATGCAGCCTATATCAGTTCGTGGTGACAATCTGTACCAGTGTAGTATGTTGTACACATCCGTTTGAGATTAAAGAATGGTCAGAAATATAAAAGGGAAAAGACCCAAGCTTCATTATACCTTGTACAGGAGACTAATCTAATATAAAAAAGTACACATGCACAGCGTTAGAACCCCAACACAAAGAGTCTCTGAACTTTTCACAGTCCAGAAGGCAAATGGACTCCATCTATTCGTAATTACAGAAACGAGAATCGGGCTTTAGATTATACCCTTTACCTGTACAGGGAAGTACAAAGTGAGAAGGGTGGCAATGCAAAGCCATTCAATACAAGCATACGTGTCTTTGCAACTCTGCCTACTATGGGTGGGAGAGGCCCCAGTCCAGGATTTCTAAGAGCACAGGAGTGGCCTGTGGATGCAGATTCCGATTCAGTGGGTCTAGGGCCTGATCTCCTGCCTTTGTAATAAAGCTTCATAGTGTCGCTGGAGCGGCTGGGCTGCAGTTACTTTGAGCAGTGCCGGCAGAACAAGGCAAGTTGTCAGAGCAGGAGGAAGACGACCCTGAGCTACTCACTTGGGGTCTACCCCACCCCTTGGCAGAGGTAATAAAGAAGCCAGTACTCAAGAGCAGGTACCAGCCTGAAAGATTTACAAAAGGCTGTTATTTTGTAGCACTGCAGGAGGAAAAAATACCCAAGTAACAAATTTCAAAACTGTTATCAACAGCAAATTGGGGAAAATGTATCAGATTTCTGGGGGCTACTAACATGTTTATGTCAATCCCCAAAAAGAACGTTCTCTGGCCAACAAGCTTCTTTGTAAGGAAAAGGAAGCCGCTTCATCAAGCATTATGTGAACTTGTATAAAAGTCTTTACCTTGAGAAAGAAGAAGTTTGTGTTATACTTTTAGGCTCCTGCATTCATTTCTTTGGAGCTAATAAAACAATGAGATCTAAAAATCAGGATCCATCAGCTCAAGTTCAAGTCCTTCACCTGTGCCAACCGCAAGACCAGAACAGCTGGTCTCTTGGTTCCGCTCCTAGGATGGCTTCTGAGGGGGGCTATGTGCAGCTCTCACCTTCTCCCACAGGCTCATTAGAGACCCCCTGCCTCCTCAGAGGGCACAGACTGAATACATTAGAAACACAGAGGGGAAACACAAACACGAAGTTAGAATTTTACTAAACAGCCATAATTACTCTGACAAAAGGAGCTATTCAAAAGGGATGCTGCCAAGGTTATTGGGTCTCAAACCACAATCTGCCTTCCCCATCCATTATCTGAGTTCAAATTTTCATGAAAGGGGGAAAACGCCTTGCACAAACCCAAGGCCAAGAAAAGTGTTAACAAGAGAGATGCCTAAGCTAGCATCTCAGCCACAAACTTATACATACGTACTCAACAGGAAAACTTTTTTTTTTTAAAAGGAAAAACTCCAGACTTAAGTTCAATTAAAAAAACCCTTCAATATTCTTAAGAATATTGCTTCGGTTACGTGTTGCTAAGAATGACAATCCTGAGTTGGATGGACAGCACATCCCCATCCATATACTCTTTTCCTTTTTTAAACAATAGGATCTAAGATATCCTCTCAGGGCATTTTGGAAGAATGCTTTCAAAAAGGGAACTGAGGTCCAAGAAACAGTGACATGGAGGACAGGAAGAACAAGTTTTATAGAAACCTTGTGTTATCCAAATGTACTTCAGTCTGATTTACGCTTCTGATAGGTAGGCAGATTTTTTATTTTCAAACGTGCCAGGTAAAATTCCCACTTTTGAATAACAGCAAAACCGGAAAAAGATGCTTTCACACGTAATAAATATTCTCCATCCTTTCTGAAATGCACCAAAGCAAAAAGCCTCTGAAGTCAAAAAATGAGACATAATTCCTTGCTCACTGCAGGAGACACGCAAGTGCCCCTCCTTTACCCAACACCAAGAGACCGACGGCCGGGCAGTGTAAGGCGGGTGGCGCTGCAGCTGACATGGAGGAGAGTCTAAATCTGAAGACACTTTTCCACACTTAGGACAAGTTCTTCACTTTCATGCTTTATTGAAAGTAGAATATGAATCAAAGACAGGCATTGGTAAGCAGGTTATGTCTCTAAAATTACTTTTCGTTCAGAGCAGAATGTTGTCTCATCTACTTGATACAATCCTTTATGGACCAACGCATCTGGTATGAAACTCGAGCAAGGAAATATAACAGAACTTTATTCCCTCCCACGACTATAAATCTCATATGTAAACATGATTTACTATTACTGCTACTAAACTTGTTCCGTCTGTACTTGCCCCCTCCCACCCACCACCCCCCTTAAATATAAAATTGGAAACATTTCCTTCAAGTCTGATGTCCATCAGTGCAATCTGCTTTATTTGACATAAGGCATTTGGGACAGTCACGTTTGAATCGATTTCTGCCTTTTGGAAGGGGCATGTAATGGTTTAATTCTTAAATCCACCTTTGCTTTAATGCCCTAACATGTCAAACTCCTCTTCCCCTCTGGTCATTTCTTAGCAGTCAGCAAGTATTCAAAGATTAATGTCCAAGAAGACCAGTACCTGGGAAAAGAAACACACGTGGAGGGATAGTTGTGAACTACAGATTAAAAGGTCATGGATTCCATTTACCAAGAACACATCATCAACAGGGAACATCCAATTTAATAAATGGACACAGCAGCACCTTGGTGTGGGAGGATAAGACAAAATACCAGCAGACTCCAGGCTCTACGCTAAATCACATTTCTGTTGAAAGCCATGTGCTTCCTAAGTGTATCTTCACACAAACTAACCAGATTTTATTGATGCTTTCATTTAATGACCGTTTTTCTTTTTTGAGACAGTTTCACTCTTGTTGCCCAGGCTAGAGTGCAATGGTGCAATCTTGGCTCACTGCAACCTTCACCTCCCAGGTTCAAGCAATTCTCCTGTCTCAGCCTCCCAAGTCGCTGGGATTACAGGTGCATGCCACCACGCCTGGCTAATTTTTGTATTTTTAGTAGAGACGGGGTTTCACCATGTTGGCCAGACTGGTCTCGAACTCCTGACCTCAAGTGACCCACCTGACTCGACCTCCCAAAGTGCTGGGATTACAGGCGTGAGCCACCATGCCCAGCCAGTGACCATTTTTCATAAAGACATTTTTTGCTTTGTTTTGACCCATCAGGAGTCCCTTTGTAGTGGTAACATGCAGACAACAAAGCTGCAGCAAGAGGAAGACTTTATTTCGGCCAGTAGATTTGTCTCTTATTTGCTTTAGCAAGGAATACCTGGTATGTGATTCAAAGTCATTCCTTAGCAAAATCACAGCCTGCCATGGGCTTCTGGAGTAGCCGGCAAAGAATCAAGACAGCAACAGGAAAATCCTAAAACGTCAAAGGTCTGTATCTGATGACTTCTTGAATATTATCGGTGTGCACAACTACATGGCCCAGATGTAGTACGAGCACCACCGTGTCTCCTCTTGAAGTAATAATACAACAAATGCCTTAATGCTAAGTGATTAATTAAATCTTTTCACTGAACCTGATAAAATCTGACAAATTCTTGTACCACTAATTCTTAATAGTTACACACAAACTGTTTTGCTCTAGGAGGGGACTTGATAGGAAGAACTGGGAAAAGGTTAAAAATAAATCTCGAAATGCCACTAGCTAATTTCCCAACCTCCCATAAAATGAGAAAGGGAAGGCCAAATGGACATCTGGCAAGAAACAGTTCTCACACACAGGCCCCAGCTGAGGCCCCATCTGAGGCTTGAGTGTTGAAAAAGATAATGAAGAAGCTTGAATAAGAAATGCATTTAACTAAAATTAATTTTAGTCATGAGACTCAGATTGGATTAAAATTTAAAAATCAAATTATAGCCTTCGCTTTAATAGAAAATTACAGGATGACTCTGACATTCATGAACAAAACATGACAAATGTAACTTACCTTTAAACCCTTCTTCTGGCATACAAACTGAAAAAAAGAAAAAAAGTAATTCTAAATTGAAAAGATTGTCGTGACAGACAGTAATAAGATCACTTCAATGCTTAAAGACAAAGTTTAAAATAACTTTTGATTATCTTAGTCACCTGTAATAATCATCTTTGAAGTTATGGATGTTATTAATCTCAGAACAATCTTTGTTTCTGTTTTTATCAAAGCAATACATATGCATCATTTAAAAAGTCAAATACTGACAGGACAAGGTTTGTAACTGGGGCACACCTTGTGCACGACTCTAGGAGTGGCCTGGGGGGAAGCCACGTAGATGACTCCTCCAGACTTGTGTCTCTCGGCCTCCTCCTCCCATTCCCAAGTTCTGGAAGGAGTCACTTTTGACTCTCATAGCAGCTTCTTCTGGTGTTTAGCCTATTTCTAAATAACATGCTTTTCATAATTTTGTTTATTTACTCTTTTTTTTTTTTTTTGAGAGGGAATCTAGCTCTGTCGCCCAGGCTGGAGTGCAGCGGCATGATCTCAGCTCACTGCAACCAGTGCTTCCTCGGTTCAAGCAATTCTCCTGCCTCAGCCTCCCAAGTAGCTGGGATTACAGGCACCTGCTACCATGCCTGGCTAAATTTTGTATTTTTAGTAGAGACAGGGTTTCACCATGTTGGCCAAGCCGGTCTTGAACTCTTGACCTCAAGTGATCCACCCGCCTCGGCCTCCCAAAGTGATTACAGGAGTGGGCCATCATGCCCGGCCTACTTCACAATTTTAGATAAAATCTAATAAATTCTTCAGTGAATGATACAAACAGCCATTTCACCGCTTACATAGCACCTGCCCCTGACCCAGCCTCCTGATGACGTGGTGTTTGTTGTTGTTAAGCCAGTCTCCAGAGCTGGCATTACTTTTTACTCCATTAATACTGGTCACAGTAGAATGCCTTTGTGCACCTTGGTTTTATTTCCTATGTGGTATGACTTGGTCTTTCTGGGCTTAGTAACTACTGAATTACTGATGTGTTTCATTTTCTCTGTATTTATCTCCAATTCACATGTAAATTCTTAAAGACTTGTAACCTCTTGAAGACAGTCATCATCACTTCTACTTTTCCTTGTGGCATCCCTTCCTGAAGCTCGCGTCCCACCACTCCAATATGGATCAGGTGGTCTTCGCTGCCTGCTGAAGAACAGCAGTTCTGAGACTTCCCTCACCATCTTCTAGGGCATCTTATCCTAGGCTGATCCCCTATTTACTGGGTCCACTGTTGATTTCTTTCTTGATTTAATGTTTAAGAAAAAGAACACATCCTCACACAGTATCTTGGCAGATGGTGCATGACAGATCAATTTTTTGAGGCCTTATATATGTTCAAGTGGCTATCAGGTGTGAGGGTTACAGAATTCTAGATTGGAACTCGCTTTCCCTCAGATCTCGTGGGCACTGCTCCATTATCTCGTCTTCCTGACTTCATCCTGTGAATTCGACTGGCTTTCCCTCCTACTTCTAGATGCTTTCCTGACCGTCTTACCCTTAGTTTTTTACTTACTGTATCAAACCCAGGGTGCAATCATTTTTTACATTTCCATGAACTCTTTTCTATGCTCCAAATGTTCCTTTTATATAGTTCCTCTTCCTATTGTTTGCTTTTTTTTTTTTTTTTTTGGCCATTATTTATAGGTTATTTTCCAGCTTTCTTATGCTTCCTATGCTATTTCCTCGACAAATTTTGGTCCCAGGCTTTCATTCCTCAACTATCTGGCTGCTCATATCTACCTAAGTATGAGGTACTAAAAAGATTTCTGGGCCGGGTGCAGTGGTTCACGCCTGTCATCTCAGCAAATTGGGAGGCTGAGGCAGGCAGATCATGAGGTCAGGAGTTCTAGAGCAGCCTGGACAACATAGTGAAACCCTGTCCCTACTAAAAATACAAAAATTAGCTGGGCATGGTGGCAGGCGCCTGTAGTCCCAGCTACTCGGGAGGCTGAGGCAGAAGAATCGCTTGAACCCAGGAGGGGGAGATTGCAGTGAGCTGAGATCGCGCCACTGCATTCCAGCTTGGGCAACAGTGAGATTCCATCTTGGGGGAAAAAAAAAGATGTCTGAAATCTCTGTTCAGTGGGCAATGGTGGGATTGACTAAAGGGTGCCTGGGACATGAACCAGCTTTAAAAAAAATACAAACAAGGCCAGGTTCAATAGCTCATATCTGTAATCCCAGCACTCTGGGATGCCGAGATGGGCGGATCATCTGAGGACAGAAATTTGAGACCAGCCTGGCCAATATAGTGAAACCCCGTCTCTACCAAAAATACAAAAGTTAGCCAGGCATGGTGGCACATGCCTATAGCCCCAGCTACCCAGGAGGCTGAGCTAGGAGAATCACTTGAACCCCGGAGGCAGTGTGAGCCATACTGCACTCTAGCCTGGGTGACAGAACGAGGCTCCATCTCAAAAAAATAAAAAATAAAAACCAAACATAATATTTGTACATATTTATGGGGAACAGGTGATATTTTGACATATGCATACAATGTATAATGATCACATCAGGGTATTTAGTATATCCATCACCTTGAATATTATTTCGTCTTTTTTGAGACAGGGTCTCAATCTGTCACCCAGGCTTAAGTGTAGTGGCATGATTACAGCCCACTGCAGCCTCCAACTCCCGGGCTCAAGCAATCCACCCACCTCAGCCTCCCAAGCATCTGAGACCACAGGTGCAAGCCACCATGCCTGGCTTTTTAAAATTTGTAGTAGAGACAGGGTCTCACTATGTTGCCCAGGCTGGTCTTGAACTCTTGGGGCTCAAGTGATCCACTGCGCCCGGCCTATCATTTCTTTGTGTTGGGAACATTGCACTATCTTTTCTTCTAGCTCTTTTGAAATATACAACATATCACCCTACTGTGCTATCGAACACCAGAACTTATTCCTTCTATCAAATTCTATGTTTGTACCCATTAACAAACCTCCCTTCATACAGCCCCTTTCCCACCCACTCATAACTATCATTCTACAGCCACAAGATCAGCTTTTTTAGCTCCTACGTATGAGAAAATATAGTATTGTCTTTCTGAGCCTGGCTTATTTCACTTAACATAATTTCCTCCAGTTTCATCCATGTTGCTGCAAATGACAGGATTTCATTTTTTTAATCGCTGAGTAATAGTATCCCATTGTATGTGTACATATAAATATAACATATCTTATCATTGCATCTACTGATGGACATGTAGGTTGATTCCATACCTTGGCTGTTGTGAACAGTGCTGCAATAAACATGAGACTGCAGATATCCTTTTGATACGCTGATTTCTTTTCCTTTGGATAAATACCACTAGTGGGATTGCTGGATCATATGGCAGTTATATTTTTAGTTTTCTGAGAAACTTCCATACTGTTTTCCATAATGGCTGTACTAATTTACATTCCCACCAACAGTGTATAAGAGTTCCCTTTTCTCTGCATCCTAGTTACATGTTATTGTCTTTTTGATAACAGCCATGCTAACTGGGATAAGGTGGTATCTCACTGTGATTCTGATTTGAATTTCCCTGATGATTAGTGATGCTGAGCATCTTTCATACACCTATTGGCCATGTTTATGTCTTCTTTTGAGAAACATCTATTCAGGTCCATTGCCTACTTTTTAATGAGATTATATTTTCTCCCATTCTACAGGTTGTCTCCTCAACTCTGCTGATTATTTCCTTTGCTGTGCAGAAGCTTTTTAGTTTAATATAGTCCATCTCGTTATTTTTGGTTTTGTTCCCTGTGCTTTGAGGTCTCAGCTAAAATCTCTGTCTAGATCAATGTTTGACAGCATTTCCCCCATATTGAATTCTAGCAATTTCATAGTTTCAAGTCTTACATTTAAGTCTTTAATCCATTTTTAGTTGATTTTAACATATAGTGAGAGACGGAGGTCTGGTCTCATTTTTCTGCATATGGATATCCAGTTTTCCCAGCAAAATTTATTGAAGAGGGTGCCCTTTCCCCAAGGTATGTTCTTGGTGCTGTTGTCATGAATTAGTTGGCTGTAAATACATGAATTTATGTTTGGATTCTTTATTCTGTTCCACTGTCCTATGTTTTTATACCAACACCATGCTGTTTAGGTTACCATAGCTTTGTAGTATATTTTGAAACCAGGTAGCATGATGCCTCCAGGTTTGTTCTTTTTGTTGAGGATTAAGATTTGGCTATTCAGGGTCTTTTGTGCTTCCATATGAATTTTAGGATTGTGTTTTTCTATTTCTGTGAGGAATTGGTATTTTGATAGGGACTGCATTTAATCTGTAGATTACTTTGGGTAATATGGTTAATTTTAACAATATTAATTTTTCTGATCCATGAGCACAGGATGTCTTTCCATTTGTTTGTGTCTTTCAATTTCTTACATTAGGCCGGGCGCGGTGGCTCAAGCCTGTAATCCCAGCACTTTGGGAGGCCGAGACGGGCGGATCACGAGGTCAGGAGATCGAGACCATCCTGGCGAACACGGTGAAACCCCGTCTCTACTAAAAAATACAAAAAAAAACTAGACGGGCGCGGTGGCGGGCGCCTGTTGTCCCAGCTACTCGGGAGGCTGAGGCAGGAGAATGGCATGAACCCGGGAGGCGGAGCTTGCAGTGAGCTGAGATCCGGCCACTGCACTCCAGCCTGGGCGACACAGCGAGACTCCGTCTCAAAAAAAAAAAAAAAAAAAAAAAAAAAAAAAATTTCTTACATTAGTGTTTTGTAGTTTTCCTTGTAGAAGTGTTTCACATTCTTGGTTAAATTTATTCCTAGGTATTTAATCTTAATTTTTTTGTAGCTATTATTATTGGAATTGCTTTCTTTTTTTTTTTTTTTTTGAGATGGAGTCTCTCTGTCATCCAGGCTAGAGAGTGCAGTGGTGTGATCTTGGCTCACTGCAACTTCCACCCGCTGGGTTCAAGCAATTCTCCTGCCTCAGCCTCCTTAATAACTGGGATTACAGGCATGCGCTACCATGCCTGGTTAATTTTTGTAATTTCAGTAGAGAAGGGGTTTCACCATGTTGGCAGGGTGGTCACGAACTCCTGACTTCAACTGATCCACTTGCCTCGCTCTCCCAAAGTGCTGGGATTACAGGCATGAGCCACTGCACCCAGCCGCTCTCTTGATTTCTTTTTCAGCTAGTTCTTATTGGTGTATAGTAATGCTGCTATAATTTTTGTATGTTGATTTTTGTTAGGTGAACATGATAATCACTACACTATAGAAACTCACTCTGTACACTGATTTTTGTATCCTGCAATTTTACTGAATGTTTATCAGTTGTTGTAAGAGTATTTTCATGGCATCTTTAGGTTTTTCTACATATATAACTTAATGTCGGCCTGGCACGGTGGCTCATGCCTGTAATCCTACCATTCTGGGAGGCCCAGGTGGCCGGATCACAGGGGGTCAGGAGTTCGAGATCAGCCTGGCCAATATGGGAAATCCTCATCTCTAGTAAAAATACAAAAATTAGCTGGGTGTCATGGCACATGCCTGTAGTCCCATCTACTCAGGAGTCTGAGGCACAAAAATTACTTGAACCCAGGAGGTGGTGGTTGCAGTGAGCTAAGATCGTGCCACTGTACTCCAGCCT
The DNA here is from genome assembly GCF_049350105.2 of Macaca mulatta. NCBI lineage: Eukaryota > Metazoa > Chordata > Mammalia > Primates > Cercopithecidae > Macaca > Macaca mulatta. Next base: position 219,321,958 of record NC_133406.1, on the reverse strand, counting down.
GGGCAACAGAGACAGACTCTATTTAAAAAAAAGAAAAAAAAGCATGTCATCTGCCAAGAGGGACCATTTAATTTTCTCTTTTCCAATTTTGCATGCTTTTTATTTATTTCTCTTGCCTAATTGCTTTTGCTAGGACTTCCAATACTATGTTGAATAAGAGTGGTGAAAATGGCTCTCCTTGTCTATTGCAGTTCTTAGAGGAAAGGCTTTAAGCTTTTCGCCATTAAGTATGATGTCAGCTGTGGGTTTCTCACATATGGCCTTTATTATATTGAGGTATGTTCCTTCTGTACTTAATTTGTTGAGAGTTTTACCATGAAGGGATGCTGAATTTTATCAAATGCTTTTTCTTTGTCTATTAAGATGATCATATGATTTTTGTCCTTCATTCTGCTGATGTGATGTATTGATTTGCATATGTTGAACCATCTTTGCATCCCTGGGAGAAATCCCACTTGATCATACAGAACCAGACTTTTTACATCCATTGGTTATTTTTTTGACTAGTTTCCCTGGAGAGAAATCCCTTCCCACCTGGGGGAAGGTAAGTAATGGGCTGCCCGAATTTGAGCAAAGGGCTAGGAGATAGTCTCCTATTTGGTATAGGCTTTGTTCCCACCTTTCTAGTTTAATTTTTCCAAGTGTGGAAACACATAATTCTGGGTGCCCATCTGAGGTCCAGGTGGGGTGGGGAAGTGAAAAGGATGTGAAGGGCAGGGAGTTGTCTAACTGCTTCTTATACAGTTTTCCAAACAAGTATCGTGTTATCTTGTTTTTAGGCTCACAATTCATTCCCACCTTCAGAGGCACCTGGGCCTCTAATTTGTGTGTGCCTGTCTGGGGCACTGCAATTTGACTTAGCTTTGCTTCTTGTTGACCTCCTCCATCGGCAGAGCTCACATTTATTTCAGTTTCCTCAGGTTAGCTTTCCAAGTTTTTGTAGATACCTTTCTCTCCTTTCTATGATCTTTTAAGACAAACAATGTATTCTACTGTAATAACTTGTGGAAGCTTTTTTCGAGGTGCAAAGTAAAAGCATTGTACACTAAAGCTTCAATATCTAAAATCCCACCTCCATTTAACACCTAATCAGCAGATTCCTAAAACAAATTCATCTTTACCTTGCATGACATCATCCATTGCAGCATAATCTGCAATTGGTTCATCAGCCTAGAAAACAAATGAAGACAATTCAAAACCACAAGGGAGTAGGAATCTGAAATCTGAAGTATGGCCCATGATTCAACTAGTGATATTGCTACAAGACACAAAAACACACTGTCCAGTAGAGAACTCAGTTTGAGCCACAGCCAGCGGTGTCCAGGTTTAACAGTGGATGCCCTGGTGGCTATGGGTCTAGAGTCAACACCTCAGAAATGGTACACTGTGTGTGTGAAGAGGAAAGGCAGAGGGGACTATTTTCCCACTCTTAAAGACACTTTTAGACATGGAAATGTTTAGACACCCTGGGGTTACTAAAGACTGATGTAACCAATGTGAGCTAAGATACTGGTAGTGGTAGTGAGGGGTACAAATAAAAAGTTAGACTGGTCCTCTCAGAATACCAATTAGGTTAAAATTATACTTTTGTCCCACGTCACCAGCAAGAACAAGATACCCATTTCCTTTTCAGGAGGAAGCTTATGATGTCTGAGCTTATGACGAGGTTAGCTGCAAGGATAATGAGGCCAATGAACAGTGCAGACTCTAGCTGCTCATGTGAAGTACAAACCATTCAACAATACAGGCTGTTTCTAGGACGTTAGACAGGATCATCAGGATCTAGCAACTCAGTGTGTTTTCAAAACCATTTCACAGAGCCTATAGTTCCAGGAAATGCAGAATGTTAAACAGAGAGAGGGGTTAGGTGGTGGGATGAGGGGTGTGTGTGCATGGATGGGGTAGATATGGGTCTGCCTCATCATTCCAGGGCCTAACTTTATCACACCAGAACTGGGGCTCCAAGGTTTGAAAAGCATACATTTCACAGTTCAAAATAAAAAACCTGAACAATGATTCTACCACATGATGTGGTGGTATTTGGAACAGTAGGGATTCTTTTGGCCAAGAAACAAAAGAGGCAATGGGAAGCGACTAAATCAGGCCCTTAGGGAGGGTAGAATTGGGCAAATGAGGCTGGTTCAGTGACTTTTCTATTTCTTTCTTTTGAGACAGAGTCTCCCTCTGTTGCCCAGGCTGGAGTGCAGTGGCGTGATCTTGGCTCACTGCAACCTCCACCTCCCAAGCTCATGCCATTCTCCTGTCTCAGCCTCCCGAGTAGCTGGGATCACAGGCGCCCACCACCACGCCTGGCTAATTTTCTTGCATTTTTGGTACAGATGGGGTTTCACCATGCTGGCCAGGCTGGTCTCGAACTCCTGACCTCATGATCCGCCTGCTTCAACCTCCCAAAGTGTGGGGATTACAGGTGTGAGCCACCATACCCAGTGAAAGTAGGGGCTTCTAAGACACTGTCAAAGAAAAGTCACTGAGGCCGGGCGCAGTGGCTCACACCTGTAACCCCAGCACTTCGTGAGGCGAGGCGGGCAGATCACCTGAGGTCAGGAGTTTGAGACCAGCTTGGCCAACATGGTGAAACCCTGATTCTACTAAAAATACAAAAAATTGGCCAGGAGTGGTGGCACATGCCTGTAATCCCAGGTATTCGGGAGGCTAAGGCAAGATAACTGCTTAAACCTGGGAGGCGGAGCTTGCAGTGAGCTGAGATCGTGCCACTGCACTCCAGCCTGGGCGACACAGTGAGACTCCATCTCAAAAAAAAAAAAAAAAAAAAAAGAAGTCCCTACTTTCTATATCTGCTAAATCCAAAACCAATTTCCATGCCCTGGACAGAATCCCATTAAGTTGTGTATGTGACTGTTGTGACAGAACCTTGTGTTTTTACCCTTGTTTCCTAGCTTGGCTGGCTAGTACTTTTGAACCAAAAGGAAAAGAGGAGATACTTTAATACTATGAAGTATGGTTAAGTAATTCTGCTGAACCGGAAGTTAGGGAAAAGCTTACGGAGGAGGCTGAATCTACTTTTAACTATGAAAAACTATGAAAATCTCAGCAGAGATATATTTTAAAGTATAAAATAAGTTACTATTTGCACTGGTCACAAGTCTATCTTCTACCCATCTTTTGCTTTTTTTTTTGTGGGGGCAGCATTTCAAATTAAGTTGCAGACATCAGTATCATTAGTGTGGTTTTAAGAACAGATCCACCCAGTCCAAAAAAGGAAAAAAAAAAAAAAAGCAGGGGTGGGGATTGGAGGGCATTGGGGAGGGGACATCCCAGAAACTTTGTGACCTGAGACCAGATTATTCAGCTTTCCTCTTTGGAATGACAGTCAATCCTCAAGTGTTCAGAGGGCCACAACCCAGTATCACTCCCTTCCTCACAGTGTGAGAGGAATGAAAACTAGATCTGTATCTGGAGAAGAATGGGGGCCCTTGTGACAGAAAATCAAACGGGAAAAATGAGGCGTGAAGCTTAGCAGTTGGGCAGGTGGGATTTATACCACTGCCCTGCCCTACCAGGGAAAAGGAAAGTAATGATGTACCCTGATCCCACCAAGGCATAGAAATTGATCCAGGTGATCCAGGAAAGGCCAAGGAAAGCCTTCACTTTCACCTTCTCAGGGTACCAGCAGTTGCTGATGCTGTGGCATAACAGCACCTACTGTAACACACAAGAACAAGACATGATGATGTCCTGACCTCCTCTAAGTCTCTTGGGGCTCAGTCAGAGCTAGGCTGAGCCGCAAAAACTCACAGCATTCATTTACCACTGCCCTCTGCTAAAGACTCAATGCATCCTTTAACCACCATTTCACACAGTTTACACATAGTTATGTAACATGTAAAACCTTGAGTTCTTTAGCTAAGGAGCTGTTTACTTACCTTTAATAAAATGACAGATTCAGGAATGACGCCAAGGGTGCCTAGGGTGGCACAGTCATCACTTAAAATCTTTCCATCAATCGACAAATTCTGGTCAAAAGGAGCAACTGAAAATGCATGCATGATCTGTGCCAATATAAAAGAGACAAAGTCCGTATAATGCAAAACACTAAGACTTATACCCTATTTAAATAAATTACGTATGGAATCTTAAAAAAACAAAAAGGCTTCAGAGTACAAAACCACTGTTGCTTACACTCAGCCTACTTGTTATACTCCTATTGAGGCTATCGTCCCTATATATCCGGGAACATCCTTAGGAGGTCTGGTAGAGTATTAGGAAACAATTACACACACAGATGCATTTGTTCCTTACCTTACCAGCTTCCCAAGGATGGAGGTGTGGGGAAATAAAACGAGTAAAAAGTGGCGCTGGGCCGATGGCTACTCTGAGGCTTGGGCAAGGTCATCACTGTCACCCCACCATTCCCAGGCCCCATATCCTTTCATCAACAAGTCAAGTCCAAATTCTTTCTTCTTTTTTTTTTTTTTTTTTGGTGTGTGCTGAGACAGGGTCTCACTCTGTCACCCAGGCTGGAGTGCAGTGGCGCGATTATGGTTCACTGCAGCCTTGAACTCCCAGGCTCAAGGGATCCTCCCACCTAAGCCTTCTGAGTAGCTGAGACTACAGATGTGTGCCACCATGTCTGGCTGATTTTTAATTTTTTTTGTAGACACGAGGTCTTGCTATGTTGACCAGGCTGGTCTCGAACTCTTAGACTCAAGCAATCCTCCCATTTCAGTCTCCTGAAGTGCAGAGATTACAGGCATGAGCCACTGCACCTGGCCCACAATTCTTTCTTAAAACCATCTTTAAATTCTCTCTTTTGTTCTTATTCCTTCAGCAAATGGCTTGGGGTATATAATTCAGCCCTTGGAACTGTCACATATTCTTAGACTGAGTCTTGCCTCTAGGAAGCAAAATATGAATTTCTGAAGGGTAGGGACCATATGCCCCACCCCAGTTCTGGCCAAGTGTTAAAAATTAAATATGGTGGGGTGCAGTGGCTCACGCCTGTAATCCCAACACTTTGGGAGGCCGAGGTGGATGGGTCACCTGAGGTCAGGAGTTTGAGACCAGCCTGACCAATATGGCAAAACCCCGTCTCTACTAAAAATACAAAATTAGCTGGGTGTGGTGGCACATGCCTGTAATCTCAGCTACTCGGGAGGCTGAGGTCGGAGAATTGCCTGAATCCAGGAGATGGAGGTTGTGGTGAGCCGAGATCATGCCATTGCACTCCAGCCTGCACATCAAGAGCAAAACTCCATCTCAAAAAAAAAAAAAAGTAAATACATTCCAGATGAGTGTGGTGGCTTATGCTTGTGATCCCAGCACTTTGGGAGGCTGAGGCAGGTGGATCACCTGAGGTCAGGAGTTCGAAACCATCCTGGCCAACATGGCAAAACCCTATCTCTACTAAAAATACAAAAATTAGCTGGGAGTAGTGCCACATGCCTGTAATCCTAGCTACTCGGGAGGCTGAGGCAGAAGAATCACTTGAACCCAGGAAGCAGAGGTTGCAGTGAGCCGAGACTGCACCACTGCATTCCAGCCTGGGCGAAAGAGCAAGACACTGTCTCAAAAATACATACATACATTCCAAAATAATGGTATTCATAATATTTAGATGTTTTTACAAATTCAGAAAGGTTTTTTAAATTTTATCATTTCTGGGTCATGTTTACCTCTGGAGGGCAAGCAGAAGTTGGGCTCAGAGAGGCAAACACAGGTAACCTTCAATGACACCTTTAATTCTTAACTCGGTAGACAAGTCCAAGAATATTCACTTTAGTATGCTTTTTAACTTACCCATAAAATGTATGCTATTACATGTATCTTATATTACGCCACCATCCATGATGTCATGGGAAAACCATTCTGCCCTTTCCTGTACTCTATTCTTTGGATGTGGAAAGACAAAACGAGCCTCACAAATCAACCCTGAACTGCGTGTGTAACAGGGCCCAAGAGCTTGACAGGCCAGCGTGATGGGGACCAGAAAAGTGATTTTAATAATGGCACCAAAGACAAATAAGAACAAAGATATAACAGCACTGGCCTCCTCCCTAACTGCTGGGACAGAATCTTACCTGGATTTTTCAAAAGAACATTAGCACCCAAAAAGCAGGCAGGGAGAACTAACATTGTGGCTAGCAATGAAAAGTGCACTGGCATCATCAATGGTCTTCATGAAGCAATAAGCAGGAAGTACTGATAGGACAGTTCTACCCAAGCCAGCTCAGCATGCAAACATCAAGCAGAGGCATATCCAGCCCTACACCAGCAAATGTTCTGGAACCATGAAGATCGAGCGGAGCTACGGTGGATGTGTGCGATGCTAACTTAACATGGATAACGTCACAGCTGCTGGACTGCAGAAATGCTTGTTCATGCCCCTAAATGCTAAGTGTTTTTGTACTACCCTATGAAACTGGACAAATAGCAGATACCTCTAGACACAAGTGCCACAACGGAGGGGCTGACGTTCACACATTATATTCTGAGAATGGACAAGGACACTGAGGTGCTGTCAACAACTAATGAAGCATTTATTAAGAAGCTACCATGTGTCAAGTACTGTTCTAGGTGCTGATAATATAAAAGTGAATAATCCCGCCCTGGAGGGGTTCCCAGGAGTGAGGTCAAAACAAAGTTGTGAGGATAGTAGCAGAAGGTATGTGCAGGATCTAGTGAGCACAGCGGGACAGTCAGTTCCATGAAAGGGGCCAAGACAGGTTTCACAGACGAGTCACCATGAAAGATGAACACATGCTACTAGTGAGGAGAAGATGGAACAGGCCAACCAAGGCAGGGAGGCCTACGGTAATAATCCTTAAACTCTAAGTGCTAGGAAAATGCCTGAGTATAAAGAACATGATAGAGGTCTGCTTAACGAGTAGGTGCGGTATTCCTGGTCTGTGGAGCTAACAGGAACCATGAAAACCCTGTTGCTATCAGGGAGTGGCTCTCCTCTGCTTGTGATGGTGTGTGGGGCTGAAAAAAGAAAATACAGAAGCAATCGCCTCAGCTGCCAGGCATTTCACCTCTGTGCCAAAATATTCTACTTTCTCAGGCAGGCAATACCACCCACCCACTAAAGATCTATCTTTGGGAAAATGAAATAATACAATTAAACACTGAACATCTTTTGAGAAAGGAGATGAACAAATTGTACTTCATTAACTTCATGGGATCAAAGGTGGATGAATTACTGATTAGACACAGCAAGCTTTGTAAGGTTTCAAGCAACTGTATATGGTAGATATGTCTAGAAACAAACATTTACAGATTTGCAATGGTTGTCATCCTATTAACTTAGAAATGCAGTATCCCCAGAGGAAAGGCTCCATCAAACACTAAAACACAAATTATATGCCTTAAGAAAATCACCCACCACCACCAGCTGCGGATCACGCACATGCCCACCACAAACTCTGATGCTATCCACGCTACCAGGCAAATAGGCTCATATCTAGTTGAAGCATCACAAGCTCCCACCACTATGTAGTGAGGGGAAAGACCTTTCACTGCCCTTTCTTTGACTCTGTTTGGCCCGCGGTAGTCCCTGAAGCAAGAGTGGGAGATGAGAGAGCCATTCAGGAAGAACACCTCTGAGGGCTGTGTGAACAGCTGCCATGTTCTAGCAGCTCATTCGGGCAGGTAACATGCTCTCAGACGGAAGGGTTATTTCTGCTGACTTCTGGTTTATTCTTCAAAAATTGTAGTCCATAATAAAAGCAGCACAGGCTTTAAAAAATGTCTTTATGCACAGGGGCTCTTTCTGTAATTTAAAGGTTTTGAATGTTCGAGGTTTCCCAATGACAGGCAGAAAGTCAGTGATAGAAACAAGGTTTCTTAGATGTAAAAGGTACAATAACAGAGTGAAGATATTATGCCAACACACTTATTTTCAGAGCCATGGGTTCAACCAAGGGAAATACTGTTGTCAGGACAATCTGGAACACATAACACCCTCAAAGGAAGCCTGTACTTTTGCCTCGATTACAATGATAAATATCAGCAACAAGAAAAATGTGTAACCAGTAAACTATGCCACATAAAAGTAGCAAAGGAGGAAATTTGGTCAACTTTTTGGATATCTATCAGTGACTGAAACAGATTAGAGGCCAGATTTTTTCATGGACATCTTGAATTTATCAGTTCCTTCTGCCTAGGGTTTGAGATTTACCACTGGAATGCTTATTTATGGTATGTCAGTATTGATACCAAGAAATAACAGTATCATGAAACCATTTCATAATGCCTGCACTATAGCAGTGGAACTGATTTGTAAAGCAATGCATGCTTTGGTGGGGGAATGGAGAGGGCATATCTAAAATAAATCTATATAACAATTTGGAGAACATCACTGCATAAAGAAAGGTAAAGATAATTTTGAAACTCTATCAAGGCCGGGCGTGGTGGCTCATGCCTGTAATCCCAGCACTTTGGGAGGCCGAGGCGGGTAGATAGCGAGGTAAGGAGTTCAAGACCAGTCTGGCCAAGATGGTGAAACCCTATCTCTACTAAAAATACAAAAATTAGCCAGGTGTGGTGGCATGTACCTGTAATGCCAGCTACTCGGGAGGCTGAGGCAGAGAACTGCTTGAACCCGGGAGGTGGAGGTTGCAGTGAGCCGAGATGGCACCACTGCACTCCAACCTGGCTGACAGAGTGAGGCTCTGTCACACACACACAAAACAACTCTATCAAATAGATTTATCTGCCACCAAAAATACTGTGACAGCCTAGTGAATAAGCAATCACTAATCGCTAATAATAAGCTGCCTTTTATCTCCCATTAAATTTCACAGCAGTTCCTGGTAACAGGCTCCAATACCTATTAAGTGGTCAAAGAAAAGCACAGAGCACAATAAAGTGAGAGAACAGTTATCCCGGCACAACCTCGACATGTGACAAATTAAGTGGTTCCCAATGTTTCTCATTATTAGAAAGCTATTGCAGAACCAGCCCAAGTTTCCAGAACCCAAAATTCACTTTCATCTTCACAAAAAGATTTTTGGCTATTTTGAAAACTTTTAAGTCTTTTGGAAAAAAACACAGATACATACATATATGTAAATACAGGTGGAAAGCAGGAATTCATGAAGGCCCTCTTAAGTCCAGAGCAAACCTGAACAAACATCTTCCTCACCTGAATTTTCAATTCTTTTAACGTCTGATTAGCAGAAACGAGAAGTGCTTTCTCACCACGAACTTTTCTATGTCGCATACTTCGGCGAATAACTTGCTTTTGATAGGCTATATAATTTTGATGGGATATCTTTTGCCGCTTTGTTCCACCATTGCTCTATAATGAAGATTGGAAATGAAGAAAGCACTGAAATTAACCACAATGTGACCCTTGCTCATGAAGTTTTCAGGCAAACAAAAGCTGTTTCCTTATTGGTCCCTTAACCATTTGAAATTCAATGTAAACAATGAGTAGTGACTAACGAGACTTTCTTAGCAAGCTCACATATAATTGATAGAAGAAAAGAATGAGTAATACACACCTCTAACTGCATGTAAGCAGTTCAAATGTTTGTTACAAGAGAAATTTAAAGTTTGGTGAGGGGGCTCACACCTATAATCCCAGGAGTTCAAGACCAGCCTAGGCAACATATTAAGACCCATCTCCACCAAAAATTAGCCAGGCATGGTGGCATGAGCCTGTAGTCCCAGCTACTTGGAGGGTAAGGCAGGAGGATCATCTGAGCCCAGTAGTTCCAGGCTGCAGTGAGCTACAATTGCACCACTGTACTCCAGTCTGGTGACAGAGATTCCATCTCTTTTATGAAAAAGAAAAAAGAGAAAGATGACATTTAAAATCAAAATGATTAAGTCTGACCTTACATCAGAAAAACATAACAAATTGAAAAACTTCAATGAACAACCTGAATTTAAAACATTTTCTTCTCTTCTTGAGAATGACATAGAAACTAAGTATAAACTGCCATGAATTTAAAAATAAAATATAGAACCTTAATTTAAAAAAAAAAACAATTTGACTAAAAATAAGACTGTACCACTTTTTCTAATGGCAAAATATACAGCCTCACTCATAAAATATTCTTGCAAAAATGTTATACCAGAATGTAATCAAACATTTACGCCCACCTTTCAATTTATAGAAATTGGAATATAGGGGATATATAAATAAAATAAGTAACATAAGGAAACAATCAGCCAAATACAGAACATGGAACAATCTAAAAGAAATCAAACTGGTCCAAGCTCAACGTCAAGAAGGGAAAGAGCCAGGCATGGTGGCTCATGCCTATAATCCCAACACTCTGGGAGGCTGAGGCGGGCGGATCAACCTGAGGTCGGGAGTTCGAGACCAGCCTAACATGGAGAAACCCCATCCCTACTAAAAATGTAACATTAGCCGGGTGTGGTGGCTCATGCCTGTAATCCCAGCTACTAGGGAGGCTAAGGCAGGAGAATTGCTTGAACCCGGGAGGCGGAGGTTGCGGTGAGCTGAGATTGCGCCACTGTACTCCAGCCTGGGCAACAAGAGCAAAACTCCGTCTCAAAAAAAGAAGGGAGAGAAAGGGGGTCCGGAGGCAGAGTAACTGTTCCAAATTCTAAGTCTAAAGTGATACAAACAACACATATCCTGATTACATACTGGTTTGAGAGGAAAAAACTGTTCAAGACATATCTGAGTATGGGTATTAGAGGACATTAGGGAGTTTTCGTTAGTTTTCTTATTTATAAGCACATTATTAGTATTATGTAGACACTGTCTTTATTTTTAGAGGGGAAATGTCATCATGGCCATGACTACCTAAAGGTGCTATAAAAAGGATGCCCATGGGTATGCATGATATATACGGTACTAGTCAAGAAAAAAATAATAGATGAGGACCAAATGTCCTCTAAAGTACTCCTATAAATCCCTCATCAAGAGGTTAACGATCAAGATTCTTCTGCTTTTTGTACCAAAGGTGGTGGTGGTGGTGGCCGGTGAGGGGATGGGTGAGAAGCACACGGGAGATTCTTCTGCCAACCAGGCCAGGGAATAAAAGCAGCAGGATTTTTAAGAAAATCTTTTCCTCTGGTTTAATTAAATCTGGATGAGGTAACCTCAAGGCCCTGGCTCTGGTTTCCACAGTTGTCAATGAGCGTCAGCTGTGCATAAGCAGAGCGGTTTAGTGGTCATTATGGACACAGATGCCACGTATTCATTACTCACGAGCTCCACAGTTTGCAAAGCAGAAGGTGATCAAGACCCGAACACAGAAGAGCATTTGTTCAGGGTGCCTACCACTGGCTAGACACGCCTGAGGCTAGTTCAGCTCTAGCCCTGAATCTACATAGGCAATTGGGTGATTCTAAGATTCACGAGAAAAAGTTAAATGCACATATGGGTTAAAAAAAAATACAATGAAAGCTGATGAAACATTTTTCTCAATCTCAACTGTTGAAAGTAAAGATCAAATTGAACCCAAATTCTACAATCAGGAATATAAAGAAAAATAACTACATTAACATATAATTTTATTTTAGAAGTACAAAACAACCAAAAAACAAAACTCTGAGCATCAAGCAAGACAGATTTTTTTTAATAACACTGATTTTAAATGGGTCTAAAGGCTTTTCCTGGAATTATTTCTTTCTTAATCTGGAGAATTTAAATCCAACTTAACTGACAAAAAAACCAGCCCACTGGTTTTAGAAGGTTTTCAATTACCTAAGTGATACCCAATACCGAGTATTAACCTAAATTTAGATGAACCTAAATTTTTAGATGAAGTCAAAGGAGTTAGGTTTATCTAGCTTAGAGAAAAGAGGAAAGGGGATTTGTTTATCTCCACTAAGGACAAGCAGAAACACATCATTTTTTATTTCAGGGATTTAAAGCAGCAATTACAGAAGCTATCTATGTACTGAGATATGTGATGAAGAGGGTGACATTTTGAAAATGCTGAACATTTTTCAGGGACTATCTATTCTTTTCCAAAGAGGAAGGTTACACTTGAGATTTTTTGTGAGCCAAAAATTTTCTGTGAGAAAGCAAAATGTAAAATATTCTAGAGTATTACAACATCCAAACAAGGAAAAGGAAGACAGAAGAAAATTATGAAGTATAAAAAATAATTATAGTATAAAAAGCAATGTTCCCCAACACTCTCTATCATATTTATAAACGTGAAATCTGTTGTCGTCCACAACTAAGTAGAGTGATTCCACATCCACTTTGAAAAATTGCTGTGGTCATGACCACAATGAATAAAACTAGATAATCAAAAAAAGTTAGCTTTCTAAAATCTAAACCACTTGAAAATGTAGATGGTTTTTCTAAACAACTCTTAGGGTGAAAAGCAAAGCTTAAAATAACAGAAACTAAAGACAGTAAGAACATCATGTCAAGTTTAACAAACTAATTTACAAAGTTAACCAGAGAACAGAGAATTAGTGACAACAGGCAATAAAAGATTTGATTCCCCCATCCTGGCTAACACAGTGAAACCCCGTCTCTACTTTAAAAAAAAAAAAAAAAAAAAAATTAGCTGGGCATGGTGGCGGGTGTCTGTAGTCCCAGTTACTGGGGAGGCTGAGGCAGAAGAATGGCATGAACCTGGGAGGTGGAGCTTGCAGTGAGCCAAGATCACACCACTGTACTCCGGCCTGGAGTGAGACTCAGTCTCAAAAAAAAAAAAAAAAGGTTCCCAACTGATTATTAAACCATAATACCAAGTGATAATAACTAAAACATACAGTACTGCCAGACAAAAGAGAATGCAGTCCTGAATCGAGATGGATATGTACATACATACACATTTTTTTTTTTAAGGCAGAGTCTTGCTCTGTCGCCCAAGCTGGAGTGCAGTGACGTGATCTTGGCTCACTGTAACCTCCACAATTCTCCTGCCCTGCCTCAGCCTCCTCAGTACCTGGGATAACAGGCCCATGCCACCACACCAAATTTTTGTAATTTTCGTAGAGATGGGGTTTCACTATGTTGGCCAGGCTGGTGTCAAACTCGACCTCAAGTGATCCACCCGCCTCAGCCTCCCAAAGTGCTGGAATTACAGGCGAGAGCCACTGCGCCCGGCCATACACACACACTTTTAATATATCAACTAAAAAGCACACAATCGAGTTTGTACAAAATGTGGCTTGAAAGATGGCTTGTATAGACCACAGAGATGTCCCCACCACAGAGACGGGGACATGAAAACAGAGCTGACAACAGGGTAACGGGCAGCAAAGTCATGTCTGCAAACGCTTGTGGAGACATATTAGTACCGAGTCAACTAATACGTCTCAACAAGCATTTGCAGACATGACTTTGCTGCCCTTCTTTACCTTGTTTCTTATACCAAGGAACACAAGATGTATATATGCACACAGAGTTTAATAAGGGCATCACTTACTATAGAAAAATATCCCCTTTAAACTGAAAACCTGCATTCTCATCAAGTGTACAGATTTGGTTAGCACTGAAGCAAAGGGCCCTCCAGTGTTGACTGACTGAAATACAGATTAGGAAGGACAACTTAAAGAGTGGCTGATCACTGTCACAAACTGCATGATTTTGCTTCTTCACAGGTGTTTTGAGGTTATTTTATGAGCTCCAATAAGCCATGGAAAACAAATGGTGACATCCCTTTATACCAGTTTGGAAACCACAAGTAACATTTATTTTGGGCACACCAAGATTCAAATAAAGAGGGCTTTTCAGACTCTCTCAATCAATGTTAAAAATGAAGTAACAGTATCAACGTGCAGACAGGACAACAAGCCCAGATACCTCTGCTCTGTCACAGATACCGCAGATGGCTATTTTAACACTTTCATTCTTTCAGGGAGAACGCTATCTATAATTTCACTACACTATTTTAGCAGTAAAGAAAGAAAACAAACATCTCATCTGTTAAAAATAAAACTCTAAGTAGAGTAGAATATCCGTGAGTTTAAAGTACAAAATATCCTCCAATGTGGGGGTCTGACTTTTTGAGAAGCTGAAACTTATCTCCACCAACATCAACCATAGTCCCACCATCTCCTATTCTCAAAAGACAATTTACGGGCCAGGTGTGGTGGCTCACGCCTGTAATCCCAGCACTTTGGAAGGCCAAGGCAGGAGGATCATGAGGTCAGGAGTTCGAGACCAGCCTGGTTGAAACGCCGTCTCTATTAAAGATACAAAAAATTGGCCAGGCGTGGTAGCGCATGCCTGTAATCGCAGCTACTCGGAGGCTGAGGCAGGAGAATCACTTGAACCTGGGAGGCAGGGGTTGCAGTGAGCTGAGATCACACCACTGCACTCCAGCTGGGCAATAAGAGCAAAACTCTGTCTCAAAAAAAAAAAAAAGGAAGAAAGTCCTAACAAAACAGTCCAGAAAACTTATTTAAATTTATTTTTCTGAGACAGGGTCTCTCATTCTGTTGCCCAGGCTGGAGTACAGTGGCACAATCATAGCTCGCTGCAGCCTGGAACTCCTAGGCCCAAGCAATCCTCCCACCTCAGCCTCCTGAGTAGCTGGGACTGCACACATGTGCCACCATGCCCAGCTAATTTTTTATTTCTTGTAGAGATGGGATCTTGCTCTATTGCCCAGACTGGCCTCAAACTCCTGGTCTCAAGTGATCCTCCTGCCTCAGCCTCCTGAAGGGCTGCAATCACAGGTGCGAGACACTGCATCCAGCCCAGAAAACAGTCCATCTTAATGCAAGAATTTAAAGTGTGCTACAATGAAAAATGAAAGACTAACACATCAGCTGATCTGATCGCTTGATTAACATCTTAATTAGAGACTTCATATACTCCATTATTAAGGTTATTGTTTGTAATGAGAAAATCAGAGTTAAATAATTTTTTCATAAAGATTCTGATTGAGCCGGAAACCAAGATATGTGTCGTTTTAGTCTTCTTTCTCAGCTAAAAATTTAATCATCACATTACATTTTAGCCTTTCTTACTTAATAGCAAGAAATATATTCATTCTGGAATCATGTGGTTCATGGCTTTTCATGAGAAATCAGGACGGTTGTAGCATGCCACCAAAACTAAGGAAAGACAAGGATGGGAGCTAAGAACCAATATCCTGGCCGGTTGCAGTGGCTCATGCCTGTAATCTCAGCACTTTGGGAGGCTAAGGTGGGCGGATCACGAGGTTAGGAGTTTGAGACCAGGCTGACCAACACAGTGAAACCCTGTCTCTACTAAAAATACAAAAAATTAGCCCTGTGTGGTGATGGGCGCCTATAATCCCAGCTACTCAGGAGGCTGGGGCAGGAGAATCATTTAAACCTGCGAGGCGGAGGTTGCGGTGAGCTGAGATCCGTGCCATTGCACTCCAGCACAGGCAACAGTGTGAGACTCTGTATCAAAAAAAAAAAAAAAGGAAAGAAAAGAACCAATAGCCCATATAGGGTGCAGAGAGATGGCCAGGGGCTTTGAGTGGCTGCTCTCGAAGAGAGAACAGCAGAAAGTATAACAATGAAATGCAGCTTCAACACGTACTTGATTAAAATCTGGATCTTTTTCTCCATCTGGTTTAGCTTCTTCCTTGTCCTCCTCTGTTTCAGAACTACTCACATTCAGCTCTGGAGCTGAATCCTTCATCACCTGAATGTGCCAGGACAACAAAGAGAAGTAGGTCAGACCCTAGGAAGGCAGGCTATGGAGGATGTAGGGGCTGGGACCAGCAACCTTTATCAAGAGGAGGAACACCTTTATCATGGTGGGATTATAGACTGGAAAGTGGATCAAGAATCAAGCCTTCTCGGTTTTCTATGCTCTTTTAACATGTTGGTTTTTTGCCCTATGACTTATTCTTGTAGTATTTAGTGTGCTCACCATACATTTAAGAGGTCTCTGCAGAGCAGTTATTACTATCAGTCTTGTACAATGATGTTATTTTGCAGAAGTTCGAAGGTGCTTGACACCTTCCCCAGCACACTGATTGTTCAAGCCTTTTCAAGTTCTCAAACTATTCAAGCGGCAGGAGTCACATGCTCTTTAAGAATTGAGAAAATGAAAGATGGAAGAAGCGTTCTCTTGCAGAACACTATGAAATGCTCGTATTAAACTGAACAATGAAACTACAGCTAAATTGGATAGTATTTTATACTAGAGAACTAGAGATTTAAGAAAATTCTACAGGGAGAACAGAGACATTTATACTCATTAACTTCATTTTCTCGGCAACTTAGGAAATGAAGGCCTTAGTTTATTTAACTTGTAAAGCAGAACCCTTGGCCTCCAGAGCATAATTTGTAAGTTACCCTTCTAAAAAATGTGTTTGGAAACGAGCATCAAATAAAACGTATTCCATTTTGTCTTTAATCCTAGAAACCGTGGAATTAAATAAATAAGATATCTAGAGATCTGGGTCAGGATCTACCCAAGAGCCATCCCTAATATAATAAAAATGCTTGGAAATCCAATCCAAGCAAGTATTAACACCTCCACTTCCCAAATATATCCAATCGATTTCACCTGTCCTTGCAGGTCAATGCAAAAGGCTCTAACTGGCCTCTCTTATTCCTGTTACGCCCTCACAGCAATTCCAAACACTATAGCCAGGGTGATTTTTTTTTAAACTATAAATCAGATCATATCATGGCCTTGCTTGAAACTCTGCAGGGGCTTATAGCTACACTGGGAAAAAACCCAATAAACCCGGTCTTGATAAAGGTATGATGTACAAAACCTGATAGTCTATGGTCGCTCATTCCGTATCATGATCCCTTCTTGGAATACATTTCATTCTAGATCAGCAATAGCCACTATGGTAGCCATTAGCCACATGCAGCTATTTAACTTTAAATCAACTACTAAATTCCTCAGTCACACTAGCCACGTCGAATGCTCCACAGCCACACGTGGCCAGTGACTACTGAAGTGCGCCGTACAGATACAGAACCTAGAACCTGTCCATCACCACAGAAAGCTCTACTGGACAGCGCTGTTCTAGGTGCAATGGTTTTCACTCTGTTGCATAAGCACATCAGGCTTATCCTTTTGACCTTTGTTTCCTTTGCCTGGAAAACACTTCCCAGGCTGCATCCCTGACAGTGAGGGTTTGGGTACAAACAACTTCTCCAAGATGCTTCTCCTGTTACTCCCTGTCTCACGCTAACCTCCACTTTACCCTGCTAAATTTCCTTCAAAACAATCATTTCTGTGTGAAGTCATATGAATTTATAGTTTATTCCTGATCTTTCTCACTAGGTCCCTATAATTTTGAAAGCAGGTATTATACCTGCCTTCTTTATCACTGTATCCTCAGCACCGGGACCATTCCTGGAACACAGCTGACATTCAATAAATATCTATGTATCAATTAATAACAAACTAAATTCTCATACAATCACATAACTGTTCAATTACTGTCCAATTTCAATTCTGATGCCAAACAGCTCTGAAGGAACAAAAATGCAGTCCTAGGCAGACCCTCAGTGCAAATACAACAGCAAATCAAGTCAAAGAGCACGCTTGATCATTACTAGTCATCGCCACAAGAGGGACCAGTACCTTTTTATTATCCACAACTTTATGGACATAGATGGTGGCTTGAGTGTATTCACGCAGGTCCCTCTGCTGCTGACACAATAAGCCTTCTCTGCATTCTGGACAGAGTTCTTTGGAAAAAAAAAAAAAAAAAGGGAAAACAGAAGTGGCTGAGGAATCATTGTTAAAGAATCAAAGATCTAAAAACATATATCAAAGTTACTAGTGAATATTCATTAAACTCTTAGTAACATTTTCTTGTTTTGAGACAAGGTTTTGCTGTGTCACTCAGGCTGGGGTACAGTGGTATGAACATAGCTCACTGTAGCCTCAAACTTCTGGGCTCAAGCCATGCTCCTGACTCAGACTCTCAGCAAGTAGCTCAGACTACAGACATGTGCTACATTTTTATTATTTTGTAGAGAGAAGGTCTTGCTATGTTGCTCAGGCTGATCTGAAACTCCTGGCCTTAAGCCATCCTTCCATCTTAGTCTCTCAAAGTATTAGGATTATAGGTGTGAGCTAGTGTGCTGGCCCAAACTCTTAATAATATTTTCTATTACATGCAAATGATAAGGAAATCCATTTACTGTCCATAAAGAAACGTACAAATAATGAGATGATTATAATGAGAGTTGCCACCTAGGGAGTTGGGACCGCCACACGATCTTTAAGCAGACAACACTGATACACCCATTCTTTTTAAAATGTCAGCTCTTAACTACAGAAACCAAAAGCAATATGAAAACTTACTAGGCTCAGAAATATACTGTGTTTCTGAAGGGTTTACATCTCCCACTTCAATTCTCATGATTTTAATTACATGATCCACAACAAAGAGCTTTTGTATCATTTGCCACTCACTGGGCCATATGAGAGCTATACTGTGCAAAAAAAAAACACAACATGCCTTAAGACACATGGAAATTAAAAGAATTAACATAATCCATTAGTCTGCTAAACCAAAACCATCAACACTAACATTTAATCCAAAGGAATTAGAGGGAAAAGATACATATCATCAACAAAGAATAGTTTTTTATACAAAGGAATGTTACCACAGCAGCGAAACTAAATGGACTGAAATTACATGAATCAACATGGTTAGATCTCAAAAACATAATTGAGTAAAATAAGTTAGTTGCAGAAGTATAAATACAGTATGATGCCATTTATATAAAAAGTTTTAAATATGCAAGACATTATGTGCATGTATTTTTTTTTAACAGAATACTTTCTGAGACAGATAAACTCTATAAATTCACGACAGTGGTTCCTGCTAGAGGAAGGGTGGGAGACAGAGAGAGAAGTAGCAACAGAAGGATAAGCACTGTGGGGCCTTTAATCATACTTGAACCATTTAACTTTTAAACTGACTGGTAACACACATTTGCTTATTGGTATATTTTCCTGAAGTCTGACATTTGCAGTAATAACAATGACAGGAAGAAAGGGAGGGAGGAAACAGAAGAGAGATGGAGAGCAAGAGAGAGAGTAACAGGGAAGGAGGGATGCAGAGAGTGAGGGAGAAAAAGAGGTAGGGAGAAAATGTAGAGAATATATAAACTTTCAAGTCCCTTCAATGATGTTAAAGTACTGAAATATGAATAATAAAACTCTAGCTTAACCCCAACGGCATTTTTATTTATGTGTTCCAATTTCCTTTTCCTGATTTTTCTGACAATGTTGGAAGCATTCTACCTTCTCGCATATATGATTTTTCGTAAAATCAGGGGAGAAATTCACAGATGAACACCTCTGGAAGTACTTAAAGCATGGAATAAAATTTTGGTTCTAAGACCCTAGAATTCCAGATGACCAGTGCAGTGGCTTTGCTCTGCCACCGTGCTATCTTCCTCCTTTAATTGTCTGAAGCCTGGCAGTGGCACAACGAAACCTACAACCAAGACCATGTTGATTCTGTGATTCTGGAAGAGGTCACAGCGCTGGTCACCAGCAGCGGGGGGAGGAGAAAGGGTGGCTGTGTTGTCTCCAAGAGGGACAAGGAAGGAGCAAAAAGACAAATAGCCTTGGCAGCCTCTTGTCTTTCCTGGAGAAGTAGTCTTTCTTTTCTTTTAAAAGCGGGGGGAAACCCACAATTCAGCAAAGGACTAAATTCTTAAAATAGACTATGTCAGATGAGAAATTTCCTAAACACACTTTATCAATCATCAGAAAGAGAAAAGAAAAAAAATCACATAAAGAAAAGGAACTCACAGTTTAGAATCTTCTTTGGTCATGGAAGCAAATGTAAACATGAGGCCCCCATGGGGACACAAAAGAGCGCTGTTCCCAACTGATGACACAGGGCTGCATCTTGTCGGCTTTCTACTCAAATAAGACAAGGAGGAGAAATATACCTAATTACTGCATGACGAAAGAGAAGATTTTAAAATAATTATTTCAAAATTAGAGATATATTTAAGAAAATATTAGTAATTAAATGTGTTTCTTAGGCTTATTCATTTAACTTAATAGAAAAGAAAGCTTTCAGTGTGTGCTGGTGAAAGTAACCATGAAGGGTACAACAAACAGAATCCATGAAATCTTAAAAAATACCAGAGTCAAACCGAGTCATAATAACAATAAAGGAAATAAAACATATTTTGTTTCTACCTAACAAATTTCCGCCACTCTTCGACAAAGAACTGAGACACGATGTAGAGGACATCCGTATCCTAGAACACAAAAATCACAAAACAGTATCCGTCAATTTACCGCCTGCTTAAGACAAATTCCTTATAATATACTTTGGTTGTCCTTATTCAAGTTTTATAAATAAAATGAAAACACAGTCCTCTACCAAAAAATAGCAGGCTGGAGTAAATCCCCTGGTTAGATAACTAAACAAATGAGAATAGGAGAAGTTCTGGGTTGTTCTGAAATAGCTCACTGGGAACTTGGCAAGGGCCTTAAAAAGTAAAGATGCATTCTTTCCTTTGTGGGAGTCATTATACCTCTGGCCAGTTACTGAGACACGGTCTGTTTTTATCCTGGAACAAATTTGGGAGAGAAGTCTTTTGCTCGTTTGCAATCATCTTATGTAAGGCTTCATTTTCTTCCCCTTCTCTTTCTAAAATCTGAAAGAGAATGAAGCAATCAACTGTCTCCTGCTGACAGCACATGACTTGCCTCCTCCCTACACCCCCGTCAGAAGTACAATGTTAATTTCCCTGGGAAGTCAACCCAGGAGGTGGCATGCCATTTCCCCAGATGTCAGTAGCATTCAGTACCTTGCACTGTGAACAGCACTCTTTGTAACTTGGAAACTCAGGAGCCTTTGGAAAGTACTGCTGCAGTTTGCTCCAAGCCTCTTTAGAAACAAGCCTTCTTTCATTTTCAGATATGCATAACTCACCTGAGTTTAAAAAAAAAATTGGAAAAAAAAAAAAAGCTGAAAAAAAGTCAATATCTATTTCCTATTTCTTAAACTTAAGAAAAATCCATAGGTGCACTTTTCTTGCTTTGCTAAAGTGTGGTATTTCTAGCTCTCTTTTGTTTTCAAAAACTTCTGAATTTCCAATTTCATTTTAATTCTAAAGGAGGTAGCCATTAACCTCAATTTTATGTCCTTAATCTAGGTCCGTGGTTGAAAAAAAATCATGAGATAAAAACAAATGTACAAAGCTAAAACCGTGCATTTTCTTTCTCCCTGCAAGGAAGGAAGTAGTCAAAAATGGGATTCCAGGAGTCCTCGGACCTCTGTGCCATGGCAGGGGCTGCTTAACAAAATCACGTGTTCTCCCACACTCAAAGGTTATCATTTCCTGCAGACTTTATTGTCTCCCATTTGACTAATCCTGAAATCACACTGCATTAAAATAATATTTTGACAGCTGCGTCCAACCATCACAGGACCATTACCTTAAGTTATCAATTCAAACAAGATAAAGCAATCTACTGTTCAATCTGAAAACCATCTCCAGTCAAGCACCAACTTGTTTGCTATTTGCAATTTATTCTAAAGATCCCCTTCAATCTTCAAAAATCCCAGAAGACATAAAAAAAAAAAAAAAATACTAGTCACTGCCACTCTGCCAGGACCATTCTCCTCTGGCTCTACTTGTGGTTATATTTAGTATTGTTTCAGCTGTTTCAAAGCGGTAAGTTAGTGAACTTCACTTATCTACCCATATCGGTCATTACTCAGAAAACGATCTTTAAATTTCTAACGTCATATGTTTGTTTCTGCACCCATTGGCAAGGTACTTGTAGATTTATTAAGAGTAATAAAGCCAGGAACTTTCTAAATACGTACTACACTTTCCATAATAAATGAATTTAGAAAGATGAATATAACCAGGCAGAGTACAGCTAGCAAGTAATAAAGCTGGGATACGAAACCAGGTCTATAGGCCAGGCACAGTGGCTTGCTCCTGTAATCCCAGCACTTTGGGAGGCCGAGGCAGGTGGATCACTTGTCAGGAGTTTGAGATCAGCCTGGCCAACATGACGAAACCCTGCCTCTACTAAAAATACCAACATTAGCTGGGTATAGTGGTGCTCGCCTGTAGTCCCAGCTACTCCGGAGGCTGAGGCAAGAGGACTGCTTGAGTCTGAGAGGCAGAGATTGCAGTGGACTGGGCAAGAGAGAGAGACTCCATCTCAAAAACACAAAACAAAACAAAACAAAACAAAACAAAACAAAACAAAACAAAACAACAAAACCAGGTCTAAGGCCGGGTTTGGTGGTTCACACTTGTAATCCTAGCACTTTGGGAGGCCAAGGTGAGCGGATCACGAGATCAGGAGTTCGAGACCAGCCTGGCCAACATGGCGAAACCCTGTCTCTACTCAAAATACAAAAATTAGCCAGGCATGGTGGCAGGCACCTGTAATCCCAGCTACTCAGGAGGCTGAGGCAGAAGAATTGCTTGAATGAGGAAGGCGGAGGTTGCAGTGAGCCAAGATTGTGCCATTCCACTCCAGCCTGGGCGAGAAGCAAGACTCTGTCTCAAAAAACAAACAAACAAACCCAGGTCTATAGCTCATTCAAACCCCATAATATATTTTAAAATGTATTTTTTTATTTAATAGGAAATAGGCCAGGGGCAGTGGCTCACGCCTGTAATCCCAGCACTTTGGGAGGTTGAGGTGAGAGGATCACAAGGTCAGTAGTTAAAGACCAGCCTGACCAAAATGGTGAAACCCCATCTCTACTAAAAATACGAAAAAAAATTGGCTGGGAGTGGTGGTGCACGCCTGTAATTGCAGCTACGTGGGAGGCTGAGGCGGGAGAAGCGCTTGAACCCGGGAGGCAGAGGTTGCAGTGAGCTGGGATCACACCATTGCACTCTAGTCTGGGTGACAGAGCAAAACTCCGTCTCAAAAAAAAAAACAGAGTCTCATTCTGTCGCTCAGGCTGGAGTACAGTGGCACGATCATAGCTCACTGGTGCCTCCACCTCCTGGGCTCAAGCAATCCTCCTGCCTTAGCCTCCTGAGTAGCTTGGATAACAGGCACGAGCCACCATGCCTGACTAATGTTTTATTTTGTAGAGAGGGAGTCTCTTGAATTTCTGGTTTTAAACAACCCTCCTACCTCAGCCCCTCACCTCTTCTGGATCTCTGAATAATCCTCAAAAAATTATTTTGCTTTAATAAACTTGTTACCAGAGAAATGAGGTCACAAAGTAAACATGTATTTTCTTTCTGGGTGGGCTGTTAATTTAAATTTCCCGCAAGTCTATGAAAACTTACTCTAACATGCCCATCCTCAGACACAATTAGGGAATTTACTTTTTAAAAACGAAAGAAAAAGATTAATTGGATTATCAAACCTTAACTTAGTAAGTCCTTATGGTGAAGTATAATGTAACTATAAAAAAGATTAAGGTAGACTTCCATGACCTGATTTGGAAAGAACTCCATGGCAATTATAATATTTAAATGGTTTCTTTTTTATGCTTTAAAAAAAAAAAGAGATTCTTTGTGTGTGGTATAACTCCATGTGGTTATGAGGAAACAATAATGGGAATGTGCACACACACTTTACTATTAAATGAGCAGAGGAGACCACAGACACTGTGGGTGCGCGGCTTCATTCTGATATCGGGGTACTTTAAGGTAGTGACTGGCTTTTATGTGGGATGAGTGTTTCTCATATGATTAGGAAAGAACAACCAAAATTCATTTCTGAGATCAGAATAATAGTAAATAATCATTTTACTATAGTCTAGTTGGTAATAAATATATATAGTCCTTCACTCTACTTCTTAGCTGAGTTTCTAAATTTAATTTCCTATTATTCTAATAATTACTACCACAGTAGTTGCTAATATGTAATATTAACTATGAATATTAATACAATTAATGTAATTAATAATGAAATAAATATACTTGAATATTGTCTATGACCTCAAAATAGTTAAATAAATTTGGGTTGCTCTTTTCACTGTGACATATAAATTGTTAGAAATTAAACTTGTATCCTGCAATGAATCATGTTATTTCTTAAATTTTAAGAGAAAGCCAATCAACTAAATCCATTCTATGAGCAATATCTCCCAAAACAAGATCAAAGCAGTCAAGAGAGATTCAATTCACTAAACATAACTGGATATTCTAAAACTCAAAGATTCTTCTGGTAAAAAGAGAAATCTAGTTAACAATGAATTTAGAGATACTGGATAAATGACCCTCAACCCCTCATCCTAAATCTAGTTCAAACTGCATATAATACTTTGGGCTTTGGGACATCTCAAGAAGTACTCTCAAAATAACAAAACACAACACAGCCCATCATCTAACCAAACTAGGTGTAATAAACAAGGTAAGCTATAGGAAGGTTATTCACTTAAAGGAATACAAAGTAAAATGGATAAGAAAACTTGATACATATAATATCTGTATTATAAAGCTTCTTATATAATATCTGCAACAAATACTGAACTCTAGGATAGTAAATCTTCCAATGGAATATAATCCAAAGATTAATTCACACAAAACCTATGATATATTAAATACATATAATACATTAGAAATATACAGGAATTTTGTTATAAAAATATCAAAATTTAAGTCAAGGACTTTCCAGGTTAAAATGATGTTTAAAACTGCATTTACTTTAAGAGCCTCATGAAACATCATTAAATCACAATAAAAAATAAAAAATAAACTTTTATTTTTAGAGATGGGATCTCACTCTATCACCCAGGCTGGAGTTCAGTGGTGTGATCATAGCTCACTGTAACCACGATCTAATGGGCTCCAGCAATGCTCCTGCCTCCGTTTCCTGGGTATCTAGGACTACAGCCATGTGCCACTTTGCCTGGCTAATTTTTACTTTATTTCTTAATAGAGATGTGGTCTCACTATGTTGCCCAGGCTGCTCTCAAATGCCTCAGCCTCTTAAAGTGCTGTGATTATAGATGTGAACCACCACACCAAAGGATTTATATTTATATAAAAAGACATACAGCTATAAAGATGAAAACAACAGAGGGAACAACAGGGATAAAAATTATAAGGGTTTAAAAGAAGGTGAATGAGACACAATAAAAATTAACTCTAAGTTGGCAAAAGTCAAGAAGTAGCCAGATTTGCTACACTGCAGTACTGTCCCCACAGACGCAAGAACTGAGGGCTCATGAAGTAAAGGTAGGGATTTACAAAAAATGAGAGAAGGGATGGAAAGTCTACTTAAGAGGTATGTAGTCAGATGCTCAGTCCCCTTCTCTGCCCTTGAGATCACTGTCCCCTCTAGCCACCAAAGACTACATGCTTATTTTCAGACAACAAAACCTAACCTGCACAGGGGACACAAAACACAGAGACAAATGAAGCGACAAGCTGAGACAGGGAGAATTAAACCTTTCCACTCTTGAATGCGGGGACTCCGAAGTCCTCTTCTTTCTACAGCTTCTGAAGAGTGACAGCAGATCTGAATTTTCTAGGCAGGCGAATGAAAGATACTTATGGAAAAACCTTGGTGGCCCAATAGCAGACAGCACCATTGGGAATTTCCCAGTGAAACAAGCCGGCTGGGGCACCGAACTAGTGAAGTTCAGTCACCAAGCCCCTCCAAGACACACGTGGCTTCCACAGAGTGCCTAGCATAATAAATGAACCCGTACAACACTGGGGACAAAGATCTTACGAGCCTACCAGAAATTGAAGTGGAGAAAAATTACCTACAAACAATGGCTTTGGACTTCTGAATGGTACGTTCAAACCACTATCACAAGTCTCTTTAGTTTTCACGGAAAAAATATTTCCAACAGACAGTTAAATACCTAGGCAAAACTATCCATTGCAGTGTGGTGATCCTAGACAGGTGACTCTTGCCTCTCTGTGCCTCAGTTTACTTACTCATCAGTAGAATGGATGCGATAATATACTGATAGCACAGGGTTGTTAGATTAAGTGAGTTGGCCAGGCATGGTAGCTGACGCCTGTAATCCCAGCACTTTGGGAGGCCAAGATAGGCAGATCAACTGAGGTCAGGAGTTCAAGACCAGTCTGGCCAACATGGCAAAACCCCATCTCTACTAAAAACCAAAAATTAACTGGGAGTGGTGGCACATGCCTATAGTTCCATGTACTCAGGAAGCTGAGGCAGGAGAATCATTTGAACCTGGAAGGTGGAGGTTGCAGTGAGCCGAGATCGCACCACTGCGCTCCAACCTGGGCGACACAGTGAGACTCCATCTCAAAAAAAAAAAAAACAAAAAACAAAAAAACAGATTAAGTGAGTTAATATTTATAAATGTAGAAAACTACAGGCAAATGGTAAACATTCAATAATTGCCCACTATAATCTCCTCCTACCAGCATCATCAGCACACCTCCAGAAAGAGGTTTTAACAGAAACTTAATGAGTAAAGTGGATTTCTAAGTAAGGCTAGGTATCCTATACCAGAAAAATTTTACCCTGGACACATGGTACGTTGACAGATAACATAACACAAAAACAACGGTAGAAAACTATCCTTCTTTTTTTTTTTTTTTTTTTTTTTTTTTTTTGAGACAGGGTCTCACTCTATTGCCCAGACTGGAGTGAGTGCAATGGCGCCATCTTGGCTCACTGCAACCTCCGCCTCCTGGGTTCAAGCAATTCTCCTGGGTCAGCCTCCCGAGTAGTTGGGATTACCGGCGCCCGCCATGGTTTTTGTATTTTTGCCCAAAATAATTACAAATTTTGTAAATCTGCCCAGCTAATTTTTGTATTTTTGTAGAGATGGGGTTTCACCATGTTAGCCAGGCTGGTCTCAAACTCCTGACCTCAAGTGATCCGCCCGCCTCAGCCTCCCAAAGTGCTGGGATTACAGGCATGAGCCATCATGCCCGGCCAAACTATCCTTTAAAATATTAGAGAACAAAGTATGGCACCAAAACACTAGAGTTACAGATCAAGATAACGGCCTTAAAAAATCACCCTTGTATACAATTTCTTCCTCCCTCCCTCCCTCCCTTCCTTTCTTGTTCTTTCTCACTCTCTCGGTTTTGTTTTGTTTTGAGACAAGGTCTTGCTTGGTCGCCCAGGCTGGAGTACAGTGGCACGTGAATATGGCTCACTGAAGCCTCGACCTCCTGGGCTCAGGTAATCCTCTCAATGTAGCCTCTCATGTAGCTGGGAACACAGGTGCACACCATCACCACCCCTGGCTAATTTC
Source organism: Macaca mulatta (assembly GCF_049350105.2). Lineage (NCBI taxonomy): Eukaryota > Metazoa > Chordata > Mammalia > Primates > Cercopithecidae > Macaca > Macaca mulatta. The sequence goes on along the minus strand of NC_133406.1, from coordinate 219,294,905 downwards.
TTGATGTTTCTGTAGAGATGGGGTCTTGCCATGATGCCCAGGATAGTCTCGAACTCTTGGACTCAAGTGATCCTCCCGCCTTGGCTTCCCAAAGTGCTGGGATTACAGGTGTGAGCCACCACCCCCGGCCTCTTATGTACAATTTCTGATAGGCTAGGGAGTGGAGTATGTGTCCTGAAATGACATTCAGCTTTGCCATGCTTTGTAGTCAAAACTGTCAGTACTGAAATGACATGATAAAAGGTGGGAAGGCAGAACAAAGGTCAGTGAGCTAAGGAGCACGAGGACAATCTAAGTCCCAGCACTGTTTCAAGTGGTAGCACCAAGCATGAAACAATATTCTGCCACGGATGCTTCAACTCTCAATATGGAGACACCAATCCCATGTGTCCACAACTATGCTGTGAAGGTTAGAAAAGGTGGTAAGAGAGCATCACTGGAAAAATACACCTCCTTCTGGCTATTCACCCAAACTTCCTACCCCTGTTTATTTCCTCATGCTATTCAGCACTCATGAGGTCAGCTCACCTGCTTCTGCTGTGCACCTGTAGTGTAAAAGACCAACCAGTAGACAGATAGGGTGATACGATGGAAAGAACAGAGGAATTTGGGACTCACAGAGACCAAGACCCAAACACACACCCCAGGATGGCTGCTTGCTAGTTGTGTGGCCTGTAAATGGGAATGCCACTCACCTAGTGGCCTAAAGTGCAGTGAGATAATCCAGAATGGTAGTACCACTCTAGTGACAAACACCATCACTAGTGTCATCAACGGCACTTCATATAAAAGTGCCAGCGTGCATCAGGGATAAAAGTGAGACATTATCCACTGGTTCACAGTCAACTGATGAAACAAGAACTATAGTTAAGAATTTATTAGGATCAACAGGAATCCGAAATATTAGCAATAAATTAGCACATAACAAGAAACGCATGAACATGGGTTAACAAAACAAACCACTGACAAGCCAACTTTTCTGTGTCAAATTTATTGTCCTATTTATTTTATTTTAATGAGATGGGGTAACGCGCTGTCGTCCAGGCTGGAGTGCAGCATCGTGATCATAGCTCACTCTAGCCTCAGACTCCTGGGTCAAGTGATCCTCTCACCCTCCTGAGAAACTGGGACTGCAGGCACACACCACCAAACCCACTTAACATTTTTTTAGAGACAGGATCTTGCTGTGTTGCCCAGACTAGTCTCAAACTCCTGGGCTCAAGCAATCCTCCTACCTGATCCTTCCTAGTAGCTGGGATTATAGGTGCAAGCTACGGCACTCCAGTGCTCAGACTTTTTGAAGGTGGGAAGGGGAACTTATGAAGTAGAAAGCTTTGAGAAACAGACACCTGCTTGACTTTCAGAGTGCTATTAGAATAGAAAATTGTGTCTAATATATGATGAATCCCTTGCACAATCATCTTGTAAAAGCTACTTATCAGAAGTAAGCATTCACCAAGACCAAGTAAACAAATACATGAACAAATACATAGGATTAAATGAGGATTTAGAATTTGGCTTTTTAAAAAACTATCTAGCACATAGTACACAGCAGCTGGTCAATACACAAACAAGAAACTAAACCAAGTCAAGACCAGTGGCTCGTGCCTATAATCTCACCACTATGGGAGGTAAAGGTGGGAAGCAAATTTAAAAATTAGCTGGGTGTGATGGTGCATGCCTACGGTCCCAGCTACTCAGGAGGCCAAGGCAGAAGGATCACTTGAGCCCAGGATGTTGATGCTGCACTAAGCTAGGACAGCGATAGAGAGAGATCATGTTGCAGATAAAATAAATAAATAAATAACCACAGATAGCCCTAACAAGATGAAGAAGAAGAAACATATGAGCAGTATTCTCAAAGTGTTTAACTTGGACAATGACAGTCATGGGAAACAACTGAAATTCAATACTTCAAATTCAAAAGCACGTCAATGGGACAAGTGACAAGAAGTTTCTTTTCCAATGATTTCCTCTAAATATGGGGAAATTCTACTTAAAAAAATTTTTTTCTCCCAGGTAAGATGTGAGAGACACTGGCATGAAAGCCAGGCAGTAGAAGCTAAAAGTAAAAAAGGATAATAAAACAGAACTCATTTATGCTTCTAGCTTACCATGTGGACACAGAATATCTTCATTAAAATTTAATTCCTCCTCTTCTTTTCTTTCTTCCTTTGATTCATCTAATCAAAAGAAATACAAATGATATCTGCTGTGGTTATTGTGTACTTAAAGTTCAAAGTAGCAGATATACTACTCTGCACAATTTGGAACAAAGAAAACTTTAAAACTCTGAAAATTAGACCCATGTGATTCCTACCCAGTTCTGCTAAAAAGTGTTATATTTCTTTCCCTTAAAAGGAAAGAGGAACATCTCAATGACAGTTAACTTTTAAAGATTTAGGTTATGCAAGAAAATGTGCCTTTTTAAATTGAAAAAATGGAATTCTTCTATTAATTCTAGTCAAGGTATTGAGAATACTATGTCATGAACCAAGTTAATCACCTACATTGTCATGTCATGGCATGTCATTTTCACCTACCTACACTTTTTGGGGATGAACACAAAGCATTAAAGACAAATGAAATAAGGACTTAACCTTTACCATCAAACATAGTCATCCCCACTGATCCGTCCAGGGATATGTTCCAAGACCCTCCATAGATGCCTAAAACCTCATATACTACCGAACTCCATAAACATCCATTGGCATATTTCTGTTCAAGTCTTCCACCCACAAATTTAATGCTTTTTCCCTCTTAACTCACACTGTGACCATAACTTGTAGCTTGTAGTGTGACAGCAAAACTAGCATGAATTTTTTTCCTTCTTAATTTCACAGATAGATTTGTTCCTACAGATCTTAGCAAGCTCACCATACAATTTTTTTTCTTTCCTTATTTAAATCAAGAACTTACTTCCACCTTTCCACTTAAAGGAAGCACTTTGTGGCTTCTTTTTGACATACCTGAATTACCAACATTACCACTCTTCCACTTTGAGACCATTAAAGTAAAATAAGGGTGACTTGGAACACTGGCACTCCTACAGTCAATCTGAGCACCAAGAGGATTGCTAGGTGACCAGTGGGTAGCATGTATAGCATGGATAAGTTGGACACAGGGAAAACTCACGTCGCAGGCCAACCAACCAACCAACCAAAAAAACCCCCCACAAAAATCAAGTAAAAAAATGGGCAAAGGAAGGATATGACCAGATAATTCTGTCTCCTCTTTTTCTCTCTGTCACACATACAAATAACTTCTCAAGCCTAAGAAGATGGTCAACCTCAATGATATTTTGAAAAACGTTAAGCCTCAACACTGCTAAGTCTAACTTCGTGTATCGGGCTGATAAAAATTGATGTGACTGCCAGACATGGTGGCTCATGCCTGTAATCCCAGCACTTTGGAAGGCTGAGGCGGGCAGATTAAGGTCAGGAGTTCAAGACCAGCCTGGTCAACATGGCAAAACCCCCTCTCTGCTAAAAATACAAAAATTAGCCCGGCGTGCTGGTGCGTGCCTGTAATCCCAGCTACTCCGGAGGCTGAGGCAAGAGAATCACTTGAGCCTGGGAGGTGGAGGTGGGAGTGAGCCAAGATTGCACCACTGCACTCCAGACTGGGCGACAGAGGGAGACTCCATCTCAAAAAAACAAAACAAGAAAAAACAAAACTGATGTGAATGATGTATTCTTTATGTTGACAAAAGCAAGCAAAATGAACCCCCTAATATGAATATATTGAAGAAAATTTACCAATATGTCAGTATGTGGCAATTATAAATATTTGTAATTCTCTGATCCAGAGATTTCTAGGAATTTATTTCTCAGAAATAATCTGAAAATTTTGTGATGATGTAAGTACAGGACACAAAAGGACCCTCACTGCATCTGTGTATACATACATAAAAAATTAAAATAGAATCAGATAAACATAATGGATCCACAAAACAAAATGCAATCAATCAATAAAAAGGGCTGAATGTTTTGACATTCAGTAAGTCATATGTACAACTGTGCCCAAATGAGTTGCATTATAAAAAGCCACTATTTACAGTGATTGTATCTGGTAGGAAGGCTTTAAAGTTCTACTTTGTCACATTTGTGCTGCTTGAAGCTTTTGAAATTTTTTAATGGGGGAAGGAAAATAGAGGCATATTACTCTGAAAGCAACATGAAAAATACTTTTAAGCTATGCCAACATGAAGGCACTTTCTACTACGGCATCCAATTTTACTAAAAATGAAGGGACACTGATATATAAAGAGGCTTTTTTTTTTTTTTTGGAGACGGAGTGATGCTCTGTCTCCCAGGCTGGAGTGCAGTGGCACGATCTCGGTTCACTGCAACCTCCTCCTCCTGGGTTCAAATGATTCTCCTGCCTCAGCCTCCTGAGTAGCTGGGATTACAGGTGCATGCCAACACGCCTGGCTGATTTTTGTATTTTTAGTAGAGACAGGGTTTCACCATGTTGGTCAGGCTGGTCTCGAACTCATCACCTCGTGATCCGCCCACCTCGGCCTCCCAAAATAAAGAGGTTTTAAAAAGCAGTAAATAAATACTTAACACTAAGTCACATGTTATCACTAAAATTATAGTATGTTTTTTCAAATGACAGGATAATAAAACTCAAATTGATGTTAAGTTCATGAATTATATAGCACAATAAAATATTTTAATCAAAAGTAAAAACTCGGCTGGGTGCAGTGGCTCACATCTGTAATCCTAGCACTTTGGGAGGCCAAGGTGGGTGGATCACTTGAGCTCAGGATTTCAAGACCAGCTGGCCAACATGGTGAAACCCCATCTCTACTAAAATACAAAAATTAGCCGGGCATGGTGGCGCATGTGTAATGCCAGCTACTCAGGAGGCTGAGGCGGGAAAGTCACTTGAACGGGGGGTGGTGGGGAATGCTGGCAGAGGTTGCAGTGAGCCAAAATCACGCCACTGCACTCTAGCCTGGGGGACAGAGTGAGATTCCGTCTCAAAAAAGTAAAAAAAAAAAGTCTCAAAAAAAGTAAAAACTCTTCAAGTTTGAAAATATTAATCACAGCTCAAGGAGTTTAAAATACTGGGTTGGTTTTCTCAAAAAGTAAGATGGTGAGATGGGAAGATCAATACCAAATAAAATAAATATAATATAAAGTGATAGAAATGGGCCAGCCTCAGTGGTCTATAATCCCTGCATTTTGGGAAGCCAAGGTGGGAGGATCGGTTGAGCACAAGAGGGAGACCAGCCTGGGCAACATAGTGAAGCCGTATCTCTAGAATTCAAAAGAAATAAAAACTGGTCAGGTGCGATGGCTAATGCCTGTAATCCCAACATTTTGGGAGGCTGAGGCAGGTGGATTACTGGAGGTCAGAAGTTCAAGACCAGCCTGGCCAACATGGTGAAACCCTGTCTCTTCTAAAAATACAAAATTAGCTGGGCATGGTGGTGTGCACCTGTAGTCCCAGCTACTCGGGAGGCTGAGGCAGGAGAGCCGCTTGAACCTGGGAGGCAGAGGTTGCAGGGAGCCAAGATCGCGTCATTGCACTCCAGCCTGGGCAAAAAGAGCGAAACTCCATCTCAAATAAACAAATAAATTAAATTAAAACTTAAAAAATAAAATAATGATATAAATGATATGAAATGCTTGAATGCAGAAAATACAGAATATTTCAATAAAGGTCAAGAACATTAAAGTAATAAATTTCCTTGACATCTTATGAAGCACTGATTATAAAATTAAATTTAGTATTTGATTTACAATAACATAATTTCTGATTTGAAAGCATATGAAACTCAGAAGAATTTACAAGCAGAAAGCTATTTAAAAGCTGCCCTCTCTACTTGATGAAAGATTAAGAAGTACAAGCTCATTTACTTGACAAAGGAAGCGTGGCAGATAATCTAAAACCAAAATGTACTGAGCATACAATATATTATGCCAATTTGCAGTAGACTTAACCTTTCTTTAAACTCTTAGCCTAGAACAGAATTAATATTAATTTTGCATGTGATTAACTAGAGAGAGCTTGAGCCCAAAGCATGATAGGTTATACAGGAAAATTTCACGTGAGTCCTTGCTGAATTTCAATAGCTTAAAAATCTTTTATTTGCTCTGAGCTACTTGTGAGAGCTTGCAGTATTTTATTTTATTTTATTTTAATTTAATTTTTTTGAGATGGAGTCTCGCTCTGTCGTCCAGGCTGGAGTGCAGTGGTGCGATCTCGGCTCACTGCAACCTCCGCCTCCCGGGTTCATGCCATTCTCCTGCCTCAGCCTTCCAAGTAGCTGGGACTACAGGCGCCCGCCACCTCACCTGACTAATTTTTGTATTTTTAGTAGAGACGGGGTTTCACTGTGTCAGCCAGGATGGTCTTGATCTCCTGACCTCGTGATCCACCCGTCTCAGCCTCCCAAAGTGCTGGGACTACAGGCGTGAGCCACTGTGCCCAGTCAAGAGCTTGTAAAGTTGTCTTTAAAATTACATGGATGGGTATGAAACCAATTTTACGAATTTTTGGGTTTTGTTGTTGTTTTTTAAGAGACAGAGTCTCGCTCTGTCACCCAGGCTGGAGTGTAGTGGCGCAATCTCGGGTCATGGTAACCTGCGACTCCTGGGTTCAATCGATTCTACTATTTCAGCCTCTTGATTAGCTGGGACCACAGGCGTGCAGCACCACTCCTGGCTAATTATTTTTGTATTTTTAGTAGAGACGGGGTTTCACCATGTTGCTCAGGCTGGTCTTAAACTCCTGACCTCAAGTGATCAACCTGCCTCGGCCTCCCAAAATGCTGGGATTACAGGCATGAACCATCGCACCCGGCCTAAAATTGTTTTTTAGAGAAACAGGGTCTCACTCTGTTACCCAGACTGGAGTGCAGTGGGGCTGGCATAACCGCTGGGCTCAAGTGATCTGCCCGTCTGAGCCTCCCAAGTAGCTGGGACTATAGGAATGAGCCACTGTGCCCAGCCCACTTGTATTTTCATGGTATAATTTCACATATAGGTTTAAATTATTACCTTTATTTAAGGTGCTACCATTCATCTTTCCGTTGCTTTGTTCTGCATCACCATCTTGCTCATCTAGCTGTTCAAGAGCTAGCTGGCGCCAGCTCCGCAAGGAGGACTTCCCCACCCAAAATCCATCATTGCTGTGGAACACAGAGAATGTTAAATCATACAAGTAATATTTCCAAACACTGTCCTCCCTTCTTTGCCTGTAAAAACAACTAAAGTGAATTACAAACACTCAACATCAGCTATTGTACATGTAATTGTTTTTAACCTACTTCCTAATTTTGGTCATTTTCTCTGTCCACTATTGAACTGCAGGGATCTAATATTTTGTTTCCATTCTAAATATTATCCTGCTTTTCCTACCTTCATGCCAATCACACCAATCAAATGGTAGGATGGAATACAGTGGCAAAGGCTATCTGACTCAGCAGCTTTCTTTATCATTGCCACAGGGGCGGTCGTTGCAAAATTTACTTTTGATCTGGCTCTGCCATTCACTTTATCACCCTTCTTCTAAACATCCCAACTTCCTATTTTCAATAAATAACGAGCTGCTTGGTTATGACCTCTTGAAAATTTCTTAGTTTATCATAAACAATGTATGCTGTGCAACATACCCCTTTACTGCTGCTTTCAGCAGATTATTAACAGTTTTATAATCTTCATTTAGTTGGTTCTTCAGACGCAATACGCGACAACGTTCTACTACACATTCCTTACACAGGGCTTTCACTACAGGCAAGAAAGAATGAAAGGAAATATATTTCATTCAAACAGACTTCCTGTTAGGAAAATGTTTTTAGCACTTCACAAACAGACACATTCTAAACCAAAGTCACAAATGTTGGCAATGCGGCAAACTGATATATACCCTAAATTATTTTACTAAGACAATTAGATACCAAGACAGCAATACTGTTATCTGAATAAAGAAAGAAAAATGAAAGAGAAAATGTTATATTATGTTAAAAGTATCTAAATACAGTATCTGACAAGGCTTACATGTAATTTTTATAAGATGATAATCAAATAACTGAGGTTCTAAGGTGGAGGGGTTAAATATAGCTGATAATTATAAATAATGATCTTCACGTGAAAGTGACCTTCAAAGCACACTAAAAGGAAAAGCAAAACGAAGGGTCTGGTTTAAAACACAAAGAAGTTTTAGGAATCATCTAAAATGTGAACACTTTTCCCACTGCATGGTTTACTCATTGTGAATTAAGAACAGTGGCAGGTATAGTGGCTCATACCACCAAGAGCTTTGAGAAGCCAGGCAGGGAGGATAGCTTGAGGACAGGAGTTTGAGACCAGCCTGGGCAACACAGTGAGACCCTGTCACTACAAAAAAATGTAAAAATTAGCAAGGCATGGTGGTGTGTGCCTGTAGTCCTAGCTACTTGGGAAGCTGAGGTGGGAGGACTGCTTAAGCCTACAAGTTCAAGGCTGCAGTGCACTATGATTCCACCACTGTACTCCAGCTGGGGTAACAGAATAAGACTCTGTCTCAGAAAAAAAAAAAAAACGGGCCACATATGGTGGCCCATTCTTGTAATCCCAGCACTTTGGGAGGCCGAGGCAGGTCGATTACTTGAGCCCAGGAGTTTGAGACCAGTCTGGGCAATATGATGAAACACCATCTCTACAAAATGTACAAAACTTAACCAGGCATGGTGGTGCATGCCTGTGGTCCCAGCTACTTGCAAGACTGAGATGGGAGCCTGAGGAGGTCAAAGCTGCAGTGAGCTGTGATTGCACCACTGCACTCTGGCCTGGGCAACAGAGTGAGACACTGTCTCAAAAAAACAAAAACAAAAAATTCCCAGAAATTTAGGAAACAAAACTCCAGTGGTGTTTAACAGAAGGCCTGCAGCATGTAGTTAAATATCTGGTTTACGCAGTAAGTTGTATACCATTAGAAAACAGCACTTAATTTCAGAAATAGTGTATTGGGGAGGGAGGTGTCATGTAATTTCCTACAGTCTCATCTGAAAATTGGAGGGGGGATTATGTTGGTAGCTACTCATGTAAAAAGAAAAATGTTTCAAGGAGGCAGAACAGAAAGGCAGCCAGAACAAAATAAAACCATGGGTACAATGTGGTCACATATATAGGTCTATATTGAAGGTAGAATCAAGCAGCTTCCATTCATAAACTAAGTAACCATCTATAGCTCAGACACTGGTAGCAGTCACCACAGGCGGGCGTGGTCGCTCCTGCCTGTAATCCCAGAACTTCGGGAGGGAAAGATAAGTGGATCACTTGAGCCCAGAAGTTTTGAGACCAGCCTGGCCAACACATTGAAACCCCGTCTCTACTAAAAATACAAAAATTAGCTGGGTGTGGTGGTGTGCGCTTGTAATCCCAGCTACTCGGGAGGCTCTAGAATCACTTGAACCCAGGAGGCGGAGGTTGCAGCAAGCTGAGATTGAGCCACTGCACTCCAGCCTGAGTAACAGAGCAAGACTCCATCTCAAAAAAAAAAAAAAAAAAAAAAAAAGTCACCATAACATGGAGGCACAAACTTGTAATTAACCAGACAAGGCCTCAAGTACCAGACAGTTTTCTCAAAAGGGTCTTATTTTGTCTGCTTTGAGAGGGGTTAAAAACAAAACAAATCGAAAAATGAACCAAAAAAACCCAACCAACCCTCTATGAATAGCATCAGTTGCTTCACTTCTACTTTATTTAGCAAATTCTTTTTGCAAAGTGTAAGGAATATTTGGTCTAGCATAGTTTGGGTCAAATCATCATAAGCCACACTCATAAAGACCATAAGATGAAGATTTAATGAGCTGCTCTTTTTTAAACAGAGAGGACATCTTGAATTACCAGTTAGTCTTGGACCTCCTCCATATCTACTATAGAAAATGTCAGCTGCATATTCAGATATCCTCTTCATAATTGATATTTTATCCGGGTGAAGCTTGTCATGGGAACACAGGCAAGCGTGATTATCAATAGGTTTGGTAGGTGTTGATTCATCCAACCACTTTTGCAGCCATTCCAGAGAGACAAACTCATAGGGCTCTGAGAAAGCAAGCATCGGAAAGAGCCTATGTATTTTTACAGTTTTTGGACTAAGTGATACATTCATTTTTTTCAAAAGACAATGCAAACTCTGTCCAGAGTTAGCAGAATCAGAAGAATCATTGTCTGGGGGAAGATGTTTTTACGACACAAAGCTCCAGTTAAGTGCCACTCCTCTGAGTTCAAGGAGCTCTGCACAGTAATGCTGAGTCTGCACAGTGCCCTATGAGATCGGCTGGTATTATTAACCACATTCTACAAGAGGCATCCACATAGAGTCTTGCCTAATAGCACAGCAGAGTTTTGATCAAGACACCCATGTTTGCTGACTACAAGTCATGCTCCATTGCTGCCTCACAAATAACACAACCTCATGCCCTACTATGTTTATTTCATAAATTATTTTTGTCATTACTTTTCACATATATGTGATATACATCTGAAAATTAAAATGAGAAGCCAAACTGAACTCTAAGTTAGAAATTAACCTCACCAACTATGACCACACTTCAGAAGACCCTTTTAACTACTGAACTTTCTTTATCCAAGATGACACTGATGGCAATTTTGAAAAGGTATTTAATTCCCCCACCCAAATCCAAGTCATCATCTATTCATTATATTATTATTTATTTCAAGAAACTAACCTATTTTAAACAAGTTCCAGGATAAAGTACACTAGAACTGAGTCGTCATCAATTTTGAAGTTGCAAAAATTAAAAGACAAAACCAAACACCTCAAAATGAGTTTTAATTTGGGGAAAGGAAGTCCCTAGAATTCCCTAAAAGCCAAAATCAAAGATAAAGGGCCAGCTTTGATTACTTACAAAGATCTCCAGTGAGTCCCAGCATAAAACATAGAAGAAAACATACAGAGGTTGAATTTATATTTTTGTATTATATACTCCTTCTGATGAGATCTGAGGGACAGATACTTCAACGAAGCCCATTGTGACCAGTTTTATACTCCCCAGAGAGTTACATGTCTAGAAAACTAACTCCCATTTTAATTTTACAGCGAACCATTTCAATTTTTATGAAAACAAAATTTGGCACTGTACATCATCGACTAAGAGTCTTCTGACTGGTCAAATCGAAAGTGACTCCAGAGGAAGAGCACAGGACTGTGAGTCGAGGTCACGGTCTAATCCAAGTTTTGCCACCAAGAAAATGAACCTGAGCGAGTCACTTAAACTCTCTCTGTTTCCGGTCTTTTATTTGTAAAATGAAGGTAATAATACCTGCCTTCTACCTACCTCATGGGGATGTTGTTGAGTATAAAAGATAAGCTATGTGAAGCATTTTGAGCTTTTTGGAAGAAAAGAGATATGGAAAAGTTAATGACACATTTACATAACCTTATTATATAAAAGAGGAGACCTTGGCTGGGCAAGGTGGCTCACGCCTGTAATCCTAGCACTTCGGGAGGCTGAGGCGGGCGGATCACCTGAGGTGTGGAGTTCGAGACCAGCCTGACCAACAGGGAGAAGCCCCGTCTCTACTAAAAATACAAAAAATTAGCTGGGCATGGTGGCGCATGACTGTAATCCCAGCTACTTGGGAGGCTGAGACAGAAGAATCACTTGAACCCGGGAGGTAGAGGTTGTGGGGAGCTGAGATTGCACCATTGCACTCCAGCCTGGGCAACAAGAGTAAAACTCCATCTCAAAAAAAAAAAAAGGAGACCTTAAGACGCAGTATATGTAACACAGCTGCAGCACTTTACAGTATATCATGGTAAGGCTAATTGCATTCAAAATGCCTCCCAACTTTATTTGCCATTTATCAAGCTTAATCTGCCAGGGATAGAGTACGCTGGGTATCTGGGGAATGCAAAGATAAATGATCCCTTTCCGAGAGCAAAATAAAGGGCTTAGCATACTCTAATCTTTTCCCAAGGACAGTCAATTAGATTAAAATGGTAAGTAATACAAAGGCTATCAGAGGAGAAAAAACAGGATTGTGATAAAGAGCAACCTTCAAGAATAAGTCACTAGGCATTCTAGTCTCCCCAGCAGCTGGGGAGGAGCGGACAGACAGCAGTATCTGTTACTGCCAACTGAAGAAAACACCCTAAGAATCCCGGCCCTCACAATGAAAGGAATCTAGGAAAGCTCAAAATGCACAAAGCCCTCCTTGCCAGGGTACGTCTGCAGGAATTCAAAGCCTAGGGTGACTGTGGCCTGACTGTCCAGCAACAACGTGGCTCAAAGGAAAGACAACATTTTCCAATCTCACAGAAAACTTCCGAGGAAAGCTTGTTGTTTTGGTTTTTGAATCGTTCAATATAAATTTAATGAAAGATGTAATAATTAGAAAAATGATGTATGGTTTTATAGTAAGAGGAGGAAGACAGAAAGCAGAGAACAGGCCTATAATTCTAATCTAATACCATGCTTATTACTAACTGAGCAAGTTTTCCAGATTTCACTTTAGTGCGCTGTGGGCTCCATGAGGGAAGAGTGACTATGCTCACAGAAGTCTGTCTTTCTTTCCATTCTCAGTCTCTATCATCATAAAGAGTTGCACTGACCTCTGCCAAGAGCTTGCCTGAGAATACAAGTGGAGCACAAGTCTCATGGTTAAGGCAGATTCTGCTGGTGGCAAAGTTTTTACACTACAGATGTTTCTGCACTAGAAAAAGACTCTGAGTGGGCCCCTCAAATATATTCCCTAGTATTTGTGATTCAGTAAACTACAAGGCTTGCTTTCCAAAGGCCATGGATATAATCAACTCCAAATGAGGGAGAACTCTCCCATTATCAAGCTGGAGATACTGGACTGTATGAAACCTCAGCATTTGATGAGGAAAGCAAAATATTAAAATATTTACCACAGGGAAATATACATTTTGGTTTAAAGTTCTTAAAAAAAAAAAAAAGCCAACAAAAAACAAACAAACAAAAAAAAACACCTGGATTTTGAACATGACACATTTTCTTAGGAAAGTTATATGGTCTAGAACAATTACAGCATTAAAAACATCTGAAACACTTTACCTAGAGATAAATTTAAGTATATTTCAATGGAAATAAAAAGGGCCAAAAGCATGTTCCTACTGAGGCTTAAATTTTAGGGTAAGTGATCTTTCTTTAAATATGTTCACACACAAAAATAAGATTTAGAAAATGCATAACGAAAGATTTCTCTTGCCAGCACAAAACCATGCTCATTAACTTTGAGATTCTACATAATTTTACAATGTGGAATTTCTACAATATAAGTTTACTGCAAATGGAAAATAATTATATAGCTCATAATTGGTAAAAGTATAAATAACACAGAGAAATATTCTAAGAACATAAGCATATTCTAAGAACATAAGGTGCCTGTACGCTGAATGAAAACAGCCAAAGGAAGCACAGTGCTAACTTGACACATAACATCTTTGAACTCCATAGTTCTAAAGAGTGGTTCAAATGAGTATTTCGCTTTAGACCCAGTTAAGTCCCTTTCTCTTGTCCAGTGGACACAGGAAACCATGAATAAAGTTTGGAAAATAGATTTCTAGGTCCCGACACCTTTGAACAAAGACTTATAAATTTAGAGATTTGAATCATGGGTTCATTCCCAAATCATTTCCAGTTAAATTAAGGTCAGTTTAATTCTTTAGGATAATCCCAACCCTTGGACAGAGTTGAAGTAACAGATTACAAAGAAGGGTCAGAATCAAATTAAAATTCAGTTAAAATCTATTCTTATAGACTTAGCAATTTTTGTTTACATTTTGTTTAAAGTTATACTAGTAATGGAAAATTAAGATATTAAAAAGACAAACCACAAGTACAATTATGCTTAAGTATTTATTTTCTAAAGTGAGGACTAAATTGTCTCTCTTCCTTAAGTAGGAATTAGGCTTGGGAAATTCATGTCTTTGAAATGACAGATAATTTAATACAAATGGCACATCAGCCTTTAAAAAGGCTTAATTTGGTTTCATTTTGAGACACCAGGTAAACCTGAATAAACATATACAGAAAAGGGATAAGCTGGATTATGTAGGATATTTCTAAGAAATCAGGGGTCAGCAGAAAGCTTTTCTCCTCTTAGCATAATATTTGGTATTAAACTTCAAGTTAATCTAATAGCATCAAAAAAAAACTACTCATATAATAGAATGTCTGTTAAAACTGTCAGGTCACAAAGTATGCAAAGAAACAGAACAGGCAAGTTGCTTTTTCCATAGTAATCCAATCGGATTTTTCTTAAACAAGTTAATATCTCACAAAATATAAATATCTACAATACTCATGGATGCAAAGTGCTGACCTAAATGTTATAATTTATTAACAGCTTCCCATTTTTAGAAGTACAACGTAATGAAATAATATGGAATGCTACACATCAAGTTATTGTCGGTTTACAAAGCACTTTTAGAGTGTTTAAGCTGGCTTTAGTGGGTTATTAGAAAGAGTAAGTTTGAGAAAGTTTCTTCATATACATTTGTGAACATAAAAAAACAAGGCACTTAATGGCAACAGTGCTGTCCCAGAATATCTTACAGACCAGCTCCAGCAGGTAACCTTTGGTACAGCTCCTTAACCTCTTCGTGTTTTGCTTTTCCTTTATCCACACTTTGCTTACGCATCTCAGCCATTTCAATACACCACTCCTCAAATTTGGAATTATCCCGATCTACCAGCTCTTGAAGAAAGGCTATTCAAAACAGAAAGTCAAAAAACAACTTTATCCTTGTTTTCAAATATAGTGAACCATGCTAATCTCTAAATCATATCAAATACTGATTAAAACATTGTCAGAAATTCCAACTATGGTCTCCCTGTCTGCTAGAAACCTTCAATCTGAAGGTAGAAGTAAAACTGAAGACAGACACTGGAATAATACTAAGTTGATTCCCCCCACTTAGCTCTCCATGACATCATCAGCCTCCCAGAACAACTGAATGGCTCAAAATCACCACTTTAGAAAGATGATGCCAGGCGGGGCGCAGTAGCTCATGCCTGTAATCCCAGCACTTTGGAAGGCCGAGGCGGGTAGATCATGAGGTCAGAAGTTCAAGACCAGCCTGGCCAAGATGGTGAAACCCCGTCTCTACTAAAAATACAAAAATTAGCTGGGCGTTGTGGCATGCACCTGTAATCCCAGCTACCCAGAGGCTGACGCACAGAACTGCTTAAACCTGGGAGGCAGAGGTTGCAGTGAGCCAAGACTGCACCACTGCACTCCAGTCCGGGCGGTAGAGTGAGACTCTGTCTCAAAAAAATATAAATAAATAAAAAACAATAGATGATGCCACCAAACTTAGAAAAGTGCTGAGTAAAATGACTAAGACTGTCTTCAGGGCAGCAGCAACTCTACCTTTTATATTATGAAGTCTAGGAAATCTACAGATAAATGAATAAAATTCACAAATACTCTATAAACTGAACAAACTAAAACCAAATTATACTTTAAATACATGTTTTGATTACTTCCTGATTTTTTAATAATTGCATTGCTTTATTTCAGAAGCTCACTTTTTAAAAGTAAATTTGCAATTGATATTTACTTTCACCAACATTCAGCTTAAGAAATCAATTCATCATAATAACTAAAAGCAATCCACTAGTTATCATTCATCTTTGAGTATGGCATTCTAAAACATTTGCCTGATATAATCCTGGAAAACTGCTTTACCTGGAACTTGAACAGCAGTGTTGGGCTTTTCTTGAGTTTGCAGTCTATAAACCAACATATATGCATTTCGAGAGCAGTGAGTTCCTTTGCCACACTTGGGTTTACGTGTCTGAGACTTAGAAGGTTCTGCTGAGATAGAGAAATCAAAAGGTACCTTAAGTGCCTAGAGTTTGTTTATTCTTTAGCAGGGCTATAGAAAACAATTTCCAAAACATACACCCAAGAGACATTAATACCAATCTAAAACATTCGAATGCCATAGAAATTTGGCAGGCTCTTTAGCTTCTAATATTTAAAAAAGTTTACTACCGCTACTGCCAACCACATTACATTTTTAAAAGGTAAAAAGAAAATACGTTTTTCTGGGGAACAAACCTGGAACAACAACAAAAAAAATCACTATTGCCATAAGCTGATTTTTATGTTAGTCTTAAATTACAAAACTTAACTGAAGCCAGGCACAGTGGCTCATGCTTGTAATCACAGCACTCTAGGAGGCCAAGATGGGCAGATCACTTGAAGCCAGAAGTTCAAGACCAGCCTGGCCAACATGGAGAAACCCTGTCTCTACAAATAATACAAGAAGTAGGTGGGCGTGGTGGTGCGCACCTGCAGTCCACCTACTTGAGAGGCTGATGCAAGTGAATTGATTGAACACAGGAGGCGGAGGTTGCAGTGAGCCAAGATCACACCACTGCACTTCAGCCTGGGTGACAGAGCGAGACTCTGTCTCAGGAAAAAGAAAAAGTTAAATTAAATTAAATTAAATTAAAAAATCAAAATAGGCCAGGCGCGGTGGCTCACACCTGGCCAACATGGTGAAAACCGTCTCTCTAAAAACACCGCACCCAGCTAATTTTTGTATTTTTAGTAGAGACAGGGTTTCACTATGTTGGCCAGTGTGGTCTCGATCTACTGACCTCACGACCTGCCAGCCTCAGCCTCCCAAAGTGCTGAGATTACAGGCGTGAGCCACTGCACCTGGCTGAAATATTTTTATTCTTAATGATTGCTTGGTACACAAGTATTTGTTTTAATGTTGTGTGTGTGTGGTTTTTTTGTTTTTTGGTTTTTTTTTGAGATGGAGTCTCGTTCTGTCGCCCAGGCTAAAGTCCAGTGCCTCAATCTCGGCTCACTGCAAGATCCGCCTCTCAGGTTCACGCCATTCTCCTGCCTCGGGCTCCTGAGTAGCTGGGACTACAGGCACCTGCCACCACGCCCGGCTAATTTTTTGTATTTCTAGTAGAGACAGGGTTTCACTGTGTTAGCCAGGATGGTCTCAATCATCTGACCTCATGATCTGTCCACCTCGGCCTAATGTTGTTTTTTAATAAAAGCAAATATAAAATGTATATGTACAGTTTGAAAAATAAAAATTAGCTCAGTAATCATTTTAGTAAACAGATTTTCTTCAATTTAGTCAAAATAATACAAATAAATCTAGACTTGATTTAATTGCCCAAAGAAATAAAATAGCATATTTTCTTTTCTTGAGACAGAATTTCACTCGTCTCCCAGGCTGGAGTGGAATGGCACGGTCTCGGTGTACTGCAACCTCTGCCTCCCAGTTCAAGTGATTCTCCTGCCTCAGCCTCCCCAGTAGCTAGGATTACAGGCATGTGTCACCACGCCCAGCTAATTTTTGCATTTTTAGTAGAGACGAGAATTTACCATGTTGGCCAGGCTAGTCTCAAACTCCTGACCTCAGGTGATCCTCCCTCCTCGGCTTCCCAAAGTGCTGGGATTACAGGCGTGAGCTACCCCACCCAGCCTAAAATAGCATCATTTTAAAAAATGAAATGGGCCAGGTGCGGTGGCTCACGCCTGTAATCCCAGCACTTTGGGAGGCCGGGGCAGGTGGATTACCAGAGGTCAGGAGTTCGAGGCCAGCCTGGCCAACATGGTAAAAGCCCATATCTACTAAAACTACAAAAATTAGCCTGGGATCTGTAATCCCAGCTACTCAGGAGGCTGAGGCAGCAGAATCACTTGAATCCAGGAGGCAGAGGTTGCAGTGAGCCAAGATCACACCACTGCACTGCAGCCTGGGTGACAGAGTAAGACTAAGTCTCAAAAAAGAAAAAACAAAAGGAATGAAATGCTAACAACCAGAAACATTAGCCACTAATCTCTATAAAATAAACAGCAAGTGGAAAACAAGAAGTGTTTCAGATGGCAACTACAGCACATGAAAACGATTTTCAAATTGGGTTTCAGTGTTCCAGGTAACTTTCTGAGAGGTAAGAGGTTATGGCGGCAGATCATTTGAGATCAGGAATTCGAAACAGCCTGGTCAATGTGGTGAAACCCCGTCTCTACTAAAAATACAAATAATTAGCCAGGCATGGTGATGTGCACCTATAATCCTAGCTACTTGGGAGGCTGAGGCAGGAGAACTGCTTGAACTCAGGAGGCAGAGGTTGTGGTGGGCCAAGACAGCACCACTGCAATCCAGCCTGGGCGACAGAGTGAGACTCCGTCTCAAAAAGAACAAAAAAGGTTATGGGCAGTTCTAAGGAAATCCAGTTACCAGATCCTCAATTCACCATGTGCTTTTCTAAAATGGATCTGCCTCAACACTGAGGTCCCATGATGGTTTCTACCTTTCTTTTCACAATCATTTGACTCCCATGTCACAAAAGAAAGATATAACCTCTCAGCCAGTGACAGAAAAAGGACTCATCTATCACATTAAGATATATTTACCAAAAAAAAAAAACATTTACAGAGAAGTTTTACTGTTTAAAAAATTTATAATATACTTTTATGAGTTTTATCAATTATGTAGTAATAGTCATAATTTTAAAAACAGCACTCTATCCAGAAGTACTTTTTAAGTATTCAGAGTTTTATAGTCACAAAAAACTTACTATATTCCATTAGAATAAAATTCTGTAGGGTAAATGTAATGGAAATAGTAGTACAGAAGAAAACTGAATTGTTAAAAATGCCTACTATAAAATAAGACCTGTTCAGTTATCCTTGAAAAGGATGTTGGTGGACATAAAATCTCTATGGTATTTAATGTCATCTGGACATTAATAAAAGAGTGATGTTACAATTTAAGTTTTGGTGTTTATTATGTCATAAATTACAGCATCTGGAGCTGCTTAAAATTTATGATGAAATTTGTTAGATTTTAAAATGTGCAAAGAAAAAAAAAGTTCAATTTTTTTTTGTTTTCCCTTGCACCCATGCTTGGATGTTCAACAGTCTTACAGACAACATGTGAACAAAAAAAGGTTGGAAGATCACTGTACTGTCACAGGGAATTAAAATACCAGTAACATGTACAGGTAAGAGAAGATTAGTCATCCATTCCTAATTAAGAGTAACAGGCTGGGCGCGGTGGCTCACGCCTGTAATCCCAGCACTTTGGGAGGCCAAGGCAGGCGGATCCCTTGAGGTCAGGAGTTTGAAACCAGTCTGAGGCCGGGCGCGGTGGCTCAAGCCTGTAATCCCAGTACTTTGGGAGGCCGAGGCGGGTGGATCACGAAGTCAGGAGATCGAAACCATCCTGGCTAACATGGTGAAACCCCGTCTCTACTAAAAATACAAAAAACTAGCCGGGCGCGGTTGTGGGCGCCTGTAGTCCCAGCTACTCGGAGGCTGAGGCAGGAGAATGGCGTAAACCCGGGAGGCGGAGCTTGCAGTGAGCCGAGATCGTGCCACTGCACTCCAGCCTGGGTGACACAGCGAGACTCCGTCTCAAAAAAAAAAAAAAAAAAAAAAAAAAAAAAAAAAAAGAAACCAGTCTGGCCAACATGGTGAAACCCCGTCTCTACTAAAAATACAAAAAATTGATCAGGCGTGGTGGCATGCGCCTGTAATCCTAGGTACTCAGGAGGCTGAAGCAAGAGAATCATTTGAACCCGGGAGGTGGAGATTGCAGTAAGCTGAGATCGTGCCATTGCACTCCAGCCTGGCTGACAGAGGGAGACTCCATCTCAAAAAAAAAAAGTACCCAAGATTTAAGATGTTCATGATTTTGTATAAGATGGAATATAAAATGATTCATAAAACTTCAGGATACAACATAACAATGAACGTCTAATGAAATTTAAAAATATTTTCTATTTTTGATTTAAAAGATGAAAGCTAAATTATATGCTGCATAAAATAATGAGTTATGAAAACACTGGAATGAGATGCCAATGGGTGTTTAGTGTTTTCTTGAACTGTTTCAAAATTTAGGACTACCCATATTTAAGACAGCCTTAACAATGCTTTTAATCCTAGAATGTAGACAGATTTTTTTAAAAAAAAGAAAAAAAAAAAACAATAAAAAACAGTCAAAACCAAGACATAACTTTTCACAATTTAAAGTTCTTTTTTTTTTTTTTCTTCCAGACAAGGTCTCACTCCGTGGCCCAGGCTGCAGTGCAGTGGTGCAATCATGGCTCACTGAAGCCTTGATCTCCTGGGCTCAAGCATCCTATCTCAGCCTCTTAAAAGTGCTAGGATTACAGGTGTAAGCCACCTCGCTCAACCCAATTAATGTGCTATCTCAATTCTGTTCCTAGTAGGAATGTCATAATGAAAACACATACTGTATAAGCAAATGTTTAGAATTTGAGTTTTACTTAGGTAAAATGGGAGTGAGATTGCTGAAATTCTGTAAACACAGAAATATTATTTAAAAGTAGAAAACAGGTTGGGCACGGAAGCTCATGCCTGTAATGCCAACACTTTTGGGAGGCCAAGTGGGAGGATTGTCTGAGGGCAGGAATTCAAAGGCAACCTGGGCAACCCGGGGAGACCCTGTCTCTATAAAAAAAAAAATCACAATATTAGCCAGGTGTGGTGGATCACACCTGTGGTCTCAGTTACTTGGGAAGCTGAGGCAGGAGGATTATTTGAGCCTAGGAGTTCCAGGCTCCAGTGAGCCATGTTCATGCCGCAGTACTCCAGCCTGGGCAACAAAGCAAGACTCTGTCTCAAAAAATATATATAAATAAAAGTAAAGAAAATAAAATTTAAAAGTGAAAGAATGACTTCTCCAAGCTACATGAATGGATTTAACAATCTATTATCTGTAGAGATGATGCATGTGTCTTGAAAGCAAATCTCAACTGCTACACTCCTGCCTACTGCACACCTTGAATAAATGTCTCTGACCCACTAAGAAAAAACAGTGGCAGGAGACACACACACACTTACTCCCATTTCTTTTCTCTGATTCAGATACCATAGTCTGAACCTCATCCAAAGCTGTTTAGCACTTTCTTGTGAAATGATGACCACAGTTGTGAGTCTGCATGTGTCATCTCACTAGGCTGTGTGTTGGATTTCCAGAACAAAGCCTGTGCCCTTGGACAATTGCCTATACCTGTCTGACAGACAATGGGAAGAAAGTGATAAACAGCTCAGGAGACGGCTCCAGGTAGAAAAACTGTCCATTCCTTTGGAAAATAAATGGGTACTTAGGCCCAAGACAACTGAGGTGATGAAAGTATATACTAGGATACTATTTCAAGAAGTACTCTTTATGGCAGACCTCACCACTATTTCAAGAAGTACTCTTTATGGGAGACCTCACCACTACACAGTAGCAACCAGCTCATTCTCCACAGAAGCACTGCTCAAGGATTTGGGTAAGATACTTAAAGGAAGGAAAAACAAAGTTTACCTGCTACAGTTAGTTCCCCAAAATAAATTTCCTGACCCAAGGAAAACAACTACTAATCCTACTACATTAAATCTACTATTCATCATCATTAACTTAATACCTATGATCCTCCCCTACCCACTTAAATAAGCCTGGTAATTAAAAACTGATCATTTGCCTTCAAGCTTTACTGAAAACATGACACTATGAAAACCATCTCTGGAACAAAATAATTGTAAACTTTTTTTTTTTTTTTTTTTGAGACGGAGTCTCGCTGTGTCTCCCAGGCTGGAGTGCAGTGGCGTGATCTCGGCTCACTGCAAGCTCCGCCTCCCGGGTTCACGCCATTCTCCCACCTCAGCCTCCCAAGTAGCTGAGACTACAGGCGCCCGCCACCACGCCCGGCTAGTTTTTTGTATTTTTAGTAGAGACGGGGTTTCACCATGTTAGCCAGGATAGTCTCCATCTCCCGACCTCGTGATCCACCCGCCTCGGCCTCCCAAAGTGCTGGGATTACAGGCTTGAGCCACCACGCCCGGCCAATTGTAAACTTTTTTAACTAAAATTTTACAAAGCAAGCATTGTTGGCTGGGCGTGGTGGCTCATGCCTTATAATCCCAACACTTTGGGAGGCCAAGGCGGGAGGATTGTTAAACTCAGGAGTTCGAGACTAGCCTGGGCAACCAGGTGAGACCCCGTCTCTACAAAAAAATTGTTTTAAACATTTTTTCCAGGTTGGCCGGGCATGGTGGTTCACGCCTGTAATCCCAGCCCTTTGGGAGTTCAAGGTGGGCAGATCACTGGAGGCCAGGAACTCAAGACCAGCGTGGCCAACACAGTGAAGCCCCATCTCTACTAAAAATAGAAAAAATTAAGGCCAGGTGCAGTAGCTTATGCCTGTAATCCCAGCACCTTAGGGGGCCGAGGCAGGCGGGTCACCTGAGGTCAGGAGTTCAAGACCAGCCTGACCAACATAGGGAAACCGTGTCCCTATTAAAAATACAAAATTAGCCAGGCGTGGTGACACATGCCTGTAATCCCAGCCACTTGGGAGGCTGAGGCAGGAGAATCTCTTGAACTCGAAAGGTAGAGGTTACAGTGAGCCGAGATCTTCCCATTGCACTCCAGCCTGGACAAGAAGGCAGCAAGAGTAAAAAAAAAAAAAAAAAAAAAAAAAAAAGAGAAGGCAGCAAGAGTGACCAAAAAAAACAGGAAAGAAAAGGAAAAGGAAAAAGAATTAGCTGAGCATTGTGGCACATGCCTGTAATCCCAGCTACTCAGGGGGCTGAGTCATGAGAACTGCTTGAACCCAGGAGGCAGAGGTTGCAGAGAGCCAAGATGGTGTTATTGCACTCCAGCCTTAATGACAGAGTAAGACTCTGTCACAAAAAAAAAAAACAAAATTTTGCCAGGTGTAGTGGCACAAATCTGCAGGCCCAGCTACTAGGAAGGCTAAGGTGGGAAGATCACTTGAGCCTAGGAGGTTTAGGCTGCAGTCAACCATGATTGTACCACTGTATTCCAGCCTGGGCAACAGAGTAAGACACGGACTCGAAAAGAACACAAAACTGAAAAACAAGCATTGCTAATACAAGATGTTCAGTGATTTCACATGTGTTTAAGAAATGCAAATATCCTTGAGAGTCTGTAACATAATAATCTTGAGCCATAATAATTTATCACAAATATTTCTACTAAATAAATTTATATTTTAAAAGGGCACTCACAACTTAAAGGTTTTACCTAGATCTTCCTCAATCCCTAGTTGCAATTTCTTCCCCTCCATCTTTTCTATGTCTTCATCATTAAACTTATACCATTCACCAGACTGTGGATCTTTCACATGGGCGATGTAGTGGCCAGAATAAGCACTCACTCCTCTGTGTATGAGGACTGCACTGAGTTCATACACATAGGACCCACCTGGAGAGAAAGGGAGAAAGTAAAAGAAACATTGGATAACAGTATTTCTTATATCCTGAGCCTGAATTGTAATGTTTACGAATCTTTATACATGCGGTGTAACTAAAAACATGTCACCTAAAATTTTTACAAATTACTTTTACAAAATAATGTATATTTACACTCCCTTAACTCTCTTAAACACACTCTAAGCACACTGTATTAACTCTCCAAGCCTCTGCAAAATACATGGATTTTTGAAAAACTATGGCCTCCTGGGCACTCAGGGAGTATAAGCTACTCTACTACATACTGTGCTCTTCAGCACAGACTAGCGAGGCCACACGCGTCCCAAGAATCGGCTGTTCATACTCTCTGATCTGTTACAAAAATTAAAACTTACACAAACCAGGGAGGCACGAATGTCAAATGAAAAGGCTATTGTTTATAGAAGAGAAGATAAATGCTTTGGCAAAAACTGACAGCAAGTCATGAAAACTTATACTTTGGGACCTAGGGGTAAAAATCAAAAACCAAAAGGAAATCTCCATTACTTCATAAGAAGCCAGCCCTCAAAAAGATTTCTTTACTATGAATTCACACTGCCTATGAAGTCAGAAAAACCCCAAGCCAAGAGTTGTGTTTGATGTGGTCCTGGGACGAGTGATAGTCCTAAGAAATGAGTTCCGTCAACACACACACACGTCACATAACACAAGTCACTCTAACTGTGAGGTAGCAAACAGCAGCAAAATCAAACTGATGAAGATTTTCACCTCAGTCAGTGGAAACAGCAAATACATAAATAAAATTTTAAGTATATTTAAAGAAATAAATGATGAGATTAAGAGGAATAGAGACTACAGAAAATGAAAATCAAATGATTAAGAACCAAATCAAACTCCAAGAAATGGAAATCATAGTCACCGACAGTCAAAACTCTATAAAATGGTTTAACCTCAGATCAGGTTCACCTGAACAGGGAATGAATAAAGTGTAAGGTGGAGCTGAAGAAATTATGCAGAATGCAGGACAAAGCAATGAAGAGTTGGGCGTCGTGCAGCATAGAGTAAGAAAATCTAACACATATCTAACTGGCATTCCAGAAGGAAAGGGAAAAGAGAAAAAGCATTCAGAGGTAATAGTTGGAAAATTTTCAGATGCCCTAGGTGAGAAGAATAAATCAATTAAAAATCAAACCAAGTGTTAACAGCTCTTTTAGAATTTGTCTAGCAGGCTTTCCTACTAGAAAACCAGATTTTTAAAGAATCAAAATAAAAAAACAAACCAAAATTGGTCACAGTGACACTGCAAGCCACCAAAACCAAAGAAGAGGTCTTAAAATTAGACAAAATAAAACAGGCCTCTTGTAGAAACAAGAATTAGACTGCAACCAGCTTTTCAACAGCAACAACGGATGCCCCAAGGCAACAGAATGCTATCTTCTTCAATGATATCTTCAATGAGTAAAAGTAACCATTCATGATTAGAGAAAATGAATTCCACAAGGACAAAATAGATACTTTCAGACAATAATATGTGAAAAGAATCTTTCACCCATAGACCCTTACTAAAAGAATTTTATAAGCTCTAATTCAGTATTTTAAAACTCGTCCAGAATGCAAAGAATGATAAACAAAGGAGGTGGGTCAACACCAGGATTCCTATACAAGATAGTCTGTAAGTTTCTTTTTTAAAAAAGGTAGAACTAAAATACATATGAAAAATAGGCCAGGTGTGGTGGTTCATGCCTGTAATCCCGGGACTTTGTGAGCCAAGGCAAGAGGATTGCTTAAGGCCGTAAGTTCAAAACCAGCCTGGGCAACATAGAGAGACCCAGTCTATAAAAACTTAAAAAAATCAACCAGGCATGGTACTATACACCTGTGGTCCCAGCTACTCAGGAGGCTGAGGTGGGAGGATCGCTTGAGTCTGAGAGGTCAAGGCTGCAGTGAGCCGTGATCGTGCCACACTGCACTCCAGCCTGGATGACAGAGCAAGACTATCTTAAAAATAATTTAGGGGAGTGTCGATTGCTTAATGTTTTGAGATCGTTGAGGGTAAAGATGTTATCTGGAGAGTTAAGAATACATGTTATATTTTCTAGGTTAATTATTAGTATTAGTGGCCCAGGCTGCCTTAGGGGGCATTTTCATACTCCAATTTTAGGGCTTACCTGGAATCACCCCCCACTGTTCTTTCTACTGCATGCACTCTCCCCATTACTTCATGTGAAGGTGAGCCAGAAAAGGCCTATCTTCCTAACCTCAGGGAACCATAAGAACTCCTGACTGGGCACAGTGGCTCATTTGTGCCTGTAATCCCAGCACTTTCGGAGGCCGAGACAGGTGGATCACCTGAGGTCAGGAGTTCGAGACCAGACTGGCCAACACGGTGAAACCTTGTCTCTACTAAAAATACAAAAATTAGCCATGCATGGGTGGTGCACACCTGTAATCCCAGCTACTCGAGAGGCTGAGGCATGAGAATCGCTTGAACCCAGGAGGCGGAGGTTGAGGTGAGCCAAGATTGCACAACTGCACTCCAGCCTGGGTGACGGAGCGAGACTCTGTCTCCAAAAAAAAAAGAAAAAAGAAAAAAAGAAAGAAAAACTCCTGAGTCCTGAACAGAGCAGCAGAAATAAAAAGGAGGGGGAAATGTCATGGTGTTAGATTGCCCATACCAAGTTCTTCCAGTCTGTGTAAGCCAGGGAACCTCAAGCCTTGAACTCTGTGATCATACCTAACCAGCAGAGGCCCCAAATGCCTGACAGAAATAAACCTAAGGGCTTTGCAGAGGAGATGGCATGTATCCTACCCCTAGGGGAATCCCCATAAATAATTCTCTATGTGCAATAAGCAGCACGCAGTCAAAGACAACCACGGACAGAAGAAACAAAACAACACTGCAACAACCAACTCAGGTAGAGAGATCATCCTGAACAATATTCCAACACTGTCAGTAATGGATTATAAAAACTGGGTGTTTTTAATGTTTAAAGTGGTTAAAAAATTTTTTTTAAATATTCTGGATACCTTTAATACATTTGTGAACAAATATTGATGACAACTCACTTTAAATAGATCAGTAACTGAGAACGGTGATACATTTCTTTTTGTGGCTCTATTGACCCTAATTGGTCAAAAGCACCTCGTTTTGCAAGACAATGGGTAAGGAAGAGAGGAAGAGAAAAGAAAAGGAGGCTGAAGAGGAGCCAAAGCCCAGGATTCTCTAAAAATGCATCAGCCTCCAGAGTATGGGAGTACATTGGGTCCCAGAAACCTCAGCGGGACCTAGTTCTCACAAACACAAGAGTGTCCAACGGATGAAACCTCAGCTGAAAACACAGAAGGTAGCAGTGTCCAAAGACATTGCAGGGTCTGGGAGGAACAAAGTTTGATAAGGTTGTTAACTATCACAGACTCAGCAGGATCTGGAGGAGTCACCAGTGGGGTTCTTCTCCCACTACCTTCAATAACCCAGGTAAAGAAGCAGGGGCAGCACAGTAAGATTTAATTATGGGTTATGCTATGGCTGGCAATATCCCAGGAGAAAAAAGAGTAAGCTATGTTTAGGGATGCATGCTATAGTAAAATGCTAAAGAAGAAAAAAAATAAAAGAAGCGTTCCACATGAAAGTCAGAAAAATGGTTACACTTAAGGGAAGGAAGGTGGTTTTAACTGTGCAACTGGGAGGGGCACAAAAGGAGGCTTCTGGGGTTCCAGAAATGTTCTTCTTTCTTGATCTGGGGAGTACGCATAATTCATAATTCACTAAGCCATGCATTTTTGCATTTTGAACTTTTAGGAATATGATATATTTCAAATTTTGAAAAGAAAAAACTAAAATATGCTGAGATACATGAAATTTCAACTATAGAAGGACAAGGCAAGGTAAGGCACTGAGTAAGGGCCGAACAAGGGTGGAATGCAAGATCACTGAAAAAGAGAAGTTGCTATTGGGTAAGCTGGAAGGAGCATATACAAAGGAATCTTAATAATATTCCCTATATCATTAATGAAGACAGTAATCCACAGGTATTAGCAGTAGCTGTAACTTTATTACCAACAGACAGCATTAAAAATTTTGACATTTTAATTCTTGCAGATAACCTGGATTTATATTCATCAATTCATTAAACTCATCAACTTTAAAATGAAGGCCAGGCGTGGTGGCTCACACCTGTAATTCCACCACTTTGGGAGGCCAAGGCAGGCAGATCACCTGAGGCTGGGAGTTCTCGAGACCAGCCTGGCCAATATGGTGAATCCCGTCTCTAGTAAAAATACAAAAATTAGCTGAGTATGATGGCGGGCACCTGTAATCCCAGCTTACTCGGGAGATTGAGACAGGGAGAAATGCTTGAACCTAGGAGGTGGAGGTTGCAGTGAGTCGAAATCGCACCTCTGTACTCCAGCCTGGGTGACGCAAGACTCTGTCTCAAAAAAAAAAGAAAAAAAGAAAAAGGAAAAAAGAAAAAGAAAAACTTCAGAATTAACATAGTTTTTAGGCCGGGGCGGTGGGTCACGCCTATAATCCCAGCACTTTGGGAGGCCAAGGCAGGCAGATCACTTAAGGTCAGGAGTTCAAGACAGGTCTGGCCAACATAATGAAACCCCGTCTCTACTGAAAATATAAAAAATTAGCCAGGCATGGTGGCAGGCGTCTGTAATCCTAGCTACTAGGGAAGCTGAGGCAGGAGAATTGCTTGAACCCAGGAGATGGAGGGTGCAGTGAGCCGAGATCATGCCACTGCACTGCAGCCTGGGCAATAGAGTGAAACTCTATCTCAAAATTAAAAAAAAAAAAAGATAAGTTTTTAAATCCCCAAGGAACATGGCAAGACTTGAGTCGGAGAGTCAGGGGCTAATGTTTGAAAATGAGAATCCCTCATTCTACAGATGTCTGCATATCTGCAGGCTCACCATTTAAATAAACAGGTGGATTCTCCTTTTAACAATAGATCATCTTTTAGATCCATCTTCTGATCTTTGTGTAGCTATGTGTGTACAGCTTTGTGTGGTTATATGTGGGTATGGAAAAATATAAATACTAATTATCTGGATGACAGAATTACACATGGTTTGTATTTCCTTTTTTTTTTTTTTTTTTTTGAGACGGAGTCTCGCTCTGTCGCCCAGGCTGGAGTGCAGTGGCGGAATCTCAGCTCACTGCAAGCTCCGCCTCCCGGGTTTACGCCATTCTCCTGCCTCAGCCTCCCGAGTAGCTGAGACTACAGGTGCCCGCCACCTCGCCCGGCTAGTTTTTTGTATTTTTTTAGTAGAGACGGGGTTTCACCCTGTTAGCCAGGATGGTCTCGATCTCCTGACCTCGTGATCCGCCCGTCTCGGCCTCCCAAAGTGCTGGGATTACAGGCTTGAGCCACCGCGCCCGGCCATGGTTTGTATTTCTTTATGCTTTCTGAATCTCCCAAATTATCTAGAACAAACTCCAAGCAATTAACAAAAGTTAACTGTTTTTAGTTTTCTACCTATAGAAGGCAGAGCAAGTATTACAACAGCGTGTAAAAGACAAGCCTATAACTATAAACCACTAGATTGCTTTTACCAGCCCTAATTAACAATTCTAAAATGAGAAGATAATATTTATTTATTTACTTATTTATTCAAAAATTAAGGAGACAAACATGGTGGCTCATGCCTGTAATCCCAGCACTTTCGGGAGGTTGAGGTAGGAGGATCACTAGAGCCGAGTTCAAGACCCTGTCTCTAAAAAAAAAATTAAAAATTAGCTGGGCATGGTGGAATATGCCTGTTGTTCCAGGTTAAGCCCAGGAGGCTGAGTCTGTGATGAGCAGTGATCACATCACTGCAATTTAGCCTGGGTGACAGGGCCAGACCCCATCTCGAAAACAAATAAAAAATAAAAAGCACTATATTTAGTAAACCAACATACCAAAATTAAATATTTCCACAGGTTTTGATCTAACATGTCCTTTTGATAAATATTTTCTTTATAGCATAAACTGGACAACTATTTAATAAACTTAATAACTATTAATAGTAACAATTCAAACTCATCCAGTTGAGTCAAGCAAAGTGCTCATTTCACATCTCCTAAGTTTCTGGACTGGGAAGCCACTAACCCATTAGATTTTCCTCAATTTCAATTACCTGAACAAAGGAGGCAAGCAGCAAACTACTACATAAAGTAAAATAGAGCTAAGTTTATTTATTCAACAAAATATAACAATCTAACATTGAAGTCCAAAAGCAAAGTTGAAAACAGTTTCCTTGTTCCCTAGAGATACAAATTTTAAAGTACAGTACTGAAGAGTATCATACATTTGAAAGCTTACGTATCTATTTAGCACTTTCCTCCTCAACCTTCCCAATCATGTCTCTTAAAGGTTTTTACAGCTTGCTTCCATTGTAAGCTGCCTCTAGAAATTTTTTCTTTCTTTGGAAAGAGACAGAGTTTATAAAATTATTTCTACATTAAAAATTTGAGGCCGGGGCAGTGGCTCATGCCTGTAATCCCAGCACTTAGGGAGGTTGGGGCAGGTGTACCACTTGAGGCCACGAGTTTGAGACCAGCCTGGCCAACACGGCAAAACCCTAAAGTGCAAAAATTAGCTGGGCCTGGTGGCACACACCTGTAATCCCAGCTACAAGGGAGGCTGAGGGTACAGTGAGCCAAGATCGTGCCACTGCACTCCAGCCTAGGCAACAGAGCAAGACTCTGTCTCAAAAATACATACACACATACATACATACATAATATTTCATAAGTACTATAATCAACCTTAAAGGGAAGTGAAACAGTTCTTTCTCTAGTAAGACTCATCCTGTTTGGTAGGATGAAGACTACCAAAAGAAAAAAGCAGTACTTATTTCTTGTTAAAACAATGATAGCATCCTAGGGCATACCAGTGGTTGCAGATATGAAAAATGAAAGCATAAATACTGGAATTACGCCACCTAATGTTTCCGGGACAACATTTTTTAAAAAGTGAATAGAGGCAACTTGGAGACTGTTAGTTTTGAGAAATGACAAATAATAGTATTGAAACTAAGGTGGCAAGTGTGGGTTCAGAAACAGTATTCATTTTTTACAAATTATTTTTATACCCTTAATTCTGTACATATCCATG
The DNA here is from genome assembly GCF_049350105.2 of Macaca mulatta. NCBI lineage: Eukaryota > Metazoa > Chordata > Mammalia > Primates > Cercopithecidae > Macaca > Macaca mulatta. The sequence goes on along the minus strand of NC_133406.1, from coordinate 219,264,604 downwards.
AACCACCTCATCTTTGCTATGTACCTACTCTCACAAAATGGAATTAACATCTTGGCTCTCCTAAAAAAGTCTTTGTTCCTAGACAGAAATTCCCAGAGATTAGCAAACAAAAATTGGCAATTGACTGCTATTCTATATTCATCACAAGCCGATCACAAGTTAGAGTCTCTGAGCATTATAATGTTTACTTCTCAGTAAAAATATTACCTTTATGTTCCACATAAGGCTCCATATCCAAAATTTCTGAGAAGCCAATGTAGGTATTCAGCTTTTTCTTATGTCCAGTTTGCCTAACCAAGAGGAAAGCTGATTATATTTACATTTAAAACAATCATAACATATAAGCTCTATTAGTTATTTTAATAAACTCAACAGTAGGTAGCTTTCACTTAACAATCTTCCTCCAAAACATGTACAATTAGAAGTAAACAGAATTATTACTTTATAGCTGGACAAATAATAGGTTAAAAAATGTGAATTCAAAGTGCTGATTCCAAGCACAGCTTATTTTCCAGAAGTTTCAGCTTAATCACAAAAGAAAAACAGATTATCCTGCTTTACAGAAGACATGCAGACATGCACATGTGCCAACATTGCCTTGATTTTAATTATAAAATGAAAAATACATTCCCATGGCGGGGGTGTAATGAGTACAAAATTTATTCTATTTAAAATATCGGATAATACTGAAGATCAGGGTAATTCACTTACTTACAGTTTTTCTTTTTTCTTTTTTTTTTTTCCCAAGACAAAGTTTCACTCTTGTTGCCCAGGCTGGAGTGCAATGGTGCAATCTCAGCTCACTGCAACCTCCGTCTCCTGGGTTCAAGTGATTCTCCTGCCTCAGCCTCCCCAGTAGCTAGGATTACAGGCATGCACCACCATGCCCGGCTAATTTTTGTATTTTTAGTACAGATGGGGTTTCACCATGTTGGCCAGGCTGATCTCAAACTCCTGACCTCAGGTGATCTACCCGCCTCAGCCTCCCAAAGCGCTGGGACTACAGGCGTGAGCCACCGCACCCGGCCCTTGCAGTTTTTTTTTTTTTTTTTTTTTTTTTTGAGGTGGAGTCTCGCTCTGTCGCCCAGGCTGGAGTGCAGTGGCGCGATCTCGGCTCACTGCAAGCTCCGCCTCCCGGGTTCACACCATTCTCCTGCCTCAGCCTCCTGAGTAGCTGGGACTACAGGTGCCCGCCACCACACCCGGCTAATTTTTTTGTATTTTTAGTAGAGACGGGGTTTCACTGTGTTAGCCAGGATGGTCTCGATCTCCTGACCTCGTGATCCGCCCACCTTGGCCTCCCAAAGTGCTGGAATTACAGGCGTGAGCCACCGCGCCCGGCCTACAGTTTTTAATACTTTCTTAGAATAAAAAAAGTAAGGATTTTTTACTTTTCTAGTTATCAATTATATATGGTTGGCTTCTTTAAAATTTTTATGATAATCAAATCATGAAATACTGACATTTCAAAATGACAGGCTCCATCTATATAACTTTCATCCTCAAATCTGGAGTTTCAAATTACAATCATTTTATCATCTCATCTATCTATGGTAAAGTCTGTACATAGTACCACAATGAACAACAAATACTACTATTTGCACACATTTACCTGTCAAAGACAAAACGCATTAGCTGCAAGTTCAGAGTGCAAGGAAGGCTAAGAAGTCGAATCTTTCTTGTTGCATTCTGTTTGCTTTGACAGTTCTCACAAAAATAGCGATTGTCTCCTTCTAATTTTTCTTCCTGATCAAGAATAAGACATATTAATTTTAAAAAGATGGGTTTAAAACAAGTGATAAAACCCTGGATGTAAAGTATAATTTCATTTTAGTTAACAGCTCTCACGCTATTTAAAAACAGCTACTATAAATAATGGACACACAAAGTAATGGGAACTGTTCAGCAGTGACATTATCAAGTTGTATACACTGATATTTAAAACTGATGTGCCTATTTCCCAAATGTATGATATTAAAAATACTTGTTTTAGGTTCTTTGTCCTGGTAATCCCACTTCTGGGAATTCTAAAGTAAGTTTTAAAAAGAAATGTCACATGTATTTTGATGCAACATTCATTTAAAAACAGCAAAAAGGCTGGGCAGCATGGCTCATGCCTGTAATCCCAGTAATTTGGGAGGCCGAGGTGGGTGGATCACTTGAGGCCAGGAATTCAAGACCAGCCTGGCTGCCCTGGTGAAACTCCGTCTCTACTAAAAATACAAAAATTAACCAGGCATGGTGGTACACACCTGTGGTCCCAGCTACTCAGGAGGCTGAGACACGAGAATTACTTGAACCCGGGAGGTGGAGCTTGCGGTGAGCTGAGATCACACCTCTGCGCTCCAGCCTGGAAACAAAGCGAGACTCTGTCTCAAAAAAAATGAAGAAAAAAAAGGAGGGAGTGTAAAAACTACATATGGGCACCAGAATACAAAATTATATACATATTTGGTTAAAATTACTGAAACATATTCATGAGAAAAAGCTAAAAAGAGACGTGTAGAAAAATCAAACATTTTAGCTGATAGTGGTTTCTTTTTAAAATTTGCCTTTATATTTCTATAAAGCTAATTGCAGCCAATCATAGCTAACTGAAGACTCAAACTCCTGAGCTCAAGCTTTTTGTGCCGTATTATCGTAAGTAATGCAATACTGGTACCATCATCTCTTCACTTGGCTTCCAGGATACCACACTCACCAACTTTCCTCCTAATTCACTGGCATTCCTCCAAGCCTCCTGTGCCAGCTGCTCCTACCTCCCTGATCCCTAAAATTTGAATGTCCCAGGCCTCAGTCCTTGGGGATTTTATCCAGCCACGACTTCTTCCTGGAACTATACCTCTCAAATGTAACATGCTCAAAGCCAAACTCCTAATTCCTCTCAATCCTGCTCCTCTCAGGTCCTCCCCATCTCAGTTAGAGCAACTTCATTCTTTCAGTTGATCAGGCCAAAAATCTTAGTAATCTTTGACTCCCCTCTTACTCTCCCACATCCAGTCTGCAAATTTAAAAAAAAAAAAAATCTTTTTTTTTTTAAATTTTTTTATTTTTACAGATGGGGCCTTGCTCTGTCACCAAAGTTGGGGTACAGTGGTGCAATCATAGCTAGCAACTACAGCCTCAAACTCTTGAGCTCAGGCAATTCTCCCGCCTCAGCCTCCTGAGTAGCTGGGAGTATGGCTGTTCAACACCATGCCTGGTTAATTTTTTTATCTTTTGCAAAGACAGTCTATCATTATGTTGCCTAGGCTGGTCTCAAACTCCTGTTCTCAAATGATCCTACTGTCTCAGCCTCGTAAAGTGCTGGGATTACAGACATGAGCCACCACATCCGGCCCCGGCCTGCAAATTTTATCTGCTCTTAGACAATATATCTAAAAGCCAATTGGTGCTTATCACCTCTTCAGTTAACCCATGGTCCAAGCCACCATGCACTCCCATCTGCCCTCAACCCATCTTCAGCCTATTCTCAGCACCCAGTTACCCTTTAAAACAGACTGTATCACTCCTATGCGTATGACCCTGATGACATCTCAATCTCACACAGAGTAGAAGTCAAACTTCTGACAAAGGTTTACTAGGCCCTCTCTGATATGGCCCTTGTGTCATCTCTATGACTTTATCTTCTATCACTTACTCACTTCAGCCACACTAACTGCCCCCCATCCAGGATGTTCCTCAATCCACCAGGCAAGGCACATTCTTATTTTGGGCTCTGCACTTGCTATTTCATCTACCTAGAACACTCTTCTCCTTGATTCTAACAGGGCTCACCCCTTCACCTTCAATCACTTTATTTCAAACTCCACCCACTCCACCCTACTCCCTAGCACATTGCCCAGCGCCACCCTCCCTGCTTTATTTTTCTCCAAAGCCCTTATTATAGTTGACCCACTATCTATTCTAACTTTATTTTACTGTCCCTCCCTGGTGCCTATACCACTACTTTATAGGCTCCATAAAGGCTAATTAATCCCCAACAGCTGAAAGTATCTGACACAGTGAGCACTCAATAAATATTCAGTGGCCAGGCGCAGTGGTTAATGCCTGTATTCCCAGCACTTTGGGAGGCTGAGGTGGGTGGATCACCTGAGGTCAGGAGTTCGAGACCAGCCTGACCAATATGGTAAAACCCCATTTCTACTAAAAATCCAAAAAAAAAAAAAAATAGCCAGGCATGGTGGCCCACACCTGTAATCCCAGCTACTTGGGAGGCTGAGGCAGGATAATCACTTGAATCCAGGAGGTGGAGGTTGCAATGAGCCGATATTGTGCCATAGCACTCCAGCCTGGGCAACAAGAGAGAAACTCCATCTCAAAAAAAAAATTCAGCGAAATGAATTCAATGACTACTTTAGGCATGCTCATGGATGAGCTGAGGAAGTAAGAAAGCACAAAATATATCTGAAGACAGCTAGCTAGCTAGCTAGCTAGATAATAAGCTTGTCTATTACGCTATGTATACACTCATGCTTGACAACAAACGGTTCCTCTTAGCAGTTTTCCACTCAGAACAGAATCACTGAATTATCTCCACATGAATCTAAATATACAGAAAGCAGAATGGCCTGATCAATGTAAAAAAGTTTCATATTTAACACATTCTAGTTTTCACTGCATGACAAGGTAAATTACCCTTATGATAACCGAGCATAGAGCTCTTTCAATACCCCACTACCCACTCACAGAATAGTATCTTCTCACACATACATAACTTTACATACAAAATAACTTGAAATAAGCAAAATTATTTTTAAGACACAGCCTGCTTTGGTACTTCATAAAGTTTCTTCTGAATCATTACACAAACAGAGACGCTTCTTATATAGAAAAAGCTGACACAATAAAAGCTCTAGTCACTAAATCAAAACAGAATAGCATTCAGCATACCATTTAACTGTTAATGGGCAGGAACAATACATACACCAAAATGTGAATACCTTCAAAAATTCCGAGATACAATCTGTTAACTGTTTGTGGCCTTGGATATTTAACTCCAGTTCGTAAAATTTTGACAAAAGCTTTGACTCTCTGCCACACTGGTTGCAACTATAATAAAATAGAATGACAAAATTCAAATCAGAGTGTGGAAAGCAACAAAGTTATATTGTATTACATCCTAGAAAGATGGAAAAAAGCATTTATAACCTTCATTAGTTCTCTTTCACAGAAATTATGTATACTAAAAATGAAATATAATTCCAGCATTTTGGGAGGCCAAGGCGGGCAGATCACAAGGTCAGGAATTCGAGACCAGCCTGACCAACATGGTGAAACCCCGTCTCTACTAAAAATACAAAAATTAGCCAGGTGTGGTGGCACACACCTGTAATCTCAGCTACTCAGGAGGCTGAGGCAGGAGAATCACTTGAACCTGGGAGGTGGAGGTTGCAGTGAGCCGAGATCACGCCACTGCACTCAGCCTGGGCAACAGAGCGAGACTCCATCTCAAAAAAAAAAAAAAAGAAAAGAAAAGAAAAGAAAAGAAAAACAGAAAGTGACTGGTGAAGCTAAGCATTCACTGAGAAATTTGCTTAAAATAAATGTTAAAGAGGTACAAATGCAGTTTTGTTACATGAACATATCGCACAGTGGCAAAGTCTAGGTTTCAGTGTTACCATCACCCAAATGCTGTACATTGTACTCATGCGAATTTTTTAACAGGCATTTTACATTTACTTTTAGTATTCTAGCCAGTTCCAATCTTCCTCTTTAACTCATACCACACAGCCATAAAGCAAGAGCAGATTGCAAGAGCTCACCCAGACACCATTCTGAACACCTGGATGGGTTCAACTGCAATTACCAAGTCACTTGTTTATGTGTTCCCATGGAAATGTATTACCATAAATATTTCAAGTCCCATGATAACCCACTAAAGCTATAACCTGGAACTGCACTGAAAAATAGTTAACATATGAGCAACTGTCTTAGAACAAAATGTATCATGAAAAAGTTGAAACAGACTTACACAGTTACATAGGCATATTCTCCACAGAACTGCTGTTGAACAATGTTCCGCACATCTGGATTCTTTTGTTTAGACAAAGTATCTTCCAATAGAGACATAAAGAGCTTTGAAAATTCTTGAGCATCCTACAAGTTTAGGTTATTGAAAAGAAAAATCATATCTTGCTTTTCAACTTCTACTACAAATAGCAATATATTCAACATTCCAGAATCTACCTATACTTTCAACTTAACATTTTCAAAAAGGGGCTACAGCTATGTTCAATCAGTTTGTGCCCACATATGAATTTCCATAAATGGAATCAAGTATAATGTGTAAAATATTTGACAGTAAATAAAGGCTTTCACTCAAAATAGAAAAAATTTAATTTTAAAAAGCATTCTATTTCATCTTCCTTTATAAACATTCTAAGGAATGCTTGGGTACCTCTGAATACTAAAAAAAAAAAAAAAAAAATTCAGTTCTTACCTGCTGTTGTCCGGTGTCTAGGCCCAAGGCTTTAACAAATCCCGATGGATCAATGTATCGCCTATTGCTGTTTTGCAACAAGGCAAACAAGTACTGGAGATGCTCACAAATTGTTTGAGGCTCATAATCTATTAAAACAAAAATATAAATTTGGGTTTTCTTAAGTTGCTACTTTTCTTTTCAGAAAATGGTACTTCCTCTTCACATGAGAACATAAACACCCCTACATCCAAACTAGATTAATACTTTATTATCAGTTTAAAACTTTAAAAGAAAAAGGTTGAGAGCAGTGGCTCATGACTGTAATCCCAGCACTTTGTGAGGCCAAAGCAGGGACCAGAAGCTTAAAACAAGCCTGGCCAACATGGAGAAATCCCATCTCCACTAAAAAAAACACAAAAATTAGCTGGATGTGGTGGTACACACATGTAATCCCAGCTACTTGGGAGGTTGAGACACGAGCATCTATTGAGCCCAGGAGGAAGAGGCTGCAGTGAGCCGAGATTGTGCTACTGCACTCCAGCCTGAGCAACAGAGCGAGACTGTCTCAAAAACAAAAAACAAAGCTGGGCACGGTGGCTCACACTTGTAATCCCAGCACTTTGGGAGGCCGAGGCAGGAGAATTAACTGAGGTCAGGAGTTCAAGACCAGCCTGGTCAACATGGTAAAACCCCACCTCTACTAAAAATACAAAAATTAGCCGGGTGTGGTGGTGAGCACCTGTAATCCCTGCTACTCGGGAGGCTGGGGTACAAGGATAGCTTGAACTGAGGAGGCAGAGGTTGTAGCGAGCAGAAATCATGCCACTGCACTCCAGCCTGGGTGACAGAGCGAGACTCTCTAAAAAACAACAACAACAACAACAAAAAACAACTTTAAAAGACACGGCGGGCATAGTGGCTCAAGGCGGGGCGTGGTGGTTCACGCCTGTAATCCCAGCACTTTTGGAGGCCGTGGTGGGCGGTTCACAAGGTCGGGAGTTCAAGACCAGCCTGGCCAACATGGTGAAACCCTGTCTGTCTCTACTAAAAATACAAAAATTAGCCGGGCATGGGAGAACACGCCTGTAATCCCAGCTACTTGGGAGGCTGAGGCAGGAGAATCACTTGAACCCAGCAGATGGAGGCTGCAGTTAGCTGAGATCGTGTCACTGCACTCCAGCCTGGGCAACAGAGTGAGACTCCGTCTGGGAGGAAAAAAAAAAAGAAATAGAATTAGCAACCGTGTTTTGTGGACGTCATGAGGCAGCCAGGACTGTCCACATACACTCCCCAAAGGCAAGAGCCTACCTGTATTAAAGCAACAACAGCAATCATGACTACAGTGTCTAGTCATGATTTTTTAAAGTCCAGTTAATGTGGACTTGGGATCTCAAGCACAGCAATTTACACTCAAGTGAAGAATACAAAACCCTAGAATTTCAGAGTTGAAAGTTTTAATGAGCTAGTGCAGGGGATGGAACAGAAAGCATGGATCTTAAGAGCCCAGAAGACCAAAGTCTTATCTTCTTTAAGTTATTAACTTATTGCTTCTCAGCTCCAAATCCACCCTTCTTTGCTTGCTCAGTGATGAGAGATGGGCTCTGCAAATACTTGTCCTTTGCCAGTTATCAAGAAGGTAAGGCTTATCAGTGAAGGGCACTGCAGGGTTTAGTTGTGCCTCCTCACCAGCCTGTTGCAGGTCAGCTTCCTCCAGGGCTCCAGGTTCCTGCACCTAACAGTGGTCAGCAGCTTCCCCAGCACCTCTTTTAATAGCTTCACAATACAGTGCCTCCAGTGAGGCACTTCCTCTCGAATGACCACCCTGTGAACGGCCTCCCAGACACTCTTTCAGGTGACTCTGTAGGGGGTTCCAGGGCCCAGCACCTTCTCATGGACAGTTTCCAGTAGGGATGCCCAGGGAGGCATCCCAGCAGTGTCCAAAGAGGTCTGGATCTCAAGCCTGGGCCATGGGGGTGGCAGACTGTCCGTTGGATGTTCTCTTTCAGCCCAGGGATACAGGTTGCTCCCTGTATCTGCTGTCCTTGTATTCTTTAAAATCCTCTTTAACTTTTATCAACCAATTCCTCATTTCTCTAATTTCCTGTTATTAATTCTCAACTTTCCCTTTTCAAATTATTCTATCTTCTAATTGGACTCTAAATATTTATCTCTTTACTGCCAACTGTGGCTTTCAGCAAGTCAATACATCATCTTCAAAATAAAGATAAAATATTACTCCTTGGGCTGCAAAAGCACTGCAGGCCAGTAAAAGCTATTTAAGGCCAGGAGCTGTGGCTCATGCCTTCCCAGCACTTTGGGAGACCAAGGAAGGTGGATCGACTGAACCCAGGAGTTTGAGACCAGCCTGGGCAACATGGTAAAACGCTGCCTCCAAAAAAAAATACAAAAATTAGCAAGAGGTGGTGGTGCACGCCTGTAGTTCCAACTACTTGGGGGGCTCTGGCAGGAGGATTGCTTTAGCCTGGGAGGTTGACGCTGCAGTGAGCTGTGTTTGCACCAGCCTGGGCGAAAAAGTGAGACCCTGTCTCAAAAAACAAACAACTAACAAAAGAAAACCTTTTCTGTTCAAATTATTGTGTGGCTTCTGTCTTCTAATCAGACTGAATATTTATATCCTTACTACCAACTGTGGCTTTCAGCAAGTCAATATATCATCTGTAAAATAAAGATAAAATGTTACTCCTTGGGATGGAAAGGCTTTGCAGGCTGGTAAAAGCTATTCAAGGCATGGCACCATGGTTCATGTCTGTAATCCAGCACTTTTGGAGACCGAGACAGGAGGATTGATTGAGGCCAGAAGTTCAAGACCAGCCTGGGCAACAGAGAAGACTGTCTCTATAAAAAAAATAAGTTTAAGCTAGGCACGGTGGCTCACGTCTGTAATCCCAACACTTTGGGAAGCTGAGGCGGGCGGATCACCTGAGGTTGGGAGTTCCAGACCAGCCTGACCAACATCGAGAAACCCCGTCTCTACTAAAAATAGAAAATTAGCCGGGCGCGGTGGTGCATGCCTGTAATCCCAGCTACTCAGGAAACTGTGGCAGGAGAATTGCTTGAACCTGAAAGATGGAGGTTGCGGTGAACCGAGATTGTGCCATTGCACTCCAGCCTGGGCAACAAGAGTGAAACTGTCTTAACAAAAAAAAAAATTAAGTTTAGGCCAGACATAGTGGCTCACACCTGTAGTCCCAGCACTTTGGAAGGCCGAGGCAGCCAGATCACTTGAGGTCAGGAGTTCGAGACTAGCCTGGCCAACATAGTAAAACCCTGTCTCTACTAAAAATACAAAAATTAGCCGGGCGTGTGGGCGGGCGCCCATAATCCCAGCTACTCGAGAGGCTGAGGCAGGAGAATCGCTTCAGTGCAGGAGGCAGAGGCTGCAGTGAGCCAAGATGGCGCCACTGCACTCCAGCTTGGGAAACAGAGTAAGACTCAATTCAGGAAGAGAGCTCTCCCCCACCCCTTTCACCCACCTTTTTCTTCTTGGATGCCGTCTCCCAACACGTAGTCACTACAAGTGCTTGGACATAAGTAGAGTGCCTGCCGAAGCTCCAAGTTGAGAAACCACACCTGAAGAAATGTGTTGACGTAACAAGTGGCTCCGAGGTTAGTCAGGCCCACAAACGAGTTCTACAAAATACAAAATTTATCATTATAAAATCCACTGTCCTTTAAACAACACATTTCTAAGCATTATTCTTAAATTTTCAGATTAAAAATTTGTAAGACCGTCACAACCAACATGGTATAGCCACCTTAAGTTTCTCTTGGCTGGAAGTAGGGCATAATTTTCATGAAAGCCCCATTTTGGGTTGACCACAGGAGTGAAAAAGACTTCGGACAGCATCACTGCTCATCTCTAGCATATCGTCTTCTCCAGCCACTTAAATCTAAAATTAGAACAGTGGATTCTAGAAAAGATCGGTTTTGAAAAAGCGTACATAGGTTTTATGTTTGCTGTATATCTAAACTGCCAGCATTCAGTAGAATGACCAAGTAAAACTTATGCAGAAAACTTCCTTTATATTCTAGAGATTTTAAAGATTGGGGGTGGTAGAGGGAACTGGGTGCAACTTTTTCCAAAGATAAGGTTGGGAATTCCTGACCTTACAAAGAATTATTCTTTTATTAAAATATCTATACAACAAACTTGGCTATTTCGTGAACGCTAAGCTTTATGTTTAGAAAATTTAATGTATATTTTTAAAAAGCAAAATTATATATAAAATACAAGCCCTAGAAAGCAAAATGCTATCATCGTGAGTTTGTTCCCTTGAATTACCATCTCCTTTAAAGAGGCTTTAAGATTTCGAAATAAAACATGCAATGTTAAAGCAAACATAGAATCAGCATTCAAACTAAAACTATTATTTAAAGGCTTACTGAATTACGCAGCTGCCTGTTCTAAAGCATATCATTAAGAAGTGTTCCAATTCAAGTGGCTTAGAGCCTTAAGTTCTACTACTTATCTTAAAGCTGCACAGGTTACCTGAAATCAGTAGAGCTTTCTGATCACAGGCCCAAAACAAAACCAAAACAAAAACAAAAAAATAGCATAATAGCAATCGCTTAAAAAAATGATGGTTTACCTTTTTTCTCCTCTCACAGTTGGGATCATCGATGTTATGAAAACTATTTTCATCTATTTCTCCTAACCAAATATGCTCACCAATACCAACCAAGCAATTCGGATTTCCTTTGCAGTTTCGTCTAAGGAAAAAAAAAAAAAAGTTTAACTTTTAAAAGACCATAGTTTCATGAGAGACAAACAAATTAAAACTACAATGAGATACCACTTCTCACCTATAAATTAGCAAAACTGAGAAAGTATAAGACACTCATTTTTTGAGGCTGTCGAGAAGCAAGCATGCATATCCTGCTGGAAGAAATGCACTTGCTGACAAAACTACATAGACAACTACCTTTAGACCTAGCAATCTCATTTCTGAGGATTTATCCTTCCTTAGGCTATACCTCCAACAACGCAAAATCTCATGCATAAGGTTATTTATTACAGCACTGTCTGTTAATCACAAAATATTGGAAGCCACTGAAATGCCCAAACACAGACGATATGGTACATCTATATGGCAGAGTACTATGCAACTGTAAAACACACACACACGCAAAAAAAAACATATACACACAGCATGAAAAAGATCTCTATGAACAGATATGAAGTAATTTATAAATCCAGGACACATTATTAAGTAAAAAAAGCAAAACGCAAAGGAGTATCTGTAGTATACTGTTATATGTAAGAAATATATAAGAAAATACATGTGCACATATATTGGCTTATTTTGAACAAAAAGAAACAGAAAGGAAAAACCAGAGACTAATGAAACTGGTTACCTACAGAGCATGAGTGGGAATAAGGTTAAAAAAAAAATGTACCTTTTTGGCCGGAGGCACGGTGGCTCACACCTGTAATCCCAGCACTTTGGGAGGCCAAAGCAGGTGGATAACAAGGTCAGGAGTTCGAGACCAGCCTGAAACCCTGTCTCTACTAAAAATACAGAAATTAGCCAGGTGTGGCGGTGCGGGCCTGTAATCCAGCTACTTGGGAGGTTGAGGCAGGAGAATCGCTTGAACCCGGGACACGGAGGTTGCAGGGAGCCAAGACTGCACCACTACACCCTGGCATGAGCGACAGAACAAGACTCTGTCTCGGAAAAAATGAATGAATGAACGAATGAAAAGGAAATGTACCTTTTCGTATAATGCACAATTTGGGACCATGTGAGTGTTTCTCATACTACTTCACGCACGCACACAAACGAAAATAAATCAACTGGCTAGGCATGGTGGCCCACGCCTGTAATCCCAGTCCTTTGGGAGGCCAAGGCAAGAGGATCACTTGAGGTCAGGAGTTTGAGACCAGCCTGGCCAACATGGTGAAACCCTGTCTCTACTAGAAATACAAAAATTAGCCAGGCATGGTGGTACACGTCTGTAATTCCAGCTACAGGCTGAAGACTGGAGGTTGATGCAGGAGAATTGCTTGAACCCAGGAGGTGGAGGTTGCAGTGAGCCGAGATCGCGCCACTGTACTCCAGCATGGGCAACAGAGCGAGACTCTGTCTCAAAAAAAAAAAAAAAAAAAAAAAAAATCAACAAGGATGTCAGGAACCCTAACTAAATTCAAAACAGAAAACATATTTCAACTAACTAAAAGATCCAGACTGAAGGGAAGGCAGGAGTGGGGGAGGGGTAGGGAGGGGTGTGACTGACCAAAGTAACTTGAACAGTCATCAAGCTCATTTAGTAGTACCCTCTGGCTAAAGACAAAAGGAACAAATATCCAGCTCTAATTAGTAGGCTTCTTTTCCATAGAGACATGGGTTAATAATTCTGAAACACAGATCCTGACTTCTAAATATTATCCAGTAAAAGAATCCAGTGCTCCTTGGAGAAATAAATGGCTGATTCCAAGGCCAGGGCAGTCAGTGAAATTAGAAAATGAACCTACAACATCTTACCCTGTCCTAAAAGGATGTACTAAAAGAGTGATGGAGACATGTTAAAAGAACACAAGAGTTGGCTGGAAGGGGAGGTCCCACTGGTCAAATTTGGCAACAAAATTTAGCAACAAAATAAGCAATAGTATAAAGTAAGAATCCATCACTTCATGGTGAGATGGATGGAAGAAAAATCTCTTCCTTTTAGGAAAAAACCAACTACCAAAGTGGAAGGAACGACAGAATTAAAAATCTCCATTTGACATACATCAGATTCAGAAAAGAAAAAGAATCAGGCAAGAATCATCACGGATGCTAAAGTAGGCAAGTTGGAGAAATAACAACATTTACAATGTCTCAAAGTATCTCAGCACAAGTTAATTACAAAGGGAAAGATAGTAACGTTCAGTGGAGAAACCTGGCAGACACCACCTTAACCAAATACTTAAATTTAACACACCCAGTAATGAATCTAATTGACACCACACACCTTCTGGTATAATGCACAGCACAGAATCCCTTCTGTGATGTTCTGGCCAAAAATGCATGGCCTTAATTGAATCATGAGGAAACATTAGACCAAACCAACTCAAGGGACTTTCTACAAAATAAGTCACTGTCATGAAATACAAAGAAAGATCCACTAACCGTTCCAGATTAAAGGAAACCGAAGAGACACAACTGAATGTAACATACGCTTAGCTTTTCTTTTGCTATAATGGAACATTACAGGACAAAGTTCTGCGCATCTCTGTAGGATGCCCACTAAAGGATTACTGGTAACAGTAAAAGACTGGAAATTCATATGGAAGTAATAAAATAAATTACAATATAACCAAACAATTAAAAACTACTGCTGTCATAAAATAAAAAGGTAGGCCGGGCACAGTGGCTCATGCCTATAATCCCAGCATTCTGGAAGGCCCAGGCGGGTGGATCACAAGGTCAGGAGTTCGAGACCAGCCTGGCCACCATGGTAAAACCTCATCTCTACTAAAAATACAAAAATTAGCCAGGTGTGGTGGAGGGCGCCTGTAATCCCAGCTACCCAGGAGGCTGAGGCAGGAGAAATCACTTGAAACTGGAAGGTGGAGGCTACAGTGAGCTGAGATCATGCCACTGCACTCCAACCTGGGAAACAAGAGCGAAACTCCATCTCAAAAAAAAATAAAAATAATAATTAATAAATAAAAAGGTAGGGAAAGTTTTTAATGTTGTGATATATAACGGTATCATTAGTTGAAAAAAGGAAGGTGGGCCAGGCATGGTGCATCCCAGCACTTTGGGAGGCTGAGGCAGGCGGATAAACTGAGGTCAGGATTTCAAGACCAGCCTGACCAACATGGAGAAACCCTGTTTCTACTAAAAATACAAAATCAGCCGGGCATGGCGGCGCATGCCTGTTAATCCCAGCTAGTCTAGAGGCTGAGGCAGGAGAATTGCTTGAGCCTGGGAGGTGGACGTTGTGGTGAGATCATGCCACCGCACGCCAGCCTGGGCAACAAGCGTGAAACTTTGTCTTAAAAAAAAAAAAAAAGGAAGGTACAAAATGTTGCCAATTTTAAAAATTTACAAATGGGGTAAACACACCTGTTTGTTTAGATAGAAAAGTATGCTATAAAGTGGAAACAACTTTATCGGCAAAGATTATCTCTGTACTTGCCAGATGTAAGTCAGAAGTAAACAACACTCTGAACTTCCTTTTTTTTTTTTTTTTTTTTTTTTTGAGACTCCAACACTGAAGTGGCACATTCATGGCTCATTGCAGCCTCTACATCCTGGACTTAAATGATCCTCCAGCCTCAGCCTCTGGAGTAGCTGGGACCACAGGTGCATGCCACCATTCCTGGATAATTTTTTAATTTTTTTTTGTAGAGACAGGGTCTCGCCATGTTGCCCAGGCTGACCCCATCCCTTTTATATCTTTCAGGCTTTGAACAATAAAATGTACTACATATTCCAAAAATAAGTAAATAATTGTTTTAATGTTCTGTTTAAACATACTGTCTTCTAAAATATAAAAATGAAGCTGGGTGTTGTGGCACACGCTTAAAATGCCAGCTATTCAGGAGGCTCAGGCAGAAGATGGCCTAAGCCCAGGAGTTGGAGGCTACAATGAACTATGATTGCACCTGTGAACAGCCACTGCACTACAGCCTGGGCAACAAAGTGAGACCCTGTCTCTATTTTAAAACTTTTGAAATAATAAAAATGAAAACTGAAGTTCGACTAATTTAAGAACAGTCTTGTCAGCTTATGTCAAAGCCAGGAGGGAAAAAAGCTTATTAATGAAATAAAAGTAGAACCCATCCACTGTGGGGAGAAGCAGCTAGGGTTTTTAGTGCTTATAACTTACCTCTAATGGGAAAGGTCTACTATAAAAGAGTTAAAGAAACAAAACTGACCAGGCACGGTGGCTCCTGCCTGTAATCCCAGCACTTTGGGAGGCCAAGGTGGGCAGATCACTTGAGGTCAGGAGTTTAAGACCAGCCCGGCCAACATGGCAAAACCCCGTCTCTACTAAAAATACAAAATTTGCCAAGCGTGGTGGTGTATGCGTGTAATACCAGCTACTCGGGAGGCTGAGGTGAGAGAATCGCTTGAACCAGGGAGACGGGGCTTTGCAGTGAGCTGTGATCGCACCACTGCATTCCAGTCAGGCTGGGCAACAGAGCGAGACTCTGTCTCAAAAAAAAAAGAAAGAAAAGAAAAAAGAAAAGAAAAGAACGCTGATTCTGGGACTGAGAAAAGTAACATAAAATCTTTCCTGGGAACAGTGACAAGGATATATTAGGAAGGTTCTTTTGAAAGAAAACTACAGCTAGTGGCAATGGACTCTCTCAAGGGTCTTTGGGAGATAGGAAAAAACAGTGTCAGTAACCATGGTGAAAACACACCTCTAAAACAAAGTAGGCACTTATTTTATCAATTCTTTCAACTCTGCTTTTCAAAGGTGTAACATCAAGTCTTGTTTGTTCACTCCCTCCTCTTGGACAAGTGGGTGGTAAACATGTTTCGCATGACTTGGCTGGGGAGGCAGACACTCCCATGGGTCAAACACATACATGATTCTCAGAAAATAGTTCCAGTGGATCTGGTCAGATTTTAGTTTTCAGTTCCTGATAGCAAAATAATTCAGACAATGAACAAAAGGTAGGCTCTCCCTGGCCTC
Organism: Macaca mulatta; assembly: GCF_049350105.2. Classification (NCBI taxonomy): domain Eukaryota; kingdom Metazoa; phylum Chordata; class Mammalia; order Primates; family Cercopithecidae; genus Macaca; species Macaca mulatta. The sequence continues at coordinate 219,248,526 of NC_133406.1, read as the reverse complement.
ACCTCTACCACTCCCCACCCAAAAATCACGCATACTTAACTGGTTCTAAAGCTGGCATCAAAAGGCAAACACAACCTATGGCCTAAATATTACCACAATAAGACTTTCAAAAGCTACTATGAGAAGCTGGGAGCAATCTGTATTATTAGGCCCCAGAACACTGGCGTTGTTCTTTTTAATTTTTCTTAATTGCTTGCTAGGTATTACTGAGCAAGTCTTCAGTTGGCTAGAACACCATCACAGCAGAATGCCAAGTGCAGGTGACCTGTGATAGCCTACCACCCCCGGCCAAACCTATGGCTTCCGAGCCTCTATGGCCACACTTCAGGTGGGAACCAAAAAGCCAAAGGCGGTGCTTTGCATTAAAAAGGCTTGGACTTTCTAAATGTCTAAATTGTTGCTAAGCCTTTCATACACAGCCCAATATGAGGCGGGGCGGGGGGAGGGGGGGTGGTGTTGTGTTTGTTCTCTTACTTGGAGAGGTAAAGAATCTACTTAACACACACAAATAACAGCCGGGCGCAGTGGCTCACGCCTATAATCCCAACACTTTGGGAAGCCAAAGCGGGCGGATCACTGAGGTCAGGAGTTTGAGCCCAGCCTGACCAACATGGAGAAACCCCGTCTCTACTAAATATACAAAAAATTAGCCGGGCATGGCGGCACATGCCTGTAATCCCAGCTACTCAGGAGGCTGAGGCAGGAGAATCGCTTGAACCCGGGAGGCGGAGGTTGCAGTGAGCCGAGATCACGCCACTGCACTCCAGCCTGGTCAACTAGAGAGAAACTCTGTGTCAGAAAAGAAAAGAAAAGGAAAGGACAGACACAAATCACAGTTCTAATTATAAGCTGTTATTTCTAAAGCCAGCCTTAGCAGCACAGCAGAATGCCAACTACAGAGGGCTGTAGCCTCTCCCATTCGTCATTCTCCAATGCCCCTAACTCCATTTTATCCCTCATTAGAGTAGGCCCCAGGTGTCAAGGATCATTTATCATCATGTGTATGTATGCCAATTTCCTTACAGTAGAAAAATAGTTTTGTGTACTTGTGTCTATCAACTATAAAGACAGATCAAGGAGGCTGAGTGTTTCACAAAATATAAGACAGTGTCAGGGAGCAGTGGTTCACACCTGTAGTCCCAGCATTTCGAGAGGCTGAGGCAGGCAGATCACTTGAGGCCAGGAATTTGTCACCAGCCAGGCCAACATGGCAAAAAACCGTCTTTACTAAAAATACAAAAAATTAGCCGGGCGTGGTGGCACATGCCTGTAGTCCCAGCTGCTCAAGAAGCTGAGATAAGAGAATTGTTTGAACTCCGGAGGCAGAGGTTGCAGTGAGCTGAAATCACACCACTGCACTCCAGCCTGGGCATCAGAGAGAGACCCTATCTCCAAAAAAAAATTTTAAAAAGCCCGGGCCCAGTGGCTCATGCCTGTAATCCCAGCACTTTGGGAGGCCGAGGCTGGTGGATCATGAGGTCAGGAGTTCAAGACAAACCTGGCCAAGATGGTGAAACCCTGACTCTACTAAAAATACAAAACTTGGCTGGGCGCGGTGGCTCAAGCCTGTAATCCCAGCACTTTGGGAGGCCGAGACGGGCGGATCACGAGGTCAGGAGATCGAGACCATCCTGGCTAACACGGTGAAACCCCGTCTCTACTAAAGAAATACAAAAAACTAGCCGGGCGAGGTGGCGGGCGCCTGTAGTCCCAGCTACTCTGGAGGCTGAGGCCGGAGAATGGCGTGAACCCGGGAGGCAGAGCTTGCAGTGAGCTGAAATCCCGCCACTGCACTCCAGCCTGGGCTACAAAGCGAGACTCCGTCTCAAAAAAAAAAAAAAAAAAAAAAAAAATACAAAACTTAGCCGGGCATGGTGGCAGGCGCTTGTAATCTCAGCTACTTTGGAGACTGAGGCAGAGAATTGCTTGAACCCGGGAGGCGGAGGTGGCAGTGAGCCGAGATCATGCCACTGCACACCAGCCTGGGCAACAGAGTGACACTCTGTCTCAAAATAAAAAATAAAAAAAAAAAGAAAAGACTTGATTACACAGGCATGACTGATTGAATCACTGGCCACCGGAGATCAACAACCTTTAGCTCCTCTCCCCTCCCAGAGGTCAGAATAAAAGTTCTAACCCTCTCATCAAGTGGTTGGTTCTCCTGGCAACCAGCCTCTGTCTGGAGGCTACTAAGAGCTCCCAGCCATCAGTCATTTCATTAGCATACAAAAAGACACTTAGTCACTCTGGAGATTCCAAAGGTTTTAGGAGCTGTGCCAGAAGTAGTACAAAGACTAAGCATATATTTCTTATAAATCAAAATATCATATAACCCTGCAGGGAAAATAACTAAAGAAAATATCCCAAAAATGTTAAATGACACCAACATTTTTGTTTCAATAATTCTACTTCTGGGCACATGTCCACAAAACTTGAGTAATAACAGCACATTGGCAATGCCACAGCACAATAAGGAATTCAGATAACCCTAATGGGTACTTTGTTCCAAGACTGCACTAGATGAGAACAGGAAAGTGTTAGGCAGAGGATAGGCTCCAAAAGGTTTGGTTATGATGTGCTAGGCAGACATCTGCTGTGATTTTAGGCCAGAGATACACTTTGGCAGCACTAAAAAGGACAGACTGGGCCCGGCGCGGTGACTCACGTCTGTAATCCCAGCATTTTGGGAAGCTGAGGCAGGCGGATCGCTTGAGGTCAGGAGTTCAAGACCAGCCTGGCCAATATGGTGAAATCCTGTCTCTACTAAAAATTCAAACATTAGCCAGGCATGGTGGCGTGCGACTATAGTACCACCTACTTCAGAGACTGGCAGAAGACTCGCTTGAACCCAGGAGGCGGAGGTTGCAGTGAGCCGAGATCACACCACTGCATTCAAGTCTGAGTGACAGAGCAAGACTCTGTCTCAAAAAATAATAATAATAGTAATAATGACAGCCTGAAGCTGAACAAGGCATGAGACATAACCCCAAAGCTAAACAAGGTGTGAGACATAACTAACAATTTTTCTCGTGGAAGATGAGGTCTTAAAAAGCCAATTCAGGCCGGGTGCGGCGGCTCATGCCTGTAATCCTAGCCCTTGGAAGGCTGAGGTGGGCGGATCACCTGAGACAGAAGGATCGTTTGAAACCAGGAAGCCAAGGTTGCAGTTAGCCGAGATCCCACTGCACTCCAGCCTGGGCGACAAAGTGAGACTCCATCTCCAAAAAAAAAAGCCAATTCAGTGGGAATAGGAACGGAGGAAGTTCAAGCATATTGATGGGAATAAATCAATAGAACCTGGGGACTAATAAGATGCGACAGGCAAGAAAGAAAAGGAGAAATCTGGAATGATGCCCAAAATTGTAACAAAATGATGCTGGATGCAGTGGCTCACACCCATAGTCTCAGCACTTTGAAAGGCTGAGGGGGGAGGGTCACTTGAGGCCATGAGCTCAAGACCAGCCTGGCCAACATGGCAAAACCCTACTAAACTTCTACTAAAAATATAAAAATTAGCTGGGTGTGGAGGCGAATGCCTGTAATCCCAGCTACTCCAGAAGCTGTCACGAGAATCACTTGAACCCGGGAGGCAGAGGTTGCAGTGAGCCGAGATTATGGTACTGCACCCTAGCCTGGGTGACACAGCAAAAAAAAAAACAATTTTCCACAAATCAAAATTTGTGTTCGGAGAGTAGAAAAGTAGTAGGCTAGGTATCAAAGGGTATGAAAGAGTAAGTTTCTTCTATAATATATTGACTATAGGTAGGAGATACACTTTCAGTTCTGTTTTGGTAGATCTCCAAGGATCTGTCATTTAAGAGTATGCACGATGAGTGGAAAATTTATAATCAAAGATTTCACAGTGGCTATGCAGTTCAAAGATTCATCCTTTGAATGGGAAAGGGGGTAGGGATTTCACTCCAAGTGGTCATTTACAGATGTTCTGCTTCTTCTTCCTCATCACCTCTTAGTTTCTTAGTTTTTATTTATTTATTTATGAGATGGAGTCTCATTCCATTGCCCAGGCTGGAGTGCACTGCGACCTCTACCTAACTGGTTCAAGAGATTCTCCTGCCCCAGCCTCTTGAGACTCATGCCTGTAATCCTGGCACTTTGGGAAGCTGAGATGGGTGGATCACTTGAGGTCAGGACTTCGAGACCAGCCTGGCCAACATGGCAAAACCTTGTCTCTACTACAAATACAAAAATTAGCCGGCGTGGCGGCAGAAATCTATAATCCCAGCTACTTGAGAGGCTGAGGCAGGAGAATCGCTTGAACCCGGGAGGTGGAGGTTGCAGTGAGTCAAGATCGTGCCACTGCACTCCAGCCTGGGTGACAGAGCAAGACTCTGTCTCAAGAAAAAACAAAAAACAGAGGCCGGGCGCGGTGGCTCAAGCCTGTAATCCCAGCACTTTGGGAGGCCGAGACGGGCGGATCACGAGGTCAGGAGATCGAGACCATCCTGGCGAACACGGTGAAACCCCGTCTCTACTAAAAAATACAAAAAACTAGCCGGGCGAGGCGGCGGGTGCCTGTAGTCCCAGCTACTCGGGAGGCTGAGGCAGGAGAATGGCATAAACCCGGGGGGCGGAGCTTGCAGTGAGCTGAGATCCGGCCACTGCACTCCAGCCCGGGCGACAGAGCCAGACTCCGTCTCAAAAAAAAAAAAAAAAAAAAAAAAAAAAACAAACAAACAAAAAACAAAACAAAAGAAAATCCATGGCCTCCTGGGCACTCAGGGTGTATAATACTCTACTCCCAGGCTCAGGTGATCTTCCCACCTCAGTCTTCCAAACAGCTGGGACCACAGGCATACCACTGCACCTCGCTAATTTTTTTTATTTTTTTGTATTATTTGTAGCGATGGGGTTTACCCTCATTGCGCAAGCTGGGCTAGAATTCCTTGACTCAAGTGATCCACCCACCTCAGCCTCCCGAAGTCCTGGGATTATAGGCGTGAGCCACTGTGCCTGGGACCTTTTTTTTTTTGAGATGGAGTCTCGCCCTGTTGCCCAGGCTAGAGTGCAGTGGTGCAGTGGCTCAATCTCAGCTCACTGCAACCTCTGCCTCCCGTTTTCAAGCGATTCTCCTGCCTCAGCCTCCCAAGTAGCTGGGACGACAGGCACACCCCACCGTGCCCGGCTAATTTTTGTATTTTTAGTAGAGATGGGGTTTCACTATGTTGGCCAGGCTGGTCTCGATCTCCTGACCTCGTGATCTGTCCACCTTGGCCTCCCAAAGTGCTTAAAACACTGAAGTACAGATTTTCCTGAAAGCGAAAATAAAGGAGAACCAAGATAATATAAATTCTAGGTTCTAGTTACTAAAAACTTTACAGTGATTTTCATGTAATGCCTCATGGCATTACTGTATCAAGGTCTCATAAATTAGACATGCGAGAAATAAGCAAATCTAAAAACAGGTCACGCATGGTGGCTCATGCCTGTAATCCCAGCACTTTTGGAGGCCAAGGCAGGATTGCTTGAGCCCAGGAGTTCAAGGCCATCCTGGGCAACATGGTGAGACCCTATCTCTACAAAGAAAAAAATTTTTTTAATGAGCCAGGTGGAGTGGCACATGTGGGTGGTCCCAGCTATTGGGGAGGCTAAGACAGGAGGACCTGTTTGAGCCCAGGAGGTCGAGGCTACAGTGAGCTGCTCATGTCAGCCAGCTCTAGCTTGGATGACAGAACAAGGCTCTCTCAAAAAAACAAACAAACAATAAAAACAAAGCAACCACAAAGAGGTCACTTAGCACTTACGTACTATTTTCCTAGAACTCCTCTGCCATATATGTATAGAGAAGTCGGGCATAAAAGGTTTGGGAAGCAACTGACAAAGCAAAATAAAACTCAACACCAAAGTTACATAAAACATCAAAGATGGAAAGCTTCTTAAATTATTAGCAATCCTTTAAATAGTATAGTCAGTACTCAAAAAAAACCTAAATATATATTTTATTTTATTTTTTTTTTGAGATAGAGTCTCACTCTCTTGACCAGGCTGGGGTGCAGTGGCATGATCTCGGCTCACCGCAACCTCCACCTCTCAAGTTCAAGCAGTTCTCCTGCTTCAGCTTCCCGAGTAGCTGGGATTACAAACGTGCACCACCACGCTCGGCTAATTTTTGTATTTTTAGTGGAGATAGGGTTTCACCAGGTTGGCCAGGCTGGTCTCAAACTCCTGACCTGAAGTGATCCACCCACCTCAGCCTCTCAAAATGCTGAGATTACAGGCGTGACCCACTGCACCTGGCTTAAATATATTTTAAAGCTTAAGAATCCAATCAACCTAGCAAACATGAAATAACTTAATTTTTTCCAAGCCTCCAAAGTTAGGGCCCACTAAACTGGGATTCAAACACTACAGAAAAAGGAGAACCAGCAAAGCAAAAATGATTTTTAAGGTGAGCCTACTTGGAAACACTAGAAATCTACTTTCTTTTTTTTTTTTTCTTTTTTTTGAGGCGGAGTCTCGCTCTGTCGCCCAGGCTGGAGTGCAGTGGCCGGATCTCGGCTCACTGCAAGCTCCGCCTCCCGGGTTCCCGCCATTCTCCTGCCTCAGCCTCCCGAGTAGCTGGGACTACAGGCGCCGCCACCACGCCCGGCTAATTTTTTTGTATTTTTAGTGGAGACGGGGTTTCATTGTGTTAGCCAGGATGGTCTCGATCTCCTGACCTCGTGATCCGCCCGTCTCGGCCTCCCAAAGTGCTGGGATTACAGGCTTGAGCCACCGTGCCCGGCCGAAATCTACTTTCTTTTTAAGAGACAGGGTCTTGCTGTGTTGCACAGGCTGGACTCAAATTCTTGGGCTCCAGCAATTCTCCCACCTCAGCCTCCCGAATAGCTGAGACTGCAGGTGTGTACCACCATGCCCAGTCTATAATCTTTCTAAAACACTACCTCCCAAATTGGTATTAAAGGGAAAACATTCAGGGCAGGAGAGAACTAACTGGCAAGTCAAAAGGAGGTGCCCAGTCTAAAGAGGATTATTTAGCTATTCAAACTGTAACGATTTTTTTTTTCTTACAGTGGGACTTCTTGGTTCTCCAAGGATGATTTGAAATGTTTCTCAAGCTTTATACGATTTGGGAAACACTGAACACTGGCCAAGCACTTGGGAAAAAAAAAAAAAACACACACACACACACACACACACAGAGTATCTTTCAATTTTACTGGAAATCAAGATACCATTATTTACTTATAAATTTTCTTTTTCTTTTTCTTTTTTTTTTTTGAGAAGGAATCCCCCTCTGTTGACCAGGCTGGAGTGCAGTGGTGTGATCTCGGCTCACTACAACCTCCGCCTCCCGGGTTCAAGCGATTCTCCTCCCTCAGCCTCCTGAGTAGCTGGGATTACAGGCATGCGCCACCACGCCCAGCTAATTTTTGTATTTTTAGTACAGATGGAGTTTCACCATATTGGTCAAGCTGGTCTCGATCTCCTGACCTTGTGATCCGCCTGCCTCGGCCTCCCAAAGTGCTGGGATTACAGGCGTGAGCCACCGCACCCAGCCAAAAAGAGTTCAATTTAATACTCTGATGGCAAGAACACAAAGACAGGAACGTTCATATACTGCACACAGCTGGTAGGAGAAAACCCTGCAAAGGTCATGTATATCAAAAGCCTTTTCGACACACATTATGTTCATGCTATTTTCGCAATGTTTTTCTAAGAAAATAATTAGATGGGCAGATAATATTTATTTATAAGATGTTCTCAATATTAAAAAAAGAGCCTCCCTCCCTTACAAAAAGGAAGAGGAAGTGGAGGAGGGGCAAGGAACACAACAAGAAGACAAAGGCAGGTAGACAAATGCCCAACAGCAAACAGTTAAATGGTTCTTTAGGGTATGTAAAATGGAGTATTGCACAATGATTCCACCTTTCTGGGGGAGGTTGGATGCGGTGGCTCACAGCTGTAATCCCAGCACTTTGGGAGGCTAAGGAGGGAGCATTCCTGGAGCCTAGGAGTTCAAGGCAGCAGTGAGCTATGATCATCCCACTGCACTCCAGGCTGGGCAACAGAGTGAGACTGTCTCATAAACAAACAAACAAACAAACAAAGTTTTTCAAACACACAGAAAACATAAGAATGTTTAGATCCAATATGAAGCTTTTCTTCTACTGTACTTCTTTTTTACATTGTCCCAAATGCAAGGCTAATTTTTTCTTAATGATTAGATCGCTACCTCAGGAAGCCAAGGGAAATGAATGAGGTATAAAAAGTTTGCAAAATACAAAAAAGTCTCAGCAGGTACCTAACTCAACTCCAACATGGAAAAAATCTCCAGCCCTACAGAGACTGAGCATCACATCAAGCTCCTGATCGCTGTTTTCCAGGAGGATGCTGGAAAGGATGCCACAACCACAAACTCTCCAAAAGGGGAGCCCCTCAGTTTTGTGAATACAGAACTGGCTGCCCTCACGCAGAACCACAAGGACCCTGGTGTCCTTGACCACATGATGAAGAAACTACACCTCAACTGTGACAGGCAGTTAAGATTTCCAAAAATGGCTTAATCTTTTTTGTTTCCCTCACCTCGGACTGAAAAATTTCTTAATCTTATGGGCACCATGGCCTAGTTCACCATAAGCCATGACTGCTTTATCATGGCTACCTATTCCTAGAAGCAAATCTAAGGAACCCTTGGGTCTTGCCTTTAAGCCCCGCCCCTGTCAAGCCCCACCCCCTCTTTCCTTCAAGGCTCTCAGTCACCATCTCCTCCTCATGGCTCCCACACACCCTAAACCCAGCATACCCACTACCCATGCAGGACACTGCTGCTAGTAGTAATAAAACAGTATTGTTTTGGTTTTGGTTTGTGTTTTGAGGCAGGGTTTTGCTCTATTGGCCAGGCTGTAGTGCAGCAGTAAAATCGTAACTCAGTGCAGCCTGGTCTTCCTGGCCTCAAGTTATCCTCCCGTCTTTGCCTCCCAAACTGCTGGGATTACTAGCATAAGCCACCGCACGTGGCCCAATATCATTTTTTAAAACACACACACGGCCGGGCACGGTGGCTCAAGCCTGTAATCCCAGCACTTTGGGAGGCCGAGACGGGCGGATCACGAGGTCAGGAGATCGAGACCATCCTGGCTAACACGGTGAAACCCCGTCTCTACTAAAAATACAAAAAAAAAAAAATAAGCCGGGCGAGGTGGCGGGCGCCTGTAGTCCCAGCTGCTCGGGAGGCTGAGGCAGGAGAATTGCGCGAACCCGGGAGGCGGAGCTTGCAGTAAGCGGAGATCTGGCCACTGCACTCCAGCCTGGGCGACAGAGCCAGACTCCATCTCAAAAAAAAAAAAAAAAAAACACACACACAGTCTTGTCATGTATTTAATTTTAAGTAATTGTATTTGTTTTCCCCATGTATGTCTTCCTTTTGCTTAGAGTTGTTGCTTTTGCTAACATCAGATTCGCAGTCATTCAATCCTCTGCTACTTTGCTAAAGTCATAGAGATCAAGTAACCTCAAATTATTCCATGATCTTACTTCCCAACTGATGAGGAGTCAACTCCAGGTCTAAACATGAAAGATAAAGCAGGCCAGGCACGGTGGCTCACGCCTGTAATTCCAGCACTTTGGGAGGCCAAGGCAGGCGGATCATGAGGTCAGGAGATCAAGACCATCCTGGCTAACATGGTGAAACCCCGTCTCTACTAAAAACACACAAAAAAATTAGCCAGGTGTTGTGGTGGGCGCCTATAGTCCCAGCTACTCTGGAGGCTGAGCCAGGAGAATGGCGTGAACCCAGGAGGCAGAGCCTGCAGTGAGCTGAGATTGTGCCACTGCACTCCAGCCTGGGTGACAGAGGGAGACGGAGACGGAGACGGAGACGGAGACGGAGACGAAGAGGAGAGGAGAGGAGAGGAGAGGAAGAAAGAAAATAAAAGAAAAGAAAAGAAAAGAAAAGAAAAGAAAAGAAAAGAAAAGAAAAGAAAAGAAAAGAAGGAAAGGAAGGAAAGGAAGGAAAGGAAGGAAAGGAAGGAAGGAAAGAAGGAAGGAAGGAGAGAGAGAGAGAAAGAGAGAGAGAGAAAGAGAGAGAGAGAAAGAGAGAAAGAAAGAGAGAAAGAAAGAAAGAAAGAAAGAAAGAAAGAAAGAAAGAAAGAGAAAGAAAGAGCAATACAACTTACAGAAAATAACACAGGAGAATATTTAGGACCCTAAGGATGATAAATCTTTAAATCTTTATCTCATGGGAGCTACATGATGAGAACTTTGAACACAAAGAAGAGAACAACAGACATTGGGGTCTTACTTGGGGGTGGAAGGTGGGAGGAGGGAGGGGAGCAGAAAAGATTTTTTTTTTGAGACAGGGTCTCGCTGTCACCCAGGCTAGAGTGCAGTGCCAAGATCTCAGCTCACTGCAACCTCTACCTCCTAGGTTCAAGCAATTCTCCCACCTCAGCTTCCCAAGTAGCTGGGATTACAGGCATGCACCACCATATCTGGCTAATTTTTGTATATTTGTAGAGACAGGTTTTCGCCATGTTCCCCAGGCTGGTCTCAAACTCCTGGCCTCAAGCGATCCACCTACCTCAGCCTCCCAAAATGCTGGGATTAAAGGCATAAGCCACTGTGTCAGGCCTACAAAAAATTTTTGAATTAGCCAAGCATGGTGGTGAGTGTCTGTAGTCTCAGCTACTGGGGAAGCTGAAGTGGGAGGACCACCTAGACAGACCACAGAGGTCGAGGCTGCAGTGAGCTGTGATCACACCATGTACTCCAGCCTGGGTGATGAAGTGAAATCCTGTTATCAAAAAAAAAAAAACAAAAAACAAAAAAGACACTAAAATATATATGCAGAATGTTCACTGCAGCTTTATTCATAATGACCAAATACACAGAAAAGTCAAAATGACCATCACTAGTAGAAAGGAATATAATATATAGTATATACTCACACACTGAAACAACGTACAGCACTGCTGGTCTCATTGGCTCATGCTTATAATCCCTTCACTTTCGGAGGCCGAAGTGGGCAGATTGCTTGAGCCCAGGAGTTCCAGACCAGCCTGGGCAACATATTGAGACCTCACCCCCCACCAAAAAAAAAAAATTGTACAGCACTAAAAGTGAACACACTACTGCTTACACATAAATTAATCTTATAAAGTTGAGTGAAAGAAAACAGAAGCAGAAGGAATGACAATGTATTTATGTACATAAAGTTCAACATAGGCAAAATAATCTGCTGAATTCAAAGTAAGGGTAAGTGGTTCCCTTCAAGGAAGAGAGGTAGTAGTAACTGGTAGGAGAAAAACGGAAGATAAGGGTGTCTTGAAGTGTTAGTAATGTTTCGATCTTGGTGGTAGATACATGACAGATAAATTTGTTTTGTGATAATTAGTCAATCAAATGTTACTCTTTTTATTTTTTTTTCTGAGACAGAGCTCACTCTGTCGCCCAGGCTGGAGTGCAGTGGCATGATCTCGGCTCACTGCAACCTCTGCCTCCCAGGTTCAAGCAGTTCTCCTGCCTCAGCCTTCTGAGTAGCTGGGACTACAGGCGCGCACCACCATGCCCTGCTAATTTTTTGTATTTTTAGTAGAGATGGGGTTTCACCATATTGGCCAGACTTGTCTCAAACTCCTGACCTCAGGTGATTCGCATGCTTCGGCCTCCCTAAGCCTTGAGATTACAGGGATAAGCCACTGCACCCAGCCAATCAAGTGTTATTCTTATGATTTGTGTGCTTTTTGTTTGTAAAAAAATAAATTTTCAAGCTGGGTACAGTGCCTCACTCCTGTAATCCCAGCACTATGGGACACTGAGGCAGATCACTTGAGGCCCGGAGTTGAAGACCAGCCTGGCCAAGATGGTGAAACCCCATCTCTACTAAACAATACAAAAAAATTAGCCAGGCACGGTGGCACATCCAAGCTACTCAGGTGGCTGAGGCACAAGAATCACTTGAACCCAGGAGGGGGAGGGTACAGTGAGCTAAGATCATGGCACTGCACTCCAGCTCAGGAGACAAAGCAAGACTGTCTCAAAAAACAATTAAAATACAAATAATTGTTTAAATACATTTTCGAAATCGAGACCATCCTGGCCAATATAGTGAAACCCCATCTCTACTGAAAATACAAAAAATAGCTGGGCGTGGTGGCACGCGCCTGTAGTTCCAGCTACTTGGGAGGCTGAGGCAGGAGAATCACCTGAAACCGGGAGGTGGAGGCTGAAGGGAGCGAAGATCATGCCACTGCAATCCAGCCTGGGCGACAGAGCGAGACTCCGTCTCAAAAAAGAAATAAATTAGGCCGGGCGCGGTGGCTCAAGCCTGTAATCCCAGCACTTTGGGAGGCCGAGACGGGTGGATCACGAGGTCAGGAGATCGAGACCATCCTGGCTAACACGGTGAAACCCCGTCTCTACTAAAAATACAAGAAAATTAGCTGGGCGAGGTGGCGGGCGCCTGTAGTCCCAGCTACTCGGGAGGCTGAGGCAGGAGAATGGCGTGAACCCGGGGAGGCGGAGCTTGCAGTGAGCCGAGATCGCGCCACTGCACTCCAGCCTGGGGCACAGAGCAAGACTCCGTCTCAAAATAAATAAATAAATAAATAAATAAATAAATAAATTATTAGTAATTATTAATATATTAATTATAAATTTTATAATTCATAATTATAATTATGATTTTATAAGTATAAATTATAGTTAATATAATAATTATAAATTATTTATTTATTTTTCATGAGAACCATGAGAAAAATTCTAAAAGGAATTTAGGTCTCACCTTATCAAATAGTTTTTAAATATTATAAAATAACTAGAATTGTGGCATCAGTACAGTTATTCAATGAAATTAATCAATGGCAAAAAAAATGGGGTTGAGAGGCTGGGCGCGGTGGCTCACACCTATAATCCCAACATTTTGGGAGGCCAAAGCAGGCCGATCACCTGAGGTCGAGAGGTCAAGAACAGTCTGACCAACACAGAGAAACCCCGTCTCTACTAAAAATACAAAATCAGCCAGGCGTGGTGGCACATGCCTGTAATCCCAGCTACTCAGGAGGATGAGACAGGAGAATCGCTTGAACCCAGGAGGTGGAAGATGCGGTGAGCCGAGATTGCGCCATTGCGCTCCAGCCTGGGCAATAAAAGCAAAACTCTGCCTCAAAAAAAAAAAATAGGGCTGAGAAATAAACCCAAGTAAATAGGGAATTTGCCATGTAATAAAGGTGGCTTTTTAACTGGTGAGGGAAAAGACTGAATTGTTCAATAAACGGTTTAAAACAATTGAGTAGCCATTTGGTAAATAAAAAGTAAAATTAAAATATTGATGGATCCCTACCCCAATCCATAAATCAAATTAAATTATAAAAACATAAAGGTTGCATAAAAGTAAACCATCAGTACTAAAACAAAACATGAGTGAATATTTTTATAACCTCAGAATTGGGAAATCCAGAAACGATTAAAAAAAAGCATTCACAAATTTTACCACATAAAAAAATCAAAAACTAATGTACCAAAAGGAAAAAAAGCCCACAAAGTCCAAAAATACCGCAGAAAATATCTTCGACAGAAATAGTCAATAAACTAGGCCGGGCGTGGTGGCTCACGCCTATAATCCCAGCACTTTGGGAGGCCAAGGCAGGTGGATCAGCTGAAGTAAGGAATTCAAGACCAGCCTGGCCAACGTGGTGAAACCGTCTCTACTGAAAATACAAACATTAGCCAGGAGTGGTGGCGCGCACCTGTAATCCCAGCTACTTGGAAGGCTGAAGTAAAGAATAGCTCAAACCTGGGAGGCAGAGGTTGCAGTGAGCTGAAATCGCACCATAGCACTCCAGCCTGGGAAACAGAGCGAGACTCCGTCTCAAAAAAGGAGAAAAAAGGAAAAAGAAAGAAATATTCAGCCAGGCACGGTGGCTCACGCCTATAATCCAGCATTTTGGGAGGCTGAGGCGGGCAGATCACATGGACAGGAGTTCAAGACCAGCCTGGCCAACATAGTGAAACCCCGTCTCTACAAAAATACAAAAATTAGTCAGGCATAGTGGTGGGCACCTGTAGTCTCAACTACTTGGGAGGCTGAGGCAGGAGAATCGCTTGAACCCACGAGGCACAGGCTGCAGCGAGCTGAAATCACAACAGTGCACTCCAGCCTGGGTGACACCCTGAGACTCCGTCTCAAAAAAAAAAAAAAAAAAGAAATATTCAATAAGCTCTTGAAAATCAGTAAGAAAATGACCAACAATGCAGATCACACAATTCACAGGAGAAATACAAATGGCAAGTAAATATAAAAAGGAGATGGGACGCAGTGGTTCATGCCTGTAACCCCAGCACTTTGGGAAGCCAAAGCTGAGGATTGCTTGGGCCCAGGAGTTCAAGACTGTCCTGGGCAACACGAGATCCTATCTCTATAAAACTAAAAAATAAAATTAAAAAGATGCTCAATGTCACCAGCAAAAAATGGCAAATGAAAAGAAGATGCTATTTTTCGCCAATCAAATGGCAGTTGGGAATAGGAATGCTTTGAATAAGGTAATAGGCACACTCACTCTAGAGGACCAGGATAAATGGTATGAACTTTTGGCATCTATCAAAATTCTGAACAGTCCCTTTACCTCAGCAATTTCTCATTTAGCAACCTAAGTGAAAACACTCACTCAACACTCAAGATCAATGCAGAGGGCTGGCTAGGGCAGCATGGGTTGTAATATCAAAACCCAGAAACCCTAAAGTCCATCAACAGGAAATTGGTCAAATAAATTATAACGCAGGTTAGGCACAGTGATTGTAATATCAAAACCCAGAAACCCCAAAGTCCATCAACAGGAAACTGGTCAAATAAATTAAAACGCAGGTTAGGCACAGTGGCTCACACCTGTAATCCCAGCACTTTGGGAGGGCAAGGTGGAAGGACTGCTTGAAATCAGGAAGTCAAGACCAGTCAGGGCAGCAGAGCAACACCCCATCTCTATTTTTAAATAAACTATATAACTGGCTGGGTGTGGTGGCTCTACTAAAAATACAAAAATTAGGCGGGTGTGGTGGCGGGTGCCTGTGATCCCAGCTACTCGGGAGGCTGAGGCAGGAGGATCGCTTGAACCCGGGAGGTGGAGGTTGCAGTGAGCCAAGATTGCCCCGTTGTACTCCAGCCTGGGCAACAAGAGCAAAACTCCATCTAAAATAACAATAATAATAATAATAATAATAATGAGGCAGATATGCATTTGGGGCTCCTGCTAAATGAGATTTTGGCTTCTCTTGTCACACACAAAATTTGTAACTGTGAAATACATGTCAATCTGCTTCACTACAGTTACCATTTTACCATCTGTTAATGTATCCTATGTTATATACCATAAACACAGTATCCTATGCTATATACCATAAACACACATAAAAATATTTTTTAAAAAAAGAATAGGACCGGGTGCAGTGGCTCATGCCTGTAATCCCAGCACTTTGGGAGGCTGAGGCAGGCGGAGTGCGAGGTCAGGAGATCAAGACCATCCTGGCCAACGCGGTGAAACCACATCTCTACTAAAAATACAAATATTAGCCGGGTGTGGTGGTGCGCTCCTGTAGTCCCAGCTACTCAGGAGGTTGAGGCAGGAGAATCGCTTGAATCTGGGAAGCGGAGGTTGCAGTGAGACAAGACCGCGCCATTGCACTCCAGCCTGGCGACTGAGCAAGATTCTGTCTCAAAACAAACAAACAAACGAAAAAAGAATATCCGGGTGTGGCGACTCACGCCTGTAATCCCACCACTTTGGGAGGCTGAGGCGAGCGGATCACCTGAAGTCAGGAGTTAAGAGACCAGCCTGGCCAACAGGGTGAAACCCCATCTCTACTAAACTACAAAAATTAGCCAAGCATGGTGGCCCATGCCTGTAGTCCCAGCTACTCTGGAGGCTGAGGCTCCAAGAATCACTTGAATCCAGGAGGCTGAGGTTGCAGTGAGCCAAAATCACGCATTGCACTCCAGCCTGGGCAACAAAGCAAGACTCTCTCAAAAATAAATAAATAGGCCGGGCGCGGTGGCTCAAGCCTGTAATCCCAGCACTTTGGGAGGCCAAGATGGGCGGATCACGAGGTCAGGAAATCGAGACCATCCTGGCTAACACGGTGAAACCCCGTCTCTACTAAGAAATACAAAAAATAGCCGGGCGAGGTGGCAGCGCCTGTAGTCCCAGCTACTCGGGAGGCTGAGGCCGGAGAATGGCGTGAACCCGGGAGGCGGAGCTTGCAGTGAGCTGAGATCCGGCCACTGCACTCCAGCCTGGGCTACAGAGCGAGACTCCGTCTCAAAAAAAAAAAAAAATAAAATAAATAAATAAATAAATAAATAAATAAATAAGGCAGATTTACATGCATGAATAATAGAAACAAGTTGCAACAAAGTATGTATTGTGACTCCTCTTTTTTCTTTTTCCTTTTTTTTGAGACAGGGTCTTGTTCTGTCACCCAAGCTGGAGTGCAGCAGCATGATCTTGGCTCACTGCAACCTCCACCTCCCAGGCTCAAGCCACCCTCCCACCTCAGCCTCCAGCATAGCTGGGACTATGGGTCTTCATTAGGGTTATTTTGTTTGGTTGGTTGGTTTTTATTGAGACAGAGTCTCACTCTGTCACCCAGGTTGGAGTGCAGTGGCTCAATCTTGGCTCACTGCAACCTACACCTCCTGGGTTCAAGTGATTCTCGTGCCTCAGCCTCCTGAGTAGCTGGAATTACAGGTGTATACC
Source organism: Macaca mulatta (assembly GCF_049350105.2). NCBI lineage: Eukaryota > Metazoa > Chordata > Mammalia > Primates > Cercopithecidae > Macaca > Macaca mulatta. The sequence goes on along the minus strand of NC_133406.1, from coordinate 219,231,820 downwards.
GCCACCATGCCCAGCTAATTTAGTAGAAATGGGTTTTTGCCATGTTGACCAGACTGGTCTCAAACTCCTGACCTCAAGTAATCCTCCCACCTCGGCCTAACAAAGTGTTGGGATTACAGGCGTGAGCCACCGCACATGACCCTCATTAGGGTTTTGGACTAGAAATACAAAGCCACTGATGTAAGGTGGCATGACATTGGCTTTCTAGAGTGCTTCACACATTTCTGTAATTTTTTTTTTTTTTTTTTTGAGACGGAGTCTGGCTCTGTCGCCCAGGCTGGAGTGCAGTGGCGCGATCTCGGCTCACTGCAAGCTCCGCCTCCCGGGTTCACGCCATTCTCCTGCCTCAGCCTCCCGAGTAGCTGGGACTACAGGCGCCCACAACCGCGCCCGGCTAATTTTTTGTATTTTTAGTAGAGACGGGGTTTCACCGTGGTCTCGATCTCCTGACCTTGTGATCCGCCCGCCTCGGCCTCCCAAAGTGCTGGGATTACAGGCGTGAGCCACCACGCCCGGCTTCTGTAATGTTTTAATTTGGTAATAGTCATATGATGTTTCCCTAATGAGAACAAGACATTGTACTCCTATACATGGCTGGAAATATAAGTAAATTCTGTCTTTGAAAATTCGTATCAAGGCTGGGCATGGTGACATGCACTTGTAATCCCAGCTACTCAGGAAGCTGAGGAAGGAAGATAGCTTCAGCCCAGGAGTTTGAGATCAGCCTAAGCAACATAGTAAGACCCCCCTCTCAAAAACAAAACAAAACAAATTTCACATCAAAAAACTGTAACAAAAAGAAACTGTAACAAAACAAATAACGTATTAAACATATGACACCCTTTGCACTAGATGGAAAGGTGTGACTAACACATTATGTGGGTGAGGGCATGATATATATGTAAGATACTCACACATTGACAGGGAAACGTAGAGAAATCCTCATTCTGAGGGGCAATTTTGCAATATGGATCAAAATGAAAAACATACATCCCATACCAAACAATTTTACTTCCAGGAACTTACTTGACCACTGACCTCACTGTGAGCAAACAAGTCTGCCCTCAAAACATACAATATTTGCAGAATTCTGTGGACAGAGGATTTAGTACACACTGCTTTCATCCTGTGATTGTCCTAAGTACTTTCAGAAATGTAAACAGTCCTGACACATGTGGTCTTTGAATGTGGTCAAACACCTCATTCTTCAGCTTTGGTTATCTCATAACAAATCGTTGCATAAAGTATGAAAAATACATATTGGTGATACTATTTATTTATTTAATCTCTTCTTGCAAAGAGAAAAAATAAACAAAAGGAGAAAGGCTCATGCCTGGAATCCCAGCAATTTAGGAGGCTGAGGAGGGAGGACTGCTAGAGCCCAAGAATTTGAGACCAGCCTGGACAACGTGGTAACACTGTCTCCATAAAAAAGGAGAAAGTGAATAGTGTCTTGTCTCAAAAACGAATAAAGTGAGTAGAAAGAGAGCTTTTTGGATATCTAAATAAAAGCTGACAGGGCCAGGCACAGGGGCTCACGCCTGTAATCCCAGCACTTTGGGAAGCCAAGGCAGGGGGATCCCTGAGGTCAGGAGTTCGAGACCAGCCTGACCAACAGGGCAGACCCCCATCTCTACTAAAAATACAAAAATTAGCCGGGCAAGGTGGTGGGTGCCTGCAATCCCAGCTACTCAGGAAGCTAAGGCAGGAAAACTGCTTGAACCCAGGAGGCGGAGGTTGCAGTGAGCCAAGATTGCACCACTACACTCAGCCTGGACAACAGAGTGAGACTCCATTTGAAAAAAAAAAAAAAAAAAAAAACACCAAAAATTAGCCGAGTGTGGTGAAGCATGCTTCTAGTCACAGCTACTTGGGAGGCTGAGGTAGGAGGATGGCTGAAACCCCTGCAAGGCAGAGGTTGCACTGGGCTAAGACTGCACCACTGTACTCCAGTCTGGGCAACAGAGCCAGACTTTGTCTCATAAAATTAACTAATTCATTAATTAAAACTGCTCAAACTGGCCGGGCGCGGTGGCTCCAGCCTGTAATCCCAGCACTTTGGGAGGCCGAGGCGGGCGGATCACAAGGTCAGGAGATCGAGACCACAGTGAAACCCCGTCTCTACTAAAAATACAAAAAATTAGCCGGGCGCGGTGGCGGGCGCCTGTAGTCCCAGCTACTCAGGAGGCTGAGGCAGGAGAATGGCGGGAACCCGGGAGGCGGAGCTTGCAGTGAGCCGAGATCGCGCCACTGCACTCCAGCCTGGGCAACAGCGTGAGACTCCGTCTCAAAAAAAAAAAAAAAAAAAAAAAAAAACTGCTCAAACCTTGGGTGAGGTGTGGCTTCTTACAAGACCAAAAGTATCAAAGAAATAGTACAATGTTGGGGCCAGGTAGTTCACACCTGTAATCTCAGTACTCTGGGAAGCTGAAGCAGGACTGCTTGAGGCTAAAGGTTCAAGGTCAGCCTGGGTAACATAGCAAGACCCCAACTCTACAAAAAATACCAAAAAAATTAGCTGGGTGTGGTGGTACAACCTGCAGTTGTACCTACTGGGGATGTTGAGGCAAAAAGATCACTTGAGCCCAGGAGTTTAAGGGTACAGTCAGCTATGATCACACCACTGCTCTCAAGGCTGGGCAACAAGGACCCTGCTTCGTTAATAAGAATAAAAAGATGGAGAAGAAAAAGAAATTGGACTACATGAACATTAAAAGCTTTTGTACTGAAAATGATACCACCAATAAAATTCAAAGCCACAGAAATTAGAAAAAATATTTCCAAATCATGTATCTAATAAGGGACTTATATGCAGTATATATAAAGAACACAACTCAGCCGCATGCAGTGGCTCACGCCTGTAATTCTAGCACTTTGGGAGGCTGAGGTGGGCGTATCATAAGGTCAGGAGTTAGAGACCAGCCTGGCTAGCATGGTGAAACCCTGTCTCCACTAAATATACCAAAAAAAAATTAGCTAGGCGTGGTGGTGTGAGCCTGTAGTCCCAGCTATTCGGGAGGCTGACGCAGGAGAATCACTTGAACCTGGGAGGCGGTGGTTGCAGTGAGCTGAGATGGCACCACTGCACTCCAGCCTGGGTGACAGAGCAAGACTCCGTCTCAAAAAAAAACCAAAAAAACAAGACCAAAACAAGATCACAACTCAATAATAAAAAGGCAACTCAATTTAAAAGCATGCAAAGGATTTCAACAGACATTTCTCCAAAAAAGATGTATGCATGGCCAATAAGTACACAAAAAGATGTTTAATATGATTAGTCATCAATGAAACACAAATGAAAACATAAAAGACACCACTTCACACCCACTAGGATGGCTAAAAGAAAAAAGGCAGTAACAAGTACAGGGACATGCAGCAATTGGAATCCTCATACACTGCTTGTGGATATGGAAAATAGTAGCCACTCTGGAAAGCAACCTGATAATTCCTCAAAATATTAAACACAGGCATGGTAGTTCGTGCCTGTAGTCCCAGCTACCAGAGAAGCTGAGGCAGGAGGATCGACTGAGCCCAGGAGTTCAAGGACAGCCTACACAATACAGCAAGACACTCATATTTTAAAAAAAGAAAAAAAAAAGCCAAAAAAAAAGCCAAAAAAAGGCCATGAACTCATGCAAGTACAGCATTTTAGGGGGCCAAGGCAGGAGGATCACTTGAAGCAAGGAGTTCAAGATCAGCCTGGGCACTAAAGTGGGACTCCATTTCCACACAAAAATTTTTTTTTTTTTTTTTTTTTTTTTTGAGACGGAGTCTCACTCTGTCACCCAGGCTGGAGGGGTGCAGTGATGCAATCTCGGCTCACTGCAAGCTCCGCCTCCCAGGTTCACGCCATTCTCCTGCCTCAGCCTCCTGAGTAGCTGGGACTAAAGGCATCCGCCACCATGCCTGGCTAATTTTTTGTATTTTTAGTAGAGACAGGGTTTCACCATGTTGGCCAGGATGGTCTCGATCTCCTGACCTCGTGATCCGCCTGCATCGGCCTCCCAACGTGCTGGGATTACAGGCTACCGCACCTGGCAAAAAAAATTTTTTTAATTAGCCACGTGTTGCGGCATGCGCCTGTAGTGGCAGGAGGCTGAGGCGGGAGGATTCCTTGAGCCCAGGAGTTCAAGGCTGCAGTGAGCCATAATTGCACTGCAATCCAATCTGGGTTACAGAGTGAGACCTCATTTTAAAAAATAAATAAATAGAAGTTAAAAGTGCTGGGTGAGGTGGCTCAAGCCTGTAATCCCAGCACTCTGGGAGGCTGAGGTGGGTGGATCACCCGAGATCAGGAGTTCAAGACCAGCCTGGCCAACTTGGCGAAATCCAGTCTCTACTAAAAAATACAAAAAATTAGCCGGGTGTGGTGGTGGGCACCTGTAAGCCTAGCGACTGGGAGGCTGAGGCACGAGAATCGCTTAAACCTAGGAGGCGGAGGTTGCAGTGAGCCGAGATGGCACCACTACACTCCAGCCTGGGCAACAGAGAGAGACTCTGTCTCAAAAAATAATAATAATAATAATAAAGTTAAAAGTTACCACACAACCCAACAATCCCACTTCCAGTTCTATAACCAAGAGAAATAAAAACAAATGCCCACATAAAAACTACTACACGAACGTTCATAGCAACATTATTCATAATAACCAAAAAGTAGAAACAACTCAAATGTCTATTAGCAGATGAATGCAAATAAAAAAGGCGGTAGATACAGAGATATGATGGCATATTATTATTACTTTTTTTTTGAGACAGAGTCCTGCTCTGTCGCCCAGGCTGGAGTGCAGTGGCGCAATCCGGCTCACTGCAAGCTCCGCCTCCTGGGTTCACACCATTCTCCTGCCCCAGCCTCCCGAGTAGCTGGGACTACAGGCACTCGCCACCACATCTGGCTAATTTTTTGTATTCTTTAGTGGAGACGGGGTTTCACTGTGTTAGCCAGGATGGTCTCGATCTCCTGACCTCGTAACCTGCCCGCCTCAGCTTCCCGAAGTGCTGGGATTACAGGTGTAAGCCACCGCGCCCGGCCAATGGCATATTATTGATCAATAAAAAGAAAAGAGGCAACAAGCACATGAAAAGACGCTGAACTCATTAGCCACTAGGAAAATGTAAATCAAAACCACAAAGATGTATCACTTCACACCCAACTAGGAGGGCCTAATCAGAAAAACAGAAAATAGTACGTGTTTATGAGGATGATGAGGCAGTTGAACCCTCATACATCACTGGTGGGAACGTAAATCGGTACAACCACTGTGGAAAAGTTTCACGGTTCAGTAAGTTAAACACAGAATTGACTGTGTATGACCCAGTAATTCCACTCCCAGGTAAAGAACTGAAATCGGACGTTCAAACCAAAACTTGCATGCAAATATTCAGAGAAGTCCTACTCAAAATAACCAAAAGTTGGAAGTTATCAAAATGTCCCTCAACTGATGAATACATATATAAAATGTGGCATTATCCATAAAATGGAATACTACTCAGCCGTAAGGAATAATGTACTGACACATGTGCAGGAGGGATAACCCTTGGAAACATTATGCTAAGTGAAAGCAGACACAAATGGCCACGTACTGTATAACTCCATTGCTGTAATATTCCATGGAAATATCAATAGAGAAATCCAGAGACAGAAAGTAGATTAGCAGTTGCCAGGGGCTGGGGGAGGGGGAAAAGTGGGACGTGACTAACAGATACTGTTTCCTTTTAGGATAATGAAAAGTTCTGGAACCAGACAGTGGTGATGGTTGTACAACACTATAAAGGTATTGAAACCCACCGAATTGTGCACTTTAAGATGGTAAACACTGTTATATGTATTTTCCAGGTATTTTTTTAATGAAGTGCTGAAACATGCTACAACATGGATGACCCTTAAATACATGATAAGTAAAGGAAATCAGTCACAAAAGTCCACGTATTTTAGGATTCTATTTATATAAAATGTCCAGAATAGGGAAATTTAGAGACAGAACATGCAGAGAATACAGAGGCCAAGATAAGATAATTTTTTTTTTTTTGAGACAAAGTCTGGCCCTGTTGCCCAGGCTGGAGTGCAGTGGCACCATCTTGGCTCACTGCAACCTCCACCTCCCGGGTTCAAGCGATTCTCCTGCCTCAGCCACCCCAGTAGCTGGGATTACAGGCGCCCGCCACCATGCCCGGCTAATTTTTGTATTTTTAGTAGAGACGGGGTTTCACCATGCTGGGCAGGCTGGTCTCAGCCTCCCAAAGTGCTGGGCTTACAGGCATGAGCCACTACACCGGGTCTATTCTTTTTTTCTTTTAAAAACTGTGTGGCTCACGCCTGTAATCCCAGCACTTTGGGAGGCCGAGGCGGGCAGATTACGAGGTCAGGAGATCGAGACCATACTGGCTAACACGACGAAACCCCGTCTCTACTAAAAACACACAAAATATTTTTTTAATGTATACTTTTTTAAAATTTTTCCAGCGTCTCATGATGCTGTCTCGGAAAAAAAAAGAAAAAGAAAAAGTATCAGCCAGGTGGGCAGTGGCTCACACCTGTAATCCCAGCACTTTCGAAGGCCAAGGCAGGCAAATTACCTGAGGTCAGGAGTTCGAGGCCAGCCTGACCAACATGGAGAAACCCTGTCTCTACTAAAAATACCAAAAAAAAAAAAAAAAAAAAAAATTAGCCGGACATGATGGTGCATGCCTGTAATCCCAGCTATTCAGGAGGCTGAGGCAGGAGAATTGCTTGAACCAGAGAGGCGGAGGTTGCAGTGAGCTGAGATCGCGCCATTGCACTCCAGCCTGAGCAACAAGAGCGAAACACCGTCTCAATAAATAAATAAATATATATATCTCGGAACTATTGGCCCAGCACGGTGGCTCACGCCTGTAATCCCAGAGGAGGTGGGCAGATCGCTTAAGCCCAGAGCTCGAGACCAGCCTGGCCAACATGGCGAAAACCCGTCTCTACTAAAAATACAAAATTGAGTCGGGCGTGGTGGCCCATGCCTCTCATCCCAGCTACTCGGGAGGCTGAGGTGGGAGGATCGCTTGGGCCAGGGAAGTGGAGGTTGCAGTGAGCCGAGCTTGTGCCACTGTACTTCAGCCTGGGTGACAGAGTGAGACCCTGGCTCACAAACAACCAGAACTATTAAGAGTTTACATTATTTGGTTAGTCTGGAAACTGACTGAAGCTTGATTATTTCTACTATACACAGACTACAGTCATTCCAGAACTTACTGTTAAAGTCAGATTTACCCTCCTTGTGAGACAGACGCCCAGAGCTTGGACTTACTCGTTTGCTTTACAGAAACTCCCTAACTTATTTCACGTCTCAGACTAGACTTTAAGCTCCAAAGCCAGAGACCATACTTCCATTCCTTCAGGATCCCCCAGCGGAATGTAAAAACTGCAGAAAGCATTTCCTAAATGCCTGCCGAAAGACGGCTACTGAGCATGTCCGGCTTGGCCAAGTCAATTTCAACAACATTCTGAAACGAAAACTACAGTTCCCGCGTTACAAGGTGGAAAAAAAGGAACAAACGGGAGCAAAGCCTAAGGATTCAATCTACAAGAGGGGGTTAAGGAAAGGGAAGGTTCAAGGGCGGGGCAGACGTGAAGGACAGCACTATCACAGCTCAAACTTGGTACTCGGTAAAGTGGTGTCGAACCAGAACGACCAAAGAAATGCTTAAAAAAAAAAAAAATACATTAACGAGTGAGGGAAGGTCAAGGGGGGTGCAGGGTATCGATGACGTAGGCTGACCACAGTTTTTTCTAAAGCTGCCCTCTCCAAAATAATACTAAGATGATCAGGCCTTCGGTGTCAACACCAACAAGATACACTGTGATGAAGCTCACTTTCAAAGTTCCTTTTCATAAACGAAAGAGCCGTGATGTGGCCAAGATACCCCAGTCATCAACGCTTGCTAAGCTCTCGGCTCCTGCCTTCATCTCCACCGCCATCTTCTGGATGGGAACCCAAACCTTCCTAAAGTGCTTTGGCCAGCATCACCTCCGCGCACAGCCTGGGAAGGCTGCGTTTCCCAGGTCGCGCAAACGGCGCAAAAGGAGAAACTCCACCTCGCTCGGCTCCGCGCCTCCCAAATGCACGCAAAAGGCTGGCCGTCTTCCTTCCCCCAACCCCGCCCCGGCTTTCCAAGGTCCGGCGCAAGGGGCCCGCGAGGCGCGGTGCGCGGGCCTCACCTGCACACGCCGCGAATGCAGGGCTCCAGCCAGATGCGGTAAGCGGTCTCGATGTGCTCCTGCGACACCTCCTCGGGCCGCACCGTCTCCGCCCAGCGCCAGGCCGCCTTCTCCAGCTGCAGCCGCGGGGCCATGGCCTTGGCCCCAGGAACGCCTCCCGAGCCAGACCGCCGCCGCCGCCGCCGCGGTCTGCACCGCCGCCCCAATGGGCTCCGCCACCTGCCAGCGAGGAGGACCCGGCGCTCCCTCAGGCAGCTGGCCAGTCAATCACCTGTGCGCGCCACTACCGCCGCGCCCGCCCGCGCCCGACCCGCACGACCGGCCGCAAAGCGCCGCCGTCGACACCCGACACACCCCGCGCCCGCGGACGTTAAAGGTGGACTCCCCACCGCACTAGGCGCATGCGCGTTCCCAGCAGCCTCTGCGCCTCCCGCGCCCCTAACCCGACGGGCTGAGGAAGAGGAAGCGTACGCCCGAGGCAGTCTTGCCACGTCCTCACTGGCGCTGCTGAAAAAGCAGCGTCTCAGCCCCCGTTTAGGGCGGCACCCTACGTACCACTACTCTAACAAACCAGTGTCTCGAAAACTATTTCTTGGCTCCAGTACTTCCCTTTTAACCATGAAGTTTTCACGCTACAGGGTACTCGGCACACACCATAGGCCCGCCCAGACTGTGGAGCGGGACCTGTTTAGAGTCAAAATCGAGTCGCCAAAGAAACCAGGGTCGGCTCTTTAGAGGGAGATTTAACTTGAGCCTGGACCGGTTCCGAACCCCTTTCCCGAGCCCTCCTGACGTCATAGGACGTTCTAACCTTTTCCTGTGCTAGGGTGGGACTACGTGTCCCGGCATGCCCTGCGTTCTGTCACTCACTGTGAGGCATGCTGGGATTGGTAGTCTTCGAGGTGGGAGGGCTCGGTGCGCCGCAGACTGTGCGGGCGGGGATCCGAGGTGCCAGGGTGGAGTTTCTCTGGTGAGCAAGGTCGTGCTTGCTGTTGGCTCCTTTCTCAAAAGTGTTATCTCTATGCCGGGATTTTCTCGTTCCTCTCTAGCTCCTGGTTTAAAATATTTCCTTTCTGCGACTCCTGCCTGCCCCAGGACATAAAGAGTAGCTGTATGAGAATTGTTTTGCAAACTGTAAAGAACTCTACTAAAGTGAGGCCATTTAAGAATTTTGCATTTGAATCAGAGCCCTGCCAGAATCTAAGCGCTAATTTCTGACTCAACTGCTTGCCCGCTGGAAAACGTTAGGCTGAATTCTTCAGATCAACATTCATTGGGCAGGGCACAGGGGCTCACGCCTGTAATCCCACCACTTTGGAGGCCGAGGTGGGCGGATCACCTGAGGTTAGGAGTTCGAGACCAGCATGACCAACATGGAGAAACCCCGTCTCTACTAAAAAGACAAAATTAGCCGGGCGTGTCGCTTAGGCTTGTAATCCCAGCTACTCGGGAGGCTGAGGCACGAGAATCGCTTGAACCCGGGAGACGGAGGTTGCGGTTAGCCGAGATCACGCCATTGCACTCCAACCTGGGCAACGAGAGTAAAACTCCGTCTCAAAAAAAAAAAATTTTTTTTCACTGAAAGCAGGAAGAAAGTAAGATGTGGTCCCTGCCCCTGGAGGTGGGTTAGGGAGTGAGCAGTAGAAATACAAAGATCCCCATCCCAGTCTTGGGAGGCTTTGGGGTACTTGAGTAAAGGCTTCCCAGAGGCCGGGCGCGGTGGCTCAAGCCTGTAATCCCAGCACTTTGGGAGGCCGAGACGGGCGGATCACGAGGTCAGGAGATCGAGACCATCCTGGCGAACACGGTGTTCGCCAGGAGCCCCGTCTCTACTAAAAAGTACAAAAAAACTAGCCGGGCGAGGTGGCGGGCGCCTGTAGTCCCAGCTACTCGGGAGGCTGAGGCAGGAGAATGGCCTGAACCCGGGAGGCGGAGCTTGCAGTGAGCTGAGATCCGGCCACTGCCCTCCCGCCTGGGCGACAGAGTGAGACTCCGTCTCAAAAAAAAAAAAGGGGGGGCTTCCCAGAAGTAATCCCGAAGCCCACCTTTAATGAGTTGGACTTAGCCAGGACAGACGAAAGACACCATTTCAGAAAAACCACAAGGTGCAAAGGCACAGAAGAGAAAAGCTTGGCGTGAGAGGGCCACAATTTCTGAGACAGGGACAGGTGAGAGTTATGGCTTGAAAGGAAGACCTTGCCTTTATTGAAGGTACCCACTGAAGATGTAAAGCTATTGAGTGCTATAATGGAGATTCGCATTTTGTGTAGTGAGGCAGAGAAGAGTCTTTGTGTGTGTGTGTGTGAGAGAGACGGAGTTTTGCTCTTGCTGCCCAGGCTGGAGTGCAATGGTGTGGTCTGGGCTCACTGCAACCTCCGCCTCCCAGGTTCAAGCAATTCTCCTGCCTCAACCTCACAAGTAGCTAGGATTACAGGCTTTTGCCACGACACCCGGCTAATTTTTTTTTCTATTTTTTAGTAGAGACGGGGTTTCACTGTGTTGGCCAGGCTGGTCTCAAGCAATTGTCCTGCCTCAGCCTCCTGAGTAGCTGGATTACAGGTGCCCACCACCACGCCCGGCTAATTTTTGTATTTTTAGTAGAGACAGGGTTTCACTATGTTGGCCAGGCTGGTCTCAAACTCCCGACCTCGGGTGATCTGCCCACCTCGGCCTCTCAAAGTGCTGGAATTACAGGTGTAAGCCACTGCGCCTGGCCTCCTCCCCTTTTTAGACCATATAGGGTAACTTCCTGATGCTGCCATGGCATTTGTAAACTGTCATGCACTGGTGGGCATGTCTTTTAGCATGCTAATGTATAATAATTAGCATATGATAAGCAGTGAGGATGACCAGAGGTCACTCTCATGGCCATCTTGGTTTGGTGGGTTTTGACCAACTTCTTTTGTAGCAGGACAAGATGCAGACAAAACTCCTCAGACACGGAGTTAAAGAACAAAGGGGTTTATTCAGCCAGGGGCACCGGCAAGACTCCTGTCTCGAGAGCCGAGCTCCCCGAGTGAGCAATTCCTGTCCCTTTTAGGGCTCACAACTCTAAGGGGATGCGTGTGAGAGGGTCGTGATTGATTGAGCAAGCAGGGGGTATGTGACTGGGGGCTGTTTGCACTGGTAATTAGATCGGAACGAAATAAGATAGGGATTTTCTTTTTTTGTTGTTGTTGAGACGGAGTCTCGCTCTGTCGCCCAGGCTGGAGTGCTGTGGCTGGATCTCAGCTCACTGCAAGCTCCGCCTCCCGGGTTTACACCATTCTCCTGCCTCAGCCTCCTGAGTAGCTGAGACTACAGGTGCCCGCCACCTCGCCCGGCTAGTTTTTTGTATTTTTTTTAGTAGAGACGGGGTTTCACTGTGTTCGCCAGGATGGTCTCGATCTCCTGACCTCGTGATCTGCCCGTCTCGGCCTCCCAAAGTGCTGGGATTACAGGCTTGAGCCACCGCTCCCGGCCAAGATAGGGATTTTCACAGTGCATTTCTGTACAATGTCTGTAATCCATAGATAACAGAACCAATTAGGTCAGAGGTCGATCTTTAACTACTAGGCCCAGCGTGCGGCGCCGGGCTGTCTGCCTGTGGATTTCATTTCTGCCTTTTAGTTTTTACTTCTTTCTTTGGAGGCAGAAATTGGGCATAAGACAATATGAGGGGTGGTCTCCTCCCTTACTTTTACTGCATTCTGTTTTATCAGCAACGTCTTTATGACCTGTATCTTGTGCAGACCTCCTATCTCATCCTGTGTCTAATGCCTTAGGCCAGGCATGGTGGCTCACGCCTGTAATCCCAGCACTTTGGGAGGCCAAGGTGGGCAGATCACCTGAGGTCAGGAGTTTGAGACTAGCCTGGCCAACATAGTGAAACCCTGGCTCTACTAAAAATATAAAAATTAGCCAGGCGTGGTGGCATCCCAGTTACTCAGGAGGCTGATGCAGGACAATCGCTTGAACCCAGGAGGCGGAGGTTACAGTGAGCCAAGATTGCGGCATTGCACTGCATCCCAGGCAACGGTGGGAGACTCAGTCTGAAAAAAAAAAAAAAAAAAGAATGCCTTAACCTCCTGGAAATGCAGCCCAGTAGGTCTCAGCCTTATTTTACCCAGCCCCCATTCAAGATAGAGTCACTCTGGTTCAAACACCTCGGACAGAATGAGGACTTGCTGTAGCTTGATGATGTTGACTTGTCTGGTATCTCTTCACCTTTCTGATATTTGACCTTCAAGTCTGGTCACACCCCTTTCCTCGGTACCTACAGCTCCCTGTGTAATCCCTTCCTTCACTTAGTACATAATGAAATTGTGACTATCATTCACCGTGAAGACACTACTATATGGCAGTTTTCTAAATAGGATAATTAAGTAGAATTTCTACCAAATGAGATAGCAACACCAAAGAAGGAGCAGATTTAGAAAGAAGATGATTTCGGCCAGGCGTGGTGGCTCACGCCTGTAATCCAGCACTTTGGGAGGCTGAGATGGGCAGATCACCTTAGGTCAGAAGTTCGAGACCAGACTGGCAAACATGAGGAAACCCCGTCTCTACTAAAATTACAAAAATTAGCCGGGCGTGGTGGCAGGCACCTGTAATCCCAGTGGCTTGGGAGGCTGAGGCAGGAGATGAAGGTTGCAGTGAGCCGAGATAGTGCCATCACACTCCAGCCTGGGTCACAAGAGCGAAACTCTGTCTCAGAAAAAAAAAAGAAGGAAGGTAATTTCAGTTTTGAATATATTGCGTTTCCGGTGAGTCAGGGACATCCATGTCAGGAAAGCAGGTGTGAGTCTGAGTCTCGAGGGGATATGTTGCTTCTGCATCATGAGTTTTTCGGTCTCTACTGGATCATTCTCATTAGCATTCACTTATGCTATAATTTGGCCAGGCACAGTCGCTCAGACCTGTAAAATAATGCCAGAATTCTGAGAGGCTGAGGCAGGCAGATCACTTGAGCTCAGGAGTTTGAGACCAGCTTGGGCAACATGGTGAAACCCTGTCCCTACAAAAATACAAAAATTAGTCAGATGTGGTGGTATGCACCTGTAGTCCCAGCTACTCAGAAGGCTAAAGTGGAGGGATTGCTTGAGCCCAGGAGGTCGAGGCTGTAGTGAGCAGAGATTGTGCCACTGCACTTCAGTCTGGGCAACAGAGGGAGACCCTATTTCAAAAACAAACAAACAAAGCCCAAATGTGCTAATTTGCTATACTTTCTCTTAAGTTTAACAAACCCTCTCTTGACTCCCACATCCCCTTCCAGCTATTGTCCAATTTCTCTTTTTCCCTTTATAGCAAAATCCTGGAAAGCATTTTCTGTACTCTTCTCCAGTTCTCCTCCTATTCCTCCTTAAACCTCCCAAATCAGGTTCTTGCCTCTATCACCCCCAAAACTGCTCATATGAAGATCACCAATGGCCTCCACCTTGTTAAATGCGATGGTAAACTCATACTCTATTTATTTTACTAGACCTGTTAGCAGCAATTGACGCAGTTATTCACTCTTTCCTCTTAGAAACACTTTCTTTTCTTAGATCACAGGGCGCCGCACTCTCCTGATTTTCTCATTACTACTGGCCATCCCTTTCAGCGTCTTTCGCAGGTTCTTTCTCCTCTAACCTGGAAACTTGAATGGCCTAGGGTTCAGTCCTTTGGACCTCTCCCTTAACTTTGTTTACTCCCTGGGTGATCTTGTTAGAATGCTTGTTCCCCAGTGCCCTAAAGAAATAGCATTTGGGGGCCGGGCGTGGTGGCTCAAGCCTGTAATCCCAGCACTTTGGGAGGCCGAGACAGGCGGATCACGAGGTCAGGAGATCGAGACCATCCTGGCTGACATGGTGAAACCCGTCTCTACTTTAAAAATACAAAAAACTAGCCGGGCGAGGTGGAGGGCGCCTATAGTCCCAGCTACTCGGGAGGCTGAGGCAGGAGAATGGTGTGAACCCGGGAGGCGGAGCTTGCAGTGAGCTGAGATCCGGCCACTGCACTCCAGCCTGGGCGGCACAGCGAGACTCTGTCTCAACAAAAAAAAAAAAAGAAAAAGAAATAGCATTTGAGGCCGGTCGTGGTGGCTCACGCCTGTAATCCCAGCACTTTGGGAGGCTGAGGTGAGCGGATCACAAGGTCAGGAGATCGAGACCATCCTGGCTAATACGGTGAAACCCCATCTCTACTAAAAAATAGAAAAAATTACCTGGGCATGGTGGCGGGCGCCTGTAGTCCCAGCTACTCGGGAGGCTGAGGCAGGAAAATGGCGTGAACCCGGGAGGCGGAGCTTGCAGTGAGCCGAGATGGCACCACTGCACTCCAGCCTGGGCAACAGTGTGAGACTCCTCCTCAAAAAAAAAAAAAAAAAGAAGAAGAAGAAGAAATAGCACTTGAGGCCGGGCGTGGTGGCTCATGCCTGTAATCCCAGCACTTTGGGAGGCTGAGGCAGGTGGATCACGAGATCAAGAGATCAAGACCATCCTGGCTAACATGGTGAAACCCCATCTCTGCTAAAAATACAAAAAATTAGCTGGGCATGGTGGCACACGCCTGTAGTCCCAGCTACTCAGGAGGCTGAGGCAGGAGAATCACTTGATCCTGTGACGTGGAGGTTGCACTGAGCCAAGATTGTACCACTGCACTCCAGCCTAGCGACAGAGCAAGACTTCATCTCAAAAAAAAGAAAAGAAAAAGAAGAAATAGCACTTGAACATACATTTAATTTCCTCAGCAAGGCCATTTTTACTTTCTGCAGAAAGGGTACACTCACCAGCAGTTTTGCCATGAGAGTACACCAAACAAAGGGGACAGGGTCATTTATAACCTGACGTGTCCATCCTACTGCTGTGTCGGGTTTCCATTGGCTGGAACGGGACCTCACATTCTATATTTGTCCCGATTGGCTACCAATTTAGAACTTTTTAAAAGAGGCAAAGGCTGGCCGGGCGTGGTGGCTCACACCTGTAATCCCAGCACTTTGGGAGGCTGAGGTGGGCAGATCATCTGAGGTCGGGAGTTCGAGACCAGCCTGACCAACATGGAGAAACCCCGCCTCTACTAAAAATGCCAAAAAAAAAAAAAAAAAGCTGGGCGTGGTGGCACATGTCTGTAATCCCAGCTACTGCCCAGACTGAGGCAGGAGAATGGCTTGAATACGGGAGGTGGAGGTTGCAGTGAGCCGAGTTCCTGCATTGCACTCCAGCCTGCACAACAAGAACGAAATTCCATCTCAAAAAAAAAAAAAGAAGAAGCAAAGGCAGAGGAGAACAAAGGAAGGAGGAAGTAACGTGTGGAATGCTGAGAAAGGTAAAAACACCTTCAAATAAGGAAGAGGAACAGGCTATGAGCTAATGCTTGCTTGGACCAGTATAAGCATGCCACGGCAAATATTTAGGCTAAATTGTGGGAGCTAAGAACCTAAAACGTACATTGATTTCTTTATCACGGCTAGCAGATATTTAAGAATGTTAGCACAGGTCTTTGAATAAATTTTGCTTCTCAGAGAAGTTACTGGTTTTTTTTTTTTTTTGAGATAGAGTTTTGCTCTTGTTGCCCAGGCTGGAGTGCAATGGCAAGACCTCTGCTCACCGCAACTTCCGCCTCCCGGGTTCAAGCGATTCTCCTGCCTCAGCCTCCCTAGTAGCTGGGATTACAGGCATGCGCCACCACGCCCGGCCAATTTTGTATTTTTTTAGTAGAGACGGAGTTTCTCCATGTTGGTCAGGCTGGTCTCACACTCCTGACCTCAGATGATCCGCCCACCTCAGCCTCCCAAAGTGCTGGGATTACAGGTGTGAGCCACCGCGCCTGGCTGAGAAGTTACTATTTATTCCCAATTAGATGGGGAGGAAAGTCTCCTTGAAGAGGAAACTACTTTTTACAATCTCATCTCCTCCTGCTATGTGTGGATGACTTCCAAATTCACATCTCCAGACCTGACCTAACTTCTAAAACGCTAGATTTATATATCCTGTTGCTTGTTGGCATCTCCAATGTGCAATAGATATCTCACATGTTACAAGGCCAAAAGGTATTCCTATTCCACCCCAACCTCCCCTCTCTTCACATATCCTTCCTTCCAAAAGACAGTAATCTTTCCATCTTGGTAGGTGTCAACTTCATCCTACCAGAAATCTTGCAGGTCGACTTCTCTCTTTCCCTTACATCCCCATCCAGCCCTGCAAAACCGGTCAGCTGTGCCTTCACAATATATGTAGAGGCCGGACACGGTGGCTTACGCCTGTAATCCCAGCACTTTTGGAGGCCGAGGCATGCCACCATGCCTGGCTAATTTTTGTATTTTTGTAGAGTGATCTACAGATCACTTGAGGTCAGGAGTTCAAGACCCGCCTGGCGAACATGGCAAAAACCCGCCTCCACTAAAAATACAAAAAAAAAATTAGCTAGATGTGCCAGGCGCGGTGGCTCACGCCTGTAATCCCAGCACTTTGGGAGGCCAGGGCGGGTGGATCACGAGGTCAGGAGATCGAGACCATCCTGGCTAACACAGTGAAACCCCATCTCTACTAAAGAATACAAAAAATTAGCCGGGCGTGGTGGCAAGTGCCTGTAGTTCCAGCTACTCGGGAGGCTGAGGCAGGAGAATGGCATGAACCCAGGAGGCGGAGCTTGCAGTAAGCCGAGATTGCACCACTGCACTCCAGCCTGGGGGACAGAGCGAGACTCCGTCTCAAACAAACAGAAAACAAAATATATGTAGAGTGCCATCACTTTCCTGTTACCATTATCACTCTGGTCTCACCCAGATTATTGCAAAAGCTTCCTAACTGGTGTAAACCAAAAATAAAATGTAAAGGTGTGGGCTGGGCACAGTGGCTCACACCTGTAATCCCAGCACTTTAGGAGGCTGAGGCAGGTGGATCACCTGAGGTCAGGAGTTCGAGACCAGCCATGGCTAACATCATGAAACCCCGTTTCTACTAAAAATACAAAAAAGTAACCCGGGCATGGTGGCGCGTGCCTGTAATCCCAGCTACTCAGGAGGTTGATGCAGGAGGATCGCTTGAACCCAGGAGGCAGAGATTACGGTGAGCCAAGATCGTGCCACTGCACTTCAGCTTGGGCAACCAGAGCGAAACTCCGTCTAAAAAAAAAAAAATTCAAAAGTCTCCCAACCACCTAAACGGACTCCCTCCTCGGCCAGGGTACCCAAAAGTTAACCTGAAAGACTGGTTCAGGCCTTAATAGGAAGTGGGGTCAGCCATGACTCATTATGCCCTCCTTCCTTTTGGAGTTCAGGAAAAGTGACCAGTATTTAACGTAAACACAGACCTTAAGTCTTTTTATTTATTTTTATTTTTTTTAGTGGAGTCTCACTCTGTCACCCAGGCTGAAGTGCAGTGGCGTGATCTCAGCTCACCGTAAGCTCTGCCTCTCGGGCTCACACCGTTCTCCTGCCTCAGCCTCCCTAGTAGCTGGGACTACAGGCTCCCATCACAATGCCCGGCTAATTTTTTTTGTATTTTTAGTAGAGATAGGGTTTCACTGTGTTAGCCAGGATGCTCTCCATCTCCTGACCTCGTGATCCACCCGCCTCGGCCTCCCGAAGTGCTGGGATTACAGGCGTGAGCCACTGTGCCTGGCCAACTACTTTTTATTTTATTTATTTATTTATTTTTTTTTTTTTGAGAGGGAGTCTGGCTCTGTCGCCCAGGCTGGAGTGCAGTGGCCGGATCTCAGCTCACTGCAAGCTCCGCCTCCCGGGTTTACGCCATTCTCCTGCCTCAGCCTCCTGAGTAGTTGGGACTACAGGCGCCCGCCACCTCGCCCGGGTAGTTTTTTTTGTATTTTTTAGTAGAGATGGGGTTTCACCGTGTTAGCCAGGATGCTCTCGATCTCCTGACCTCGTGATCCACCCGCCTCGGCCTCCCAAAGTGCTGGGATTACAAGCGTGAGCCACTGTGCCTGGCCAACTACTTTTTAAAAAGTCCAAAGAAACAAGTAAAATTCATTTAATAATATATTTAAATTAACCGGTCATGGTGGTACATGCCTGCAGTCCCAGCTACTCGGGAGGCTGAGGCAGAACAATCACTTGAACCTGGGTGGCAGAGTTTGCAGTGAGCTGAGATTGTGCCACTGCACTCCACCCTGGGTGACAGAGTGAGACTTTGTCTCGAAAAATAAAAATTAAAAAAAAAAATATCTTTAACCTGGTGGCTCGTGCCTGTAATCCTAGCACTGTGGGAGGCCAAGGCAGGTGGATTGCTCAAGCCGTTCAAGGCAACATGGCAAAACCCTGTCTCTCTACAAGAAATACAAAAGTTACCTGGTTGTGGTGGCGTGCACCTATAGTACCAGTTACTCAGGAGGCTGAGGTGGGAAGATCACTTGAGCCCGGGAGGCAGAGGTTGCAGTGAGCTAAGATCACACCACTGCACTCCAACCTGAGTGACAGAGTGAGACCTTGTCTCAAAAAAAAAAAAAAAAAAAAATCTTTAGTATATTCAGAATATTTATATTTCCACATGTAATCAATATTTTTCAGTGTTATACAAAGACTAATGGATATTCTACATTCTTTTTTCCACACTAAATTTTGGAACTCTGGTGTGTATTTTACACTTACAGCTCATCTCAGTTCACAGGAGCCACATTTCAAGTGCTCAATAGCCACATATGGCAAGTGGTTACCCTAGTAGATGGCACAGGTCTACACCCTTTTGGCTTCCTCATCTGCTATGTACTCATCAACCAACTCTAGTTTGGCCTATGACCTTGTCACTCCTCTACAGCTCATTTATCAAGGTTACCATGACTTCCATGTTACCAAATTCAGTGGTCTTCTCTCTGGCCTCAGTTCTCTGCAGTCACCAGCACGGATGACCACTCCTGCCATCTTGAAATGTCCCTCTTGATTCTCCACCTCCTTCAGTGGCTGCTCCTTCTGACACACGATTTTTCTCAGCCACTTTTGCCAGTCAGAGACCTCTGGCTGGCGATGCCCCTGCCTGGGCCTTGCTTGGCCCCAGGCCTGCCACAGGAGGCGTCCACCCGTTCGGCCTACTGGGCCATACCTGGCTTGTGCTTGGGCTTGTGCACAGGACTAACCCCAGCCCAACTGTGTTATAGCTTGTACCTGTGTTTGGTGGTTTTTTTTTTTGTTTGTTTGTTTTTTGTTTTTGTTTTTTTTTTGAGACGGAGTCTCGCTCTGTCACCCAGGCTGGAGTGCAGTGGCGCGATCTCGGCTCACTGCAAGCTCCGCCTCCCGGGTTCACGCCATTCTCCTGCCTCAGCCTCCCGAGTAGCTGGGACTACAGGCGCCCACAACCGCGCCCGGCTAATTTTTTGTATTTTTAGTAGAGACGGGGTTTCACCGTGGTCTCGATCTCCTGACCTTGTGATCCGCCCGCCTCGGCCTCCCAAAGTGCTGGGATTACAGGCGTGAGCCACCGCGCCCGGCTGTTTGGTGGTTTTTGAGCTCTTGTCCCACATCCAAGAAGAATGAGGATACACTGATAAGTGAAGGATCAGGAGGGAGGAGAATAATATTATTGAATGATGAAATAGCTCTCAGTGGAGACGGGAAGAGAGAGTGGTCAACCACTTGGAGTGGGGTGGTTTCTCCCCCAGTGAGGCTGAGTCCAGGGCTTTTACGGGCTCAGAATAGGGGAGTGCATGCTGATTGGTTTGTAAGTATGTAAAAAAAGGTTAAAACAAAGGCATCAGTCAGGCGCGGTGGCTCACGCCTGTAATCCCAGCACTTTGGGAGGCCAAGGTGGATGGATCACAAGGTCAGGAGTTTGAGACCAGCCTGACCAACATGGTGAAACCCTGTCTCTACTAAAAATACAAAAATTAGCCGGGCATGGTGGCATGCGCCTGTAATCCCAGCTACTCGGGAGGCTGAGGCAGGAGAATAACTTGAACCCAGGAGGTGGAGGTTGCAGTGAGCCAACATCATGCCACTGCACTCCAGCCTGGGTGACAGATTGAGACTCCATCTGGAAAAAAAAAAAAAAAGACACCAGTCAAAAGTGGGCATTACAGGGTAAAAAACCAATTAGGGAAGGGTAGGTATATGTGAAACAGGTGAAGGGTAGGGATCAATCAGAGAAAACCATGCCAAACGGGAAGACAGGCTCTCAATCCAGTCTGTGGTTTTGACTTATAGCTTGACTTTCAGCCTTTTTTTTTTTTTTTTGAGACGGAGTCTCGCTCTGTCGCCCAGCCCAGGCTGGAGTGCAGTGGCGCGATCTCGGCTCACTGCAAGCTCCGCCTCCCGGGTTCACGCCATTCTCCTGCCTCAGCCTCCCGAGTAGCTGGGACTACAGGCGCCCACAACCGCGCCCGGCTAATTTTTTGTATTTTTAGTAGAGACGGGGTTTCACCGTGGTCTCGATCTCCTGACCTTGTGATCCGCCCGCCTCGGCCTCCCAAAGTGCTGGGATTACAGGCGTGAGCCACCGCGCCTGGCCGACTTTCAGCCTTTAAACTGTCTTTGACTTGGAGGTGGGGTTTCAATGGGGACCCGCCCCTATCTGCCTGGGCTTTCATCTGCCTCCTGCCTCTATCACTCTCAACTCTCTTTAGTGCTTCCTCCTATACTGGTTTTAGAAATGCTGGAGCTTTTCTAGCCTTTGTCCTGGGCCCTCTTTTGTATCAGTCAATTTTTATTTTATGTATATATTTATTTATTTATTTATTTTTGAGATGGAGTCTTGCTCTGTTGCACAGGCTGGATGGCAATGGTGCAATCTCAGCTCACTGCAACCTCCACCTCCCATTTTCAAGAGATCCTTCTGTCTCAGCCTCCCGAGTAGCTGGGATTACAGGCGCCCACCACCATGCCTGGTTAATTTTTGTATTTTTAGTAGAGACAAGGTTTCATCACATTGGCCAGGCTGGTCTCAAACTCCTGACCTCAGGTGATCCACCCACCTCAGCCTCCCAAAGTGCTGGGATTATAGGTGTGAGCCACCACACCTGGCTTATATAAGTCCATTTTTAAAAAGAGGCCAGGTGTGGTGGCTCACACCTGTAATACCAGCACTTTGGGAGGCCAAGGCAGGCGGATCACCTGAAGTCAGGAGTTCGAGACCAGCCTGGCCAACGTGGTGAAACCCTGTCTCTACTAAAAATACAAAATTAGCCGGATGAGTTGGTGCATGCCTGTAATCCCAGCTACTTGGGAGGCTGAGGCAGGAGAATCGCTTGAACTCAGGACGTGGAGGTTGCAGGGAGCCGAGATCATGCCATTGCCCTCCAGCCTGGGCAACAAGAGCGAAACTCTGTCTCAATAAATAAATAAATAAATAAAGTATTTGATAGTGTCTCGATGTGTCTAATCACTGAGATCATATCAAGACTCTCATAGGCCGGGTGCGGTGGTTCACAGCTGCAGCCTCAGCACTTTAGGAGGCTGAGGCGGGCACGTTGCTTGAGCCCTAGAGTTTGAGACCAGCCTGGGCAACATGCCGAAACCTTACCTCTACCATATAAAAAATACAAAAAATTAGCAGGGTGCGAAGGTGTGTGCCTGTAGTCTCAGCCACTCAGGAGGGACACAAGGTCTATGTCTGGTAAT
This sequence comes from Macaca mulatta, assembly GCF_049350105.2. NCBI lineage: Eukaryota > Metazoa > Chordata > Mammalia > Primates > Cercopithecidae > Macaca > Macaca mulatta. Next base: position 219,210,104 of record NC_133406.1, on the reverse strand, counting down.
CTGATTGATTGTTACTGATCGATTGAGCCCAGGAGGTCGAGGCTGCAGTGAGCTGTGATGGGGCTATTACACTCCAACCTGGGTAACAGAATGAGACCCTGTCTCAAAAAAACCCAAAAAGTAGTCCTATAAATACCCATGGCACATAATCTTGCAACCCCAGGAAGAGATATAACTCCCTCCACTGCATCTTTATTATAATTGTTCCATGTACCTGTTCAGGTCACTGTGCTCAGTGTCTATGACCATTTGTGATATCCTCTCTCAAGTCTGTTGTCTTCTCTTCTTCCTTTCTTTCTTTTTTTTTTTATTGAGATGGAGTCTCACTCTGTCACCCAGGCTGGAGTGCAGTGGCACAATCTCTGCTCACTGCAACTTCCACCTCCCGGGTTCAAGTGATTCTCCTGCCTCAGGGTCCTGAGTGGCTGGGACTACAGTCACGTGCCACCACGCCCAGCTAATTTTTGTATTTTTAGTAGAGACAGGGTTTCACTGTGTTGGTCAGGCTGATCTCAAACTCCTGGCCTCAAGTGATCCACCTGCCTCGGCCTCCCAAAGTGCTGGGATTACAGGCCTGAGCCACTACGTCCAACCTATTTTCCCTTCTTCCTAATGGCCTTCACATTCTTTGATGATGATGATGTTATAAGTCTCCATCTTTTTTTTTTTTTTTGAGATAGAGTCTTGCCCTGTCGCCCAGGCTGGAGTGCAGTAGCGCAATCTCTGCTCACTGCAAGCTCCGCCTCCCGGGATCACGCCATTCTCCTAACTCAGCCTCCCGAGTAGCTGGGACTACAGGCACCCGCCACTATACCCAGCTAATTTTTTGTATTTGTAGTAGAGGCAGGGTTTCACCGTGTTAACCAAGATGGTCTTGATCTCCTGATCTCGTGATCCACCTGCCTCAGCCTCCCAAAGTGCTGAGATTACAGGCATGAGCCACCGTGCCCGGCCAAGTCTTCTCCATCTTTTAGTTCACTTGTTTTCCTCTAGGAAGGCATTAGCATTCCTGTTGGATCTACTCTTAGTAGGTGCCACTGAGATGAAGGTCTACGTATAGGCTGAGGCCCACAAAGTCCACATCTGATGCTCTGTTGTTACTGACATCTCTCTGATAAGGTCAATATCCCCATTCAGAATCCCTGGACTGAGTTACATTGACCTCAGCCAGGCCATCTGAAGTGTCATCCGGCTTTCTTTCCTTTTTTCTTGAGACAGGGTCTCTCACTTTTGCCCGGGCTGTAGTGCAGTGGTGCAATCATGGCACACTGTAATCTCAACCTCCTGGCTCAAGGGATCCTCTGGCCTCAGCCTCCTGAGTAGCTGGGACTACAGGCGTGCACCACCACAACTGGCTAATTTTTGTATTATTTATAGAGACAGAGTTTCTCCATGTTGCTCAGGCTGGTCTTGAACTCCTGAAACCAAATGATCCATTCGCCTTAGCCTCCCAAAGTGTTGGGATTACAGGTGTGAGCTTCTGTGCCCAGCTCACTTTCTTTCCTTTCATGTGAAACTGGACCATTGCTCTTTCTTTTTTTTTTTTTTTTTGAGATGGAGTCTCACTCTGTTGCCCAGGCTGGAGTGCAGTGGCACCATCTCGGCTCACTGCAACCTCCACCTCCCGGGTTCAGGCGATTCTCCTGTCCCAGCCTCTCAAGTAGCTGGGATTACAGGCGTGCACCACCACATCTGGCTAATTTTTGTATTTTTAGTAGAGACAGGGTTTCACCATGTTGACCAGGCTGGTCTTGAACTCCTGACCACAGGTGATCCACCCGCCTCAGCCTCCTAAAGTGCTGGGATTACAAGTGTGAGCCACCACACCCAGCCCCATTGCTGTCTTTCTCGTGACAGTTGTAGTTGGGCTCGTAGGATGTAGTTCAGTTATTGTAAAATGTCCATAGATCTGTGCCTAATGGTGGTTTGGTCCAGAGTGGTATTCATACACTTGGCAATCAGGTTGTGAGGTCAACCAGTAGGGTTATAGCCCATCTGTTTACAGGAAAAATGAGTGCATAGTGTCAGATGATTAGGATGTTTGTATTAAAGCAGCAGAGGATTGTCATTATAAATGCTTTTTTTTTTTTCTTTTTTGATACAGAGTATCGCTCTGTCACCTAGGCTGGAGTGCAGTGGTGCAATCTTGGTTCACTACAGCTGCCATCCCCTCCTCCCACTCCCCCAGTCTCCCAAGTAGCTGGGACCACAGGTGTGTGCCACCACACCCGATTTATTTTTATTTTTATTTTTTAGTAGAGATGAGGTTCCACCACATTGGCCAGGCTGGTCTCGAACTCCTGACCTTAAGAGATCTTCCCTGGCCGGGCGCGGCGGCTCAAGCCTGTAATCCCAGCACTTTGGGAGGCCGAGACGGGCGGATCACGAGGTCAGGAGATCGAGACCATCCTGGCTAACACGGTGAAACCCCGTCCCTACTAAAAAATACAAAAAACTAGCCGGGTGTGGTGGCGGCGCCTGTAATCCCAGCTACTCGGGAGGCTGAGGCAGGAGAATGGCGTCAACCCGGGAGGCGGAGCTTGCAGTGAGCTGAGATCTGGCCACTGCACTCCAGCCTGGGCGACAGAGCCAGACTCCGTCTCAAAAAAAAAAAAATTAAAAATTAATTAAGAGATCTTCCCATCTCGTCCTCCCAAAGTGTTGGGATTACAGGCATGAGCCATAAATGCTTTTTTATTCTTAAAGAGATAATACGCCGGGCGCGGTGGCTCAAGCCTGTAATCCCAGCACTTTGGGAGGCTGAGACGGGCGGATCACGAGGTCGGGAGATCGAGACCATCCTGGCTAACACGGTGAAACCCCGTCTCTACTAAAAAAATACAAAAAACTAGCCGGGCGAGGTGGTGGGCGCCTGTAGTCCCAGCTACTCGGGAGGCTGAGGCAGGAGAATGGCGTAAGCCCGGGAGGCGGAGCTTGCAGTGAGCTGAGATCCGGCCACTGCACTCCAGCCTGGGCGACAGAGCGAGACTCCGTCTCAAAAAAAAAAAAAAAAAAAAAAAAAAAAAAAAAGAGATAATACAAGGGTTTTTTTTTTGAGATGGGGTCTTACTCTGTCACCCAGGCTGGAGTGCAGCAGCATGATCTTGGCTTACTGCAAGCTCTGCCTCCCAGGTTCAAGGGATTCTCACGCCTCAGCCTCTTGAGCAGCTGAAATTACAGGCATGTGCCACCACACCCAGCTAATTTTTGTGTTTTTAGTAGAGATGAGGTTTCACCATGTTGCCCAGGTTGGTCTTGAACTCCTGGCCTCAAATGCTCCACCTGCCTCCTCCTCACAAAGTGTTGGGATTACAGGTGTCAGCCACTGCACCTGGCCAGTTGAACATTTTTGATGTTGTACTTCTGGTTAATTTATCTACTTCCTTTTTTTTTCTTTTCTTTTCTTTTCTTTCTTTCTTTCTTTCTTTTTTTTTTTTTTTTTTTTTTGAGGAATTTTGCTCTCGTTGCCCAGGCTGGAGTGCAATGGCGTGATCTCAGCTCACTGCAATCTCTGCCTCCGGGGTTTAAGCAATTCTCCTGACTCAGACCCCTAAGTAGCTGGGATTACAGGCGCCTGCCACCACGCCCGGCTAATTTTTGTATTTTTAGTAGAGAAGGGGTTTCACTATGTTGGTCAGGCTGGTCTCAAATCCCTGACCTCAGGTGATCCACCCACCTTGGCCTTCCAAAGTGCTGGGATTACAGGCGTGAGTCACTGAGCCCTGCCAATTTATCTACCTTCTAATTTTATTTTGCTTCAAAAAGTTTTACCTTTCTGGGGCTGAAACATGGTCTCCTGAATGTGAGACTGTGTAATTGGATATATATACTCCCCTACGGGTTTTCTCCATACTGAATATTTGTTAGACAATTATTTTCCACTTTGAGCACCAAATTATCAGGCCCTTAGCTACCACCCATGGATCAGACTGGGACGCTTTTTCTGTAAGTTATGACTTATTGACAATTGCATTGATTTTTTTTTTTTTTTTTTTGAGACGGAGTCCCCCTCTGTTGCTCAGACTGGAGTGCAGTGGCATGATCTCGGCTCACTGGAACCTCTGCCTCTGAAGCTCAAACGATTCTCCTGCCTTAGCCTCCCAAGTAGCTAGGATTACAGGTGCCTGCACCACACCCATCTAATTTTTGTATTTTTAGTAGAGAAGTGGTTTCACATTGTTGGCCAGGTTGGTCCTGAACTCCTGACCTCAGGTTATCCACCCGCCTCTGCCTCCCAAAGTGCTGGGATTACAGGCATGAGCCACCATGCCTGGCCTCATTGATTGTAATTCATTATATTATGACTTTTCTGTCCCTGCACTTGCCAGGGTTTCCCCTATGATGAATTTAGGGCTGCTGCTGCTTTCTGCTTGATTCCTACGGTGTGAGTGAGGCATTTGCATTCATGAATCACCCACATCACCTGTGCCCCAGTGCCAGTTCAGACAGGAGGAAACAGCTGTCTCCAGGGGTGGTGGTCAAGGTGTTTCCTGTTCTCTCTGCTCATGGAGCAAGTCTAGCAACAGCTGAGACACTACCTCCTCATGCACCTTTTTTTTTTTTTTTTTTTTTTTTTGAGACAAGGTCTGCTGGCTCTGTCCCCTAGGTGGGAGTGCAATGGCGCCATTTCGGCTCACCTGCAACCTCTGCCTCCCAGGCTCAAGAAATCCTCCCACCTCAGCCTCCTAAGCAGCTAGGACTACAGGTGCATGCCACCACACCCAGTTAATTTTTTTTCTACAGAGATAAGTTTTCACCATGTTGCCCAGGCTGGTCTCGAACTCCTGAGTTCAAGCAATCCACCCGCCTCAGTCTCTCAAAGTGCTGGAATTACAGGACTGAGCCATCGCACCTGGCCCCTCATGCACCTTTGATGTATCATTGGGACCCTGCGTTGTCCTTTCCATTATGTTCCATTTCCATTCTAGGTGGGTAATACTTGGGCTACTCCCTTTGTCTGATCAGAACTGAGTCTAGCTCATGATAGGATGAGTAACTTTGTTCTTATTTTGGGGCTACCAACAGTTCCTCTGCATCCTGTAATGCAAGGATGTCACCAGTGCCTTTTTTCTCCATGGGGCTAGTTTTATTTATTTATTTATTTATTTATTTATTTATTTTCCATTCTTGTTGCCCAGGCTGGAGTGCAATGGTGCAGTCTTGGTTCACTGCAACCTCCACCTCCCCGGTTCAAGTGATTCTCCTGCCTCAGCCTCCTAAGTAGCTGGGATTACAGGCAACTGCCACCATGCCCAGATAGTTTTTGTATTTTTAGTAGAGACGGGGTTTCACCATGTTGGCCAGGTCGTTGTTGAACTCTTTACCTCAAGTGATCCGCCCGCCTTGGCCTCCCAAAATGCTGGGATTACAGGTGTGAGCCACCACACCCGGCTGGCGTCCAGTTTTCTGTATCAGAAATTTCTTTGTCCAGTAGGCTGACAAAGAAATGATCCTATGCCTGACCTTCAAAGTCTGACTCAGAGTGGTCAATCAGCATGTTCATGAGTCATTGAAATCTTTGTTTCCGTTATTAGTATAGGTCCTCAGGGTAAAATGTCTTGCTACCTCCTTCAGTCCATTGAAGGATGTCTGATCCTCAAGGAAATTTGTGGATTTTTTTCCTGGTGATTTGATATATGGTAAAAGAATATTCAACTTAGTATACATTTTCTCTATTAGCCAAATAATACCATTAATTATAGAAGCTTTTTTTTTTGAGTCTCAATCTGTCACCCAGGCTGGAGTGCAGTGGTACCATCTTGACTCAATGCAACCTCTGCCTCTCGGGTTCAAGCGATTCTCCTGCCTCAGCCTCCCAAGTAGCTGGGATTACAGGCATGCGCCACCATGCCTGGCTACTTTTTGTATTTTTAGTAGAGACGAGGTTTCACCATGTTGGTCAGGCTGGTCTCAAACTCCTGACCTCAGGTGATTCACCTGCCTCGGCCTCCCAAAGTGCTGGGATTACAGGCATGAGTCACCACGCCTGGCCCTGTCCATCTTCTCCATCTTATTTATTTATGTGATATGACATCTTGCTGTGTCACCCAGGCTGGAGTGCAGTGGCACTATCTCGAATCACTGCAACCTCCGCCTCATGGATTCAAGCGATTCTCCTGCCTCAGCCTCCTGAGTAGCTAGGATTACAGGCATCTGCCACCATGCCCAGCTAATTTTTTGTTGTTGTTGTTGTTGAGACAGAGTCTCACTTTGTCGCCCAGGCTGGAGTGCAGTGGCCGGATCTCAGCTCACTGCAAGCTCCGCCTCCCGGGTTCACGCCATTCTCCTGCCTCAGCCTCCCAAGTAGCTGGGACTATAGGAGCCCGCCACCTCGCCCGGCTAGGTTTTTGTATTTTTTAGTAGAGATGGGGTTTCACCCTGTTAGCCAGGATGGTCTCGATCTCCTGACCTCGTGATCTGCCCGTCTTGGCCTCCCAAAGTGCTGGGATTACAGGCTTGAGCCATTGCGCCCAACCCCATCTTCTTTTCATTTTGTTTCTTTTTGAGACAGGGTCTTGCTCTGTCGCCCAGGCTGGAGCACTGTCATCTTGGTGTGGTGTGATCTTGGATCACTGCAACCTCCACCTCCCGGGTTCAAGTGACTCTCATCCCTCAGTCTCCTAAGTAGCTGGGACAACAGGTGCACGAAACCATGCCCGGCTAATTTTTATATTTTCGGTAGAGACAGGGTTTTGCCATGTTGGCCAGGCTGGTCTTGAACTCCTGGCCTCAAGCGATCTGCCTGCCTCGGCCTCCCAAAGTGCTGGGATTATAGGCATAAGCCACTGTGCCTGGCCCATATTCTTAATTTTAAACATTTAACGATTTTATTTATTTATTTATTTATTTATTTATTTATTTATTAAGACAGGGTCTCACTCTGTTGCCCAGGCTGGAATGCAGTGGTGCGATCTCAGCTCATAGCAACTTCTGCCTCCATGGCTCAAGTGATCCTCACACTTCAAGCCTCCCGAGTAGCTGGGACTACAGGCATGCGTTCCCATGATCAGCTAATTTTTGTGTTATTTGCAGAGACAGGGTTTTGCCGTGTTGCCCAGGCTGGTCTTGAACTCAAGCTATTCTCCCCACTTGTCCTCCTAAAGTGCTGGGATTACCGGTGTGAGCCACAGCACTCAGCCAACATTTAATGATTTTACCTGTTCAAGTTATTTTATGTTTTCTACCTGTTCCTCTAATCATGATACCATCCATGCAACAATGTGTAGGGAAATTTAACATCCTCAAATTCCTGCAAGTACTAGGCTGTTCATACTTCCCTAGAATAGCTTCTAAAATATAATATGTATCATTTTCCTTGCCATGTAAATGCAAATGGGCAGGGTGATCTGGTAGATCTGGTGATCTGGAGGTATTGGTATTATAAAACAAACAAACAAAAAAACATGTTACTGGGATATATGGTAGACATGTATTTTCTTGGATATGTGGAGGTCCTTTCTGTTATTTTATTTTATTTATTTATTTATTTTTGTGAGACAGGGTCTTGCTCTGTCACCCAGGCCAAAGTACAGTGGAGCCATCATGGCTCACTGTAGCCTCAACCTCCTGGGCTCACGTGGTCCTCCCAACTCAGCCTCCCAAGTAGCTGGAACTACAGGGATGTACCATCACATCCAGCTAATTTTTCTTTTTAGACGGAGTCTCGCTCTGTGACCCAGATGGAGTGCAGTGGCGCAATCTCGGCTCACCGCAACCTCCGCCTCCCGGGTTCAAGTGATTCTCCTGCCTCAGCCTCCCGAGTAGCTGGGACTACAGGCGTGCGGCACCACACCCGGCTAATTTTTGTACTTTTAGTAGAGACGGGGTTTCACCGTGTTGGCCAGAATGGTCTGGATCTCTTGACCCTGTGATCCACCTGCCTCGGCCTCCCAAAGTGCTGGGATTACAGGCGTGAGTTACCGTGCCCAGCCCACACCCAGCTACTTTTTTTTTTTTTTTTGAGACAGAGTCTTGCTCTGTCGCCCAGGCTGGGGTGCAGTGGCCAGATCTCAGCTCACTGCAAGCTCCGCCTCCCGGGTTTAGACCATTCTCCTGCGTCAGCCTCCCGAGTAGCTGGGACTACAGGTGCCCGCCACCTCGCCCGGCTAGTTTTTTGTATTTTTTAGTAGAGACGGGGTTTCACCGTGTTAGCCAGGATGGTCTTGATCTCCTGACCTCGTGATCCGCCCGTCTCGGCCTCCCAAAGTGCTGGGATTACAGGCTTGAGCCACCGCGCCCGGCCCCAGCTACTTTTTTAAACTTTTTTTTTTTTTGAAGACAGAGTCTCACTCTGTCACCAGGCTGGAGTGCAGTGGCGCCATCTTGGCTCACTGCAGCCTCTGCCTCCCAGGTTCAAGCAATTCTCCTGCCTCAGCCTTCTTTTTTTTTTTTTTTTTTTTTTTTTTTTTTTTTTGAGACGGAGTCTCGCTCTGCCACCCAGGCTGGAGTGCAGTGGCCGGATCTCAGCTCACTGCAAGCTCCGCCTCCCGGGTTCACGCCATTCTCCTGCCTCAGACTCCCCAGTAGCTGGGACTACAGGCGCCCACCACCTCGCCCGGCTAGTTTTTTGTATTTTTTAGTAGAGACGGGGTTTCACCGTGTCAGCCAGGATGGTCTCGATCTCCTGACCTCGTGATCCGCCCGTCTCGGCCTCCCAAAGTGCTGGGATTACAGGCTTGAGCCACCGCGCCCGGCCTGCCTCAGCCTTCTGAGTAGCTGGGACTACAGGTGTGTGCCGCCACGCTCGGCAAATTTTTGCATTTTTAGCAGAGGCGGGGTTTCACCATGTCGGCCAGGATGGTCTTGATCTCCTGAACTGGTGATCCGCCCACCTTGGCTCCCAAAGTGCTGGGGATTACAGGCGTGAGCCACCGCCCCCAGCCTTTTGGGTAGAGACGGGGTCTCACTATGTTGCCTGGACTAATCTCAAACTGGGGCTCAAGTGATCCCGCCTTGGCCTTCCAAAGTGCTGGGATTATGTGCATGAGCTACAGCACCTGACCCTTTCTGTGATTTCTAATGTGTTAGATAAGAACTTACTACATTTTTTGTTTTGCACATTATTTTGTTTTACACATTATATTTTTATTTTTTGTTGTCTGTTGTCAATTTCCATTTTCCTTCTGGCCACACTAGTGACATGTAGGGACATAGGTTTGCCTAATGATGCCTTCTTTTTCTAATCTAGTAAAAATTTCTGTGATCTCATTATTTCATCCTTGAATTATGTATTGTGAGAGTATTAACAACTTCTGTCAGTATATGGCTGACATGTAGTGGCTCACGTCTGTAATCCCAGCACTTTGGGAGGCCAAGGTTGGCAGATCATTTGAGGTCAGGATTTTGAGACCAGGCTGGCCAACATGGTGAAACCCCATCTCTACTAAAAATACAAAAATAGCTGGGCATGGTGGCACATGCCTGCAATCGCAGCTACTCGGGAGGCTGAGGTGGGAGAATTGCTTGAACCTGGGAGGCAGAGGCTGCAGTGAGCCGAGATCATGACACTGCACTCCAGCCTGGGCGACAGAGTGAGGCTCTGTCTCAAAAAACCCGAAAAACAAAAACCCAGAAATATATGGGTAACAGAAAGGGAAGAACTCTCTCCCCACATGACTCAATACTGAGAAAACTTACTTGATATGGTTGTCATGGATTTGGAAGTCAGACAGCCCCTGAGTTCAAATCCTGGCTCTGTCCCTTCCACTGTGGGCTGAACCGAAACACTTGATTGGCGTGTGTGGGATATGAGCCCAGTGTGGCCGGAAGAAGGTGCTTTCTCTGGTTGCTGCATAAAAGCCAACAAAGCCAGGCTCTCCCCGGCCTTCTAGGTTTTGCATGTGATTCTCCTTCTGCCTGGAACACTGTTGATTCCCCATTTCCTCCTTACATAATATTTCTGCACTTAACATTGTGCCTCAGCTTCTTCCTCTGCAAAATGGAGATGATAATAGTACCTACTATGGCACTACTGTGAAGAATAAATCAGCTTAAATTAGCCGTCTGGCCAAGGTGCCTGTAATCCCAGCACTTTGGGAGGCCAAATTGGGAGGATCGCTTGAGCCTAGGAGTTCAAGGCCAGCCTGGGCAACATGGCAAAACCCCATCTCTACAAAAAATACAAAACAATTAGCCAGGGGTGGTGGCACATGCCTGTAGTCCCAGCTGCTTGAGAGGCTGAGGTGGGAGGATCACCTGAACCCGGGAAGTAGAGGCTGCAGTGAGCTGTGATCGTGTCACAGCAATGTAGCCTGGGCAACAGGGCAAGACTCTGTCTCAAAAAATATATAAATAGCTGACCAACATGGTGAAACTCCGTCTCTACTAAAAATACAAAAAAAAAAAAAAAATTAGCTGGGCATTGTGGTGCATGCTTGTAATCCCAGCTACTTGGGAGGCTGAGGCAGGAGAATTTCTTGAACCTGGGAGGTGGAGGTTGCAGTGAGCCAAGATCATGCCATGCACTCCAGTCCAGGCAACACAGTAAGACTGTGTCTCAAAAAAAAAATAAAATTAAATCTATCTATCTATCTAGCTATCTATCTATCTATGTATCTATATATGGATATATATATATATATGCCAATACATGAAAACAATCTTTACCAAATAGTAAGTACTCAAGTGCAGTGGGCGATCTTGGCTCACTGCGACTTCCATCTCCAGGGTTCAAGTAATTCTCCTGCCTCAGCCTTCCTAGTAGCTGGGATTACAAGTACCCACCACTATGCCTGGCTACTTTTTTGTATTTTTAGTAGACAGGATTTCACCATGTTGGTCAGGCTGTTCTCAAATTCCTGACCTCCAGTGATCCACCTGCCTCAGCCTCCCAAAGTGCTGGGATTACAGGCATGAGCCACTGAGCTCGGCCAGCTTAGTCTCTTATAATGCTGAGTACTTTTGTTTTGCTTGTCTGCTGAGCGCTGACCTGCTTAAAGGCAGGAGCATGACTTTTCTCATTCCCCCGCAGCTCTGAGTGCAGGGCCAGACTCTTTAGCACTCAAGGTCAAAGTGGGATAATAGAAAATGAATGGGGTCTGGCGCCACCCCGAAGTGGGCAGTCCTAGCCCTGCCTCCCATTTCTTGGGTTATCTGAAAGAAGTACCTCATCTCTCTGGACTTTGGTTTCCTCATCTACATATAATAAGTGATAATTTTACTTGCCTCATAGCTTTTCTTGAGTGAGAGTATTCAAAGCAAGCAGGCTTGGAATTGGTGTCAATGAATAGTTATTTACTACTGGCTTATCAAATGTAATGAGGTTTTTGTTTTGTTTTGTTTTGTTTTTTGAGATGGAGTCTCGCTGTGTCGCCCAGGCTGGAGTGAAGTGGCGCGATCTCGGCTCACTGCAACCTCTGCTTCCTGGGTTCAAGCCATTCTCCTGCCTCAGCCTCCCAAGTAGTTGGGATACAGGCACGAACCACCATGCCTGGGTAATTTTTGTATTTTTGGTAGAGACAGGGTTTACCTGAAACTCCTGACCTCAGGTGATCACCAACCTCGGCCTCCCAAGTGCTGGGATTACAGGTGTGAGCCACAGTGTCCTTCCTCAAACGTAACGTTGCATGAAAGAATGTGACATGATGGCCGGGTGTGGTGGCTCACTCCTGTAATCCCAGCACTTTGGGAGGCCGAGGCGGGCGGATCACCTGAGGTTGGGAGTTCAAGGCTAGCCTGACCAACATGGAGAAACCCCGTCTCTACTAAAAATACAAAAAAAATCAGCCGGGTGTGGTGGCGCATGCCTGTAATCCCAGCTACTCGGGAAGCTGAGGCAGGAGAATCGCTTGTACCCAGGAGATGGAGGTTGTGGTGAGCCGAGATTGTGCCATTGTACTCCAGCCTGGGCAACAAGAGTGAAACTCTGACTCAAAAAAAAAAAAAAGAATGTGACATGAGACGTGATATCCTCAATGCACAAACATCAGCCCATATCTAAGCCCCTTAGAGATAAAACCATCTTGCTTGAGGTCCTATTTTTTTTTTTTTCAGACAGGGTCTTACTCTGTCGCCCAGGGTGGAGTGCAGTGGCACGATCTCAGTGATTCTTGTGCCTCAGCCTCCTGAGTAGCTGGGATTACAGATGTGCACCACCACGCTGGGCTGATTTTTGTATTTTTTGTAGAGACGGGGTTTTGTCATGTTGGTTAAGCTGGTCTTGAACTCCTAGCCTCATGTGATCCGCCTGCCTCGGCCTCCCAAAGTGTTGGATTACAGGCATGAGTCACCGCACCTGGCCTTGAGGTCCTTATTCTATAGAATGGTAAGGGCGTGTCGGGCAAGCAGGGCAGTTGTCCTTCTCTACAGTGGCCAAAACATAGAGGGAAGAGACCGAGGCCTCAGTCCTGCGATGCTGAGAACTTGGCTTCTTGGTAGAGCTGCCACCCTCCCCTGCCTCTAAACTGGGAGGCATCCTGCAGCCTCCAGGGAGCTGTTGCTGGGATGCAGGGCTGTGTTCCCATTCTTTGATTTGCTTTGACTGTCCTCTAGGGGGCATTTTGCTCCAGAACCATGGGTACCAGTAGGATTCCACAGGAGAAGGGTTAGGATAGGACCAAGCCCCTCTCCCTTCGGCTTATGCCCGTGGCATTACATCTCATCCATGTGTGAAGCACTCCCAAAATTATATCCCCAGTGCACACTTCCCCCATCCCCAACTCCAGACTTGGAGATCCAACTGCCATTGTCCTCTCTCTCCACCGGGATGTCCAGCAGTCATCTCAGTCTAGATGTGTCCAAAACTGAGCTCCTCATCCTCCCCAAGCCGGCTCCTCTCGGTCCCCGCCATCTCAGTTATGCAGCTCCATCCTTCCAGATGCCTACTTTGGAATCCTGGGTGCCAACCTTGGTGCCTCTGTTTCCTGCACTACCCAAGTCCAATCCTTCAGCAAATCCTATTGGCTATACCTTCAAAGTATGTCCAGAATTTGAACACTTCTAGCTACCTTGGTCCAGGCCATCATCACCTCTAGACTTCTTATTCAAATAGTTTCCTATCTGGTCCTGCAGCATCTGGCCTTACCCAGTAGTTCTCATCTCAGTTGGAGAAAAAGGCAGTCTTTTCTTTTTTTTTTTTTTTTGAGATGGAGTCTCACCCTGTCACCCAGGCTAGAGTGCAGTGGGGCAATCTCGGCCCACTGCAACCTCTCCCTCCTGGGTTCAAGTGACTCTCCTGCCTCAGCCTCCTGAGTAGCTGGGACTACAGGTGCCCACCACCATGCCCAGCTAATTTTTGTATTTTTAGTAGAGACGGGGTTTCACCACGTTGGCCAGGCTGGTCTCAAACTCCTGACCTCAGGTGATCCACCAGCTGTGGGCTCCCAAAGTGCTGGGATTACAGGCATGAGCCCTCGTGCCCAGTGGAAAAAGCCAACGTCTTTATAATGACCTCTAGGGCCCGACGTTATCTGACTCATCTTTATCACTCTTTGCATCTCTGCCTTTGTTCCGCACATATTGCTTGTGCCAGGCACATTCCTGCCTCAGAGCCTTTGCACTTGCTATTGCCTCTGCCTAGGATGTTCTTTCTCCAAATAACTGCATGACTGGCCCCCTTGCTTCTTTCTGGTCTTTACTCAAAAGACCCCTCTCAGTGTGACTTTCCCTGGCTGTCCCATCAAAATGTCAACACCCCTCTGATATGCCTGCCAACCATGCTTTATGTTTTTTCTCTTTAGTATTTATCACTGTTCAATATATCAAACATCTTACTCATCTATCCTCCACTGGAATGTAAGTTCCGCAACATTAGAAAAATTTTATTTTGTTTTTTTCAAGGTCTCGCTCTGTCACCCAGGCTGGAGTTCAGTGGCACAATCATAGTTCACTGTAGCCTTGAACTTCTGAGTTTAAGCATTCCTCCTGCCCTTCCAAAGTGCTGGGATTACAGACATGAGCCACAATGCCTGGCCCAGAAATTTTGTTTATTTTGTTCCCTGAAATTTCTTCAATGCTTAAAACAGAGGTTAGTGAAATTTGAAAAATGAATGTATATGTATTTTTTTTCCATTTTAATCTTCCCCATAAGATACTTCAATATTGTCTCCACTTTGTAGATTAAAAACCTGAGGCACAGAGCAATCAGGTCGCTTGCCTAAGGGTCATACGGCTGGGAAGTGTGGCCCAGGGGAAGACTCTACCCCCTTACCTCAGATTTCTCATCATTTAAATGAGGTTCCTAAAAGAATGCCCTCTTTGCAGGGTCATTGTGACATATTGTGAAGATTATGTGTGATAGAGCATATGACAAACTTAAAGCCAGTGCTTGGCATGCTGTAATCACTCAAGAAGTAATCTCTGGCCGAGTGAGGTGGCACATGCCTGTAATTCCAGCTACTTGGGAGGCTGAGGTGGGAGGATCAGCCGATCTTGGGAGGCAGAGGTTGCAGTGAGCTAAGATCGAACCACTGCACTACAGCCTGGTTAACAGAGTGAGACTCCATCTCAAAAAAAACAAAACAAAACAAAACAAAAAAACAGTAGTCTCTAGAAATATGTAAGGATGTACGAGCTGTTTGTTCCTAGTCATGAAAGGTAGGAATATCTCAGCACAGAGGCTGATCAAGGGGCCAGGAAGTTACTATTATTGTTTTTGCTTTTGAGACGGAGTCTCACTCTGTCGCCCAGGTTGGAGTGCAGGGGTGCGATCTCGGCTCACTGCAACCTCCACCTCCCGGGTTCAAGCAATTCTCTGTCTCAGCCCCCCGAGTAGCTGGGATTACAGGCACCTGCCATCACACCTGGCTAATTTTTGTATTTTTAGTATAGACAGGGTTTCACCATCTTGGCCAGGCTTGTCTTGAACTCCTGACCTCGTGATCCATCCGCCTCGGCCTCCCAAAGTGCTGGGATTATAGGTGTGAGCCACCGTGCCCGGGCTTGTTTTGTTCTTGAGACAAGGTCTCCCTCTATTGCCCAGGCTGGAGTACAGTGGCATGATCTTGGCTCACTTGGCCTATTATCGTTAATATTGTTGTCGTTTCTCTCCTCTTTTCTGTGCAGCAGGATTTAGCCATACCAGCCTGTTCCCAGAATAGCTCCTCTGTGACCATGACACATACTGGGTCCTCTGCACAGTTTCTGCACAGAAACTCATATGCATCCTTTAAGCAGAAACAATTTGGGGGCCCTCTTTAAAATATGAAATTATTAACAGAAGTCAGGTTTGAGGCCAGATGTGCTGGCCTATTCCTGTAATCCCAGCACTTTGGGAGGCTGAGGCAGGGGGATCACCTGAGGTCAGGAGTTCGAGACCAGCCTGATCAATATGGTGAAACCCTATCTCTACAAAAAATACAAAAATTAGCCGGGTGTGGTGATGAGCAGCTGTAGTCCCAGCTCCTTGGGAGTCTGAGACAGGAAAATTCATTGAACCAGGGAGGCAGAGGCTGGAGTGAGCCGAGATTGCACCACTACACTCCAGCCTGGGCAACAGAGTGAGATTCCATCTAAAAAAAAAAAAAAAAAAATCAGGTTTGAAAGTGAATATTGCCGGGCGCGGTGGCTCAAGCCTGTAATCCCAGCACTTTGGGAGGCCGAGACGGGCGGATCACAAGGTCAGGAGATCGAGACCATCCTGGCTTACACGGTGAAACCCCGTCTCTACTAAAAAATACAAAAACCTAGGCGGGCGAGGTGGCGGGCGTCTATAGTCCCAGCTACTCGGGAGGCTGAGGCAGGAGAATGGCGTGAACCTGGGAGGCGGAGCTTGCAGTGAGCTGAGATCCGGCCACTGCACTCCAGTCTGGGCGACAAAGCGAGACTCTGTCTCAACAAAAAAAAAAAAAAGAAAGAAAGTGAATATTTATTTAGAATGAGACAAAAACCCAACAAGTCTTTTTTTTTTTTTTTTTTTTTTTTTTTTTTTTGAGACGGAGTCTCGCTCTGTCACCCGGGCTAGAGTGCAGTGGCCGGATCTCAGCTCACTGCAAGCTCCGCCTCCCGGGTTTACGCCATTCTCCTGCCTCAGCCTCCCGTGTAGCTGGGACTACAGGCGCCCGCCACCATGCCCGGCTAATTTTTTTTTTGTATTTTTAGTAGGGACGGGGTTTCACTGTGTTAGCCAGGATGGTCTCGATCTCCTGACCTCGTGATCCGCCCGTCTTGGCCTCTCAAAAGTGCTAGGATTACAGGCTTGAGCCACCGCGCCCAGCCCAACAAGTCTTGAAATGTAAAAAGCTGACAAATAAGACAAATAATATAAAATCCAAAATAATAACAAATTTTTGTTAACTGCTTAACATTCTTCTATAATACCTTTTTTTTTTTTTTTCAAATAGAGACAGGGTCTCACAGTGCTGCCCAGGCTGATCTTGAACTCCTGGGCTCAAGCAATCCTCCCACCTCAGCCTCCCAAAATGCTGAGATTGCAGGTGTGAGCCTCAGCACCTGGCCTTTTTTGCTTACTTTTTTTTTTTGGCTGCACACTTTTTGATTCTTTATGTGATAGCAACTGTATGATATTTTCTCTATTTTTTTTTTTTTTGCCAGATGGAGTCTTGCTGTGTTGCCCAGGGTGGAGTGCAGTGGAATGATCATAGCTCACTGCAGCCTTGAACTCCAGGGCTCAAGCAATCTTCCTGCTGCAGCCTCCCAAGTAGCTGGGACTACAGATGCATGCCTCCACGCCTGTTAATTTTTATGCTTTTTGTAGTGATGGGGTTTGGTCAGTATGTTGCCCAGGCTGGTCCCGAACTCCTAGCCTCAAGCGATCCTCCCACTTCCACCTCCCAAAGTGCTGGGATTACAAGCATGAACCACTGTGCCTGGGCAGTAGGATTTTTTGTTTTTGAGAGGGAGTCTCGCCCTGTTGCCCAGGCTGGAGTGTAATGGTACGATCTTGGCTCACGGCAACTTCAGTCTCCTAGGTTCAAACGATTCTCCTGCCCCAGATTCCTGAGTTGCTGGGATTACAGGCGCCTGCCACTATGCCCAGCTATTTTTTTGTACTTTTAGTAGAGATGGGGTTTCATCCTGTTGGCTAGACTGGTCTCAAACTCCTGACCTCGCGATCTGCCCGCCTCGGCCTCCCAAAGGCCTGGGATTATAGGTGTGAGCCACTGCCCCTGGCCAGGATATTTTTATTTTTATTTATTTATTTTTTTTGGAGACGGAGTCTCGCTCTGTCGCCCAGGCTGGGGTGCAGTGGCCGGATCTCAGCTCACTGCCAGCTCCACCTCCCGGGTTTATGCCATTCTCCTGCCTCAGCCTCCCGAGTAGCTGGGACTACAGACGCCGGCCACCTCGCCCGGCCAGTTTTTTGTATTTTTTAGTGGAGACGGGGTTTCACCGTGTTAGCCAGGCTGGTCTCGATCTCCTGACCGCGTGATCCGCCCGTCTTGGCCTCCCAAAGTGCTGGGATTACAGGCTTGAGCCACCGCGCCCGGCCTGGCCAGGATATTTTTATAGCAGGACTGGAAAGATAATTCAGCCTTTCCTCTACCATGATTGATCAAAATTAGTTTTTTATTAGTGATAGTTTAGGAATTCTTTTCTTTTTTTTTTTTTTTTTTTTTTTTTGAGACTGAGTCTGGCTCTGTCGCCCAGGCTGGAGTGCAGTGGCCGGATCTCAGCTCACTGCAAGCTCCGCCTCCTGGGTTTACGCCATTCTCCTGCCTCAGCCTCCGGAGTAGCTGGGACCACAGGCGCCCGCCACCTCGCCCGGCTAGTTTTTTGTATTTTTTTTAGTAGAGACGGGGTTTCACCATGTTAGCCAGGATGGTCTCGATCTCCTGACCTTGTGATCCGCCCGTCTCAGCCTCCCAAAGTGCTGGGATTACAGGCTTGAGCCACCGCGCCCAGCAGGAATTATTTTCCTTCAGCTTTGCAATTCATCGTTGGTAAGATTATTTAACTCTTAATGATTGTTGTTACATTTGGAGCAACTGCTATAAAATATCTTACATATGTGAGCTGTGTATTTGGAAGGATTTTCCACACACTATTTCTGGCTTCCTGCATTTCAGATTTTATTTCTCTTACAATGCCCTTGTACTCCTGGGGCTGGGCATCATATCATCTCTGATTCAGCACCTTCAGAGCACAACACTCAGGAAGACAGCACAGTGGCATTAGGACTATTCCCGAATGCCACTTGGAGCACCTAGCAATAATATAACTGTACTCGCAAGGGGCCAGAATCCCATAAATATACTGACCCCCAGCCCTAAACCCAAATCAGCCTCTCCCCAGCCGGATTTCAAAACACCTGTGGCCACCTGCTATAAAGTGAGGTGTGATGAAGGACAGTTTGGGAGTGGAAAGAGAAAAAAAGTCTGAACTAACTATGGTTAAAATATCTTATGTTTACAAAATTTTTATTTTAATATTTTATTTTATTTTAATTAACTTATTTTTATTTTTTTGAGACGGAGTCTCACTCTGTCACCCAGGCTGGAGTGCAATGGCGCAACCTTGGCTCACTGCAACCTCTGCCTCCTGGGTTCAATTCTCCTGCCTTCAAGCAATTCTCCTGCCTCAGCCTCCCAAGTAGCTGGGAATCCACACGCACACCCCTACACCTGCTAATTTTTGTATTTTTAGTAGAGATGGGGTTTTACCACGTTGGCCAGGCTTGTCTCAAACTCCTGACCTCAGGTGATCTGCTTGTCTCGGCCTCCCAAAGTGCTGGGTTTACACGTGTGAGCCACCGCACATGGCCTATTTTTATTTAAAAATTTTTTTTTTTTTTTTGAGACGGAGTCTCACTCTGTCACCCAGGCTGGAGTGCAATGGCGCTATCTTGGCTCACTGCAACCTCCGCCTCCTGGGTTCAAGTGATTCTCCTGCCTCAGCCTCCCAAGTAGCTGGGATTACAGGCACCTGCCACCACACCCAGTTAAAATTTTTTTTTTTTTTTTGAGATGGAGTCTCATTCTATCACCCAGGTTGGAGTGCAATGGCCCAGTCTCAGCTCACTGCAACCTCCACCTCCCAGGTTCAAGCAATTCTCCTGCCTCAGCCTCCCAAGTAGCTGGGATTACAGGCGCCCACCACCATGCCTGGCTAATTTTTGTATTTTTAGTAGAGACAAGGTTTCATCATGTTGGTCAGGCTGGTCTCGAACTCCTGATCTCAGGCAATCTGCCTGCCTTGGCTTCCCAAAGTTCTGGGATTACAGGCGTGAGCCACCGTGCCCGGCCATGCCCAGCTGATTTTTGTATTTTTAGTAGAGATGCGGTTTCACCAGGTTGGCCAGGCTGGTCTTGAATTCCTGACCTCAAGTGATCCACCCACTTTGGCCTCCCTAAAGTCCTGGGATTACAGGAGTGAGCCACCACTCCTGACCCTATTTTTATTTTTAAAAAATTTTAATTGGCTTGAGGCACAGTATCAAGAGGTCCTGAGAACATGTACCCCTTATGTTTGCAAAATTTTAAAAAATTATGGCAAGAAAATACATAACAAAACTTAACTATCTGAACCATTTTTTTTGAGATAGGGTCTGCTCTGTTGCCTAGGTTGGAGTGCAGTGTCATGATCATAGCTCACTGTAACCTCAAGCTTCTGGGCTCAAGTGATCCTTCTGCCTTAGCCTCCTGACTAACTATAGTACAGCTAGGAGTATAGGTACCACCTAATTTTTAAATTTTAACTTTAATGTTTTGTAGAGACAGGGTTTCGCTATGTTGCCGCGGTTGGTCTTTTTTTGTTTTTGTTTTT
Source organism: Macaca mulatta (assembly GCF_049350105.2). Taxonomy (NCBI): domain Eukaryota; kingdom Metazoa; phylum Chordata; class Mammalia; order Primates; family Cercopithecidae; genus Macaca; species Macaca mulatta. The sequence continues at coordinate 219,190,445 of NC_133406.1, read as the reverse complement.
GAGATGGAGTCTCACTCTGTCGCCCAGGCTGGAGTGCAGTGGCTCGATCTTGGCTCACTGCAACCTCTGCCTCCTGGGTTCAAGGAATTCTCCTGCCTCAGCCTCCTGAGTAGCTGGGATTACAGCCGGGCACGGTGGCTCACGCCTGTAATCCCAGCACTTTGGGAGGCCGAGGCGGACGGATCACGAAGTCAGGAGATCGAGACCATCCTGGCTAACACGGTGAAACCCCGTCTCTACTAAAAATACAAAAAATTAGCCGGGCATGGTGGTGCGTGCCTGTAGTCCCAGCTACTCGGAGGCTGAGGCAGGAGATGTCGTGAACCCAGGAGGCAGAGCTTGCAGTGAGCCGAGATGGTGCCACTGCACTCCAGCCTGGGCGACAAAGCGAGACTCCGTCTCAAAAAAAAAAAAAAAAAAAAAAAGCTGGGATTACAGGCCCAGGTTGGTCTTGAACTCCTGGTTTCAAGTGATCCTCTCGCCTCAGGCTCCCAAGGTGTTGAGATTAAAGGTGTGAGCCTTGCACCTGGCTTGTCTTAGCCATTCTAAGTGTACAGTTCAGTAGTGTTAAGTATTTTCACATTACTGTGCAACAGATCTCTAAAACATTTTCATCTTGCAAAACCGAAAGTTTATAACCATTCTTACTTTTGCAAATTTTTTTTTTTTTTTTTTTTTGAGACGGTGTCTCGCTCTGTCACCCAGGCTGGAGCGCAATGGCCGGATCTCAGCTCACTGCAAGCTCCGCCTCCCGAGTTGACGCCATTCTCCTGCCTCAGCCTCCCGAGTAGCTGGGACTACAGGCGCCCGCCTCCTCGCCCAGCTAGTTTTTTTTTTTTTTTTTGTATTTTTTAGTAGAGACGGGGTTTCACCGTGTAGGCCAGGATGGTCTCGATCTCCTGAGCTCGTGATCCGCCCGTCTCGGCCTCCCAAATGCTGGGATTACAGGCTTGAGCCACTGTGCCCGGCCACTTTTGCAAATTTTATAAAAACATATAATCCCAGCCAGGCGTGGTGGCTCACTCCTGTAATCCCAGCACTCCGGGACGCCGAGGTGGGCGAATCATCTGAGGTTCGGAGTTCGAGACCAGCCTGACCAACATGATGAAACCCCGTCTCTAGTAAAAATAAAAAATTAGCTGGGTGTGGTGGCGCGCGCCTGTACTCCCAGCTACTCAGGAAGCTGAGGCAGGAGAATCTCTTGAACCCGGGAAGCGGAGGTTGCAGTGAGCTGATACTGTGCCACCGCACTCTAGCCTGGGACGTAGGAGTGAGCTGATATCACACCACTGCACTCCAGCCTGGGAGGTTGAAGTGAGCTGAGATCATGCCACTGCATTCCAGCCTGGGTGACAGAGTGAGACTCCATCTCAAAAAACAAACAAACAAACAAACAAAACATATAATCCCATGCAAGTGATGAGTTCTAAAGTTTAAACTTCAGTGGGCTTCATGATAAGTTCATTCTTGCTGAGGGAAGATTTGAGTCTTCTCGGAGTCCCCCAGGGGCACAGATTTGGACATCATGCACCGTAGGAAATCAAGGTTGCATCAAATGACCGCTCCAGGAGGGAGAGCTGTTAGGGAATAATAGGTCCAGAGGTGGTTTTTTTTTTTTTTCCTTTATTGCCCAGGCTGGAGTGCAGTGGTGCAATCTCGGCTCACCGCAACCTCCGCCTCCTGGGTTCAAGCGATTCTTGTGCCTCAGCCTCCTGAGTAGCTAGGATTACTGGCATGTGCCACAACACCCGGCTGATATTCGTATTTATAGTAGCGATGGGGTTTCACCATGTTGGCTAGGCTGGTCTTGAATTCCCAACCTCAGGTGATCGGCCTGCCTTGGCCTCCCAAAGTGATGGGATTATGGGTGTGAGCCACTGTGCCCGGCCAGGTCCAGAGGTTTTAACCTTCTCATGGATTCCTGGGATTTTGAGGTGGTGTCTCAGGCACTGCCAATTTGGGCTGCTTAGCTCCTCCCCTCGCCCACACTTGAAACCTCTGTTTAAATAATAATGATGACATTAATGATCATCATTCAAGCTGACATACATTGAATACTTTACTACATGATAGACACTATCCCAAGTACCCAACTTGTATTAAGTTACTTAATTCTTTTTTTTTTTTTTTGAGACGGAGTCTCGCTCTGTTGCCCAGGCTGGAGTGCAGTGGCCGGATCTCAGCTCACTGCAAGCTCCGCCTCCCGGGTTCACGCCATTCTCCTGCCTCAGCCTCCGGAGTAGCTGGGACTACAGGCGCCCGCCACCTCGCCCGGCTAGTTTTTTTGTATTTTGTAGTAGAGACGGGGTTTCACCGTGTTAGCCAGGATGGTCTCGATCTCCTGACCTCGTGATCCACCTGTCTCGGCCTCCCAAATGCTGGGATTACAGGCTTGAGCCACCGCGCCCGGCCAATTCTTTTTTTTTTTTTTTGAGATGAAGTCTCACTCTGTTGCCCAAGCTGGAGTGCAATGGCACAATCTCGGCTCACTGCAACCTCTGACTCCCGGATTCAAGCGATTCTCCTGCCTCAGCCTCCCGAGTAGCTGGGACTACTAGGGAGGTGCCACCATGCCCAGCTAATTTTTTTTGTATTTTTAGTAGAGATGGGGTTTCACTATGTTGGCCAGGCTGGCCTTGAACTCCTGACCTTGTGATCCACCCACCTCGGCCTCCCAAAGTGCTGGGATTACAGACATGAGCCACCACGCTGGGCCAAGTTACTTAATTCTTACAATGTAAGTATGTGGTTGGAATTGTCATTATCCCATTTTCCAGAGAAGGATGCCAGGGCTCGAAAAGCTTCAGTTTTTAGATTAAGGTTCCTTGTAAGATACCTTTTGAAAAAAAATTGTTCACTAATAACACGTTTTGAAAAAGTCTGAATTAGTCCAGGGTATTAATTTTACACATGGGGAAGTAAAATCCAGAAAAAAGGGTCATTTGTTTAATGTCACACACTTATTCCTTCATTATTTCCTAGGTGCCTGCTTTGTGCCAGTGGTTGTGCTATGACATAGGGGTTCAGAGGTAAACAAGATACTCATGGAATATAATTTTAGTGGAGGCCAGTGGGCAATATATACAACAAGAAATGAATAAGCCAAATAATTCCAGAGAGTGCTGGGATGATACATTTGAGATGTGACTGAGTGACAAGGAGAGAGAGAGTGTTAATTTAGATGGAGAGGTGGTCAGGAGAGTGTGGTCTGTGGAGGTGTCATATGAGCCACAACCTGATGACCTGAAGAAGTCAACCGTGCACTGCTATGGGGGGAAAACACTCCAGACAGAGGGATCTATGAGTGCAAAGGCCCTGAGGCAGGAATGGCTTGTTGGTAATAGAGCAGACTCCTGGTCCAGTACTCCTTTGCTGCCTGCTGCTCTCTAGGCCCTCGGAGAGGCTCCTTTGGTGTCCTGGACCTCCCTGAAGCTCAGTCCCTAAGGTGACAACTGATCTAGGAAGGTAGCATATCTGGCTTCCTGCAGGTCCTCCTCCCAGAAACCCTGTGGCTGAACCGGATCTGAGTTTCCTGATTCCTGTCTGGCAGAAGAGGAGCAGATCTCCTCCCTGCCTCCTCTCCCCAGGCTCTAGCCCTGGCCCCAAATCTCCATGGCAACCCCTGGACACAGTTCTGAACCAAAGGAGGAGGATCTGGAAGGCGGAGCACAAAGATCATACTGAAGAGACCAGGGGGCTGGAGGACTTGTCTCCTTCTCCTTGTGTCCCACCAGCCTCCCTGCTGGCCTGACCAGGCCCCATACCCCAGTCTCCCCAGAAACCCCAAGCTGAAGATTCTGTGGGTCTGCCCCATTGCTGGGCACAGCAGAGCCTGGATGGAGGCTTGTCTTCTGCAGTTGCCCCAAAGGTTGCTCTTGCTGGGGGCAGCCGCCCTGACTGCAACTGCTTTGGAGACAGGTAAGTATGAGGGGGCTTGGTTGGGGTACCCAGAAGATGGTTGGGCCCCCACCATCCTTAGAGAATATGTCTCCCCAGTCAGCACTCGTCTTGCTGGGCTGAGACCTTTTGAGTTGGAGGAGGCTGGGAAACTGTGTTTCCAGTTTGCTTGGCATCCCCAAGTCCAACCCTAAGCCTTCTGGAAGGCTGGACCTCCCACTCACCTAGAAGCAGGAGTCTGGGAGCGGGCAGGACAGCCCTCAGGGCCTGCTTTGCAAAACTCTGTAGGCTTTGGATTCAGAAAAGCTGCATTTACACACTCTGCCACTTCTTCTGTTTGTACCTTTGAGATCATTGTTTCAACTCTCTGTCTGAATTTCTTTGGCAGTAAAATGAAAATAATAGGCCCTTGCCCCTTAAAGGCAATGATTATTGTGCATATAAGATGAGATAAGCCACGCAAGACACTTCACAATGCCTGGCACATAAAAGGTGCCCAATTCCTGGCCGGGCACGGTGGCTCACACCTGTAATCCCAGCACTTTGTGATGCTGAGGTGGGCGGATCAGGAGGTCAGGAGATCGAGACCAGCCTGGCCAACATGGTGAAACCCCATCTCTACTAAAAATACAAAAATTAGCTGGGCATGGTGGCATCTGCCTGTAATCCCAGCTACTTGGGAGGCTGAGGCAGGAGAATCGCTTGAACCAGGGAGTCGGAGGCTGCAGTGAGCCGAGATTGCACCACTGCACTCCAGCCTGGCAACAGAGAGAGACTCTGTCTCAAAAAAAAAAAAAAAAAAAAAAAAAAGGGGTGCCCAATTTGCTTACTCTCTAAACTCCATGCCTGCTCTATGTACCTTCACGGTGGGCTCTAGCTTTAGCAGAGAAATACCAAATATTGGAAAGTGCTTCATATCCTGAGCTCTGATGAAGGATTTTTTTTCCTCAAAGACCCTTATCCTGACTGGTCCTCAAGCACCCACTGGTCCCTATCTTGCACCAGAAAACCCACCTACTCTTTTCTCTCTGTCTTTACAGAAATCAGGGCTACTTTGAGTACTCACACATCATCTCATTTAATCCTCACAACAACCCTGTACCAGTGAGGATATTTTGGGCTGTAAGTAACAGACAACAAACTAAATGGGGCTTAAATGGTAGGATATTTGCTGTTTCACTTAAGAGTGGTCATAGGTAATTCCAGAGATGGTTAACTCAACGGCTCAACAATGTCACTGTTCCTCTGAAATGCTCTGACCTCATCTTTGCAAAATGGCTGCTGCAGCTCTGGACATCCCGTCCTCATCCTCAGTCAGCAACTTTCAAAAGCAGGAAGAAAAGGGGCTCCTTATCACACAGCTCTCCTTTTTTTTTTTTTTTTTTGTGATGGAGTCTTGCTGTGTTGCCCAGGCTAGAGTGCAGTGGCGCGATCTCGGCTTGCTGCAACCTCCGCCTCCCGAGTTCAAGAAATTCTCCTGCCTCAGCCTCTCAAATAGTTGGGATTACAGGTGCGTGCCACCACGCCCAGCTAATTTTTTGTAGAAACGGGGTTTCACCATGTTGGCCAGGCTGGTCTCAAACTCCTGACCTCAGGTGATCCACCCGCCGTGGCCTCCAAAGTGCTGGGATTACTGGCGTGAGCCACCGTGCTTGGCCCCGCATCTTAGGGTTTTGAATAAGGGATTGTAGATTTGAATTAAATTAAATTAAATCATTTAGTCCTCACAATCATTCTGAGATTGCTTAATCATCCCCATCTTACCGATAAGGAAACTGAGGCTCAGAGAGGGCTAGTGGATCACACAGCCGGCAGGGGGCAGAGTCGAGTTCGGGGTCGCGCCGCGCGGCTCCAGGGTCCGTGCCTTCCGCTGCAGCCGACCTGGCGGACCTGTGCGGGCAGACGTGGCAGGGGGACGGGCTGCTGCTGCGCTCGCATGCCGCCTCGCTCAGGTTCTACTTCGTGGCTCCGGACACGGACTGCTGGCTCTGGATGCAGGCGGCGGCCCCCGGCGACCGGATCCGCTTCCAGTTCCGCTTCTTCCTGGTCTACAGCCTGACCCCCGCGCCCCCGGCGCTCAACACCTCCTCCCCGGCCCCGGCCGGCCCGTGCGCCCCCGGCTCCTACCTGCAGTTCTACGAGGGCCCGCCGGGGGCGCCCCGGCCCCTGGGGTCCGCCCTCTGCGGCCTGACCATCCCGGTCCCCGTGGCATCCTCCGGCCCCTTCCTAGGCCTGCGCCTGGTTACGAGAGGCCGCCAGCCCCGCGTGGACTTCGTGGGCGAAGGCACCTCTTTCCGTCTGGGTGAGCTGGGGCTGAAGGCCGGGACGGGGCCCTATGCAGAGGCCATGCGGGACTGGGGCCACAGTGGGGGCCCCGGGGAGGGCTGCTGCCAACAGGGGAATGGCGCGGGCGCCCGAAGCACAAGGTGGCAGGGACTGGGTCTAAAGGGAGGGAAGAAGGTAGTGGCTAGTGGCAGGGTCACAATAAGGGACCTCCCGGATCTTAAGAGTCAACCATATAAATCTGGCTACCGTGGATGTGTGTGCCAGACTGTCCTACCAGCCCCAGTGCACACACACATACACACACACACACACACACACAACTTCCTCCCCACACACATTCACACAGAACTCCCACACATGTACACACCTCACACTCTGACATCCACACACACGACACATGCAACCCACGCACCTCATCGCCCCCACACACTCCACACTCATGCCTTTCACTCACTGCAGCACACGCCTCACAGTGCACACTCACCATTATCACACACCTCATATGCACACAGTACCACCTTGCATGCTTACACACAGCTCCCACGCTCTCATGCCACATGCTGGCTGCTCCGCGCTGGGTCAGCCCTTCAGATGTTTGAGAAGGGTGTGGTCAGGACTCTCCAGGCCTGTAGGCAGCAGAAACCAACTCAAGCCAGGAAAGGGGCCTCTTGGAACTGCAATTAATAATACTCACCCAACTGGGCGCCCTGGCTTACACCTGTAATCCCAGCACTTTGGGAGGCCAAGGCATGAGGATCACTTGAGTTCAGGAATTCAAGACCAGCCTGGGTGACAGAGAGAGACCTGCCTAAAACAACAACAACAAATTTTTAAAATATAATAATTTAAAAACAATAAAATTAATAACAGTACTTGCCCCATAAGGGTATTGTGGGGCCTCAATGGGCCAGGATGTGAAGTATTTACAGCTGTGCCTGGAAGTCAGTACGTGTTAGCTGCTGTCCTCCACCCTCCTCCCCCTGAAACACTCACCCATGCTCTCATCCGCATCCTCAACAGCAGCTATCTCCTGCCCACACCCCCACATTGTCACCATGGGACCACACACCCTGCTGTGTCGTGGGCCGGACCAGGATCCTCACCTCAGGCTTCCGCTTCTGGCCTCAGGACCTTGTGTTGCCTACTTCCGCTGCCAGAATGGCAGGTGCATCCCCTCAAGCCTCGTGTGTGACCCCTGGGGCATGGACAACTGTGGCGACGGCAGTGACCAGGGCTCCTGGCCACCAGCTGACTGCAGAGGTCAGTGCGGGGTACGGACTGGGCCCTACCGAACAGCTGGAAGGAAGCCTGGCCGGCTGTAACTCCCCTTCCCTAGGGCAGGGCCCGGGTGGGGAGGCAGGAGAGAGGAAAGCGGAAGTGTGGAATCGGCTTAGGCCAAGGGCTGGAGGGGCAGAGCAGTCAGGCAGAGAGCTACGCTGCAGATGTATCGCATCCGGCAGATTCCAAATGATGCTTTAGTGGTGGAAACTTTTGCTAAATGGGACCTGGCTAAATGAGGCCCAAGACGTTCAAAGGAGATACCCTCTCCTTAACTGGATGGTGGTCCTGGGGCTCTGGCTGCCTGATGTCTCTCTGAGGGCCCTGAGTGTCACCCTCAAGACATAATTTGAAAACCATCAATCCAGTCTGACTCCCACACTTTACAGATCGGGAAACTGAGGCCTAGAGAGAAGTGACTTGCCCAAGGTCATAAAGCCAGTGAGTAAAATGAGCAGGAATGATCTCTGTAGACAGGGGAGTGGGATAGGAGGGCTAGGGTTGGTGGAAGGGACCAGAATAAATCACCCAGGAATAACCTTCCTGGGGATCTAGAGATGTTCCACCTGCCCACCACACCCAATTAGGAGTGGGATGGAGGTAGGGCTGCCAGGTACAGTTGAACAGGGGTGAAACACAGTTTCCCAGAACCCCCCATACTTAGCTTCCCCATCCCCCGCTCAGCCATCTTTGCAGGTTCCTGGTCATTTCCCTGATGCTGTCTGCTTTGTGCCTGAGACCCAGGTCCTATGTCCCATTGTCCTCCATCCAGGCTCATTCCCTTGTGGATCTCATTTATACTGTATCACCAGTGGGACTTGTCTTTGAACTTCAGCTACATAACCTTCTCCCTGCTCAGCATCTCTGCGTGGATGTATAGGTGAAATCTCAAACTTAACTTGCCCCACACTGGACTCCTGGTCCACAGCCCTCCCTGCATCCTGCTTCCCTCTCACTGAGCAGCAGCTTCACATTCCAGATGCCCAGGCCTCACACTGAGTCATCTTTTACTTCCCGCTCAACCCATAGCCTATAACCCATAACCAAGCCAGCGACAAGTCCTTCGAAAGCTCTCCAGACTCTGACCCTTCTCACACTTGCTCTGCCATCACCTGGTTTGAGCCACCACCAGTTCTCGTCTGGGTTGTTCTAATAACTTCTGAACTGGTCTCCCTCCTTCTGTCCTTTGCCTCTGACAGCATGTTCTTCCCGTGGAAGCCTGGGGGAGGCTTCTTTTTCTTTCAAATGAACTTGTTTGTTTATTTCTTTGTTTGGTGTTTTGAGATAGGGTCTCATTCTGTTATCCAGGCTGGAGTGCAGTGGCACCATCTCGGCTCACTGCAACCTCTGCTTCCTGGGCTCAGGTGTTCCTCCCACCTCAGCCTCCAGAGCAGCTGGGACTACACCGTGCGCTGCCATGCCCAGCTAATTTTTGTGTTTTTTGTAGAGATGAGGTCTCACTATATTGCAAGGGCTAGTCTCAAACTCCTGGGCTCAAGTGATCTTCCCGCCTTGGCCTCCCAAAGTGCTGGGATTGCATGAACTTCATTTCTCAGGGCAGTGTTAGATTTACAAAAAAATTGAGAAGATAGTACAGAAAATTCTCATATACCCAGCACTCAGTTTGGGTGCTATTATTGACATTTTACATTAGTATGAGACATTTGTTTTAATTAATGAAGCAATATTAACTAAAGTCCACAGTGTATTCAGTTTTCCCTAGTTTTTGCCTAATGTCCTTTTTCTGTCCCAGGATCCCATTCAGCATCTCATGTTACACTTATTTATTTATTTATTTTATTACTTTTTTTCAGATAGAGTCTTGCTGTGTTGCCTAGGCTAGATAGACTGCAGTGGCATGATCTCGGCTCACTGCAACCTCCGCCTCCCGGGTTCAAGCAATTCTCCTGCCTCAGCCTCCTGTGTAGCTGGGATTACAGGTGCACACCACCACACCCAGCTAATTTTTGTATTTTTAATAGAGACGGGGTTTCGCCATGTTGGCCAGACTGGTCTAACTCCTGACCTCAAGTGATCCACCCGCCTTGGCCTCCCAAAGTGCTGGGATTACAGGCGTGAGCCTACGCGCCCAGCCTCATGTTACATTCATTAATCGTCATCATGCCTCTTTAGGCTCCCCTTGGCAGTGGCAGTTTCTCAGGATTTCCTTGTTTTTGATGACCTTGACAGTTGCGAGTACTGCTCAGGATTTTGTAGGATGCCCCACTATTGGGATTTATTTGGTACTTTTCTCATAATAAGACTGGAGTTACAGTTCACAGAAGTGAAATGCCATCTTTATCACATCATATCAAAGGCACACATGCCCAACATGACTTTGGTGTTGGGTGGTGTTGGGTGGTGGTTGACGCTGACCTTGACCGCCTGGCTGAAGTCGTGTCTGCTTGATTTCTCCACTGTTGCTTTTGGCCCCATCTTTCCCCACTGTATTCTTGGGAATTCACTATGTGTAGCCCACTTGAGTGGGGATTTATGCTTTCCCGCCAGAGGAACCTTTTAAAGCAGTAACTCAGGTTATGTCACTCTCCTGCTCAAAATCCTCATCTCGCTCATCGAAGGCAAAGCTTCCCTCGGGCTGGAAAGCCCTGCACGATCTGGCCCCGCCCCTTATTTCCTGGCCCCGCCTCTTCTTTCCCGACCCTGCCTCCTCCCTGGCCCCACCTCCTCCCTGGCCCTGCCTCCCCTCCACACTCCGGCCTTGTTCTGGCCTTTGTAGTAGCTGTGTCCTCTACCACTTTTCTTCTGAGATCTGCATTGCAAGCTCATTCCTTTGCTTCCCGGTGGGTCTCTAGTTAAGTTCTTCCCTGACTCCTTTATATAAAAATAGCAACCCTGGCCAAGTGCAGTGGCTTGCGCCTGTAATCCCAGCACTTTGGGAGGCCAAGACGGACGGATCACCTGTAGTCGGGAGTTAGAGACCAACCTGACCAACATGGAGAAACCCCGTTTGTACTAAAAATACAAAATTAGCCGGGCGTGGTGGCATATGCCTGTAGTCCCAGCTACTCGGGAGGCTGAGGCAGGAGAATCGCTTGAACCCAGGAGGCATAGGTTTTGGTGAGCCAAGATTACTCCATTGCACTCCAGCCTGGGCAACAAGAGCAAAACTCCTCCTCAAAAAAAAAAAAAAAAAAAAAAAGAAGTCATATTATTAATAACTGTTAATATATTATATTCTAATATGCATATTAGAATAGTCAAAATCACAGAGACAGGAAGTAGAGCCATGGTCACCAGGGGCTGGGGAGGTGGGGACAAGGAGGATATGGAGTTAATGGAATTGATGGAGTTTCAGTTCAGGCAGATGCAAAGTTCTGGAGATGGACGGCGGTGATGGCTGCCCAGTGTGAATGTGTATTAGTCCGTCCTCGCATTGCTATAAAAAAACACCGGAGACTGGGTAATTTATAAAGAAAAGAGGTTTAATTGTCTCACAGTTCTGCAGGTTGTACAGGAAGCATGATGCAGGCATCTGCTCAGCATCTGGAGTTGCCTCAGGAAACTTACGCCTCAGGAAACTTACAATCTTGGCAGAAGGCGAGGGGAGCAGGTGCAGCCAGAGTAGGAGAGAGAGTGGGGAGGCACTGCACACTTTAAACAACCAGATCTTGCAAGAACTCACTATCATGAGAACAGCACTAAGGGGTTGGTGCTAAACTATTCATGAGAAATCCACCCCCATGATCCAATCACCTCCCACCAGGCCCCACCTCCAACACTGGGAATTACAATTTGACCTGTGATTAGGGTGGGAACACAGATCCAAACCCTATCAGAATATATTTAATGCCACTGAACTGTACCCCTAACCATGGTTAAATGGTAAATGTTATGTGCTTTGCCACAGTAAGAAAAGCAGCAGCCCTGCCCCCACCAACATGAGTAATTTTTCTCACTAGCACGTGTCTCCTTGGGACCGAAATTCTATTCACGTGTTTTGTTTCTCCCCACACTAAACTCCCAGTTCCATGAAGACATATTTGTCATGTGCTTATGGTTGTATCCCCCAGTTGCTAAAGCCATGCCTGGGGCATAAGAGATGCTCAAGGAATACTAGTCAAATGAATGGAAGAATGAACCTCTATGGCTCAGTTTCCTTATCTGTGAAATGCGGATAAACCTCACCCTTCAGAATTGTCGTAAACTGTAAGCTGGATACATAGGTAAAGGGCCCAGCACAGAGTGTGGTGCTTGATGTACAGAAAATGCTCATGGCTGGGCACGGTGGCTCACGCCTGTAATCCCAGCATTTTGGGAGGCTAAGGCAGGTGGATCGCTTGAGCTCAGGAGTCAAGACCAGCTTGGGCAATATAGTGAGATCCTGTCTCTACAAAAAATAAAAAAATTAGCTAGGTGTGGTGGCGTGTGCTGGTAGTCCCAGCTACTCAGGAGGCTGAGCTGGGAGGATCGCTTGAGCCTGGGAGGCAGAAGTTGCAGTGAGTGGTGACTGCGCCACTGGATTCCAGCCTGCGCGACAGAGTGAGACCCTGCCTCAATGCTCAGTACATGTACACCCTCTTCCTTGAGAAGTAGCTCCACTCATAGACCGTAGGCCCTGGAGCCAGACCGTGTGAATTCAAGTCCTCCTATCACTTCCAGCTAAGTGACCTTGGCAAGTGACAACCTCTCTGTAAAATGGAAACACAAAGAGTGACAAACTAGGGAAGTCTTGTGAGGACTGAATGAAACACGCAAGTGCCCCAGAAAGGGCAGTTCTCAGTGTGCTAGTTCTGTTCTTTCCCATGTAGGTCCCTCTCCAGTGCCCAGCGAGACAGGAAGTACAGACCACCACACCTCCAGCTCTCCGACTCCCTCTCCAGCTCTTGGGTCCGCAGGATCCCTCCAGATTGCAGCTGAGAGGAGTCCCCCAGCAGGCAGGGACCCCACGAGACAGGACACAGCTTTGGAAGGTTACACCCTGCTCCTACTCTCCCCGCCAAAATCACACCTGTCCCTCTCCAGGTGATGGAGACAGGGGCAGTGGGCCCAGGCCAAGGCCTGAGTGGACTTTCTCCTCCCACAGGCCCCCAGCTCCAAGGGGTGGTGCTGGCCTCCTCGATGCTCCTGGCTTCTGCTGGCCTCCTCATGGGCCTCCTCTGGTGCTGGTGCTCTCCTAGCTGGCTGGCCTGGCAACCTGGCGCCTGTGGCCTCTGCCTCCGCTGCAGCACATCTGCCATTTGCTACCCATGTCCCAGCCAGGTCTCCCCAGGGGGCTGCAGCTGAGTGGCCCAGCCTTCCAGGGTCAGGGAGGCCATCCCTAGAGGGCTTTGGGCACATGGGAATGAGACTAGGCTCTGGGGTCAGACAGACTCTTCGGGTTCTAACCTGGCTCTGTGTCTGATGTTGGACAGGCCTCTTGACCCTCTGAGACTCAGCTGCCCCTCCAGAAAATAGGACGATTCCTGCCTCACAGGGTTGGGGGTCTGGGAGCCTCACTGATCCAAAAACACCTTGCTTCACCCCCAGATCTCACCTGCCCCGCTCTGCCCCACCCACAGACTCCACTGAGTGAAGCCCTCATCAAAGACACGGGAGGCCCCTGGCGGGGATAGCACCGTTTATTAAGAAAAATCAAGACAAAGACCACAGGAGGGTCCCTTCTAGGACACGGAGGCCAGGCGTCCCAACCCCACAGTCTGGGAGCCACTGGCAGGATGGCACTCGAGCTGGATCTTCAGGCTCCCGCAGATGGGGCAGGGTGGTCGGTGGTCATATCCCCCTCCTCTCTCTCCCAGTTGTGAGTTCTGCCTTCCCCCACCCAAGGCACTAGCTCTTCCTGGGCACCAGCGGCATCTGAGGAGTCCCTGGGCCTTCACTTCCAGATGAGTGGGGATGTGGCCTGGGGTGGGCAAGGCCCGGTGGGCGGGGCCTTCTCAGTGCTGGGCTCTGCCTGTAGCAGCTCCTGGTTAAGAGTTGGGGTGGGTTTTCCCTTACAGCCCCTGAGGGAGGAACCCCGGGCTGTGTGCTGGCAGAAGGGGGTGGGAATGCAGGCCAGGAGGAGGGCGTGGTAGGAAGGGGAGGCTGCCAGAGGAGGTGCCAGGGGCTGGGTGGAGGTGGGTGGGGGTGCTGAAAAACGAGCTGGTGGGGATGGGGACCGCCTGCCCAGCGGTGAGCTGCCTTTTGCTCCACAGCCGGCACTAAAGACAATTCCCAATCCTGAGTGGGTGGCAGAGGTTCCTGCGATGCCCGTCTCAGGTAGCTGTGGGGCACCAGCCTACAAGCCGAGGCTGGCTCTCCTAGGAGTGAGAACTGCCCAAGGGCTGCAGAAACAGGCCACCCAGCTCTATCTTGGGGGCTCCATTGGTGGGTAGGGGGAGAGTGGGGGCAGTTCTGGGCCCACCCAGCCACCATTCCTGACCCCAAGTCCTGGTGGCTTTCTGAGGCGCCTACTCCCATCAAACCTGCCTTGCCCGCCAGCCTTGTGGCTTTGCCCAGCTGTGTGGGTGGGGGTGGCGTGCCCACCTCCAGTCCAGCCCAGGGCGGTAGCAGCAAAGCGTGGCATCGCCTCAGTTTCTTACAAAAATTCATAATAATATTAATAATAATATACTCGACGTTGTCGGGCTGGAGCGCGGCCCGGGAGTCCGTGTGGGGCTGGCAGGTGCCTACGAGGGGCAGGGGCGTGTGTTGGCCCCGGCCTGGGCGCGGTGCTGCAGGTCCAGGGGCTGTGGGGGCGGGGCGCCGGGTCGGGCTGAGTGCAGCACCAGGTTCTTGACACAGCCTGTGATGCCCGAGGAGAACCTGCCCCCGGTCAGAATGGTCACGTCGGGGGCTCCGCCTGCCAGGAGGTGAGAGGACAGGGCTTGTGGGCTCCAGCAGCCCAGGAGGCGAGGAAGGCCGGGTGAGCTCCAGCCCCAAGGGAGTGCTGTTCCTGCCCTTGCCCTGAGAAGGAGCCCCAGACTTACCGATGTAGACGCTGCCCTTGGCGTTGACTGCCACGTTGGGACCTGGGGACCGGCCGCTGACCAGCTCCTCACCGTCGACCTGGATGGAACCTCTGCGGCCCTCCCTGCAATGGACCTGGGTCAGGCCCCTTCCCACAAACTCCCCGGTCCTCCCCAGCGCCACGACAGAGTCCCCTCCCTCTGGCACCGAGATTCCAAACTCAGAAGTCTGTCCCTGTTCCCCAAGCTCTCTTTCCCCCGCTGAACAAGAGATCGGCCCCACGAAGGTAGCTTCCTCGTTTCTGCGCCCAGGTTTCCTCCTGCCCCGAGGGCGCTCGCTTGCCCCCAGCGGCGTGCAGTCTGAGATAGAAGCTTGAGCCCTGGCTGGTGGGTTCTCCCCTCCCCTGGCTTTAAGTTCTGTCTCCACAGAGCTCAATGCCTGCCTCTCTGCCCATGGTCGGGGGCGTCCTGCCCCACTCCAGAACACTGGGTCCCGTCCCGAGTGCCCGGCAGGGTCCCTTACCGCAGTGCTGTCACTCGGTGCCACTCGCCGTCATTGATGGGGTCCTCAGAGACCAGGCGGGCCTCCCCACTACCCAGCTGGTACCTGTAGTCATCCAGGCCCAAGAAGTGTGAGCTGGGGCAGGATGGGGGGGTGGGGTGCTGGGACCAGGGAAGGGAGAGGAAGGGCCAGGTGCCAGGACCCACCTGAAGACAAGGTGCCCATCTTGAAGCCCGAGACTGATGAAGTCCTTGCCTCGGCCGGCCTCTCCCACCTCCTGCCAGGGAAGCACAGGGTCTCTGGGGTCCCCAGCCTGGACAGCGGAGGCTGCCGAGGCCAGGAGGCTCCGCTTTCCCCTCTCCCCACCACTCTGGCCACCAGGAAACCAGCTTCCTGCCCCAGGAGCCCCAAGAGTCTGGCCGGATGCCCACACTCACCACACCCTGCCAGAGCAGGAGGCCATTGGCCGTGCTGGTCCGAACCTCCAGCTCGATGGTCTCGGGCACCTCGGGCAGGCTGCGGAGGAAGAGTGGGTGAGGGGACAGAAGTCCCAGATTCCCGTCCTCCCCATTAGGCCCACGGGCTCTCCCAATGCCCGTCTCACCTCCTGGAGAAGATACGGCCAGGGAAGGCAAGGAAGCCATCATCGTGGAAATATGCTCCGTATTGCCCAGGGGCATCTGCGGGAGAGAGGGGGATGGTGCCACACCTGCCACATCAGGCATCAATCCCCAGTGAGTTCCACTGACCCCCACCTCCACGCCAACATGAAGGACTAGGGGGCTCTGAGCCTGCAGTCCCTGGGGACCCAAGGGAGTTGTCGACAGAATTCAGGGGGCCTGTGACTTTGGATGGGAAAGCATTACACTTCAATTTCACTCACTTCTCACTGAAATTGAGCAGTTCTTTCAATGAGATGTAGGCAAGAAACCAAAGTAGTAGTGGTAGGACCTGCAACTTTGTTACTAGTATTTGCTTATCACATTACAGTAGCTGCAAATATTTCAAAATATCATTTACACATATTGCTGCTTTGAAACTGTGGTAGCTACTGAGACCACGGGATCTTGTTATTTGATGTATTAATAAAGAAGCACACATAGAGCAAGTCAGAAAACTTAAAAAATGTTTTGATTACTTTACTTCAGCATAATTGCTTTCCTTAAATCAATGCATTTTATTTTATTTTGTGCAGTCAACAGGATCCATGTCGGGTGACGCGCCATTCTACTTGCCAAGTTCTGTCTGGCTTTAGCCCTGAAAGTCCTACATCCCAAGAAACCCCTCAGTCTGGAGCTACTGGGATGGTTGGTCACCTTGGACCATGGCAATAAATGATTCAGAGCCTTGATGTTCTCTCCATCTTACAGATGGGCAGGCAGGCTCAGGCGAGTGACTGGCCCAGGATGTGGGGGGAACTAAGATTGCAACCTGGACCTTTTAGCCCTGATGTCCATACTGTGTGTGGCTCTACCACCCCCAGCCCTATCTGTTCACGACCCATCCTACAGGCTGGCAGTGGCCATAGTAGCTCTGGCAGAGGGCAAGAGTAGGGGACCCTCTCCTACCCTCTGCCAAATGATGAGGAGAACGGCTAACATTTACCAAGCACCTACGATGTGCCTGTGCGGTGAGTGTCCCATCCAGCCACAGACACCATTGCATTTAACTCAATCCTTACGACAACCCTATGAATGAAGATTATATATAGATATGTCTTATTTTATTTATTGTTTTGAGATGGAGTCTTGCTCTGTGGCCCAGGCTGGAGTGCAGTGGCACAATCTTTTTTTTTTTTTTTTTTTTTTTTTTTTTAGATGGAGTCTCACTCTGTCACCCAGGCTGGAGTGCAGTGGCGCGATCTCGGCTCACTGCAAGCTCCGCCTCCTGGGTTCACGCCATTCTCCCGCCTCGGCCTCTGAGTAGCTGGGACTACAGGCGCCCGCCATCGCGCCCGGCTAGTTTTTTGTATTTTTAGTAGAGACAGGGTTTCACCATGTTAGCCAGGATGGTCTCGATCTCCTGACCTCGTGATCCACCCGCCTCGGCCTCCCAAAGTGCTGGGATTACAGGCTTGAGCCACCGCGCCCGGCCCAGTGGCACAATCTTGGTTCACTACAACGTCCACCTCCCAGGTTCAAGCAATTCTTCTGCCTTGGCCTCCCAAGTAGCTGGGACTACAGGTGCACACCACCATGCCCGGCTAATTTTTGTACTTTTAGTAGAGATGGTGTTTCGCCATGTTGGCCAGGCTGGTCTCGAACTCCTGATCTCAGGTGATCCACCCACCTTGGCTTCCCAAAGTGTTGGGATGACAGGTGTGAGCCACCGCACCCAGTCTTATTTTTTATTTTTTTGAGACAGGGTCTTGGTCTGTTGCCCAGGCTGGAGTGCAGTGACACAATCTTAGCTCACTACAGCCTCGACCTCCTGGGCTCAAGTGATCCTTCTGCCTCGGCTGGGACCAGAGCCATGTGCACCACACCCAGCTAATTCTTAAATTTTTTGTAGAGATGAGGTCTCCCTGTGTTGCCCAGGTTGATCTTGAACTCCTGGGCTCAAGTGATCCTCCTGCCTGTCTCTCGAGAAGCTGGGACCATAGATGAGCGCCACCATGCCCAGCTACTTTTTGTATTTTTTTGTAGAGACAGGATTTCGCCATGTTGCCCAGGCTGGGCAACTCCTGGGCTCAAGTAATCTGCCCGCCACAGCCTCCCAAACTGCTGGGATTATAGGCGTCAGTCACTACGCCCAGCTGAATATAGTATTTTTTTTTTTTTTTTTTGAGACGGAGTCTCACTCTGTCGCCCAGGCTGGAGTGCAGTGGCCGGATCTCAGCTCACTGCAAGCTCCGCCTCCCGGGTTCACGCCATTCTCCTGCCTCAGCCTCCCGAGTAGCTGGGACTACAGGCGCCCGCCGCCTCGCCCGGCTAGTTTTTTGTATTTTTTAGTAGAGACGGGGTTTCACCGGGTTAGCCAGGATGGTCTCGATCTCCTGACCTCGTGATCCGCCCGTCTCGGCCTCCCAAAGTGCTGGGATTACAGGCTTGAGCCACCACGCCCGGCCTTTTTTTTTTGAGAGGGAGTTTCACTCTTGTTGCCCAGGCTGGAGTGCAGTGGTGGGATCTCGGCTCACTGCAACCTCTACCTCCCATGTTCAAGCGATTCTCCTGCCTCAGCCTCCGGAGTAGCTGGGATTACAGGCATGTGCCACCACGCCCAGCTAATTTTGTGTTTTTAGTAGAGATGGGGTTTCTCCATGTTGGTCAGGCTGGTGTCAAATTCCCGACCTCAGGTGATCTGCCCGCTTCAGCATCCCAAAGTGCTGGGATTACAGGCGTGAGCCACCACGCCCGGCCAGCTGAATATAATATTAACAACAGCTAACATTCTGTACTGACTCTGTACCAGACATTGTTCTAGGCATTTAAAGAGGACTAAGTGGCCAGGTGCGGTGGCTTATGCCCATATTTCCAGCACTTTAGGGGGATGAGGGGGGCAGATCACCTGAGGTCAGGAGTTAGAGACCGGCCTGGCCAACATGGTGAAACCCCATCTCTACAAAAAATACAAAAATTAGCTGGGTGTGGTGGCAGGCACCTGTAATCCCAGCTACTTAGGAAGCTGAGGCAGCAGAATCACTTAAATCTGGGAGGCGGAGGTTGCAGTGAGCCAAGATTGTGCTACTGCACTCTGGCCTGGGTGACAGAGCAAGACTCCACCTTAAAAAAAATGCACTAAGTAATTTTACTCTCACATAAAAGTTTATCCAGATCATTAGGGAAAGATGTTACTCATCTCCATTTTATATGAGGCACAGAGAGGTTAAGTGACTCACCTGAAGTTCCACAGGTAGTAAGTGGGAGAGCTAGGATTTGAACCCAAGCAGGCTGGCTCCAAGTCTATACTCTTAACCACTATACCACTGCCTCGCCTATGATATTAGTGATACATAAGAAGGGATGTGTCTGTAAAGGGGTTAGCACAGTGCCCATAAACATTCAATCAGCATTCACTCTTGACTGTTTCCTTAGCTTTTCAGCAGACAGTGGAATTCTTGGGAAGGAGGGTCTTGCTTTATGCTTCTTTTATTTTATTTTATTTTATTTTTTTTGAGACGGAGTCTCGCTCTGTCGCCTAGGCTGGAGTGCAGTGGCGCGATCATGGCTCGTTGCAAGCTCCACCTCCTGGCTTCACGCCATTCTCCTGCCTCAGCCTCTGAGTAGCTGGGACTATGGGCACCTGCCACCGCGCCTGGCTAATTTTTTGTATTTTTAGTAGAGACGGGTTTTCACCATGGTCTCCATCTCCTGACCTCGTGATCCGCCTGCCTTGGCCTCCCATATATTTACTGCTCCCAGGGCAAGGATGGGCACACAATAGTTTGTTGACTGAATACATGAATACAGAGGAGGAAACTGAGGTCAGAGTGGTTTCAAAGGCCTGCCCAAGGTCACCCAGCCAGTTAAGTGTGGGGCAGGCCCCAGCTCCCCATGGCTGTGGTCTTCATTCTGTCTCTCTGCCCAGCAAGCTCCTCATATAGAGCTGTTTTGCGTACAGGCCAGAACTGAGGGTGTGGGGTAACTGGAAGAGTGAGTTGAGGCTGAAGCTGGGGAGGAGGCCATGGCAAGTACTCACCATTGCCCCCGCTGCCTTCAAGATGCCAGTCGGACTCTGCTATGCCATGTCCAGAGCCTATGGAGAAGGGCAGGGTCCAGTCGGTGGGCACAGACACCCGTGGGTACTATGTCGAGCCCCGGGGCCCCAAGACAGAGATGAAGTGGAGAAAAGCCAGGCCTGGGTACCTTGTTGGCAGCGTGGGCCAGAGAAGCCAGGGAGGCAGAGGCAGCGGGTGCCCTGGCAGGTGCCCCCATGCAAACAAGGTTCACGGAGCTGGCAGGGGTTCTCCTCGTGCTCACACAGGTCTCCTGTGGACCAGGGCAGAGGCGAGTGGGTGGGTGGGCATGGGCTGGAGGTGTTGCTGACCACCTGTGCCCCTCCCCTCCGGTGCCCTGGGCAGGCTTTCCCACCTTTGAATCCATCTCGACACAGGCACTGGAACTCATACTCGCCAGCGGGCATGCACGTGGCACCATGTTGGCATGGCTGGCGCTCACATGGGGAGCTGTCATAGCACTGCCCGATGCCCTGGCTGCCTAGGAAACTGTAGGTGAGGTCCAGCCGTTTGCCATTCACTGACACCTGTGGGGACAGGGACACTGAGGGACTAAAGGGACATGGGAGGCAGAGGCCCAGGTGTACCAGCAGGGAGAAGAATACAGCAGAAGGCAGCTGGGAGCCCACACTGGGCCCTGAGTGGCAGCATGGATTCTCGGTGTGGGGAGGGAGGCACAGGAGTTGAGTGCCTACTGTGTGCCAGAAACATTCATCCGTCAGTGCAGACAATCCTCTGCCCAACCCTTCAAGGTATGTGTAATCATGCCCATTTTACAGAGGAGGAAACTGAGGCTCAGAGGTATAGCATCCTGGCCCAGGGCCCATGGTGGTTACAGGTGGAGGGGCCCAGTGCCAAGGTGCTGGGAGAGCCGAGGGAGGCGCAAGGTTTGGCACCCCTCCCCTCCGCTTGTCCCGAGGAGGCTCCTCTTACCTCGCCCACACAGCCGCGGAAGTGAGCGCTCATGTTGGTGGCTGGGGACAGTGGCACGGAAGGCTCCACGCCCCCCAGGTAGAGCAGGGTGTGCAGGTTGAGGCCCTGGCTCTTGCCGGGCGAGGAGCGCAGCACAGGGCGTCCACCATTCACCCGCAGGCTGCCGTCCTTGTTGAGACGCTCTGCAGACACGCGGTGCCAGCGGCCCAGGGCCAGCGGCTCGGCGCTCCGCAGAACAGCCAGCCCTGGAGAGGATACCAGGCAGGGTTGGGCACATGGGGGCACACGGGGCTCCCTGCCCTCTCCACCACAAACAGGGCCCTGAGCAGATGGGGAATGCCCTACAGCCTTCTGTATTCCAGATGAGGAGCCCACGGCTCAGAGAGGGCTAGGGACTGGCCTCAAGTGACACAGAGACGAAAGGCATGGGAAGAGGGGACTCGGCCTGATCCCTGCATTTATCCCCCCACGCCTCCCTGGGGCTTGGAGAGTCGAGGGGGGCACAAGGCTTGGAGTACAGAGCCCCGCATTTGGTGCTGGGTGCCTACCTGACCCTAGCTCGTAGCGGAATTCCAGGTGGCCGCCCACCATCGCCAGGGACACGAAGTCCTCCACAGGCCCGCTCTTCCCCCCGCTGAACAGCAGGACCCCGTCAGGGGCGAGTGGCTTGAACTCCACGTCCAGGCGTAGCTCATGGTGTGTGTTGGTGAGAGCGGGCAGCGCCAGGTAGGAGCCAGCACCCGACAGTGAGGGGGTGGTCACCGTCACACCTGCAGCAGCCACAGCTCAGCTAAGGAAGTGGGGATCCTGGACCCTTGGGTGGGGTCCAGCTACTCTGCCTTCCTCTGGGATCCCTGCCTGCCTCACTCCCCCGGCCCAGAGGCTCAGGACCAGCTGGCACTAGCTACAGCGGCATAGGAGCCCCCCTGCCCTTGCAGACTGGCCTGGGAGGAGCTCCAATATGACAGGGGTCCTCTTTGGGGGCCCTCACTCACTAAGGGATTCAGCCTGGGCAGACACGTGACCAGGTGACTTTGAGATCCTCTGGGTCGGGCATCGTTTTATCATCCGTAGGGGCCCATCACAGCTTCAGAGTGCCCCACCCAGCCTCCCCGGCTGACACTGGGACTCTGAGGGTCACTGGCCTGGCTCCACTCACCTTCCTCACACCGCAACCCCGAGCGGCCCAGGTGGCAGCGGCAGGTGTAGCCTCGACCATCAGGCCGGTTCACACAGGTGGCGTCGGGCCCACAGGCCTCTGGGGGGCACACAGGCCAGTGAAAAGGACATGGAGGTGACTCTGGAGGGAGGGGGGCCCTGATGCCAGAGCCCTGCCCATCACACCCCGGGGGGCTCGGCTAGTGAGGGCCAGGCCAGCCTCCTGGGAGGCCTTGGAGGAGGGAACTGAGGAGAGTAAGGTGGGAGCCAAAAGAGGCCATGGGGAGGACTGCGGGGGAAGCAGTAGAGGGACTCTGTGTCTGCAGGTTCTTCAGAGACTGGACCTGGATAACAGTGTTGGGTTGGGGGGGGCACCTGGTGGTGGGTAATGGGGTGGGCACCTCGGTATTAAGATGGGACTGGGGGCTGGGCATAGGGGCTTATGCCTGTAATCCCAGCACTTTGGGAGACCAAGGCAGGTGGATCACCTGAGGTCAGGAGTTCAAGACCAGCCATGGCCAACGTAGTGAAATCCCGCCTCTACTAAAAATACAAAAAACTAGCCAGGGGTGATGGTGGACACTTGTAATCGCAGCTACTCAGGAGGCTGAGGCAGGAGAATCACTTGAACCCAAGAGGCAGAAGTTGCAGTGAGCTGAGATCGTGCCACTGCACTCCAGCCTGGGCAACAAGAGCGAAACTTCGTTTCAAAAAAAAAAAGAAGATGGGGCTAGGGGTGGGGGAGTGTCTGGGTGGCGGGGTAGTGGTAAGAATCTGGTCAGCAGGGATGGAGGAGAGGAAGCAGCCGTGACGGGGCGAGGGCCCCTGGGTAGCAGAGATGGGGGATGGGTACATGGGAGGAGTGGTGAGTGCTCAGGTAAGAGTGGGGTGTGTGGAAGTGCCCCGGTGGTGGAGATGGTGGTGGGTATGGGGAGGCAGCAAAGGGAAGAGGCAGGCCCTGGGGTGACAGCGACTGGCGTTGGGGGGTGCGTACCTGGATGGCAGTGCAGGGCCTGTGAGTGCTCACAGCGGCTCCCGGTGAAGCCAGCTGGGCAGACGCACATGTAGCTGCTGCTCTCGGAGTCATGGCACTGACCACCATTCTGCAAAGCAGCCCCCAGAAATAAGGCCGAGAACATTCAGTCCACCCCATAATCCCCACAGGGGCCAGCCATGGCTGGGGGCGGAGGCCACGGCAGCCAGGTGGTATGTGCGGTGTGGGGTCACCTGGCAGGGCCGGTCCCGACAGGTGGGGCAGTGGGAGATGCCGTGCGCCGTGAGGTTGAGGTCGTGGAAGATGATCTCCTCACCCTGGATGCGCAGGTCCCGGACACAGCCTGGGAGGTGAGTGGGCAGGATGAGCACAGGGCAGGGTGTCCCAGCCCACACCTTCGGTGCCCTCCCAGGCTCTCCAGGGCTCTTCCAGCCAGCTAGGTAAGGCCTAGCCTCAGCTGGAGGTGGCGTGGGGGCTCACCTATGAAGCCGCTGCTCAGCCCCACCTTGGGGATGGCACCATAGTCAGGGTAGCCGCCCAGGTAGAGCTCCTCGTTCAGGTCCAGGCCCTGGAACTTGCCCTGGGGAGGTGGGGAAGTCAGGAATGGCAACAGAGGCTGGGCAGGGGCGGGATGAGGGCTGGAAGTAGTAGGATGGGGTTGGGTCTCACCTGGGAGGTCCCATTGACCGGGGCCAGGTCACCCACAATCAGGGAGCCCTGGGTGAGGCTGCGCAGCAGGGTCACGGTGTGGAAATGGCCCAGGGCCAGTGGCGTGGGGTGGCGGATGGTGGCCATGCCTGAGCCTGCATCGAACCTGCTCCGTGGGGCAGGCCAGGGCAGGAGAGATGGATAGGGGATTCGGAAGAAGGGCTAGGGGGGCCCAGTCGGACAGAGGGGCCCCAGAGGAGGGATGTCACCAATTCCTGCAGTCCCAGCCCTGGGGCTGTTCCAGTTCCTGTCCCTGTCTTGTCCTCCCACCCCAAGACTCATCCCCTAGATCTTCTCTCCCCACATCCTTTCGCTGGGAGCTTTTCCAGAGCAGCCCACAGGGACCCCAGGCTCAGGGCCCTGCAGCCTAGCACCTGGCCTCCCTGTTCCTCTGAGGACTCCTCTCTCCCTGAGATCACCTTGCTTCTCTGTTTATGGCTTGTTTACTCTTCCCCAACGAGAATACACCTTCCCACAAGAGCCAGAATTTGGTCTGTTTTGTTTTACCTGTATCAGTGCCTGGCACACATGGGGTGCTCAGCAAATAAGTGATGCATGCATGAATGAATGCATGAATGAATGAATGAATGAATCCTGGCCTGCAGCAGTCCCAAGCCTGAGGTTGCACCCTCCTCCACCTGACTGGCATACTATTCCTACTCCAGCAGACTGGGTGGTCACCAAGGGGAACGGCCACATTTTCTCCTTCCTCCAGATCTCCTTTGCATAATGGAGCCCAGGGTAGTGCTTGCCAGACCAAAGCCCTGTGTCCAGTCCCCCTATACATGGGGAGGCTGGGGGTCTCACCGGAACTCGGGCCTTCCCCCCACGAGGCCGAAGGAGATGAAGTCGGGCTGCCGGTTGGCCAGGTTGGTGGGGCTCCCTGGGACTCGCTTCTGCCCATTGTACAGCAGCATCCCTGGATGGGCACCACTGTGTAAGGGGCCTCCCATCCAGCCACAGGCTCCCCATCCTCCCCCACCCTAGAAATGACCCAAGCTCTTGAGCCTGTCCACTCTCGGAACCTGTCCCTCCCTCTGGCACTCCTCACACAGACAGGGCCGTCTCACTATCTCAGGGCTGGTGCCTCAAATGCAAGGGCCTTACTGAGCACCCCTAGAAAGAAACTGAATTTGCTTCACACACATTGGAGTCTCCCTCAAGCGGGAGAGGGAGGCAGAGACTCACCCGAGTAGAGAAGGAGGCCTGGACAGTGAAAGTCAGAGACCCGTAAGAGACGAGAGAAAGAGAGGAGGAAAGGGTGAGATGGAGGCAGGGGAAGGAGAAAGGAGCAGAGATGGGGAGAGGAAGCTGGGACAGGAGGACTGGGGGTGATGCCCTGGTGGCAGAGGAGCCACGGGGAGGCTGGAGATATCAAAGAGGCAGGGATGGAGAAGTGGGGAGGCGCGAGAGAAGGTATGCCAGGGCGGAGGCCCAGAGGTCTGGGGGCTTCTGGAGAGGGAGGGCTGAGGGATTGGGGCAGGACTGAGGGGCAGCCAGGGCTCAAGCCATGATGGCAGTTACTCCACGAGGTCCCTCAACCCAGGCCCGTCCACCCCGCAAATGAACCCTCCTGCTCACCATCGGCTGAGTCGGGCCGGAAGGTGATCTTGATCTCGAACTTCCTGTAGGCATCCTTGATGGTGGGCAGCGGTAGGAAGGAGTAGGGGGTCTGTGTGAAGTAGGGCACCACCCGCTCTGCCGGCAGAGAGCACAGTTGGAGACCCTGCCAGTCAGGGAGTGGGCAGGGCACTGCCAATTCTTGGGGGTGATATTTTACCTGGCACCTGCAGGTGGGCAAAGGCTTTGACCTTGCCCTGGCGGTTAGTGGCAGTGCAGACGTAGGTGCCCGCGTCCTGGGGTCGGACTGAGGGCAGCGTCAGCATGTTGTTCTCCAGACGGCTGTCAGGTGGCAGGCTGCCATCCAGCTGCAAACACACCAGCACTGAGGGCCCTGGCCTTGGCCCACAGCTCCAGGGGCCTGCCTCCCATCTGTGCCTCAGGCCCACCTTCCAATATTGTGCATTTACTCTTGGCCAAGCCTGTGCCACATCCTGGGGACACTGAGATGCTTCAGACCTGGTCCCAGCCCCCCAGGGATGCCTGCTGGTTCCCTCTCCAGTGCTTACCTTGCTCCAGCTGATGTCAGGAGTGGGGTAGCCTGAGGCTATGCAGGGGAAGACAGCTGCAGAACCAGCAGGCACACGGACTTCTTGGGGCATTGAGATCTGGGGCAAGGCTGAGAGGCATGGAAGAGACATAGGCCATCAACATGACAGTCACAGATGTGTGCCCAGCCTGCACCCTGATTCGTTTCATCCTCACACCACCCCTTGAAGGGAGCCACTACATTCCATTTCACAGATGAGGAAATTATGGCTTAGAGGGGGAAAAGTGGCTGTTTGCTCTTTGCTGGGCAGAGTCAGGGTTCAGGGCCAGATCCATGTCACTCCACAGCCTGAGACCTCTTCAACATGCCTGGGCAAAAAATTGTGCAGCCCTCTGGGGACCTGAGAAGTGCGTACTAGGGACAGTATAGGTAAGAAAGTTTGGAGGCAAGTCACAGGGCTTGGGGTAAAAAGGAATTGCCTTTAAAGAACACACAGTGTTTGTGTCTGCCCTGCATCTGTTGTCCTTGTTTTACACTCTATTAGGTCTGTTTGTTGTCTGGGTTATGTCTCTGCCCTCAGACCATGCTGCAAGTCTCTCCCAGCAGAGCAGGCACTCCCTGCCGATGAGGACAAGGTTTCTTTTTTCTTCTTGATGCTCTATGGCCTAGCTCTCTCCCTGTACATTCCAGGCTACCCTGGGGGAATCTCACTTTTATCCCCTGCTGCTGCCACCTGTTATGAAACCTGCCCCTTAAATACACACAATGGAAAATATCCCAAGCGAACAGAAAGGAAGAGCAGAGCGGGCAGGCAGAAGATGACGGCAGGAGAAGCCCCAGCCCCACTCACTGCCCCCCAACAAAAGTCCCCACCAGCCTTCACCTTGCACAAGCAGCAGCACGTGGGATTGTGTGGTGCCGGCTGCGTTGGTGGCAGTACAGCGATACTGTCCCGCATCAGCCAGCTCTACGTGGGCAATCCTGACGACGCCTCCGCTCTGCACAATGCCAGGCCGCAGGTGCCCTCCAACTTTGCTCCATGTCACTTGAGGCTTGGGGTCTCCCAGTGCTAGGCATTCGAACTCCACAGCGTGGCCGACCACCACGGTCTGCACAGATGTCCGGATGTTGATGAGCACTGAGGGCAGGGCTGGGGAGGAGGGAGGCGGAGGTCCAGTGAGATCAGTCACTGCAGACCCGGCCCGAGGGAGGCCATAGACTGCCCAAAGAAAGGTGAGCACTGAAGCTCCAGCATTCATTCGTTCCTCATTCGCTTTTTCATGCATTCACTCACAAACACACTCACTTGTCAGGTCTTATGCATTTACACGTGTCCACTTATTCTTTTGTTTTTTTAGAGACAGGGTCTTGGCTGTATTCACAGGTGTGATCACAGCTCACTGCAACCTAGAACTCATGTGCTCAAGCAATGCTCCCAATTTAGCCTCCTGAGTAGCTGGGACCACAGGTGTGTTCCACCATGCCCAGTTCACACTGATTCAATCTTCATCAGTTCATCTGAGCACTCACACACTCCACCCATATCCTTCTTCCCTCCCTTGAAGTATTTATCAAGCCCCTTTTACTCTATGCTAGACACAAGCTAGGCAAAATAGAATATTTCTCTTTATTCTGACACATTTAGGGGGATTCCTGGGGAACAGGATCTGGGCTCTGTGCCTCTCTCCCTTTCTCATCTCTGTTCCCTACTCTTAGCAGAGGCCTGAAGCCACCCTCCTACCTTGGACAACCAGCTGAGCACTGGCCTGGGCCTGCCCCCAAGGTCCATGGGCCTGGCAAATATATGTCCCTTGACAGCTCTGGTCCAAGTTCTGGATTCTGTAAAGAAAAAATAATAAGACATCAGGAAAATGAAAACATTTGATAGAATGCTTTGCAATTGGGCTGGGCACAGTGGCTCATGCCTGTAATCCTAGCACTTTGGGAGGCTGAGGCAGGCGGATCACTTGAGATCAGGAGCTCGAGACCAACCTAGCCAACATGGTGAAACCCTGTTTCTACTAAAAATACAAAAATTAGCCAGGCGTAGTGGCGCATGTCTATAATCCCAGATACCTGGGAGACTGAGGCATGAGAATCACTTGAACCCGGGAGGCGGAGGTTGCGCCATTGCACTCTAGCCTGGGTGACATAGTGAGACTCTGTCTCAAAAAAAAAAAAAAAAAAAAAAAAAGAATGCTTTGCAATTGTGTGGGCGTTAAAAACTGACGAAGAACAGCACAAAGTGTTGCATTCTAGTTTCCCAATAACCACTAGAGGTAGGCAGGCAGGTTGGGGGGCACCACACCCATTTTGGACAAAGACCTTATGGTCTAGGGCTCAAGATTACAATTATCAAGCAGCAGAGCTGAGATCTGGGGTCATTCGTACATTTCTGGCCCCAGGGTCTGTTCTCTTTCCTCCACTAATAATAAATATGAATGGGCCACTGTTTACTGAAGGCCTTCCAAGCACCAAGCACTGGGCAAGTGCTTTAGATAATCTTTCAGTCTTTTTTCTTTTTGAGATAGAGTTTTGCTCTTGTCGCCCAGGCTGAAGTGCAATGAATGGTACGATCTCAGCTCACTGCAACTTCTGCCTCCTGGGTTCAAGCAATTCTCCAGTCTCAGCCTCCCGAGTAGTTGGGATTACAGGTGACCACTACCACGCCCAGCTAGTTTTTGTATTTTTAGTAGAGACAGGGTTTAGCCATGTTGGCCAGGCTGGTCTCAAACTCCTGACCTCAGGTGATCCACCAGCCTCGGCCTCCCAAAGTGCTGGGATTACAGGCGTGAGCCACCGTGCCTGGACCTCATTCAGTCTTTTTTTTTTTTTGAGACGGAGTTTCACTCTTGTTGCCTAGGCTGGAGTACAATGGCACTATCTTGGTTCACTGCAACCTCCGCCTCCCAGGTTCAAGCGATTCTCCTGCCTCAGCCTCCCTAGTAGCTGGGATTACAGCCACGTGCCACCATGCCCGGCCAATTTTGTATTTTTAGTAGAGACGGGGTTTCTCCATGTTGGTCAGGCTGGTCTTGAACTCCTGACCTCAGGTGATCCACTCGCCTCGGCCTCCCAAAGTGCTGGGATTACAGGCGTGAGCCACTGCGCCCAGCCTCATTCAGTCTTATATAACCCATCGTACAGCTGAGAACACTGAGGCTCAGAGAGGTAAAGTGATGTGTCCAAGGACAGTGCTTCATGTTACGCCCCCTGGGGCAGGTGCTTTAACTCTGCTCACTGTGAGCTTTGGGCTGTGCTGCCCAAGTCCAGTCCTGCCCCCAGACCCACTTACCGGAGCACCCCATCCTGCACGCTGTGACCCGGAGGCAGCTGACCCCCTTCCTTGAACCAACGGAGCTGGGTACCCCGGTCGCTGGGCACAGCACAGTGGAATTCAACGCTGGCCCCGATGCTCTTGGTCTCTAGCTGAGGAGTGACCTGCACGGTGGGCGTGGACCCTGCTGGGATGGAGGTGGCAGGGAGAGAGCCGGGAGGGCCTGCGGGGACATGTATGAGGTTCTGCAGGTACATGTGTGTGATGTCCCTGATGTCCCTCCGGGGACCCAGGAAACCCCCAGCCCAACATTCAAGGAATGTTCTCCTGATAGCCTCTCTGACCAGGGAAAAAAGCCCCTTCAGTGGCAGATTCATTCATCTGCACTCGCAGCCGCCATTCTGCCAACACGGATAAGGGCCTGTGGAGAGCTGGGCTCTGTTTCCACAGCTCTTCGCTTCTGGGTGGGGAGGGTAGGCCACGAAAAGAGTGGGAGGGACTCAGACTTTTTTTTTTTTGAGATGGAGTCTTGCTCTGTCCCCAGGCTGGAGTGCAGTGGCATGATCTCGGCTCACTGCAACCTCTGCCTCCCGGGTTCAAGCGATTCTCCTGCCTCAGCCTCCCGAGTAGCTGGGACTACAGGTGCCCGCCACCACGCCTGGCTAATTTTTTTTTTTTTTTGTATTTTAGTAGAGACGGGGTTTCACCATGTTGCCCAGGCTGGTCTTGAACTCCTGAGCTCAGGCAATTCGTGAGCCTCGGCCTCCCAAAGTGCTAGGATTACAGGCATGAGCACCACGCCCGGCCAGACTCAGACATTTTAAGGAAGGACAGCAAAGCCTATTCTGCCTGCAGTTTAAATAAGAGAATCCAGGGACTTGGCCATGGCAAAGACACCTACACGTGCAGGGGACAGATGGGAGGCGGGGGCAGATGCATATTGTCCCCATTTACTAAGTGCCTACTGTGAACCACAGTTTTACATCTGTGTTTACCTCTGTGTACCTTTCCAACTCAGCCTACGTGGTTGGCATTGTTCTCTCCACTTTACAGATAAACTGAGGCTCAGGCCGAGCGTGGTGGCTCACTCTTATAATCCCAGCACTTTGGGAGGCTGAGGTGGGTGGATCACTTGAGGTCAGGAGTTCGAGACCAGCCTAGCCAACATGGCAAATCCTCTTCTCTACTACAAACACAAAAATTAGCCAAGCATGGTGGTGCATGCCTGTAGTCTCAGCTACTCAGGAGGCTGAGGCACGAAAATCGCTTGAACCCGGGAGATGGAGGTTGCAGTGAGCCGAGATCGTGCCATTGCACTCAAGCCTGGGTGACAGAGTGAGATTCTGTCTCAAAAAAAAAAAAAAAAAGAAAAAAAAAAAGAAACTGAGGCTCAAAAAGATTCAGTGACTTGGCCAAGGTTGCACAGCCAGCAAATGGCCAAGCTATGCTTTGAACCCAGGTCTGAGTCCACAGTCCAGGCCCGTGACCAGAGGGCTACATGCTGTGCTACTTTAAGAGTTTGGGCCCAAAAGCTCTCATTTGTATCATTGATGCAAGAGGCCATGGAAATGCTGGGCCTTCTGAAGATCCACTGAAGCCCTGGGCGTGCCGGGGGTGGGCGCTCCTGTCACTCATTCACTGTTGTCCCTGTCAAGCATTTACCCAGCCCATCCTGGGCCGTGTCGCCCTCAATTAAGCCCAGGGCTGCTGAGATGCCTGGGTCCAGGCCCTGCCCTGAGCATTCTCACTGCCTGGCAGGGGAGGCTGGCTGGGGTGCTTACGTACACAGAATGGTTTCCTTCGGCAGTGCCAGGGCTGTGCCAAAGGTGGGGAGCAGCCGTGAGAGCTAGAGGAGCTGAGCACACGTGATGGAGGGCTTCCTGGACCTGCCTTGGGCCCCAGAGAACAGGGGAGATGAGGGCATTCCAGGTGGGGTTATGGAGGGAGGCCTTCCCACCTGAGTCTGCCTAGCTGGGTCATCGAAGGGCCAAGAGGAAAGGTGACCCCCTTAAACCCTGAGCCGGGGCTGCTTACCTTGGACGAGCAGCTGGGCAAAGGCCTCGGCTGAGCCCACCTTGTTGGTGACCCGGCAGCGGTAGCGGCCTGAGTCCTCAGGGGCTGCACGCTCGAAGTGCAGCAGCTCGTTCCTGGCAGTAGCCCTCCCAGGAAGGCTGCTGCCCACGCGGCTCCACTGGAAGGTGAGTGGGGGTGTCCCGTGAGCCAGGCACTGGAGCTGTACCGTCTCCCCTGCCTGCACCGAAGCGTGCTCTGGGACCGTGGTGGCATACGGTGGGCCTGGGTAGGGGGACACAGAGGTCAGGATGGGGGAGGGCAAAGGTCAGAATGGCAGCAGGTCATTGGATCCAGGTGTCCAGGAAAACTGAATGGTGAGCCCAGAGGACCGGGGATAAGGAAAGCAAAGGTCCCAGGTGGGGTGTCGGGCAAGGGCAGGCTCTGGGACCCTGCTGTGCCTGGAGACCTCTGGATGGGGTTCCTGGGGTTCTGTGTGGGGTGGAGCCTCATTGGGGAGCTCATATCTCCATTTGGTGCAGACAAAGAAGGGATGAGGCCTTACTCTCCACGTGCAGGATGATGGTGGCCTCAGCGTGCCCAGCAGGGCTAGTGGCATTGCAGATGTACTGGCCCGAGTCCTGCTGGGCTACCCGGGGTATGATGAGTGTGTCACCTTCCAGCCGGTGCTGCCAGGGTAGTGGGGAACGCAGCTTGGACCAGTGGATGGTGGGCGCGGGGCTGCCTGTGGAGTTGAATGGAAGATGACAGAAGTCACTGGGCTACCTCAGGGAGCCGCAGAGGGTGGCTGTGGTGAGGAAGGGCCCTGGGTGATCCTGTCCCTCTATGGGACCCCAGCTGGGTTCCTCAGCCATCACTGGGGGATGCTAGCAACACGGTCTCCCCGTACTCCCCACCCCTGGGCATGACATCATCTCTAGATCACATGTGCCTACATTTCAGACCCCAGGGCATCCCTGCCCTGCCAGCCCTATGTGCCAGTCCCTGGCCACACCTGTGGCCGAGCAGCGCAAGGTGGCCGTGTGTCCAGCCTCCACAGTCAGCTCAGCTTCCTCAGCTTGGACCTGAGGGGCCCCGGGGGCCATGGCGCCTGTGTCCACGATCACCTCCACCTGCTTCTGTGCTGTGCCCAGTGCATTCTGAGCAAGGCACACGTAAGTGCCCGCATCTGATGGTTTAGCTGATGAAATCTGGGAGAAAGCAAGGAGGCTGGTTATGTGGGTACTGAGTGGGGACTTTGATGTCAGCCCCAGCTCTGGCTTGGTTTTCCCTATTTCCTCTACCTGCCTTGGTATTTATTTATTTATTTATTTATTTTTGAGACAGGGTCTTACTCTGTTGCCCAGGTTGGAGTGCGGTGGCATCGTCCTGGCTCATTGCAACCTCTGCCTCCCGGGCTCAAGCAATCCTCTCGCCTCAGCCTCCTGAATAGCTGGGACTACAGCTGCCATACCTGGCTAATTTTTATGTGCTGCCATAAAAATTATGTGCTGCCATACCTGGCTAATTTTTAATTTTATTTTTATTTTTAATTTTTATTTATTTATTTATTTTGAGATGGAGTCTTGCTCTGTCTGGTCCAGGCTGGAGTGCAGTGGCGTGATCTTGGCTCACTGCAGCCTCTGCCTCCCTGTTTCAAGCAATTCTCCTGCCTCAGCCTCCCGAGTAGCTGGGACTACGGGTGTGTGCCACCACACCCAGCTAATTTTGTACTTTTTTTTTTTTTTTTTGGGACAGGGTCTCACTCAGCTCTGTCACTCAGGCTGCAGTGCAGTGGCACAATCTCGGCTCACTGCAAGCTCCGCCTCCCAGGTTCACGCCATTCTCCTGCCTCAGCCTCCTGAGTAGCTGGGACTACAGACACCCGCCACCATGCCCAGACTTTTTTTTTTTTTTTGTATTTTTAGTAGAGACAGGGTTTCACCATGTTAGCCAGGATGGTCTTGATCTCCTGACCTCGTGATCCACCCGCCTCAGCCTCCCAAATTGCTGGGATTACAGGCGTGAGCCACCGCGCCCCGCCTAATTTTGTATTTTTAGTAGAGATGGGGTTTCACCATGTTGGCCAGGCTGGTCTCGAACTCCCGACCTCAGGTGATCCACCCACCTCGGCCTCCCAGGCTGGTCTTGAACTCTTGGGCTCAAGTGATCTTCCTGCCTTGGCCTCCCAAAGTGCTGGGATTACAGGCACGTGCCACCATGCCTGGCCCTTTCCTTGGTTTTTAGCTCTCCCATCTGGTTGCTTGAGGGCTCATCCTCATGACACCCCATTAGTCCATCCATCCACTTGGCCTTCGACCCACCCTCCCATCCTTCCACTCATTCTTTCTTCCTTCTCCTACCTTCCTTCTCTCTACCCTCTCATCTTCCAGTCTATTCGCCATCCACCCATTCCATCCCATCCCATTCCTCCCTTCCTCTCTCCATCCACTCATCACCACCCGCCCATCTACTACTATCTCCTCCAAACACCTGCTCACGGCTGGGCCCTGGACTGGGCCTCAGACCCAGCGAGGCACCAGCCCCAGCTTCACCTGCAGCACTGCGCGGCTGTCCATGAGCCCATATGTCCGCTGCTCCAACTTGGCAGGGGCGCTGCTGACCCGGGTCCAACGAGCAGAGGAGCGGGGCTCCCCGGCACTGACACACTCCAGGGTGACAGCCTTTCCCACTTTCACCCACACGGGGCCCTCGGGGAGCACGGACACTGTAGGGGGCCCTGTGCGGAGGAATGACAACCACTGACGCACAGGCAGGGCTCTGCTGGTCACCCACACTGCCATGGTCTCCAGCTTAGTAAGTGCTGGGTGGGCACCTGTCTCCACACCGCACTGAGGCGGAAACTGAGGCTCAGACAGGGAGAATGCCCAAGACAGAGTCAGTGGTAGAAGGAGGATTTAAACTTGGAGGCTCTGAGCTGAGAATCAGGGCTGGAAACAGGAGGGCAGAGCCCCACAGAGTCAACGTCCCCTCACCGTGCACACTGAGGTTCACCACACTCTGGGCCACGCCGTAGGCATTGGAGGCCACGCAGCGGTAGGTGCCATGGTTGCTGGGCCGGGTGCCCACGATGGTGATGATGGAGCCATTGGGACTGATGTGGACGTTGTCTGTAAGGTTGCATGGGGGAGGGTGAGAGAAGGACTTGGTCCTTCTCGTGTCTTGGTGCTGCCAGCCTGTGCCCCTGGGCCCACGCCTCCAACCCCTCCGGCCTGGGTGTGTCCAGCTCACAGAGTCCCAGAGAGCAGAAGGTAACAAAGGCCTTGGAAACTCCTGGGTCCAGCGCCCTCGCCATACAGAGATGGGAAGGGCCTTACTCAGGGCCACACCATGAATGTGGGGCATCCAGACTTCCACCCCACCCTTGCACAGTGGGGATGACGGCACCCCCACACCTGCCCCCGGCTTGCCCACCTGCCTGCCAGCCTGGCTCACCCTCCAGCTCCTGGTTCCGGGTCTTCCACTCGAGGCTGATGGGGACTGCTCCATCATGGATGAGGCACTTGAAGCTGGCATCCTGGCCCTGCTGCACGGTGCTGCTGGGCGGGTCGATGGAGATGACCGGGCTCCTAAGGCCTGGGGCCAAAGGGGCAGAGGGCTGGGCTCAGCAGGGGTGGGCTCAGCTTCAGGGCCCTCCCCTTCCCCCCTTGCCCATGGCATCTGCCGTACTCACGGTAGGAAGACCCCTCGCTGGGTGGGACGGTGACTGTGAAGGAGGCTTCTTGCTCAGGGCCTGGGCCACCAGCTGCACGACACACATACTCGCCTGAGTCAGCAGGGGAGACCTGGTGGAGCCGCAGCTGGGAGCCATGGGTCTGTCAGAGCAGCGAGGGGACAGTTATCAGGGCAAAGTCCCTGGGACAAGAAATGTCCCCAAGCCCACCTGTGCCGGTGCCCAAGAGTTCTCTCGGGAGCCCAGGGCCCCAGCTGGCAGGGCTGACGGAAGCTTTGTTCCCAGAATCCTAGAAGTCCAACCCACTAACTTTACAGTGGCCCAGCAACTTAACTTAACTGAGGCCCAGGAAATGATTCAGCTGCAGAGCCAAGCGAAAAACCCAGGTCTCCTGATTTGCAGGCTGGTGAACTCGTCCCCCAAAAGTATTTTATCCCCCGGGGTACCCAAGCAGGCTGGTGTTTGCATGAGGTTTGGGTGCAGAAAGCAACTGCAGGTCTAACCTTGCCTGCCCTGGAATCCTCCCCATCCTGGCCCCTGTACCTGGTGCCGGGCGGGGAGGCTGCCCCCGCGCTTGTACCACGTGACCTGGGCATGGGCCTGCCCGGGCACCACACAGTTCAGATCCAGAGTCTGCCCTTCAGTCACGTGTGAAGAGGAAGCCTCGATGTAGATGGGCTGGGCCAGTCCTGGAGCTGTGGGCACAGGGGGTGGGTGAGAGAGGCCAGGCTCCCGGGATCAAGGCAGGGGCTGAAGGTGGTGGCAGTGAAGGCCAACTCCAGTTGGTCCTGGGGGTGCAGTGGCTTGAGAGAGGCTGATGTAACCTAAGAAGGGTCTCCTTTCCCTGGGGACTCAAGTGTCCTCCTGACACCCAGGGCTGGGGACCCCTGGTTGAGGGGACGGGACCATCGTCAGACTTGGGAACACCTGGGTTGGCTTGATCCTCTGTGGTACGAAACCCCGCCGGCAGGCAACAGTAAGCGCCTGGCTGGGAGAGAGGAGGGGAGCAGCGCTGGGAAGGGGCGCCGTGCCTGTGCATCGCCCACTGTTCCCTGTCACTCACCAGGAATGGGGCCTGGGCTGGAGGGCTCAATTGTGACCAGGACAGATGCCTCCAGGGTGCCTGAGCTTCCAGTCACTTGGCACGAGTACTCGCCAGAGTCGGCTGGGGACACCTGGTTCAGCCTCAGCAGTGGGCCGTGGACCTGGCCAAGGTGGGGTGAGAGTGGGGAGGGTGAGCTGGGAGCCTTCAGATGCCCAGGCCTCTGGCACCCACACCCGGGGACTGCCATGCACAGATATGTAGGTGCATCCTGTTGGCAGCGACCCCTTTGACAGCCTGCACTGTGGAGGGCATGTTTAGTAGGATGGTTTTTCCGGTAGGAGGAAGTTAAGAGCCTTGAGTAACAGGTGCCCTTTTCTTTCTTTTTTGAGACAGTGTCTCGCTGTCATCCAGGCTGGAGTGCAGTGGTGCAATCTCAGCTCACCGCAACCTCTGCCTCCTGGGTTCAAGTGATTCTCCTGCCTCAGCCTCCCGAATAGCTGGGATTACAGGCGTCTGCCACCACGCCTGGCCAATTTTTGTATTTTTGGTTTAGTCACGATGGCCAGGCTGGCTTTGAACTCCTGACCTCAAGTGATCCACCTGCCTCGGCCTCCCAAAGTGCTGGGATTACAGGCATGAGCCACTGCACCTGGCCAGAGGTGTCCTTTTCTATTTTGCACCAAGATGGTGTGGGGCTGGTGGTGGCCCTGGTGTGCCCAGCCTGCTCTCAACCTCCTGACTCCAGTGGCCTCCTGCTGCCATTCCCCACAAGCCCCAGTTGCTGAGACCACTTTCCCTTCAGGGCTGGATTCAGGCAGGACCGCTGTGGGTGTGGAGGAGGCATGCCTCCTTCTCCAGCTCCTTTACCTGGTGCCGGGCAGGGAGGTTTCCTCCACGCTTGTGCCACGTGACCTGGGCGTGGGCCTGCCCGGGCACCACGCACTTCAGATCCAGGGTCTGCCCTTCGGCCACTCGGGAGGAGGAGGTCTCGATGCGGATAGGTGGGGCTCCACCTGGAGCTGGGGCACAGGGGAGAGGTCAGTGAGCTGAGATACCCACCCTGATGCCCTCAGCCCTTCCCCTGGGGCCCAGATGTTAGGACCAGAGGCCATTTGGGACATGGCTTCTTTCCCTTCCCATTCCATTGAGGCCTGGAGCAGCTGGGCTAGCCTGGGAGGTGGAGACACTTTTCATTCCCCCAGCGCCGCCCCCAGGCAGTAGCCCCACCATCTCCTCCTCCTCCCTCGCTCCCAGCACCAGTGGGGCCAGGGCTCAGGTCTAGACACCTCCACACAGACCACAAGGCCCCTAATGTTTGGCAAACTTGGAGAGAATGTGGCTAAGAACCCAGACTCTGGGGCCAGACTGCCTGGATTCAAATCCTAGCTCTGCCATTGATTAGCGGTATGACTTTGGAAAAGAACTTCACCTGAGTCTCAGTTTCCCCATCTGTAAACTGGAGAGAACAATGCCATCTACCTCAAAGGGCTGTTGTGAAGACAAAATGAACTAATATGTGTAAATATGACAGGGCCTAGCACCTAAGAGGTGCTGGATCATGTTTCCTACTTAGCAATCCGTATCCCCTTATGATTTCTGCATAGCATGTGCCCCGTGTGCTATTAATTACTGGACATTTTCCTTTCAACTGATTCACTTTTAAAAAACCTTAACTACTTAGCCCCATCATAAACAAAGATTTCCAAGAAATAAGGACAAGCTTGATGTGTTTTTTTGTCCCTCATATGTCACCAGTACTAATAAAGGCATTTATTTATTTATTTATTTATTTATTTATTTATTTATTTATTTTTGGAGACAAAGAGTCTCACTCTGTCACCCAGGCTGGAGTGCCGTGGTGCAATCTCGGCTCACTGCACCCTCCGCCTCCTGGGTTCAAGTGATTCTCGTGCTTCAGCCTCCCGAGTAGCTAGGACTAATGTCATGTGCCACCACGCCCAGGTAACTTTTGTATTTTTAGTAGAGGTGCGGTTTCACTATGTGGTCCAGACTGGTCTCGAACTCTGAGACCAGACTGCTCATGAGCTCAGGCAATCCGCCCACCTCGGCCTCCCAAAGTGCTGGGATTACAGGTGTGAGTTACCACACCGGCCCTAATAAAGATGTATAAATCACCTTTCAATCCTCGCAGAGGTGCAGTCCCAGGCTTTTGGGAACTCTGTAATTAGATAGTAGAATACAAGAGCGCTACTACCCCTTCTT
Source organism: Macaca mulatta (assembly GCF_049350105.2). Taxonomy (NCBI): domain Eukaryota; kingdom Metazoa; phylum Chordata; class Mammalia; order Primates; family Cercopithecidae; genus Macaca; species Macaca mulatta. Next base: position 219,152,750 of record NC_133406.1, on the reverse strand, counting down.
TACAGATAAGGGACAGTGACACGTGGAAAGCTGAAGTCCCTTGTGCCACATCTCCAAGTGTGGCCAGAGGAGCCGGGACTCATGCACAGATGCCAGACTCCAAAGCCTGTGCTGGCAAGCTGTGGAGAGGGATAGGAGCCACTCCACTTACGCTGGCTCCTCGGTCCTGGGACCATGTGGGTGGTGGGAGGTAGAGTCTGGAATCAGAGCGGCCGTTCTCGCCAAGTGCTAGAAAGTGTTTCCTTCTCCCAGTTCTGCCCACTGGCTCTCTGTCCCTTCCTCCCTCCTCTGTCCTCCCAGTCCCGCCGCAGGGACCCTCACCGGGGACGTGGACAGCACTTGAGCCAGAGGCTTCAATGGTGACCAGGACTGAGGCCTCCAGGGGGCCAGAGCTGCCCATCACCCGGCACACGTATTCACCCGAGTCGGCCGGGGACACCTGGTGCAGCCGCAGTCGTGAGCCATGGGCCTGAACAGGGGACAGGACAGAGGAACAGAGTCAGGTGCCAGTCTGGAATCTCTGAAAGCCTGGGGCCAGGGTCTAACCTCTGACACAGGTGGGTACTGCACCCCACAGGGGCTCCTAGTCTCCCTCCTAGCAGAGCTAGCCAGGGCCCCCACATCCAGCGGCCCTCCCACCATTTCCTGCCGGCTGCGTACCTGATGGTGACTGGGGAGGCTGCCCCCACGCTTGTGCCAAGTGACCTGGGCATGGGCCTGCCCGGGGACCACGCAGTTCAGATCCAGGGTCTGCCCTTCGGCCACGTGTGAGGATGATGACTCAATCCTGATGGGCATGGAACTGCCAGGGGCTGGGTGAACAGAGACCATTGTCAGATTTGGGAACAGGGTTGGTGGGAGCCTCTGCCATGGAAAATCTCACCCCCCCAGAGTAATAATAATAGTTAACACTTGGCCGGGCATGGTGGTTCATGCCTGTAATCCCAGCACTCTGGGAGGCCAAGGTGGGTGGATGACCTGAGGTCAGGAGTTTGAGACCAGCCTGACCAATATGGTAAAACCCTGTCTCTACTAAAAATACAAAAATTACTGGGGCATGGTGGCATGTGCCTGGAGTCCCAGCTACTCGGAGGCTGACACAGGAGAAACGCTTTAACCTGGAAAGCGGAAGTTGCAGTGAGTTGAGACTGCGCCACTGCATTCCAGCCTGGGTGACAGAGAGAGACTCCCTCTCAAAAAAAAAAAATAATAATAATAATAGTCAACACTTAGAAAGCACTTATGGCATGCCAGGCACTGCTCTAAGCACATTAAATGCACTAACTCACTTAACCCTCACAAAGTCCATAAACTTCCTGCCATGATGGAAATGTTTTTTATCTGCACAGGCCAAGACAGTGGCTGCAAGCCACATGTGGCTATTGAGAACTTGAAATGTTAGAAATGGGGTAGCCGTAGCCACTGTATTCAACAGTGTACTTCTGAGAGGTTGGAAAGGTCAATGCCCCCATTTCACTGGTGGAAACTGAGGCTGAGAGGGAAAGGTAACTCTTTAAGTCCCTTAGTGGTACAAGCAGGATTTGAACCCAGGGTTTTTTTTTTGAGATGGTGTTTCACTCCTGTTGCCTAGGCTGGAGCACAGTGAATCACAGCTCACTGCAGCCTCAACCTCCTGGGCTCAAGCAAGTCTCCCACTTCAGCCTCCCAAGTAGCTGGGACTATAGGTAACAACGCCGGACTAATTTTTGTATTTTTAGTAGAGATGGATTTTACCATGTTGTCCAGGGCTCCTAGGCTCAAGCGATCCACTCACCTTAGCCTCCCAAAGTGCTGGGATTTCAGGCATGAGCCACCGCGCCCGGCCTTTGAACCCACACATCTTTCCACTGGCCCTTGCCTGAGTACCACCAGGTCTGAGGACTCTGACCCGAAAGTTCCTTCCTCCCCAGGGAACACTGTTGCCTGCATCCCTTGTCCCTTTCCTGGGCAGACTCACCGGAGGGGCTGCCAGCTCTAGGGGAGACGGAGATCACGATGGAGGCCTCCAGGGCATCAATGTTGTTGTTGGCCCGGCACACATACTCGCCCGAGTCAGCCACAGACATTTGGTGCAACCGCAGGTGGGAGCCATGGGTCTGGGCGTGCGGATGGGGAAGGAGAGGAAGAGGGAGTGGAGGGCTCAGGCCTTCCTGCTCAGCCTGTCGAGGCTGCTGTCTGTCTACCCAGGGCCCAGTCCATGAGACAGGGAGCCTGCTCTGCTCACCCCAGGAGACCAGGGTTCCACCCCTGCTGCCGTGGCTCCACTCTGTACCTGGTGTCGGGAGGGAAGGCTGCCTCCACGCTTGTACCATGTGATGATAGCCTGGGGCTGCCTGGCGACCACACAGTTCAGATCCAAGGTCTGCCCTTCTACCACCGTAGGGGAAGAGGACTCGATCCTGATTGGTGGGGAGACGCTGGGCACTGGGGACAGAGGGGTGTGGACCACGCCGCCAGAGTGAGGTAACAGTGATGGCACTGGGGACCTCTCTGCCACCCCCTGTACCACTTGTCTTGACCCCCGCCCTCTCTGCTCTCACCGTGGGAGGAGCCGCTGCCCTGGATGGTGACGATAAGCGAGGTCTCCCGAGAGCCTGCACCGTTACTGACATGACACACGTACTCGCCCGAGTCCGCCGGAGTCACCTGAGGGATCCTCAGCCGGGAGCCCACGATCTGCAGGAAGCAGGTGGCAGGAGGTGTAGGTGTGGGCAGCACCTCTACGTCTTGGGCACTGCTGCCACTGCCCCCTGGACTCTGGGAGCCCCCCTGCCTTGCCTCCTCAGTGGCCTTCCTGAAGCTCCCAGCATAGCACGTGGCCTGTCTCTGGGCTGGGGTGGACTAGTCTTTTGTCACCCCTCCAGAAAGCCTGTTAAGGCCCTCTGCAGGGTTGACCGAGTATCCTGCTGGGGCTCCCACGGCCTGCGAGCTGCCTGAGAGCAGGCAGCTGTCTCATTCCATCCAGAATCTTCAGTGCCAGGCACAGGACATGGCCCGGAGCAGCTTTTCAGTGAGATTTGGCGCATAAGTGGATCTCCCTGAGGTCAGGGAGCCTTATTTCTGTATTCTCAGCACCAGTCTAGGACCCATCCAGCAAGGACACTCAATGTATGTTGAATGACTGAATGAGCACAGAGTGAGGTTCTGAGAGTTCCCTCTCTTCCCACTGGGGGCTGGTGTGCCCTGCTTTTGCCCTCCCCACCTGCTGGCCCTGTACCTGGTGCCGGCTGGGTAAGCTGCCTCCACGCTTATACCAGGTGATGGTATGGGGAGCCTGGCTGGCAACCAGGCAGTTGAGGTCCAGGGTGTGTCCGTTGGCCAGGGAGGCTGAGGAGGACTCGATGCGGACAGGGTATGCCACGCCCTGGGCTGGGAGGGCAAGATGGAAGGCAGGGTGTGGGAGCTGCTGAGGCTGCAGTGGGGGCCCCCCAGCCCTCTACCATTTGCGTGACCCCCTAGACACTCACAGTGGGAGCCGCTAAGGCGCTGCTGGATGGTGACAAGGACCGAGGCTTCCTGGGTGCCCGAGCTGCCAACCACACGGCACACGTACTCCCCTGAGTCAGCTGGGGTCACCTGGAGCAGCCGTAGCCTCGAGCCATGCACCTAGGAGGGTCAGGAGGGAGGAGGCAGGCTCAGAACCGGTCACTGCGGCTCACGCCAAGTTCCTGTTCCCTTCCCGGGTGGCACTCCCAGCCCAGCCAGCTGGAACTTCATGGAAGCTCTTCCAGGGGAAACTACCTTGTGCCTTCCTATCTCCCGCCCCAGTGTCAGGACTGGGTCTAGCCTCCCACCTCACCCATGCCAGGGACGCCTGAGACTTGGCACCAGAGAAAAGTGGGGACCAGTGTTTGTTGACATGCTACAGGGGAGATGAGGTAGGCAGCATGAGCCCATTTGGCAGACGAGGACACTGAGGGTCAGGGAATCAAGTGACAAGTGACTGGCCTAAAGTCACACAGCATGCAAGTGGCGGAACAGTGTCTGAACTTGAATGTGCCTGAGTTCAAAGCCTATGGTCTTTTTTTTTTTGAGACGGAGTCTTGCTCTGTCGCCCATGCTGGAGTGCAATGGCACAATCTTGGCTCACTGAAACCTCCGCCTCCTGGGTTCAAGAGATTCTCCTGCCTCAGCCTCCTGAGAAGCTGCAATTATAGGCACGTACCACTACGCCCGGCTAATTTGTGTATTTTTAGTAGAGATGGGGTTTCATTATGTCCGACAGGCTGGTCTCGAACTCCTGACCTCGTGATCCTCCCACCTTGGCCTCCCAAAGTGCTGGGATTACAGGCGTGAGCCACTGCGCCCGGTCAAGCCTATGCTCTTGTACTGCAGCTACAGGGTCCTTCAGGCTTCCTTAGCTCCTGCCTCCTACCTGGTGCCGGGCCGGGAGGCTGCCCCCGCGCTTGTGCCATGTAACCTGGGCATGGGCCTGACCGGCAACGAGGCAGTTCAGATCCAGGGTCTGCCCTTCAGCCACATGTGAAGATGATGACTCGATCCGGACTGTGGGGGTGACCCCAAGTGCTGGGGACAGAGGGCAAAGGGTCAATAGCTGGCTGGGAGGTGAGATGAGATGGGGCTCCTGGTCTCACGGCAGGTGCAGTCTGTGGCTTGGCCTCCTGATCCTGCCATTGCAAGAGTGGGGAACCTTCCACCTTGGGCCTCCAGCCCTGCCCTCCCTGAGAGCTACTCACCCGGCACTGAGCCCGCAGGCTCAATGGTGACCAGGACGGAGGCCTCTAGAGGCACGGAGCTGCCTGCCACTCGGCACACGTACTCGCCTGAGTCGGCGGGGGACACTTGGTAGAGTCTCAGCAGGGAGCCGTGGGTCTGGTCAGAATGGGGGTGAGTCAGAGAGAGTCCTCAGGACACCCCTGCTCCTATAACCTGCAATCCTGCCTCACTCTGACCCCCAAGACCTGGCCACCAGCTCTGGATCACTTTCCCTGTCCTTCACATGGGGAAGGGGGACTCTTGTCCAGGAGCCGGGTGGTCGACCCCAGGAGCCCCAGTGAGCTGGGTACATACTCATACCACATCTCATCAATTCTAGACACACATTTCAATACCTCTAAAATCAAGATGCATCTAAAATGAATAACCTTACAAATGGAAGCTTTTTCTTAGAGGTACATAAAATCATAGTGGATCTTGCAATCAGTGGTATCCTAAATTCTACAAATTACAGTAACAACAATAGCTAATGGTATTATAGTAATATTAACAGCTTAGAGTACTTTCTGTGAGCCTAAGCTCTGAGGATTTTGCATATATATAAATATTTAAGATAATTCTGTAAAGTACATACTATTCTTACCATTTTATAGGCCCTGAAACTATAGCACAGAGAGGTTAAGTAATTTGTCCGAGGTCACAAGCTAAGTGGTGGGGCCAGAATTCACACCCAGGTTGGTCAGTCCCGATTCTGGGTTCTAACCACTGCACTATACATCTCTGCAATGGGGTCCAGGGCTTCCCGATCTGAGGGGAGCCTCTAGCCCTCCCCCCAATAACCTCCGCCACCCAGGGACCCTGCTTCCTCTTCGTGGCCTGTCTGTCCTCCAGTCCTATACCTGGTGCCGGACAGGGAGGCTGCCCCCACGCTTGTGCCATGTGACCTGGGCATGGGACTGCCCAGGCACCACGCAGTTCAGATCCAGGGTCTGCCCTTCAGCCACCTGTGAGGAGGAGGGCTCGATGCGGACGGGCTGGGTGCTGCCGGCAGCTGAGGGATAAGATGGTCACCGGTCACTGCTGTTCTCTGAAGCTGACCCAGCCTGTTCTCTGCATCCCAGCCCAGCCTAGTGGCCCCACTCACGGTAGGCTAAGTTGGCCCCCTGGGTCCCAGTTACTGTGACCGTGATGGAGGCCTCCATGCCGTTGCTGGCCCGGCAGACGTACTGTCCCGCGTCGGCAGGTGAGGCCTGGAAGATGTACAGGCGGGAGCCACGAACCTGGGCAGCCGTGGAGAGAAGTGTGAGAGTGGAGCTTCCTGGAGGCAAGCAGATGCCCCACCCCTTCTCCCTGATCTAGGAAGGGCTGGCCCCTCAGCTAGGGGCTAGGACCCTACAATCCACTACCCATGGCCCCATCCCACATTCCTGGTGCCCTGTACCTGGTGCCGGGCAGGGAGGCTGCCCCCGCGCTTGTACCATGTGACCTGGGCATGGGCCTGCCCTGCTACCACACAGCTCAGATCCAGAGTCTGCCCCTCGGCCACTGTGGAGGATGAAGACTCGATCCTGACAGGTGGGACGCGTCCTGCGGCAGTGGAGATGGGAGTGAGAGTCGTAGATGCTCCTGAGATGAGAGGGCAGGGGTCGCCCACCCTGCAGCTAGCTTAGCCCAGGGTTCCAAGGCCAGGTCCAGGTTTTCAGGCACCTGGGGGCCTGGGCTTGATGCCCTCAGCTCAGCAACCCCAATGGGAGGACCAGGGCATGGACCACGCCTTGCAGAGGGGAGTGAAGAAGTGAGAGAGATGAGGGTAGTGGAGGCTTGGAGAGAGGAAGAGGAGGTGGGAAGGGATGCCTGAGGAGTCATGTGGCCAAAGCGAAGTGTGATGGGAAGGCAGTGGTTACTCTGACGGGTGGGGTCTGCCTGGGCAGGGCCCTGCAGCCAGCTCCAGTGTGGGCCTCCTGCCCTGTTGGCAACAGGGGTCACTGGGATCTCACCACCCTGGAGGGCTGTCTGCCTCCTCCAGCTTTCCACATCACTGGGAGTCACTCACCAGGGATGACAGAGGCCTCGATGGTGACCAGGACTGAGGCCTCCAGGGGGCCGGAGGTGCCCACCACACGGCACACGTACTCGCCTGAGTCGGCCGGGGTCACCTGGTGCAGCCGCAGCAGCGAGCCGTGGGTCTGTGTGTAAATGGGGTGGGTTGGGAGGGGGTCGGAACAGTCCCATCCAGCCCCTCCAGCAAGGTGGTTCCGAGGGCTGCCATACCTGGTGCCGGGCAGGGAGGCTGCCCCCACGCTTGTGCCATGTGACCTGGGCGTGGGCCTGCCCAGGTACCACGCAGTTCAGATCCAGGGTCTGCCCTTCAGCCACGTGTGAGGAGGAGGGCTCGATGCGGATGGGCTGGGTGCTGCCGGGCGCTGGACACAGAGGGGCTGCTCAGAGGCCTGGACTCTTGGGCTGTAACCTGTAGCCCTGGGGCAGAGGGCTCTGGGCTGTGACCAGGCCCTAGTGGGGACGGCCGACAGGTAGCCTTTCTGGGACTAGGGCCACACCCTTCTGCCTCCACATGGCCAGTTGAGTATGGCTTCTTCCCTCCCCAACCTCTAACCACAAGCTGGAGCCCCACTGACCCAACCATGACTTCTTGATGATGAGCTTCTCTGGTCTGTAGGGAACCAGCAAGCTTTACTACCCAGGCTGCGCCCCAGGATGCAGATGACAATGAGACACCTCCCTTCTACAGGGCGTCTTCTGTGTGCTCACAAGTACTTTGCACAGACACCGTCTCCTTTAAACCACACCATGACCAAGCAGGTGGGTGGTAACTGCTCCATTTCATAGATGAATCTGAGGCCCCAAAAGGTAAAAGCTAGCTCAAGGCTGCTAAGGGACAGATCTGGGATTTGAACCAGGTCAGCCAGTTCCCCGCTTAGTGTTCAACCCGGACACTGCTGCTTCCTGTCAAATTCTGAAACAGTCCCTCACAGCGAGCCCAGGTAAGCTGGATCAGCCTTAGACCCCCTCCCATCCATTTAGCCCCCTCCTCTCTCTGAGCAGGCACTGAAGGGTCAAAGCCTGCCTCGAACAACCCCTCTGTCCTGGTGCCACTGAAGAAGCCACCGGCATCTTCCCTGGGAGCGCCTAGGGCTCAGCCATGGCCCAGCTGCACCTGGCTCCTCACCTGGGGTGTAGCTGGGGCCAGAATGGGTGCCGTGGAGGACAGAGACAGTAATGGAGGCCTCCTTGGGGCCCGATCCATTCTCCACGCGACACACATATTCTCCAGAATCAGCTGGTGAGACCTGGGGGAGCCGCAGTCGGGAGCCGTGGACCTGGGCCAGGAGGAGGCAGAGGTATGTGAGGACAGGGATGGGGGCTGTCGTCACCACTCCCTCAGCCTCAGTGATTCATTCAAACTCTCACTGGCTCTGCTCTGAGCCATCCCATGCTGGAAGCTGGCGGGGTGGGAGATGAGGCCTGGCTTCTGCTATTGGAACGTGTGGGACAGTGTGCCGCCTCCCCCGCCCCGCGTACAGGTCCCCGCCTCCGCCACAGCCCCTGCACCCTGGTACCCTGCCATAGGCTCAGGGCCCACATACCTAGGTGTGGGGAGGGCCCACATACCTGGGTGTGGGGAGGCAGGCTGCCCCCTCGCCTGTACCAGGTGACTTGGGCGTGGGCCGACCCTGCCACCACACAGTTGAGGTCGAGCGTCTGCCCTTCTGTCACGGAAGGTGATGAGGACTCAATCTTGACTGGTGGTGGGCTGGCATCTGAGGCTGGGGACAGAGTAGGGGTCAGCAGGCCCCAGGGGAGCCCTGGCTTGCCCTCCCCAGCCCTCTGTTCCCAGAGGGCCCGCACCTGAAAGGACAACCACTTGGATCCGGGCCTGGGCGGTGCCTGCGGGGCTAGTGGCCACACAGAGGTAGAAGCCGGCGTCAGCAGTTGTGATGGCTGGGATGAGCAGTGTGGCGATGTCTGTGCGCTCCGACCGGGCCTGCCACGGACGAGAAGGGTCAGCTGCCCCAGAGGCGGCTGGGCAACGGCTCGCCAGGGGGACAGACAGGGCATAAAAGGTGCAGGGCCAATATTAGGGCCCAGTGGGGCATGAAGGAGGACAAACGCCAGGCAGCCAGGAGGACGCCAGGGGCTCCCTGCTGATGCAGGGGCAGGAGGCCACCGTCTTGGAGATGAAGGGAGCCACAGAGGAGGAGGTGGGGTGGGGCGTGGGGTGGGGCGTGGAGGGGGAGGAAGGGTGGCTGGGACTCTCTACAGAGCCAGTGGGCCTCCTGGGTGGGTCCATCTCCTCACCTGTGGTGGGAGGCTGCCCCCTTCCTTCCTCCAGGTGATGGTGGCGCTGGGCACGCCTGCAGCCCTGCAGTACAGCCTGACGGTGCGGCCTTCATGGACCTGGGTCCTCTCTGGGCTCACTTGGACTCTGGGTCCACTGCCCCCTGCAGACAGAGTGCTGTGAGAACACGCCCTGGGCTGAGCACACTCCCGGCCCCCACCCTGAGCCCGGCCTCTCACCATGCACGTGGAGCACAGCCCTGGCCACCTGCTGCCCAGCGCTGCTATGGGCTCGGCACAGGTACTGGGCCTGATCTGTGGGCTCGACGGCTGGCAGGCGCAGGATACCACCACGGATTTGTGCCTTTGCAGGGAGCTGGCCGCCAGGACCCCCTGACGAGCAGATGCGGGGTCAGCACCCACCAAGCCTGCTCAGAGTCCTGCCTCTCTCCTTCCACACCCAGGAGAGTCAGGCCCTGAATGTCATTCCCATCACGGCCTCACCTGTCCACTCGAGGGTGGGCGTGGGGCTCCCTGTGGCGCTGCAGCGGAACTCCGCCAGTTGCCCGGGTTGCACTGTGAGCTGTGGCGGGTGGATGGAGACCACAGGGGCGGACGAGGTGCCCGAGGCTGACGAGGGAGGAAAAGGAACATGCAGTCAGGGTGGGGGGTGTCATCTGACTCACACAAGAGCCTCGCTGCCACTCTCTCTGCTTCCAGGCTAGCTCTCCACGGCCATCTGTGCACATAGGAGCCAGAGGGAGCTCTGGAAATGTCAATAGGACCTTGTGGCCTCCCCCCTTGACACCTGTCCATGACTCCCTGTTGCTTTTAGAATAAAATCCAAAATTCCTACCGTCATCCACCACATACTTCATGCTCTCCACTCTGCCCACACCCGTCCTCCCTTCCACAGCCCCAGCCCCAGAGTCTCTGCTGTTCCTCAAACTCAGCAATGTGCTCCTGCCTCAGGGCCTTGCCATGTACTGCTCCCTCTGCCAAGCACACTCTGCCAGCTCTCTAACTCACTCAATGCCTACCTTTCCTTCAGGTCTCAGCTTAGGTGTCACCTCCTCAGAGAGGCCCTCCCTGACTGCCCTGTCTAGAGTAGCCCCTGCCTCTCCCATCTTGTTTTATTTTATTTTTCTGAGACAGATTCTCACTCTGTTGCCCAGGATGGAGTGCAATGGTGTAATCTCGGCTCACTGCAACCTCTGCCTCCCTGGTTCAAGTGATTCTCCTGCCTCAGCCTCACGAGTAGCTGGGATTAAAGGCACCTGCCACCACGCCCAGCTAGTTTTTGTATTTTTAGTAGACAGGGTTTCACCATGTTGGCCAGGTTGGTCTGGAACTCCTGACCTCCAGTGATCCACCTGCCTCAGCTTCCCAAAGTGCTGGGCTTACAGGTGTGAGCCACCGCGCCTGGCCTTCTCCCACCTCGTTTCTTGCTTTCTCGTCACTCTGTTATTCCTAGCCTGGCACTCATCACCATGTGTAGTTATCTTGCTTGTTCATTTATTCCCATGCTTATGGTCTCCCTGCCTAGAACCTGTACTTCAGGAGGGCCGAGATACTGTACATGCTTCTCTCCCCTGCTTCTGCAGAGCCTAGGCCAGGACCAAGCGTGCAGCAGTGCTCAGAAATGATCGGCTGAATGAAGAAATGCTGTGCTAATCCCGGTGGGCATGCGGGGAGAGCTGGGGTGGGAGAATCAGGTATAGATGGGAGGTGTACCCTGCACATGTAGAGTGGCTGTGCCCTGGTCCATGGCAAACATGTTGGAGCCGGTGCACACATAGGTGCCCGCATCGCTCAGCTGGACATTGCGAATGGTCAGGATGCCGTTGAAATCCATGGCTCGGGTGGGTAGCTTCCCGTTGTGCAGGCGGGTCCACACCAGGGTATAGGCTGGGGACTAGCAGGGCAAGGTGAAAGGGGGTCATGGGTGGGGCTCAGAGACCCCAGAAGACAGACTTCCCTCATCCCCACTCCCTGCCCTGCACACCTTGCTTTTGGCTGTGCAGATGAAGGTGACATCGGTTCCGGGGCGCACGCTCTGGCTCCGCTGCTCCTCCACTGTCACTGTGATGGGCTTGCTTGGAGCCTCTGCAGGGACGGGAAGCCCCCTGTGAGCCGGTGCTGGCTAGGCCCTGGTCCTGTGGCCACTTTGTCTTTCTCCATAACCTCCTCTAGGCATCACTTCCTTCCTGGTCCAGCCTAACTCTCATTCCACTCCCTGGCGCCTCCCTCCCCCATTCCGGCTGAACCCCACCATGCCCGCCCTCCTTGCCCACACAGAGCGGCCACGGCTGTGGTTAGGGAACACCACGCCATGAGTCCACTTGGCTCCAGTTTCTGATCACAAACCACAATAAGCTCCTGACACATCACACTTCACTCCAACTGGGTTTCTCCGTCTGGTTTGAGTTTCTATCCCCCAAAAACAACTATTTCACACCTCCTCCCATCTCCTCCAGCCTCTCCAACCACCCTTGCACTTTCTTAGCTAGTGGTACTGACACACACTTGTTGGGAAAATAGAAACAGCTAGTCAGGACTTTTCCCAGCCTCCCAAACCCACCGGCTCTCTAGGTACTGGTCCCTGAAGGACAGGCCCCTTCTCCTGCCCCCACCCCATCCCACCACTGCGCCTGAGTGCCACCCCTCCCCAGTGCTTCCTTCGCTCTCACGACATCAGTGTCTCCTTCTCATGAGATCACTTCAGTCCAGAGTGCATTCTAGGATTTCCCATTTCTGAAAACTCCCGCTTGACCTCATGCTCTCGTGGTCAATGACCCATTTCCTGGCCTCCCTTCAGAGCCAAGACTCTTGCAGGAGTTGTCCACACTCGCCACCTTCCCACCCATGCGTCGCCTCCTTCCAATCTGGCTTCTATCCCTTCTCTCCACTGAAAACCGCTCTTGTCAAAGCGCGACCTCCAAGGGCCATTTCTCTGCCCTTATCTGACTTCCCAGTGGAGAGGCTGCCCTGGAAGCCCTTTTCCCTCTGATTCCCATGATGCCCCCTGTCTTCTCCTGCCTCATGGCTGCACTGTCTCAGGCTCTTCCTGCCCTTCCTCTTCCATTTGACATGTTCATGCTGGAGCTCCTTGGGACTCTGGGCTTGGGCCCTGTCCTCGGGCCACATTCTCCCTAGGTGACTTCATCCTGACGCATAGCTTTGAACACCATCCCTGTGCCAACAGCAACCAGACTCATTTCTCTGGCTGGGGCCTCTTACCGGAGTTCAGACTCACATACCCAAATGCCTGCCTGGTGGACTCAATGAGATGTCTTCCCAAACATCTCAGACTCTAACACGTCCAAAGCAAATTTGTGATTCTCTCTGACCTGTCTGTAGCCTGTGCTGCTGGTGGCCTAGCCATGCCCCACCCCGTGCCCACCTGCCTGACTTCGCCAACCACTGCACTTTGCATTGAGGGCTTTCTTAGGCCACTGGAGCCCACAGTGCACACCTATGGGTGGGACAGACGTGCAGGGGACTTGATGCTCCCAGAATAGGTCTCAGTCAGTGACTGACAGGAGCTGGCCTAGACATACTGCAGCTCCCTGGACGCCAGGGCAGGGTGACTCCGAGATGCATCATCATCATCATTATTATTATTATTATTATTATTATTATTTTAAGATAGAGTCTTGCTCTGTTGCCCAGGCTGGAGTACAGGGGCGCGATCTCGGCTCACTGCAACCTCCACCTCCTGGGTTGAAGCAATAATTCTGCCTCAGTGCTCCCAAGTAGCTGGGATTATACGTGTGTACCACCATGACCAGTTAATTTTTTCATTTGTACTAGAGACGGGGTTTTACCATGTTGGCCAGGCTGGTTTCAAACTCCTGACCTCATGATCTGCCCACCTTGGCCTCCCAAAGTGCTGGGATTACAGGCGTGAGCTACTGTGCCCGGCCCACCCTTTTCTTTTGGCTTCACTGACCAGTCAAGTCCTGCCGATCCTACCTCTAAAATGAGTCTTGAATCTGCCATCTCTCCTCATCTCCATGGCCGCTGACCTTGTCCAGGCCACCACTGCCCCCTCCCAGCAGGTGAATGTACCATCTGCTGAATCTGCCGCCTGCAGCCCAGCCCAGGACAGGCGGTCTTGTTTACACGGGGCGCAGGGACTCACCAGTGACCAGCAGCTCTGCCCGGCTGGTATTGGCATGGTGGAGATTACGGCAGGTGCAAATGTAGACCCCGGCGTCCGAGGGCTGGACGCTGGGGAAGTGGAGCTCAGAGCCTGGTGGGGAGGAGAAAGGAGTTTGTTGGTGCAGATACACTCTTTCTCACATCCAGCCCCATGCGCAAGGACAGGACCCCACTAGGGCAGGGACAGGTCCCTGCCTCCCCTCCCACTGGGATGGCTCTTGGGGCTGAGGAGCCTAGGGCCATGGGTACCTTGATGTCGCTGCTGGGTGCTGCTGGGCACAGGCCGCCCATCCTCACGGGACCAATAGAAGTAGTGGGGTGGGCTCCCACTGACCTGGCACCGCAGGGAGTGGGAGCCACCTTGGGGCACTACGCTTCGAGCAGGATGGACCTCGACCACCAGTGGGGCTTGGTTTGCTGGGGGTAGGGGCCAGGACAGGAGGGGCCTTTCAACATTGCCTTCGATATTTGTGCTCTCCCAAAAGCTAGGGTACCCCACCCTCAGCCCTGTCCCCCAGACCCAGTATCCCCCAAATTCCCAGGGCTCCCTGCCTTGCCCATCGTCCCCATCCTGGGCCATGGTCCCACTTACTCTCTGGCAGGCACCGGCCCCCTTGCACGCTGGGGTTACCCACGTAACCTGGGGCACACCTGTAAGGGGGAACAAGGACCGGCAATGTCAGGCCTCAAGGGCCCCAGTGCCTCATGCTGGACTTGGGGAGCCAGAAGCTCAGCAGGCTGCCCAATGTCAGGTGAGGGGGCTCAGAGCTCTCGAAGCACTTTGGGGACCAGACAGGTCCCAACACAGGGCGCTGGTGAACTGAGAAAGGGGAGTGTAAGGGAGTGTTAGCAGGCTGGGTGATGAGGGAGGTAAGGTCTTTATTCTCCAGAGAAATTCATTCAGAAAACATCCATTTTTTTTTTTTTTCTGAGATGCAGTCTCGCTCTGTCGTCCAGGCTTGAGTGCAGTGGCGTGACCTTGGCTCACTGCAAGCTGTGCCTCCCGGGTTCACGCCACTCTTCTGCCTCAGCCTCCTGATTAGCTGGGACTATAGGCGCCCGCCACCACGCCCAGCTAATTTTTTGTATTTTTAGTAGAGATGGGGTTTCACCATGTTAGCCAGGATGGTCTCGATCTCCTGGCCTCGTGATCCGCCCGTCTCGGCCTCCCAAAGTGCTGGGATTATAGGTGTGAGCCACCGCGCCCGGCCAGCAAACGTCCATTAAGCAATGACTGCATGCCAGGCATGTGCTATAGGTGTTGTTGGAAATATAACGATGAACATGATGAAGTCCCTGGTCTGTGGAACTTACTAGCCGGGAACCCAACATGGAAATTCTATGTGAAAATGAGAATGCAGGAAGTGTATCAGGGCTGTGCAGGTACAGAGGAGGGCACTGGCCCAGCCTGGAGAGCCAGGGAGGCTTCCAAGAGGATCGGACTTCTTGTATTACCTCAGAGCAGGCTGTACTCTTCTTTCAGATAACTTATCATGGTTTTTAAAAATTTTATTTATTTATTTATTTATTTTTTTTGAGACAGAGTCTTGCTGTGTCACCCAGGCTGGAGTACAGTGGCGCGATCTCAGCTCACTGTAAGCTCCGCCTCCCGGGTTCACGCCATTCTCCTGCCTCAGCCTCCCGAGTAGCTGGGACTACAGGTGCCCACCACCACGCCCGGCTAATTTTTTGTGTTTTTAGTAGAGATGGGGTTTCACTGTGTTAGCCAGGATGGTCTTGATCTCCTGACCCTGTGATCCGCCTGCCTCGGCCTCCCGAAGTGCTGGGATTACAGGCATGAGCCACCGCACCCAGCCTATGGTTTGTAAATATACATTTGCACAATTACTTTTTTCCTGTCTTATCTCCCATTAGGGCTGATCTCTTATTAGATGGCAGACTCCGTAAGGGCCGGGGTGGAATCTGTTCTGTTCGCTCCATTATCTCCAACACCTCAGCACACAGTATGGTACACAGGAGCTGCTTGATAAAAATTTGCTGAATGACTGAATGAAGCTGGGTCTGAAGGCTAAGTGGAAGTTAGCCAGGAAGAGGTGGTTTAGGGGTGAAGACTGTTCCTGCAGAGGGAACAGCATATGCAAAGCCTGAACATCAAGAATTCAAAAAGTGGCTGGGCGTGGTGGCTTACGCCTGTAATCCTAGCACTTTGAGAGGCTGAGGTAGGAGGACTGCTTGAGCCCAGGAAGACCAGCCTAGGCAACACAGTGAGACCCTGTCTCAGTTTAAAAAAAAAGAAAAAGAAAAATAATTTAAAAAGTCAAGCCCAGCTAAAGTACAGAGTTGGGTGTCAGAAGTGGGATGAAGCTGCTATAGTAAACCTGCCTAAGGAGGTTGGGCTTGTCCCAAGGGCAATGGGGCAACTTAGAAGGGTTTGGGGCAGGGAAGGAGCATAATCCTGGAAAAGACTCTTCTGAGCAACACCCTTTAAGGCTCTCACTTGGGAGTCCACCATTTGTCCTCCATCCTTCCCCCACTTCTGTTTACAAACTTACTGCTCACAGTACTGGCCAGTGTAGCCGGGTTCGCAGGCTGTGCAGCGGTACCCACCGGCTCCCAGGCTCTCACAGGTGCGGGAGAACCTGGAATTGGGGAGGCAAAGGTCAGGTCATGAGAAGCCCACTCTCCATCTTGCTCCCTTCACTTCTGCCCCAAAAGACAATGCAGCACCTTCCATTCACTCCCCAGTAGAAGTGTGTCCTTGGGCCTTGAGCTAGGGCACTCACATGTTCTCTGGGTTGGTCAGTGGGCAGGCACAGGGCTGGCAGTCCTCAGGCGTCCCGGCTGTGGCATCTCCGTAGTAGCCAGGGGCACACAGCTCGCAGAACTCCCCTGCAGCATTGTGCTGGCATTGCTGCAGGGCACAAGGGGGGCAGGCACCAGCCATTAGGCCAAATCTACCAGAAACCTTTCGGGGTTGTAATCCCTTGATCTAGAAATTCCAAGTTTGTGAACTCATCATAAAGAAAGAATCATGGAAGGGCACAAAGATTTCATTACAAGGACACTCATTTCTGTCGTGTTTATAAAAAGCAAAATGGGTCGGGAGCAGTGGCTCACACCTGTAATCCCAGCACTCTGGGAGGCCGAGGCGGGTGGATCACCTGAGGTCAGGAGTTCAAGGCCAACTGGCCAATATGGTGAAACTCCATCTCTACTAACAAATACAAAAATTAGCTGGGTGGGGTGGTGTGCATCTGTAGTCCTAGTTACTCGGGAGGCTGAGGCAGGAGAGTTGCTTGAACCCAGGACGTGGAGGTCGAAGTGAGCCAAGATTGTGCCACTGCACTCCAGCCTGGGCAACAGAGCGAGACTCCATCTCAGAAAAAAAAAAAAAAAAAAAAGGTGGAAACAAACCTAAACATCCACGAATACGGAATTGGATAAATTAAAAAGTACATCCATTCAAATAGCTGTCAAAAAGGGTGATGCTGATTCTATTTTCTCCGTAAGTACCTGTGATAGCAAAGGAAAGGTATACACTCAGGTATTTGGGTGCAGAGCATTAACAATATGTGCATTATCAGCTGGGCACAGTGGCTCACGCCTGTAATCCCAGCCCTTTGGGAGGTCGAGGTGGGTGGATCACCTGAGGTCAGGAGTTCAAGACCAGCCTGCCAACATGGTGAAACCCCATCTCTACTGAAAATACAAAAATTCGCCAGGCATGGTTGCAGGTGTCTGTAACCCCAGCTACTCGGGAGGCTGAGGCAGGAGAATCACTTGAACTGGGGAGGCGGAGATTGCAGTGAGCCGAGATTGTGCCATTGCACTCCAGCCTGGGTGACAAAAGCGAGACTCCATGTCAAAAAAAAAAAGTAAAAGAAAATATGTGCATCCTCATAAAAACATGTGGGTTACAGATTCTCCTCCAAAGAGATTCTTGTTTGTTGTATCAACATAAGGTGTTCCTTGCTCCAAGTTCAGCTTATGGCTGTCAACCAGCTGCCCCTTCACCGCGTACCCTGGGGGGCTATATACATGCTACTCTGAAAAGTCCAGGTATAAAAAAATATACGTAATGAGGCCAGGCGCGGTGGCTCATGTCTGTAGTCCCAGCTACTCGGGAGGCTGAGGCATGAGAATCACTTGAACCCAGGAGGCAGAGGTTGCAGTGAGCCAATATTAGGCCACTGCACTCCAGCCTGGGCAACAGAACGAGACTGAGACCCTGTCTCAAAAAAAAGTAAAAATGCCAGGTGTGGTGGCTCACGCCTGTAATCCCGGCACTTTGGAAGGCCAAGGCAGGTGGATTGCTTGAGCTCAGCAGTTCAAGACCTTCTGAACAACAAAGGGAGACCCCATCTCTATTAGATAATTTATTTTTTTTTTAAGAAAAAGAGAAAAATAGTAAGGAACCAAAGTGTTTTCTTTACACAGAAGGATGTTACTCTATAGCTCTGGCCACCCCACCATGCCCAGTGACCTGGTCTGCTGACCCAGGTGCTTCGAACCACAGGCCATGCCCCATGACCCTGATCCCCGGGATTGATGCCTGCCTTGTCCAGCCTGGTCCCCCACCCAGGCCCAGCTGAGCTGACCCCCTGTCCTGGCCTCGCTTGCAGCTCACCGAGCAGGCCCCAGTCTCCGGGTGGCACAGGTCTGAGTGACCATTGCATTCACACAGCTCGCAGTGGCCAAGGTAGAGTCCACTCCCGGTGCGCGTGTAGCCGGCGGCGCAGTCCTGGGGGCAGAGAGGAAGGTCGGCCTCTGTTCCCAATGCGCCCCAGCCACAGCCAGCAGACCCAGAACCCCTCCCTCCAGCGTCCTCCCAGGGGTGACGCTGGTACATCACAGGCTGGCGCTCCTCCTTCCCCACTTCTGCTCAGTGTGTCCTCCTGTCCACGGCCCTCTCCCAGTCCACACTGTTCACCTCTTGGAGGCATCTCCGTACTGTTCTTTGGGCTGGAGTAATCTGTGATTCTGAATTGGCTCCCTGTCTCTGGTGGGCCCCCTCACGGGCATGAACTGGGTTTTAACCTCCGGAGAGCGTGGCCCATGCTTGAGGTTGCACTGCCCAGCGGTTAGGACATGCTAGGCTTTGGAGTCAATCACACCCAGGTTCAAATTAGTTTCTGCCACACATTAGCCATGTGCCCTCGGGACACACTCGCCCCTCAGCACCTCTATTTTTTTACCCATTAAAGGGGATAATGATACGTATCCCAGGGCTGTCGGGAGGAACACATGCAGGGCCCAGATGCCGGGGTCATTATAGTTATGATGGTAATCAAGGCTGTGGTGATGCTGGCTGAGTTGCTTGCTGATGCCTCTGTGCCCGTGCAGAGGTGGTGGAGCCGGCCACACGCTTACCTGGCAGGACAGACCGATGTAGCCTGGGGGGCAGCGGCACTCCTCCACTTCGAGGGCCCGGGGTCCGCTGGAGGGCCCGGGCTGGGCGACCTCCAGGCTGACTGCGCTGATGCTGGCCGCCAGCGGCACGGAGGAGAATGTGGCCCGGATCAGGAGCTCATCCAGGTCAGCCAGTGCCATCAGGAGGTGCTCGCGTGTGGCTGGCTGCCCATCGGGACGGCGCCAGAATTCCTGGGTTGGGGGGTGGCAACGTGGGCGGGGGCACTGGGCTTTGTGGGCTGCTCCTGCAGTTACCACCCCCCAACTCCTGCCTTGCAGGCACTGACTGAGGGCTGCGAGGTGAAGGTTGGGGAGCGAGAGGCAGGGTGGGCATCAAAGCCAGGCTCCGAGTCAGGGTGGAGGGTGGGGTGGGGTGAGACACAGCGTGGTCAGGTGCCCCTTACCTCTCGCAACACGATCTCGTAGCTCCTCCTCTCGGTGCCCTGGAGCGCTGGCTGGGAGGCCACTAGCATGATGTTGTTGCCCTGGGAAGAACACCAGCAGGATTGGAAGGGGAGCCGAGGGGTCCCTGGGGTGCCAGGGTGTCCTCCACCAGTTCTAGATTCTCTGTAACCCCCAATCTCCCACCTCTCTGCTCTCCCAAGCTCACGTGCCCAAAGGAGTCAGGCACATGCCCACTGCCCCCTTCTCCCAGCAGCAGGATCCTCTGCTTGGATCGTGTCCAACCAGGCAGGGATGTGGGGGCACAGGCCTAACTCTTCCAGCCTGTGCCAGGAAACTGAGTGCTGGATGGAAAGGACAAAGGACAAATGCCGAGGGTGCCCCGGGCTTCAATCCTGCCCTTCTGCCCACCCAGCATGGCATCCAAATGCTCACCGTGATCTGCACGTCGGGGTCAGAGAGTGGGCTGCCCTGTGGGCCTGCCGTGTAGGAGAGGGTGTATCGCAGCTTCCCACCATAGGCCGCCACCTGCAAAAAGGCAAGTCCAGAGGTCACAGACTGACCTTGGGGTGTGAGTGTTGGACCATACAGGTGAGGGATGGAGCATCTGGCGGCCTTGGGGTGTGAGTGTGCCACACTCCCTCACTCCCTCCCTGCCCAAACCAATAGGTCAGGGTGCATGGCCCACGGTTGCCTGGGAAACAGGACATTTCTCAGTTCCTCTGCAGCCCCAGACATCGTGGTGATGATGCTGAGCAGCCTCTTCGCTCTGCAAGGTTCTCTATTCCCCATTGCCTGACGGTGCCAGTGAACAAACTCCAGGTCTGCTTTCATTGACAGTAATTTCCCATAAGGCAGACAAGGGTAATGACAATGACCACCAAGGAGAGGCTGCGGAAGCTTCAAAAGTTCTCAGCCATGGGGGTGAGGCTGAGGGCAGCCCCTCGGAAACCTTGCCTCCTAGGCAGGTGGTTTCTGTTTGCCCAGAATCCAATTCCTCCCTTCTAGAAGCTAAACCCTGGTTTTCTATAAAGAACAACTCTCTCCACACAGGAAGAGCATGTGGTCTGAGGGCCCTGATCCCCTCCTCCTCTATAGTGAAGACATGAGTCAGGCCTGGTCAATCTGCATAACCTACCACTGCCCTTCGCCACCCCATCAGGAATAGACAAGTAACCCGGGTACTTCTGCTCTTTCTACCAGGCCAGAGAAAGTCCCTTCCGCAGTCAGATGAGAAGCTGGAGAACCAAGATAAAGCCCTAATGAGCCCCTGGATAAGGCCATGCCTGATACCAGACATGCTTAGACTCCGCAGTTGCATGAACCAATAGATTCTTTGTTGCAGACAAGCCCACTGGACTTAGGTACTGTGTTGCTCATGACCAGAGAGTCCTTACTCTTGCTGCACGGGACCTTCACACGGACAGCTGAGGCCCCCCAGCTCTGCCCCACAGGACTTTCCCTTTTCTCCTCTGCCACCAGGGTAGACGTTCATCTCAATACCAAACTGCATCAAGTCTACCCCTTTGTTCGTTTGTGTGTTCACTCAGCTAACCAGCATTCATCAAACACCTACTGACTACACACTGGCCCCGGGCTACAAGGGCCCCAGGGATGTTCTCCATGAGCTCAAGGCGTGGTAAGGAATTTTAGAGTGTAACCAAATAACCACAAAAGAACTGGTTTCCTGTTTGCTTTGAATGCCAGCAAGTTCACAGCCGTTTCTGGGACTGACTTTCTAGCAAGTTGCGGGTGTGTATAGCACAAGTGATTTTTTAAGAGAATTTATTTATTTTTTCAATTTTTTTTTTTTTTAAATAGAGATGGGATTGCCCTATGTTGCTCAGGCTGGTCTCAAACTGCTGACTCAGCCTCCCAAAATGCTTTGATTACAGGCATGAGCCACCATGCCTGGCCTATTTAATTTTTTAGAGACAGGATTTTGCTATGTTGCTTAAACTGGTCTCAACTCCTGGCCTGAAGCGATCCTCCAGCCTCAGTCTCCAAAGTGCTGGGATTACAGGTGTGAGCCATTGTGCCCAGATCCAGCATAGTGATTAAAAGGGCAGACTCCACAGTCTGAATGACCTGGGTTCAGACTCTAGCTCTACTGGCTATACAGCCTTGGACAGGTCGCTTAACCTCTCTGAGCCCTACTTTCCTGACATGGACATGGAAGTAAAAGTAACACCCACTTTGAAGGGTATCATGAGGATTACGTAATACAGGACACAAACGGTGATGCACTCTGCACAGCTTGAGAACGCACATCACGCTCGATAATCCTGCAGTACTCCAGCTCCACCCCCAGCTCCGGCAGATCGCTCCTTATCCTCACCCCTCAACCTCCCTGTCACACTTCTCTGAATGTACCTTGTGACATGTCATGCCTATTGTTTTGTTTGTTTGTTTGTTAAGATGGAGTTTCACTCTTGTTGCCCAGGCTGGAGTACAGTGGTGCAATCTCAGCTCACTGTAACCTCCACCTCCCGGGTTCAAGCAATTCTCCCACTTCAGCCTCCCAAGTAGTGGGATTACAGGCGCCCGCCACCACGCCCAGCTAGTTTTTGTATTTTTAGCAGAGACAGGGTTTCACCATGTTGGCCAGGCTGGTCTCGAACTCTTGATCTCAGGTGATCCACCTGCCTCGGTCTCCCAAAGTGCTGTGATTACAGGCATGAGCCACCGCGCCCAGCCAGGAAGCTGAATTTTTTTTTTTTTTTTTTGAGATGGAGTCTTGCTCTGTTGCCCAGGCTGGAATGAAGTGGCACGATCTTGGCTCACTGAAACCTCCGCCTCCCAGGTTCAAGTGATTCTACAGCCTCAGCCCCCTAAGTAGCTGAGATTACAGGTGCCCACCACCATGCTCTGCTAATTTTTGTTTTTTCAGTAGAGACAGGGTTTCACCATGTTGGCCAGGCTGGTCTCAGACCTCACGTGATCCACCCGACTCGGCCTTCCAAAGTGCTGGGATTACAGGTGTGAGCCACCACGCCCAGCCTGTTATGTGTATTCTTAAGAGGTACTTGAAATTGTTGGAACAAAATAGAGGCAATATTAATACTCATCTAAGGCCAGTGCCAGCACTCATGATGATAATAATGATACCAATGGTGATAGGAATGATAATCGGATGGACTACGGGAGGGCAGGGCCCACTCTGCCTGCTCTGCCTGTACATGACGCAGCACACAGTAAATACTTAATTAATGCTTCTTGAATGACTGAGTGCAGTACCAAAAACTAGGCGTCTCGACACAAGGTCAAGAAAGCCCAGAGAAAAGGCACTAGAGGAACCCTCCCAGGCGAGACAGCTCCTCTGACAGAGGTCAGGGGCCAGGGGTCAGGGGTCAGGGCCCGCTGAAGGACACGGGCAGGCTGGCTTCAGTCTCAGCTGTGCTTTGACCTGAACGTCCCAGGCAAGTCTCTACCCACCGTGGGCCTCGGTCTCCCTCTGTGTGTCATAAAGGGCCTTGACAAAGGGCCCTCTGATATTTTAGGATTCCATGATACCCCTATAATCCCCCCAAATCCTTGTTACCTTGTTCCCCAGGAAGGCCCGGGGCAGCTGCCAGTAATAGAGGCTTCCAGGGAGCAGAGAGAAGCCTTCGTAGGAGAGAGAGAACTAGGAGGGAAGGGCAGGTGGTGAGAGCCGAGGGGAGCGGGGGTGGGGGTGGGAGGGCGGAGGTGGTCCCGGCAGGGGTGGACCGTCATGGGAGAGAGGCCCAGTGGCAGGGCAGAGACAGAGCCAGCCCCCCACCCCCACCTGACAGTGCAGGTCCTGGCCCTGCTCTTTGGACGACTTTCTTTCCAATCCCGGCCCAGGTCCCCAGCTGATGTCTCTGGGCGTGGCCTGGGTCCGCCTCTCCTCCCATCTGGTGGGTCTCTTGTGGACCCCAACGTTTACACAGCACATCAGTGAACAATTCCAATGGGGTGGCTCCTTTCATATGTATTTGAAAGCAAGTAACCAGCCTAACTGAGTTGGTATATGATTGAGTTAAAGGAAAATTTGAAAGAAATAATAGTCCAAGTAGTTCACAGAAATTGGTGAAGTTGGTTCAGAAATGACTGAAGTCTAGAAAGCATGGTGGGCGGGGATCCCTTGATGGGCACCTTGGCACATACCTGAGAGCCTGGTGGGAAAGACAGAGAGGCTGAAGAAGAGGTGGAGGAGGAGGAGAACGTGGAGGAGGAGGAGGAGGAGGAGGAGGAAGAAGGGGGTGCTGCTCGCAGAGCAGCTGCAGGCTGGGGATGAGGAGAGAGCCCCTGGGGAGGGGGTTGCGGGTGGGCAGCAAAGCTGGACAGAAGCTGCCAGATCTCAGCATCCATCCGTCTCTGAGCCTCGTCCACCTGGGGGACCAGGAGCCGAAGAGCGGTGAAAGGGAGCAGAGAGGGACAGAAAGGACGTCCGTGAGGCTTTACCTCCCTGCGGGCCCAGCCAGCCACCCGCTATGCACTGTTAGCTCACAAGTGCTGATACTTGGCACTCTGGCCCTTGTACCCACTGCCCTCTTGTTCCTCCTGAGCCAGGCGGGGATATCCTGGGATGGGCTTGGCTGCCTATGGGCTGTGACTGATGGGAGAAGCCCTACAAAGGGTGCCCAGCAAGGGACGGGCAGAAGTGCTGGAGGCAGCCCCAGGGGCATCTGGAGGGGGTTGTTGCTCCTCGGCCTGACTCTCTGTGTGTGCCCTGGCACCCGCCCAAGCCACTCATGGTTCTGGAATGTTTCCCAAGGGTGACACCAGAGCAGACCAGGCATCAGGTTGGGGTCTGGCCTGGCATAGGGGAAATGGCCCGGGAAGGCTGGGGTCTTTGCTCAGGTGCCTGCCTGGACTCAGCTCTTTGGTCTCCTACAACCTGTCCTAGCCAGGTCCTCAGTTACCTGTGATGCCTGCTGTGCCTGGTCCCTGCCCTCTGGGGGCCCTGGGATCCTCCCAGCTGTCATGGCTGCCCGCAACTGCTCCTCTGAGAGGGACGTGCGGTTCTGATGAAATGGAGGGAGCAGGCCAGCTAAGACCTCCCAAGGTCCCGGAGCTGGAGCCATGGGCAGGGTCCTCTACCCATGGACGTGGTAGTTAGAAAGGCCCACACTAATTAGGAAGAAAGATGCATGCCCCCCCTCTCCAGGCTGGCACCCCGGGGTTAACTCCAGGTCGCCCACGTGCACACAGAGGGTTAACAGTGGTTGCTTGACAGGCAGGGCCAGGAGAACCTGGGGGGCTAGATACAGTCACGTGGATTAGCATCGGGTTAGTCTCCCTGCTACCTCAGTTGCCATTCTGACTTCAGACGGTTGGCACCAGGACCAGAACACAGCAGGTGAGGCAAGGTGGGGCACACACCCTCCTGACTACCAACCCTGGGGCCATGGGACACTGCCTGGGTTCACGCAGACCCCCAATGCCTTGGGCACTGCGCATCTCCCCACACAGGGCTGGGAGCACCCAAGAAGGCGCCACACCCCATCACACCAACTTCACAGCACGCACATCCTGGGCCTACCTGGTGAGCCCGGCGCATCCGCGCAAAGTATGCCTCTCCCTATGGGGCACAGGGAAATGCCAGGACAGGAGACAGAGATAGGTCTGAGAATTGCAGGACAGAGCAGCAGAGAGGCCAAGAGATAGCGAACCCCAGAAGGGAGAGGGGAGAAGGGACCAGAAGGCAGCCAGCCCTGGGAGAAGCCCGGAGTACCTGGCTCTGTCCAAGGAACAGGGATGGGGCAACCCCAGAGCTCCCCCTCCCAGGTGTCCCTGGCCCCCTCACTCCTTGCCTGGGGGCACATCTGCTGCAATACTGGCCTCGACCAGCAGTGGACTCCTGTGCCAAGACCCACTTGCCCTGGGTGCGACCAGATGCCTGTGCTGCTCAAGGAACACATTTGGGCAGGCTGTCCCAGAGCCCAGCCCTGAGTCCCTGCCCCCCACAACACCATCGCCACCACCATCACCACCTTCCCACCAGACCCTGTTCTGGAGTAGCAAAGACAAGTTCACCTCTGACTGGCAGAGTATTTGTTTGTTCGTTTTTTGAGACAGTGTCTTACTCTGTCACCCAGGCTGGAGTGCAATGGTGCAATTATGGCTCACTGCAACCTCCCCCTCCCGGGCACCAGTGATCCTCCCACCTCAGCCTCCCTAACTAGCCGGGACTACAGGCATGCACCAACACGCCCAGCTAATTTTTTGTATTTTTTTGTAGAGACGGGGTTTCGTCACATTGCCCAGGCTGGTCTCAAACTCCTGAGCTCAAGTGGTCCTCCCGCCTCTTGTCTTCCAAAGTGCTGGGATTACAGGCGTGGGATCTGGCCTTCAGCAGAGCATTTGAAGGGCAGCCTCTGACCTGGGTTTGGATTCCAGCATTCCCACCTCCCAGCTGCGGGGCTTTGGGTAAGGTACCGAGCCCCATTGCCTTAGTTTCCTCATTTATGAAATGGGGCAGTAGCAGGACCTGGCTCACACAGTTGTGATTTGTGACTTGTAAAGGACGCTGCCTAGCACAGAGTGAGAGCTCAACACACATGACCTATGATGAGAATTACTGTGTCCAACACAAGCACAGAGCCAGCAGCGCGGATGAGTGAAGTTGGAGTGGGCATGTGAATGACGCTGAAACTGTGTCTCACTCGTCTTTGCATTTCCCAGCCTCTCCTAGGACCTGTCTGTTGAATAACTGCATGAAAGCTAAAAGTCATGAACAGCTGAGCACTTATTATGTGCCAGGCGTGATCTCCAATCCCCTCAGCCACCATGAAGTTGAGGTTTATCAAATGGTGTCTGGCTGGCAAGCAGCAGAGCTGGGGTTTAGACCAATGTCTATGGGACAGCAAAAGCCACGTGGCTAACCACGATATGGCCATGCAGGTGGCAGGTGCCTGCCTGCTGAGAGACGGCGCAGAGGTGAACTCATGTCTGAGTCACCACTGACCCTGGTGCCAGGCTGGGGCCCACCTTGTCTCCCTGGTATGTCTCCGGCAGCTGCCAGTAGAAGGATTCGTGGCCAAGGTGGGCGAAGTTGCCAAAAGAGAGCTGGGCACCCTCGGGCACGGGTTCCACAGTGAATTCTCCAGTCAGGCGGCTGTTCCGCTGTGGGTTCACTAGGGCAAAGCCTTGGAAGTCCCCAGGGGCAAAGTGGGTGGAGATCTGGCAGGGGAAAAAGAAGGAGGCGTCAGCCTGGGCACTGGGGTGCCTTGGTGGGAGATGGGGTGCCTTGGTGGGGGATGGGGCACGGGAGGGTGTTAAGGCGGGGAATGGGGTCCTGCTGAGATCAGGGCTGGGAGAGAAATAATGGGGGCATGTGACGGTATTGAGGCAGGGATGAGGGTCACTGGGCTCAGTGCTGAGATGGACAATACCAGGCAGCAGGTGGCAACCCCGCCTGGGGCTGGGCGGCACAGGCTCTTACCAGGTGGCGCGTGTAGGCGGAGCTGGCACACTGCTGGGTGATGCCCATACAGAAGCAGGGCAGGCAGCCCTCGGGGTTGCTGGCATTCAGGTGGAAGTGGTGGGGCCGGCAGTGGCTGCAGGTGAGGCCTTCCACCTGGGCCTGGGTAGGTGGATGGAAGGAGGCAGGCAGGGGACTCAGTGGGTCTCCTGCACCCCCAGCAGCCTGAGGCCAGCTTCCCCGGCCGCTTCCAGCAGCCCTGGGCAGCCCCTGCCCCATTCCCCATGCTCTGCCCCCATGCCCAGGTCTCGGCTTCCACCAGATGCTGCCTGATTTCCCCGAAGGCTCCAGGCAGTGGGGCAGAGCGTGTCCCTCGGGGCAGGGATTCGGACTGACCTTGCACTGGCACTGACCAGCAGTGTCACACTGGCTGCTGACACTGCCTTGGGGGTCACAGTTGCAGCCTATGGGCCCTGGCACCTGGCCGTCTCCTGAGGTGGAAGAAAGCCATGGCTGGAGCCCCAAAGCCACCACCCAGCACCCCTCTCCCTCCACTCTGCTCACCGAGAGGGAGCTCTGATTTCTGACGTGAGCACTCAACACTCTCACGACAGCCCTTGGAAGTGGTGGGGCCTGCTCCTATCCCCATTTTACAAATGAAGAAACTGAGGCTTGGACAGGCAAAGCCAAAAGGGAGTAAAGGCTTCTGTCCTAGCTCCACCTGGGGACACTGGGTAACCCGACCCCAACGACCTCCCCAATCTTACTCACTCCGGCATGGCTGGCCCTGGCTGGGGTTGCCATAGTAGCCAGGGGCACACCTGCAGAGAGAGAAAGCCTCTGATGAATTTTGGATGAACGCAAGCAGAACCCCAGGGCTGGGCTGGGGGTCTCATACTGAATTCAATGGTCTCGTGCACTACAAGAAACCAACAGCCTGACTCGCCCATGTTACGGGGAAACTGGGCAGAGAAGAGCAGGGATGCGCCCTGGACCACACAGCCAGTGAATCGGGGCAGTCAGGAACCCAGGAGCTTCAGGAAGAAGCAGGGGTTTTGTGGGAAGACTGGCCTGGCTGGGGCAGGGGACCAGGGGGCTGAAGGTGAACCGCAGGCTAGGATGTATGTCTGAGGGTCTTGAATTCTGGGCTAGAGGTTGAGGCTCCCGAGGAGGGGAGCTGACTGTCTTCTGGGGCCTGTGCAAGGTTAAGAGTGAGAGGCATCCCTGACTCCTCTGGGTTGGGAGGGCTGGGCCCTGCCCGAGGACTCCAGGGACACCCCCTGTGTGCCCCCGTGTGCATTCCCCCACCCTCTCCACCCCCTGCCTCACCTCTCGCAGTGACGCCCGCTGTGGCCTGGGGAGCACGCATCACAGGTGGGGTGGCCGTCTGTGTCCAGAAAACAAGTGTGGGCAGCCCTGAGTATAGGGGGCAGATTTCTAGTCAGTAATGCAGTGGCTCCTACCTCTCCCCTTATTCTCCTTCAGGACCAGGGAAGAGGGGAGGGGAAGAACAGGCATGTGAACTCATGTGTCCTGAGTGCCACTGCATGCCTGGCACTGTGCTAAGAGTTCCACATGCATCGCCTCACTCAACTCTCACACAAGGGGCTGAGGAGGGTGGACTACCCCATTTCACAGATGAGGCAGCTGAGGCCCTGAAAGTGAAGTGTATTTCACACCAAGTGACACTGAGGAGGCGGCAAGGCCAGGGTTTAACCACTGCCTCTCAGAAGGGCCCTGGAGGAAGGGTGTGTGGGAGTGGGTGGTAGACATTTCAGGGCAGGGCAGGTGCGGGCGGGGACCGGACGCACTGGCCGGCAGCAGGGTCTCCGTAGCAGGGGCACAGCTGGCAGTCCTGTGGTGTCCCCCGCTGGGCGTCCCCGTAGTATCCTGGCTGGCACTGCTCACACCGAGGGCCCTCTGTGTGATGCTGGCAGCCCTGGAGGAGCAGGATGTGAGTTGAGGCTGGGCCCCCAGAGGCCACAGATCGCTGGGGTGGGGGGAAGGAGGGCAGGACTCACCTGGCAGGCACCTGTTTCGGGCTCGCAGGCCTCTGAGTGACCATGGCAGCTGCAGCGTTCGCAGGTACCCAGGTAGAGGCCACTGGGTGTGCGTGTGTAGCCTGTGTCACAGTCCTGGGGGCAGAAAGATGGCAGTGGGAGGGCCTTCTGAACATGGCCCATTCGGGTAGGGGCACTGGATGGCCAGGGCTGGGGAAGTGGGGAGGGCTCGTGGAGAAGGGGTGGGGAGCACCATAGAGGGGCTGGCTGGGTCGGCGTGGGGCCCAGGACTCACCTGGCAGGACGGGCCACGGTACCCGGGTGGGCAGGAGCACTGCTCCACTTCCAGCGCGGGGTCCTGGCCGGTTTCCTCAGGCACAGCCACGTCCATGCTGATCCCAGAGACCCTGGCGTGACAAGACCCCGCATGAATAGGACCGCTGGCTCTGTGCCAGGCACGCCTGGAGTCCTCCACTCAGAGGGTGTGGTCAGTCCTCCCGACAGCCCTGTCACAGCGCTGCTGGGGCCCTGTCCAGCTCTCCAGAGGCTGTGAGGGCCGTGGCAAACAGCCGTTACCTGCAACTTACTCCAAACCATCACCCTTCCTCACCTGGAGAGGTTATACCCCCCCATCCCCCTGGGGTACCCAATGACAGGCTGATACAGGCTACAAGAGCCTTCGTGCCTGAAAGTAAGACCACTTTCCGGTGAGTGACTCTCCAGAGCTCCCCGTGGGCTGAGGCTGGGGCTAGACTTGACCTGTGACCACATCCCTGCGTGGCCCTCCCCACTCCTGCGTCCCTCTCCTTGTGAATCACGTGCACCCCAATCCCCGTCTCAGGCTTCCTTCTAGGGAGCCTGGCCCCAGACCAGCCTGTAACGGAGACATTGTTAGACTCTCCATTTCACAGACAGGGAAAGTGAGGCACAAAAGGGTCACACAGTCTGTAAGTGGCTGTGCCGCACTGCACCGTGTAGACAGAGTCCCTTCCCCAAGCCCATGCTGGTCCTCCCGCCCCGCTCCAGACACCTGCTCTCAGTGGGCTGCTGGGCGTAGGACGCTCGGACCAGGAGGGTGTCGATGCCTGCCAGCGCCATCAGCAGGTGCTCCCGTGTGGCTGGCTGCCCATCGGGCCGCTGCCAGGCTTGCTGCCAAGGAAAGGACATGTGTGCTCAGCCCCGGATGTCCTGGAGTATTGATGCTGGAGAGGCGGGAGCAAGGGCCTGCCCGCACCCCTGTCCCTGGGGGACAGAACTGCTCACCTCCCGGAAGGGCACAGTGAAGGTGCTGGGCTGGCCGGGGCTGGGCTCCTGGGCCGGGTGGTGCTCTAGGATGATGTTGTTACCTTGCAGCACCACCAATGGCTGCCCGTGCAGGGGTGTGGAGCCTGGCTGGGACCGCTGGGTCACTGTGAAGCGCAGCTCTCCTCCATAGGAGGTCACCTGGGACCAGGGTTAGATAGGAGCTTAGCAGAGGCCTGAATTCGGGCCCTGTCACTGCTCCAGCCACCTTTTCCATGCGATGTATCTCACTGTTCTCCCAAGGCACCACGACCCTCCTGCCTCCAAGCCTTTGCCTGTGCTGTTCCTGCTGCCTGGAGTTTCCTTTCCCTTCCCACCCACTACCCACCTTGTCCCCCAGGAAGCGTGAAGGGAGGCTCCAGAAGTAGGGTCCAGATAGGAGTCTGTGGAAGGAGGAGAATCCCAGTTCCCCGGGCGTGGGGGAGAAGATGCCCTCGTTGGTGGTGTGGGTGCTTGCAGCGTTGGTCAGGCTGAAGTGACCAGGCTCCTCAGACGCCCCATGCACCTGGGAGGAGGAGAAAGGGCTGGGATGGGGGCCATGGCCTGGGACTGGCACTTGGTCTTCCAGCCCAGGGCTTGGTGGTCCTGCCCGCCCACCTTGCAGAGGTACCTGGGCACGGCTCCAGGAAGAGCTGGTACACTGGCGACTGACACCCATGCAGAAGCACTTAAGGCAGCCATCGGGGTTTTGGGTACTCAGATGGAAAGAGCCGTCAGCACATTCGTTGCACAAGCGCCCCACCACATTGTTCTGCAGGCACAGAGTTGGAGCTGAAGGACAGCCCAGGGGAGAGGCTGCCTGGAGCTCAGGCCGAATCCACCCTCAGTCCAGATAAGAACCTGAGACCCAGGGGAGCCACTGAAAGAGTACACGTGGCTGGGCGCAGTGGCTCATGCCTGTAATCCCAGCACTTTGGGAGGCCAAGGCAGCTGGATCACCACAGGTCAGACGAGTTTGAGACCAGCCTGGCCAACGTGGCAAAACCCTGTCTCTACTAAAAATACAAAAATTAGCCCAGCATGGTGGCACACAGCTGTAATTCCAGCTACTCAGGAGGCTGAGGAAGGAGAATCGTTTGAATCTGGGAGGTGGAGGTTGCAGTGAGCCGAGATCGCACCACTGCACTCCAGCCTGCGCGATGGGAGCGAGACTCCATCTCAAAAAAAAAAAAAAAAAAAAAAGAAGAAGAAAGAGCACATGTATGAGGCATCATTACCACCTGAACAGTAATTCCCACTTAACAAGTGCTTAGGCAAGCATTTTTCCCTTTTCTCTTTGGCTGCCAGGGGGTTCACCAATAAATTTAAGTTTGAAATACAGCAACTTGATTGAAGTAATTGCTGCTTCTATTTATGGAGTGTTTCATGCACTGTTCTGCTTTCCATTTGACATCACCTCATTTAACTCTCCTAAGGACCTTGAGAGGTAGATGATACCTTCATCCCTCACATGAGGAAAGAGAGGCTCAGGGATGTGAAATGACTTGCACAAAGTCACTCAGCTTGCTTATCCACTCTGGGATTGAAGACCAGGAGTGCCTGACTCCAGAGTCTGTCCGTTCTTTTTTACACTGACACTTGATACTCACATTCTTTTCTTTTCTTTTTTTTTTTTTTTGAGACAGAGTTTCACTCTTGTTGCCCATGATGGAGAGCAGTGGCACAATCCTGGCTCACTGCAACCTCTGCTTCCCGGGTTCAAATGATTCTCCTGCCTCAGCCCCCTGAGTAGCTGGGATTATAGGCGCCCGCCACCACGCCCAGCTAATTTTTGTACTTTTAGTGGAGATGGGGTTTCACCATGTTGGTCAGGCTGGTCTTGAACTCCTGACCTCAAGTGATCCACCCACCTCAGCCTCCCAAAGTGCTGGGATTACAGGCGTCAGCCACTGCGCCTGGCTGATGCTTCCATTCTTAAAGCAAGAGACCTCCCTTCTCTGGCCTCCATTTCGTTATTCACAAATTGGGGACACTAATATCTATATCATTGTATCAATGTGACAATGGACAAAGTATGGCAAAAGCAAAGGTACAATGCAGATACAAAGGCTGCATAAAGAATGACTGGGACTTGAACTCAGGTCGCCTGACTCCCTAACAAGTGCTCCTTCCCAACACCAGGCCACCTCTCCTGGTACAGAAGGCCGGTCAGCCAGGTCCACTAGCCTCTGACTATGTTACCACCCACTGGCCGAGGATCTATGGAGAGGACAGAGCTTCCTTCCTCCTTCTCCCAGCTGTGGTGCTGGGCCCAAGGCCTCTGGGTGGGTGGCGGATGGCATGCGTACCTTACAGCGGCAGGCCTCGCCGGAGGTCCCCACGCTGCCACGCTCATCACAGCGCACAATCTCCTGGTCTGGGACACAAAGTGGGTGTTGGCAGGGCAGGTGGGAATGGGATAGACACAGTTTAGGCAGAGGAACGGCGGCTCTCTAAGGATCATGAGCTGGGGCAGGGAGGGAGGGTACCTGGTGTACAGCCCAGGTTGGGTTGGGAGGTGGGTGTCGGGGGTGGTGGCAGCCATACTCACTGACAGGCCTGCACTTCCCGCCGGGCTGGATGGGGTTGCCCTCGTATCCGGGGGCACAGCTAGGGGAAAAAGGGGGCCCCCGTCAGTGGCACTTCCATGACCCCACTCAGGAGCCCCCTTTCTGCAGCCCCCAAGGCTCTCCCTCACCTCTCACAGCGGCGGCCGGTGTAGCCTGGGGCACAGGCGTCACATGTGGCTTGGCCATCCGTGTCTAGGAAGCAAGTGTCTGAGAATCTGTGGGTATCAAGTAGACAGGGGCAGGGCTGCGGTCAGGCTTTCTCCTCCCACCCTGGGAAATGACTGCTGTCCACACAGACACAGTGTGCCAGGAGGCATGACACCATCTTCCTGCCCGGCACAGCAACTGTGGGAAGTCAGGGGGCTCATTATACAGACAAGGAAACAGAGGCCTAGAGAGGTCAAGGAGCACGGGATAACTTAGTGACCAGGCAGACATCTGAATCCAAGTCTCCCGCCTCCCTGCCCAGAGTATTCTCCCGGCCTGCTGCACGGCCCCCAGCCAAACCCCCCCACCCGGAGCCGGGGCTGACCTGCGGGAGGCATCGATGTATGGGCAAGGGCAGGGCCGGCAGGCAGTGGCCGTGGCCTTCGTGGCATCCCCAAAGAAGCCAGCCTTGCACTTGTTGCACTGTGGCCCCTCCGTGTTGTGCTGGCAATTCTAGGAGAAGGAAGAGGGTATGGCTCAACTTCTAGAGCAGAACTGGGCCAGATGCTGTGGGGGGCCTTGGAGGCTGTCTGGCTCAGCCTCCCCATCACGCTGGAGGCACGGCTTTGCAGACAGGGGACCATCGACTGCAACCACTTATAGACGATGGGGAGCTCATCACCTCACACGGCAGCCTGTCCCATAGATGATTCCAAATGCCTGCTTTTTATCGACCTAAACCTGCCACCCTCTTCCAATCTGCACCCACTGGCCAGTTCTACTCCCCAGAGTCTGTTTCTTCTGCCCGACACCTTTGCAGGGATTTGGAGATGACAATGCTGCCCTGCTTGAGTCTTTTCTTTTGTCAGCGCCACAATCCCAGCTCTCGCCACTATTCCTAAGAAATAAGGTATCACCCTAAGGGCTCTTCCCCCTAGGGCTGCCCTCTGCAGGTCATGCTTCTTCATTTGACACTCTCCAGGATTAGTCTGATAAGGGTGGGGGAGAGGAGGGCCATCGCCTCCCTTGTCTGGACGCTATATCTCTGGGGTTTGTTGTTGTTGTTTTGAGACAAGAGTCTCGCTCTGTTGTCCAGGTTGGAGTACAGTGGCACAGTCTCGGCTCACTGTAACCTCCACCTCAAGTGATTCTCCCGCCTCAGCCTCCTCAGTAGCTGGGATTACAGGCGTGCGCCACCACACCCAGCTAATTTTCTTATTTTTAGTACAGACGGGGTTTCACCATGTTGGCCAGGTTGGTGGCGAACTCCTGACCTCAAGTGATCCACCCATCTCAGCTTCCCAAAGTGCTGGGATTTCAGGCATGAGCCACCACGCCCAGCCTCTATCTCTGTTATTGCATCCAGAGGTCATGATAGTCCATCTGGCAGTCATGACACTCATTCTGGAGGCTTGTGCTGAGCTCATGAACACAGGGAGTCTCGCACCTTGTCCTTGCTCCTATTTTAGTGTCCAAGTGCCAGCTGGCTCTACTCACCAGGCAGTGGCCATACACAGGGTCACAGGAGCTGGCATGGCCATTGCAATTGCAGCCAGAGCAGGTGCCCAGGTAGGGCCCACCAGGCACCCGAGTGAAGTGGGCATCACAGCTCTCGCAGGACAAGCCAGAATAGCCAATGGGGCATCTGTGGGGACAGGACCGAGAGAGTCGCTGCAAGGACTGTGAGGCCCTGCCGTTTCTCCTCTATCCTTGCCAGGGCCTCTGTGGTTCCCAGCCCTGCCGGCTCAGGCACCTGCACTCCTCCACACTGTGGGCACGGCCATGGCTGGTGGCGTGGGTCACAGTAGTATCCATGGCGATGTCGCTCAGCCCCACGCTGGCCATCTTGGTGTTGTACACGGTCTGGATGAGCACGGCCTCCAGGCTCTGCAGCACCTGCAGCAGCTCCGCGCGCTGCACCGGCCGGCCAGACTCATGGACCCAGTGCTCCTGGGTACGGGTGAAGGTGGCAGGGGTCACACATCAGCACCTACTCAGCCTAAATCCCCCTTTGCTCCCAGCCCTGAGGGCTCAGGCACCACCTACCTCAGAGAACTGGACCTGGCGCTGGTTCAGAGCACCAGGTTGGGTGGGCGTGTGGCCTCGGGAGAGGAGGCGGTACCCGGCACCCACGAGGACCACGTCCGGCCGCTGCACTGGCTCCAGCATGCCACGGGCCAGTTCGTAGCGCACGTTGTAACGCAGGGAGCCACCATAGGAATCCACCTGGCACAACAGGGTGGATCAGGGCGGGCAGCTGTGGGCACACTTGACACCCATCGTGCCTACAAGGTGCCTACAGTCTTCCAGCTCCTCCCTCACTGTGCCTACCTGAGACTCACTGTGTGCCAGGCACTGAGCTAGGTATAGGGAACCTGAGATGGGTGAGACTCAGGCTCTGACTCTAGGGTGTTTGGTCCATGGCAGGGTGTGGAAACATGCAGTGCACAGGGTGCCCAGGGAAGCCAGTGCGGAGGCACAGAACCCAACCCAGGCATGGGGGAGCGGTCAGGGAGGGCTCCTGGGAGGACAGAAGGCCAGCTCTTCTTCCCAAGCCAGCAGTGCCAGGGAGAGGTCCTGCCCTGAATGGCTGAGCCACTGCCACAGGGGGCTGCATCGGGGCACAGCAACACCTTTCCCCCCAAGTCTGCCTCGCTGTCCACCAACTGCAGAGGGAGCAGAGCCCACGGGGATTCTTTCTCTACCCAGGGCGGCCGCCCAGGCCTCTCACCTTGTTGCCCAGGAACTGCTCAGGGAGAGCCCAGAAGGAGTCGTGGACGAGGAAGCGGCGGGACAGGTCGACTAGCTGGAACTCGTGCAGGGCTGGGTCGATCTGCAGCTGCGTGGAGGAGAGGGGTGGCATGCTGGGCTGTGCAGGCATCACCACATTCACATCTGCGGGTGGCAAGAGAGAGGCTAAGGGCTGCAGCCTGGGCCTGCCTGATACACCCACCTTGAGGGGCAGCAACCCAGAAAAAGATGGGAAAGTTCTAGGGGAAATTTGATTTCAAGAAAACTTCGATCTCTCTTCCAAAGTGAAGAAAATGCAGGTTTTGGCCAGGTGCGGTGGCTCACGTCCGTAATGCCAGCACTTTGGGAGGCTGAGGCGGGCAGATCACTTGAGGCCAGGAGTTCATGACCAGCCTGGCCAACATGGTGAAAATAATAATAAAAAAAAAATTAGCCAGGCATGGTGGCGCACACCTGTAGTCCCAGCTACTCAGGAGGCTGAGACAGCAGAATCACTTGAACCTGGGAGGCAGAGGCTGCAGCGAGCTGAGATCGTGCCACTGCACTCCAACCTGGTCCACAGAACAAGACTCTGTCTCAAAAAAAGAAAAGAAAAAAGAAAATGCAGTTCTTTTCCTCCTTCCCAAATACTGGAGCAGCATTTCCTGAAGCATGCTCTGAGAAAGGAAAGTTGATGCCATGGAATGATGGCTGGGGAACCATTTGGGAACCATAGGGTCAAAGAAAGGTCCAGGGGGTTCTTTGCAGCCAGACTTCTCCGGGCCTTTCTTGCTAAGAGACCCACAGACTTTCAGCGCTGGAACAACCCTGCAGGCAGGAGAGCTACACAGGGCTGAGGAACAGGCGCTCAAGTCCAGGTGTGTTGTAAGCCTGGGCAAGGGCCTTAGTTTCCTCATCTGTAAGATAGTGCTTAAAGTAGCCTGCCTCCTAGAGGTATAAGCTAAAATGAGAAAACTGACATAAAATGGCTAGCTCTTATTGTTGCTGTTGTTATGACGGGTCATCCAGTCCAACCCTCTCCTATGTACACACACATACGCACAGTACCCCACACGGGAATTCCCTTGACTGCATCCCCCCAGATCGCTAGGACAGCTCCACCCTAGAGAACTTTCGGTGGAGTGAAAATATCCTGTACCTACACTCTTCATTATGGTAACTATTAGGTTGGTACAAAAGTAATTGCTGATTTTGCCATTAAAAGTAATGGTGCTTTCCAACTTGGACCCGGCAAAATGGCTCCCACAAAGAAGGGTGGCGAGAAGAAAAAGGGCTGTTCTGCCATCAACGAGGTGGTGACCTGAGATTACACCATCAACATTCACAAGCACATCCATGGAGTGGGCTTCAAGAAGCATGCCCCTCGGGCACTCAAAGAGATTCGGAAATTTGCCACGAAGGAGATGGGAACTCCAGATGTGCGCATTGATACCAGGCTCAACAAAGCTGTCTGGGCCAAAGGAATAAGGAATGTCCCATACCGAATCCGTGTGCGGCTGTCCAGAAAACGTAATGAGGATGAAGATTCACCAAATAAGCTCTATACTTTGGTTACCTACGTACCTGTTACCACTTTCAAAAATCTACAGACAGTCAATGAGGATGAGAACTAATCGCTGATCGTCAAATACATCAAATAAAGTTACAAAATTGAAAAAAAAAAAAAGTGATGGTACTAGCCACACGTGGCCACCGAGCACTGGAGACGTGTGTAGTGCTGCTCAGGAATGAATCGTTGTATTTCAATTTAAAGAGCCACACATGGTCAGTGACTGCCACATTAGGTGGTGCAGCTGTCATGAATGGGGAGCGTACAACCTCCAAAGACCGTCCCTCCCAGCTCTGGACAACTTTGACTCTTAGCAAGTTCTTCCTTACATGGAGTCCACATCTGTCTGCCAATAGGTTCTCCCGCTCATCCTGAATTAACCCCCTGCAACCACAGGGGGGTCCAGCTCCTCACCCACAGAACGACCAAGCACAGCCCTGGGTCTAGGTTACTCTATCCTCTTTCCTGCCTGCTTTCCGGGGATATCTTCAGGCCTCCTCCCTCCTGGTCACCATCCACACACAGGCCACCTGCTCACCATGGAATTCCCACCACTCCCTCCCCTGGACTATCCAGATTCCAATCAGACAGCCCTGGGTTCAGCTCCCCCTCTAAACTGCTGTGGGAACCCAGGCATGGAAGTTCCACAACCTCTCAGAGCCCTGGGGCTCTCATCTTAAAACTGTGAAATCAGTCCTGACCTTGCAAGGGTTATTGGCAGTTCAATGACTGTCAGGTCAAGCCACAGGGCCAACTGCCTGCTCACCAAATGGTGGCCATGGCCATTAGCATTCTAAACATGCTGGGGAACAACTTTGGGAAGTAACTAAGTTTTGTTTTGTTTTTAGGGATGGGGTCTCATTCTGTTGTCCAGGCTGGAGTGCAATGGCGTGATCATAGCTCACTGCAGCCTCAAACTCCTAGGCTCAACAGATCCTTCTGGCTCAGCCTCTCAAGTAGCTGGGACTACAGGCGCAAGCCACCATGCCCGGCTAGATTTTTCATTTTTAATTATTTGTAGAGATGCGGTCTCACTATGTTACCCAGGCTGGTCTTGAACTCCTGGCCACAAGCAAGCCTCCCTCCCAGCCTCCCAAAGTACTTGGATGACAGGCATAAGCCACCATGCCTGGCCAGGTAACTAAGTCTTATACAAGTCATTTTTAGGTTCCTCAACCAACAAAAGGGCATAAAATGTGTTGAGTGCTTTGGAGCTAACTCTCTACATGCATTTAATCCTCTGCAATGAAGAAGTGAGGGCTGCTTGATGCCAGGTGGGACACAACAGAGCCGGGACCTGAGCCCAAGTCCAGGCAGTGCCCGGGCTCATGCTCTCAGCCATGCTGCCATTCTGCCTCTCAGAGCCAGAAAGAATTGAGTCCAGCCGCCTGCCTCTATCTTTGGGAAAATAGGCCCAAGGAAGCCAAGAGACTTGCCCAAAGACACAGCGGCAGTAAGTGGTGCAGCTGGAGGCCACCCTCAGGCTAAGGAGATGCCAAAGCCTGGGCTCCTATACTCTGGGTACACTGGCACCTCTGCCTCTCAGAATGAGGACAATGACTGTGACATTAGCAAATACCTCCTGGGTGCTGACCATGGGCTGAGCACAATTCCGAGAGGCTTATATACGCGACTCCACTAAGTCCTTACCAACCCCTGGGAGGTAGTTATTATTCCACCCCCCGACTTTATAGATGAGAAAGCAGACACGAGATAGTGGGTAACTTGACCCAGGACACAGGTGGACAGCGTCCACGTCAGGATCTGAAGGAGGAAGCTGGCTCTAGAGCCCGTCCTCTCCGTAACCTGAAGCAGGTAGGTAGCAAGAGGGGATTTGGCTTTTCCTAAACATGGTGGTTTTCCCCCCGAAATGCTTTTTTGACAGGGCTCAGTGTTTCTTCAGTGACTCGTATTCCTTCCCGAAACCTGGCCTCCTCTGTCTGCATCTATCCTCTGTGCCCACTGGAGCCTGGTACCCACCTCCCACCTCCCGCAGCGCTCACCCGCCCGCCAACGCACCCTTGAAGTCATCGGGTTGGTCAAAGCGCAGCCTGATCTGGTCCCGGAAGCGGCGGCTGCTCTGGCACATGCTGGTGATGCCAAAGCAGAAGCAGGGCAGGCAGGAGGCGCTGTGCTCCAGGTAGAAGTGGCCGTCAGGGCAGGGGCCTGCTGGGCGGCACGGGAGGGGGCTGCAGCCAGCTGTGGTGGGCAGCCCAGCTCTGCCCCCACACCCAGTGACACCTGGCCTCCGGCAGTACCTCGCTGTGGGACGAGCTCAAGGACACCGTCAGGAATGCCAAACACCATGCCCCGGGCGTTCATGGCCTCACAGGTGTAGGCACCCTGGTCTGACTCCTTCACGTCACGGATGGTCAGTGTGCCACGGCCCCCCTCGCTGGTCACTGTCACCCTGTTGGCCCCAAGACAAGCGGTAGGATCTGGCCTAGGGCTCTGGACCAGCTGTCCCCCATTCCCACCCCACCACCCGGGCCCAGAGCCACACCTGGGATGAGAGGGGATGTGGCCCCAGTTGAGCCTCCAATTGATGATGGGGGTGGGGACGCCAATGGCCACGCAGGTGAAGGTCACTGTCTGGCCCCGGGAAGCCTGGATGGACTCCTGAGGAGGCGTCACCACCTGGGGGGGCACTGAGGAGACCAGGGCAGGGGTGAGGGCAAAGGAAGGAGGAGCGGAGGGAGCGCTCCGAGGGGCTAGGAGGGAGAAGAGTGGAGGTTGAGGCTGTGGACAGAAGCCCCCAGAACCCAGCCCAGGGCCCACATCTTGATCCCAGCTCCCTGCTCACTGCAGCCAAACTCGTCGCTCCGGTCGGGACAGTCACTCTCCTCGTCACAGTGGAAGCTGGCTGGGATGCACACGTTGGTAGAGACGCATCGGAACTGTGTGGGCCCACACACCTCTTCAGGGCGCTTGGTGGCTGGGGACAAAGCCAGGTGGTTCCCAACAGCCCACCCCTGTCCATCCTCCCTGGGCATCACCGGAGTCACTCTCTCATTTTGCCCACATAACCCCCAGTGGCCCTCACCATGCCTAGTCCCTGCTGCACAACACTGTCCACCTCACAGCCAGCATGATGCGGCCACCAGCTGTCATTGAACCACTCATCACATTACTCAGCCCCCACCCCTCACTCCACCTGCATTCCCCATGCCAGTTATGGCTGGCACATCACTGTCACAACCACAGTGTCACCTAGCCACACTCAGAGTCACAGAAGCGCTATCTTGTACACATGGACAAGACCCACGTCAAAGGCACAACCAGTGGGGCTGGCATCTCTGGGCGCCAGCAATGCTCCACACACCCTTCTCTACCAGAAAGGCCTGGCAAGGCGCCTGGCACAGCATGGTCCCCTGTGGGGCTCGACAGTCTGCGCTCCCACTGACAGGCCCTCAATGGAGTGGCCAGAAGCTGGAGGTGGCCTGGGACAAGGGCTGGGCCCCACTAGGCCTCTCTAGTGGCTGGTGACCAATATTCTTCCTCAGGGAGATGGAGCTTGAGAGAGACAGACACAGACAGAGAAGTCACAGCCATGCAGGAGGAGCGGAAGCCGCGCATCCACAGAGCAGGTGCGAGAGGAGACCAGGAGGTAGCTGTGGAGGCAGCTCAGGCGCTTCTGTTCCCCGCACTCTCAGGAGCCCATGAGGCCATTCAACCTTCACATTCTCTGGCTCTCTGCTGTCCACAAGGACCTGTCCTTCCTTTGACTTCCCCAGCAGAGGTCCCTGGAAAGGGCCTTCCAACTAAAGCCCCCAATTACGTTCTCTCTCCCAAGGAGCTGGTGCTGACAGGCAAGCTTAGAGCCACAGAAAGGCATTCTCAAACTCTGCTGGTCTGTGGCATGATGCAGCCTCTCCCCAGGGCTTGCTGTGGAGTGGGCAGGGGAAGGAAGGCAAGGAGAAGTTGGACAAGCTCACGGTGGGAACATGGACACGCGCCCAGACACACCAACAGGACCACAGCGAAGTGCCTGAAGATTATCCTCAATCTCGCACTAACAAGCATCAGGCTTCTCATGGGACAGGACATACTGGAAACCACCTGATGTGGTCTCTGCCTCTCCAGCCTCCCCCTCCTATTTAACTATCAGGACGCCCATAATGTCCACAACGTGAACTGGAAAGATGGATACCATAAGGGTGGGGCAGTGGGAGGCTGGAAGGACGGATGGGAGGGAAGAAGGATGACAGGTGGATGGGTGGAGAGATGGATGAAGGGCTGGGTGGATGGATAATGGGCGTATACGTGGGTGCATGGGTGGCTGGGGAGTTGGACAGATGGATGGGTAAGGCTCTGACTCGCATACATAAGCCAAGGACCCATCACCAAGGGACCTTGGGACATAGAACCCTCCTAGTCATTCATCTGACACACATACAAAACAAAGAGAAGTTTCATGGTAACAAAAATAAAGGAAAGAAATGAAGAGACACGAACCACAGGCGGGCTAACTACACAGCTTCACCAAAGGCCAGCTCAGGGCCAAGAGGCCTTACAGCTCTGGTCAGAGAGAAACCTTGGAGGGTGTCTCCAGGGCCTTCCGCACTCAGCCAGGGAGAGCAAACAAACAGTCTTGGGGGACTGGGGAGGGTGGAAAGCAGAGGTGCAGGGTAGGGGTGGGGCAGGAGTGGAAGGCGGGGCAGGAGTGGAAGACGGGGCAGGAGCAAGCGACCTGGGCAGGGCGGAGGCCTCCGCTGGACCCTCGGATACTCACGGCAGTTGGCTTCGTCAGTTCGGTCCTCACAGTCAAAATCACCATCACAGCGCCACAGCTTGAGGGCACAATGTCCATTCCCACAGGGGAACTCATTGGGCTCACAGGGTGGTGGGGGTCCTAGGAGACAGGGCAGGGGTCAGCAGCATCCTCCTGGGCCAGCTTCCCGCTCCCCGCACCCACCTGCACCCCTGCCAGTGCGCACCACAGTCCAGCTCATCGCTGCCGTCCTCGCAGTCCTCCTGTCCGTCGCAGAGGTAGTCTCCGGGGATGCAGTGACCACTGCGGCATGCGGCCTCCTGGGGCCCACAGGGCAGGGGCCTGACGGAACCGGGAAGCAGGGGCTGAGGAGCGTGGGTGACTGGTGGCTGTCGCATGATGGCTGTCTCCGGCCGCAGCGGTAAAGGTGTCGTCTCCACCAGGAGAGAGACTGTGGGGCTGATCCCCAGGACCAGTTCCTCTGTGGACAGATTCCGCTTGGCATTTGGCAGAAGCAGGTGGCTCCTCACCTGCTTCTTGTCCCCAACCCTCCCCAGGCCCACCCTGTACTCCCCAACACCACTCTCTGCCACCCCCTGCCCAGCTCTGTCATCACCCTTCCTATGCCCCTATCCTCTGCCTGCACCAAACCCTCATAGTCCTCGATGGGCTCCAAGACCCAGGTGTAGCACCCTGGCCCTCCCCTGGCGCCCAAACCACTTGTGGCCTCAGACATCCCCTCACCGCAATTGAGTTCATCAGACATGTCCCTGCAGTCGGGTCGCCGGTCACAGCGATACTCCAGGGCCACACACTCATTGTAGCTGTGGCAGGCAAACTCAGCCTCCGTGCAGGCTCTTGGGAACTGGGGCACTGCGGGTGGAAGGAAGCAGACTGGAGTCAGAGGTGGCAGGAGGGAGGTGCGGGAAGCTGTAGGGAACGCAGAGGTGCTGCAGGGCTGGAGCGGGCTTCAGGACCCTTTGTCAGGCAGCTTGGTTTCTGTCAGGCACAGTGAGGGCAACGAGGACATACTAGACACACTCACAGCACGCGTGGGGCATGGGACAAGTGGCAGTGGCCTCCCCCATCTCTAACACAGACCCCACAGGCAGTTGACATGCCACACGCATGCAACCAGCACACCACACACATGCAGGCCACAGCCTGGCCCAGTGAGGACAAAGAAGGAGGGAAGAGAGTGCCCAGTTGTCTTGGGCTGTGCTCAGTCAGCCATCTCACCCACACCCTTCTTTCCCCTCCATCCCTTTTTTATTTATTTTAATTTTTTTGAAACAGAGTCTCGCTCTGTCGCCCAGGCTGGAGTGTAGTGGCGCGATCTCGGCTCACTGCAAGCTCTGCCTCCCGGGTTCACACCATTCTCCAGCCTCAGCCTCCCAAGTAGCTGGGACTACAGGCGCCCGCCACCTCGCCCAGCTAATTTTCTGTATTTTTAGTAGATGGGGTTTCACCGTGTTAGCCAGAATGGTCTCGATCTCCTGACCTCGTGATCCACCCGCCTTGGCCTCCCAAAGTGCTGGGATTACAGGTGTGAGCCACCGCACCCGGCCCATCCTTTAAAAAAAATTTTTTTTTCTCTCTTTTTTATTTTTTTAGAGACAGGGTCTTGCTATGTTGCCCAAGCTGGTCTGGAACTCCTTGCCTCAAGCAATCCTCCCATCTTGGCCTCCCAAAGTGCTGGGGTTATAGGCGTGAACCCCCACGCCCGGCCTCCTCTCCAACCTTAACTTCTCTAGGAACCTGGCTGGGCCTGGGCCTGGCTTACACTCTCACCTGGTGTCACTGCGACCGCCACAGCGGCCGGCGGGGGTGGGGGGGTCTGTGCTGGAAAGGAAGATGTGGTCAGTGGCTGTTCCACCTGGGAGCCGGGAGCTGAGGGCTGCAGGGCTGGGCCAGGTCATTCCACCACCCCTAGCCAGGAGGACTCATTGAAAAGTGAGAGGAGGGCTGGACCCCCAGCAGTCTTTAGACCTGGGCCTGATGATGCAGAAGAGCAA
This sequence comes from Macaca mulatta, assembly GCF_049350105.2. Taxonomy (NCBI): domain Eukaryota; kingdom Metazoa; phylum Chordata; class Mammalia; order Primates; family Cercopithecidae; genus Macaca; species Macaca mulatta. The sequence goes on along the minus strand of NC_133406.1, from coordinate 219,109,430 downwards.
GCTTGATCTCGGGGTGCAATAATTAAGGGTTTTTGTTTGTTTGTTTTGTTTTAGAGGCAGGGTTTTGCTCTGTCACCCAGGCTGGGGTACAGTGGCATGATCCTGGCTCACTGCAGCCTCAAACTCCTGGGCTCCTGCCTCAGCCTCCTGAGTAGCTAGGACTACAGGCGTGCACCACCACGCTTGGCTTAATTGAGGTGCAGAACAAGGGAGGTGATGGTTTCACTATTTTTTCCTCATTGGGCTAGGGTGGAGTTTGTTCCATTCTGAGTTCCACTGAGTCAGGGTCTTCCCAGAGAGAGGGAACTGAGATGGAGACAGGGCTGAGAACCACAGCCTGTGAGGGATGAACTAGGGCTGTTCGGTCTAGAGAAAAAAAAAACCAAAAAACTCAGGAGGTTAAAACAGGAGACCAAGGGCACAGTAGAAGGAAATCTGGGCTGACCCAGAGTACAAAGGTCAGGATTCTGCACCTAACAGCTGTGTGGTTTGGACCAGTTTCCTAGTCTCTCTGTGCCTCAGTTTCTCCTGCTTCTCTCATCACAGGTTCTGGCAAGACTGTCATAGACGCTGAGTTTGTTTGAAATCCTCGCCTTTTCACTATCTGCCTATCTGATTCTGGACAAATTCAGATTTTCCTTTCTGGGCCTCAGTTCCCACGTCTCTGAAACAGGAGGAATAACATCTCCTTCAAAGGAATTGCTGTGAAGACTGACCCAGAGGAAGGAAATAAAGGCAGTCAGGGCTCAGTAAACAGTTGCTGGTTATTATTAAGTACTAATGTGTTTTGGACTTGTACGTACAGGATAAATAAAGGCCTGACTACCTATTGTCAATGTGCAGAGGTCTAGAAGGAAGGAGCAGAACTTGGGTCTAATGGGCATGTGCTAGAGGAAACAGTCTGCACTCTACCAAGCCCAGACTGTATAAGGATCGATGGGGCAGACTCAGGAGGGTAGTGAGCTCCCTGTTTCTAGTGGTGTGCAAGCCCAAGTTGGGAGCCCATGGTGGAGACACTGAAAGGGGACCCCACGAGTCTGGAGGAGGCAACCCCAGACACCAGGATAGGCTCACCTGTGCCCAGGCGTCGGAACTGGAATCCCCGGGGAGAGGTGATGTAGGAGGCCATGGAGCCACTGGAGATGACCCTGAGCAGCACCTCCTGAATCTGAGCCCCGTCTGCATTCCCTTCTGAGCCCACATCCAGCTCCACAAAAACCCAGCCGTCCAGCTCCCTGGGGGTGGAGATGGGCAGGAGACGAGGGTCAGAGAGACGCCTGTGTTCTCAGCTACTCCATGAGGCTCCTGCCCCGACGCTCAGGCCCTGTTCCAGGACAGCCTGTACCCAAAGAAGGGCAACTAAAGGTCCCAATGATCCCCCCACCAATTCCTGAATTTCCACCCATAGCGACTCATCCCATAGGCCTTTCTGCGGTGCCAGGCTTCCTTCTCATCCTCATCAGCCCCCTCCAGGTTACCCACTCAAGTCCCCCAGCAACCCCCAGGGGGCCCCTTCTCACTTGATGAACACCACACTGACAACCTGGTCTCCGGGAATTTTCAAGTACTCCGACTCCAGCTGGGGAGGGACACAGTGCCATCAGCCCCAGAGGCCTTCACCCCATCCTCGGTCCTGCCCCACCACACCCACGAGCTTCCCGAACCCCCTTCACCTCACCGTGTCTACCACAGCCTCGGACACCTCTCGGAATTCTCTGGAGCCTGCGTCCTCCAGCTGAGGGCTGTACTCGATGGAGCGAGTGAAATTCACCAGGGCTCGGAAATAAACTGGAAAATCAAAGGAGGATCATTTTGAGAGCTCCGGCCTGGCATGTAGTGGCCTTAGGCAGTTGGAGCATTCAGACAGAGTTGGGGGGATAGCCCCGGGAGGCCTCCCTTAAGACTGACACCTGTGTGCCCACAGCTATGCCCAGCACTGCCTGTAGGTATACATGCTCAAGGGTCAATGTCAAAGCCCCAACTTGACTGAGGGGCTTTAACTAACAGGGGAAATGGCCTGATCCAGAAACCACGTGTGAGTGCAGAAGAGGAGACCCCCGAAGTTCAGAGGAAGGCTGGACAAGAAGGGGTGGCTCCCAGAGGGGGCTGGCCTGGCACAGGGATTACCTGTGTGTGAATGGGAAAGGCTCTGCCAGCCTTCCTTGGCCAGTTCCTAGTCATTCCTCAGGACCTGGCTCAGCCATTGTCTCCTGATCTTCCTGATCTGCCCTGGCTGGGGTAGAGACCGTTCCCCTGGGCTCTCACAGTACCCTGCTTTCCCTAGCAGAGCACCTTCCACCGTGTACTGTGTAGATTCTGCCAGGTTTCACATCACAGTAACAATCGTGCGTTCTAAGGCCAGCCACGCCTCAGGCACTGACCTCGGCTCTGAGTTTCTGTTTCCTAATGGGGATATTGACTGCATGCACCACCTGCGTGGCTGCGAGGAGTGCACGATGCTGTGTTCACATGCACCAGGCTGTTATACTCAGACTGTTATACTCAGTGCCTGGCACACAGCAAAGCACCTGAGAATCAAAGCTGCTGTCATCCTCTCTACCACCAGACTCTAAGCTTGATGAGGGGGAACCTGGGATTTCATTCACGACCGCATCCCTAGTGCTTGCCGAGTGCCTGGCACACAGCGGATTCCTCGAAAGTGATGGCTGAACAAATTCATCTCAGACTGGCGTGATACACATGCATCTCTTGTGTTTTTTTAGGCAGGGTCTTGCTCTGTCACCCAGGCTGGAGTGCGGTAGCACAATCACAGCTCACAGCAGCCTCAACCTACAAGGCTCAAGCTATCCTCCCACTGCAGCCTCCTGAGTAGCTGGGATTACAGGTGCATGCCACCATGCCCATCTAATTTTTTGACTTTTGATAGAGATGGGGTCTTGCTATGTTGCCCAGGCTGGTCTCAAACTCCTGCGCTCAAGCAATCCTCTCTCTATGGCCTCCCAAAGTACATCTATCGTTTCTTAAGCACCTACTATATACTAGACATTTTATACTCATTATGTTTCACAATGTTTGTGAATTCATGTATGTGATAAAAATGAATGAATAAGAGTGACAAATGAGTCATATACAAGCTAAGCATCCCTAATCCAAAAATCTGAAATCCGGTGTGTAGGTGGCAGAGCAGGGAGTGGCACTGTCTGTGCTACTGCCAGGCCCATCCTCCTCCCGCTTTACTCTGTCTGTCAGGCCCGCAGGTGCATAGGACGTTCTTGCTCTGTGGCTCAGGTGAAGAAAGCCCTGGCGCTGCCTGCCCTGAACCGCTGGGCCGGGCTCCTGGGTGCCGGGTGGGCGGGGCTCTGTGGGCTGGAGTGTGGGGGCCATGGCTCAGCTACAGAGGCCCCTTGTGAGCCGGCACAGAGGCCCATTGAGAGTCCCCCCACCCAAGCCCCTGGCCTCAGCCCCATGGCCCAGGGCGGGTGAGGAGGCCGGGCCTTGCCCAGGAATGTGTCCGCTCCTGGGGAAGGGGGCTGGAGCTCCACAAAGCCCCTTTCTACTAGGGCCTGGGAAGGACACAGGCCCTCCAGCCTGACCCCACCCCCCTTCGTTCTTCGAGACCAAGGGCAGGTCCAGGCGAACACCCTCCGTCTCTCACCCTGCAGCTGGTGCCTGAGCATTGGGGCAGAAGGTGAGGCCACCTCTGTTTTAAGAACCAGTCCCCGGGCTGGGCACGGGGGCTCACGCCTGTAATCCCAGCACTTTGGGAGGCCAAGGCGGGCAGATCACTTGAGGTCAGGAGTTCGAGACCAGCCTGGCCGACATGGTGAAAATACAAAAATTAACCACGCGTGGTAGTGCGTGCCTGTAATCCCAGCTACTCAGGAGGCCGAGGCAGGAGGATTGCTTGAACCAGGGACGCAGAGGTTGCAGTGAGCCGAGATTGTGCCACTGCACTGCCTTCCAGCCTGGGTGACAGAGTGAGACTCCATCCAAAAAAAAAAAAAAAAAGAACCAGCCTCCAGAGCCAAGGACATTGGTGCAGCCAGCAGGGGCGAGGGTGCCTTGGAATAGGGGTGCTCTCTGGCCAGTCCTCTCCTTCCTCTTACCCTATCTGGTGAGTTCCCTCGGAGCCAGAGGCTGGGAGAGGGAGGCAGCTGCTCTGCACTCAGGGTGGAAGTGGGAGCTGCACTCCTGACCAGCCCTGGCCCCGGAGGAGGCTACTCACCAACTCCTGATTCCCATCCCTGCTCAACAGAACTCCCTGCAACACACCCAGGCCCCTGAACTCCAGTCCTGGGTCCCTGTGGATCCCTCGGGTGGGCCCAGGATTGGCCTGTGCCGGGGCAGACACAAGTGGCCTCTGGAATGCAGGGCCTGGTTCCCTACAGGGCTGTTGCACCCAACTCTGCCCGACCGGCACCCCATGGGGAAGAACGCCAGGGTCCCAGTCCACTGCATTTAGATCTGTGGGCCCAGGGTGGGCCTGGCTGTGTCCTGGGCAGGGGCAGTGGCTGGCCTGGCCCCTGGACTCCGCAGGGAGGTGCCTCTGAGCCTCTTGTGTGACTCGTAGCAAAGTGCAGGTTGGGGAGGAAGAGAATAGGAAGAAAGGAGAGAAAAGGAAGAGTGGGGAGAGAGGATGGGGAGGGAGGCAGAGGGAGAGCAGCACTCCCACCTGGCCCAGGCCTGGGTCACTTACTGAGAGGGGACTCCTCATCAGGCTCGGAGACCATCATGCCAGCCACGGGCGGGCGGCCCAGGGGCGGCCCTGAGCCTGCAGAGTAGAGACAGAGAAGGAGGCAAGGAAGGGAGACGAGACGGAGAGAAGCAGAGAGAGGCAGAGACGATGAAAGAGAGAGGGAGACACAAAGAGACAGAAAGATAGAGACAGAGACACAGAAAGTGAGGGTGGGGAGAATGAGAGAGAAAAGGCAAGACCAAGGTGAAGAAAAAGGCAGTGGGGAAAAAAAAAAGAAAAGAACAGGCAGAGGGGAGAGAGGGACAGACAGGGGGCGACAGAGGCAGAGATGGTGAGCCAGAGAGAGGGAGAAGAACAGGATGAGGCAGAGGGAGGAGGTGCAGAGACAGACACCCAAGGAGTGGGGAAGAGGGCCCAGGACAGGGCGGACAGGGGACACACACAGACATGCAGACAAGGGTCAGAGCAGGACACATGGGCATGGGGGAAGACAGAAAGAGACAGGTCAGAAGATGGAAAGAAACTGGGGGAGGAGAGGTGGGAAGGGGTCCTAGGGAGGGGAGGCTATCAGGGATGGGTGTTGACACACAGGGGGCTGGAGCTGAGCCAGAGAGCCACAGCCATGCCCGGGGGAGGAGGGGAAGAGCCATCTCAAGGGCTGGAGTCCAGGGTCTGGGACTGGGCCAGAGCCTAGGCATGGCCCCATGACGGTCAGGATGGCCCTGGCTCATGGGCGCAGTGGGGGCGCTGCCCTTGGTCAAGGCTGAGCGGGCGCCCTGGGACCCTGGGATCAGGAAGTCATACCTGCTGCCTCCCTGACTGCCGTTCAGCCCAGCTGCCTGGACCTGCCCCAAGGGCAGCTGGCAGGAGCCAGGGTTTGGGCCTGGAGGGTCTGAGGCCCCACCTGTTTCCACTTGTGAGGAAAGGCACCTACCCTGGTCTTGGGCCCCTCCAGCTGTTGTGCCCTGTTCCCCACCTCTTCCCCTCTGGCCTCGCCTGCCCTCACAGCTGCTTCTCAGGGAGGGCAGGTGGGCTGGCCAGGACTGCCCAGCTGGGGCAGGGGCTGGAGATGGTTCATGAATGGACAGGGTGGACTCAGAGGCAAGCCCGGCTTGGCCAGAGGCAGCTCCAGGGACACATTAGCATAGGCCATTGCAGGATGGGACATGGTTTGTGTGCCTGGAACCCACCTGACACTCCCTCTCCCAAGCCCCGCCCAGTTCCCAGGCATCCTGCAGCCTCGTGGAGACCTACACGAGGAAAACCTTCAGGCGGAGCCCAAGTCCAGGCTCTGGGAGGTCACAGTCAGGACCAGGTTACCCAGGGACCCACCCTCCTGTCTACACTGACCCAGTTAGGATGCCACCCGCTGGCATTTGAAGGCCCCTGATATGTCAGCTAAAGGGAGGTGACTCCACCCCTGAAGTAGGCCCAGGCCAGATTTGGCCAAGGCCTACCTAGGGTGAAGGCAGTCCTGGATACCACGGGGTGGCCCAGTGGTTGGTCTGACCTAAGCACCTGCTCCATCCTTGGCCCTGGTCATAGACTGTTCCAGGAGCTGCCTCCCAGAGAGGGCGGTAGGAACCATAAAGAGCCACGGGGCCTTGTCCTCGGGTAGGTCCTTCTCCACCCAGTATCCCAGAGTGGAAGGAAGTGGGGACTATGAGCCCCCATCCCAGTGCTGGGCCAGTCTGACCAGGGTGGGGGCTGACTCTCCTCCCTCCAAGAGCCCAGCCTTGCCTCCCTAAGCTGGGAACCCTTGCTTCCCAGCAGGTGACTCGCTGTCACTGAGAAGCAGCCCAGGAATCTGCATTTCTCACGAGCTCCTGGAAGTTCTAAAGCACACTCCTGAATGCACATCCCATGGGCACAGCCTAGAAGTCCACAGGCCAGCACTTAGGAGGCAGGGTTCTCTCCCAAGCCTAGGGTCAGGCTCACTCTGAGCCCTGCCCGCCCTGCTGGATGCCTGAATGCCTGATTCCACAGAGCCCCTCTGCTCTGCTTGTCTTTGCCTGGGACCCCCAGCTCTGTGCCACCAGGAGAGCTCTGGGGAAGGACTCAACAGTTGAGCTGCCCTGGGAGGTGAGAACATTGCTTTGAATGTGGAACAGCTGACTGGCTCTCAGCCCCCAGCAGAACTGGGCTTTATCTGCCCATTGCCCTGATACCTGTGCCTGTGGCATGGGCAAGCACAGGACCTGGCCACACCAGCCTTGCAGGGACCTCCCAATCAGTCTGCACAACTGTCACTCCGCAGGTTAAGAGATCACTCCCACTTCTCCTTGCTTTGTACCCCAGGGGCAGGCCAAAGGAGCCCTCGAGGCCCTCAGCCCAGGAGACTGGCTCTGGGGCTTCCCTGGGGGGCAGGAGGGAGACCTGCGGGAGGCCCGCAGCAACTTACCCATCTGGAAGTCCCCGCTGCCCAGGTCCCCACTGCCCAGGTCGTCTATAAGCAAAAAAGAGACGTAATCAGCAACAACAAATATTTGTTGAGTACTTACTGTGTGCCAGGCACTGTTCTGGGCACCTAGCATACAGTGAGGCAGGCTTGAGGAAGCACAGAATGGTCAATCACCCTCCTCCCCGATGCCTAGGGAGGGGGCCTGTGAAAGTCGGCTTGGAAGCCTCCATCACAGAGCGTGTGGGCCAGCTGGGCTCGATGGCTCAAGCACTTTGGGAGGCTGAGGCGGGTGGATCACTTGAGGTTAGGAGTTCAAGACCAGCCTGGCCAACATGGTGAAACCCCGTCTCTACTAAAAATACAAAAATTAGCCGGGTGTGGTGCCACCCGCCTGTAGTCCCACCTACTCAGGAGGCTGATGTAGAATTGCTTGAACCCCGGAGGCAAAGGCTGCAGTGAGCTGAGATTGCACCACTGCACTCCAGCCTGGGCGGCAGACTGAGACTCCATCTCAAAAAACAAAACAAAACAAAAAAAATAAAAAAGTAAAATAAAATAAAAGAGAGAGAGAGAGAGATTGAGAAGATGTGGGCTGATGCCCCAAACTCCAGGGACTCAAATTATCTGTCCAGTGGCTGGGGTGGGAATGGGCAGATCAGACTAGCCTCCAGGTGAGAACAAGGAGGTGGGGTACAGGATGCGTGATCGTCCTGCACGCTGCATTGCCAGCCATCTGCCTGGTAGGTCCTGACAGTCCCAGGCTGTAGAATGATGACCAGCCCAGGGCCACACAGGTTGTAAGTGGAGGATGCCGGGGTCATGGGGACCAGGGCTCAGGACACACACAGCCCATCTCTTGAGGAACCACCTTGTGGAACTTCATGGGGCCTCTTTAAAGACCAGTGGGAAGAAGCACAGTCTCACCCCCCACCCCTCTGCTCCCAGCCTCGGATCCTTGGCTCACCTCCAGAGGTGCTGTCAGCCAGCATGTCCTCATCATCAGAAAGGTACGAATGTGTCCAGCGCATTTGGCTTGCTGTGACGGTCTCCGTGTCCTCAGGCAGAGATAAGCCATCGTAAGCGCTCAGCCCGTGGGTCACCTGTAAGCGAACGACAGAGCCGAGTGAGTCACTCTGTCCAGCTCCCACTGAGCCCCACGGTCCTTCCCCTCACTTCCAGGGGGACCCAGAGTCCCACCCCCAGGCCCCCTAGTGGTTAAATTTGACTTAGTATGGCTCAGTGAGCCAGGCTGGGGCTGAACTCGTTTTTGACTCAGTTTCCCCAAGCCCCATTAGCCCCTGGAGGCTTCAGAGCCCAAGCCTGTAAATTCTGAATGAATCCTCAAATAAAACAGACAATAAAATGTAAATCACTTTAGTAAGTAAAGACTCCTTTTCCTTGGGAGAAGGCAAGGGACACCCAGGACATGAGTGAGTGGATGGGGGGATGCGGGCGGGTAAAGGGGTGACCTCAGCCAGCGCAGATCGGGGGCACAGGCAGGTGGAAGGATGGCCAGGGTCAGCATGGGTGGGGACACAGGCAGAAGTCGAGGGCGAGCTGCTCAAAGCTGTTGCCTCCCCAGGCAGCTCCTCCCCAGGCTGTTTGGCTCCTCTTCCTGCCTCCCTCTGGCCTGCCCGTCTCCAGGCTGCAGGGAACACATTCCACTGTGTTGGAGAATTAGCTTTGGCACATGCAGCCACACTGACAGGCTCATCTCTGCGCCCAGCAGCGCGGAGGCAGAGCCCAGCATCTGGGCTGAATGGGGACAGGCGTGGTGTCAACTCCACGTGACCTCAGGCTGCTGCTGAGCCCAGGATAAGCTCTACCTTGGGGCCTGTGCTATGTGGGCCGGAGCAGAAGGGCCCCAGCGGCCGTAACACCTGCCTTCTCAGGTGTGGGTCCGGGCAATGAGTGCCTCTTTCCCCCTAGACAAGATCTGGATGTTTCCAAAGCAGTTTTACCAAATAACTTAGAGGAAAACAAACCCAGGGGAGCCCAAGGGAACCCTGGGAACCCCGTGGCCCACAAGTGTGCAGATTCATGATGGCTGGACCCCAGATTCTATAAACACAAGTATGCACAGACTGGTAATGGCCTGGCCTGAGGGCCTCAGGCCCTGCCCTGGCCTTAAGCCAGAAGGAAATGGTCTTGCTTTTGAAAACCAAACCCACAAGGGCTAGACAAGGTAGTGAGGTCCAAGCCAGAGCAAAGGCCAAAGAGGAGAAAAAAACAAAGAGCTAGCCAGGCCCCCTTCCCTCCCCAACCCCACAGCTCCCACAGTCCATGTCCCTCACGCCTCTGGCATTTCTCACGCCGGGCCCTCTGCTGGAATGCCCTTCCTCTCTTTGTTTCTCAGGCGAACTCCAATGCATCCTCCGAAATCAGCTCAAATACCACCTCCTCCACCTACTCAGGAATAAGGAGGAACAAACGACTGATTGATACGCGTGGATCTGATAGAAGCCAGACACAAAAGACTACAAACTATACGATTCCATTTATATGAACCCTTGGGGGTGAAAGTCTAATCCATAGTGACAGAAAGATCAGTAGTCACTTGGGACCAAGGGCAGGCTGGGGGTGGCTGGGAAGGGGGCACAAGAGAACCTTCTGGGGTGATGGTTCACTGGACATACACATCTCATTACTGACTGCACCCTGAAAATGGGTATATTTTGTTGTGTGTATTTATGCCTCAATAAGGATGACGGGAAACTCTCTTTGTCCTAACTCCTTGCTGTTCACAGTGACCTCAACCCCCAGTCTGGTTCTGGGCCCTCCTGGGCTCACAAGGTTATTGTCTGTACCTCCATTGGAATGGAAGCACCTTGAAGGCAAGGGCTGTGATGAATTCATCTCCACCTTCTCTGCACCCCGTGCTCAATAAATACTTGAATGAATCAATGAATAAATGAATGGACAAAAATGTCATCACCTACGCATTTCAGTCACTCCTTGAAGCTGACTTGCTTTGGGGAGGCACTACCTACCTCTAGGCAATCTAAAAGCATCTCCTGTCCTAGGCTGTGAGTTCCCTGGATGGGGGAGTGGCTGGGTGCCATTTGTTCATCTGCATTGTCCACATCTTATTCCTGCTTTGGCCTAAAGCCCTTGCCCCCAACAATCCACCGGCAAACATTGCCTCCTGTTCCTTCTCCTCTCCCTGCCCTCTCCCTGTGCATAAGCACCCATCCCTGTCCTCCTGAGTGCTGGCCTGTGGACTTCTAGGCTGTGTCAGTGGGATGTGCATTCAGGAGTGTGCTTTAGAACCTCCGGGAGCTGGTGAGAAATGCAGATTCCTGGGCTCCTTCTCAGAGACAGTGAGTCAGGTTCTTCCATCCCAGGAGGGTGGTTATAATTTTGCATGTCCAGGGGATTCCCACAGCCACTGGTTAAGAACCATAAGACCAGCCCCTGCCAGGGGTTCTGCCTCCTTCCCTGGGTGGGGTACAGGGCAGTGTTCCCTCTGGCTGGAGCAGGCCTGACTGACCCAACACGGGCATGAGGCTGGGGCTGGTGCAGGGGCACTGACTCTGGATAGAGGAGATTTGAGGGGTCCTCCCAACCTGGTGGGGGGCTCCGTCAATGCCAATCCCCCTCCCATTGCAACCAAGGTTACGGAGGGCATGCCTGGAGCACTGAGACTCCCGGCATCTCCTAGACACTGCCGTCTAGAAAGGCAAACCGAGTGGTGAGTCATGTGCAAGGTCCACAGCTTTTCCCAGGGAGCAGGGAGCTGGTCAGGAGGTGGTGGCAGGGGTGGCCTTGGGACCAGACAGGAAATAGCAAAGTGAGATTCAACATGGAAAGAAAGCCAGGAACACACATCTGCAGGGAGAGGGGAAAGAGAGGCCAGAGCACGTCGGGACTTGGACAGAAGGACCCCCACACTCCACCACAGGACCCCAGAGCACGGACCCCTCCATCTGCCAGTCTGCTCTTGCTTGCAGCCCCCACCCCAGGGTCTGAGGATCCAGGGTCAGATCAGGGCCCATAGCAAGGAATAAGTCAGCAAGAGCAGAGGCTTCATCTGTAAAAAGCTAAAGATCAAAAGGTTCCAGCAGCTGTATTTCACATCTGCGAGAGGAGATGGAACCAGACAGGAAAGAGGCTCCCAGAAAGAGCCAAAAGGAACTTGAGACTTGACCATAGAAGGACCTTGGACCCAGAACGGGAAAGCCCAGGATCTGCTTGAGGAATAATAACAGCTAACATTTATTGGGCACTTACTAGGCACCAGGCACTTCTAAACCAGGTTATAGGTCTTACGGGGTTCCACTGAGAAGGGGGGCAAAGAGAGCAGAGAAAGGTTACCTGGTGAAACTGGCATGTGGCAGGGCTGAGATTCGAACCCTGGTGGTCGGGCTCCAATACCTAAGCAGCTGCCACTGTGCTATCCCACCTCTGTGACCAGGGGTGTGCAATGAGGCAGATACGAGATCACTGGGAGTCACTCTTGCAAAGCCTCTCTGCCACACTGCACGTCACTTTGTAATGCATTTCCTCAGCCTAGTATCACCTGAGTTGACAGTGACCCTTGGAGGTGGCTGAGGAGGTATGAATGCTCCCCTTTCCCAGTGAGTCCCGGGAGACGCATCTGCTCAGATCGCAGGTGAGGAGCTGGCATCCCACCCCAAGCCTTCTGCTCACCAGGAAATGAGGCAGGGCTGGACCTCTGGGTTGACCATGAGGCCTAAGCAGACAGCAATATCAGGGAGCCCAGGGTTGGCCAGTCCCTATCCCCAACCCGACCAGCTCTCAGGACGGCCCCATGGGATGCCTGAGCTGGCAGTAGCCTGGGGCCATGCAGCATGTGCCTCAGGTCCCAAGGAGGGCCATTAGCGGCTCCAAGGTCAGAGGCAGAAATAGAACCCAGGTTTCCTGCCCTCCAGCCCGTCTCCGGCTGTGAGGGAGCCCGGCTTCCTCCCAGAGGAACCCAGCACTTCAGACATGTGTTGGAGCCAGACGGGGAGCCGGAGAGGAGGGGTCTAGGGGGCAGACCTCAGCCAGAAAGGAAGGAGCTAAGCAGAGAGGGGGATTTTCCAGACCCTCCAGTTCCTGGGGGGTGCAGGCAGCTGACTCAACCGGGCCCAGGCCAGAGAACTGTTCTAACAGGCTGAGAACAATTGCTTAGGGCCGGGATGCAGGCAGGGCGGCCCCCAGTGGGCAGGCATTCCTTGAACACAGGCGGGACTGTAGGCAAAGGCTTCTGGGAGGCACCTAATCCCAGAGGTGGGCTACGTCCAGGCCCTCCTAGTGAGAACGAGGGTCACATGGAACTCCAGGTCCAAGTTGTGTCCTTGGGGACAATGAATGCAGGCTGGATCCTCCTCTCCTGGCCTGGGTGAGGATAAAGAGGCAGACAAGGCTGGCTAGGAAAGGACTCAGCACTGAGGAGAAAACCACAAGAGTGGGGCACAGAGCGGAGAGAAGGTGGGGGAGGTACAGATACGGAGAGCTGGTACAGATTACTTGAGGCCAGGAGTTCGAGACCAGCCTGGCCAACATGGCGAAACCCCGTCTCTACTAAAAATACAAAAATTAGCCCGGCGTGGTGGTGCATGCCTATAGTCCCAACTACTCAGGAGGCTGAGGTAGGAGAATTGCTTGAACCCGGGAGGCAGAGGTTGCAGTGAACCGAGATCACACCACTGCACTCCAGCCTGGGCGACAGAGCAAGACTCTCAAAAAAAAGTTTATAGCAAGCTCACTTGGTGCCAAGCCCTGACCTGAACTGACATGAAGCTATTCAGAGTGTGTACACTCCACTCAGCAGCAAGAGTCCTGTGTTTCACTGCAGCATTATTACTGTTGTTTGATCATGGGATGTGACCCCCAGACTCCAGTGGGGATGTCACATCCTGGCTGGGTACATGCTCTATGTCACCTTCCTCAAACTTGAAAAATTCTGAATTCCAAAACACATCTGACTCTGAGGCTTTCGGTCAAGGAACTGTGAGCTTGTGTTATTATTATTTCCATTTTCTGGATGAAGAAACTGAGGCTCAGAGAGGATTGTCTCGGTAAATGGGATCTAGCAGGTAAGGCATTTAGTGAGGTGTTTACTTATACAATAAGTGCTTAATAAGTACTAGAATTACTTATACAGTAACTGCTTAATAAGCATTAGGGTTTGCACTACGCAGGGGGTGCAGGGTAGGGGTGAGGGGTAGGTGTAGTTGAGGGGTGATGCATGGGGAGTGTGAGGTGTGGGCTCAGGCCTGGGGTCACCTCCAGATCTGGGATGAAGGGAGGAGCCTGGCTGAGCGGGCGGGACCCTAGCAAGGGGTGGGCAATAGAATTGGGTCCCATGGCTCAAAGTTGTCTGCCTGCTCAGAGGCTGACTCTGGGACCAACCCAGGGCTTTGGGCTTCTCCAGTGACATTCCTCACATGCCTTCGGCAGCCAGCCCACCCCACCCTGCTTGTAGCCCAGGCCTGGGACTGAGCCCCCACTGCCCCCACAGCTAGGCAGGAAGGTCTGAGCACTGCATGGTCCCCAGGGCGGCTGCAGCTGCCCAGGGCCAGGCTCCAGGCATGTGGTGATAGAGTGAGCTCACCCCATCAAAATCCAGAGACGGTGCGGGGGCGGGGAGACAAAAGAGCTACTGCCTGCCCACCTGCCTCCCTGCCACGGTCACCACGGGCTCTACCTCCGTGCCCCTTCCCCTGCTTCCTGCCGAGGAACCAGCAGACAATGTGACCCATGGTCCCCAAATCTCTGGGGAGGGATCTGAAACCAGACAAGGTCCCCGTCCCCCTCTGCCAGGATACAGGCTCCTAGGTAACCCCAAAACAAGTGCTTCCCCTATTCAGCTGCAACCCAGGCCCCAGATACAGGATCAAGGTGCCCTGCCCCACCCCCAGGCCACCCAGTGCCCTGTCCACAGGCGACAGACAGCACAGGGGAAGGAATCTGTTGGGGCAGCACTTTGTTGTACAAACTGCCAGGGGCGGGAGAACCTGACACAAAGGCCAAAAGGCCTTTAATCCCCTGGCAGTCTGAGAGGGGCGCCGGGCCGGAAGGGAGGTGGCCACAGCCTCCTCTGGCATGCCTGTGCTGCCCGTGCCACTCGGGAGGCCTGCCAGCTTCTTACACGGAGGCCCCCAAGGTGGCAGGAACTTTGCCAGCCAGTCAGCCAGGAGGAATATGGAGCCCCCCAAACAAGGAGAGGGTCCAACATGCATCCAGGGCTTCTTTGTGCCAGGGGCTGAGCTAAGGTCTTCACAAGGCTTACGTCACTCAGATCCACCACAACCTCACAAGGGAGACACTGGAGGCATCCTTATTTGTTAGATAAGGAAACCAGGCTCAGAGAGGTACCGTTGCCTGACCCAGGTCACACAGCAGAGGCAATGGGAATGGAGTCTGAAACCAGGACTCCCCTCTGCTGGGTTCATGCTTCTGTATTTGGCTAGCTCAGAGGCACAGCTCCCAGCAGCGCCCTGCTTCTGACCTCTGACCCCTGCCCTCTGTAAGCTCATATCAAGGCCTGCAACCTGGAAAAGCTGCATTCCATCCAGGGCTTTTCGGAGTGCTGGGGCAGGTCAGGGCCTTCAGCGGAGGCCCAGAGGGCGGGAAGCGGGGGTCTGGAGTTTCTAGTCCCAGCTCAGCCCCACACTCACCATGTTGCCTTGGACAAGCCCCTGCCTCCTTTACCTTTTAGCTAACTTTAGTGAGTCCCTACTGTATGCACTGGGCATCCACACCTACCATCTCAGTCCATGCGAACAACACGCAGAAGGCAGTGACTTTGATCTGTTTTGAGCATTGCTGCAACCCCACAACAGAAAACACACAGTAGGTACTAATAAATCTGCGGACTCACGGACAAACCAGATAAATGAACCTGCCCAACAGTCCTGAGGTGGAAATTAACCCACCTGACAGAAGAAAGTGAACTTCAGAAGGAGACCTGCCCGAGATTACACAGCTTGAAAGCGCCAGAATTACCTCTAGTCCTCAGTTCCCATTAACACAACAGAGGCCATAACACTTCATCCAAAGGGAAGGAGGGGACTAGGTCACAGGAGCCCTGAAATCCATTCTAAGACACCCCCTGTCTTTGCATAACAATCCCTCCCAGACTTAGTTCTCTTCAATATGAAATGGGAGCAAAAGGCCGGGCATGGTGGCTCATACCTGTAGTCCTAGAACTTTGGGAGGCAGAGGCAGTCGGATCACCTGAGGCCAGGAGTTCGAGACTAGCCTGGCCAACACGGTGAAACCCCATCTCTACTGAATTACAAAAATTATCTGGGCATGGTGGCACATATCTACAATCCCAGCTACTCTGGAGGCTGAGGCAGGAGAATCGCTTGAACCCAGGAGGCAGAGATTGCAGTGAGCCGAGATCGTACCACTGCACTCTAGCCTGGGCAACAAGAGCGAAACTCCATCTCAAAAAATAACTAAATAAAATAAAATAAAATAAAAATAAATAAAATGGAAGCAAAAAAAGGTCCCTGCTTTGCCTCCTTGCTGGGACTACTGGGACAGGCAAGTGTGAGGCAGTGACCTCTTTGAGAGGCATAGTCCCAAGCTCTGAATCTGCCCGGCCATTCTCCAGGCAGGCCCCATGGGGTCTCTGCCTTGGAGGCTCCTATGACATCGCTAGGGGTGGGTACCCAACCTGGTCTGGCACTGACCAGGCGGGGGACTGGCGAGAACACTTGACCTCCAGCCAGTGGGGCAGAGCAGGCTGTGCTGTCGGACACCCCCAAGTCCAGGCCACCCTGGCCACATTCTAGATGGGGGGCTTCAGCTTCCTCATCAGTAAAAAAAGGTAGAATCGATCAGATCTGTCCCATTCGGTTCAATTCAAGTCACTTCAACCTTGACTTACTGGGTACCTATTATGTGCTGGGCCCGGGGGACAAAACGTGAAATGGACAGACACAGAACTCCATGTTCCTGGGGGACACAGGCCACAGAACCACATGCTGGCAACACCATGCGAGGAGAGTGCTGAAAGGGAAGGATAGGGGCTGGCAGAGACCAGGGGAGGGTCCCCTCACTTAGGGAGGTGGCTGGGAGGCTGGGGAAGATTTCTAGAAGAAATGCTAACTCAGCTGGGGCCTGAGAGATTACTTCGCCTAAGTAAAGTGGAGAAGTGTGGACCAGGTGAAGGGGAGGGCACACGCTGAGGCCAGGGCCAGAGAGGGCAGGGCACGTTTGCGGGGCGGAAAGAAGCCTGGTGCAGCGGGACACGTGTGTGAGTGGCAGAGGAGTCAGAGGGTGGCACGGGTGGGCTTTTCCATTTAAAAGCGCCATCCTTCAGTTGTGCTGCTGACCCGGTGCTAGTCACAGAGGCCAAGTCTCCCCTGTCCCCCCAGAGTCCCTGCACTCTCCTCCGTCCGCCACAGACAACCCAAGATTGAGTCTCCCCTGGTGGCTGAATGAGCTGCCTGCCAACTTACAGGGAACCAGGAAGCCACTGGGAAATGCCCTTGCCTCACCCAAGTGCCAGGTGTGGCCAAGGCAGTGGGGGTGGCCCAAGCGGGAACAGCTTCTGCCTGGGCTGCCCAGCAAGAAGGTCCCTGGGGGTTGAACACTATCCGCCAGGCACCTCGGCTGCCGGCAGCACCTGCAGCGTTCACGTGCCAGCCTCCTGCAAAAAGCCTGGCTTGGTTCTCAGGTTCTCCAGCTCCCAGCTGCCCTGCTGCCCTGGCATGTCTGTGGGGCTTCAAAGGCACACCAACCTGGTTGGGCCTGCCCATACCCTCCTGGGTCACTGCCCACAGATTTCATGAATGCCCCTTGCACAGTGCCAGGACTATGGAAGGATGGGCGGAACGTTCCACAAAGTTATGTTGCCATGAGACACCACTAACAACCATGGCCATTTCCTGAACCTGTCAGGTTAGGACTTCCCATGACTCCTGACTCACCAAAGGGTGAGAGGAAAAGCCCTTATCATGGCCAACCAGGTTCTATGTAATCTGTCTACACACACCCCCACATAAACATACACACACACACACACACAAACACACACACGCGCCCCACTCCAATTTCTTTTGCTACTGTGCTCACCCAACTCCCTGCCTTCTAAAATAGCCACATGCATCCCCTCAATAGTCCTCAAACACACAAAGCCCCCTGCCTGGGACACTGTCCCCACATATTCCATCACTCGCTCCCCTTCTTCTAGTTTTTGCTCAAATGTCACCTTTCAGCTGGGCACGGTAGGTGGCTCACGCCTATAATGTCAGCACTTTGGGAGGCCAAGGCGGGTGGATCACCAGAGGTCAGGAGTTCGAGACCAGCCTGGCCAACATGGTGAAACCCCCTCTCTATTAAAAATACATAACTTAGCCTGGTGTGGTGGCAGGTGCCTGTAATCCCAGCTACTTGGGAGGCTGAGGCAGGAGAATCACTTGAACCCAGGAGGCGGAGGTTGCAGTCAGCCAAGATCATGCCATTGCACTCCAGCCTGGGCAACAAAAGCGAAAATCCATCTTAAAAAAAAAACAAAAAACTGTTGAATTAATTAATGAAGACTGAGGCAGGAGGCTTACTTGAGGCCAGGTGTTCGAGACCAGCCTGGACAACATAGTGAGACCCTGTCTCTACAAAAAAATTAAAAATCATTTGGGAGGCCGAGGCGGGCGGATCACAAGGTCAGGAGATCGAGACCACGGTGAAACCCCGTCTCTACTAAAAATACAAAAAATTAGCCGGGCGCGGTGGCGGGCGCCTGTAGTCCCTGCTACTCAGGAGGCTGAGGCAGGAGAATGGCGTAAACCCAGGAGGCGGAGCTTGCAGTGAGCCGAGATCGCGCCACTGCACTCCAGCCTGGGCGACAGAGCGAGACTCCGTCTCAAAAAACAAAAAACAAAACAAACAAACAAAAAAATCAGCCTGTTGCGGTGGTGCACACCTGTAGTCCCAGCTACTTAGGAGGCTGAGGCAGGAGGACTGATTAAGCCGGGAGTTTGAGGCTGCAGTGAGCTATGACTGCACGACTATACTCCAGTCTGGACAACAGAGTGAGACCCTGTCTCTGAAAACAATTAAGTAGTTGATTAATTAACGGGGTTTATAAGCGAGGAGGCTGCGGCTCAGAGAGCTGACTTGCCCATAGTCACAGGATTAGAACCTAAGACCCCTGGCTCCACACCCGGAAGGAACTCCATACCACCCGGTCCCACTGATGATGCCTGGGACTTTCCTGCTGGGAAGCCCGTCTCCAGGGCAACAAGAGGCTGCCCATGGTCACTGAGGAGCATCCCGGAGGGGTGGGTGGGGGGCCTCGGAGGCAAGTAGGGGCCAGAGCTCTGGCTCCAGGGCCTTGCGCAACACAGCCAGACAGCCAGGCCTCAGTGACTCCACTCAGCGCTTGCTCCCGTGGGCATCGGCAACAGGAAAAAACAGGCTGGAACGGCGGCCCGGCAGCTGTGGCCAAGGAGGTCGGCTCCCCCTGCCCCCAGGCCAGGCTTTCCTCATCTGCGGTATGGAAGGAGAGGAAAGGGCAGACAGGGCCAAGCCCATGGCTGAGATAGGCCTGTGGACAGCAGAGCTAGAAATCAGAGCAAGGGGTCCTCGTCCTGAAGCGCCCCGTGTCTGCTTTATTCATGATAACGTCCTTTCCCAGACACAGAAACTCTGGGATGGGAATACGCGCGGGGAAGACAAACACATCTGGGAAAGGCTGGTTACACAAAGCTGAGCTGCCTCCCTAAGTCCTAAATGGCTGAGGCAACATGATGGGGCCGGGGGGCTGGGGGGGACCTCACGTGCAACTATTTAGCGTTTCCCAAAGTTGCTTAACTTGGAACCCTTTATTTATGCAAAGTTCACTAGGCTAGGGTTCCACAGAACACACTTTGGGAACACCATGCCAACCATCCCATTTTTCCCTGAAGCTAGCCTTAAGTAAGATTTTAGATGTAAGATATGCTCCCCAGTACCCAGGGGCTTTGTAAGGGAGGCTCTTCAAGAAGATAAGAAAAGCCGCGAGTCCCCATGGAAGGAAAAGCGGGCTGGCGGCAGGCTAGCTGGTGGTAGGAGGGGTATGTTCTCTCTTCTCAGGGTGATTGACATCTGTCACCTGAGAAATCCAAACACAGCCTGAGCCTTCCCTCCCTGGCCATCAGCCTGCTCTCTCAGGGGGTGAGTCCTGTCGGAGGTGAAAGAGAAGGTCGCCCAGCACCCAGTCATTCCTGGTCTGCAGGGACCCTCCAGAAAGTCTGGAGGTACCTGTGCCCCAAAGAGAAATAGAGCTTCATTCCGGGCCGAGTGCAGAGACCGGGGCAGGGGTTCACTCCCAGGGCTGGGGACCATGCAGGCGAGGGGGTGCTGGTGCTCTTCAGGGCAGGGACTGAGAACAGGGCTCCCAGCCAGCTCTGTTCTCTTGGGCGAGTCCCTTCCCTTCTCTGGGCCTCAGACTCCCCTCTGTCTGATGACGAAGCAACCCTAGGTCGAGGCTCTCCAGCTCATCCTCAGCAGCCTCAGGGCCACTCTGGACAGGGGTGAGGTGGAAGCGGGGCACCGTTAGAGTTTGGGCCCTTTACCAAACACTCACTTTCATCAAAACACAACCAATTTTTTTTTTTAAACAGGGTTCTGCTCTGTCGCCCAGGCTAGAGGGCAGTGGGCCTCCTTAGAGCCTCCTAGGCTCAAGATATCCTCCTGCCTCAGCCTTCCAAGTAGCTGGGAGTATAGTGGTACATCACCATATCTGGCTAATTTATTTTTTTAGAGATGGGGTCTCGCTATGTTGCCAAGGCTGGTCTCGAATTCCTGGTCTCAAGAGATCCTCCTGCCTCAGCCTCCTAAAGTGCTGGGATTACAGGCATGAGCCACTGTGCCTGGCCACAAATCCACCCCTTTCCTTTTTATATTCTCACCTTCTACATAAATATCTGGTTCAGCCCTTGATTAGCTGTGAGGTCATGAGCAAGTCATTTCTCCTCTCTGTGCCTCCATTTCCTCGTCTGTAAAATGGGCACGATCATTCATAGTAATAGTATCTATCTCATAGGGCTATTGTGAGGATTAAATACAAATGTAAAATGCTACAAATAACACAGCACATGGTGAATGTTCTGTGTTTGCTGTGATTATTACTGTTATTATGATTAAAATAAGGGTTTCACTGCTTAGTGAGTTTGAAAGCCATCAACTTAAATGATCCCCAAGCTTCCGCTGGCTTTGATATTTTAGAGCACTGACACTCTAAAACATTAGGATTCTAAAATTCTAGGCTGTGTCCCACCCGCAAAGGGAACAGGGCTAAAGGAGGGGATTACAAAGTCAGGACAGGCTGGGTGCAGTGGCTCATGCCTGTAATCCCAGCACTTTGGAAGGCTGAGGCTAGTGGATCACCTGAGGTCAGGAGTTCGAGACCAACCTGGCCAACATGGTGAAACCCCGACTCTACTAAAAAATACAAAAATTAGCCAGGCATGGTGGCACATGCCTGTAATCCCAGCTACTTGGGAGGCTGAGGCAGGAGAATCGCTTGAACCCGGGAGGTGGAGGTTGCAGCGAGCCAAGATGGCGCCACTGCACTCCAGCCTGGGCGACAGAGTGATCCCCTCCTTTAGCCCTCCTCATTACTCATTTATACCTCCCCTCTTGCCCTGTTCCAAAAAGGCTGCAGAGAGGTTACAAAGATGTGCACTTAACAGTCAAGATAATATTAACTAAAGATACGTAAATATCTTTAGTTTTATTGTTATTTAGTTATTTAGCTTCCACTGGCTTTTATATTTTAGAGCACTGACACTGTACAACATTAGGATTCTAAAATTCTCGGCTGTGTCCCACCCGCAAAGGGAACAGGGCTAAAGGAGGGGATTACATTTTATTAACTAAAGATATGTAAGAAAAACTCAGGCAGGGCAGGCAGATGGAGCTTGGAGTGAGGCAAGCAGACAGACAGCACATGCTGAATCCCAGAGATCTAGGAAAGGGACAACTCATGTGGCCCTGAGCTTGCCAGCAGCCAATGGGAAGAAGGAAACCTGACCGGTCCCTAGATTCCATGTCTCATAATGTAAAAACAAACCAGTTGCTTAGAAAAAGCACAACTATTTCTGATACTGAGAGCAGGGAATGCCCCAGGGGACAGGCTTGTCTGGCACCCTTCTCTGCCTCATCAGTGGGGTTGGCATCCCCTCAGAGTCTGCTGACCATGACCCTTTGAAGCTGAAGCCAGGGGCAGAGGCTACAGTGATCAAAGATTCAGGGAGCTGGGATGGCAGTCCAGGCAGTACCCCAGCAACCTCACCCCAGCAGCCTTGGTCTGGGCAAGATTACCCATCACTCTCCAAGCCCGAACACAGCCAGTGCCCAAAATAGCTAGAGCAGGAGACAGTGCCAGGAGGCCCTGGCAAGGGCCTGGGCTAGGCCCACCTACAGGAGGACCCAGTGGGCCAATGCACACATACCTCTGGTGCACAAAGAGGCACCTTCAGTCGGCCATGGAGCTGTCCCTGGGAGTCCCCCACCCACCAGGCTCCCCCCTCAGCTGCACGTTGCTCACGCAGAACTTGAGCTGCTGCTCCACCCTTCCCACAAAGCAGGCCTTCCTGCCTGAGCCCGACTGGAAAAGCCTTCCACAGAAATGCCACCGCACCATATAGGGAAGTGCCTGAAGACCTCCCCGCCCCACCTCCAGAATCTGCCAGCATCAGCCCCCTCAGGATCCTCCACGGCGATGCTGGTTCCTCCCTGGGTCCCCCAGCTGCAGAACAACACAATGGGGGCTATTCTGGGCTGCCCAGGGTATTTAAAGCTCTGGCTGGGCCTCCTCCCTGGGGAACAAAAGGCCTTGCCCTCCTTAAAACCTTCCTGAAATTGTTCCTGCCCAGACTGTGGTGGCTGCGTCCTGTACTGTTCCCCACCTCTCCTCCCAGGCCCTGAGGCCCTGTAAGATTCAGCGTAAAATGCCTCTTCCAGGACGCCCACAGGGCTGCCTCCCATGCTCAGCAGCACTGCCTGAGACCCTCAGATAAAGCTGGGTCCTGGCCCAGCTCCGCCATCGATCTTCTCTGGTCCCAGTTTTCTCATCTGCAAAATGTGGATGTGAATCCCAGTGTGTGAAAGCCCTCCAGAGGCTTCCATGGTTAGGATGAGTAGTGTCTCTCCAGCCACCTTGTGAAGCAGAATATAAGCAGGAACGGGAATTGGTCTGTTTTGTCACCGCCCTTTTTCTAGCACCTGGCACACAGTAGGTGCCAAATCGATATTTACTGACTGATACAAATATTTGTGGAATGTGTCTGTAGCCTCCGTAGAACCACCCAGAATGCCAGGCACACAGGTGGCTAATACCCTCGATGGTAACATTGCCAGCTCTCAGCTTGAGCACAAAGAACACATCAAGCCTTATGCTAAGTACTTGACGTTAATTATCTCATTTAATTTGCTCAACAATTCCAAGAGGTCGGTACCATTATCTTATTTCACAAGCAAGAAAATGGGAGTTCCAGCCCAGGTGGTTAAGCAGCTCGCCTGAGGTCCTAACTGGCTGGTTAAGCAGCTCGCCTGAGGTCCTAAATGGCCAAGCTGGGAGTCAAGCCCAGGAGCCCTGAAGCCCCCGGCATCCTGAGCAAATGCACTTTGAAGAAAGGCGGTCAGAGAGCACTGGGTGGGGAGCCAGGAGCCTGAAGTCAGCCACTAAGCTGTGTGACTTCAAGCAAGTTGCTTGGCCTCTCTGAATCAGTTTTCTCTTCCATAAAAACAAGGGCATGAATTCCTATTTTTCAGGTCGTTGGTAGGATCAAAGGAACCAAAGGATGTGACTCTGTCTCCCACATTAGCCCCAGCCCCTCCCCAGGGGCAGCAGCTGTGAGGGATGGTGGGAAGATGTGCTGGGAGGAGGGGGCTACCCAGAGCTGGCTCGGGAACAAAGCTCTGCAGCTGCTGACAACAGCTGGGGAGAGCTCTGGGCCTGGCCCAAGCAGGGGGAGAAGGGGCAGGCTGGGAAGTCACCTCTGGCCCTCCTCTGTCACCCTTCCCTGCTGACAGCTGCTGAGGCCTCGGGGCCAAGGGCCCCAGAGCAGGCAGGGAGTGGGGGTGTGGAGGGGGCGGGCGGGCTGGCTGGGGTCATCTCAGTCCTCATGCTGTCAACTGCTAAAGCCTCAGGGTGCCTGGCCCCGCTGTCCCATCGTGCAGCCCTTTACCCAGTTCCCTGGGAAGCCTGGGTGGAGAGGCCGGAGCAAAGGTCTGGGGCTGAACATGCCTTAACTGGAGGCTGGCCTGCTCCAGGGCCCCCGTGGGGAGGTGCAGGGCCGGGAGGGAGGGGGTCCTGAAGAGGCTTGCAGTTTCCCTGGTGCACAGCCCCATTACAGGCCCTTCAGGAAATGTCCCTGGAGGCTGTGAACTTGGCCCACCCCAGCCCATCTCAGCCCCCTCAGCTGCTGGCCAGCCCAGCTCCACTCCCAGTTCGGTGCCAAGCGTTTCCAGCCCGCTCCATCCAGCCCACGCAGCTCTCTCTCCTCTGAACTCTCACATACCCATAATTACAACTGACCATACTTTCCAAAGCAGAAATCAAGAAACCACTGAACAAAAGGATTTCTGGGCTACTTCTGAGTGTCAGAGGCAGCCTGGGAGATGTAGTTTGGATGCAGAGGTATTCAAATCTCCGAGACACGTTGATAGTTTTTTGGGATGACTACTATATTTATCATATTTTATTAATAAATCAAAGCCATCCTAGGAGATGTGTGTTGGGCACATGCCACCCCATACCACTGTTAACTGTTGACTGGACACTTTAGCCTGGCAACTTCCTAGCTGTGTGGCCCTGGGCAAATCACTTGACCTCTCTGAGCCTCTGTTTCTTCATCTGTAAAATGGGAATAAACATGACCCCTTTACAAGGCTGCTGTAAGAATTCCACAGGACAACCAAAGTGCTAATGTCGGGCACTTATGAGGTGTAAGTACCACTTCTTCCTTTTCTCCCAGGACTATCCACCCAAGAGCTCACACACCAAGCGAGCGAGCTCTCCAAAGACCCCTGGGGAGAATGAGACACAGGAGAGACCTGCCTGCAAAAGGTTCCAAGGCATTCCTGGATCCTGCACTGTCCGAGCTGGGAGGGATCACCTAGCCCAACACCCTCGTTTATCAGATGGGGAAACCAAGTCCCAGAGAAGGGAAGTGAGCATGTTATGGGGAACCAACCAGACTTGGAGGGCCTGGGTTCAATCCCGTCTCTGACACTTCTGGCTGCTGGGAGACTTTATCACTTTGAGCCTCATTTTTGTGCCTCCCATACCCCCATAATGCTGGATTAATAATTACGGCTGGGTGCAGTGGCTTGCGTCTGTAACTCCAGCACTTTGGGAGGCCGAAGCGGGTGGATCACGTAAGATCAGGAGTTTGATACCAGCCCAGCCAACATGGTGAAAATCTCATCTCCACTAAAAACATAAAAAGTAGCAGAGCATGGTGGCACGCGCCTATAATCTCAGTTACTCGGGGAGCTGAGGCAGGAGAATCACTTGAACCCGGGAGGCGGAGGTTGCAGTGATCTGTGATTGCGCCACTGCACTCCGGCCTGGGCGAAAGAGTGAGGCTCATCTCAAAAAAAAAAAAAAAAAGCTGGATTATGTATGCAGAGTGTTAAGAACGGTGCTTTAGGGCAGCTGTGAGAAGAGAAAGGAGCCTCCCAGCAACTTGATGGCAGAGGCAGATCCAGGACCCAGCCTCTTGGTTCCTAACACAGGGTCATTTACCTTTCACGAAGCCACCTCCTCCTCTCCTTGGGGCAAGGATTCTCAAAGGCCGGGATAAGCGGCTACACAGATGAGGCCTCTGGGAGGGTGGCAAGGGGCTAGGACTTTGTGGGGGTGCTAATCAGGGCCAGAGCCCTCAGTCTTAACCTCTGGCACCCAGAGCTGGTCCCTCCAGCCTGTCTTCAAGCCCCAGTCAGACAGGCCCAGTCTAGGAAATGGCAGGAAGGGCTGGCAAGCGAGGGATGCGTGTCCTTGGCAGGAGAACGCGACATCACAGGGACTCGGGTTACCGGAAATGGTAAATCTCCCCACTGCCTGCCACCTCCGACCAGGAATGTCTGCTGCCCCAGGGAACATCCTGTCCACCTGCCCTCAGACAGCCTAGGGATGGCCAGGAACCTGGACCCACTCTCTGCTCCCTGCCCCACCCCCAAGCCTCAGGTTAGCTGCCGGGTCCCCCCAGCCAAAGGGTACCTGTCATTCTGGGGCAGTGAGCCTGGCTGTAACTAACTGACTAATCCCAGGGAAGGAGCCATCCTAGGAAATGTGTGTTGGTCACGGGGAAGAAGGAGAAGGCTAGAAGGGGAAACCCCCAAAAGATTGAGAGTTACCCCCAAATCTGATCCATCCAATCCCATCATACGTGGATTCCGAGTCCCTAGTTTGGATGAAGGCTCTGATCTTGTTAACCCAACACAGGAGGCAGCACAGTGTGAGCTCTGGGTGGGACTAACCCGTCTGGAGGCCTGGCTCTGCCGCTTGCCAGCTGGGTGGCTCTGGGCAAGGCACTGCAGCACCTTCCACCCTCATCTCTAATACATAAGTGACAGCAGCCTGTGACAGGAACCTGTGAAATTCGTGGCGCTAAGCTGTGAGTCATTTGGCCCTGATGGGTAGAGAGGGCCCAGTAAACAGTGGCTATTAGGTATTGGGAAGTATTAGAAAGAGAAGGGGAAAAAAACAGTAATCGTTATAGGAGCAGGTACTATGAGCCACACAATATTCTCTGCCCTTGATGGGGCTGACCTTCTAGTAGGAGACAGATGGACCATAAATTAATACCCCAAATATACATGTCAAATGGTGAGAGCGCTGAAAAGAAAGCACAGCAGGGTAAGGGGACAGGGAGTGGCCCGTTGAGAGTTGCTATTTCCCTGGGTACGGAGGGTGACGCTGACAGAGTAAGTCAGGTACATGCTTAGAGGAAGAGCACCCAGGCACCAGGAGCAGTGCCTATAAAGACCCCAGAGGCAGGAGGATCCTCAGAATGTTTTGGAAACAGCCAGGAGGCTGGTTATCTAACCCCCATGACTGCCCTGAGAGCTAGGTGTAATTGTCTCTATCCCCCAGAGGAGAATCTGGCAGGGCCAGGATCCGACCCTCCACAGCCAGGTGTCCAGATCCGACTCTCCTCAGAGCTCCCATGGGGAGTGGCAGAAAGGGAGAAAAGCGCAGGTGTCTGAGTCCAAGCTCTGATTCTTCCAGGGACTGGTCATGTGATCTCAGACCAGCTGCATCTCCTTGTAGGGCCTCAATGTCCTTGTCACTCATGGGCTAGACTTGTCTATTTCATCCACTTCGCAGATGATGTGCCCAAAAGGAAGGGGAGGAGAAAGTATGGTGCTGGGAGGTGACCTTGAGCTTCTCTGGCATCTCAGGCCAAAGTTCCTCCCCAGGCAAGTGTGAATGTCAGGTGCAGACCCTGTCCCCCTGAACCACCCAGAGCAACGACCTGCCTGACCCCCAAGAGCTCACATCCTGCCTATGCCTGCCTGGGCCTTGTCCCACTCAGCACCCAGAGCCCAGCCACAGCCACAGCCTCCGTCCTGCACTCTGGTTCTGGGTGTCAGACATGCCCCTCACCCCAGGGCCCAGCCCAGGACCGGCTCCTTGTGTTCCTGACCAGGTGGAGGGTCCATGATTGGCTTTTGTTACCAAGGGTGCCAAAGCGGGCCAGCCCTCACGGGCACCCGGCCAGATCCCGGGGCCCAGCCAAGTGCAAACAGCACGCTTGGCGCCCTGATACGGGCGCGTTAGAGCGGGCAGGCTGCCCACTGCCCCCGTCACAACAAACCATCATCTCCGACCCCCTGAGGGGCCCAGGCAGCCGGCACCTCTGCTGGGAGCTGGGTACTAGGGACTGCCAGGGGAGGCCTCCTCCCCCTCTCCCACTGGGAATGGGTAGTGGGAATTTCAGAGCCTGGACATGGAGATTCCAGATGCCAGCAGCTGAAAGGGCAGATACGCAGACAGGCTGCAGGGAGCACATGGGAAAATGACAGGGGCAGAGGAGGTGGATGAAGGCAAGTCACGGAGTTTTTAACATTATGGTTGGGGTCAGGCAAAGGGAGAGTGAGAGGCTGCCGAGAAGAAAGCAGGAAGGGCCCAACAGAGAGAGGAGCAGCAAGAAGAACCAATGAGAGCCGGAACGGTTCAATATGGGACAGGGGACCAGCGATAATGACCACAGCAACTCCTTCCAGCAATACCCAGCAATTAACATAAACAGCACTTCCGACAGAACTTTCTGGTGCAATGGAAATGTTGCATGCCTGCACTCATCCAGTAAGATAGCTACTGAGCACTTCAAATACAGCTAGTGCCACCAAGAAACTGAATTTTTTGCTGGGCATGGTGGCTCACACCTATAATCCCAGCACTTTGGGAGGCCGAGGTGGGCAGATCACCTGAGGTCAGGAGTTCAAGATCAGCCTGGCCAACATGGTAAAACCACATCTCTACTAAAAATAAAATTAGCTGGGCATGGTGGCAGGCGCCTGTAATCTCAGCTACTAGGGAGGCTGAGGCAGGAGAATTGCTTGAACCCAGGAGGCAGAGGTTGCAGTGAGCTGAGATCACACCACTGCACGCCAGCCTGGGTGACAGAGCAAGGCTACATCTCAAAAAAGAAAAGAAAAAAAAAAAAAGGCCTGGCATGGTGACTCACGCCTGTAATCCAGCACTTTGGAAGGCCGAGGCAGGCAGATCATGAGGTCAGGAGTTGGAGACCAGTCTGGCCAACATAGTGAAACCCCGTCTCTACTAAAAATACAAAAAATTTGGCCGGGTGTGGTGGCTCACGTCTGTAATCCCAGCACTTGGGAGGCCGAGGCGGGTGGATCACAAGTTCAGGAGATCGAGACCATCTTGGCTAACACGGTGAAACCCCGTCTCTACTAGTAACACAAAAATAAAATTAGTAGAGCATGGTGTTGCGTGCCTGTAGTCCCAGCTACTTGGGAGGCGGAGGCAGGAGAATGACATGAAGCTGGGAGGCGGAACTTGCAGTGAGCTGAGATTGTGCCACTGCACTCCGGCCTGGGCGACAGAGCAAGACTCCATCTTAGAAAAAATAATAATAATAATAAATAAATAATACAAAAAATTTGCTGGTGTGGTGGTGTGTGTCTGTAATCCCCGCTACTCCAGAGGCTGAGGCAGGAGAATTGCGAGAACCCAGGAGGCAGAGGTTGCAATGAGCCGAGATCACGCCATTGCACTCCAGCCCAGGCGAAAGTGCGAGACTCTGTCTCAAAAAAAAAAAAAAAAAAGAGAGAAACTGAATTTTTATTTAAAACTTTATTTAATTTTAAATTTTGCATGAAATAGTCATGTGTGACTAGCAGTTACCATATCAGACAGTGCAGATTATGCCATAATTGATCCTAGGTCAAGCCTGGAGGTGGAGCTATCTCCATTTTACAAAGGAGGAAACTGAGGTTTGCCAAGGCTGCATAGCTGTAGGCCGCAGAGGCAAAATCAGAACCAGGCCTGGCCCTGCCACAGGGCTCCCCACCCATGGTTATTGTCAACGCTGGAAACAGCTAACGGAAATCGAACATGTGTGGTGATAAGGCTGCCTCGTTAATCAAGACATTAAGTCTGTCTGCTTTTGGCCTGAATTCTGTCAGCTACACCAGTTATCACACGCTGACCAGAAGTTCTGACCGCCTGTTTACAAAGGTCTTTGATTTTTTGACACTAAGAAAGGGCAGAATGGCTGGGCGCGGTGGCACATGCCTGTAATCCTAGCACTTCGGGAGGCTGAGACAGGTGGATTGCTTGAGCCCAAGAAGCTTGGGACCAGCCTCAGCAGCACGGCAAGACCCCATCTCTATGAAAAACACAAAAATCAACGAAGTGTGGTGGTGTGTGCCTGTGGTCCCAGCTACTCGGGAGGCTGAGATGCGAGGACCACTTGAGCCCAGAAGGTCAAGGCTGCAGTGGGCCATGATTGTGCCACTGCATTCCAGCCTGGGTGACAGAGCAAGACCCTGTCTCAAAAATAAATAAATAAATAAATAAATAAATAAATAAATAAATAAATAAGACAGGGCAGAATGGGGATGGAATAATCCCAGCTGGTCGAGAAGCCATGTCTTTAAGAACACTAGGAATCTTCAATGGCAAAGAAGCTGGGCTTGGCCTTCTCCACCTGGCTACCCTGACCCTACCAGCCCCCTGAGGCTCCTAAGAACTGGGCGACACCCACTCAGGGTAACACAGCGCACATCTGCTTGCCTCTAGGCCTTTAGTCATGCAGTTCCCTCTTCTTGGAATGTTGTTCCCACGCCCCTCGAGCTAATCTATCCATCCTTCAAGGCCCACTCAATCACCACCGCCACTCTAAAGATTTTTTGGAACCCCTATAAAGACATCCTTCTCCCTACAAGTATGTAGATTTAATTTGTACCTCGGAACACTAGAGATTCAGTCTTAATCATAATCACTTGAGTTCACGTCTCTTCTCTCCTGTTGGAACCAAAGCTCCTTGGGGACAGACACTAAGTTTTTTTTTTATCTTTTAAACATAAATATATACATATATATAAAACCTTTAGATACTTCCTAATGTCCAGCAGCTAGGGGATAACAAACAAATACTATGTTGAACTGAATGATAATATTGGCTTATCAGTTTGGGGACTCAATTTCTTATGGCTCTTCCTGAGTCTCCTGTGATCCCAGGAGAGGAGTCCAGACCCTTCTCTGCACTGAACTTCAATTTGTACCTCTGTAAAATAGGGACAATAGGCCGGGCGCGGTGGCTCACGTCTGTAATCCCAGCACTTTGGGAGGCCGAGGCACGCAGATCACCTGAAGTCAGGAGTTCGAGACCAGCCTGGCCAACATAATAAAACCCTGTCTCTACTAAAAATACAAAAGTTAGCAGGGTGTGGTGGTGCACACCTGTAGTCCCAGCTTCTTGGGAGGCTGAGGCAGGAGAATCACTTGAACTTGGGAGGAGGAGGTTGCAGTGAGCCAAGATGGTGCCACTGCACTCCAGTCTGGGCAACAAAGTGAGACTCTGCGGGGGGGGGGGGGGGGAAGGAGGGGTGGGACAATAACAGTACCTACCTTATTGGAAGATTATTTGTACTTACTATATTTATTTAACACTGTGTGCTGGGTACTTGACAAACATTGAGTTATCTTCATAACAACCCCACAAGATCCGTATTATTATTACTATCCTCATTTTATACAGGAGGGAAGTGATGGTGAAATTAAATAGATCAAAGAGCTAATGCAACTCAAGTGCTCAGTATAGTGTGTGGCACATGCTAGCTACTAAATAAACTGTATTAACAGTTGTGGAGTTTTTTCCTGAATAATAAAGGTCTACAGAATTAGGGGAAATTGAGGAGACTTCCCCAGGGCTG
This sequence comes from Macaca mulatta, assembly GCF_049350105.2. Lineage (NCBI taxonomy): Eukaryota > Metazoa > Chordata > Mammalia > Primates > Cercopithecidae > Macaca > Macaca mulatta. Next base: position 219,079,014 of record NC_133406.1, on the reverse strand, counting down.
AGCACGTAGTCAGCGTTCTCCAAATATTTGCTGCTAGACTGTATCAGTCCCAGATGTACCAGTGATAGGTGGGGGGGACCCTAACTAAGCCCAGGGCTGCCCCTCTCTGACTCCCCTCCCCACTGGGCTCCTCCCCTCTCCTCTGATCTATAGAGCAATGGCTGCTCCCTGTCCCACAGGCCATGTCAGTAGAGAACCTCTTTCCAGCCCCCATCTTTCCCCAAAGACAGGCAGCATGGAACGACTTTGGGGAAATGACCTTTGTCCGGCTGTGCCGAGCCTGCAGGTGAAAGGAGAGGAGAAAGTGTGATTAACTCTCAAAGGGGCTGGGGGCGGTGACTCACGCCTGTAATCCCAACACTTTGAGCGGCCAAGGCTGGCGGATCACTTGAGGTCAGGAGTTTGAGACCAGCCTGGCCAACATGGTGAAACCCTGTCTCTACTAAAAATACAAAAATTAGCTGGGCGTGGTGGCGGGCACCTGTAATCCTAGCTACCTGGGAGGCTGAGGTAGGAGAATTGCTTGAACCCGGGAGGCAGAGGTTGCAATGACCCAAGATTGCACCATTGCACTTCAGCCTGGGGGACAGAGCAAGACCCTGTCTCAAAAAGAAAAAAAAAAGTTTCAAAAGCAGGTAATACTCTCAACTTTCTCCAGTCCTGTCAGGGGTTTTGACACCCTATTCTTCGCTGAACCCCCACCTGGACCAAAAAAAGGGAAGAGGGGAAGAATCTGGGAAGAGTATGATCATTGACGGAGTTTCTATGGCGGTCATCTCTCCAGGGGCGGTTTTCAGGATGAAATGAGACAGCAGACGGAAAGCAGCCCTTCTCCAACTTTGACAAGCACATGAGTCACTTGGAGATCTGGTCGGCATGCAGATTCTGAGTCAGTAGGTCCAAGGGGGGCCAGAAACTCTGCATTTCTGACAAGCTCCCAGTTGAGGCCCGGGCTGCTAGTGTCTAGACCACCCTTGGAGCTATAAGGACATAAAGGGATGACTGCCACGCAGTAGGCCCTCCATAAAAGTGAGCTATGCCTTTGTTTCTTGTGATTTGATCTATAAGAAACTCTCCTAAGGGAATGGTGTGAGCCTGGAAGGCGGAGGTTAAAAAAAAAAAAGAAACTCTCCTAAGGGATTGGAACTGTTTTTTCTTTCCTGAGACAGAGTCTTGCTCTGTTGCTCAGGCTGGAGTGCAGTGGCACAATCTTGGCTCATTGTAACCTCCGCCTCCCGGGTTCAAGCGATTCTCCTGCCTCAGCCTCCCAAGTAGCTGGGATTACAGGCGTGCACCACCACACCCAGCTAATTTTCATATTTTTAGCAGAGATGAGGTTTCACCATGTTGGCCAGGCTGGTCTCAAACTCCCGGCCTCAAGTGATCCGCTGGCCTTGGCCTCCCAAAGTGCTGGGATCACAGGTGGCTGAACTGTTTTTCCACTGCTGCTAATACTGAGGTCCAGTGACGTTGAGGGGTTTTGCCCAAGCACAGAAGGCTAGAAAGAGGCAGAGGCAGGATTCAAGGCCAAGTCTGCCAAGCCATCCTTCTCATGCATCACGCCACCCTAAACCCCACCCGCCTCGAGTAGCAGCCACAGGCGTGGAGCTGAAGACACCCCGGCCCTGCCCCTCATGCCAGTCACCGGATCCTTGCTGGGTCGGTCAGGCCTCCGGGCAGAGGCCCAGGCTCTCTAAAAAGAGGCCTTGGGCCATCACTTTCACTCCACTAGCAGCTGCTTCCAGTGGTTCCCCCGACATCGCCTTATAAAGTGGCCCAAGCTGCTCTTTTCCATGCTGCAGTTTAATTTTATATGGAGTGAACTGACCGTCCTCTCTGCAGCCTCAGCCCGACTGCTTCACACATTCCTGTTGGAGCAACATTACCTAATTTAACCATAGCCCCTGCGCTCTGGGACTCTCAAAATAGCAGCCTCCAGGAGGGGAAAATGCCCTAATGTTATCAAAATAAAACAGTTCTCCCTCCTCCCCCACTCTTGGCCTTCGCCAGCCACAGGACCCAGCCCAAGGAGGAATCCAGGCTGAGAGGTCTAAGGTGGGCCCAGCGTGCCTGAAATCTCTGCTAAGCCCCTGTTCTCTTCATCCTTCCAGCCCTTTCCTACATGCCCTCTTCAAACATGTGTCTGCGATCTGCCTATGCCTCCTCACGCGCCCCCCCCACCACCCCCCCGCAAATCTTCCAGCTCATCCCCAACGGCCACTGTCGCCCTGGTTACCCAGGACGAAGATTCAATTTCCCTTTCTACTAATAACAAAAACTATGATGGTGATATAACAATTGCTGCCATTCCCCAGGTATTAATTGTGAACTAAATACCTCCCTCCCAGTGGCTTGCTGCCATTGCAAAGTAGGGATTAGCATTCTCTTCTTTCAGATAAAGAAGCAGCCCCTTAGAAAGGTAAAGTGACTTGCCCAAGGTCATACAGCCCAGAACTGGCAGAGTTGGGGGTTGGAAGCCAAGCCCAGCTGCCCCAAAGAGGCTAATCATCACACCAGGACTCCTGTGCAGGGTCTGAGCCTGGGAGAGGAGGAGTGCAGGATTTTCTGAGCTAGAAGGGGCTTGCTTGCCTCGTGTATTATTGCAGGGTCTGTTCATACAGCTGCCACCAAACCACAGGGCCTGTTATTATACCAGAGTTCACATTGCACCTAGATCCTGTGGGCCCTAAGACTGTTCCCAGGACCCCAGGTGCACAAGCAGCCTGTCAATATGTGACTCCAAGCCCCTGCTTCCCTTCCCCATGCACCCCAGAGCAGGCTGCCACATTAAAGCAGGGAACACTGGACTACTGACATACCTCGGGTGCAACCAGTGGTTAAGGGGGCTGGGAGGGCCCCCTCCTCTGCTCTCCCACTCACCCAGAGTAATCATTAACCAGGGCAGAGCCAGCGCGGAAAGCAGGCAGAAGCCTGGGCTGCGGCACCCCCAGCATCCGCTCCTCCCCACTGAGTGCCTCCTGGGGCCACTTCTGTAGCCCAGCTGGCCTGGTGAGGCCTCTGGCAGTGAAGAGGGAAAGCTTGGACCACCGGCTGTCCAGGAAGGCTCAACCTGCTATCCCAAGGGAAGGTCCCTGAGGGCATTGACAGAGCCTTCGGCCCCCTGCACTCACACCCCTTCCCATCTTGCTCCCCTCCCAACATTATGAAGATCCCGTAAGAAAACAGTGTTGGAGGAGAGGATGGACTCTGGGACTTAGGGCCTTCCCATAGCAGAGGTGAGGTGGCAGGTGGGGTTGCAGGGGGACACACAATAGAACCGAGACACAGAGGTTTATCTAGGACCAAGTACCAGGGGCCCTCTCGAAGGAGGAAAAATAAAATCACAAAATAATAGCTCCTGTTATTTATCAACTGCCTATAGGCTATTTATATGATCTCTAATCTTCACCAAAACCCTGCAATGTAGGAATTGCCATTCCTACCTGACAGAGGAGGCTCAAAGAGGCGAACCCACCAGCCCAGGGTCACACAGCAATAAGTGATGAAGCTAGGACAGGTCTCAGGACCATGCCTCCTGCCCACGACACTGTCCCAAAGTACAACCTGCAGAATGAAACGGTGCAGAATTGATGGACGGGAGCTAACAGCCACAGCAAGGAGGCTCTGGGCTCTTTTCTGGGCTGTCTGAAGCCTTTCAGCTCCATAGCCAGGGTCCTCCTGGTCTTTCTAAAACCAAGTGTCCTGGGCTTAGAAACCCAAACTATGGGCCGGGCACGGTGGCTCAAGCCTGTAATCCCAGCACTTTGGGAGTCCGAGATGGGTGGATCACGAGGTCAGGAGATCGAGACCCCTGACCCCTGACGATGGTGAAACCCCGTCTCTACTAAAAAATACAAAAAACTAGCTGGGCGCGGTGGCGGGCGCCTGTAGTCCCAGCTACTCAGGAGGCTGAGGCAGGAGAAAGGCATGAACCCGGGAGGCAGAGCTTGCTGTGAGCTGAGATCCGGCCACTGAACTCCAGCCTGGGCAACAGAGCGAGACTCCGTCTCAAAAAAACAAAAAAAGAAACCCAAACTATGAGAGGGCAGTGGAGAGGGCAGGAGAGAGGCCTGTTGCTAGAGAGGGCGCATCCCCCCCCTTTGAAGTACCAAGTAAAGGTGGCCCCCGGGGCTTCTAGTACCTGTCAGGGCACAAGGTGGTTCTTCTGGGAGATGAGCGGGAGGTGTAGGGGGAAGGAGGAAGCACCTGAAGCCAACGTGAGGTGGGGCCTCTTGGAGGAAGGTGGCCCCGCCTAAAACCCCCCTGCCTAGGAGGCCACAGTCCTCCCAGCTAGAGAATTCCCTTCAATTGCTCAGGTGAAACCAGAGGTGGGGCCCAAGCCGACTGAAAGCTTTGATCTTATCACACATTCCTGCCCCAGCCATCCCCGTCCCCCCTCCTCGACCCCTACCAGGGAGGTGGGAAGCCAGACTGACTTAATTAACCCTTTCCTCCCATTTCCTCCCATGTCCTCAAGTCGAGTCCAGGCTTGAACTGACCTGTTTCCCCCATCCCGCCCCCACCCCCACCCCAGGAGTTAGGGAGAGAAAAAAAAGGGAGGAAAGTGAAAAGCAGGCACCCCAAGACTGCATCCCTCATTTAATCCACTCAATGCCAGGGAACCCCAAACCTGGGCTCTGTGGGCAGCTTCCATTTCTCCTAAATGAAAATAACCAGACACAGCCGGGCACAGTGGCTCACACCTGTAATCCCAGCACTTTGGGAGGCTGAGGCAGGCGGATCACCTGAGGTCAGAAGTTCGAGACCAGCCTGACTAACATGGTGAAACCCCATCTCTACTAAAAACACAAACATTAGCCGGGCCTAATGGTGGGCACCTGTAATCCCAGCTACTCGGGAGGCTGAGGCAGGAGAATTGCTTGAACCTGGGAGGTGGAGGTTGCAGTGAGCAGAGATCATGCCATTGCACTTCAGCCTGGGTGACAAAGCAAGACTATGTCTCAAAAAAATAAAATAAAATAACCAGACTCAACATAAATAGCCCTCACTATTTTGCACATCCATGAGCTCATCTGAGACTCATAATAAAATTGGCCTGCTCTTCTCTCTGCTGCTGTGGGCCCTCCCCCTGCCCTCACCCAGGGGAGCTGGCCCCCAGGTCCTCTCCTCCCACAGGCTCATTGCAAGGGAAACAGACTCACCAATGGGTGCTGAGACCAAGTCACAAAGACTCGAGAGATCTCCCAGATCTTCCCTAGCCCAGAGCCTGGCACTTGGGAGCTGGGGTTATGCCTCCGTCTCCCAGAGGAGAAGTAGCTCAGAGAGCAGGGAACAGCCAGGCACAGAGGAAGGTGGAAGCTGCCTGCAGCGTTACTAGATCTACTGGAAGAAATTGGAGGCATGGTCCCTACTACTCTCTGGATGCCTTGGATCTTGTCGGAGAGGCAGGATTTGTAAGCTGTATGTGTCCAACACAACTCAAAGTCCAGACAATAGCAGAGCGTCAGGGGAAGGAATCAATGGCATCAATGAAGGAAGATATGGGATTGGTAATGTGGTGGGCTCCTTGAGGTGTCTACCACCCCAGGCTCCAGAAAATGGAATGCCACCAACTCTTGGGGGTAGTGAGCAGTTCTCTCCAAGAACTCAGGGTCCCTTTCTTCTGACTTGGAAGGTGGCCAACAAGCAAGAAAGGAGCCCATTTTATGAGTAGGAAAACTGAGGCCCAGGGAGGAGGGATGGTAGCTGGCTGGTGACCAAGTGGATGCCCAGGCCTTAACCTCTTGCCTCCCTGGTCTCACCAGCAATGAATGTCACCTCAGCTATCTTGGGGACTTCCTCTTATTCTTTCCCAACTTTAACAACTCTGGCAGCAGGCGAGTGTCTTCCTGCTCTTGCACATGCAACAACAATGCGGACAATGTGAGTCCAGGGACAATGGGGACAACTGGACCCTTGCCACAATGCTTTCCTCCTCTACCAGCCAAATCAGACTTGCTCTTTAAGCCCCATTTCCTCTAGAAAGTCCATCCAGATCACTCATGCCCAATCAGTCTTTTCCTTCCCCTGACACTCTGCTATTGTCTGGACTTTGAGTTGTGTTGGGCACTTACAGCTTATGAGTCCTGCCTCTCCAACAAAATCCAAGGCATCCAGAGACTAGGGACCGTGCCTCCAACTTCTTCCAGGAGGTCTGGGGATGCTGAAGGCAGCTTCCACCTTCCCCTGCACCTGACTATTCCCTGCTCTCTGAGCTACTTCTCATCTGGGAAATGGAGGCATAACGCCAGCTGTACAGGGGGACTGATAATGCAGATAAAACAATAAGCGCAATTGTAGGCACACAGCAGGTCCTCAGGCAGCGCTAGCTGAATATGTGAACAAATGAGTGGACAGAGGGATGGATGGAAGGATTCTTGAAGCTTCCACTGCACAGGGCTGTTGAAACAATATAAGGCGGGACTTGGATGTAGATTTCACCTGGCAGCTGAGTCATGTGCTTCTTTCTCTGCCTTGTATTTCACTCAAGCCCCCAGTATGAGGGAGACACAGGGCTGGCTCCGACCAGGCCCCGCTCAGGAAAACTCACTGAACTCCCAACAGGGCAAAACCTGCAGGCCCCACAGGGAGCTTGGGACCTAACTGAGAAGAATCAGGGTTCCCAGGGGTCTCAGTCAAAGGGAAGGCCACATCCATCTCTCTGAGGAACATTATCACTGGGTTGAAATGGAAGTCAAAGGGCAAAAAGGCACCCGAGTCTGCGAAGCAGGAACTGGCAAAGCCCAGGTGGCAGACATGCAGCCTCCTATAACCCTTTGCCAAGGCCAGCCTGGACCCACCTTCTCCACACAGCCCTCCCAGAATTCCCCTCTCTGGACACAACAGGCTGGACCCACTGGGGAAAACAATGACGACTTGGGAGTCTGACAACCTGGGCTCCATTCCCAGGTGTGGCGTGTACTGGGTGGATGAAGGGCCAGCCATTCTCCCTAGTTTTTTTTTTTTTGAGACAGAGTATCTTTCTGTCACCCGGGCTGGAGTGCAGTGGCACAGTCTTGGCTCACTGCAGCCTCCACCTCCCAGGTTCAAGCGATTCTCCTGCCTTAGGCTCCCAAGAAGCTGAGACTACAGGCATGAGCCACCAGGCCAAGCTAATTTTTGTATTTTTAGTGGAGATGGGGTTTTACCATGTTGTCCACGCTGCTCTCGAACTCCTAGCCTCAAGCAATCTGCCCGCCTAGGTCTTCCAAAGTGCTGGGATTACCAGTGCAAGTCTGGCCCCCAACTCCCCCTCTTGATGCCTCAGTTTCCCATTCTGCAAAATGGAGATATAATGCCAACTTCAAAAGATTGCTGTGAGTATTATATGAGATAAGGCCTGGCAAGAGCCCAGTGGGAGGCTTGGCTCTAAAGAGGGTGGCGGTTTTAACGGGAAGGTGTCAGCACTCAGGGAACCTGGCGACCTATGTGACTGAGGCCACTGGGGAGGAGAACCTGCAAGTCCCAGGACAGGGAAGAGACTGGTCTGTCCCCAGGAAACTCCTGGGTTTCTGTTCCTCTGGCCTGAGGGTCATAGGAAGGCAAAAGGCAGGAGAGGATGAAGAGCTATGAAAGTGATAGAGGCTGCTGGGCGTGGTGGCTCATGCCTGTAATCCCAGCACTTTGGGAGGCTGAGGCGGGTGGATTACCTGAGGTCAGAAGTTCGAGACCAGCCTATTCAACATAGTGAAAGCCCGACTCTACTAAAAATACAAAAATTAGTCAGGTGTGGTAGTGCATGCCTGTAATCCATAACCCCAGCTACCCTGGAGGCTGAGGCAAGAGAATCGCTGGAATCCAGGAGGCAGAGGTTGCAGTGAGCCGAGATGGCACCACCGCACTTCAGGCTGGGAGATAGAGTGAGACTCGGTCTCAAAAAAAAAAAAAAAAAAAAAAAAAAAAATGATAGAGTAGAGGCCACTAGGGCTGGGATTTATGAGGCCAGAATTTCAATCCATCCAGCCCAGCGAGGGTTCCAAGAAGAGGCATGATCCCAGTTCCCAACTATTTGAAAATTGGAAACGCCAAACAAGGAGAGGGTTGAGTCAGCTGGGGTTAGTTAGGAGGGGAGCCCAGGACCAGGAGGTGGGGGCCGGAGCTGGCTTCCTGGGAGAGAGGCATGGGCAGGCGCGGGGAGTGGGGAGGTGGGGGCAGGGACCCGGAGGTGGGCTGGGAAGGGGCCAGAGGCAGCTGGGAATCCCAGCCCCACCCGTGGAGAAGCATCTGTGGGGTGACCCAAGGCCACCTCTGAAGTCCTCCCCAGGCTCAGGCCCCAGCCAGGCCTCCCCTTCCCCACTGACTGGAATGGGAGAAAGATGGGGAAAGAGTCCAAACGTTAAAAAACACCTAGGTGTGACCTGCCTGGTGGGGAGGGGACACATCTCTAACCCACAGCCCGAACCCAAAGCATAGGAGGGGGTGGGGCGAGATCGCCAGGCCTGTGTGTCTCTCTCTCCTGAGTCCTGCTGTTTCTCTGAGCCCACGGGAGCCAGATTCAGAGTCAAGCAGCCCCACACCCCACCAAGTAAGGACCAACTATGGGTTTGCCCAGAGCTTCCCAGGCAAGGTCCTGCCTCTTCCAGTGTAGGCTGGAGCAGGGATAGGGCTAGGATGGGGTCCCAGGACGTCCCCCACCCTCCCGCCGTCGCTACCCTCAGGATGCATGAACATCCTTTCTGCACCCATGGGAGCCACTTGGCCACATCTCCTGTTGCTCAGAGCCCACCAACTGCACACATCTGGGAAGGGGACAAGGCGTCCAAAGGCTCTAGCCTTTCCCAGGCCACACCCTGGGGTGTACCCCCCTCCTTCTCCCAGTCCAGGAAGGAGCAATCAGGGTGGAAGGGTGGACTCTGTCCTACAGCTGCGGCCTCGGTAGAGGAAGGAGGGGCAGTGGCAGATCAGAGGCAGTTACACCCAGAGCTCTGAGACTGAGAAAGAGGCCCAGGGAATGGACAATCCCTTACACAGCCATTCATTCAACAAGCCTAGTACAGGACCTGGGTCATAGAAAAGGCGTGCCCAGCTGGGCCCTGGGAACCCTGCCTCAGATACTCCACCGGCCTTGCCTTTAGCAGGAACAAGACTTAGTGCAATCACAGAGTGTCAAATACCTGCCGCATTCCAGGCACTGAGACTTCACAACCACCAGGAAGCAGGCCTCCCCATTTCACAGTTGACTGAGGCTCAGAGAGGTAAAGCAACTTGCCCAAGGTCACAGAGCCAGTCAGGGCTGGGCCAAGACGTGAAGGCAGGGCCTTTTGAGCCCACATCTTTCCCTTGACCATAGTGCCCAGGGAAGGGGCTCTGAAACCAGTGAGGACACAGACAAGTCAAAAATGGCAGAGTGGTCATCCCAGCTTGTCCCACATCTGGGGCCCTGCAGAGAGCATGGCTGGGCAGGCAGCTTCCAAGTACAGGGGCCAGAGCACGCCCCTTTCCAATCTCAGCAAGGAACCTGGCCCTTCTTGGCCTGCTGGCTTCCTCAAAGCCATTAATTTGTTCACTTGAATTTTTTTGTTTGTTTGTTGTTTTGAGACAGAGTCTCCCTATGACGCCCAAGCTGGAGTGCAATGGCATGACTCAGCTCACTGCAACCTCCACTTCCCAGGTTCAAGCGATTCTCCTGCCTCAGCCTCCCGAAAGCTGGGACTACAGGCATGCACCACCACACCCAGCTAACTTTTTTTTATTTTTAGTAGAGATGGACTTTCACCACATTGGCCAGGCTGGTCTCGAACTCCTTACCTCAAGTGATTTGCTTGCCTTGGCCTCCCAAAGTGCTGGGATCACAGGCGTGAGCCACTGCGCCCATCCTTTATTCACTTGAATTTTTTTTTTTTTTTTGAGACGGAGTTTTGCTCTTGTTGCCCAGGCTGGAGTACAATGGTGCGATCTCGGCTCACTGCAACCTCCGCCTCCCGGGTTCAGGTGATTGATTCTCCTGCCTCAGCCTCCTGAGTAGCTGGGATTACAGGCATGCGCCACTATGCCTGGCTGATTTTTTTTTTATTATTATTTTTAGTAGAGATGGGATTTCTTCATGGTGGTCAGGCTGGTCTCGAACTCCTGACCTCAGATGATCCGCCTGCCTCGGCCTCCCAAAGTGCTGGGATTACAGGTTGTGAGCCACCTCATTTGAATTTTTAACGTGTTCACCTACTATCTGCCTAGCACCAGGCAAACAGCAATGAACAAAGCCAAGTCCCTGCCCTCATGGAGCTTCCACTCTAGATGAGGGGGTAAGAATAAACCTATAAGCCATGAGCTCCGGCTGTGGAGTTCTAAGGCAGAGTCTGCAACTCCACAAATGAACACTCAGCAAGATCTCCTCCACCTACACCACAAGCCAATGCAGAGGCCCCAGCTTGGGCGGGGACGGGGGAGCTCCTGGCTGGAAATGGGTAGAGGGATGACTGCCAGGCATGTGAGCCAGTCCAACCCCCCACCCACGCTGTCCCCTCCATCACTTTCCATTCTTTTTCTCTCTCTCTTTTTTTTTTTTTTTTTTTAAGAGACAGGGTCTTGCTCTATCACCCAGGCTGGAATACAGTGGCAAGATCATGGTTCACTGCAGCCTCCGCCTCCTGGGCTCAAGTGAGCCTCCTACCTTGGTCTCCCAAAGTGTTGGGATTACAGGTGTGAGCCACCACTCCTGGCCCACCTGCCCCTTTTTTTTTTTTTTAAGAATTTTTATTGTCCAAACAAAAGATCGTAAGAGAAGACACAAAATAAATTAACTGTTCTGAGAATTCTGGACTCCATCTCCTGCCATTCTTGATCTTCCTCCTAAGCCAGCTCCTCCTGGAGTTCTCCCATCTCAGGTAGTGGCAGCTCCATCCTTCGGGATGCTGAAGCCAAAGACTGTGGAGGCATCTCGGACTCCTCTCTTTCCGTCCCACCCCACATCCAACCCACTAGCAAATCCTGGTGACCCATCTTCAAAATGTACTGGGGATTCAACCACCTCCCACTTCTGTGGTCCTGGCTCGAGCTCCCATCGTCTGTCCTGGGTCACGGCCTCCTTGCCCTTCCCCTGGACCCTCCCGGTGCTCCTCTCCACACAGCAGCCAGAGCAATCCTATGTAACACCAGGCCCCTTCAGTGACTTCTCAATTCACTCAGGCGCAAATCCAAGGTCCTTCCCATGGCCAAGGCTCTGCCAATCACCCTCTGCTACCCCCCTGCCTGCTGTGTCCACCACATTCCCCCTCACTGATGTTGCTCCAGCCCCACGGGCCTCCTTGCTTTTCCACAGACATGCCAAGGACACTCCCACCTCTGGGCCTCTGCACTAGCTGTGCCCTCTGCCTGGAATGCCCTTTCCATTGATATCTGCGAGGCTTACCCGCTCATTTACTTCAGGTCTCCTTCAGTTCAAATTTATCTTATCAGAGGCTTTTCCTACCACCCCACCCTACCCCGCCTCATCACTCACTGCCCTCTTCCCTGTTTTATTTTTTCTTCTGAGCACTTGTCACCACCTGTTGTATTTCATTTATTGTCTGTCTTTCTGCACTAGCTATAATGCAAGTGACATGAGAGAAAGGAATCTGACATTTTTATTCTCTGAGGTAACCTCAAGATCTAGAACAGGCCGGGTGCGGTGGCTCATGCCTGTAATCCCAGCGCTTTGGGAGGCCAAGGTGGGCGGATCACTTGAGGTCAGGAGTTCAAGACCAGCCTGGCCAACATGGTGAAACCCCATTTCTACTAAAAATACAAAAATTAGCTGGACATGGTGGTGTGCGCCTATAATCCCAGCTACCTAGGAGGCTCAGGCAGGAGAATCTCTTGAACCTGGGGGGCGGAGGTTGCAGTGAGGCGAGATCATACCACTGCACTCCAGCCTGGGCAACAGAGTGAGACACCATTCAAAACCAAAAAAACAAAAAACGATCTAGAACACAGTCAGACACAAATAAATTAACATAGAAGATGCCCCACAAATATTTGTGAAATGATTTTTTTTTTTTTTTTTTTTTTTTTTGAGACAGAGCCTTGCTCTGTCGCCCAGGCTGGAGTGCAGTGGTGCAATCCCGGCTCATTGCAAGCTCCACCTCCTGGGTTCATGCCATTCTCCTGCCTCAGCCTCCCGAGTAGCTGGGAGTACAGGCGCCCACCACCATGCCCGGCTAATTTTTTGTATTTTTAGTAGAGACAGGGTTTCACCGTGTTAGCCAGGATGGTCTCGATTCCTGACCTCGTGATCCACCCGCCTTGGCCTCCCAAAGTGCTGGGATTACAGGCGTGAGCCACCGCGCCCGGCCTGTGAAATGAATTTTAACAAATGCTTAATCACATACATCATTTGTTCATTCATTCATTCAATACACTCTGTAAGGCTTTGTGCACCAGATACTCCCCCTAAAACCCAGAGCAACAGAACACCCTCCTCCATGGCTCAGGGAATGGGCTCTGGTCAGGAGCTAGGAGCTGGTCCTAAGGCTATCTCAGGATGCCACAGATGCCCCCAGGGATGCTCTGAGGTCCCTGCAGGCCTGGCACAGATGAGCATCATGGAAGGGAAGGGAGGGTGGTTCTGGGGGCAGCGAGACTCAAAGGCCCCACAATCCCAGGCCTCAAAGAGCCACCTTGTTCTCAGGGCTTTCATGACAGCACCCCCAACCCAGCCACCCCCAGCAGCCACGAGCCACACCCCTCTCAAGGCTGCTATTGACACAGCCCTGACGCCACCGGGCTGGGCAGTGAGGCCGGCGGCTCCCCGCGAAGTGAGTTCCACACATACTTCTGGGTTTCAGTCAGCCAGCTCTGGGCGCTGGGGCAGCTGGCCCTGGGAGCAGGAGGGGGTGGCAGGGCCAAAGAGGCCAAGGCCCAGGCCGAGGCAACATTCCAGCAGGGCCGGGACCCTCGGTGCAGCCTCCCTCTTCTTGGCAGGAGCAGGAGCGAGAGGAGGGAAAGGCCAGGGTAGGCCCTGGGACGGGGAGAGGTGGGCCCAGCAGATCCTTGGGAAGCTGCCGGGGAACCGAGTCATATTCACTTCCTCCTCCAGCCTGACCCCTTGCAGCTGGGACTGGATTGGGTGGAGGGGAGGGGGGCAACAGGCCAGGGCTGGGAACCCTTCCCATATACCCCAAGTGGTCTGAGGGTGCAGATCCCACACGTCTGGCCTCCAAGTGGCCTCTGAATCATTGCTCCAGATCTTTCCATAGCCTGGGCAGGCCCTCCTGCCCTCCCTCCTGAGCCTCTCACCCCAAGGCCAGGCAGCCCTTGAAGCTGTGCAGACTCATGCTAAACCTTGAGCCCCCAGGGAACAGCCAGAAAAAAACAGTGCAGGCTCCATGCAGGACAACCAGGAGGGTGCTCTTCCCCTTCCCCCACCAGCAGCATGGCAGGGGCAGGGGCCCCTGACCTCCCACACTAGGCAGGGCCAGCCTGGCCCACTCAGGCCTAAAAGCCCCTGGATAAATTCCACTCCCTGTAGAGTCCCGGGGAATATCTGAAGAGGACGCTAATGAATTAACAAACCTAAAAATGACCACCCTAGAGTTTAGTTCCTAGGCTTCCCCAGCCCAGGCACAGGCATCCCCAGGAGACCCCATGGACACTGAGGCACACCCACACTAAAGAGCTTCTGTTCCCAAGCCAATCCTGATATTCCTTGCCTGAGGTAGCCCCTTTACTACTTGAGACCAGAGTTCTTAATCAACATCAGTGACAAGTTGTAGCAATATCTACTGACTGCCCATCACACGCACATGGGGCAGTAGGTGGAGTGATTAGGAGAGCTTCGTCTGGATTCAAAACTTGGCTCATAGCATCTCTGAGTGTGTGGATATGTAAGCCACTGGGCAAGTTACGTAACCTCTCAGTGCCTCAATGTCCTCTGCTTAGAGAATGGGGATCAGGTTAGTAGCTATAGCTTAAAACATTCAACAAATATATTCACTAAGCATTTACTACCTGCCAGGTGCTAAAGACACAGCAGTGGACAAAAACAGATGAGATCCTGTTCTCGTGGAACTTAAACTGAGCAGGAGGAGGCAGACAAACACATAAACAAATACAGACAAATGCAGGTCAGATGATTGTGAGAACAAAAATAAAGCAGTTTAAGGAGACAGCCATTATGGGCAGAGTGGTAAGGACCTGAAGAAGGAGAGGGAGCGGGTCATGTGGATATTACAGGGACAAGTGTTCCAGGCAGAAGGAACAGCAGACGCAGAGACCCTAAGGTGGGAGTGTGTTTCACATGCTCAAGAAACAAGAACGGTCAGGCGAGGTGGCCCATGCCTGTAATCCTAGCACTTCGGAAGGCCGAGGTGGGAGGATAGCTTGAGTTAAAGAGTTCGGGACCAGCCTGGGCAATATAATGAGACCCCATCTCTATTTGTTTTAAATTTGTATATTCATCGGAAAAGAAAAGGCTGGGTGCAGTGGCTCACGCCTATAATCCTAACACTTTGGGAGGCCGAGGGGGGTGGATCATTAGAGCCCAGGAGTTTGAGACCTGCCTGGGGGAACATGGCAAAACTCTGTCTCTATAAAAAATACAAAAATTAGCCAGGCGTAGAGGAGGGTGTCTGTAGTCCCAGCTACTCAGGGGGCTGAGGTGGGAGGATCACCTGAGCTCAGGAGGTTGAGGCGGCAGTGAGCTGTGACTGTGCCACTGCACTCCAGCCTGGGTGACGGTGTGAGACCCTGTCTCAAAAAAAAAAAAAAAAATAACAAACAATAGAAAATAAAAAAGAAAAGACCAGTGTAGCTGGAGGAGTTTGAGAGGGGCAGGTGGCAGGAGGCCGGGTCCTGCAGGGCCTCGTAGGCTATATTAAGTCAGGGGCTGGGACCTAATTCTGAGCATCGCAGGGAGGTGGTGAGCAGGAAACACAGGTGAATGGGAGGATTCGCTGAGAAATTCAGAGCAGACAGTGGGTGCTGGGTAAGTATGAAGTATCCGTATTACTTTGTCATCATCCAGCCTGGCACCCCAAGAGCTCCTTCCTCTCTACTTTGCTCACACGTCTTCCAGGCCCTGAACCCAGTCACCTCCTGCCACCTTCTTTCCACCGTCTCCCGGGCAGGGCCTCAGACCCACAGATCCCAACTTGTCTGCACTCAGCCTGAGAACAGGCCTGGGCCAAGCCAGGCAGGGGCCACAACTCCCCAGACACGGGGAACTGGGCCTAAGGGATGGGGGGGTGGTCCATCTCCGCCCCTTCCAGCCTCCACCCCGCAGACAGACCCGCAACCTGCCCTCCTTCCCTCCAGGAAAGTCCAGGACACACTCAAAACCCCATCCTGTCCTGGCTGCAGGTATGGAGTAGGCTAGTGTCAGAGGACAGAGCAGCTGGCTGCGTGGAGGGGAGGGCTGAGGGACCGCCAGGAAGGGGAGGCTCCTCCAGTTCAGCTGGCAGCCTCCCCAGCGAGGAAATCCAGCTGAGGCAGGAAACAGGTATCTCAGCGACTTCCCTCCTCGGCCCTGGAAAACACCTTAATCACCACCGGCTCCCTCAAGACGCCTGTCCCCCGCAGGGCCGCCCCAAAGGGGTCAGCAGGCCAAGGCCTGCCGAGTCACCCAGGCCCAGCCCCCTCCTCCAGCAAGCCTCCTCACCTCCCAACAGCTGAAATTACACCCACACTTAATCACAGACCAGCTTCCTACGGTCCTGTCCCCCGTCCCGGGGAGGTCTTGAGCTCCCTAAGGCCCATCTCACCCTGCTCCTGTGCCCAACCCTTCCCCATCTGCCACTGGCTCCGGACTGAACTGAAGGGCAGCAGGCAAGGAGGGTCCAAGGCGTGCTGGGACTCTCGGCTAGGAACTGATCTCATTTTTGACTTGCAACAAACTCCTCAACCCCACTGTACAGACGTGGAAACTTTAAGGCTGAGAGAGGAATTTGCCCCAGATCACACAGCCAGAAACGGCAGCCCTGAGACTCAACCTTGGGTCTATAAGACTTCAGGGGAAGGCAAGGCATGGTGGTTCATGCCTGTCAGGCGAGAGGACCACTTGAGGCCAGGAGTTTGAGACCAGCCTGGGCAACAAAGTGTGACGCCCTCTTTTTTTTTTTTTTTGAGATGGAGTCTTGCTCTGTCACCCAGACTGGAGTGCAGTTGCACGATCTCAGCTCACTGCAACCTCCGCCCACCGGGTTCAAGCAATTCTGCAGCCTCAGCCTCCTGAGTACTTGGGACTATAGGCACGTGCCACCATGCCTGGCTAATTTTTTGTATTTTTAGTAGAGACAGGGTTTCACTGTGCTGGCCAAGCTAGTCTCGAACTCCTGACCTCATGATCCGCCTGCCTCGGCCTCCCAAAGTGCTGGGATTACAGGCGTGTGCCACCACACCCAGCCCCCAAAAAACTTTTTATTGTTTTGAGATGGAGTCTCACTCTGTCACCTAGGCTGGAGTGCAATGGTATGGTCTCGCTAACTGTAACCTCCGCCTCCCGGGTTCAAGTGATTCTCCTACCTCAGCCTCCCGAGTAGCTGGGACTACAGGCGTATGCCACCACACCTGGCTAATTTTTGTATTTTTAGTAGAGAAGGGGTTTCACTATGTTGGCCAGGCTGGTCTCGAACTCCTGACCTCGTGATCTGCCCGCCCTGGCCTCCCAAAGTGCTGGGATTACAGGCATGAGCCACCGCACCCGGCCTGAGAAACTTTTTGAAAAGAATTTTATAAAGAGACTTCAGGGGCCAAGCTCTTTCCAGCCCACCACCAGCAGCCTGGGGTGGGACAGCGACCGTCCATGTGTTGCTGAGAAGGCTCTCTAATCCCACAGGATTGGAGCTGCCTGTTTATTTGTCTAAATTACAGTCCACCAGCCTGTGAGTTTTGGAAAGGCACAGACAGGGCCTGTCCTTGCTGGTCCACACCACCCCAGCCCCTAGCATCGCACCAGGTTCATTGGTTCACTGGCACACAGTAGGTGCATGGCAAATATCTGCCAAAGAACGAACCCCTGTACTCCCGGTGACTGCCATGGAATGTCGCTCAGTGATTATCTGTTGAATGAACAAGTGAATGAGATGATCTGCCGCGGTCCAGGAATGTCTGTGGAAATTCCTCATGCACACAGCAAACAACTCCACCCATCGCCATCCTACCGCGCCTGGGCACGGAGGCACGGAGGAGCCCCTCATCAGGGGGCAGAGCTGGGGGAAGGTCAGGAAAGACCGTTGGGCCTCGGAAAACATCCCACATGCTAAGTTGGTGCCTTGGGAAAAGTAAAAGTCAGGACTGGGAGTGCAAGTTCAGGTCAAGACTAGGGAGCTACTGGATGGCCCTGCTGAATATTTCGGGGTGAGAGGCTGAAACAGGAGGACAACAGAGGAGGCTGCCCAGAGTGGGGGTGGGGGAGGAGAAGTGCTGGGTGGGTGGGGCAAGAGCAGTGAGGAGCCAGGTCTGGGTGGGTGGATGACGAGTGACTCAGGAGGGCAGAGGTGCGACAAAGCCGGCAAGGTGAGGCCAGGCAGGCAGTCCCTGGGTAAACACCAGCCTGGTTAGAAAAGTCCCTGTCTTGGCTCAGAGAACAGGGGGGCAGGTATGCGGACTGCCTAGGAGCACCTCAAACAGAGTGGGGTTGGCTCTGTGGCTCCCCACGGTAGGCTCGGCTCCCCAGATGTGCCCCCACCCACATCTGCCACTAGCTCCCTGCCCATTGACCCCGCCCAGTCCTCCTCAAGTTCACTCAGGTCCTCAGGGCCTCTACTGGCCAAGTGCCTTCTAAGCCTCAGGATTCCTGAACCTAGAATTCCCTTTTCCTCCACCTAAGCTCAGAGTAGGCGACTAGACTGCAAGGGCAGGCCTCTCCCTGCCTCTAGGAGACCTGCGAAGAGGAAAGCTGGGGAACTCGGGTCCCCTAAGGGTGCACTGCATCCCTTCCCCACACACTTTGCAGCTCATTCCACCCGGTCCAGCAGCGCCCTGCAGCTATGTATTTTGAGACCGTGTATTTTGAGTTCCCTTGACCCACGTGGGGCTGGCCTCAGAGAGGTTAACTAGCTTGCCCCAGGTCACAGTTACTCAGTGAAAGGCAGGGATTGATTCAACTCTTGGGCTGTATGACTCCAAGGCCCGTGGGTGTTCCACACAAGCTTCAGCTCTGTCCCAAAAGTTTTGCTTGTGCCTACCTGGCTCCAAGCTCCCCCAGGTGATAGACGGCGTGGTAAAGTTTCAGCGAAACTCATAGGGTCCCCATCACCACTGAGTGGCCCTTCTGCCAAGCTGGCGCAGAAGGGTTCCCTCGTCCTGCCAAGTTCCCACCCTGCTCAAAGTTTCCCCTCCTGGTCCCCAGGAATGGTAGGCCGGACCATGCCCAGCGAGACTCCGACACTCGGCAACGTGGCCGAGAGACCCACGGGCTCCCACGCGGGCCAATCCCGCCCCCGGCCCCACGCAGGGTCCCGACTGGTGGTCCCCCTGGATTAGCCCCATGCCGCAGGGCGGCGCCGGCCCGGGGTCCCCGGCGGGCGCCGCCGTCCCGGGCCAGAATCCCCGCCGCGCAGCCTTGGGCGCCCCAGCCAAGTTGGCGGGCGCAGCGAGCGGGACCCGGACGGCCCCAGCCCGACCGCCTCCCGCTCCCCGCCCCTCCGCCCCGCACACTCACCGCGAGCAGCCGCCCGTGCAGCAGCAGCGCCAGCAGCAGCGCGCCCGTCGCCCGCCGCCCCATGGCCCGGCCCGCGCCGCTCTCTCGCTCGCTAGCTCCGCGCCGCCCGCTCGCCGGCCAGCTCTGGACAGCGCGGCCCGCTCTCCACCGCCCTCTTTCCTCCCCGCCCGCCCCGCCCCCGCGGCGCCGGCCCCGCCCCCGGACCGCCCCTCCCCGGAGGGCCAGGCCCCGCCCCCGGACCGCCCCCGGGCCGCGGGCCGTGCTCGCCCCAGCCGGCCGCGCAGCCCACTGGGCCTTTGTCTGGGCCCCCAGCCCCCTCCGCGCGAGCCGCGGCCCGGCCCGGCTCCCCGCCAAACCCGGCCTGGAGTGTGGGATGGGACGGGGCGGGGGACCGGGGGCCTGGGACCCGGGCATGGTATGGGGCCGCCGGGCCAGTCGCTCTCTCCTCCCCGATCCCCGGCTCCCCCGCTTCCCCGCGCGCCCGGCCGACTTCCACGCCCCTGCACGCCCGGCACGGCCGACTCCACTCGCGCAGCTTTTGAGGACCCCGGGATCTACTTCCCACGCTCATACGCACGCAGCTGGCACTCCGTGCCACACGTGCACGCCAGCTTCCACACCTAAGAACACCTTCATATCATAACTTTACTGCACGAACACACTCGTGCGCTACCCGGGAACACTTTCACACTCTGGACCCAACTCTCAAGTACGAACAATCCTCACCGGCTCACACGCACACTTAACTCGCTTCCAGACTCTCACCTCCACCAGGGACACAGGGGACAGCCCTCACACTACACTGAGCCCCTCATAGGCTTGTTCTCATGCCACACAGACTCACGCATACATCCCAACAAGTCACTGAGCGGGAGGACGCCTTTTCACACAGATTCCTCACAGGCACGCACATTTCACACACAGGCCCACGTCATGGCCTGAACGCTAACCAGCCTGTTTTTGTTTGTTTGTTTGTTTGTTTGAGAAGGAATCTTGCTTTATCCCCAGGCTGGAGTGCGGTGGTATGATCTTGGCTCACTGCAACCTCCGCCTCCGGGTTCAAGCGATTCTCCGCCTCAGCCTCCTGAATAGCTGGGATTACAGGTGCGCCACCAGGCCTCGCTAATTTTTTTATTTTTAGTAGAGATGGGAGGTTTCACCATGTGGCCAGTCTGGTCTCGAATTCCTGAGCTCATAATCTGCCCGCCTTGGCCTCCCAAAGTGCTAGGATTACAGGCGTGAGCCGCCGCACCCAGCCTCAGCCTGAATTTTTTACCTGTTCTCACCCACTAATCACAGTGCCTCATAGTGGGCACTGGGTACTGAACTGAGCTGCCCGCCCCACCTGCACCATTTTCCATGTAAATCACTCACACACCAACTTTGAGTTACATAAATCACAGCCCCAGAGCCAGAACCACACCAACTCACACACCCAGGCCCAGACACAGACAGACCCTGCCAAAGCCCCATCACAGATGCTCTGGTAGATGGTAAAATCACAGCCCTATGATCTGTCTCCGACCCAGCGGCAGGCAGCAAACAGCACCAAGTCCCCGGGCCTCTCCATTGCCTACTCTCAGCTCCCCTCTTTTGCCTGAAATTTCCAGGGCAGCCCCAGGCTGATGGGTGGAGAGGAAAACTATGTGTGTGTAGCTCTGAGGAAAACCTTTTGAGTAATGATAGAGGAGGAGAATAAAACTGAAGTTTCCATTGTTTCCTGCGAGAGTTGCTAGGTTCCAGAAAGTCATGGCTGGGTTTGTAGCCAGGAGTGAGGTGATCTGTGGACAGAAGGAAATGCCCAGCTCACTGGGCAGCACCAGGCCTGGCTCCGGAAGCTATGTTCCCTGTGATAGGGGTCCGCAGGCTCCCAGGCACATTGGAGCCTCTCATCCAGGCATCTGGAGGTTTGAAAAAACACTGGCATCCTGACCGCCATCCCAGATAACTACCCTATCTCCAAAAGATTGAGTTCTTCTGTGCCCTGTGGGGCATATTTCTGCGGGACCAGCTCAGAGTTGTAAAGAACAGAAACCACATCCAGAGTAGTCAGGCCAACTCGCTGGTCCCAACCCAGGCTCCAGGCACAGCACTGAATAAGGTCTATCTCTGATCCACACAGGGAGATAGGGGCGGACAGAGGAGGGACGCCCAATCTTGGCCCTCAGCAAACTCTTAATCTGATAGAGGTGTGGGGAAGAACTGTCCCTGTCCCGGTATCGTCCTCAGTCTGATAGAGAATCCTGCCTCCACACCACCTAGCCGTGCAATCTTGAGCACATTATTCAACTTCCATGTCTCAGTCCCTGCATGTAGAAAATGAGAATAACGTTAAGACTTCTCTCTTAGGCCGGGCGCGGTGGCTCAAGCCTGTAATCCCGGCACTTTGGGAGGCCGAGACGGGCGGATCACGAGGTCGGGAGATCGAGACCATCCTGGCTAACATGGTGAAACCCCGTCTCTACTAAAAAATACAAAAAACTAGCCGGGCGAGGTGGCGGGCGCCTGTAGTCCCAGCTACTGGGTAGGCTGAGGCAGAAGAATGGCGTAAACCCGGGAGGCGGAGCTTGCAGTGAGCTGAGATCCGGCCACTGCACTCCAGCCTGGGCGACAGAGCGAGACTCCGTCTCCAAAAAAAAAAAAAAAAAAAGACTTCTCTCTTACTGTTGTTATGAGAATTAAGATGGATTAATATATTTCTTTTAAAAAACACAGCCATTTCAGACACATGGTAAACATGAAATAAGTGGTAGCCATTTCTCTTTTATTACTATTTCTGGTGTGTTCCCAGTCTAAAGAGAGAGACATGACTCGGCCCTTGGGGAGCTCAGGTCTGATAGAGGAGCAGCCTCCACAGCTACCCCAGGGACCTCCCGTTTGAGGGGAGAGCACACCAGGTTTGTGCTTGGAAACTCCCTGTCTGATGAGAAAGGCTTCAAAACTCCACTGACTTCAGAGCTGGCAGGTGGCCAGCCCTAGTGGCAGGATTTTTCCAAGGCCTTGCCTGTCCGTGGATTTGTCAGCATCCGTGACAAATCGCATTTCATGAGCTGCCTCAGTGTCTGTTCCCTACCTCGGGCCCTTTAAGTATCAGAGCTTTGGCTTCTTGGATGATTTGCTCATGAGCAAAGGGGGAAAAAAAAGGCAAACAAGCAACCCTTTGTAGACGTTTGGTCAAGACTAACCCAGAGCTATAAGTCTTGCTTCCTCAAAGGGGTTGAGGAAAGAGATGGTAAGGCCGACTGGGAACTGGAAGGAGCTGGGCTGACAGGCAGAAAGCAGGGAAATACGGCATGTTGAGAAAGTCTTCCAGGGCGGCTCCGGCAGCGGAGGATTGGTCATCCACCTATTTATTCTGCGTCCTCTCCTTCCCACTAAGGGATTTGGCTGGGTCTGTTTTCGTTTGCAGTCCTCGATATGTTTAGCAAATGCTCTCAAGTTGCTTTGTCTAGAGCCTGGCTATCTCCTCATATGGCTAAGAAGAGGAGCAGGCGCAAGGCCTTCTGTGCTTGGCAAAACCTTGGAGGCGCCCATAATCTCTCTGTGCGTATACAGAGTTCAGGGTGCTGGTCACACTCGAGGAAACAGCTCAAGTCTCATACGAGGTTCCCTGGGCAGGGAGAGACTGTAAGAACTTGGATAGGCAGAAACAGTCAAACAGCCTGACTTCTGAGAATAGGTGTTGGGGGTTCTGGAACCAGCAGCTGGAGTCTGTGGCTTACCTGTCCACTCCTCCAAATTCAATAAGACTTATCTTCTCCTGGCTTCCACTCCCATTCCAAATCTTTTCTCTGCCTGAGAGCTTATCACTCATCTTAATCACATTCCTTTGTCCATTCATTCATTCATTCATTCAGGGCTGCAGTGGACAGCTGGGCAGGTTGTTCACTGAACAAGGGTATGCGGCCAAGTGGGCAAATAGGAACTGTAATGGGCCCTGTTGTGGGGCTACATCTGCCCAGAATGGGTACTTTTTTTTTTTTTTTTTGAGACAGAGTCTCGCTCTGTCACCCAGGTTGGAGTACAGTGACACGATCTCAACTCACTGCAACCTCTGCCTCATGGGTTCAAGCAATTCTCCTGCCTCAGCCTCCCAAGTAGCTGGGATTACAGGCACATGCCACTACACCTGGCTAATTGTTGTATTTTTAGTAGAGATGGGGTTTCACCATGTTAGCCAGGCTGGTCTCGAACTCCTGACTTCAAGTATTCCACCCGTATCGGCCTCCCAAAGTGCTGGGATTACAGGCATGAGCCACTGCACCCAGCCCAGAATAGGTACTTTTTGCTAATATGAATGAAGGTACTGTAAGGCTAACTGTGTCCCTACATTCATTCAATAATGAAACGAAACACTACCCACAAGAGTTTCCATGCCCGGGTGGGAAAACAGATGCTAACAGAGTAACAATATGTCCTTGGGTGAAAATGGAGTCAGAAATTGGTGTGAAAGAGTTGAGATGGAGGAGAGGAAAGAATAACATAGTGCTGAAGAAGAGGAGGAAGAGGAGGCAGGATGTAGGTCTAAGCAGGCAGCAAAAGTTCCTGCTTAGGAACTTTTGCTAAGGAGAGGGCAGGAACCCCACAAGGCCTGGCATGATCTAGTCCTGACCATCAATCCAGCCACATCCTTTCCCCACCATAGTCTTTGCAGATGCTGTTCCTTCTCCTAAGTGCTTTTCCCAGTTAACACCCATCCCCCTTTCACTGTACTCTCCCTTAAGATTGAGTCCAAACATCACATTACCATAGAAACCTTCTCTGACCTCCCAAGCTAGGTCGCGTTCCCCACCACACTTTCCCACAGTCCCCCCGCCATGCTTTTCTTGTAGCATTTTTGACCATTGTAATTATTTGGAAGATCATTTAATATTATGAGGCATAATGAAGGCAGAGGGCATGAAGGTCTTGTTTCTGTCTTGGCCCCGATTATATCCCCTGTGAAGAGCACAGTGTGTGGCACAGAGTTGGCATTTGGATAATTGTTACTTAAATGAAAGAACGAGTAAGTTGGTTCAAACATGGCACACAGTGTAAATGTCCCTGTTTTGGTTTGTGCTTGGAACAAAGATAAACCCTGGGGAGTAAGCAGGCAAGGCAGTATATTGTATTATCCCCCATCCTTTCCAGCCGGGAAAACTGAGGCCCAGGAGACGAAGCAGCTTGCCCAGGTCATGCAGTCAGTAAGAGGTAGAACCGGGATTCCTGTCCATGCCGGTCTGATTCTAGAACTCCTGTTCTCAACCACACCCATTCTGCCTCCCCGTGGGCTGTTCTCAACTCTGGCCAGGCAGAATTGCGCTTCTCCCAGCTCAGGCAGAAGCGTGAATCTTCTGAAAGTGCCTTTGGATTTGACCCCCTGCCCCAACTTGCTGTTTCCCCACTACCCTTCATCATTATCCCTCACTTTCTTGGACTGGGGTCCCAGGCCCAAGGCAGGGTCCCCACACTGTACCTCATGGGTCACCTGCCATCTGAGATGCTCTTTGAAAAAGAGGTTCTTTGGTCAAAGAAGTTTGGGTACCCTGCGCTCTCTCCCACACTTTGACCATCTCAAGGGACACCAAAGCAGGAAGGTTTCTGAACAGGCCTCCAGCGAAGTCACCTGTGCAACTGTATGTAATCCAGCCTTCCTCAACCTCTTTGAGAACGCAACCCAGTAGATTTTATGGAAAATCCTTTTAAAATCTTAGAGGGCTGGGGTTTCTCTTAACACTTTGCAAATGCTGCCCCAGAGCCTGGCTCCTAGGCTGACCATAGATGGTCTTTATAATTTGAATTTGCACTCATGGCTCTTCACTCCCACCCCTCCCCTCCCATCCAGCCAGGCTGGAATTCTTACGGCTCCGTACACGCCCTCACATTCCTGCCTGCTAGCCCCTACTTCAGCTATAGAAGACTTCTGTGCGGGGCTCATGGTTAGAGTTCCATAAATGCTCCTTTCCCTTCCCTCGTCAGTGTAGACATTATGCATTTGATCTCATTGTGTATGTTTCGATGCATATGTACGATTTCATGTCTTGCTTTTCCCACTAAACTTTTTTTTTTTTTTGAGATGGAGTCTCGCTCTGTCGCCCACGCTGGAGTCCAGTGGCGTGATCTTGGCTGACTGCAAGCTCCACCTCCCGGGTTCATGCCATTCGTCATTCTCCTGCCTCAGCCTCCCAAGTAGCTGGGACTACAGGCACCCGCCACCACGCCCGGCTAACTTTTTTGTATTTTTAGTAGAGACAGGGTTTCACCGTGTTAGCCAAGATGGTCTCGATCTCCTGACCTCGTGATCCACCTGCCTCGGCCTCCCAAAGTGCTGGGATTACAGGCGTGAGCCACCGAGCACGGCCTTACTCACTGAATATTTTTTAGATAAACACGTTCTATGTGTCAGGAAGGAACAGAGCTACTTAAAAATGAGTCTGTGGTGCCAGTCCCCAAACTGTTTATTACCAGTCTGAGACGAGATAAGGAGTTTGCTCCAGGTGTATATCAACTGTTTCAATAAGCACAGCTTAGTGACAGTTTAGCTCAGTTGACACTTTTTTTTTTCCTGACCATTCGTGCCCGCATATTGGAAGCAGCACATAGATTTATATTCTGGTGCAAGCTCTTTGTGACGGATGATGCCCATGAACAATTCCTGGGCCAGCTACTTTGAATAGCATTGACATTGCCTTTGCTGTCGGGCGCGGTGGCTCACGCCTGTAGTTCCAGCACTTTAGGAGTCCAAGGTGGGCAGATCACCTGAGGTCAGGTGTTTGAGACCAGCCTGCCTAACATGGTGAAACCCCGTTTCTATTAAAAATACAAAAAAATTAACTGGGTGTGGTGGCATGCGCCTGTAATCCCAGTTGCTTGGGAGGCTGAGAAAAGAAAATTGCTTGAACTAGGGAGACAGAGGTTGCAGTGAGCTGAGATCACACCACTGCACTCCAGCTTGGGCAACAAGAGTGAAACTCTGTCTCAAGACAAACAAACAAACAAAGACATCGCCTTTGCACACAGTATTTCTGATAATCATTTGGTATCGTGTCTCATCAACACACTACCATTCATTATGTGACTGATGGAAATGTTGGCTATTTGAGCTGTTTCCAGGTCTTTGTCATTCACAAGGGCATTGCTATGAATGGCTGTGTGTGGATCCGTGTGTTCACTTTGCAGCTCCCTCAGTTTTTAAGGACCACAAATCCAAGGCTAGGGAGGTGGAATGGCCTCCGCAGGGATACAAGTGGCAGAGAGAGGCCTCCCACCCAGGCCTCCTGGCCACCCCCAGTCCCTTGTTCCTTCCTGCAGCCTGCACTGCCCTTCCTCCTAGACGGATTTTCCGTCCCTTTCATGATTTTCTTTGCTCGGCCGTGAGCTTTCTGCAGTATTCCCGCATGTTGTCTTTTGGAGCTTGAGAGAAATCCTTTTGGAATGTCCTGTGCCTTCTCTCTCCCAGTTCCCGGCTTTGTTCAATTGTTCACCAGAAATTCCTGCCCTGTTGGGAGGGGCCTGGGAGGCTGTTAAAGAGTTTGCCAAAAATGGTGGTACCCGCTCAGGGACAGCACACGGCCGAGGCTCTTTGCTGCTCCCACAGATTTCAGCTGACGGGGGGAGTGCGGGTGCATTTTGAGGTGCGAGTAGGTTGCCACTCAGGCCTCCTTTTTATGTTTCTTAGGTAGAGCAAGCAGGACCAGTCCTGTGAAGACAGAAGAGGCAGTAAGGGATCAAGGAGGGTCCAGGAATGGGGTGAGGGATGGGGAGGGCTGAGGCTTAGGAGAGTTAGGCCCATGAGGAAAGATTTGGGGTGGAGTGAGAATGAGGAATAAGATGAGCGTCTCTCTCTGGCACACACAACTTGGTAATAAAAAAGCTGCATTTCTTTTCAATTTCTCTTTTCTTTTTTTTTTGTGAGACAGGGTCTCCCTCTGTCTCCCAGGCTGGAGTGCAGTGGCATAATCTCGGCTCACTGCAGCCTCTACCTCCCAGGCTCAGGCAATCCTCCCACCTCAGCTTCCCAAGTAGCTGGGATGAAAGGTGCACACCACCATGCCCGGCTAATTTTTGTATTTTCAGTAGAGACAGGATTTCGCCATGTCACCCAGACTGGTTCTGAATTCCTGAGCTCAAGCAATCCTCCCGCCTCGGCCTCCAAAAGTGCTGGGATTACAGGCTCGAGCCACCACGCCCAGCCAAAAAGCTGCTTTTATTTTCTAGAATCACAGAAGTGACATCAAATTGTCTGTTTGAAAAGGACCACACCAGATTTTTTTAAATATACAAAAAAATTTAATGTCATGCAGTTATACCCAATGATACCAAATGATGCAGAGACCATTGGATTGGGCAACTGATACCATAGATGACCTTCGAGGAAATTTCTCCCTTTGTTTCCTATTTACTGGAAAGAGCGTGTTCCAGGTTTAGTCTGCCTTGTTCAGAACATTGGTATTGTGGGACAGGCCAAACCCATGTTAAATACCGTCCTTGCTTTTTCTAATTTAGTACATATTTTGGAGACCAAGATTTACTCCTCTTTCTCTTTGAATTTGTTTAATATATACTAAGAAAGAAATTGGGCCAGGCGCAGTGGCTCACACCTGTAATCCCAGAACTTTGGGAGGCCAAGGCGGGTGGATCATGTGAGGTCAGCAGTTCAAGACCAGCCTGGTCAACATGGCGAAATCCCATCTCTACTAAAAAATACAAAAATTAGCCAGGCATGGTGGTGGATGCCTGTAATTACAGCTACTTGGGAGGCTGAGGCAGGAGAATCGCTTGAACCTGGGAGGCAGAGGTTGCAGTGAGCCAAGATCACGCCACTGTCCTTCAGCCTGGGTAACAGAGCAAGATTCTATCTCAAAAAAAAAAAAAAGAAAAAGAAAAAAGAAAAGAAACTGCACTTTGACCATGAAATACTACTCAGTCATGAAAAGGAATGGAATAATGGCATTCGCAGCAACTTGGATGGAGTTGGAGACCATTATTCTAAGTGAAGTAACTCAGGAATGGAAAAATCAAACATCATGTGTTTTCACTCACAAGTGGGAGCTGGCTGGGTATAGTGGCTCATACCCAGTAATCCCAGCACTTTGGGAGGCTGAGGCTGGTGGATTGCCTGAGGTCAGGAGTTCAAGACCAGCCTAGCCAACATGGTGAAACCCCATATCTACTAAAAATACAAAAATTAGCTGAGCGTGGTGGCGGGTGCCTGTAATCCCAGCTACTGGGGAGGCTGAGGCAGGAGAATCGCTTGAACCCGGGAGGCAGAGGTTGCAGTGAGCCGAAATCATGCCACTGCACTCCAGCCTGGGCAACAAGAGTGAGACTTCATCTCAGAAAGAAAAAAAAAAAGTGGGAGCTAAGCTGTGAGGATGCAAAGGCATAAGAATGATATAATGAACTTTGGGGACTTGGTAGGGGGAAGGATGGGAGGGGAGTGAGGGATAAAAGATTACACACTGGGTACAGTGTACACTGCTCGGATGATGAGTGCACCAAAATCTCATAAATCGCCACTAAAGAACTTATCCAGCTAAGCAAACACCACCTCTTCCCCAAAACTATTGTAATAAAAATAAATAAATAAATAAAAAGAAGCTATACTTTGGATGAAAAGGACATTGGTTGAGGGTTAGAACCCTGGGTTGAAATCCCAGCTCTGCCACCAACTGCAGGCACTTGGGCAGTCACTCCCTCTCACTAAGCCTCAGTTTCCCCCTCTGCAAAATGGGGCACTGCAACCTAGCCTGGCGGGCTGGGGAGGCTTGAGAGCCTGTGTTTCAGGCCTCGGAAGCATGCCTGGCACACAGTGTGAGTGCTCAATGGGTGACGTACTTCTGCAGGTGTGAAAGAGTTTCCTTGGCCACTCCCTGCCACGGGGACACCAAGGCCACTCTTGAACACAAGGGGGACAGTACAGCAGGCTGTGGCATTGTCTGCAGCCAGCATGCTGCTTCCTGTTTACGTGGACCCTGCAGATGCATGGCTTGAACTGTAGACCCAGGAGGCTTCCTGTGGCCTCTGCATGGCCATGCGGCGCAGAGGACCTTCCCTAACAGGCTTATTTTCCCTGGATTCCGGCTGAATAACTTGTGGAAGGGATTTGTGAACAGTGAGTATCTATCCTGAGAAGCAGTTTGGGCCAAGGGCCAAGATCCTGTCTCTCTGGGATACAATCCAATCCCCAACGAATGAGAAAACCTCATTTGAGCACCTACTCAGTACAAGGCTCTATAATGACATCTACCATTCATTGAGCACCTACTGTGTGCATTTGCAGAACGCCTTCTGCTTGCAAGATGTTGTCCCCGTGAAGAGAATTACATTATTGTGTACCTATCATGCATATAGTACTCCGTAATGTTAATACCAAACGTTCTCTGAAAAGCCACTGTGTTCTGTGCACTTTAATCATCTTCATCATAATCATTTATAACTGACCACTCTGTGCCTCAGTTTGCTCATCTGTAAAATAAGGATAATGGTACCATCCTTAAAGAGTTGCTGTGCAGCCAGAGGCGGTGGCTCATGCTGTAATCCCAGCATTTCGGGAGGCCAAGGCAGGTGGATCACTTGAGGTCAAGAGTTCAAGACCAGCCTGGCCAACACAGTGAAATCCCGTCTCTACTAAAAAATACAAACATTAGCCAGTCATGGTAGCAGGCACCTGTAATCCCAGCTACTCAGGAGGCTGAGGCAGGAGAATCACTTGACCCTGGGAAGCAGAGGTTGAAATGAACCAAGATTGTGCCACTGTACTCCAGCCTGGGTGACCGAGCGAGATGTTGTTTCAGAAAAACAAACAAACAAACAAACAAAAAAACAGGCCGGGCGCGGTCGCTCACATCTGTAATCCCAGCACTTTGGGAGGCTGAGGCAGGTGGATCACGAGGTCAGGAGTTCGAGACCAGCCTGGCCAACATGGTGAAACCCCGTCTCTACTAAAAATACAAAAATTAGCTGATGTGGTGGTGCATGCCTGTAGTCCCAGCTACTCAGGAGGCTGAGGCAGGAGAATGGTGTGAACCCGGGAGGCGGAGCTTGCAGTGAGCCGAGATTGTGCCACTGCACTCCAGCCTGGGCGACAGTGAGACTCCATCTCAAAAAAAAAAAAAAAAGAAAAGAAAAAGAAAAAAATAAAGCAAAAAACAAAAAACCAAGAGTTAATTAATGTTGGCTGTCATCATTACTATTGTTAATTATTGAATATCCATTGCATGAGACCCTGCAATCATCCTTAGGAAAATACTAGTTATTATTACTGGGCACCTATTGAGCGCAAGGCCTGCAATCAACATTAATCTAATATTCAAGTCCCTATCGTGATCCAGAAGTGGACTAGATACTGGAGACCTTAAGAGCAGCACCCTAGGCAAGGATCTTACACTCTCATTGGGAGAAAGTGCACCGTTTTGGAGGTGAGCATCTCCAGGAGAGTCACGGACAGACCGCTCTGAGACCTCTGAGAACCAGGAAAATACAGTCCTGGAATGGGAAAGGTGGCTCTGGATGGCCAGACAGAGGCTTTGGGAGTCAGGACACCCTTGAACTATCTCCTGAACTGGGCCAAATGGATTCTAACAAGCTGTTTTCCTGCAAATGTTCACCTGGGGAATGGGTCATTGGCAAAATGAGAACCCACCAGACTAAGGCCAAAGTCTTCTCCCTGAGGAGGGAAGGGGTGCAACAGAGAAAGGAGTATGCCACATGCTACACTGTGGGCCCAGGGAGGATTGCCCTTGTCCTCCAGAGATGGAATAGAAGGGAGGGTGAATTCAGTGGGCCAGGAGTTTGGCCCTTTCCCTCCTCCTGCCCTGGGACCACTGTGGTGACCTCATGGTGGGGATACTCAGGTTTGTCACTTTGTCTGACTGGCCACCTGGTGGGCCTCCAGGTTCTGCAATACCTCAAGGTCAGCCCCATTCTGAAGTCTGAGCTGCTGTTGGCCTTCACATTGCCAGGGTTACGAGGAGAGCTCAAGCAATAAGAGACCTGAAGCTTGAAGTTTATCACCATATAGAAATGGGCGCTGAGGCCTGAAATGGCCCCTGGGTAGCCTGAGAAGATGGCTCAGGGTACAGAAGGCCTGAGTTCTTGGGTGTAGGTACTCTCAATCCTCAGCCTGAGAGTCTCTAGGCCTTGCCTGGGACCAAGAGGAGACACTCAGAAACATCAGAGTCTAAGGGCCCTTAGAGATCATCAGAGCTACTGCACCCTTGTTACAGATGGGGAATCTGAGGGCTGGAGTGAGAAGTGATATATCCAGAATGATCTCAGGGCAGGCTAGTGGTGGGACTAGGCTGGAACCCCCGTCTCCAGGGTCCCTTAGCCAGCAGGATGGCGGGTTGCTGAATGCCCTATGTTCCAGCACGAGGCTCAGTTGGGTCTCTGAAGGAGTGCCGCTGGAGCTCTTGGTGGCCCAGGGAACATTTTCCCAGATATTCCCAGCAAGAAATTCAGCATAGTGGGAAAAGGGGATCAGCTCATCTTGACCCTTCCAGCCCTCCCTTAACACAGAGAGAACCACTCTGCAGAGATTTCCCAAAAAGGGCCATCCAACTACCTGCCACTATCCCTCGTGGCCTGTTCCAACGCCTCTCACACCAGCCACCAGGAAGCTTTATTCTGTGTCTAACCTAGGCCCTGATCATTAAAATCACACCTTTAAAAGAATAAACATATATCAAGTACTTAGAACAGTTCCTGCTGTATAATAAGTACTCTATGAGTGCTTGTTATTGTTCTAATTAGTATTAATTCTACATTTCTGCTCACATGGGACTGTGCTAAAATCAACAATCCTGAAAAGAGAGGAATACACATAGCAGTTGGGAATGGACAGCCAGTCCGTTTCTTCACGTGGGGCAACCGAGGCTAAGGGAGGCCAGCAACCTCCTCAGTGATCCGTTCAGGATCTAAACCAGAGATTCCAAGCTGAGACTTGTGGGCTTCACATTTAGCCTGCAAGTATTTTTGTTCAGGCCACAGAGCATCATGACATTTTTAAATTTGTCACTGACATATAAAAATCAGGTCCCTGAGGCCGGGCGCAGTGGCTCATGCCTGTAATCCCAGCACTTTGGGAGGCTGAGGTGGGCAGATCATGAGGTCAGGAGTTCAAGACCAGCTTGACCAACATGGTGAAACTCTATCTCTACCAAAAATACAAAAATTAGCTGAGCATGGTGGCGTGTCCCTGTAATCCCAGCTACTCAGGAGGCTGAGGTAGGAGAATCACTTGAACCCAGAAGGCGGAGGTTGTAGTGAACCGAGATTGCGCCACTGCACTCCAGCCTGGGCAACAGAGCAAGACTCAGTCTCAAAAGAAAAAAAAAATCAGTTCCCTGGATTCTCTTGGTTTTTTTTGTTTTTTTTTTTTGTTTGTTTGTTTGTTTGTTTTTTTGAGACGGAGTCTCGCTCTGCCGCCCAGGCTGGAGTGCAGTGACTGGATCTCAGCTCACTGCAAGCTCCGCCTCCCGGGTTCACGCCATTCTCCTGCCTCAGCCGCCCGAGTAGCTGGGACTACAGGCGCCCGCCACCTCGCCCGGCTAGTTTTTCGTATTTTTCAGTAGAGACGGGGTTTCACCGTGTTAGCCAGGATGGTCTTGATCTCCTGACCTCGTGATCCGCCCGTCTCGGCCTCCCAAAGTGCTGGGATTATAGGCTTGAGCCACCGCGCCCGGCCTTTTTTTTTTTTTTTTTTTTTTTTGAGACAGAGTCTCGTTCTGTCGCCCGGGCTGGAGTGCAGTGCCGGATCTCAGCTCACTGCAAGCTCTGCCTCCTAGGTTTACGCCATTCTCCTGCCTCAGCCTCCTGAGTAGCTGGGACTACAGGCGCCTGCCACCTCACCCAGCTAGTTTTTTTTTTTTTGTATTTTTTAGTAGAGACGGGGTTTCACCGGGTTAGCCAGGATGGTCTCTATCTCCTGACCTCATGATCCACCCGACTCGGCCTCCCAAAGTGCTGGGATTACAGGCTTGAGCCACTGCGCCTGGCCCTCCTGGATTCTCTTATAAAGTCCTCAACCCATTCGAGAGGTGGGTTTAGACTAGGCAGTCCCTCTCCACCCAGCCACAGTCTCTATCACTCCCTGCTACTGCCCAGCCTAATTCTCTCATTTCACTTTTCCCTGCCTGGCCCCAGAGGCCCTTGAGTTTATAACCCTGATGTAAATGACCATGCCCCTCCAACAAAGTCTTAGAAGAAGTATTTTGCCACAGACGATTTATTTTCCACAACTGTAGCCTGAGGGGCATGTGTCCATTTCACGGTTGGCGTCGGTGTCACCACCAGCTTGGGGGTTTGGAGATGGGCTCAGGGGCACACCAGCCTGAGCAGATTGCTTCCCAGACCTTGGGCAGACAACCTAAGGCAAACAGCCCATTGACAAGCAAAGGGAGTTCAGGCAGCTTTGTACGCGGCCCTCGCGGCAGCACAGTAGTGAAGTTCTTGCAATGAGACCTGAGCGGATAACTCATGTTGGCGGAGTCGTCCAGGCACTGCAGGGCACTGGCACCCCTGAGGGACAGAACCATGCAGGTGTAACTTCGGGAGTAACTTTGGGGCAAGGGGTGGTCTTGGTGGTCTAGGTTGAGGGAGCTGGCAGCCCTTTCCAGGTAGTTGGCTGCAAGCTTTGGCAGGCTCTGCAATGTCTTATGGCAGCTGTTACAGGCATTGGGGAATCGGTCCAGGTAGTTGATGCCTTGGATGAGCTGGTCCAGGAAGGTGGGGCTGGAGGAGTCCGAGGGACAATCTCTACAGAGCAGGCAGCAGGGGCTGCCGTGGAAAGCAGGCTTTCTGGCCACCTTGGGGCTCACCAGGTGACTTGTTTCTGAGTACTTGGAGTAGCAGGGCTGGCCCATGCAGATTCTCCCTAGCGGAAGCCTAGTGGGGCTGGGGTTGAAGGGCTGCTCAGAGCAGCTGCTGCAGCTGCTGGACTCTGAGCCAGAGCCACGCTGGGTATGGAGGCACTTGAGGCTCTTAGCCTCATTCAGGAGGGTGCATTTGGTCCAGCCTGGAATTCGGGCTGGAAAGGATGTGTTGTTGGGATGGCCCAAGCGGCCGTCAGTGTTGGAATGGCTCGCCTGGTATCCAGACATCATCCTGGCGGGGTTCACAAAGCTTCGTGGCTGAGCAGTGACAGTGTCTGGAGATTGGTTACTGGTTATCGGGGCCTGGCAGGGACAGAGTTAGTTCAGCTCAACTGGGTTCCCTGCCGCCACCCTCCAGGCTTTCTCTCTAGGTGTTCCCTCTGCCCCCAGGGGTCCATGCTCTGCTCCTCTCCCCGTCCTCCTCCCAGGCCCAGGGATTCTCAAACTGGAAAACTGACAGCCTCTTCTTCGTAATGCATCAGGGAAAGCATAAGAGATGGGGCATAAGGCCAGATCATCATGATGACTGAGACCAAGGGGTCCACCTAGAAGTGGGGCAGTACCTTCTTTTCCTTTTAGCTTTAGCCCACATTTGGAAATTCCCATTCCCCCTTGAAGCAGGTACTCCAGAAGACCACAAGGACTGAATCTCTAATGGTGAAATTCCAAGCAGAGACACACCTTCTTTTGAAGTCATATCAAATGCTAACCATCAACCCTATAATGCACCCTGATACTAGAAACTGTATCTTAGCATGGATGCAATGCTATACACATTGTGTGCTGCACTCCTCACTGGGTGTCCCCTGGGGGCCAACTCCTTTAATTCCTGCTACAAATCAAGGAGGTAGTTACTATTCTATCACCAGCTGATGGGGAAACTGAGACTCAGAGGGATGACGGGACGGGCCTAAGGTCACACAGCTTGTAAGCGGTGGGGTCAGGGTAGCATCTCGGGTTTGTCTATTGACCCCTGACAGACAATGTCACATCATCAGGGTGAATCTGGCCTCCCCTGTAGCCTGCTAAGGATGAATTCTCACCACACCTGCTCTGCCTGCCTAGACGGGGGCCTTGGTGAGAAGTAGGGGCTCTAGGTAACCCTGTTAGTAAGTGGATCCTGACTTTAAGAACCCCAAATTGGGGTGAGGGCCAGGTGGCGTGATAAGCCCACTGATGGGGCTGGATTATGAGATCAGAACTTTTCGAGGAATTTGGCCTGGGTCCTCTCTGAAAGTACAGACTCTCCTCATCCACCCCACAAGGGAAGAAGGGATGGGGGTTCCCACTCTTCCTGGCCCAAACGTGGGTACTTCTCAGAGACAAAGGCCTTACCAGGCCAAAGAGATGTTCCATCCACTTAACCCCACCTCCTGACCCTGGACCCAGCCAGGGGCAGTGCCCGTCTCCATTGTCCCCTGGCTCCCCAGGACTCACTCCACCCCACCCCGCTAGTCAGAAGGAAGGCTCTGACTTCTCTCCCCTACTGCTACCAGCTTGATGCGGATTTTCCATGTCTGCCTAGTGAAAAGAGAGCAGTGTTTAAGCACATCCTACCCATCAAACAGCTGCCTGCCCTCCTTCCAGCCCGGGCCCCTCAGCTGCCCTTGTCTTTTGGGTCTGATATGGGTGGAATGTCCAGACCCTTGCCTCTTCCCTGCCTGGTCCAACCCCACCCCATCTCCTCCTCTGAAAAAGTAAGAGGCCAGGGAGGGCTAATCCCTGCAGGACGCTGCCCTTCCCTCTCCTGCTGCCTGGTCCCCGCCTGCCACCAGGGGCCTCTCCCTTCTCACTCA
The DNA here is from genome assembly GCF_049350105.2 of Macaca mulatta. Classification (NCBI taxonomy): domain Eukaryota; kingdom Metazoa; phylum Chordata; class Mammalia; order Primates; family Cercopithecidae; genus Macaca; species Macaca mulatta. The sequence continues at coordinate 219,043,792 of NC_133406.1, read as the reverse complement.
GTGTTTTAGGAGATAGATGATTTGGAGCTCCTCTTGCTCTCCTCGAAGGATGGCCTCATGCTGCCACTCTGGACTGCTGACCATGTCATGGAATCATGAAATCCTAGAGCTGGGAGGGGACTTCGAGGTCATCCTGGTCAGACCCCTGCCTCAGGGCCAGAGCCACTTTAAGCCTGCCAGGACAGATGGGCCCTATTTTTGAAACAAGGGTGGGGTGGCTGTTTTCCAGCGTTTGCCATTGGTTTTCTCGTGTTTAATGACGCCAAGAGCAAGGAAGATCTATGCTGGCTCAAATATAACTCCGGCTTGCAGTGGCCAGCCTCAGTCTCCGGACTCTTAGGGAGCAAATTTCAGAACTTTCAAAACCTAGTGCCCCTCGTTGGGGCCTCTGGTCTATAAGAGGCATCCAGTACATATTTGTTGAACCAAATAACAAAATTCTCATTTGAGGTCTCAAAATAGGTGCCAGGAAAATACTCTCTCCATCATTTTCTTCCCTCAAAAGTTGAATATATACAGTTGTACTTTTTATTTTGAATAATGTTGACTTACTGAAAACGTATAAGACAATGAACCCCATATACTCTTCATCCAAATCCTCTAATTATGAACACTTTTGCCATATTTTTCACCCCCTCCCTTACACACATACTTATTATTATTATTATTATTTTTTTTTGAGACGGAGTCTCGCTCTGCCGCCCAGGCTGGAGTGCAGTGGCCGGATCTCAGCTCACTGCAAGCTCCGCCTCCCGGGTTCACGCAATTCTCCTGCCTCAGCCTCCCAGTAGCTGGGACTACAGGCGCCCGCCACCTCGCCCGGCTAGTTTTTTGTATTTTTTAGTAGAGACGGGGTTTCACCGTGTCAGCCAGGATGGTCTCGATCTCCTGACCTCGTGATCCGCCCATCTCAGCCTCCCAAAGTGCTGGGATTACAGTCTTGAGCCACCGCACCCGGCCAGATACTTATTATTTTGAGAGTAAGTTGCAGACAACAGGATCTTTCACCCTGTTACTTCCATGTGTATCTCATGCTAGGAAAACAAAGACATTTTCTTTTCTTTTTTTTTTTTGAGATGGAGTTTCGCTCTTGTTGCCCAGGCTGGAGTGCAATGGCACAATTTCAGCTCACTGCAACCTCCACCTCCTGGGTTCAAGCAGTTCTCCTGCCTCAGCCTCCCAAGTAGCTGGGATTACAGGCATGCACCACCATGCCTGGCTAATTTTTTGTATTTTTAGTAGAGATAGGGTTTCACCATGTTGGCCAGGCTGGTCTCAAACTCCCGACCTCAGGTGATTCGCCTGCCTTGGCCTCCCAAAGTGCTGGGATTACAGGTGGGAGCCACCGTGCCCAGACTTTTTTTTTTTTTTTAAAGATAGAGTCTTGCTCTGTCGCTCAGGCTGGAGTGCAGTGGTGTGATCTCGGCTCACTGAAACCTCTGCCTCCCAAGTTCAAGCGATTCTTCTGCCTCAGCCTCCCCAGTGGCTGGGACTACAGGCACATGCCACCATGCCCAGCTAATTTTTGTATTTTTAGTAGAGACAGGGTTTCACCATATTGTCCAGGCTGGTCTCAAACTCTTTTTTTTTTTTTTGAGACGGAGTCTCGCTGTGTTGCCCAGGCTGGAGTGCAGTGGCCGGATCTCAGCTCACTGCAAGCTCCGCCTCCCAGGTTCACGCCATTCTCCTCCTTCAGCCTCCTGAGTAGCTGGGACTACAGGCGCCCGCCACCTCGCCCAGCTAGTTTTTTGTATTTTTTAGTAGAGACGGGGTTTCACCGTGTTAGCCAGGATGGTCTCGATCTCCTGACCTCGTGATCCGCCCGTCTCGGCCCCCCAAAGTGCTGGGATTACTGGCTTGAGCCACCACACCCGGCCTGGTCTCAAACTCTTGACCTCAGGTAATCCACCCATTTCGGCCTCCCAAAGTGCTGGGATTACAGGCGTGGCCACCGTGCCTGGCCAACAAGGACATTTTCTAACATATGTACACTGTAATGATCAAATTCAGGACACTGAACTTCACTATGGTACTATTATCAAATCTACAGCCCATATTCAAATTTCACCTATTATCCCTCTCATGTCCTTCATGGCAATTATTTTCCTGATTCAGGATTCATTTCGGGATCAGGCATTGCGTTTAGTTCTTACGACTGTTTAGACTCCTTCGACCTTTGTCTTTTATGACCTTGACATTTTTGAAGAGTGCATACCAGTTATTTTGGAGAATGTTTTCCAATTTGGGTTTATCTGATGTTTGCTAATGACCACATCCAGGATTACAAAGTTCTTTAGTAATAGAAACCCCTGTGTGGGCCCGTCACAATACACAGTCCACAGTCACTAGGAGTCTTTTGCCTGGGTTGGATAGTTACAGCTGCTGAAACAGGGAGCCAGGAGGAGGGATCAGAAGGGCTGCCCACAGCCGGCGGAAGAGGAGTGCAAGGGAGCTCCGTGGACCAGGGAAGCCGTGTCTACAGTTCCCTTGTGGGGCCTGAGCCAGGGCTTGGTTCAGCTCTGGGCGGGGTGGCTGGGTGGGCAGGCACCCAGCAAGAGGGCTGGGCCTCTCTAGGATGCTTGACCTGAAGGTCCCAGGCATCAAGATCACTACCCATTTCTGGCCTAAGAGGCACTGGAAATAGCTCTAGGACAATTATTTCAGGAAGATTGTGCTATTCCTCCATCTTCCCAGAAAGCCGGGCTGTGTCCTAGATCAGGACAGTCCCTCTGCGGCCTCCCACCTCCGGGGAACCTCCAGGCTCACTGAGGGTCACAGAGGCCTTCAGAGCCAGAAGGGGCTGGGAGTCAAGAGTGGGAAGCGGGAGCCCCCCTTCCTGGTAGGGGAGGGGAAGTTCTGGCCTTCGATCCTGGGCTCTTAGGGCCCGGGCTGGAGTTAGGCTGGGCCGGCTGGAGTCCAGCTGACTCCAAGCCCGGGGCGCATGATGGGAAGGATGTGGGGAAGAGGCCTGCCCCACCTCTTTCCTAGGCTCAACCCTGGGAAGCCGACATTGGTGAGGCACATATCATGTGCCTCAGAACATGACACTGTGGGTCCCAGGCCCTTCTCAGCCTCCTTCCCTCCCATTTAATCCTCACGGCACCCCTAAGAGGTATTTTGTTTTCCAGATGAGGTAATCGAGGCTCAGAGAGGGCTAGAGACTTGCCCAAGCCTGCCCAGGAGGCTTGAGTGAGAACCTGGCCTTCTTCAGTGCAAAAGGGGGTAGGCTGTCCCTCCCACTCAGTGAGGACTCAGGAAGTGGCCCTGTGAACTGAGCAGCACTGGGAGGGGTCCAGCCTGGAGACAGGATGGTGGGCAGCGACAGTACCATCCCCCACTCGCCCCATCCTCCACTCCCCAGCCAAGCCCAGCTGCCCCCGCTCCCAGTGCTGCAGAGAAGATGCCAGAGTCTCAGAAGGTCCTGGGTCGTGGGTGCTCTGTCCAGCCATCTCCAGCCACAGTGCCACCCCCGTCCCTACCCCACCTGGCCCCTCTCCACCACCTCCAGCATTGGATCCTTGGCTTCATTGCCAAGGATGAACTGGCTGAAAAGTAGCTCTGCATCATTCGTTGCCCTCCCCCTGCACCCCCCGCCAACCAGCTCTCCTCCTTCTCACCTATCCCCCCTCCCACCCCTCAAGGGCCACAGTCCCACCAACATCCTCTGCCCATCCTGTGCTCACCAAGAACACTGGGGCCCTCCCCCAACCCCAAGCACATGAGTTCCAGGGCATCTCATTCTCTGCGTTCCCCTGGGTCGGGGGAGTAGCTCCCTTCTCCAGAGACCTGAGGACCCTGTCCTCAGGTGCTGCCCATTAACCCTTCACCTCAGGTGCTGCCCATTAACCCTTCACCTGCCCCTCAGCAGTTTCTCTTCTGACCTGCGGCCTGAGAGGGTGGGAAGTGTCCCCTTATCCCTTCACCCAGGACTCAGGCTCTTATAAGCCCAGCTCAGCAACCACATGTTTGTGACACCCAGGTCAGTTCAGGGACAGCTAGAGCCAAGAGTCCTCCACCCTGCCTGAAGGGCATCTATGTCCAGCCTCAGGCAACTGTTGGCACTGTGACTGGAGCCTATACCTGGCTTGGAGCCAACTTGCCTGCAGGACTGAAAAATCTCTCCTGGGCCATGATCTGGCCCTCCCCCAGCTGCAACCTTATACCCACCAGAGCACAGTGAGTCACGCATCCTCCTCACCTAACACCCTCAAGGATATGGGGCCCCTGGTCACCTGCTGCCAAAAACAGCGCTTCCCCAAGCCCACGTGTGGCAGGCACAAGCCAGGGCAGATCTGAGCTCAGGAGCACTGGGGGAGGAGTGGCTTGGCAGGAGTCCCGGCCAGCGAGAGCTTCCCGCCTTCCTAGCTACCTGAGGGCTTTGCGGGTAGAGCAGCCAATCTGGGAGGCAGCAGGGCTCCCATCTTGATGGGGCCTGGGAAATTCCCTGTAAGGAGGGGGCAGGAGGATGGTCACAGGCAGGCTTATGTACAACCTTGCTGAGAGAACAGTGCTCATGGAAGGTAGGATGGCAAGTAAGTGGCTTGTGCTGTGACCTGGGGCAAACAGGTGAACTTCTCCAAACCTCAATCTCCTATTCTGTGAAGTGGAGGTAGAGAGGGGACTTCCTCAACACTGTTGACTTGACTGGCTGGCGATCCCAGCGAGTGTTCACAAAGTGCTCCCCGTGTCCCCGGCACATTTCCGAGTGCTTGATTACCTTACAAGTGGCTGCAGCTGTGTGCTGGCCCACAAGAGCCAATTGTTAAATGTTCTGAAATATGATGAGTGGCTGTTAAACCACAGGTAGCTTGAAATCAGCCATGAGGAAAATATTTAGACCCCAGGAATTGGCATATATGGCACATCAGGACTTGTTGTTGTTGTTGTTTTGAGACAGAGTCTCCCAGGCTGGAGTGCAGTGGCACAATCTTGACTCACTTCAACCTTTCAACCTCCCCCTCCCAGGTTCAAGTGATTCTCCTCCCTCAGCCTCCCGAGTAGCTGGAATTACAGGCATGTGCCACCATGCCCAGCTAATTTTTTTATATTTAGTAGAGATGGGGTTTCACTATGTTGACCAGGCTGGTCTTGAACTTGTGACCTCAAATGATCCTCCCGCCTCGGCCTCCCAAAGTACTGGGATTACAGGCATGAGCCATTGTGCCCAGCCCCTTTCCTTTCATAGTCAGATATAATGGCTCAAGTCTCCATCCCGTGGGCTGTGGGAAGTCCAGAGCCTTCCCTGCTATTTTTCAGGGAGCCCAGGGGGCTGTTATGGCCTTTTGTCACCCCTCACTCTGAATCTCTGCTTCTGGGTCAATGCTTAGCCCCTCTTGCTGCTTCACCTTCTGTGACTGTCATGTTCTGTCAGCAAAGTTGCAGCCCTCGCCACACTGCTCTGTGACTGCTACTCCCACAGGAAACCTTTCTCCAGCTTCTCTCTTCCCCCGCCCCTATTGCAGGGCTCCCACCGCCCCAGTAGGCCTCCCACCCTCTGGCTGCTGAGCCTGAAAAATGGATGGCTTTCAGCTGTTGACTAGAAAAGCCAGCATTCCCCGTTCTTTCTTGTACCCGGCAGAGTGACTCCTGGCTCTCTTGACTCTCAGCTGGGGTGGGTGGTGGGGGTTTCCTTGACAAAGGAGCAGACTTCCTTCTGCCAACCCCACTAAGATGTGGGAGCAACAGATGACAACTTGTTCCTTCCTGCAAATATGCTTTAGACGAACACATCCTTTCAATAACATTGTGAGGTAAAAGCCATTTCCCCCGGGAGGCTGAGGTGGGAGGATCACTTGAGCCCAGGAGGTCGAGGCTACAGTGAGCTGGGATCACGTCGGTTGGGTAACAGAGCAAGACTGTCTCAAAAACAAACAAACAAAAAAGAGTCATTTTCTCAAGAGAGGAATTTAGCAGTGAGGTTCTTCTTTGTACCAGATGTACCAGCTGGGTTACTCTGGGTAAGTTATTTCTCTTTTCTGAGACTCAGGTTCCTCACCTAAGATCATATCATATCTGCTCCACCAGGTTTATCCCTAAGGTAGCAGGCTCTCGATCAATACTAGCTGTTGCCACCATTATTTGACAGTTGAGAAAACTGGGTTTTAGACCCGGCTCTGTTATTAATTTGCTGAATGAGCTGGGCCTAAGTTTGCCCAACTGGAAAAGGAGTTTGGAGGACCAAATGGGGGACCAAATGGTCTCTAAAGCCTGTTCTAGTCCTATTGGTCTCAGTAATGGTGTCCTCCAGTCTCGGGACCCTTCCCAACCTCTTCAGCTGCCTGTTCATTGTAACCTTTTTGTCTGTCTGTTTGCTTGTTTGTTCTGAGACAAGGTCTTGCTCTGTTACCCAGGTTGGAGTGCGGTGGCATGATCATAGCTCACTGCAGCCTCAAACTCCCAGGCTCAAGTCATCCTATCTCACCTTAGCCTCCAGAGTAGCTGGGACTACAGGTGGACACCACCACACCCGACTAATTTTGTTTCTTTTTTATAGAGATGGGGTCTCACTATGTTGCCCAAGCTGGTCTTGAACTCCTGGACTCAAGTGATCCTCCCACCTAGGCCTCCCAAAGTGCTGGGATTACAGGCATGAGCCACTATGCCTGGCTATTTGTATTCTTTATCATAAACCAGTAGATGTAATTAAATCACTTTCCTGGGTTCTGTGAGTTGTTCTATTAATAGCAAATTATTAAATCTGAGGAGCGGGTTGTGGGAGTCTCCAATTTATAGCTGGTTGGTCAGAATTATGGGGGGTGAGGTGGCCCCAGGACTTTCAACTGGTGTCTGAAGGGGGACAGTCTTGTGGGGCTGAGCCCCGAGCCCTTTAACTTGTGGGATCTGATGCTAAAATCAGGTAGACAGTGTCAGAAATGAATTGAATTGTTGCGTACCCAGTTGGTGTCAAATAAATGAAAAAGTGGTTGGTGTCAGAAAACACCTCCCAGCTTCCACTTAAAGAAGCTCTTGGCTGGGCATGGTGGCCAATGCCTGTAATCTCAGCACTTCGGGAGGCCGAGGCAGGATGCGGTGGCCATGCCTGTAATCCCAGCACTTCGGGAGGCCGAGGCAGGATGCGGTGGCCATGCCTGTAATCCCAGCACTTCGGGAGGCCGAGGCAGGATGCGGTGGCCATGCCTGTAATCCCAGCACTTCGGGAGGCCGAGGCAGGATGCGGTGGCCATGCCTGTAATCCCAGCACTTCGGGAGGCCGAGGCAGGATGCGGTGGCCATGTCTGTAATCCTAGCACTTTGGGAGGCTGAGGCTGGATGCAGTGGCCCATGCCTGTAATCCCAGCACTTCGGGAGGCCAAGGTGGCACGATGCTTTAGACAAGCACCCCCTTTCAATAACATTGTGAGGTAAAAGCCATTTCCCCTGGGAGGCTGAGGCAGGAGGATCGATTGAGCCCAGGGGTTCGAAGCTGCAAGTGAGCCATGATTGCGCCACTGCACTCCAGCCTGAGCAACAGAGCAAGACCTTGTCTCTACAAAAAAAATTTTTTTTTTGAAAAGCAATTCTTTTAGGCTGGGCACGGTGGCTCAGGCCTGCAATCCCAGCACTTCGGGAGGCTGTGGTGGGCAGATCACTTGAGATCAGGAGTTTGAGATCAGTCTGGCCAACATGGCGAAACTCTGTCTCTACTAAAAATCACAAAAATTAGCTGGGTGTGGTGGGGCCCGCAAGTAATTGCCGCTACTCAGGAGGCTGAGGCAAGAGAATCACTTGAACCTGAGAGGCGGAGGTTGCAAGGAGCCAAGGTTGCGCCACTGCACTCCAGCCTGGGTCTCTCTGTCTTAAACAAACAAAAAACAATACCTTACAAAAATTAAAATTAAAATTAATGAAAGAAGGCCAGCTGCGGTGGCTCACGCCTGTAATCCCAGCACTTTGGGAGGCTGAGGTGGGCAGATCACCTGAGGTCAGGAATTGGAGACCAGCCTGACCCACATGGAGAAACCCAGTCTCTACTAAAAATACAAAATTAGCTGGGTGTGGTGGCGCGTGCCTGTAATCCCAGTTACTTGGGAGACTGAGACAGAAGAATCACTTGAACCCGGGAGACAGAGGCTGCAGTGGGCTGAGATCACGCCACTGCACTCCAGCCTGGGTGAGAAAAAAAATAATAATAATAGTATTAAAATTAATGAAAGAAGCCTCTACCCCCAAGACGAAATACGTCCCAGGAAACAAAGAGAGCATCTTGTTCAGACTGGGAAGGCACCAGCCATGATCACTGAGAGGATGCGGCAAAGCCTGCTGGTGGCGTCCCAAGGGGCATGGTTCTGTTTCAGTTTTTCTGTTCACTTGAAATTTTTCACAATGATACACTTGAATAGAAAATGCAGGGGTAGGACACAGCAGAAAGAGCCCTGGATTGCGTCTGGAGTCCTGGGTTCTATTGTCAGTGCTATGCTGTTGAACCACTCTATGAAATTGACAAGTCCCAGCCTTTCTCTGGGCCGTACTAGCCAGTCTCTAGTGGCCCTTCCAGACCTCATACTTTATTGGATAATTTTCATTGACTTCAGTCCACACAAGTATTGTCTACTAGCTGTCTGTTTATTTACATATCAAATCTCTTCCCACCAGCCACTGAGGCCCTAGAGGGTAGGGGCTGTCTCCCCAGGGCCTGGTACAGGCTCTGGCACTTAGTGGGTTCATGGAAAGAGGAGAGGACAGATGAATGATTGCCAGCCTGTGTACCAGAACGCCTCTGCCCCTAAAGGGTTTGGGGTTCCTGGACAGGAAGCCTTGGATCTCCTTAGGACTGGTGCCCACTCATGCACCTCCTCCTTCCTGTGCCCCTGGATGCCCGGAGAGGTGAGGGAGGTGGCGGGAGTAAAAGGGAAACTGGATTGGAGGCTCAGAGGCCTCCACTTCCTGCAGTGGAGACCCTGCCCAAGCCTGGCTCCAGCCCTGACCTCCGACTCCACCAGGAGAGTGCCAGGAAACAGACCTTAAGACCGGAAACCTTCCTTGGGCTTGGCCTGGGCCCAAGCTCCTACCGGGCATGGGCTGAGCCCTGGACCCAGTGGACCAAAAAGCCCACCGTTCTTGCTCAGCCTGGCAGAGCTGCCCTGCTGTAGCAACTTGGGTACATTCTTTGTCTCTGAAACCACCACCAGCAGTTCCAAGCAGCCTGCCCTGGCAGGGAAGGCACTGAGGTCAGGAGCTCTGGGTTCAGTTCCCACCTCTACTTCTCAGTGGCTGGGAAAGTGTGGACACTTTGCCACGCCTCCCTGAGCCTCAGTTGCTTCATCCTATTTCACGCTTAGGGATTAAAATAGAGACGGTCTCACATGAATTCTCTTCCTTTACCATATTCAAGGAGCTCAAAACAAGTTAAGCTTCCAGATACAGCTGAAGCCCTGGCCAACTTCACACCCTTTCTTCTTGGAGGGTGGCACCATCTAATCTCTGATTATCTTTGCTACACGTATTTATCCTATTCCTACACATTGCTGTATATGGCATAGCACTGATCTTCATGGATTCAAATGTTACACATACTATGACATTCTACTGAATGCATTATTCTGTAATGTGCTTTTTTACTCAATAAAATGCTTTTGAGATCTATCCATAATGACACATATGACTCTAATTTAATCATTTTCACTGCTTAACATCGCATTCTATATATACCACAATGCATCCAGTCCCCCATCAATATGCATACTTTTCAGTTGTTTCCAATTATGTTTCGTTATTTCAAGCAACACTGAAATAAATATTCTCTTACATGTCAAAAAAATGAATTACAGAGGAGTGTTATCAGGGAACATACATTCACTGAGCAGGGGTGTTCACTACAGGCTCTGATGACAATATGCTATGAACCCAAACTACAGCAAACAACTTGACAATGGGACGGAGCACTTAAGCTTGGGATTCTCTGGGTCAGGAGAGCAATCATTGCTGCCCTCTCTTCAGTGCTTCCTATGGGCCAAGCCCAGTGTTCAGCGCTTTATCTCCTTGAATTCTCACAGAAACCTTGTGAGGGAGCTATTGATGTTACCCTAGGTGAAGAAACTGAGGCACAGAGAGGTTAAGTGTCTCAGGCTGGGTGCAGTGGCTCACGCCTGTAATCCCAGCACTTTGGGAGGCTGAGGTTGGTGAAGCACTTGAGGCCAGGAGTTCGAGACCAGCCTGGCCAACATGGTGAAACCCCATCTCTAATAAAAATACAAAAATTAGCTGGGCGTGGTGGTGCATATCTGTAATCTCAGCTACTTGGGAGGCTGAGGCAGGAGAATCGCTTGAACCTGGGAGGCGGTGGTTGCAGTGAGCTGAGATTGCGCCACTGCACTACAGCCTGGGTGACAGAGCGAGAATCCGTCTCAAAAAAAAAAAAAAAAGGCCGGGCGCGGTGGCTCAAGCCTGTAATCCCAGCACTTTGGGAGGCCGAGACGGGCGGATCACGAGGTCAGGAGATCGAGACCATCCTGGCTAACACAATGAAACCCCGTCTCTACTAAAAATACAAAAAAATTAGCCGGGCGTGGTGGCGGCGCCTGTAGTCCCAGCTACTCGGGAGGCTGAGGCAGGAGAATGGCGGGAACCCGGGAGGCGGAGCTTGCAGTGAGCCGAGATCACGCCACTGCACTCCAGCCTGGGCGACAGAGCGAGACTCCGCCTCAAAAAAAAAAAAAAAAAAAAAAAAAGAGAGGTTAGGTGTCTTGACAAAGATCACACAATTATGATTGAACAGGAATTCAAACCAAATCTGGGTTTGTCTGATACAACTGCCCACATTTCAGCCAGAGCAGAGGGTCCCTGGTACAATCCGCAGAGCTGTGGGAGGAAGGACTGGTCCCAAAGGGGAGGTGCTCAGGGAGGGCTTCCTGGAGGAGGTACCAGTCCCAACCAGCCTAGAAAGATGAACATTGCAGAGGGCAGCAGTGGGAGGCATCTGGGAGGGAGACTTTTGGGCCAAGGCTTGGAGGCTGGCCGACTGAGCCCCTGCCCCCAAGTCACTCATCCACCCCTTGACTCCTCCCTGCCATTCCCTGCATTTCTCTTTCCTCCAACTCCCTTCTAATCTCTGGGGTCCATCCTTCTCTTTATACCTTCTTTCTCTTGAGTTCTCTCCTCTGTTTTCATTCCCCAGTCATCCATTCATTCATTTGTTAATTCATCCACTCATCTAACACACACTGAGCACCAGCTCTGTGCCAGGGCATTGGAAACTGAGTGAGGCAGTCCCCAGAATTGGTGGTGACTGTGCCCACCACACTCAATTCAACCCCTAAAAGGAGGCTCTGAGATCTGCCCTGTCCCTCAGACTCACCCAGAGACAAACGCACCCTCACACCTGGAAACTTCCTGGAAAACACCTGGAGACAGTCATGGCTCTCGGGCGCCCCTTGCTGGTAACTTGGGATGTTGCATCCTAGGCTGGAGAGTCCAAGTGTGACTCTGGGAAGCGGCTGCCCTGGCTCCCCACTAACTCCTGATGCACTGCAACTTCTGCCAGTAGTTCTATTCTAAGGGCTTCTAAGAATACGGTCCTTGTCATAAATGTTTAACTCCCTACCCTTTTGTTTGTTGTTGTTTGTTTGTTTGTTTTTTGAGACCAATCTCATTCTGTTGCTCAGGCTAGAGTACAGTGGCTCCATCTCGGCTCACTGCAACCTTTGCCTCCCGGGTTCAAGTGATTCTCCTGCCTCAGCCTCCCCAGTAGCTGGGACTACAGGTGTGTGCCACCATGCCTGGCTAATTTTTGTAAGTTTTAGTAGGGAAGGGGTTTCACCATATTGGCCAGGCTGGTCTTGAACTCCTGACCTAAGGTGATCCGCCCGCCTCAGCCTCCCAAAGTGCTGGGATGACAGGCATGAGCTGCTGCACCCGGCCTAATGCCCTAGCTTTTGTCAGGCCCGAGCCAAAGGCCAGAGTAAGAAGCAGTAGCAGATGTATGTTTGTTTTCCTGGGAAGGGGGGACAGGATATGTGCTCCGGAATGTGAGTGTGCCATGGATGTGTGTGCTCCGGTGTTGTACACAGGAGGGGTCTGTACACGAGGGTGCCGGGGTGCACATTCTGAGTTTGTGCTTGTGTATCACTGTCCTGCGGTGAGCAGGCCTACGCAAACCACTGCAAGACCGAGGGAGCTGAGAGGCCGAAGAAACAGGCTGACAAGTCCAGTTTATTGGAAAGAAAATAGGGACTTGCAAACAGAAGTTGCAAATTCATTTACTCAATAAAATGCAAAAGCTTTTGAGATCTATCCATAGCGACACCGTCGAGCAATTGCAAGCAATTTCTGTACCCACCCTCCAGAAAATATCCTTTTTATAGCAAGTTTTTAGGGTAAAGACATGTGCAGCTGCTCATGTCTCAGACATTCTGAAGCTCTTGACCACTGGGGAGTCCAGATTAGCTTTTTTTTTTTTTTTTTTTTTTTTTGAGATGGAGTCTCGCTGTCACCAGGCTGGAGTACAGTGGCGAAATCTCAGCTCACTATAACCTCCACCTCCCGGGTTCAAGCGATTCTCCTGCCTCAGCCTCCCAAGTAGCTGGGATTATAGGTGTCCACCACCACACCTGGCTAACTTTTGTATTTTCAGTTGAGACAGGGTTTCACCATGTTGGCCAGGATAGTCTCAATCTCGACCTTGTGATCCACCTGCCTCAGCCTACCAAAGCCTGGGATTACAGGCGTGAGCCACCATGCCGGGCCATGATTAGCGTTTTTATGAAGGGTTATCTATGCTACAGCCATAGATACAGCCATTGTCTTAAGAACTTGCTGAAGAATTTAAGAACTTGCTGGCCAGTCACGGTGACTCATGCCTATAATCCCAGCACTATGTGACACAGTGACACCCTGTACGTACAAATTTTTTTTTTTTTTTTTTGAGACGGAGTTTTGCTCTTGTGGCCCAGACTGGAATGCAATGGTGCGATCTCAGCTCACTGCAACCTCTGCCTCCCGGGTTCAAGCAATTCTCCCGCGTCAGTCTCCCGAGTAGCTGGGATTGCAGGCATGCGCCACCACACCCTGCTAATTTTGTATTTTTAGTAGAGATGGAGTTTCTCCATGTTGGTCAGGCTGGTCTCAACTCCCAACCTCAGGTGATCTGCCTGTCTCGGCCTCCCAAAGTGCTGGGATTACGGGCAGGAGCCACTGCACCCGGCCTCAATTTTTTTTTTTTTTTTAATAAATTAGCCAGGTGTGATGGTGTGTGTCTATAGTCCCCGCTACTCAGGAGGCTAAAGTGGGAGGATCACTTGAGTCTGGTGGGGTCAAGGCTGCAGTGATTGCACCATTGCATTCCAGCCTGGGTGACAGAGTGAGACTTTGTCTTAAAAAAATAATAAAATTGGCCGGGCGCAGTGGCTCAAGCCTGTAATCCCAGCACTTTGGGAGGCCAAGACGGGCGGATCACGAGGTCAGGAGATCGAGACCATCCTGGCTAACACGGTGAAACCCCGTCTCTACTAAAAAATACAAAAAACTAGCCGGGTGAGGTGGCGGGCGCCTGTAGTCCCAGCTACTCGGGAGGCTGAGGCAGGAGAATGGCGTAAACCCGGGAGGCGGAGCTTGCAGTGAGCTGAGATCCGGCCACTGCACTCCAGTCTGGGTGACAGAGTGAGATTCCGTCTCAAAAAATAAAAAATAAAAATAAAAATAAAAATAATAAAATTGCTGCAAACCACTGTGGTATGCCGGAGTCAGACATCGGTCATCATGGCAGTTTCATTTCATGATGATGTCACTTTTGCAGGCTATTCGCCTACAAGCGTGCTCTGGTGCTATGGAGAAGTGTGTGTGAGTAGTCCTTACCTGTGCACACTAGGTGTTCACTGGGTGCAAGCATGGAAGGTGCATGGGCAGCATCCTCACCTCAGATGGCAGCTTTGAGGCCGAGCTCCCTAGTGGGATCGGGTGCCAGTTGTCCATGAACATCCCCTGTTCTGGCTTCCCTCTCTTCCCTGTCTACTTCCCCACTCCCCTATACGTGCTTCTTGGGATCTCCTCCCACATAAATCACTTGCATTCAAATCCTGTCTCAGAGTCTTCTCCTGGGAGATGAAGGAGGCAGCCCGGAGCGGGCAACACACTGAGGCTGGCAGAGTGCAAAGATGGCAAGAGCCTGGGTCCATGGTGACACTGTTAGGGAAACAGAGAATAAGAGAGTCAGGGTGACACCATTTTAAAATCAACTGTCACTGGGTGCGATGGCTCATTCCTATAATCCCAGCACTTTGGGAGGCCGAGGTGGGTGGATCACCTGAGGTCAGGAGGTCAAGACCAACCTGGCCAACATGCAGAAACCCCCTCTTTACTAAAAATACAAAAATTAGTCAGGTATGGTGCCAGGCACCCATAATTCCAGCTACTCAGGAGGCTGAGGCAGGAGAATCGCTTGAACCCGGGAGGCAGAGTTTGCAGTGAACCGAGATTGTGCCACTGCACTCCAGCTTGGGTGACAGAGTGACACTGTGTCCCAAAAAATAATATAAAATAAAATAATAAAATAATAAAATCAACTGCATCTTCAAACTAGCAAGACACACTCCTAGCCAGTCACAACTCACGGCCATGAGATGTTTCTGGCAAAGGAAGCGGTTTAGTAATTCCTGCAAGGCAAACTCCGACGATGGCAGGATGTCCAGATGTCCTGACACCACATAACAATATCCGCTTTTAAGATAGTTACAGTCATGCTTTGATGTATTTCCGCACTAAAATATCAAGGATAATTTTCTTTAAATCAACAAAGTACTAAATTTTCTTTTAAAAAAGTTATTGTATTTATGGCTGGGCACTGTGGCTCATGACTGTAATCCCAGCACTTTGGGAGGCTGAGGCAGGTGGGTCACTTGAGGCCAGGAGTTCGAGACCAGCCTGGCCAACATGGCGAAATCCCGTCTCCAATAAAAATACAAAAATTTAGCTGAGCATGGTGGCGCATGCCTATAGTCCCAGATACTCGGGAGGCTGAAGGGGGAAGAATTGCTTGAACCTGGGAGGCGGAGGTTGCAGTGAGCTGAGATCGCACTACTGCACTCCAGCCTGCTCAACAGAAAGGACCCCATCTCCAAAAAAAAAAAAAAAAAAAAAAAAAGAAAGAAAAAAAGAAGGAAAGAAGGAAAGAAAAGAAATTGTATTTATTTATTTATTTTTCAAAGCCAAATATTTCTGAATTTCTTTTAAAAAAAATTTTTTTTTCTACACAGTCTCGCTCTGTTGTCCAGGCTGGAATACAGTGACTCCATCACGGCTCGCTACAGCCTAGACCTCCTGGGCTCAAGTGACCCTTGCACCTCAACCTCCCAAGTAGCTGGGACTACAGGTGCATGTTACCATGCCCGGCTAATTTTTGTATTATTTTGTAGAAATGGGGTTTCACCCCGTTGCCCACGCTGGTCTTAAACTCCTAGGCTCAAGTGATCCACCTACCTCAGCCTCCCAAACTGCTAGGATTACAGGTGTGAGTCACTGCGCCTGGACTCAGATTTTGTCTTTCTTGAAAACCTCCCTCGACCTCAGCCCATCCGCTCCTCCATTGCCCCCACCCTGGTTACCTGGGGAACCTCTGCAAAACCCACACTAGCCTCCCTGATGGCATTCTGGCCCCTCTTCAAACCGTTTCCCACTCAGCAACCATAGATAACGCTTCAAGACATAAGCTGGATCACGTTTTCCTGTGGAAAACCCTTCAAAGGCCCCCTGTGGCCTGCAGGAATCTCCAGCCCCACTTCTCTGCTCCCTTCCTAGAGAAGCTCCAGTCCTTAGATTTATTCCTCACTGTATCATGGCTGGGCAGGGGCAGGCGGGATTTCCCAGGCACCTATGACCGCAGGCTTCCAGTGGCAGATTGGAAGGCAGGAGGGAGAGAGAAACCTCCCTCCTGTCCTCCCAAAGGTCCTTCTCTCCCTACACTTCCTCCACGGCTCCCACCAGACATGCCTGGGCTGCGCCCAGCTTTGGCGAGGTGACCTCTGCTCCTGGGCTCCAGCTGCCAGCATCTTCTCTCTCTGTCCTACCACCTTGGGAGGGAGCTGTGCTCATCTCTGGGTTCCCACATCTTCCCTGCTGGCTTCTCTGCACCTCCCTCACCTAGGCAGCCAATTCCCCAGATTAAATTCCCTGTACTTCAAATACTTGAGATTTCTGTTTTCTGGTTTGACTGTGACTGACAAAGGCAGCCTTCCAGCCTGAGGAGGAAGCCAGCAGCCGGTGTGGGGCAGAGCCGGGGAACGGCAGAAATCCTAAGCCTGAGCTCAGATGCACCTCTCTTCGGCTCCCCTGCCTCTCCACTTAAAGTCAAGACCTGTGAGATTGTACATTTCCTATTTGTGGCCAGGCATGGTGGCTCAGATCTGTAATCCCAGCACTTTGGGAGGCCGAGTCAGGCAGATCACTTGACCTCAATAGTTTGAGACCAGCCTGGGCAACATGGCGAAACCTTATCTCTACAAAAAATATTTTAAAATTACCTGGGCGTGGTGGTGCATGCCTGCAGTCCCAGCAGGCTGAGGTGGGAGGATCGCCTGAGTCAGGAAGGTTGAGGCTGCAATGAGTTCCCATCATGCGACTGCACCCCAGCCTAGGCAATGGAGTAAGACTCGTGTCAAAAAAAAAAAAAAACAACAACAACTTCATTGTTTCACTTAGGCAGAGTGTCCTGTTGCTTGCATCTGAAAATATTTGTATTTTGTGGCAGAGGCCTGTGGCTGTCCCCAATATTGGCTCTCCCTTTCTTTTCTTTTCTTTCTTTTTTTTTTTTTTTTTGAGACAGAGTCTCGCTCAGTTGCCCAGGCTGGAGTGCAGTGGCGCGATCTCGGCTTACTGCAAGGTCCGCCTCCCCGGTTCACGCCATTCTCCTGCCTCAGCCTCCCAAGTAGCTGGGACTACAGGCACCCGCCACCTCGCCCGGCTGGTTTTTTGTATTTTTTAGTAGAGATGGGGTTTCACTGTGTTAGCCAGGATGGTCTCGATATCATGACCTTGTGATCCGCCTGCCTCAGCCCCCCAAAGTGCTGGGATTACAGGCGTGAGCCACTGTGCCCGGCCTTTTTTTTTTTTTTTGAGACAGAGTCTTACTCTGTCACCCACGCTGAAGTGCAGTGGCACAACCTCACTGCAACCTCTGCCTCCAGGGTTCAAGCAATTCTCCAGCCTCAGCCTCCTAAGAAGCTGGGACTACAGGTGTGCCCCACCATGTCTGGCTAATTTTTGTATTTTTAGTAGAGACAGGGTTTCACCATGTTGGCCAGGCTGGTCTTGAACTCCTGACCTCGTGATCTGGCCGCCTTGGCCTCCCAAAGTGTTGGGATTACATGCGTGAGCCACTGCACCCTGCTTGATAAGAGGACTTTTTATAGGGACCAGGGGCTGTGCAGAATGGAACCCACGCTTGCCTGTCTCCCAGGAAGCAAGGTGAGGCCGTGTGCTAATTTCTGGCTGTGGCAGAAGAGATGCGTGCAAATTTCAGGTTGACCACGTAAAGGTGAAGCTCTCCCCTTCCCTTTTCTTCATCTGGAATGTGGTTGTCCTGGAGGAGCCATTTCATGCTCTATTTTTAGATTGGTGTAAAAGCATAATTGCGGTTTTTGCCATCACTTTTAATGCCATGGAAGCCAGAACAAAGTATCACAAACTGGGTGGCTTCAACACCAGAAATTGATTTTCTCACAATCCTAGAGGCCAGAAGGAGGAAATCAGGGTATTAGCAGCTTGTTTCCTTCTGCGGGCTATAAGCGAAGGTTCTGTTCCCTCACCTTGGCTTGTAGATGGCCACCTTCCCTCTATGCGGTTTCTCTGTGTCCCAGTTTCCCCTTTATATAAGAACACAAGTCAGGCTGGCCGTGGTGGCTCAGCCTGTAATCCCAGCACTTTGGGAGACCAAGGCAGGCAGATCACCTGAGGTCAGGAGTTCGAGACCAGACTGAACATGGCAAAACCAGGTCTCAACAGAAATACAAAACTTAGCCGGGCATGGTGGCACGTGCCTGTAGTCCCAGTTACTGGGGAGGCTGAGGCATGAGAATCGCTTGAACCTGGGAGGCGGAGGCTGCAGGGAGCCGAGATCGCGCCACTGCACTCCAGCCTGAGCGACAGAGCTAGGTAGGTCTCAGAGGCTGAGACCTGGGCTGCATTCCCAGACAGTGAGTTAAGGTTAAGGCATTTTAGGTCACAGGATGAGATAGGAGATCTGCACAAGATACAGGTCATAAAGACCTTGCTGATAAAACAGGTTGCAGTAAAGAAGCTGGCCAAACCCACCAAAACCAAGATGGCGATGAGAGTGACCTCCTCACTGCTACACTCCCACCAGTGCCATGACAGTTTACAAATGCCATGGCAACGCCAGGAAGTTACCCTATATGGCCTAAAATAAGGGGAAGCATGAATAATCCACCCCTTGTTTAATATATCAACAAGAAATAACCATAAAAATGGGCATGTCTATGGAGTGACCATTCTTTATTCCTTTACTTTCTTAACAAACTTGCTTTCATTTTACTCTATGAACTCACCCTAAATTCTTCCTTGCACAAGATCCAAGAACCCTCTCTTGGCATCTGGATTGGGACCCCTTTCCTGTAACACCGGGAAGGTATGGCACTGGCTGTGGGGAAAGGGCTGTGCCTGTCCCCACTGCCATTGCTCAATAACCTCCTTGGTTCCTAGCCGGGGTGATGCCTTCCCTGGGACAAGAGATACCCGCGTACTGTCCTAGCCCTGGGTTCCCATGGTGGCTTCTTTGTACGACAGGTGGGGCACCTGCAGGGCCTCCTTCCCCATCCCTGACACTGCTGTCCCATCTGAGACAGGTGGGGCTGGTAGCTGGGGAATGTTTACCTGTAGTCCTCAAAAAGATCAGAATCCAGTTTTTAAGAGTTTATTCCAGCAAAAATCTGAGAATAGCCATCCAGAAACATGAGTTCCAGAGAAAAGGAGTAAGTGCTCCAAAGTTAAAAGTTCAAGTCTCATTGGGCGTGGTGGCTCACGCCTGTAATCCCAGTACTTTGGGGGGCCGAGGAGGGCAGATCACTTGAAGTCAGGAGTTTGAGACCAGGCTGGCCAACCTGGTAAGACCCCATCTCTACTAAAAATACAAAAAATTAGCTGGGTGTGGTGGTGCATGCCTGTAATCCCAGCTACTTGGGAGGCTGAGGCAGGAGAACCGCTTGAACCCAGGAGGGGGAGGTTGCAGTGAGCCGAGACTGTGCCACTGCACTCCAGCCTGGGCAACAGAGCAAGACTCTGTCTCAAAAAAAAAAAAAAAGTTAAGGTTTTGGAGCCAGGTGTGATGACATGAACCTGTAGACCTAGCCATTCAGGAGGCTGAGGTGGGAGGATAGCATGAGCCGGAGTTGGAGACTACTCTGACCTATCATCACACCACTGCACTCCAGCCTAGACAACAGAGTGAGACACTGTCTCTCTTTTTTTTTTTTTTTTTTTTTTGAGACGGAGTCTCGCTCTGTCCCCCAGGCTGGAGTACAGTGGCACAATCTTGGCTCAATGCAAGCTCCGCCTCTTGGGTTCACGCCATTCTCCTGCCTCAGCCTCCTGAGTAGCTGGGACTACAGGCGCCCGCCACCGCGTCCGGCTAATTTTTTTTTTTTTGTATTTTTTAGTAGAGATGGGGTTTCACCATGGTCTCGATCTCCTGAACTTGTGACCCGCCCGCCTCAGCCTCCCAAAGTGCTGGGATTACAGGTGTGAGCTACTATGCCCGGCCGACACTGTCTCTCTTAAAAAAAAAAAAAAAGTAGGGCACAGTGGCTCACGACTGTAATCCCAGCACTTTGGGAGGCCCAGGTGGGCCAATCACGAGGTCAGGAGTTCAAAACCAGTTTGACCAACATGGTGAAACCCCATCTCTACTAAAAATACAAAAATTAGCTGGGCGCCTGTAATCCCAGCTACTCAGGAGGTTGAGGCAGGAGAAGTGCTTGAACCTGGGAGGGAGAGGTTGCAGTGAGCCAAGATCATGCCATTGCACTCCAGCCTGGGTGACAAGAGGAAGACTTGTCTCAAAAAAAAAGAAAAAAAAAGAAAAGCCGGGAGCAGTGGCTCACGCCTGTAATCCCAGCACTTTGGGAGGCCGAGGCGGGTGGATTACCTGAGGTCGGGACTTTGAGACCAGCCTGACCAACACGGAGAAACCCCGTCTCTACTAAAAGTACAAAATTAGCCAGGCGTGGTGGCACATGCCTGTAATCTCAGCTACTTGGGAGGCTGAGGCAGGAGAATCGCTTGAACTCGGGAGGTGGAGGTCGCGATGAGCCAAGATAGCGCCATTGCACTCCAACTTGGGCAACAAGAGCGAAACTCCATCTCAAAAAAGAAAAAAGGGCCGGGCGCAGTGGCTCATGCCTGTAATCCCAGCACTTTGGGAGGCCGAGGTGGGCGGATCACCTGAGGTTAGGAGTTTGAGACCAGTCTGGCCAATGTGGTGAAACCCTGCCTCTACTAAAAATACAAAAATAAGCCCGGCATGGTAGCAGGTGCCTGTAATTCCAGCTCCGTGGGAGGCTGAGTGCAGGAGAATCGCTTGAACCGGGGAGGCAGAGGTTGCAATAAGCCGAGATCTTGCCATCGCACTCCAGCCTGGGGGACAAGAACAAGACTTCTTCTCATTAAAAAAAAAAAAAAATTAAGATCTTGCTCATACAGGCAGAAAACAAAGAAATTTAGTAGGACTATAACATTTTCCATACCAGGCTGGTTTATGAGTAACAACAATATAGCTAGTTAAAATTTGTCTTCTTTTCCATACAGTTTGTTTTATTTTCCTTTCCAATTTGTGTATTTAACATTCTATCTTAGATAATGGGATAGTCAGGGAGTCTTTGTTTGAAAAAGAAAAGAAGGAAGTTAATCTATAATGAAGATTGACAGTTAAGAGGGAAAGAGTCTGCCCTGTCACCCTTTAGTCATTTACAACATTTTATAAAACAATGTAGGTGAGGAAAAGCTAATCCAAAAGTTATGGCTTACTGTTTACGTTACTCAGGTCCCGTATCTCATTCCCTTAAGTCTAAGGTATTTTAAAGTTCCAACAGCTTAGATTTGGAATATCTTATTTTCACAGAAACTGCAGGGCAATAAGGCACCACAGTCCTGGACTTAAGACCAGTGTGTGTGATTCACTGTAAACATTGGCATATTAAAGGCTCTGAGAAGTCCTGTAGGAAAGAATAATTCGAACTTTGACCTCATATTTCCCAATCCCATGTGACATTTAGTTCTTCACTGAGTGCCCACTGGGTTATATTCTGGGAGCTGAGGCCACAGCACTGAACAAAGCACACAAAACCCCCCGCCCCATGGGGGCTCCATCCTAGTGGGTCCATTTATCATCAAACATCTATTAATATCTCTAGAATGCTGCCCATCAGGACACCATCCAGATGCTGCTGCCCTTTTCCAGGCCACACAGAGGGGACACCCTCCAGGTGCACCCTGCATGAATGTCAGGCTCAAACATGCTTTCAAGGTAGGAAGAGGAGGGCGTTTGAAGAGTCCTTTTGCTTCCTTCATTCATTTGTTGCCTCCTTTAATACGTGCTGTTGACAACCTACCATATGCCAGGATCCTTTCTAGGCATTGGGAATCCAAAGAGGAATAAGACAAAGTTTTGACCCTCAAAGAGCTTCCTATGGGTGGGAACTAGAAAGAATGGAACTCTCCCAGTCCAAGAAAAAGGCTCACCAACTTCCCCTCCATCCCCTCCCCAGCTTCCCTCCCCTCCCTCTCTTTTCCAGACTGACCTCCTAATTTTCCATACTCTCCGGCCTAACCTCCACCTCCTATTCAGGAAATGACTTGCTTTGCTTCCGGCTGAGGCCTAAAGTAGCTCTAATCCCTCGTCTTCCCTCTTGGGGAGCAGGTGTTAGCAGGAGGTTCATGTTCAGAGATTTCACTCAAGCTACTCCTAGGCCAGAAAAGCCTCGGAGAGTTAATCAGCTGTGCAACTGACAGTGTCGGTCCATAAGGCCTTGAAGTGACCAACCAGGCAGGGGTTGTGATGGGACAGTCGGCCTCAGGGAGCCCCTCTCCCTGGGGACCCAGCAGAACTGACAGAGAGGCTGGGACTTGCTCAAGGTCACCTGGTTAAGAAGCTGGGAAGGCTTCTTGCTTGAAGTTGGGGGAAAGAGAGTGGACCCTCCCTGTGCCTTTGGGCTAACCCTTCACCAGGCCAAGCAGTGACAAACCAGGGAGACTTGAGCGCGTCCTGGCTTTTCTCTGGGTCATCATTTTCCCTTCTGTCAGACAGAAGTGGTTGGATTAGATTGCATTTTAGGCCCTGTCAGTTTCAGACACTCTGCAGTGGAATCTGGGCGTATCAGACCTACCCCTCTCTCTCCCCAGCCACCTCCTGGGCCTCTCCCTCCTTCTACCCCTGGGTAGGGTCTGGAGAATGGCTCAGAGCTTTCAAGCTGAGTAAATAAACGTGTCCGGGCGCATAGGGAACAGAGGGCAGGGGAGGGCATGGCTATTTTTATCACAGTATGAAGAATTTTCACAGCTGCTTCTGTTGTATCCACACACGTTCCACGAACCCAGGCTATCAGAGTGGCTAGGGTGTGATTGGAGGGGGGGTCACTCCTAAAAGAAAACCTGTCCAGCAAGATGTCTGACTTTCCCCCAGGAGGGATCCATTGAAATCGCCCTATCTGGCCGGGCGCAGTGGCTCATGCGTGTAATCCCAGCACTTTGGGAGGTCGAGGTGGGTGGATCACCCGAGGTCAGGAGTTGGAGACCAGCCTGGTCAACATGGTGAAACCCCATCTCTACTAAAAATACAAAAATTAGCTGATGTGGTGGTGCATGCCTGTAATCCCAGCTGCTCAGGAGGCTGAGGCAGGAGAAATGCTTGAACCCGTGAGGTGGAGGTTGCAGTGAGCCAAGATCGCACCACTATAAAGAAATAATAATCCATTGTGTGAATATGCTACACATATTCACGTACGAACCTTGATGGACGTGGGAGTTGTTTCTAGGTCTTTGCTGTTGAGGTTTGAGAACAGGGACTGTGGCAAACAATCTCATCCACACCTCCTGAAGCACGTGTAAGATTTTCTCACGGTGGAGACCTAGGAGGGAAACTGCTGGATCACCCATGAATTCAGCTTTCAGGGTCGCCTGCTCATTGACCTCATCTCCCACCACTCTCTACTTTGACTACCAAGCTCCTGTCACACTGGCCTCCCCTTCCTTGAACAAGCCAAGCCCATTACACCCTCCAGAACTTCGCACCTGCTGTCCCCTCCCTTCAGAATGCATTTCTTTCGGGGATTCCCGTGGCTGGCTTTTATTTATCCTCAGGACTCCATCAGATGTGACCTCCTCAGCCCAAATATCACTTTCCCTGTCCCACCATCTAAATGACTTACTCCCATTCCTACCCCAATCACCCATGTTTCACTTTCTTTTCTTTTCTGTTTTTTTGGTTTGTTTTTGTTTTTGTTTTTTTTAGAGAGTCTTGCTCTGTGGCCCAGGCTGGAGTGTGGTGGCATGATCGCGGCTCACTGCAGCCTCTGCCTCCCCACCTCTCGAGTTCAAGCGATTCTCCTTCCTCAGCCTCCCAGTAGCTAGGATTACAGGTGCTGGGATTACAGGTGCCCACCACCATGCCTGGCTAATTTTTGTAGTTTTAGCAGAGATGGGGTTTCACCATGTCTCGAACTTCTGACCTCAAGTGATCCTCCGGCCTTGGCCTCCCAAAGTGCTGGGATCACAGGTGTGAGCCACCGCTCCTGGCCTAGACTCAAACTCTAGAAGGGCTGAGACCATGTATTTTTCACAGCTGTATCCCCTAGAACAGCACCGGATATATAGAGAAAAAGTGCTCAACAAAAAATTTTTTGTGGAGGTGGGTACTAATATGAATCTCATGTTAGAGATGAGAAAACTGAGACTCAGAGAGGTTAAGCCATGTGCCCAAAGTCGCAGAGCTTGGAGGTGGCAGAACCAGGATTTAACCCTGTTCTTTCGGAAAGAGGAGGTCTTGTCCTGACATGAGTTTTTCTTCCCGAACCCCTGTTATCAGTTGGCTACTCCATGCCACCTGTACAGCCACCTGTTAGAGGGAACATTAGGTCCTTCCTTTGGCTGTCACTCCTCCATCTGCAGTGGGTGAGGACTGTGGCCTTGGACCATGGGAGACCTGGAGTTCCACCACCTGTTCTGGGAGTAGGGCCCAATCAGCCCCCTGCTCACCTTCTGCCCTATATTAGAGCCCCAGGCTCTGTGTCCTTTTCTTATCATCGCAAAACTCACGATGCTTCGGCTTCTCAGTTCCCTCCTCCTTGTGGCCTTTGGTAAGACCCCAACCTGTGTGTGTGCTCTCTGGGCTGCCCTAGACTAGGAATCCTTGAAATCTACCACTCGCTTTGAGTCCCATGACACCCTACGCCTGATTCCACAGAAGGGGGTCTCAGCTTGTACCCGGGGGCATGACTATGGGGGCTTTCAGCTTATGATGGAGCAGGAGACTGGAGGGAACCGTGGATGGAGAAAGACCATGAAGGGCTGTAGTGGAAGTCCTTGATGGGGGCAGTAAACAAAGTCAAACAGTTAAGAGTTTGGGCTCTGTGGTTGGACGTCTTGGGTTGAATTTCCATTGTTCTACTTACCACTCCAACTCTCCTCTCACACTCCCGCTACCTGGCTCCATATACTATGCTCTGACATTTTCCTCGTCTCTCTGCCATATTCCATTCCAGCTCAGGGCCATCTCTTCCAAGCAGCCTCCCTTGACTGACAATAATGGTAACAGATAACATGATTGAGTGCTTACTATGTGCCAGGCAGAATGTTTAGGGTTTTTCTTACATTTTCTCATGTAATTTTCACAACAGCCGCATGAGATCAGTATTATCATTATCCCCATTTTACCGACCCTCAGAGAAGTAAAGTAGCTTATCATAGAACAAAAGGCAGAGCTGCACTTAATGTTTTTATTTTTGCTTTTTTTTGTATAGATGGGGTCTTGCTTTGTTGCCCAGACTGGTCTCAATATCCTGGCCTCAAGCAATCCTACCACCTTAGCCTCCTGAGTAGCTGAGATTACAGGCACATGCCACCATACCTGACTACTTTATTTTATTTTACTTTATTTTTCTAGAGATGAGGTCTTGCTATGTTGCCCAGGCTGGTCTCAAATTCCTGGGCTCAAGCGATCCTCCCGCCTCACCCTCTCAAAGCACTAGGATTACAGGTGTGAGCCACCACACACTGCCCAGAGCTGCACTTTGACCCCAGGAAGTCCTTCTTTAAAGCCTCCACTCTGTATGACAATAGCTATCAGTTTTTGAGGGCTCATCGAGGGCCAGGCATTGTTCTAAGTGTATCAACCTCTTCAATCCTCCCGATGAAGGAGGCCACATTTTAATCTCTATCCCTGGACTCCTGGGATTCTGTAAAGCCCTGCTCTAGTTTAAATGTTCACAGTTCATGTGTAGTTACTGAGGTCCAGAGGGCAAAAGAGGCTTGCATGGGGCCACACAGCCCGTTGAAAGCACAGCTTGGACTGGGACCCTGGCCTCCTCTTTGCTTGTTGGGACCCTTCAGATGATTGACAGCTCTCCTCTCCCCTCTAGCCTCAGGCTATGGCCAACCTTCCTCTCACCCTTCCAGCCGCGTTGTCAATGGTGAGGATGCGGTCCCCTACAGCTGGCCCTGGCAGGTAAGAGCAATACCAGCTGTACTCATTCCCACCATGGGCTCTGGACCCTAAGCTCTAATGGTGTGGCATCCAGCCTTGACACCATTGCTCCCTTTGCAATGTCCACTTCAGCTTCCAAAAACCAGGCAGCCCTTGGACCATCTACTTCACAGGGAGGTTTTGCCCACTCCATCTGTAACCCTTACTGGGCTATTTGCAACTTAAAAGTGGAATCGGGGGTGAAGGTAATGCTTAACTCAAGGAGTTGGCACACTGATGGTGGAATTTCAGGCACTGTGTTGAAGAAGTGAAATTTTGAGAGACTCATTTCTAGATTCCTAGGATGATACAACAGGGCTATGAGGTCTGAAAGCAATAAGGGAGTAAGGGGTCTTGTAAGGCCAGTGGAGGGAAGCTCAGAAGGCTGGACTTGATGTGCTGTGGTTGTTTAAATTTAATTAAATTAGGCCAGGCGCGGTGGCTCACGCCTGTAATCCCAGCTACTCGGGAGGCTGAGGCAGAGGAACTGCTTGAAACCGGGAGGCGGAGGTTGCAGTGAGACAAGATCGTGCCACTGCACTCCAGCCCCAGGCGACAGAGTGAGACTGTCTCAAAAAATTTTTTTTTAATTAAATTATTATTATTATTGAGACAGAGTTTCACTCTTGTTGCCCAGGCTGAAGTGCCATGGCACGATCTTGGCTTACTGCAACCTCTGCCACCTGGGTTCAAGCAATTCTCCTACCTCAGCCTCCCAAGTAGCTGGCATTACAGGTACGTGCCACCAAGCCAGGCTAATTTTGTATTTTTAGTAGAAACAGGGTTTCAGTATGTTGGCCAGGCCAGTCTGGAACTCCTGACCTCAGGTGATCCACCTGCCTCAGCCTCTCAAAGTGCTGGGATTACAGGTGTGAGTCACTGCAGCCAGCTGAAATTTACTTAAATAATGTTAACAATTCAGTTCCTCGGTGCTTGCCATATTTCTTTTCTTTTCTTTTCTTTTTTTTTTGAGACAGGATCTTGCTCTGTTGCCCAGGCTGGAGTGCAGTGGTGTGATCTCAGATCACAGCAGCCTTGATCCCCTAGGTCCAAGCAATCATCCCACCTCAGCCTCCTGTGTAGAGAGGACTACAGGCATGTGCCACCATGTGCAGCTAATTTTTATATATTTTTGTAGAGATGGGGTCTCACTATGTTGCCCAGGCTTGCCTCGAACTTCTGAGCTCCAGTGATCCTCCCGTCTTGACCTCCCAAAGTGCTGGAATTATAGGCATGAGCCACCATGCTTGTCCTGCTTGCCACATTTCAAATGTTTGATAGTCACATGTGGCTAGTGGCTACCATATTGGACAGCAAAGATATAGAACATTCCCATGATCGTGGGAACTTTTATTGGAGAGGGTCAGTAGGCTTGTTCTGTAAAGGGCCAGAGAGTGAATATTTTAGGTTATTTGATGGTTTGGATGTTAATGACTTGACTGTGCCATGGTAGCATGAAAGCAGACACAAACAATACAGAAATGAATGTGACTATTTCCAGGACATCTTTATTACAAAAACAGACCAGGAGGCTGATGTGGCCCACGGTCCACAGTTTGCTAACCCTGGTCTAGAGGGAGCTTTTGAAAATCAGAATGTGCGGCCGGGCGCGGTGGCTCACGCCTGTAATCCCTGCACTTTGGGAGGCCGAGGCGGGCGGATCACGAGGTCAGTAGATCGAGACCATCCTGACTAACACGGTGAAACCCCGTCTCTACTAAAATACAAAAAATTAGCTGGGCGCGGTGGCGGGCGCCTGTAGTCCCAGCTACTCCGGAGGCTGAGGCAGGAGAATGGCGCGAACCCGGGAGGCGGAGCTTGCAGTGAGCCGAGATGGTGCCACTGCACTCCAGCCTGGGCGACAGAGTGAAGACTCCGCCTCAAAAAAAGAAAAAAAAAAAGAAAATCAGAATGTGTAGGAAATGAGAAGAGAGGCAAAGAATTCATCAGGGTGAGCTGTGCTTCAGAAAGCTCAAGAAGCCTTGAAAGATCTGAGGTTCAAAAGAGTCAGGGGGGCTGGGCATGGTGGCTCCTGCCTGTAATCCCAGCACTTCGGGAAGCTGAGGTGGGCAGATCACCTGAGGTGAGGAACTCAAGACCAGCCTGGCCAACATGGTGAAACTCCATGTCTACTAAAAATACAAAATTAGCCGGGCATGATGGCAGGTGCCTGTAATCCCAGCTACTCTGGAGGCTGAGGCAGGAGAATCGCTTGAACCCGGGAGGTGGAGGTTGAAATGAGCTGAGATTGCCACCATTGCACTCTAGACTGGGCAACAAGAGCAAAGCTCTATCTCAAAAAAAAAAAAAAAAGATGGAGTAAGGGGTGTGTGATAGAACAGAGGGCCATCAAGGGCTCTCAGGAGACAGAAGGTAGAGAACGTTGGGGTCCCCAGGGAGGTCATAGTCCTGGTGCAGGGAGGCTTTGGAGAATCAAAATGTGACTCCCACGGAAAAATGATGGGGCCGCCACAGGCAGCTGTGCAGGTCGTGTGCTGCACATTTCAGAGCATGCTCTTGTTTTCTGTGCGAATGGCGCCCTCTAGAGTTGCACAGTGCACAACCTATACAGCCACTGGTGGCAACGCTCGTGGTGGGGACCAGCCCACTCAGGCCCTCTTCCTGGGCCACCAGGTTTCCCTGCAGTATGAGAAAAATGGAAGCTTCCACCACACCTGCGGTGGCAGCCTCATCGCCCCCGACTGGGTTGTGACTGCGGGCCACTGCATCTCGTGAGTTCTCTACCCTGTCCCTGCCTATGACCCGGGCAGCCGGAGAGAGTGGGTGATGATGGGGAAGGAGGGAGGTGAGCCAGTCAGGCCCAGACTGACCTCACTTCCTCCCGCAGGAGCTCCCTGACCTACCAGGTGGTGTTAGGCGACTACAACCTTGCTGTGAAGGAGGGC
Organism: Macaca mulatta; assembly: GCF_049350105.2. NCBI lineage: Eukaryota > Metazoa > Chordata > Mammalia > Primates > Cercopithecidae > Macaca > Macaca mulatta. The sequence goes on along the minus strand of NC_133406.1, from coordinate 219,015,211 downwards.
CCCGAGCAGGTGATCCCCATCAACTCGGGGGACCTCTTTGTGCATCCGCTCTGGAACCGCTTGTGTGTGGCCTGTGGGTGAGTGAATGCTCCAGTCTGGAACTCAAAGGCTCCTCTACTCGTCCCTCCATGACCCACAGCCAAGTCTGAGTAGGCTCCAACTCTGAGTAGGCATGCAGGGAGGGGGTGCTGAGTCCAGCAGCCTGTGTCCAGGTCTCACACACTGAGGGTTGAAGCCAGCAGAGTCTTTAAGGACCATCACCACCAAACCTGTCTTCCTATAGAGGGGAGGGCAGAGCTCAGGGAGTGGCAGGAACTCCCCCAAGGCCACTTGGCTAGTAGCTTCAGAGCTCAGGATTCCTCTGGTACCTTTCCCCTAAATCCGAGGGTTTCTCCATTCAATAGATGGCTCACCCAGTGCATCCTGGGCTCCCAGTACTATGGGTAAAAGGAGGAGCACTGGCCTGAGAGTCAGGCTCTGGCATTAACTCTCTGTATAGCCTGAGCAAGTCACTGGCCTTCCCTGGGCCTCAGTTTTGCCATTTGTCAAAAGGTGATCATGAAGTTGGGCATCCTGGGTGGTTGTGAAGGCCAAGGAGACAATCTTATGCCCTTCAAGTGTGTGAAAAATTAAGTCTGAGTGCCTCAGTTTTTTCTGGCGAGAGGGTCAAAGACGGGTGCGGAACCCCTGCAAAGGCAGTATAGGAGTGAAGCACCGTATGATGGAAACCCCGACCCGTCTTCACAGGGCTTCTGGGGTGAGTAGAGAGAAAACGGAGACCCAGACAAAAGGACTGGACTGGAGTGACACGCAGGCAGGTGAAGACAGAGGGCAGTGGTTCTCAAAATGTGGTCCCTGGGCTGGCAGTATCAGCATCACCTGGGAACCTGTAGAAATGTGAATTATTGGCCAGGCACGGTAATCCCAGCACTTTCAGAGGCCGAGGCAGGTGAATCACTTGAGCTCAGGAGCTCGTGACCAGCCTGGCCAACATGGTGAAACCCTGTCTCTGCTAAAAATTTAAAAAATTAGCCAGACATGGTGATGCACACTTATAATGCTAGCTACCCTGGAGGCTGAGGCAGGAGAATTGCTTGAACCCAGGAGGCAGAGGTTGCAGTGAGCCAAGATCACTCCATTGTACTCCAGCCTGGGAGACAGAGCAAGACTCTGTCTCAAAAAAAAAAAAAAAGTGAATTATTGGGCCTTAGCCAAGATCCACTGCATCAGAAACTGGGGTGGGATGCAGCAGTCTATTTTTTATTTTGTTTTGTTTTTTGAAACTGAGTCTTGCTCTGTTGCCCAGGCTGGAGTGCGGTGGTGCGATCTTGGCTCACTGCAAGCTCCGCCTCCCGGGTTCACACCATTCTCCTGCCTCAGTCTCCCAAATAGCTGGGACTACAGGTGCCCGCCACCATACCTGGCGAATTTTTTTTTGTATTTTTAGTAGAGACGGGATTTCACCGTGTTAGTCAGGATGGTCTCGATCTCTTAACCTCGTGATCCTCAGTAGTCTGTTTTAACAAGCCCTCCAGGTGATTCTGATACTGAACTGTGAGGGTTAAAGCGCCAAAGGAGAGGGCAATTCTGAAGGCCAAGGGTCAGAGTGAGCCAAGGGGCTAGAAGTGCTTCTTAAAATTGCTAAACCTTGGCTGGGCATGGTAGTTCATGCCTGTAATCCCAGCACTTTGGGAGGCTGAGGCGGGCAGATCACCTGAGGTCAGGAGTTCTAGACCACCCTGGCCAACATGGCAAAACCCCATCTCTACTAAAAATAATAAACAAAAATTAGCCAGGCATGGTGGCGTGCACCTGTAATCCCAGCTACTCAGGAGGCTGAGGCAGGAAAATCACTTGAACCCAGGAGGTGGAGGTTGCAGTGAGCCAAGATCATGCCACTGCACTCCAGTTTGGGCAACAGAGTGAGACTCTGACTCAAAAAATAAAAAATAAAAAAAATTGCTCAGCCTTAAGAACGATTTGGGCCAGGTGTAGTGGCTCATGCCTGTAATTCCAGCACTTCAGGAGGTGATAGCGGGAGGATCCCTTGGTCCAGGAGGCTGCAGTGAGCTATGATTGTGACACTGCACTCCAGCCTGGGCAACACACCGAGACTGTGTCTCAATAATAATGATGATGATGATGATGAAAGAGTGGATTTGGAGGGTAAAGGAGCCGGGGCATCTCAGAGGTGGAATAGCCTGGAGCAACAGCTGGAGGGTAGGACTTGGGCCGGCTGAAGGACCAGGCCCTGTGACTCTTCCCTCTTCCCCAGCAATGACATCGCCCTCATCAAGCTCTCACGCAGCGCCCAGCTGGGAGACGCCGTCCAGCTCGCCTCACTCCCTCCCGCTGGTGACATCCTTCCCAACGAGACACCCTGCTACATCACCGGCTGGGGCCGTCTCTATAGTACGTGCTGACTTCTCTAGCTGCCCACAGGGACAGCGTCAGAAAGACAGGGCTTGGGGGCTGCAGGTTGAAGGTAACACCAAGACCGGACCTTGTAGTTTTCTCCCGTTTCTCTCCAGCTGCAGCCTTCTCCTACCAACCTCCAAAACATGAATGTGGTCAGTTGCACATGTTTTGGTGCCTCCTGTGTGCCAGGTGCTGGGGATGTAATTGTGCACAAAGCACGCAGGACCATTTAGCGGGTGGGAAGAGAGTCCTCATCAGGGCGGAAGAGCTGTGCGCCCTGAATGCCCCCTTCCTCTGGGGCTCCTAGCCCCGTGCCCCCAGGCCCCTGACTCGGTGCTTTTTATCCCTGCAGCCAACGGACCACTCCCAGACAAGCTGCAGCGGGCCCTGCTGCCCGTGGTGGACTATGAGCACTGCTCCAAGTGGAACTGGTGGGGTTCCACCGTGAAGAAGACCATGGTGTGTGCTGGTGGGGACATCCGCTCCGGCTGCAACGTGAGTCAGCTCTTACCTGCACGAGGTGGTGCCGGGTGTGCAGGGCCTTGGAATGGGGCCAACTGTCTGGAACGTGGAGGAGGGATCTTGCCTGCTTGCCCCATTCAGCCTCCAGGCCAGGCAGGACTTGGAGGAAGTCAGCGCAGTCCAGACACAGAGCCCAGGCCTGGGAGTCGGGACCCCCGGGTTGCAGTCTCAGCTCACACACTGACACGACTTGTGACAAGTCATTGTCTCTCCCTGGTCCTCAGGCTTCCGCATCAGCACAGGAGGAGATACTGGTACCATAACCTCTAATGCCAGGTCAACTCTGTCGTTCTGAAGTTATAATTCAACATTAAGAATTCTATCATTGTTCTGGGCACAGTTGCTCATGCCTATCATCCAAGTGCTTTGGGAGGCTGAGGTTGGAGGATTGCTTGAGGCCAGGAGTTTGAGACCAGCCTAGGTAACATGGTGAGATGCCCATCTACAAAAAAGCTTTTTTTAATTAGTCAGGCATGGTGGCACTTATCTGTAGTCCCAAATACTTGAGAGGCTAAGGTGGGAGAATTGTTTGAGCCTGGGAGTTGAAGCTTACAGTGGGCTATGATTTTTGCCCTTGCACTCAAGCCTGGGTGACAGAGAAAGACATTGTCTTTTTTTTTTTTTTTTTGAGACAGGATCTTGCTCTGTTGCCCAGGCTGGAGTGCAGTGACGCCATCACAGCTCACTGTAACCTTACCCTCCTGGGCTCAAGCAACCCTCCCAGGTCAGCCTCCCAAGTAACCAGGAGTACAAACGCATGCCACAATGCCTAGTTAATTTTTAAATTTTTTGTAGAGATGAGGTCTCACCATGTTGCCCAGGCTGGTCTCTAACTCTTGGGCTCAAGTGATCCTCCTGCCTTGGCCTTCCAAACTGTCGTGTTTACAGACATGAGCCACTGTGCCTGGTCAAGACCTTGTCTGTTAAAGAAAAAAAATACTATCAAATACCCTCATTGTATTTTTTTTTTTTTTTTTTTGAGACGGAGTCTCGCTCTGTCGCCCAGGCTGGAGTGCAGTGGCCGGATCTCAGCTCACTGCAAGCTCCGCCTCCCAGGTTCACACCATTCTCCTGCCTCAGCCTCCCAGGTAGCTGGGACTACAGGCACCCGCCACCTCACCCAGCTAGTTTTTTGTATTTTTTTTAGTAGAGACGGGGTTTCACCGTATTCGCCAGGATGGTCTCGATCTCCTGACCTCGTGATCCGCCCATCTCAGCCTCCCAAAGTGCTGGGATTACAGGCTTGAGCCACCGCGCCCGGCCCCCTCATTGTATTATAATTGAATATGAATTAATAATTAACTATAGTACTGCCAATAAGAACTACGTTTATCGAGTGCTTCTTCTCTACTGGATATTGTGCTAAGATCATGCATCATCTCATGTAACTCCCTAGGCTCTTGGATAGATACTACTATTCCCTATCACAAATGAGTCAGCTGTCTGGGCGCGTGGCTCACACCCATAATCCCTTTGGGAGGCCGAGGTGGGTGGATCACCTGAGGTCAGGACTTCGAGACCAGCCTGGCCAACATGGTGAAACCCCATCTCTATTAAATATACAAAAATTAGCTGGGTGTGGTGGCAGGTGCCTGTAATCCCAGCTACCTGGGAGGCAGAAGAATCACTTGAACCTGGGAGCCGGGAGATGGAGGTTGCAGTGAGCCAAGATCGCACCACTGCACTCTAGCCTGGACAAAGTGAGACTCCACCTAAAAAAATAAAAAAAATTACAAATAATAAGGAAAAAATGAGCGAGCTGAGGTTTAGAGGGGTCAAGTAATGTCGGAATTTCTCGAAATCCCTAGAGTTCAGAACCAGTTCCATAAACCTCAGACATGGCTCAGCCACCCACCCCTCTCTGACGGTTCCAGGGTGACTCTGGAGGACCCCTCAACTGCCCCACAGACGATGGTGGCTGGCAGGTCCACGGTGTGACCAGCTTTGTTTCTTCCTTTGGCTGCAACACCCAAAGGAAGCCCACAGTGTTCACTCGAGTCTCGGCCTTCATCGACTGGATCGAGGAGGTGAGGAGGGCAGGGCGGCCGGGAGGGCTTCAGGGTGGTGGCTCTTCTGAGAGGTGATGGGTGAGAAACGTTGGATCCTGGGGGAGGGCCTGAAAGGATCCTAGAAGCTCAGTGGGGAAGGGCCCTTGGGGACATTCCAGAAGAGCTTGGGGATGTTTTCTGATATAGTGTGTCTCCGGGAACTTGATGGCTTCTGAGTGGTGCTTGGAACTACAGCTGAACTTCCTTATTTCAACAAGTATTTATAAAGTATCTCCTCTGGTCTTGTCCTCTCTTGTCAGGGAGGATAGAGAGACATGCCAGACCAGAGGCTGCCTGCTGGGGGACAGGTGATTACATAAACGATAATGACAAAGTCTGACGAGAGCCAAGAGCGGGGAGTCCAGGCCCCAGGCTTCATCTGGGGATGGGTGATCAGAGAGGATTAATAATGCTCATGATAACAGTAATAGCTTAAAAAAAAAAAAAAGAAAAGAAAAAAAAGAGAGAGTAATAGCTGGGCTCGGTGTACTCATGCCTGTAATCCCAGCACTTTGGGAGGCTGAGGCAGGTGGATCACGAGGTCAGGAGTTCAAGACCGGCCTGGCCAAGATGGTGAAACCCCATCTCTACTAAAAACACAAAACTTAGGCGGGTGTGGTGGCGGGTGCCTGTAATCCCAGCTGCTTGGGAGGCTGAGGCAGAGAATTGTTTGAACTTGGGAGGTGCAGGTTGCAGTCAGTCGAGATCATACCACTGCACTGCAGCCTGGGTGACAGAGCAAGACTCTGTCTCCAAAACAACAAAAAGTAATAGCTAGCTGGGTGCAGTGATGCCCACCTGTAGTCCCAGATACTCAGGAGGATCGCTTGAGCCCTGGAGTTCTGGGCTGTAGTACGCTATACCCATTGGGTTCTGCACCAAGTTTGGCATCAATGTGGTGATCTTCTGGGAGTGGGGACCACCAGGTGGCCTAAGGAGGGGTGAACTGTCCCAGGTCAGAAACGGAGCAGGTCAAAACTCCCATGCTGATAAGTAGTAGGATCACACCTGTGAATAGCCACTGTACTCCAACCCAAGAGGCGGAGGTTACAGTGAGTTGAGATGGTGCCACTGCACTCCAGCCTGGGCAACACAGCAAGACCCTGTCTCTTAAAAAAATAATAATAATAATGCTTGCTTTGGGAGCACATAAACTAAAATTGGAACGATACAGAGATTAGCATGGCTCCTGCACAAGGATGATATGCAAACTCATGAAGACTTCCATTAAAAAAACATTTCTGGCCTAGTGCAGTGGTTCGTGCCTGTAATCCCAGCACTTTGGGAGGCCAAGGTAGGCGGATCACCTGAGGTCAGGAGTTCAATTCCAGCCTGGCCAACATGGTGAAACCCCGTCTCTACTAAGAATACAAAAAATTAGCTGGGCGTGGTGGTACATGCACGTGGTCCCAGATGCTGAGGAGGCTGAGGCAGGAGAATTGCTTCAACCTGGGAGGCGGAGGTTGCAGTGAGCTGAGATTGCGCCACTGCACTCCAGCCTGGGTGACAGAGCAAGACTCCATCTCAAAAAAAAGAAAAAACAAATGGTAATAGTGATGATTTATAGATCATAATACCTTGGTTCCCAGACCCATGTTAAAAAAAAATATATATATATAAGGCCAGGCACGGCAGCTCACTCCCGTAATCCCAGCACTTTGGTAGGCTGAGGCAGGTGGATCACAAGGTCAGGATTTTGAGACCAGCCTGGCCAATATGGTGAAACCCTGTCTCTACAAAAATATTAAAAAATTGGCCGGGTGTGGTGGTGCATGGCTATAATCCCAGCTACTAGGGAGGCTGAGGTAGGAGAATTGCTTGAATATGGGAGGCAGAGGTTGCAGTGAGCCGAGACTGCGCCATTGCACTCCAGCCTGGGTGACAAAGCAAGACTCTGTCTCAAAAAAAAAAAAAAAAAAAAAAAAAAAAAGGCCAGGTGTATTGGCTAATACCTGTAATCCCTCCACTTTAGGAGGCTGAGGTGGGCAGATCATGAGGTCAGGAGATTGAGACCATCCTGGCTAACACGGTGAAACCCCGTCTCTACTAAAAATACAAAAATTAGCCAGGCGTGGTGGCGTATGCCTGTAGTCTCAGCTACTTGGGAGGCTGAGGCAGGAGAATGGCATGAACCCAAGAGGTGGAGGTTGCAGTGAGTTGAGATCGTGCCACTGCACTCCAGCCTGGGCAACAGAGTGAGACTCTGTTTAAAAAAAAAAAAACCCAAAGTATATATTTTCTGTTTGTATATATACATACACACACACACACACATATATATATGCACACATACCATCTAAATTTGTGCCAGGCATTGTAGAGAGAACCTTAGTTAACAATTTAATCAAGAACTCCCCCCATGAGGTAAGTTCTATCATTATCTCTACTACATAGAGGAGGAAACTGAGGCTCAGAGAAGTCAATCCCTCTCCCAGGGTCACACAGCAGGGCTGGAAGTTGAACCTAGTTTCATCTGGCTCCAGAACCTGTGCTCCTAAATTGACTATTCTGTCCATCCCCCCAACTTTTCCAGACCATAGCAAGCCACTAGAACCAAGGCCCAGCTGGCAGTGCTGATCGATCCCACATCCTGAATAAAGAATAAAGATCTCTCAGAAAATTCCAAGTTGAATCTTTCTTTGTTGACTCACCTCTTCCCCTCTGGCCTGTTCCTAAAATCTTAGATCTCATATGCAGAGATAGGATCAGGTCCAACCCTTTCATATGAAGATGAGGAAAAAATGATGCTGGGAGAGAAGGGAGTTGCTTTCCGGTGACCTGACCATCCTGGTTTGCCTGGAACTTCAGGAATTCTTAAGACACTGGACACTTAATGCTAAGACTGGGAAAGTCCCAGGAACACTGGGGCAAGTTGGTCGCCTTAGTATATAGTCACACATAAGTCAGTAGCTTTTCAATGCAGGCATATAAATGTGGTAAAAATCTGCAGATAGGCTGGGCACGGTGGCTCAAGCCTGTAATCCCCGCACTTTTGGGAGGCCGAGGCGGGCGGATCACGAGGTCAGGAGATGGAGACCATCCTGGCTAACACAGTGAAACCCCGTCTCTACTAAAAATACAAAAAAAAAAAAAAAAAAAAATTAGCCGGGCGTGGGTGTGGTGGTGGGAGCCTGTAGTCCCAGCTACTCGGGAGGCTGAGGCAGGAAAATGGCGTGAACCTAGGAGACGGAGCTTGCAGTGAGCCGAGATCGCACCACTGCACTCCAGCCTGGGTGACAGAGCAAGACTCCGTCTCGGAAAAAAAAAAAAAAAATCTGCAGATAAACAGACCCTGCCAGCCCCTCAGGAGGCTCATGGTAGAGTGGGAAGGACAGTGTGTGTTCAGCTTCCATTGATGGGCTGGGGGCTTTGGTTATTCATTCATTCAACAAACACTTATTCCTTGTTTTAGAGGAGGGCTCAGAGGGGTAAGGAGACATGGTTCCTGCCCTGAAGTGGCTCATTATTTAAAGATAACTGAGCTGTATTACTCTGTGTTGATACTGCTATAAAGAACTGCCCGAGACTAGGTAATTTATAAAGGAAAGAAGTTTAATTGACAGTTCAGCATGGCTGGGGAGGCCTCAGGAAACTTACAATCATGGCGGAAGGTGAAGGGAAAGCAAGGGACCTTCTTTACAAAGTGGCAGGAAGGAAAAGTGCGGAGCGCAAAGGGGGAAGAGTCCCTTATAAAACCATCAGATCCGGTGAGAACTCACTCACTATCATGCGAATAGCATGGGGGAAACCGCCCTATGATTCAGTTACCTTCTCCCTTGACACATGGAAATTATGGGGATTACAATTCAAGATGAGATTTGGGTGGGGACACAAAGCCTAACCATGTCATGAGCATACCAGGGTCATTCATTAAACATGTGGCAAGTTCAGGGCTGGAAAAATAGAGACAAGTCAGGCAACCCTAGGGAGAGCCCTTGCTGCAGCGGGGAGAAGACACACACACAGGTACACAGGTACACACAGGTATACACACACAGGTACACAGGTATACACAGGTACACAGGTACACACACACAGGCACACACAATGCTGCACACGAGCCCAGAGGCCAGCAAACAGTTGAGTTTTGAAAGAAAGAACGCTGGCCAGGTGCAGTAGCTCATGCTTGTAATCCTAGCACTTTGGGAGGCTGAGGCAGGTGGATCACCCGAGGTCACGAGTTTGAAACTCCGTCTTAAAAAAGAAAAAAAGAATGCCATTACACAGACGAAAGCAACATAAAACAAGGGAGTCTGGCTGGCCCTGGTGGTTCATACCTGTAATCCCAGCACTTTGGGAGGCCAGGGTGGGTGGATCACTTGAGCCCAGGAGTTTGAGACCAGCCTGGGAAACATGGTAAAATCCCATCTCTACAAAAAATATAAAAATTAGCCAGGTGTGGTGGTGCGTACCTGTAGTCCCAGCTTCTCGGAAGACTGAGGTGGAAGAATCACTTGAGTCCAGGAGGCAGAGGCTGTAGTGAGCTGAGATTGTGACACTGCACTCCAGCCTGGGCACAGAGCAAGACTCTGTCTCAAAAAAGAAAACACACAAACAAACAAAAAAAGGAATCTCTTTACTCATATTTCTCTTTGAACACCATGAAAGGAAAGATTGTCCCAGCAAGGACACACACAAATGACTTTAATATTAATGGCCCATTTGTAGCCTCCCTTTATACTTTCAGCTACAACTGAAAAAGATGCAACATAGAGAATGATATAACAGAGAATAAATACATATTATTTTAATATAGATAATATGGAGAATAACATATACCTATACTCAGGTATCCTCCCTTCAGAATTAACAAATTTCACATTTTGCTTCATATTCTAAAAAATGTCTATTACAATCATCCACTAGAAAAAGAGATCTATAATATTTTAGTTCCAGCCTGTCACCCAGGCTGGAGTGCAGTGGCGCAATCTTGGCTCACTGAAATGTCCACCTCCCAGGTTCAAGCAATTCTCCTGCCTCAGCCTTCCAAGTAGCTGGGACTACAGGCACCCACCACCATGCCCGGCTGATTTTTTTTTTTTTTTGAGACGGAATCTCGCTCTGTTGCCCAGGCTGGAGTGCAGTGGCATGATCTCAGCTCACTGCAACCTCTGCCCCCCAGGTTCAAGCAATTCTCCTGCCTCAGCCTCCCAAGCAGCTGGGACTACAGGCGCAAGCCACCATGCTCAGCTAATTTTTGTATTTTTAGTAGAGACGGGGTTTCACCATATTGACCAGGCTGGTCTTGAACTCCTGATCTTGTGATCCACCCACCTCGGTCTCCCAAAGTGCTGGGACTACAGGCATGAGCCACCGTGCCCGGCCTGATTTTTGTATTTTGGTAGAAATGAAGTTTCACCATGTTGCTCAGGCTGGTCTCAAACTCCTGACCTCAAGTGATCCACCCGCCTTGGCCTCCCAAAGTGCTGGGATTACAGGCATGAGCCACTGTGCCTGGCCAAGATCTATACATTTGGAGAGGAGATTTTATATCTTATAAAGGGTTACAGCCTATATGGTGGCCATGCTGACAGGCTGGGAAGTGTAGCCTCCTGCAGAGACCAGAAACAGGCACTCCAAAGGAGGATGGATTGGAATGGGAGCCTTAAGCTGAAAGAGTTGGCTAAACATACATATTCAACAGGTTATAGAAGGAGCTGTGGGCTGGGTGCAGTGGCTCGCGCCTGTCATCCCAGCACTTTGGGAGGCCGAGGTGGGTGGATCACTTAAGGTCAGGAGTTTGTGACGAGCCTGGCCAACATGGTGAAACCCCATCTCTACTAAAAAATACAAAAATTAGCCGGGTATGGTGGCAGGTGCCTGTAATCCCAGCTACTCAGGAGGCTGAGGCAGGAAAATTGCTTGAACCCAGGAGGCGGATGTTGCAATGAGCTGAGATTGTGCCATTGCACTCCAGCCTGGGCGACAAGAGCAAAACTCTATTTCGAAAAAAAGAAGGAGCTGTAAATATTCACAAAGGGGGTCCTGACACATGTGTTCTGAACAAACATGCATGTTACGTGTGTCCCATGTTCACTGTGGGGTGGAGACTTAACATTTAAATGCATTACTGCCGGGCATGGTGGCATGTGCCTGTAGTCCCCGCTACTCGGGAGGTGGAGACAGGAGGATAGCTTGAAGCTAGGAGTTCAAGGCTGCAGTGCACTATGATCACACCTGTGAATAGCCACTGCACTCCAGCCTGGACAATGTAGTGAGACCCCATCTCTTTTTTTAAAGCATGAAAACAAGGCCCTGTACATCAAAAGGTGAAGCAGAAACACGAAGGCACTCAAGTGCAGCTTCTGTAAACAAGACAGAACCAGTCCATGGTCCCTGTTCTTCTTATCAGGAGAAAGTTAATGAAATCTGTGTCTTGACCAATCAAAGCTGTAGTTATGGCTGTGAAGCAGGAGCAGGGGGGCTGTTAGTGTCTGGTGGTGGATGAGCTGCAGTTGTTTTAATATTACTTATCTTAAGGCCACTGCTTGTTGAGCTGCTAGAGAAAAGGAAAAATCTCAGGTAGCTGGGAGTGGTGGCTCATGCCTATACTCCCAGCACTTTGGAAGGCCAGGGTAGGATCCCAGCACTTTGGAAGGCCAGGGTAGGAAGAATGCTTGAACCCAGAGGTTTGAGAACAGCTTGGGCAACATGGCAAAACCCCATCTTAGCTGGGTGCAGTGGCACATGCCTGTAGTCCCAGCTACTTGGGAGGTAGAGGTGGGAGGATCACTTGAGCCCGAGAGGTTGAGACTGCAGTGAGCTGTGACTGCACCACTGTACCACTCCAGCCTGGGTGACAGATTGAGACCTTGTCTCCAAAAAAAAAAGAAAAAAAAGAGAGAAAGAAAAATCTTGTGGCAGTTAGAACATAGTGGTTTTTTTTTGTTTTTTTGTTTTTTTGTTTTTTTTTGAGACGGAGTCTCACTCTGTCGCCCAGGCTGGAGTGCAGTGGCCGGATCTCAGCTCACTGCAAGCTCCGCCTCCTGGGTTCATGCCATTCTCCTGCCTCAGCCTCCCGAGTAGCTGGGACTACAGGCACCCGCCACCGCGCCCGGCTAGTTTTTTGTATTTTTTAGTAGAGACGGGGTTTCACCGTGTTAGCCAGGATGGTCTCGATCTCCTGACCTCGTGATCCGCCCATCTCGGCCTCCCAAAGTGCTGGGATTACAGGCTTGAGCCACGGCGCCCGGCCTAAAACATAGTTTTTTAAGTGTAGGAGTCTTAACCCTTATCTGGCATGACCTTAGATCTTGTTATAATTTGGTATCTTACTGCCACCATGAGTCTGTTCTGTCAGTTGTATGATCTCTATTTAACATTAATTTTTTTGGGGGGTGGTGGTGGGGGACGGAGTCTCACTCTGTTACCCAGGCTGGAGTGCAATGCTGCGATCTCGGCTCACTGCAGCCTCTTCCTCCTGGGTTCAAGTGATTCCCCTGCCTCAGCCTCTGGTGTAGCTGGGATTACAGGCATGTGCCACCATGCCTGGCTAATTTTTTATATTTTTAGTAGAGACTGGGTTTTGCCATGTTGTCCAGGCCGGTCTCAAACTGCTGACCTCAGGTGATCTGCCCACCTTGGCCTCCCAAAGTGCTGGAATTATAGGCGTAAGCTACTGCTCCCGGCCTAATTTTTAACGTGAATGCTGGTCAGTTGTGTCTACACCACCAAAAGGAAGTCCAATGAGGTGTGTCTGACATCCCATCCTGTTATGGCTGGAAACTCAAATTTCAAGGTTTCTCTGGGGTCCCCTTGGCCAAGAGGAGGCCCATTCAGTGGTTGAGAGGGCTTAGGGTTTTATTTTCAGTTTCCACAGTTAAAGTGGAAGCCCTTTTTACTCTTCCCAAAAGTCATCACCATGATGAACAGAGGGTTTTTATCCGTCAATTACTGCTTTTGCTTTTGGACACATAATAGGATACCTCTTTCTTGCCCCCTTAAAGTTGGGTTTGGGCCAGGTACAGTGGCTCACACCTATAATCCCAGCACTCTGGGAGGCCATGGTGGGAGGATCACTTGAGCCTGGGAGTTCAAGACCAGCCTGGGCAACATAGTGAGACCCCGTCCCTACAAAAAGTAAAAAATTAGCCGGGCATGGTTGCACATGCCTGTAGTCCTAGCTACTTGTGAGGCTGGAGTAGGAGGATTGCTTGAACCAAGGACATTGAGGATTGAGCGAGCCGTGATAATGCCACTGCACTCCAGCCTGAGTGACAGAGAAAGACTCTGTCTTAAAGAAAATAATAATAATAATACATCTATCAATTTGGCTGGATGTGGTGGCTCATGCCTGTAGTCCCAACACTTTGGGAGGCCAAGGCAGGAGGATCGTTTGAGCCCAGGAGTTTGAAACCAGCTTGGGCAACATAATGAGTTTGTCTCTATTAAAAATACAATAAAATAATTAGCTGGGCATGGTGGCATCTGCCTGTAGTCCCAGCTACCCGGGAGGCTACAGTGGGAGAATTGTTTCAGCCTGGGAAGTTGAGGCTTCAGTGAGGGGTGCGCACACTCTGTACTCCAACCTCGGTGACAGAGTGAGACCCTGTCTGTCTGGGATTAAAAAAAAAAAAAAAAAAGTTGGATCTGGCCATTAGGCTTGCCAAGGTGAAGTGTTGAGAGACAAAGCAATTTGTCAGGCTCTCGTTTCCTCTGCCATGACATCTGGTTGTTGCTGGTTAGCCTGGTCCCAGAGTGAGATGTGAACTGGAGCCTCTGCTAACCCCTGATGGACATGTAGCCCAGCCATGAAATAAACTCTGTTATAAGCCACCAAGACTGGGTGTTGTTTGTCGCAGAGGTATGGACCTAACCTATCCTGACTGATAATACGAGTTTAGTGTTTGTCCTTCTACTCTGTGCTGTTATATTTTTATCATATGTATAAATATCCTAAACCAATATATTGCATTGTTTTGGTTTTAAAAATACATGCACAGCTTCATGCTGTACGGACTGTCCTGCAAATTGCTTCTTTCACTCAATGTTGTGGGGGGTGTTTTTGTTTTGTGTTTTTTGAGATGGAGTCTCATTCTGTCACCCAGGCTGGAATGCAGTGGTGCCATCTTGGCTCACTGCAACCTCCATCTCCCAGGTTCAAGTGATTCTCCTGGCTCAGCCTCCTGAGTAGCTGGTACTAAAGGTGCCCACCACCGTGCCCAGCTTATATATATATATATATATATATATATATATATATATATATATATATTTTTTTTTTTTTTTTTTAGTAGAGACAGGGTTTCACCATGTTGGCCAGAGTGGTCTCGAACTCCTGACTTCAAGTGATCTGCCTGCTTCAGCCTCCCAAAGTGTTGGCATTACAGGCATGAGCCACCCCGCCTGGCCATAATGTGTTTTTGTTTTTGAGATCTATCCATGCTGTTTTATATCTCTAGTTCATTGCCGCTGTTTGTAGCATATCCCATTGCCTAAATTTTTATTATTCTTTATTCCTTGCACATGGATATTTAAAACAGAGCTTTTTTTTTTTTTTTTTTTTTCTGTGATTGCAAACAGTGCTTCAATGGATGTCCTTGGACATGTCTCCTGGTGCACATGTGGGAGAGTTTCCCTAGGGTATATTCCAAGAAATGGACGTGCTGTGCTGACTGGGAGGACATGCTCATTTTCAACTTTACCAATTGCCAAATTGCTCTCCAAAGTGATTGTATCAACAATACTCCTTCAAATGCTCTTTTTTTTTCTTTTCCCATCCACTGCCCCGACACATTACAAACTGGCCCCATTTTTCTCCTAAACCACTTCTGGCATCTCAGCCCTCCCCTACAACTCTCTTCCAACCTTTACCCTCACTCCAGCTCTTTTTGTTTGTTTGTTTGTCTGTTTGTTTTTTGAGACGGAGTCTTACTCTGTCTCCTAGGCTGGAGTGCAGTGGTGCGATCACGGCTCACTGCATCCTCCGCCTCCTGGGTTCAAGTGATTCTCCTGCCTCAGCTTCCTGAGTAGCTGGGATTACAGATGCGCACCACTGTGCCTAGCTAATTTTTTTGTATTTTTAGTAGAGACGGGATTTCATCCTATTAGCCGGGCTGGTCTTGAACTCCTGACCTCAGGTAATCTGCCTGCACACTCCAGCTCTTGCAAAGCCTGAGAACTGGTATGGCAAGGACAGAGTGAGAGCAGGGAAGAAATAGAGTCAAGCTGAGCAGAGACCTCTGCATCATGGAGGTGCTGGGAGGTGGGGAGGAAGTTCTGAAACCACACACATTAATCATTGTTATTGAATCAGACAGTGCCTGGTGACATGTAACTGTCAGGCGTTGCCAAGGCACAGTAGGGTTGCAAAGGCTGAGTGTCCACTTCCTCTCAATGAGTCAGGGAGAACCCTTGGATAATTCTCCAAAATAGTTTCAGAGTAAAGGGCAGTGGGATATGTGTAATTCCATAATGTGGCTGACCAGCGGGCCCCCAAGGGACCTCTACTCATCCTCAGAGGGAGGCTGGGAGCTGTGATGACCCAGTTCTCTCCACACAAGGGCAGCAGAGAGTCAGGGAATCTTGCCTAAAACTGCCAACAGTTCAATTTTCCTTTGTTCAAATCTCCAAGTCTTAACAATTCAAGTCTTTTAAAACCCATATAGTCAATAACTTAATTCTTTGAATAATGATTAGAATGTCAAGGCCAATAATTTTTTGCTTTTGATTTCTAAATCATGAAAAGCCAGCAATCCATTTTTCAAGAAGGCACAATGTCAATGCTTCAATTCCCTTTTTTTTTTTGAGACGGAGTCTCACTCTGTCACCCAGGCTGGAGTGCAGTGGTGCAATCTCGGTTCACTGCAACCTCCACCTCCCAGGTTCAAGTGATTCTCCTGCCTCAGCTTCCTGAGTAGCTGGGATTACAGGTGCCTGCCACCACGCCTGGCTAATTTTTGTGTTTTTAGTAGAGATGGGGTTTCACCATGTTGACCAGGCTGGTCTCAAATGCCTGACCTCGTGATCAGCCTGCCTCGGCCTCCCAAAGTGCTGGGATTACAGGCGTGAGCCACTGCGCCCTGCCTTCAATTTCCTCTTTAAAAATGAAAGAGGCTGGGCATTGGTGTTCACACCTGTAATCCCAGTACTTTGGGAGGCTGAGGCAGAAGGATCACTTGAGCTCAGGAGTTTGAGACCATCCTGGGCAACACAGCAAGAACTCATCTTCACTAAAAATTGAAAAATTAGGTGGGTATGGTGGTACATGCCTATGGTCTGAGCTACTTGGGAGGCTGAGGTGGGAGAATGGCTTGAGCCTGGAAGGCACAGGTTGCAGTGAGTCTAGATCACTCCACTGCACTCCAGCCTCGGTGACAGAACCACACCTTGTCCCTGCCCCACTCCCAAAAAAGAAAAAGGATCAAAGCTGGGCGTGGTGGTGAGGACCTATAGTTCCAGCTACTCAGGGGGCTGAAGTGGGAGGATTGCTGGATCCCAGGAATTCAAGTCCAGCCCACATAGCAAGACCCTGCCTCTTTAAAGAAAGAGAAAAGCTGGGGTGGGGGCTCACTTTGGGAGGCCGAGGTGGGCGGATCACGAGGTCAGGAGATGGAAACCATCCTGGCTAACATGGTGAAACCCCGTCTCTACTAAAAATATAAAAAATTAGCCAAGCGTGGTGGCAGGCACCTGTAGTCCCAGCTACTTGGGAGGCTGAGGCAGGAGAATGGCGTGAACCTGGGAGGCGGAGCTTGCAGTGATCCGAGATCGTGCCACTGCACTCCAGCCTGGGTGACAGAGCAAGACTCCGCCTCAAAAAAAAGAGAAAGAGGGAAAAAAGGGATCAATTGCAATTCTTGCTTTTTAATTACATACCAACAATTTCATTCTCCTTTTAAAATCATTAAAATGTCAATAATTACATATCAACAATTTCTTTTAATTACATATCAACAATTTCATTCTCATTTTAAAATTATTAAAACATCAGTAATTTATTATTTTAATCTTAAAAGAGTCAGCAATACCATTTTATTTTCCTTTTTCAGGATGTCACTAATGGCCACATTTTAGAGATTTCCACTTTGGGAAATAGATTTTTCAAAAATCACTCACATTCCCACTTACCTTACATAGTGGACCTCATTTCCATGATTCCTTCCACTTCTTTTTCTTTGCATTTAGAAAACCCATCAGCAGTTAGATTCAATGGACGCGGCCCAAGCACCTATTGGTATCCTGTGTTGGGTGCAGGGCAGAAGCAGATGACCCTAATTCAGCCAAGCCCACAGTCCAACTGGGAAGCTGGGTCCCTCTGTGTGGGGATCGTGACTCGGTTTGGTAGTTTTGTAATGGAGGCCAGGCTGATGTGGGGCCCAGGGAGCTGGGGTCACACTGGGATGGAAAGATTGGTACTCTCAAGGGCCTTCACATTCAGATGATTGAGGCATGAAGGAATTCCTATCAAATGTGAATCTGGGCCGGGTACAGTAGCTTGCGCCTATAATCCTAGCAATTTGGGAGGCCGAGGCAGGTGGATCACTTGAGGTCAGGACTTCGAGACCAGCCTGGCCAACAGGGTGAAACCCCGTCTCTACTAAAAATATAAAAATTAGCTGGGTGTAGTGGTACGCACCTGTAGTCTCAGCTACTCAGGAGGCTGAGGCAGGAGAATCGCTTGAACCCGGGAGGTGGAGGTTGCAGTGAGCCGAGATCATGCCACTGCACTCCAGCCTGGGACACAGAACAAGACTCTGTGTCAGAAAAAAAAAAAAAAAAAAAAAGTGAATCTGTCAAACTTTCTTTTATTAATTAACATCAAAGACATAGTGCTCTCCCAGTATTTTGGGAGGCTAAATTAGCTGGGCGTGGTGGTGGGTGCCTATAATCCCAGCTGCTCCGGAGGCTGAGGCAGGAGAATTGCTTGAACCAGGCAGGTGGAGGTTGCAGTGAGCCAGGATCGTGCCACTGCACTCCAACCTGGGCAACAAGAGTGAAACTCTGTCTCAAAGAAAAAAAAAAAAAAAGACAGTGCTGAGAAATCTCGTTCTCTGTCTGGCCAACATGGTGAAACCCCATCTCTACTAAAATACAAAAATTTGCTGGGCGTGGTGGGCGCCTGTAATCCCAGCTACTCGGGAGGCTGAGGCAGGATAGTTGCTTGAACCCAGGAGGCGGAGGTTGCAGTGAGCCGAGATTGCACCATTGCACTCCAGCCTGGGCGACAAGAGTGAAACTCCACCTAAAAAAAAAAAAAAAAAAAAAAAAAAAAGAAAAAAGAAATCTCATTCTCTAAAATCAGAGACTGTCAGAAACTTCGCTGTTTGAAATCACATCAGTGAGAGCAGAACATCCCACGCTTCTTTAGTGGGTCAGAAGAGCCAGGTTTGATACAGAGACACAGCCTGGATTTTCTACCCAGATGCAGAGCTTCAGATAAAGGGTTTTTGGACACAATAGTCTATATTTGTCTTACCTTTGTGGTGTCCAAGGAAACAAGACTCTGAATCTGATTCTCAGCCCACGCCAGATGTTAACCCCTTTACACATTGCCAGCTTTGCTTTAGGCCTATCAACACGGCTTCATTTCAATTTCACCTGAACTCCAGCCTCCCCCAAATCCTATGATAATCCCATTTCTTCCTTTGATGAGACCCTCCACAGTTTCTCTGGTGCGTTGTCTCTCTTGCTACATCAAGTTAATAAGCCTAATTTTGTTAAACTACAACTATATCCCTAGTGGTTTTTATCAGATTGGATTTGTCATAAAACTCAAGCCTTCTCTTTTCTTTTTTTTATCCTTTGAGATAGAGTCTCACTCTGTTGCCCAGGCTGGAGTGCAGTGGTATGATCTCGGCTCACTGCAACCTCTGCCTCCTGGGTTCAAGTGATTCTTCTGCTTCAGCCTCCCAAGTAGCTGGGGTCACAGGCATGCACCACCACACCCAGCTAATTTTGAACTCTTAGTAGAGATGGGGTTTTACTATATTGCTTAGGCTGATCTCGAACTTCTGACCTCAGGTGATCTACCCATCTCAGCCTTCCAAAGTACTGGGATTACAAGTGTGAGCCACCATGCCCAGACCATTGTTTTTTTTGTTTTTAAATTTTAAATTTTTTTTTTTGAGACTGAGTTTTGCTCTATCCTCCCAGGCTGGAGTGCAGTGGCTCAATCACAGTTCACTGCAGCCTCAATCTCTTGGGCTAAAGCGATCCTCCCACTTCAGCCTACCAAGTAGCTGGGACCACAGATGTGCACCATCACACCAGTCTGATTTTTAAAAAATGTCTGTAGAGATGGGTCTCACTATGTTGCCTTGGTTGGTCTCAAACTCCTGGGCTCAAGGGATCCTCCTGCTTTAGCCTCCAAAAGTGTTGGGATTACAGGTGTGAGCCACCATACCCAGCTGCTCTGTTCCTTTACTCACTCATTGATTCATTCATTCAGTGTTTGTCCAGCCTATGCTCAGTTTTTTTTGTTGTTGTTGTTTGTGTTTTTGAGATGGAGTTTCACTCTTGTTGCCCAGGCTGGAGTGCAATGGCGTGGTCTCAGCTCACTGCAACGTCTGCCTCCCGGGTTCAAGCAATTATCCTGCCTCAGCCTCCTGAGTAGCTGGGATTACAGGCGCCTGCCACCATGCCCAGCTAATTTTTGTATTTTTAGTAGAGACAGGGTTTCGCCATGTTGGCCAGGCTGGTCTCGAACTCCTGACCTCAGGTGATCCGCCTGCCTCAAGCCTCCCAAAGTGCTGGGATCATAGGTGTGAGCCACTGCGCGTGCCCCTATGCTCAGTTTTAAGTACTGGGGACATGGTGGTGACAGGGCAGACAAGGTCCTTGGCTTTGTGGACCCTGCCTCTAGTGGATGAGATAGATAATAAATAGGTAATCACAAAAGCAAAGCAGCAGGCCGGGCGTGGTGGCTCACGCCTGTAATCCCAACACTTTGGGAGGCCAAGACGGGCGGATCACGAGGTCAGGAGATCGAGACCTTCCTGGCTAACACGTTGAAACCCTGTTTCTACTAAAAATACAAAAAATTAGCTGGGCGTGGCGGTGGGCGCCTGTAGTACCAGCTACTTGGGAGGCTGAGGCAGGAGAATGGCGTGAACCTGGGAGGTGGAGCTTGCAGTGAGCCGAGATCACACCACCGCACTCCAGCCTGGGCGACAGAGCAAGACTCCGTCTCAAAAAAAAAAACAAAAAGCAAAGTAACAGATTATAAAGGGATTGGAAGGGTGCCCAGGGTTGGGGGGATAGAGGAGGTGGGCAGAAAAGGAGACACTACAATTGAACTGGAACCCAGGTGAACAGATCTCAGGAAAGAGCACTGCAAGCAGAGATCAGCAAAAGAGGTGAAGATGAGGCTGGGTGCAGTGGCTCACGCCTGTAATTATAGCACTTTGGGAAGCCGAGGTGGGTGGATGGCTTGGGGTCAGGAGTTGGAGACCAGCCTGGCCAACATGGCAAAACCCTGTCTCTACTAAAAATACAAAAATTAGCTGGACATGGTGGTGCAAGTCTGTAATCTCAGCTACTCAGGAGGCTGAGGCAAGAGAGTCACTTCAACCCAAGAGGTGGAAGTTGCAGTGAGCCTAGATCATGCCACTGCATTCCACCCTGGGTGACAGAATGAGACTCTGTCTCCAAAAAAAAAAAAAAAAAAGGCCGGGTGTGGTGGCTCATGCCTGTAATCCCAGCACTTTGGGAGGCCAAGGCGGGCGGATCACCTGAGGTCAGGAGTTTGAGACCAGCCTGGCCAATATGGCAAAATCCCGTCTCTACTAAAAGTACTAAAAATTAGACGGGCATGGTGGTGGGCGCCTGTAAACCCAGTTACTCCGGAGGCTGAGGCAGGAGAATCGCTTGAATCCGGGAGGTGGAGGTTGCAGTGAGCTGAGATCACACCACTGCACTCCAGCTTGGACAACAAGAGCGAAACTCTGTCTCAAAAAACAAACAAACAAACAAACAAAAAACAACAAAAAAAAGAAGATGAGCTTGTCAGATTTGCAAAATAACCAGAAGGCCAGTATTCTTGGAGCAAACTGAGTGAGCGGGAGGGTAGGGAAAGATGAAGCACAAAGGCCGAATTTTACCTGGGATGATAATCTTACACAAGCCTAAATGTATATATTTTCCTATAAATTAATGTACCTATAAAGTTGGAGTTGCTCTGGGACTCAAGTGGCATCCTTCTCCCAACCCCTGCTGTTTTCTGAAGGATTCCTAAGGAACCTTAGAGGTAGGGAGAGAGAAAGAGCTGGAAGTCCTTAATCTAGTCCAACCCTCTTATTTTACAGTTAGGGAAACCTAAGCTGAGAGAGGAGGTGGAAACCTGGTTGTAGGAGTGAGTGGGGATGGGTTCACGGTCATTCTGGTGGGTAGGAGTAGGGCCAGAGCAAGGAGTCCTGGTTTGTGAACCACCAGCCGGCCGTCTAGGAGTTTACAGACCAGCAGTGGCAGTGTAGACAAAGGGCATATCTTCCTTTCCCCAAGGACATTGGCTCTGGAGCAATAACCCAGCAATGGGGGCTTTGGGGTGTCCCTCTTAATTCCGTAGCTCAGCCCATTCGGATATGCCAGCTGGAAAGAGAGAGGGATAAGACAACAGAGTACCTCTCTCTAACAGCTCAATCCCTCCCCCTCAGGGTTAAGATCGTGGCTGCAGTGGTTAGCATCTCTGCTTCCTCTAGCTGGCTATGTCATTGAACCTGTGTGATCAGACGCAAACTAGATCAGTATGACTTCAAAGCTTCAGTTCTTTTTCTTTTTTCTCTCTTTTTTTTTTTAGATGGAGTCTCGATCCCTCGCCCGGGCTGGAGCACAGTGGCGCAGTCTCGGCTTACTGCAACCTCCGCCTCCCCGGTTCAAGCAATTCTTCTGTCTCAGTCTCCCGAGTAGCTGGGACTACAGGCGCCTGCCAGCACGCCCGGCTACTTTTTGTATTTTTAGTAAAGACTGGGTTTCACCTTGTTGGTCAGGCTGGTCTCGAACTCCTGACCTCAGGTGATCCACCCGCCTCTGCCTCCCAAAGTGCTGGGATTACAGGCGTGAGCCACTGCGCACGGCTAAAGCTTCAATCTTTTTTTCTGTTTTGTTTTTTTGTTTTTGAGACGGAGTCTCGCTCTGCCGCTCAGGCTGGAGTGCAGTGGTGCGATATCGGCTCACTGTAAAGCTTCAGTTTTTTTTTTTTTTTTTTTTTTTTGAGATGGAGTCTCGCTGTGTCTCCCAGGCTGGAGTGCAGAGGCGTGATCTCGGCTCACTGCAAGCTCCGCCTCCCGGTTCACGCCATTCTCCCGCCTCAGCCTCCCAAGTAGCTGGGACTACAGGCGCCGCCACCACGCGCGGCTAGTTTTTTGTATTTTTAGTAGAGACTGGGTTTCACCATGTTAGCCAGGATAGTCTCGATCTCCTGACCTCGTGATCCACCCGCCTCGGCCTCCCAAAGTGCTGGGATTACAGGCTTGAGCCACCGCGCCCGGCCAAAGCTTCAGTTCTTAACCATCAGGCGACAGTGCGTAGTCTGATAGCAACTGGAAAAGTCCTGCTGAGATTTAGCCTCCCATACACACAGAGTCCCACCCCGGACAGGCTGTATCAACCTCCAACGGCCATATGCCCACTGCTGTTTGCATACACTGAGGCAGGACCTATAGACTCTATCCACTGACTCATCTGGAATGATTCCGCGGGGCGCCCATGCAAGAACCACTGTCTCCAAACAGCAGCCAGCCACTCCTTTCTCTTGGTTTCCTTCCTTTGAGTGGTGCAAAGGCCCAAGGGTGTAACCTCAGAATGGGGCCCTGACTCAGCTGTGGGCGAGCTCCTAGAGTATCTTAATTCCTGCTTCATTTCTTTCCATTTTGCAGTTGGGCAAACTGCGGCTCAAAAAGACAAAGAACGTTCCCGGAGCAAATAAGCTGCTTAGAATGTAGCCAAAACTCCGCACGGTAAGGACTGAGGACTGTCAAAAGACCACCAAGAGTTAAAATCATGAAGCTGCGGAGCACCCCGGAGGCTAGAGAGACCCGGCCCCGCTTCCAAACTATGCTCCTCCTTTTAACTTCCGGGCGGGGCAAGATTTCCGGTTCCCGCGCGGCGCTCCAAAGCTCGGGGAGTGGTGGTCTCCCTTTTCCCGGAGTCAGTTGTGGGAGTTAGGGTCTTATTCTGATCTTCCCTCGTACCCCGCTCCCCCGTCCTCCGAGGTGGCACTTGCGCAGGTGAACGTTCCCTCTGTCTCCTTCCTTCTTCCTACCCCACGCACGCTCGCTCGCGGCCACAGTGGCTGCCTGCCCCAGGAGCTGGGAGTCCCTGCCTGTGGGGTAGAAAAATGATTGAAATGTGAGACCTGCGGGCTCATCGGGCTGACTTGGACCTCACCTCAGCTCTGGAGGTGGACCTCGTCCTGGGGCCCTAGAAGCCCATTTCCGGACCCTGGCTAGGCCTTCGGAGCCGCGGCGGCATAGTGGGAGGAGTCGGGCTCAGCTCCCCCTACCACACCCGGGATTATTTTTATCGGTTGAGTCATCGCACTCCCTTTTATCCTTGTGGCCTTGGGCAAGTCCCCTCCCTCCGAGCTTCACTTTGCTTATCTGTGAATGGAAATAACAGTGTCTACCCCGTGGGCTATCGGGAGAATCAGTTGTGAGGGAATGTAGTGTGGGGTGTCTGGCCGGCGGAATTCCACAAATGGTAGTAGCAGTTGATGTCAGTGGAGGTTCCTGGGGCAGTAATTTATCAAGAATTTAACCTGAACTAAGGATCCTACGGAGGAGGATCTATGTGTAACATTCGGCGCAATGTCAGGAAATAAGGGCGCAGTACACTGGAGTTATTTTATCTTTTTTTGAGCCGGAGTCTCGCTCTGTCGCCCAGGCCAGAGTGCAGTGGCGCGATGTCGCCTGACTGCAAGTTCCTCTGCCACATGGGTTCAAGCGATTCTCCTGCCTCAGCCTCCCGAGTAACTGGGATTACAGTCGCTCTTCACCACGCCTGGCTAATTTTTTCCATTTTTAGTAGAGACGGTTTCACCATGTTGGCCAGGCTGGTCTTGAACTCCTGACCTCAAGTGACCCGCCTCGGGCTTCCAAAGTGCTGGAATTACAGGCATGAACCACTGCACCTGGCCTGGAGTTATTTTTTCTCACTGGGTTTTTGAGAAAAGAAAATGAGTTTTTAACTGGTGAGGATAAGTTTGTGTTTGGCAAGTCGTCTTCTGAAGCTGATAGGATTTATAAGCCGGGTAAATTGTGCTGGTTCATCCTTGAGAGCCAGCCTTAAGAATTGGCCCACTGACTGCCAGGCGTGGTGACTCCCAAAGCCTGTAATCCCAGCACTTTGGGAGGCCGAGGCGGGTGGATCACCGGAAGTCAGGGGTTCGAGACCATCCTGGCCAACATGGTGAAACCCCATCTCTACTAAAAACATAAAGATTAGCCTGGTGTGGTGACGGGCTCCTGTAATCCCAGCTACTTGGGAGGCTGAGGCAGAGAATTGCTTGAACCCAGAAGGCGGAAAGGTTGCAGTGAACCGAGAGCGTGCCACTGCACTCCAGCCTGGGCCACAGAGCAAGACTCTGTCTCAACAAAAATAAAAATAAAAAAGGGCCACTGACAGACTGTTCCTAGAAACCTGGGTTGTAAAGATGTTGGGTGCTAGGAGCTAGAAGAAGTGATAAAAGGGTGTTTTCCTAAGTGGGTTAGGGGTTTTCACTCAGAAAGGTTTTTGGGCAGGAGGGGAAAACCTGAAAAGTTTTCTTCCTCTTGAGTTGTTATAAAAGTAATACATATGTGTAGTTAGAAACCAATACAGAAAGATGTAAAATGAAAACAGTTCCCCCTTCTACTGTATCTGCCCTTCAGAAGTAAATACAATTGATTTCTTTGATAACCTTCCATGTATTATTTGGATATATAAGGTTTTATTTGCTTGTATGTATGTATTTTTAATTTCCTCAGATGGGGGGGTCATACTACACATCTATCAGGACCTTAGTCATGTTGTAATATTGACAGCTTTAATCACCAGTACTCATAAAGCCTGCTTCATTTTTTACATGGCGGCACCACTGAATGGTTGACTGTACTTCAGTCATTTCCCTGTTGATGGTCACTTAGGTTGTTCCCAAGATTTTGCTTTCCCACGGTGTTTCACCTATAACCTTTCTTGTACGAAATATTTTAGTCCAAGTCACCCCTAAGTGATTCTACTTTTCCCTACTCACCACCCTAGGTTAGTAACAGCTTACTTTGGGGGATGAGCACACCCTATTAACTGAACAAAAACCAAGATAATATGAGAAGAATTGGTGTACTCCCAAGGATATCCAAGCTGCTGGGTCCAGAATCAATTAAAGTCTGCTAAGAAATGGGTCAGGGAACCTTTAGAGAAGGGTGACTAGGTGCTGGGTGCATGGCAGCTAGTCAGCGTTAGTGATTGCTGGCTTCTGGCAATTGTTGCCCAGGAAACAGATTTGAGAGATTCTCTGAGGTGGGAGGGATTTTAAATGTCAACTCTCCTGCTATGTATTATATGTCAGGAAAGGATTAGTTCTTTGAGGGAACAGAGTATTAAAGGAGACGATGGGCCGGGCACAGTGGCTCACGCCTATAATCCCAGCACTTTGGAAGGCCGAGGCAGGGGGATCATGAGGTTAGGAGATCAAGACCAACCTGGCTAACATGTTGAAACCTCGTTTCTACTAAAAATACAGAAAAAATTAGCTGGGCGTGGTGGCACGCGCCTGTAGTCCCAGCTACTCAGGAGGCTGAGGCAGGAGAATTGCTTGAACCTGGGAGTTAGAAGTTGCAGTGAGCCAAGATCGTGCCACTGCACTCCAGCCTGGGCAACAAAGCAAGACTCCGTCTCAAAAAAAAAAAAACAAAACGATGATCCTTGAAAAGTGACTGCATCATGGGGCTGTACCCTAATGTGAGAATTAATTTAGTCATTTCTATTATTTGAACTGTCTCTTATTTTAAACTTAACATAGGATGTGTTTTCCTGTAAATAACTCCTTTTTTGAACTGGGGCCCTAGCCCAAATGAAGCAAAGGCTTTTTTTTCTGGCATTTTACAGGTATTTAATTTGGCCACCCCTGCTTACCATAGCTGGTTTGATAATCCTGGAGCTCTCAAATATCCAGAGGGTTGGAATTGTACTCTATTAGCATTTTGACAAGTCCCATACACTGATTAGAGGTGCTTCATTCTTGATCTTAACCTGGGTTCTTTTTTTTTTTTTTGGGGGGGGGTGGGTAAGGACTCTGTTGCACAGGCTGGAGCACAGTGGTGTGATCACGGCTCACTGCAGCCTCTACCTCCCAGGCTCAGGTGGTTCTCCCACCTCAGCCTCCCTAGTAGCTGGGACTACAGGCTTGTGCCACCACACCCAGATAATTTTTTTGTTTTTGTATTTTTTGTAGAGACAGGGTTTTGCCATGTTACCCAGGCTGGTCTCGAATTCCTGGGCTCAAGTGATCCACCTTTTTTTTCCCCCCGAGATGGAGTTTTGCTCTTGTTGTCCAGGCTGGAGTGCAGTGGCACGATCTCGGTTCATAGCAACCTCTGCCTCCTGGGTTCAAGCGATTCTCCTGCCTCAGCCTCCCAAGTAGCTGTGATTACAAGCCATGCACCACCATGCTTGGCTAATTTTTGTAATTTTAGTAGAGACGGGGTTTCTCCATGTTGGTCAGGCTGGTCTCGAACTCCTGACCTCAGGTGATCCACCCACCTTAGCCTCCCAAAGTGCTGGGATTATGGGTGTGAGCTACCTTGCCTGGCTTTCTTTTTCTTTTTCTTTCTTTCTTTTTTTTTTTTTTTTAAAGAGATCTCGCTATGTTGCTCAGGCTGGAGTGCAGTGGCCATTCACAGGTGCAATCATACATAGTGCACTGCTCCTTTGAAGTACTTTTTAATGTTTGCTATTCTTTAATCATGATCAAAGAGATAGACTAGGGAAGTAGAAAGTCAGTAGATTAGATATTAATGAACTGACCTTATTCTCCTCTTTTGGCACCTCTTCATAAATTGCTTTGTAGACATAGCAAATGGTATATAAAAATGGTTGGAAGGGCCGGGCGTGGTGGCTCACGCCTGTAATCCCAGCACTTTGGGAGTCTGAGGCGGGCAGATCACGAGGTCAGGAGTTTGAGACCAGCCTGACCAACCTGGTGAAAGCCTCTCTCTACTAAAAATACAAAATTTAGCTGGGCGTGGTGGCACATGCCCATAATCCCAGCCACTCAGGAGGTTGACGCAGGAGAATTGCTTGAACCAGGGAGGCGGAGGTTGCAGTAAGCTGAGATCGTGCCATTGCACTCCAGCCTGAATGACAGGGCAAGACACCGTCTGCAAAAAAGAAAAAAAAAAAACAAAATGGTTGGAAGAAGCAAACACCCATGATTTTAAGCCGTCTCTCAAGCAAATCATGTGCCTGTGCAATTCTTGTTTCAACATAATGTAAAATACTTCATAGTGAGGGGCAAAATGAATGCACGATTCTCTAGCAAGGCCAGTATTCTTCAATTAATTGGCTTTGAGAACCTACATTTCTTATTTTGTTAAACCACTGTCATGTTTTCTCAATTGCGTTAATTGATCTACCAAGAAGAAGACAAAAATAGAGTTTCTAGTAGCTTTATTAAGAAACCCTGTTAAGGCCGGACGCGGTGGCTCAAGCCTGTAATCCCAGCACTTTGGGAGGCCGAGATGGGTGGATCACGAGGTCAGGAGATCGAGACCATCCTGGCTAACACGGTGAAACCCCGTCTCTACTAAAAAAATACAAAAAACTAGCCGGGCGAGGTGGCGGGCGCCTGTAGTCCCAGCTACTCAGGAGGCTGAGACAGGAGAATGGCGTAAACCCGGGAGGCGGAGCTTGCAGTGAGCTGAGATCCGGCCACTGCACTCCAGCCTGGGTGACAGAGCGAGACTCCGTCTCAAAAAAAAAAAAAAAAAAAAGGAAACCCTGTTAAGATTGGAAGGCTGATGGAACCTGGGTCTGGACCAAATCCATGAGATCCGAGGGGTTTAGCAGCTGTTGTGGTCTGTTTTTGCTGATTCTTACTTTTCTCTTTGTGCCTAGAAGTCTGAAACATTTTTTTCTTGGTGTTCCAGAATGGAGACTGAAGTGTACCCAGAGACCCAAAGAAATACAGACGTCCAGAATGATCAAGTGAGATCACTACCCAATGAAACGGTGGGCCGAGGAGCCAGAAGTTGTCCTACTACCTGCTTTCCAGGTCCAGATTCCATGGGAGCCTTCTGGGCTCCCACCAGAGAGCCTCAGTGAAGACTCTGTTGAAGACTTTAAAACCATGCTAGAAAGCCTCCAGAGGTTCAGGAAGTTCCGCTATGAGGATGCAGCTGGCTCCAGGGATGTCCTCAGGCATCTCCGGGACCTTTCTGGTTGGTGGTTGAGACCTGATATTCACACAAAGAAGCAGATTGTGGGAATGCTGGTGCAGGAGCAATTCCAGGCTGTCCTGCCCGAGGAGCTCAGAGCTCAAGCACAGAGATGTCAGCCTGGAATCAGAATCACTGGCTAAGTCTTGCTGCTTGCTTCTTGCTCAGCCTACATATGAGATGTCAACCTAAGCGTTCTCTTGGATGCAAGATTCAACTCACCTGTGGGAAATCTGAACTTCCACTTTCTTTGAGCTTGTCTTTGACTGGTTGTAATAAGAATCCATCAAAACCCATGTTTGGATCTCTTTTTCGCTGAGGCAGCTTTATTTCCTACGGAAAGAGTTTCTCTGTCCTCGTTAGGACAATCAGCCTGCTGCTTTGGGCTTTTCCAAGAGCCTATTTTTCATCTGCTGGATGCCTCTTTTTTTGCACTTTGTGACATGCTTTAATATATTGTTTTTATGTATCCAAAGAGGTAATCAGCTTTAACTTTCAGAATTCGTGAATCTTGGTTTGGTGGCATGAATGAAAGCTTATGTAACCCCACCAGTAACTCATTTGGGGTGCCCTTGAAATATTAAAGTTTGGTCCTCAATAAATATGTCCTGTGGTGATTAATCAGTTAGCGCTTAGTAGTCAGCAATTGGAGACAGGTGAGATAATTATCAGGCGTAGATGAGAGCTAGCGATAAGAACTATGGCTGTGGTGGTTGTTGCGCTGGGAAATAGGAACAGTCCTGGCCTTTGTTTTCAAAGTCAAGATTTAGATTGGACAGAACTGAGAAAGGGGTCAAACAGGGTCATAAGAGGTGAGTAACCTGTACACAGAGCTGTTTGATTGGCTGTTTCACCATGTCCATCACCTTTGTCCTATAGCTTGCCTATCTGCAAGAAAACTTACCGTAAAGCTCCCTGACGCTACTGTGTTTTGCTTTTTCCGCAACAGAGGTCATCGTTGTTTTTCTGTGTGTGGAGACCTGTTCTGTGACTGACAGCTGAGATAGAGCAGTAGCTGTGTCTGTGACAGGGAGGGTAAACAGCAGCTGCCTCCCCAGCACAGCCCAGTTCAGAGGAAACTGTCTGCCTCTGTGGCCTGGCTCTGGGACTTGTAACTCTGTTCCTCTTCTAGCAAACTTGGTGCCACTTCAGAAACAGCTTTTGGTGTAGGGAGTGGTCAGCTGCATGCTGGAACTCTTGTTGATTCTGCTGGGGTTTGTTGAGTACTTCCTGTGCCTCTGCGACTGCTACAGAATGGAAATGTAAAACCCACTTTTAAGGAAGTGTATCATTTTTGAAGAGAGGAAAAAGCCTTAAAAATACATTGTTAGAAATGTTGGAGTCAAACTAGCCTTGCTTTTGGTATCTCGTTTTGAAACAGCACCAAGATAAAAGATTTTGTTTTTTAAAAAATTACAGGCTGGATGCACTGGCTCATGCCTGTAATCCCAGGACTTTGGGAGACCGAGGCGGGCGGATCACGAGGTCAGGAGATCGAGACCATCCTGGCTAACATGATGAAACTCCGCCTCTACTAAAATTACAAAACAAATTAGCCGGCGCCTGTAGTCCCAGCTACTCAGGAGGCTGAGGCAGGAGAATGGCGTGAACCCAGGAGGCGGAGCTTGCAGTGAGCTGAGATCGTACCACAGCATTCTAGCCTGGGCGACAGAGTGAGACTCTGTCTCAAAAAAAAAAAAAAAAAAAAATTACAAGCAGAGAAGAGAGGACAGTCAAGGTGTAGAAGTGACATTTTAATGAAATTTTGAAAGAGAAGTAGGAGATCATTGGACAGAAGGCAAAAGCATGGGAATGCAAAGATGTAAAGGTATATAGTGTTCGGGGAATAGTGACCATAAGATGAATTAATTATGCTTTTTAGTAACTGTAAGGTAAGGACTTTTCTTTTTTTGAGACAAGGTCTCACACTGTCGCCCAGGCTGGAGTGCAATGGTATGATCTCGCTTCACTGCAACCTCTGCCTCCAGGGTTCATGCAATTCTCCTGCCTCCGCCTCCTAAGTAGCTGGGATTACAGGCATCCACCACCACACCCGGCTAATTTTTTGTATTTTTGGTAGAGACGGGATGTTGGCCAGACTGGTCTTGAACTCTGACCTTGTGATACACCCGCCTCGGCCTCCCAAAGTTTACAGGTGTGAACCACTGTGCCCGGCCACTGTAAGGTAGGCTTTTCTTTTCTTTTTTTTTGAGACAGAGTCTTGCTCTGTCACCCAGGCTGGAGTGCAGTGGCGCGATCTCGGCTCACTGCAATCTCTGCCTCCCGGGTTCATGCCATTCTCCTGCCTCAGCCTCCCGAGTAGCTGGGACTACAGGCGCCTGCCCCCACTCCCGGCTATTTTTTGTATTTTCAGTAGAGACTGGGTTTCACCGTGTTAGCCAGGATGGTCTCGATCTCCTGACCTCGTGATCCGCCCGCCTCAGCCTCCTAAAGTGTTGGGATTACAGGCGTGAGCCACTGCGCCCAGCCGGTAAGTTTTTCTATCATTAATTTGAATAGTAAAATTTAACGTTGGCAAAGTAGTATCACTGATAGGGTTGTAGTATTTTGAATCATTCTGAAGATATTTCCTTTAGTCCTCAGGGATCCGGAACTCCTGGTATTCAGGAATTTCCTGGCCTCCATCAGTTTCTCAGCTGCTTCAATGATGTAGGATTTGGTCTGTGAGTAAAGGACCTGGCTTTACAGGTGGACTCAGATTTTCACCTCAGAGATTTTATGACATGACAACTGAGCTAGCTTGCTTCCTTCCTTCCTTCCTTCCTTCCTTCCTTCCTTCCTTCCTTCCTTCGTTCCTTCCTTCGTTCCTTCCTTCCTTCCTTTTCCTTTTCCTTTTCCTTTTCCCCTCTCTCTTTCTGTTTCTCTCTCTTTTCTTTTTCTTTCTTTTTTTTTCTTTTTTTTTTTTTTTTGTTTTGAGACGGAGTCTCGCTCTGCCGCCCAGGCTGGAGTGCAGTGGCCGGATCTCAGCTCACTGCAAGCTCCGCCTCCCGAGTAGCTGGGACTACAGGCGCCCGCCACCGCGCCCGGCTAGTTTTTTTTGTATTTTTTAGTAGAGACGGGGTTTCACCGTGTCAGCCAGGATGGTCTCGATCTCCTGACCTCGTGATCCGCCCGTCTCGGCCTCCCAAAGTGCTAGGATTACAGGCTTGAGCCACCGCGCCGGGCCTTCTTTTTCTTTCTTGACGGAGTTTCGCTCTCATTGCCCAGGCTGGAGTGCAATGGCACGATCTCGGCTCTCAGCAACCTCCTCCTCCCAGGTTCAAGCCATTCTCCTGGCTCAGCCTCTGGAGTAGCTGGGATTACAGGCTTGCGCCACCACACCGGCTAATTTTGTATTTTTAGTAGAGACGGGGTTTCTCCATGTTGGTCAGGCTGGTCTCGAACTCCGGACCTCAGGGGATCTGCCTGCCTCGGCATCCCAAAGTGCTGGGATTACAGGCATGAGCCACTGTGCCTGGCCTTTTTTTTTTTTTTTTTTGAGACAGTCTTGCTCTGTTGCCCAGGCTGGAGTGCAGTGGTGCCATCTCGCTCAACTGCAACCTCTGCCTCCCAGGTTCAAGCAATTATCCTGCCTCAGCCTCCTGAGTAGCTGGGATTACAGGCACACGCCACCACACCTGGCTAATTTTTGTATTTTTAGTAGAGACGGGATTTCTCCATGTTGGTCAGGCTGGTTTCAAACTCCGGACCTCGGGTGATCCGCCTGCCTCGGCATCCCAAAGTGCTGGGATTACAGGCATGAGCCACTGTGCCTGGCCTTTTTTTTTTTTTTTGAGACAGAGTCTTGCTCTGTTGCCCAGGCTGGAGTGCAGTGGCGCCATCTCGCTCAACTGCAACCTCTGCCTCCCAGGTTCAAGCACTTCTCCTGCCTCAGCCTCCCGAGTAGCTGGGATTACAGGCACACGCCACCACACCTGGCTAATTTTTGTATTTTTAGTAGAGACGGGATTTCCCCATGTTGGCCAGGCTCGTCTGGAACTCCTGACCTCAAGTGATCCTCCCACCTTGGCCTCCCAAAGTGCTGGGAGTACAGGAATGAGCCACTGTGCCCAACCTCTTTCTTTCTTTCTTTCTTTTTTTTTTTTGAGATGGAGTTCTGCCTCCCGATTCAAGTGATTCTCCTGCCTCAGCTTCCCAAACAGCTGGGATTACGGCGCCACCACGCCCAGCGAATTTTTGTATTTTTAGTAGAGACAGGATTTCACCATATTGGCCAGGCTGGTCTTGAACTCCTGAGCTCAGGTGATCCACCTGCCTTGGCCTCCCAAAGTGCTGGGATTACAGGTGTGAGCCACCAAGGCCGGCTTTTTTTTTTTTTTTTTTTTTTTTTTTTTGAGAGAAAGTCTCACTTGGTCACTGAAGCTGGAGTTCAGTGGTAGGATCATGGCTCACTGCAGCCTTGACCTCCTGGGCTCAGGTGATCTTCCTACCTCAGCCTCACAAGTAGCTAGGACTACAGGCGTGTGCTACCACACCCAGCTAATTTTTAATTTTTTTTGTAGAAACAGGGTCTTGCTATGTTGCCCAGACTGTTCTCAAACTTCTGTGCTCAAATGATCCTCCTACCTCACTCCCAAAGTGCTGGGATTATAGGCATGAGCCACCACACCTGGTCAACTGAGGTTTCTTGAATTGAGTGACCCTAGTACAGGGTTCCTCAGCCTTGGCACTATTGACATTTTGGGCCAGATAACTCTTTGTTGTGGGGGAGTGCCCTGTGCGTTGGAGGATGTTTACCAGTATCCCTAATCTCTACCTGCTGGATGCCAGAAGCACTTGTCTAGATGTGACAACTAAAAATGTTTCCAGACATTGCCAGATGTCCTGGGGGTTGGGGTGAGAGGGTGTGTGCAAAATGGCCCCTGGTTGAGAACCACTGATTATGTAGGAGAGTTCATCATGGCCATCTGAGGGGGTCATGGAGCTCAGCCCTCCAATCGCTGGCCTCAGGCTTAACGTTGAACTGAGAATGCTGTAGGAAGAGTGGTATATATAATAAATTGATCTTTAAATCCCCATTATATGGCACAGTGGCTCATACTTGTCATCCTAGCACTTTGGGAGGCCAAGGTGGGTGGATCACTTTAGGTCAGGAGTTCGAGACAAGCCTGGCCAACATGGTGAAACCCTGTCTCTACTAAAAATACAAAAATTAGCCAGGCATCGTAGTGCATGCCTGTAATCCCAGCTACTCAGGAGGCTGAGGCACGAGAATCGCTTGAACCTGGAAGGTGGAGGTTGAAGTGAGCAGAGATCACGCCACTGCACTCCTGCTTAAGTGACAGAGCGAGGCTCCATCTAAAAAAAAAAAAATTCCTATTATGTACTTGAGTAATACCACCTACTCTGGCACATCTTAAAAAGCTCTTGGCCGGGTGCAGTGGCTCATGCCTATAATCCCAGCACTTTTGGAGGCCGAGGCAGGCGGATCACCTGAGGTTGGGAATTTGAGACCAGCCTGACCAACATGGAGAAACCTCGTCTCTACTAAAAATACAACATTAGTTGGGCATGGTGGCACATGCCTGTAATGCCAGCTACTCAGGAGGCTGAGGTAAGAGAATTGCTTGAACCCGGGAGGCAGAGGTTGCTGTGAGCTTTGATTGCGCCGTTGCACTCCAGCCTGGGCAACAAGAGTGAAACTCCATCTCAAAACAAAAAAAAGAAGCTCTTTGGTGTGAAGACTAAATACTACACCTCCCAATCATCAACCTTTAGAACATTTAGTTGGGATGATTTACTGTGTGCCAAAGTCTGCACTGATGCATCTATGATTCATTGAATCCTAACAATCATGTGAGGTAAATAGTAAATCTACCTATTTTACAGAGGAGAAGTCTGAGGTCTAGCAGTTAAGCAATATGGCTAATAAGTGTGGAGCTAGGATCTGAGGCTTAGATGTCTGTCCTAGGCGTGGGCCTTTATCCCTCATGTATGGAAATGTTAATTTAACATTTTGTGAGAATCTCCTGTATGCATAGTGTTTCTTCTTTTGCTGTTTATTTATTTATTTATTTTGGAGACAGAGTCTCGCTGTGTCTCCCAGGCTGGAATTCAGTGGCGCGATCTCTGCTCAATCCAACCTCTGCCTCCTGAGTTTAAGCGATTCTCCTGCCTCAGCCTCCTGAGTAGCTGGGACTACAGGCACTTGCCACCATGCCCGGGTAATTTTTTTTTTTTTTTTTTTTTTTTTTTTTGAGACGGAGTCTCGCTCTGTCGCCCAGGCTGGAGTGCAGTGGCCGGATCTCAGCTCA
Source organism: Macaca mulatta (assembly GCF_049350105.2). Classification (NCBI taxonomy): domain Eukaryota; kingdom Metazoa; phylum Chordata; class Mammalia; order Primates; family Cercopithecidae; genus Macaca; species Macaca mulatta. The sequence goes on along the minus strand of NC_133406.1, from coordinate 218,980,600 downwards.
CTGCAAGCTCCGCCTCCCGGGTTTACGCCATTCTCCCGCCTCAGCCTTCCGAATAGCTGGGACTACAGGCGCCCGCCACCTCGCCCAGCTAGTTTTTTGTATTTTTTTAGTAGAGACGGGGTTTCACTGTGTTAGCCAGGATGGTCTTGATCTCCTGACCTCGTGATCCGCCCGTCTCGGCCTCCCAAAGTGTTGGGATTACAGGCGTGAGCCACCGCGCCCGGCCCATGCCCGGGTAATTTTTGTATTTTTTTTGAGATGGAGTCTCGCTCTTTCGCCCAAGCTGGAGTGCAGTGGCACTATCTCGGCTCACTACAAGCTCTGCCTCCCGGGTTCACGCCATTCTCCTGCCTCAGCCTCCCGAGTAGCTCACAGGTGCCTACCACCATGCCCAGCTAATTTTTTGTATTTTTAGTAGAGACGGGGTTTTACCATGTTAGCCAGGATGGTCTCGATCTCCTGACCTCGTGATCCACCCGCCTCGGCCTCCCAAAGTGCTGGGATTACAAGTGTGAGCCACCGTGCCTGGCCTAGTTTTTGTATTTTTAGTAGAGACGGGATTTCACTATATTGGCCAGGCTGGTCTCGAACTCCTGACCTTGTGATCTGCCTGCCTTGGTCTCCCAAAGTACTGGGATTACAGACGTGAACTACCGTGCCTGGCCCTTCTTTTGCTTTTTAAAAATCTCTGTTTTACAATGTAAAATAACATTTCTTAGATTCATTTGATACAGAAAAAGTGTGAAAAAAAAAAATGGTTCATAATCTCACTGCCCAGGTAATTTCTACTGACTTTTTTCTAAGAGCCTGGGTCTCTTTCTTAGCTGGGACTACAAATGTGAGCAATACATCACTCCTGCAAGTATTTCTTTTAGCTTTAAAAAATGTCAGTAGAGGCCAGGCACGTTGGCTCATGCCTATAATCCCAGCACTTTGGGGGGCCAAGGTGGGCGGATCAAGAGGTCAGGAGATTGAGACCATCCTGGCTAACACTGTGAAACCCTGTCTCTACTAAAAATACAAAAAAAATTAGCTAGGCGTGGTGGCGGGCGCCTGTAGTTCCAGCTACTCGGGAGGCTGAGGCAGGAGAATGGTGTGAATCTGGGAGGCAGAGCTTGCAGTGAGCTGAGATCACACCACTGCACTCCAGCCTTTTTGAGACTCTGTCTCAAAACAAAACAAAATGTCAGTAGAGGCCATGCCTGTAATCCCAGCAATTTGGGAGGCCAGGATGGGATGATCACTTGAGGCCAGGAGTGCAAGACTAGCCTGGGCAACATAGCAAGACCTGTCTCTACAAAAAAAATTTAAAAATTAGCCAGGTGTGGTGGTGTATGCCTGCAGTTCCCAGCTTCTCAGGAGGCTGAGGCAGGAGGATCCTTTGAGCCCAGGAGGTCAAGGCTGCAGTGAGTTGCGATTGTGCCATTGCACTCCAACTCAGGTGGCTGAGTGAGACTCTGTCTCAAAAACAGAATATACATATATAGATTTACATATTTATATATAAATTGAAGTACTTATATATTTTATATAAATTCATATATTAATATGTGATATATATAAAAATATATATTTGCATATGGATAGAAAAACCCAGGAGAATAGAAGGGTATAAAAAGAAAACTTAAAGGCCCTCTTCTCATTATTAACAGTTTCTTATGTATCCTTCTAGAAAATACAAATTATATATATGTGAGCAGAAAATACAGATTATCTTTATGTGAGCAGATACACATATATATTCCTTTAGAATTTACGTAAACATATATTATGCATGTTTAGTACATATTTTTTCATTACTCAATAAGTCTTAGAGGACTTTTGCTATCAACATACAGAGATTGACTTTATTGAAAAAATTGATTGGGTGTGGCAGCTCACACCTGTAATCTCAATGCTTTGGGAGGCCAAGGCAGGCAGATCACTTGAGGCCGGGAGTTTGAGACCAGCCTGGCCAACAAGGTGAAATCCCATCTCCTGAAAATACAAAGATTAGCTGGGCATGGTTTCGGATGCATGTAATCCCAGCCACTCGGGTGGCAGAGACCCGAGAATCCCTTGAACCTGGGAAGCAGAGGTTGCAGTGAGCTGAGATCACACCACCACACTCCAGCCTGGGCAACAGAGCAAGACTCTGTCTCAAAAAAAAAAAAAAAAAAAAAAGGTAAAAAACAAATTTTTGGCAGCCATTTGGCTGTACTTAGCCTTTTACTTTCCAGCAATAGGTGTAAGGTAGAGGATTTAGTATGGACTCAAACCACTGAGGCACAAATGAGGTTTAGAAGTAAGTGACAGAGCCAGGTCTCAACTTTCACGTTCTGAAACCAGCATTGTGTCCCAACAGCCCCATGGTACAGTTCTTTGTTATGGAAGTGAATTTACAGACGAGATTCCTTGTGCCAAAGAAACCCAGTAAGTGGAGAAGCTACAGTTCATCTCTTGTTTCATCTGGCCCTAGACACATGCCCTTGCCACAGGGTCACACTACCTGAATGTCAAAGAATAGAGCAGCTCCACTGTTTCAAGGGCTCTGTGAGGATTCGGGAATAGAGGAATCCCCCATTTCTATTGCCACACCTCTGAGATGGTGCCTATGCTTTCTCTAAGCAGCTAGTCCGCACTACCCACAGTTACCACCTGTGTCTGTCATTGTTTCTTGAATCAATCTAGACCTCACTTCTAAAGAACCCTAAAAACTCTGTCCGTGAGTCTTGCGGGAAGGACGAGGGCAATGTAGAAATACTTCCATATTGTATTTCTAAGATGTCTATTTCCCCTTTGTGATTATGTTGACTGCAAGTTTTACAAGATAGTAATTTCATCTAGCTATTGAAAAGTGCTCCTGTGAGATGGCTGCTGGGAAAAACCAGTGTTAGGACCACAAGGTAATATGAGATCCCTAGCAACTGGCTTGTGCCATGGAAAAACATGTCATCTGTTGGGCAGCTACTCCCTGAGCAGTGAGTGGGTGCCAGGCCCTGGCTGCCAGAGAGGAGGCCAGCTCCAGCGGGTGTGGGGCCATGAGGAGTTGACTGTGGTAGTGATGGTGGTGGCTGCAGAATTCAAATACAGCTGGCCCTCCCAGGAGCGTCGTGTGGTCAGTTTCCCTAGACAGCTCAGTACAACACGCTTGACAATGACTTGACTCTTTCTCTAACATTCTCTTTCCACCCACTGCCATGCATGTATTAGACAATTGGACATTTTCCCTTGGCCTGGAATGCCCTTCTCTGAATCTTTGCCAGCCTACTTGTATTTGTTCGTTTTCTTTTTTTGAGACAGGATCTCATTCGCGTTACCCAAGCTTGAGTGCCATGGCCTCGACTTCCCAGGCTCAGGTGATCCTCCCACCTCAGCCTCCCAAGTAGCTGGGATTACAGATATGCACCATCATGCCCGGCTAATTTTTTGTATTTTTAGTAGAGAAGGAGTTTCAGGCTGTTCTCAGGTTGGTCTGCCATATTGCCCAGGCTGTTCTCAGACCCCTAGGCTCAAGTGATCTGCCTACCTCGGCCTCCCAAACTGTTCATTCTTTATGATGCAGATAGACACGGTCACCTTCATGAAGCCTTCTTTGATTTCTGCCTTGAACTAGCACTTGAAGCCCTCCTGTGAGCTCCTACAACACCTTAGCTTTAGTTCTTGGTACTTGCTTATGCAGCAAACAGATGTTATGTGCCATGCCCCGTTCTAAGCATCACACTGCAGTGCAGCATCTAGTTTGTGTCCCCAGGCAGATTGTGAGCCCCATGAAGAGGGAGACTCTCTATGTTCTTTGCATTGAACACAGGGCCTGCACCTGGGGGATCCTCAAGGAGCACTTTGACTTTTGTGGGAGACATGGTTGCTCCTTCTTGTTTTTTTTTTCTTTGAGATGGAGTCTCTCTCTGTTACCAAGCTGGAGTGCAATGGCGCAATCTCGGCTCACCACAACCTCTGTCTCCCAGGTTCAAGCGATTCTCCTGCATCAGCCTCCCAAGTAGCTGGGACTACGGGTACGTGCCACCATGCCCAGCTAATTTTTGTATTTTTAGTAGAGATAGGGTTTCACCATATTGGCCAGGATGGTCTTGATCTCTTGACCTCGTGATGCACCCGCCTCGGCCCCTCAAAGCGCTGGGATTACAGGCATGAGCCACCGCGCCCGGCCACAGTTGCTTCTTCTTAAGGTATTTCCTTTTAGCGAACGCAAATACCTACGGTTCATCGTGACCACTAGGTGCTATGTTGTGGAGGGAACAAGGAGTGAGACTACTAATTCCTGTGGAAGGAGCAGGGATGGAGATAAGAACAAAACAAAACAAAAACTTAAACTACAAAGGGAAGGCTTCACTTCTCTGTTCTGCATCTGACCTTGCAGGAGGTGAGGTTAGCTGCCCTTTGTTGGCTCTGCAAAGCTCAGGGGCCTCTTTGGGTGCCTGGCAACAACTTGACTACCCAGAATGGTGATTTTGAAGTTGGGTGTGGTCTTCTGGGCAGGAAGCCACCAACACCGCCAGAGCAGCCAGGGCCTCCCCTTCACTTCCTCTGAGCCAAAACTCCACCTCCAATTGGGGCCAATACTTATTGTTTTGAGCCCTGTCTTAGAAACAAAAATGGACGGTTTCTAGCCACAATAACTTCTACCACTTAGATGTGTGATGTCAGACAAGTCACGCCACCTTTCTGAGCTTCAGCTCCTATACTTATCTTGGTCCTGGCTTATTCTCAGGCAGGGTTACCCTAGCACAGCACCCCAGGTCCATAAATACTCAGTAAATGCTACTGTGTCTGAATCTGAATCTGCTTAATTAGGGGAAGATTCAGTGAGTGACCTTTCCTCAGCTATCCCTTGGATCTTGTTCTTTTGACTCTCTCTCTGCAGGTAGCTCCATCTTCTCATGTCAAATTTCTATACATCAAATCCTGTTCTTGGCCAGGCATGGTGATTTACACCTGTAATCCCAACAGTTTGGGAGGCCGAGGCAAGAGGATCGCTTGAGCCCAGGAGTTCGAGGCTAGCTTGGGCAACTTAGCAAGATTCCGTTTCTACAAAAAATAATAAAACTAGGCCGGGCGCGGTGGCTCAAGCCTGTAATCCCAGCACTTTGGGAGGCCGAGGCGGGTGGATCACGAGGTCAGGAGATCGAGACTATCCTGGCTAACATGGTGAAACCCCGTCTCTACTAAAAAAAATACAAAAAACTAGCCGGGCGTGGTGGCGGGCGCCTGTAGTCTCAGCTACTTGGGAGGCTGAGGCGGGAGAATGGCGTGAACCCGGGAGGCGGAGCTTGCAGTGAGCCGAGATCACGCCACTGCACTCCAGCCTGGGAGACACAGCGAGACTCTGTCTCAAAAAAAAAAAAAAAAAAAAAACTAGGTAGGCATGGTGGTGCACACCTGTAGTCCCAGTTACTCAGCAGGGTGAGGTGGGTAGATTCCTTCAGCCCAGGAGGTCGAGGCTTCAGTGAGCCGAGATCGTGCCACTGCACTCCAGCCTGGGTGACAGAGTGAGACCCTGAGTCAAAAGAAAATAAACATATAAATAAAGGCCGGGCACAGTGGCTCATGCCTGTAATCCCAGCACTTTGGGAGGCCAAGGGGGGTGGATCACCTGAGGTAAGGAGTTTGAGAACAGCCTGGCCAACGTGATGAAACCCTGCCTTTATTAAAAATACAAAAATTAGCTGGGCATGGTGGCGCATGCCTGTAATCCCAGCTTCCCTTGAACCCGGGAAGCAGAGATTGCAGTAAGCCCAGATCGTTCACTCGGGAGGCTGAGACAGGAGAATTGCTTGAACCTGGGAGGCGGAGGTTGCAGTGAGTTAAGATTGCGCCACTGCACTCCAGCCTGGGTGACAGAATGAGACTGTCTCCAAAAAAATAAAAAATAGGCTGGGTACAGTGGCTTATGCCTGTAATCCCAGCACTTTGGGAGGCTGAGATGGGCAGATCATGAGGTCAGGAGTTCAAGACCAGCCTGGCCAACATGGTGAAACCCCATCTCTACTAAAAATACAAAAATTAGTTGGGCATGGTGGCGCGTGCCTGTAATCCCAGCTACTTGGGAGGCTAAGGCAGGAGAATTGCTTGACTGGGACCCAGGAGGCAGAGGTTGCAGTGAACTGAGATCGTGCCACTGCACTCCAGCCTGGGCTACAGAGCGAGACTCCAAATCAAAAAATCAAAAAATGGAAACATAAAAACATAAAAACATAAGAATATATAATAAATTTCATATATATATAAAACATGCATCCTATAAAGTGTACAAATCTTAATTGTATGGCTTAATGAATTTGTACAAAGTGGGCATACCCTTATTACCACCTTCCAGGTCAAAATGCAGAATATTACGAGCACCTCAGAAGCCTTCCTCATGCCCTCTCCCAATTGTTAACCTCCTGAAATATTATTGCCCTAGTGTTGTCTGTTTCTGAACCAAAGGGAGTCATTAGTGTCTGTCTTCTTGTGTTGAACACTGTGTCTATGAGATCATCCATTCCCTGAGCATCCTGCTTTTCCATGCCTGTGTACCTGAACACTCCTGTTCATTCTGCCAGGACACAGCATGCTCTATCCTGGCCCGGCCAGTCTGGGCAGCTCCACCAGACACAGATCAGACCTTGCTCCTTTGGGAAAACTTCCGTGATCAGCTCTGAGTTTGAGTCCCAGCCCTTCCACCTACCGGCTGTATGAATTTGGGCAAATATTACTAACCTCTCCATGCCTGACTTTTGCTGATAATTTATATATTTCAGAGCAGTTGTGAATTTCAAGTGAGATAATAACACACTAAATACTTAGAGCAGTGCCTGGAGTGTAGGAAGTGCTTAACAAATGTTAGCTAGAACTGTTGTGAATACTCTGCTTTTCCAATTCCTCTACACCTTATATATACCCTGTCCTAGTGATTGTTTTAATTACTATTATTATTATTTTGAGATGGAGTCTCGCTCTGTCGCCCAGGCTGGAGTGCAGTGGCGCAATCTCGGCTCACTGCAACCTCTGCCTCCCAGGTTCAAGTGATTCTCCTGCCTCAGCCTCCTGAGTAGCTGGGACTACAGGCGCCTGCCACCACATCTGGCTAAATTTTTAAATATTTTTAGTAGAAACGGGGTTTCACTATGTTGGCCAAGGTGGTCTCGAACCCCTTACCTCAGGTGATCTGCCTGCCTCAGCCTCCCAAAGTGCCAGGATCACAGGCATGAGCCAGCGCACCCACCCAGCTTTGTTTTAATTACTGTTTGTCCCACTGGGAGTCCTTAATTCCTTGAGTAGGGATTGTGTCTTATTGTATTTCTTTAACAGATTTCTATTGAGTATGTACTATATTCTAGCACTGAGGGTACAGTGATGAAGCAAGCCCTCAGATTTATTGGGCTTTACTTGGCTTTAATGGGAGGAGACAGATAGTAAGAAAAATAAATAATTGAGACCATTTCAGATAGAAATAAGCACTATGAGGGAAGCAAAACTGTGTGATAGTAGGTGGGGGGTGCTACTTAAGCTGAGAAGGGGGAGGTCTTCTTGAAGAGGGGGTATTGGAGCAAATTCTTGTGGGGTGGAAAGGAGCAGGTGTGTACAGATAACCAGGGGGAACAGCAAGAGCAAAGGCTCTGAGCTAGGCAGAATAAACCCAGTGTGTCCGAGGAACAGCAACCAGGGCGGCATGGCTGGAGCCCAGTGAGTGAGTATGTGGTCTTGATGAGATTGGAGAGATGGACAAGGGCCTACAGGATGGGGACAGAGTTGCTCAGTTATTTCTAGACTTTCCTCTTTCCCCTATCCTGTCTTATCCACCCTTGTTCAGTGACCCAGATTATCTTCACCAGAGATGTGTAAGCAAGATGAAGGAGGCAAGCCTGGGCCAGTTAGAGAAAAGGCAAGAAGAAAACAGGTTTGGTGAGTTCCTTCCCTTTCTCTGCCTCCAGGAAGGGTCCAAGTCCCTAGACAAGTGTAATAATATGGGCATAAGTGGAGGAGGGAGGCTGAACAGCTGGAGGGGCTGCAGAGGGAGCAGATAGATCCCTTAGTGGAGGCAGCCCCAGCAGCTGTTCAGCCTCTTGTGATGCAGCAGGTAAACCAGGAACACAGCTGGAGTCCTGGCAGTAGGGTTAGGGGGTCCTGGAGAGGTCTGGGCTGTGACCAGCCAGGGGAATCAGGAAAGTGGGGTGGGCTGCAGTCTCGGTGATAGGAATTATACAACAACATCAACCTTTCGGCAATAACAGAGATACTTTAATATAATTATTTTTAACTTTAATTAATTTTTATTTATTTTTTTGAGATAGTGGTCTCACTCTGTTGCCCAGGCTCGAGTGCAGTGGTGTGATCTTGGCTCACTGCAGCCTTGACCTCCTGGCTCAAATGATTCTCCCAGCTCAGCCTCCTGAGTAATTGACACTACAGACGCACACCACTGTGCCCGGCTAATTTTTATATTTTTTTGTAGAGACGAGGGTCTTGCTGTGTATTCTAGGCTTTAACTTTTTTTTTGAGACAGTCTCACTCTGTTGCCCAAGCTGGAGTGTGGTGGCATGATCTTGTCTCACAGCAACCTCCATCTCCTGGGTTCAAGTGATTCTCCTGCCTCAATCTCTCAAGTAGCTGAGGTTACAGGCCACACACCACCACACCTGCTAGTTTTTGTATTTTCAGTAGAGATAGGATTTTACCATGTTGGCCAGGCTGGTCTCGAACTCCTGACCTCAAGTGATCTGCCTGCCTCAGCCTCCCAAAGTGCTAGGATTATAGGCGTGAGCCACTGCGTCTGGCCCTAACTTTTATTATTTATTTATTTATTTGTTTGTTTATTTTGAGACAGAGTCTTGCTCTGTCACCCAGGCTGGAGTGCAATGGCACCATCTTGGCTCACTGCGACCTCCGCCTCCTGAGTTCAAGCCATTCTCCTGCCTCAGCCTTCCAAGTAGCTGGGACTACAGGCATGCATCACCATGCCCGGCTAATTTTTGTATTTTTAGTAGAGATGAGCCATGTTGGCCAGGCTGGTCTTGAACTCCTGATCTCAAGTGATCCACCCGCCTCAGCCTCCCAGAGTGCTATGATTATGGGCGTGAACCACTGTGCCTGGCCTTTTATTTTTTAATGAACTATTACACATAAGAAAAGCAAATAAAACATGTACCATACAATAAATAATGATAAGGCAAACATCCATGTAATCATCACCCAGGTCATGAAATAGAACACTGCCAACACTGCCCCCCAATACCCCCATCCCTTCCAGATTCTAACCCCCTTTAGAGGCAGCCACTAGCTGGATTTGTATGGTAATCACTTCCTTGGTTTTCTTCGTAGTTTTCGCCTATGAATCACACAGAAAGTCTTAAATTAGAATTTTCTCACACAAATTCCAAGCCTGAAGACCTTGGAGGACAGCCTCTTTAATATAGATCTTCTTTAGTAAATCTTGGCAGGCCCTTGGGGAGATGGCAGTGGATTTGCAGTCTTTTGCATTTGGCAGAGAATGCAGTATGAGGCTTTTCTCATTCAGCCAAAGTGTTCTAGGGATCTGAAGAGGACTGTGAGGGGCACAGCAATGCATCCAAAACCATACCTATCCCTGGGAGCTTGCAGTAGGGTTGAAAAAGCGTGGGTAAACATGATCACCCAGACAGAGGGCCTGGAGAGGAGCTCGGATAAGTGCTCTGGGCGTTTAGAAGAGCCAGCAATCCCTTTTGGCAGTGGGAGGCAGAGCTGGCTTTGTGTAAGAGGTGGTGCTGTATTCATTCATGCATCATTTATCAAACACTTTTGAGGGAAGGCAGTGTGCCAGGAAATTAGGTAAAAGAATACAAAAAATGGGCCGGGCGCGGTGGCTCAAGCCTGTAATCTCAGCACTTTAGGAGGCTGAGGCGGGCGGATCACGAGGTCAGGAGATCGAGACCATCTTGGCTAACACGGTGAAACCCTGTCTCTACTAAAAATACAAAAAGAAATTAGCCGGGTGTGGTGGTGGGTGCCTGTAGTCCCAGCTACTCCGGAGGCTGAGGCAGGAGAATGGCAAGAACCTGGGAGGCGGAGCTTGCAGTGAGCCGAGACCACACCACTGCACTCCAGCCTGGGCGACAGAGTGAGACTCCGTCCCAAAAAAAAAAAAAGAATACAAAAAATGAATAAGATCTCTGCCTGCTCATGGCCTAATAGTTTAGCATAAATAGATACAAATAATTCCAATATGAGATGCTTTAAATACAAAGTGATGTAAGATTGATTGGTTGCCTGGGGTTGTCGGGAGATTTCAAAACTGAGCCCTAGGCTAGTCCTTGAAGGAGAAAAGAATGGAGTTTGGCAGGCAGAGAAGGGAGCCACTGAATCCACAGAGGCACAGAGGTGGGAAAGGACACAAAGTGGATGTTTGCAAAATGTACGGTTCATGGTGGGAGGGAGAGTGGACTTGACATGTAGGATGGATAAGCAGGAAAAGTGTTTTAGGGAAGGGGATCAGCATGAGCAGTGGCAGAGAGGTAGAAGTCGTGGTTCCTGACTGCATGATACTAAGTATTTTACCGTCTAGCTGTAGCATAGGTGTGTAGTGGAAGGTGTGATGATTAATTTTATATGTCAACTTGACTGGGCCATGGGGTGGGAAGCAATATTTGGTCAAACATTATTTTCGATGTGTCTGCAAACTTGTTTCTGGATGAGATTAAGATCCGAATCAGGAGACTGAGTAAAACAAATTACCCTCTCATCCAATCAGTTGAAGGCCAACATAAAACAAAAAGGCTGACCCTCCCTTGACTAAGGGAGAATTTTTCTTGCCTTCAGACCTCAAAGAGAAAAATTGGCTCTTCCTTAATCCTGAGCCTGCTGGCCTTTGGACTGGAACTGAAACATCAGCTCTCCTGGTTCTCAGGCCTTCAGGCTTGGACTGGAGCTATACCATTGGCTCTCCTGGGTCTCCCGCTCAGTGACTCACTCAGTGTACTCACCCTGTGTATCTTGGGACTTGTCCTCCGTAGTCATGTGAGTGAGCCAATTATAATAAATCTCTCATAATAAATCTCTTTCTCTATATATGTATATTATATATAGAGATTATATATTATATATAATATATGATTATATAATTCTATATATAATTTATTATACATAGACCATTCTATATATAATTTATATATTATACATAAACCATTCTGTATGTATATACAACCATTCTCTATAATATATAGAGAATGGTTTTATTTTTATTATTATTTTGAGATGGAGTCTCCCTCTGCCTCCCACGCTGGAGTGCAGTGGTTCGATCTCGGCTCACTGCAACCTCCACCTCCTGGGTTCAAATGATTCTCCTGCCTCAGCCTCCCAAATAGCTGAGATTATTACAAGCATGCATCACAACACCCAGCTAATTTTGTATTTTTAGTAGATACGAGGTTTCACCATGTTGGCCAGGCTAGTCTCAAACTCCTGACCTCAAGTGATCCACCCACCTCGTCCTCCCAGAGTGCTGGGATTACAGGTGTGAGGCACTGCGTGCAACCAGAATGGGTTTTATATGTAATATATAAATAATATATATTACCATTCCATTGGTTCTGTTTCTCTGGAGAACTCTGACTAATACAAAAAGAAAGGGAAATCACTTTGGAAAGGCAAAGATCATAGAGGACACAGAATGTCTGGGTAAAGGTTTAACATTTTTTTTTTTTTTTTTGAGATGGAATCTCTCTCTGTCACCCAGGCACTGCAGCCTCCGCCTCCCAAATTCAAGCGATTCTCCTGCCTCAGCCTCCTGAGTAGCTGGGATTACAGGTGTGCACCACCACGCCCAGCTAATTTTTGTATTTTTAGTAGAGATGGGGTTTCACCATGGTGGTCAGGCTGGTCTCAAACTCCTGACCTTGTGATCCACCCACCTCAGCCTCCCAAAGTGCTGGGATTACAGGTGTGAGTCACTGCACCCGGCCAAGGTCTTAAATTTTATTTTGAGACGGGCGGATCACGAGGTCAGGAGTTCAAGACCATCCTGGCTAACACGGTGAAACCCCGTCTCTACTAAAAAATACAAAAAACTAGCCGGGCGAGGTGGCGGGCGCCTGTAGTCCCGGCTACTCGGGAGGCTGAGGCAGGAGAATGGCGTAAAAACCCGGGAGGCAGAGCTTGCAGTGAGCTGAGATCCGGCCACTGCACTCCAGCCTGGGCGACACAGCGAGACTCCGTCTCAAAAAAAAAAAAAAAAAAAAGTTAAAAAAAAAAAAATTTTATTCTGAAGACAAAGGAGAAAACACTGAAGGTTTCTGAGTAAGGGAGTGACCTAATCAGAGCCATGATCTGGGAAGATAAATGCTGTGCTTTGTCAAATGAATTAAAGCAGAGATTCTTTTTTTTTTTTTTTTTTTTGAGACGGAGTCTCGCTGTGTCGCCCAGGCTGGAGTGCAGTGGCCGGATCTCAGCTCACTGCAAGCTCTGCCTCCCGGGTTTTTACGCCATTCTCCTGCCTCAGCCTCCCGAGTAGCCGGGACTACAGGCGCCCGCCACCTCGCCCGGCTAGTTTTTTGTATTTTTTAGTAGAGACGGGGTTTCACCGTGTTAGCCAGGATGGTCTCGAACAAAGCAGAGATTCTTTTTTTTTTTTTTTGAGATGGAGTCTTGCTTTGTGGCCAGGCTGGAGTGCAATGGCGCCATCTCTGCTCACTGAAACCTCTGCCTTCCAGGTTCAAGCGATTCCCCTGCCTCAGCCTCCGGAGTAGCTGGGACTAAAGGCGCATGCCACTACACCTGGCTAATTTTCTGTATTTTAGTAGAGAGGGGGTTTCACCATGTTGGCCACAATGGTCTTCATCTCCTGACCTTGTGTGATCCTCCCGCCTTGGCCTCCCAAAGTGCTGGGATTACAGGCATGCGCCACCATGCCCAGCCGAGATTCTTTTTATTTATTTATTTATTTGAGACAGGGTCTTGCTTTGTCACCCAGGCTGGAGTGCAGTGTAGTGCAGTGGCATGATCATGGCTCACTGCAGCCTCGATGTCACACGCTCAAGCGACCCTCCCATTTCAGCCTCCCCAAGTAGCTGGGACTACAGGTGCTTGCCACCACACCGTTAATTTTTATATTTCTTGTAGAGACGAGGTCTCAATATGTTGCCCAGGCTGGTCTCAAACTCCTCAGCTCAAGTGATCCTCCCGCTTCAGCCTCCCAAAGTGTTGGGATTATAGGCATGAGCCACCATGCCTGGCCTAAAGCAGAGAGCTTGAAGGGAGACTCTAGAAATTAGATATGAATTTTGTGGGTATAGGATCTGTGATGCAGAAAAGGTTGGGAACTCCTGGATATACAAGGCTGTAGGGGCCAAGAGCAGACATGGGTGCTTAGACCCTGGAGTAGGTGGGAGCTGGTAGATTATTTTGATGGTGCTGAGTAGCTGGAAATTTGAAAATGGAGGTGGGATGCTGGGTGCAGTGGTTCACGCCTGTAATCTCAGCACTTTGGGAGGCTGAGGTGGGTGGATCACCTGAGGTCAGGAGTTTGAGACCAGCCTGGCCACCATGGTGAAACCCCATCTCTACTAAAAATACAAAAATTAGCTTGGCATGGTGGCAGGTACCTGCAATCCCAGCTACTTGGGAGGCTGAGGCAGGAGAATCACTCAGACCTGGGAGGCGGAGGTTGAAGTGAGCTGAGATCGCGCCATTGCACTCCAGCCTGGGCGACAGAGCGAGACTCCGTCTTAAAAAAAAAAAAAAGAAAAGATAAAGAAAATGGGGGTGGGAATAGGGATTGGAAGAGGTATAGATTTGGGAGTTATTACCTAGAGGGTAGGGACAAGTACCTCATGGGCAGACAAGCAGGGCGGGGGTGGCAGTGATTCATCAAGAGTTTGGCAGTCAATAAGTGACAGAAACCTACTCAACCTGGTTCAGGCAGTAGAGGCAATTTATTGCCAATGTTACTGAAGATTGAAGCAAGACTGGATCTGATGGCTCACGCAATGCCACTGAGACTTGGTTTCATGTCTTCATCTCTCAGTTGTTTCCCACTCTGTCTTGGTCTCATTCTCAGGCAGCATCTCTGCTTGCAGTGGGAAGCTGGCTGCCAGCAGTGCCACGATTACATCCTACCCTCAGCAAACAGATTCACTGAACTGAATAGTTCTGACCAAAGTTCCAGAATTAAATCTCATTGGGTCACATGCCTATTGCTGAAATGGCGTGGCAACAGGGCTCTCTATAATGCTGTGATTGGCCAAGCCCAGGTCACGTGTCCGTTCCCACAACTAGAGATAGTGTCATCTCTAGAGCTACATGGATTGAGAGTTGGGGCAGGGGCTGCTGTAGGAGAAATGGAAGTGCTGTTACCAGAAGGAAGAATGGACACCGGAATGGTAGCCACCGGGAAGGAGCTGGAGCCCCACAAGCTGTCCTTCCTGTTAATGTGAGGCAGCTATAGCAGTGAGGCAGTTTCAGGGAGGCACTAGGAGGCTGGGGGCTGGGCCGGCAGTGAGGGACATGGTAGATTGGGGTCAAGTAATAGTAACACCATTGTCACTGCTGTTTGGGGCTGTGAAAAGGTCTGGGAGGGTTATTCTGACAAAAAACCTGACAACATAAAAGACACAGTGCTAAGTAAGTCCTTGTCCTCAGAATAAAGGCAGGAAAAGCTGAACAGTTGGGTGACACCCCATCAAGATATTGCTGCTACTGGAAAGAGCAGACATTGTCTGGGGACATTCATGGGATTGTGAGACAGGATGAAGGAAAGGGCACTACCAGCTGGACTTATGAAGGGAAGAAACAACCATTTTCCCCTCAAGTTTAAAAAACGAAGCTTATACATTTTTACAATAGTGATAAATTTACAATAGCCCAAAACATCCCAAATTCCAACAGTAGGAGTCTGGCTAAATATTGTAATGCCTGGAGAGTAAAATGCAGCCTTTATAAATAATGCTTTATTTGACATGGAAAGATGTTCACAATGTAGTTTTTTTGTTTTGTTTTTGTATTTTTTGTAGAGATGGGTGGGGGCGGGTCTTGCTATGTTGCCCAGACTGGTCTTGAACTCCTGGGCTCAAGTGATCCACCCGCCTCGGCCCCCCCAAAGTGCTGGGATTACAGGTGTGAGCCACGTTAGAGGTAGGACTACAGCTGAAGCTTATCTTTTTTTTTTTTTTTTTTTGAGACGGAGTCTTGCTGTGTTGCCCAGGCTGGAGTGCAGTGTCCGGATCTCAGCTCACTGGAAGCTCCGCCTCCCGGGTTTACACCATTCTCCTGCCTCAGCCTCCCGAGTAGCTGGGACAACAGGCGCCCGCCACCTCGCCCGGCTAGTTTTTTGTATTTTTTAGTAGAGACGGGGTTTCACCGTGTTAGCCAGGATGGTCTCGATCTCCTGACCTCGTGATCCGCCCGTCTCGGCCTCCCAAAGTGCTGGGATTACAGGCTTGAGCCACCACACTCGGCCCTTTCTTTTTTTTGAGATGGAGTTTTGTTCTTGTTGCCCAGGCCAGAGTGCAATGGTGCGATCTCGGCTCACTGCAACCACTGCCTCCCAGGTTCCAGCGATTCTCCTGTCTCAGCCTCCCGAGTAGCTGCGATTACAGGCGCATGCCACCACACCCAGCTAATTTTTGTATTTTTAGTAGAGAAAGGGTTTCACCACGTTGGTCAGGTTGGTCTCGAACTCCTGACCTCAAGTGATCCACCTGCCTTGGCCTACTAGAGTGCTGGACTTACAGGTGTGAGCCACTGCTCCTGGCCTTTTTTTTTTTTTTTTTTTTTTAGACAGAGTTTCACTTTTGTTGCCCAGGCTGGAGTGCAGTGGCATGATCTCAGGGTCACTGCAACCTCCGCCTCCTGGATGCAAATGATTCTCCTGCCTCAGTCTCCCAAGTAGCTGGGATTACAGGCACCCGCCCACACACCCAGCAAATTTGTGTGTGTGTATGTTTTTTAGTAGAGATGGGATTTTACCATGTTGGTCAGGCTGGTCTTGAACTCCTAACCTCAGGTGATCTGCCAGCCTCAGCCTCCCAAAGTGCTGGGATTACAGGCATGAGCCTGAAGCTTATCTTCTGATTTCTCTATAATAAGCCTGCTTGATAGTGTGATCGTGTCATAGTCAACTAGAGCCAGCCTCCTGAGTGCAAGTCTCAGCTCTGCCACTGCTTGGTATGGTGGCGATGGGCAAATCCCTTCACACCTCTGAGCTTCAGTTCATGCAACCATAAAGTGGGGGTAACAGTTCTTAACTCATAGGGTGGCTGTGAGTATTAAATTAGCTACTACTACCTGCAAAGCTATTAGCCATACCTGCAGTAAATGCTAAAGAATGTAGTTCTTATTCTTGTGTAATTAAAAAGTCCAAAAGAGGGCTGGGTGTGGTGGCTCACACCTGTAATTGCAGCACTTTGGGAGGCCAATGCAGGTGGATCACAAGGTCATGAGTTCGAGACCAGGTTGACCAATATGGTGAAACCCCGTCTCTACTAAAAATACAAAAATTAGCCGGGCATGGTGGCAGGCACCTATAGTTCCAGCCACTTGGGAGGCTGAGGCAGGAGAACCGCTTGAACCCGGGAGGCGGAGGTTGCAGTGAGCCAAGATTGAACCACCGCACTTCAGCCCGGGCAACAGAACGAGACTCCATCTCACAAAAAAAAAAAAAAAAAAAAAAAAAAATCCAAAAGAAAATATGACTGTAAGTCAATACACTGGAATTAAGTGTCTTTGCTGGCCAAATAGCTGTGGCAGTAGACAATAAATGAGCTGTTATTAAGATAAGTAATTTAAGCAATTTTTCTCTAACATGGGGAAACATCTAAGAATAAGAGAGGGAAGTTCTCTATTTTCCTGAAGCTTTCATACTAACAGAGAAGACAAATAATAGATACTGCGAAGATAGGATGATTGGAGAATGCAGTGATATGAATTTAAGGGAAGAGGAGGGAGGCAGAGCAAAGAAAGTCCAAGGCCTTGGCCAGACGTAATGGCTCACACCTTGTAATCCAAGCAGTTTGGGAGGCAGAGGCAGGCTGATAGCTTGTGTCCAGGAGTTTGAGACCAGCCTGGGCAATCCAGCAAAACCCTGTGTCTACAAAAAAATACAAAAATTAGCCGGCCATGGTGGCATGCGCCTGTGGTCCCAGCTACTTGGGAGGCTGAGGAGGGAGAATTGCTGGGAGGTCGAGGTTGCAGTGAGCTGAGATCATGCCATTGCACTCCAGCCTGGGTGATAGCAAAAACGTCAAAAAACAAACAAACAAACAAACAAACAAAAAACAAAAAACCCAAAAAAAACACAAGGCCTGTGGTTGAGGGGAAGGTTGTAACTCTAAAGAAGACCCATGTGGCTACAGCGAGGGACACTGAGTGTAGGTAGAGATAAGAAAAGTGATATTCAGTTCTCACATTACTGCGGACTGAATACAGGCCCGGGGGAGCGAGAGACCATCTACCCCTGTGATCTGGGGCAAATCACCAGCCCTTTCAGAGAAGCTTCTGTCTTCTCTGCAAAATGGGACGATAATACCTTGCTTCACAAGGCTGCAAGGATCAAAAGAACTGGTAGTGGGCCGGGCAAGGTGGTTCACGCTGGTAATCCTAGCACTTTGGGAGGCTGAGGCAGGTGGATCACTTACTTGAGGTCAGGAGTTTGAGACCAGCCTGGGCAAAATGGCGAAACCCTGTGTCAGCTAAACATACAAAAATTAGCCTGGCATGGTGGCAGGTGCCCGTGATCCCAGCGACTTGGGAGGCAGAGGCAGGAGGATCACTTGAACACAAGAGGTGGAGGTTGCAGTGAGCTGAGATCATGCGCTGCACTCCAGCCTGGGCAGCAGAGCGAGACTGTCTCAGAAAAACAAACAAACAAACAAAGAACTGGTAGAGGAAGCGCTTTGCATACTACCGTTCACAGTATTATTACAAATAGAACCATTGGGAAAAGATGCGGAGCCTAGCCCCGAACTCACGAGCTACGCTGGCCCGCGCCTGCGCGACAGGCGGGCGGAGCCAGGAAGGCACCGCCTTGACCCGCCCCAGCCTCTTCCCCTTCCCTGTTCCTCCCACTTCCGCGGGCACCCAACTGTGCGTCTCCTGCGCGCTGACGTCAGGTGCGTGCCCCTGTCCGGCAGCCGAGGAGACCCCGCGCAGTGCTGCCAACGCCCCGGTGGAGAAGCTGAGGTGAGTACGGGGCCTGAGGTTCCCCGCGGGAGCGGCCACCCTGCTGTCCCGTCCCCGCCGTCCCCATCCTCTCCCAGTTCTCGGGGACACCCGATCTGCGGGATCTCGGGGGGTTCGGGAGCACCGGTCCTGGGGGAGTGCCAGGCTCGCGCTGCGTCCTTCGGGCGGGCGCGGGTCCGCGTTCTGTCGGGGAGCCGGGGCGGGGTTCGCGGCCGGGGAGGCTGGGGGCGGCCGCCTGCTGAGGGGCGCGCGGCCGGGACTCGGGGCGCGAGCGGCGCCGGGCTGTCACCGGCAGCGGCGGAAGGAAGGGGTCACACCCATCCCGGGCGCCCGGGCTCCCTTCCCCCAAGCCCGGCCCCGCGGGCTCCTAAGGGCGGCCGGCGCCTGGGTGCCGGGGGCCTCAGAGCGACTCGCGGGCGCCTGGGCCTGGCCGGGCGCCGGTCCCCGGGGCTCACAAGCTGGGTTCTGTGCCCTGCGCTGCGGCCTGGACTTCCTGCTTCGCCGGGCGCCGTCGCGGACATTTTGCGGTGCGGGGGGAGGGGAGCGGCGTTGCGGCCGCGGCAGGGCGGCGGCGGGAGGGCAACTCGCGGGCTGCCCGCGGCGGTGCCTGTCCGCGCTCCGCTCCGCGCCGGCCGCGTCCTCCCGGCGCGGTGGCCCCGAGCCCCGGGCTCCAGGCTGCTCTTCCTGGCGGAGGTCGAATTCCTAGCATTTCCGTCCGCTTCTCCAGCCCGCTCCCTGCCGATTCAGCTGAAGCTTCCCTTTTGGGGAGTTACCTAACCACCTCCCGAAACCGTAGTTCTGCTGCTTGGTTAATTCCTCTTGTCGGGGGGAAATTTTCTTTGTTCGTTTGTTTTTCCTCCCCTTTAAGTCCAAGAGAAATGCAGTGTGGAAGATTACGTCATCGCGGTATAAGGAGTGAGACTTAACTCCTGCAAGTCAGGGACTTAAATTCAGACAGCATTTTGCAGCCTTGGTCACCCAGTGGCTTGTCCTGCCTACTTCCCAACGCGTCGTATTCACAGATGATGTTTTGAAGCCTTGTTACTTGTGTTCATGACCGCCTTCAGTGCACCTAAAAGCCAGGAATGTTTAAAATCCCAGCATTAGTTTGTGTAAGGGAATAAAGTGTAAGACAGCACCGTCCACGGCCCCTTGCGTGGGCATTAACTTTAAATAGAGGCCCCTTTGACTATACTAGAATGAAGTGGGTTTATTTGTGGGAACACTTTTTCGGTCCAAAATGACTTTCCCAGACTGTTTGACTTCTCCTTTATGAATTATGGCATGCTGGGAACCTCCCTAAGTTGATTCAGGTGTACTTTTTGTGGCGAAGCTGTGTTGAAAAGAGAATCAGTTTATGCCAGATCTATGCTAGACATTTTAGTTTTGTTATTGAAAACGAGACTTGGATCTTTATGCAAAAAATTTAATATTTTCATTTTGAGATTACAGTTTTTATTTTTTTTGAGACAGGGTCTCGACGTTACTAAATATAATGGATATTGCACTCCCAGGCCGGAGTGCAGTGGCGCGATCTTGGCCCACCACAGCCTCCGCCTCCCGGGGTCAAGTGATCCTCCCACCTCAGCCTCCCGAGTAGCTGGTACTGCAGGCATGTACCCCCATGCCCGGCTAATTTTTGTATTTTTTGTACAGACAGGGTTTCGCCATATTGCCCGGGCTGGTCTCGAACTCCTGGGGTCAAGCAGAGATCACAATTTTTGTTCCGTAGAGTGTTTACATCCTAAATTTTATATCCTTCCGCGACTGCAATAGTAACATAGAAAAATGTTAACACTGCAAAGCAAATGAGATCCAATTGTGTAATGCATTGTTGTAAAGATAGTTCATGTCCGAACAAGTGCTTTCCCGCTGTTTCTCATTTCTGTAGAGAACAGATTGGTAAACACTTAAAAGGAATGTAGGTTCAAGGCAGCTTTCTGTAGTGTGTAGGCATTACAGACCATTGGATAAGTGTGGAACTTGGATCTTCTGAAATACATTTGTTAGCCTTGATGTAATATTTTAGGCATATAAAATTGGAACACATCTGCCATATTTTCTTGAACTTTCTATGTTTAATAACTTTAAATATCAATTTGTATATTTCCTTTTAGAAAATAACAGTAGTTTGAATTTATAGTTTATACTAAGATGGAGACACGAGATTGGTAATCTACTAAGTATTAAATGAGCTCGTTTTCAGTAATTTCTTCAAGACCAGAAAGGTATCACATCTGTTTACTCTTAAAATGTTTTCATGTTACAACCAATACCTGTTCTAACTAAGCTTAATTTTTTGGGAATCTAAGGCAGATGTTATAGCCTAGAGTAGTATGGGGACTTAAATAAAAAAAAATTTTTTTTTTGAGACAGGGTTTTACCCTGTCACCCAGGCTGGAGTGCAGTGGTGTGATCACAGCTCACTGCAGCCTCGGCCTTCCAGCCTCAACTGATCCTCCCACCTCAGCCTCTGCAGTAGCTGGGACTACCGCTGCATGCAACCAGACGCGGCTGATATTTGTATCTTTCGTAGACGTGGGGTTTGGTCATATTGTCCAGGCTGATCTGGAATGCCTGAACTCAAGCTGTCTGCCCCCGTTGGCCTCTGAAAGTGCTGGGATATAGACATGAGCTGCTGTGCCGCTGGCAGACTTTCTTGGAAGTAAAAGACAAGTTGTGCTTTTATTTATAAATGTATTTTAAATGCACTTCTCTGTTGTTTCAGAGTTTGTCTTTTTTTTTTTTTTGAGAGGGTGAGAAACACTTAATGAGCACCTTAGGCTACAGGGCTTCCTTTGAAGGAGAGAGAGGGTTAAATATTGCATTAACATATCTTCCATAAACATATCCCTCTATATTAAAATGCTTCATTTGGGAATTTTATGGTAATGCCTTATTCAGTGTTTTTTTCCACATAAATTTCATCATTAGATTGTAAGTTCTGTGAAGGCAGGGCTTTGGCCTGACATGGTCACCCCATTGCTAATGCCTAGAATACTGCCATACAAATAGTAGGTTTTAAGAAATATTTTTCAAGTGAATGAATTTGATGATGTCTGAGGGTTAACGTTTTCCCTAATATTCCATGGGTCTTTGTGCTGTGTTTCCTGAGACAACTTTTGTGCTTGGTCAGCCCATATCTTTATTTGGGCTCATTGAAGTAGTGATTACTAATCTACTTTTGCTTGACTTTTTCCATCTGTTTAGTTCAGTATCTTCTGCAGCTGCACTGTCTGGACAACTTACTGTCACTTAGAAAATCTGTGATGACGAGTTCCCTTACTCTCCTAAAAATTATTCACTTAATGTTTGTTTCCTTATCTTCCTTTATTTCTTTGTTTGCAAATAACTTTTGCCACTTGTTCACTACTGTATCAGATTCCTTGTCATGTTATGCTTTGTGTCTTACTAGTTTCTACTTTTAGTTTCTCATCCCTCCAGTCCAAAATATTTTTACTAAAGCAGTTTTCTATACTTGCCATTTCAGCTACCTCTGCTGCTGCTGCTATTTTAAGTCCTGAATGTCAAAACTCTTCTGGGACATTGATCTCAAACTGCTTATTCCATGAAGTGAAACCAGGCTTTCTGCCACCAGTATGGTGTCCCTCCTTGCAATTTTAGAAAAATATTTTTTAAATCAAAGATTTGGCATTGGCCATTATACTAAAGTCCAGAACAGTTTCTAATAGAGCAGAAAACTATATTGTTAAGTCATGGTATTCAGTAAGCATTGGTTCTCTGTCACCTGAAGAGCAACTCTGATTTAGGCTCTATTACTTACTGTTGTTCTGTAACGCTTTACCCTTTAACCTTGCATCCTTTTCTGTAAAATTAAGTCATTGCCATTTGCCATTTCAATTCTGCTGTGTGTTCTTGATTGATATATTGCTACTATAGTGATTAAAAGCATAGACTCTGGAACCAGACTGCCTGGGTTCACATCCTGGTTCTGCCACTTATTAGCCATGTGCAGTCTTAGTAACGTCTTTGTGACTCAGGTTTACTTCCTCTAAAATAGGGGTAGCAATAATGCTTACCTCACAGTGCTGCAGTGTTAGGAAGATTGAATTAGTTCATATATGTGAAGTGTTGAGGACTATTCACTGTCACATAGTGAGTGCCGTATAGATTTTTGCTCTTGGCACAACTCTGAGGACGCTTCCCCGCCATCTTTGAGAAGCTGTGTTTCCCTCAAACATAAACATTTTAATAACCATCCTTCTCCCGGACTAATCTGATGAATCCAAAAACGTTTCTTTTTTCTTTTTTGAGAAGGAGTTTTGCTCTTGTTGCCCAGACTGGAGTGCAATGGTGCGATCTCAGCTCACTGCAACCTCTGCCTCCCAGGTTCAAGCGATTCTCCCTCAGCCTCCTAAGTTTGCAGGCATGCGTCACCACACCCGGCTAATTTTGTATTTTTATAGTAGAGATGGGGTTTGTCCATGTTGGTCAGGCTGGTCTCGAACTCCTGACATCAGGTGATCTGCCCTCCTCGGCCTCCCAAAGTGCTGGGATTACAGGCCTGTGCTACCACATCTGGCCCCAAAACATTTCTAAATGAAGTGGGCATTGCTTTACTTTTTTTTTTTTTTTTGAGACAGTCTTGATCTGTCACCTGGGCTGGAGTGCAGTGGCGTGATCTTGGCTGACTGTAACCTCTGCCTCCCGGGTTCAAGTGATTCTCCTGCTTCAGCCTGCTGAGTAGCTGGGATTACAGGTGTCCGCCTCCACGCCCGGGTAATTTTTGTATTTTTAGTAGAGGTGGGGGTTTCACCATGTTAGTCAGGCTAGGCTGGTCTTGAACTCCTGACCTCAGATGATCTGCCTGCCTCAGCCTCCCAAAGTGCTGGAATTACAGGCGTGAGCCACTGCACCCAGCCTCCTTTACGTTTTTATCCATTATCTTTTTTTTTTTTTTTTTTTTTTGTTGTTGAGACAGAGTCTCGCTCTGCCGCCCAGGCTGGAGTGCAGTGGCCGGATCTCAGCTCACTGCAAGCTCCGCCTCCCGGGTTCACGCCATTCTCCTGCCTCAGCCTCCCGAGTAGCTGGGACTATAGGCGCCCGCCACCTCGCCCGGCTAGTTTTTTATATTTTTAAAGTAGAGACGGGGTTTCACCATGTCAGCCAGGATGGTCTCGATCTCCTGACCTCGTGATCCGCCCGTCTCGGCCTCCCAAAGTGCTGGGATTACAGGCTTGAGCCACCGCGCCCGGCCTCCATTATCTTTACCATTATCATAGAAGCAAAGGGTGTAAGGCCTCAGGTATGCAGTCTAGTCCGTGGACCTGGCAGCGTAAGCATCACCTGGGAGCTCATTTGAACTGGGATGAGGATTCATCCCAGTCTTACTGACTCAGAATCCTATTTTAATAAGATCCCCACATGATTTTTATGTGTGTATTAAGGCTTGAAGCACCCTCTTCAGGACTGCTAGAGTGATGTCTCAAATTTCAGAAACAATGTGAATGCTTTATTTCATTTTATTTTCCTACGGAAGCATAACCTGGTTTATTTTAGGCAGTGTACCAGAATTTATTGCAAGGATCATAATCTGAAAATGAATCTGAAGCCTATTTAGTTTTTAAAGGCATTGTAGTTTCCTGCCTATTATGTAGATTTGCCTCATGTCTGCTCGTTATCGGGAACTAATACATTGTTTAAAGTTTTTTTTTTTTTTTTTTTTTTTTGAGATGGAGTTTTGCCCTTGTTGCCCAGGTTGGAGTGCAATGGTGCGATCTCTGCTCACCGCAACTTCTGCCTCTCGGGTTCAAGTGATTCTCCTGCCTCAGCCTCCCGAGTAGCTGGGATTACAGGCATGTGCCAGCATGCCTGGCTGATCTTGTATTTTTAGTAGAGCTGGGGTTTCTCCGTGTTGGGGGGTTTCCCCATGCTGGTCAGGCTGGTCTCAAACTCCCGACCTCAGGTGATCCACCCACCTCGGCCTCAGCCTGGGATTACAGGCGTGAGCCACCGTACCCGGCTGAATTATGTATTTTTTAATTTAAAAAATATCTCTTTTTTAGAGATAGAGTCTTGCTCTGTCACCGAGGCTGCAGTGTGTGGTGTGATTATAGCTCACTGTAACCTTGAACTCCTGGGCTCAAAGGATCCTCCAACCTCAGCCTCCCAAGTAGCTGGGATTACAGGCACACACCACCACACTTGGCTAATTGTAAATATATATATATATATTTTTTTGTGGAGATGGGGACTTCTTATGTTGCCCAGATTGTTCTTGAACTCCTGGCCTCAGGTGACCTCCCACTTTGGCCTCCCAGAGCTGTGGGATTATAGTTGTGAGCCACTGCACCCGGCCTTAATTTTTTTTTTTTTTTTTTGAGATAGAATTTTGCTCTTGTTGCCGAGGCTGGAGTGCAATGGCGTAATCTCGGCTCATCGCATCCTCCGCCTCCCAGGTTCAAGTGATTCGCCTGCCTCAGCCTCCCTAGTAGCTGGGATTATGGGCCTGTGCCAACACAGCACAGGGCCTTAATTACACGTTTGAACTTAAGCGACATTTTATTGAAAACTAATTGTTGTGGAGAGGAATGGTCTAAGCATATGATTAGGATAATTCATATTATGAAAATTTAGGTGAAATACAGACTTGGCAAGCTTGTTGAATGTAAAAATGTTTTCTGCTTTCTTTGCTGACATCATATTTCCAATTTCAAGGGAAAATGTGAAGAACCAAAATCTTTTTCAGCTGCCCGCCTGAAAAAATTATTGCTATTTTTCTGTTCTTTTTTATTTGAGACGGAGTCTAAAAATTGCTCTGTTGCCCAGGCTGGAGTGCAGTGGTGGGATCTCGGCTCACCGCAGCCCCGCCTCCCAGGTTCAAGCAATTCTCTTGCCTCAGCCTCCCAAGTAGCTGGGATTACAGGCACACACCACCATGCCTGGCTAATGTTTGTACTTTTAGTAGAGACAGGGTTTCACTATGTTGGACTGGATGATCTTGAACTCCTGACCTTGGGTGATCCGCCTGCCTTGGCCTCCCAAAGTGCTGGGATTACAAGACGTGAGCCACCGCTCCCAGCGTGTTGTTACTTTTCAAGGACCAGATTGAATTAATTTTTTGATGTTTCCTTTTTCCTTCTTTAACTATTTGGTGTAGGAGAAATTGACTAGGACTGTCCCTGAGACTGGGGGATCAGTGTGTCAGGAACACCTGTGTTTATTACCTGTGTCCATTCTCTGTGTCTTCAGTGGCCATTTGAAACAGTCTACATCCTTTTCAGTTAAAAGATTATCAGTAGGCTGGGTGCGGTGACTCATGCTTTTAATCCCAGCACTTTGGGTGGATCACCTGAGGTCTGGAGTTCAAGACCAATCTGGCCAACATGGTGAAATCCCGTCTTTACTAAAAATACAAAAAATTAGCTGTGGTGGCATGCGCCTGTAATCCTAGCTACTCGGGAGGCCGAGGCACGAGAATCGCTTGAGCCCAGGAGGCAGAAGCTGCAGTGAGCGGAGATGCACCACTGTTCTCCAGCCTGGACGACAGCTGAGACTCCGTTTCAAAAAATTAAACAAAAAAAAAAACAGATTATCGCAATTCATTACTCCTTGTGGAAGGAGGAGAGGTGTCTGAAAACAGATCAAATGAGGAACAGATGATGAAACCAGAGGGGGATGGAGGTGGAGTAAACGAATATTGTGTTAATTAGTGTTAAGGAGTATGAGAGAAGAGGATAAATTTAGTAAAGAAAACATAAACAAGATTTCAGCTATGATTCATTTGCTTTGCTGGAAGACAGTTTAGGAGTATTTAATATTTTTAGTTTGTTTTTAAATCTGTATGAAAGCAGATGAAGAGGAGTGGGAAGTGAAAGAATAATGTTACTTGAATAACACTTATCTCTGGTTTCAGGGATTTTCATTACAACTTTACTAGTATTTGTTTCATTAGCTGAATACTGTTGGAGAAGAACTCAGTTTTAGATAAATTCTGAAATGGAATTAATACATTCATATTACTTACTTGCCTAAAAAACTTTTTTTTGAGACGGAGTCTCGCTCTGTTGCCCAGGCTGGTGTGCAGTGGCCAGATCTCAGCTCACGGCAAGCTCCGCCTCCCGGGTTTATGCCATTCTCCTGCCTCAGCCTCCCGAGTAGCTGGGACTACAGGCGCCCACCACCTCGCCCGGCTAGTTTTTTGTATTTTTTAGTAGAGATGGGGTTTCACCGTGTTAGCCAGGATGGTCTCGATCTCCTGACCTCGTGATCCGCCCGTCTCAGCCTCCCCAAAAAAACATTTTTATTATAGGGTTTAAGATTAACGAGATTTTAAAATGAGTGATTAGAATTTAAAGTGTGTAAAGTTTGGTTTATCAGATGACTTGAAAGGATAGTTTTATGAATATCAGTGTTTTTTTATTTTGCTGTTTTATTTGTGCTGCTTATTTGCTCTATTCATCATAGGGGCAAAGGGAATGTTAGCGATCATCCTAATAGTTGATAAGCTAGTAAAGATGAAGGTAGGGGGTAATTTTAGAGTAAGGCCTGTGTGGCTTAGTGTGTTTCAGAATATCTGAAAGATGTTTCCATGGGCTGGGGTGTCAGATAAATTAGAAACCTAGCTGGGCAGAGTGGCTCACGCCTGTAATCCCAACACTTTGGGAGGCCAAGGCAGGCGGATCACCTGAGGTCAGGAATTTGAGACCAGCCTGGCCAATGTGATGAAACCCGTCTCTACTAAAAATACAAAAAATTAGCTGGATGTGGTGGCAGGTGCCTGTAATCCCAGCTACTTGGGAGGCTGAGGCAGGAGAATAGCTTGAAGCTGGGAGGTGGAGGTTGCAGTGAGCCGAGATCGCACCACTGTACTTCAGTCTGGGCAACAAGAGCAAAACTCTGTCTCAGGAAAAAAAAAAAAAAAGAAACCCTTTATTATATCTTCATCATGGAAATCATAATGTATATAAGTTTATTTTAGAGGGTTAGAGAAGTTAGACTGTCAATCATTTTAACTTGATGTTTCCTTTTTTTTTTTTTTGAGATGGAGTCTTGCTCTATTGCCTAGGCTGTTAGTGCAGTGGCGTGATCTCGGCTCACTGCAACCTCTGCCTCCCGGGTTCAAGCAATCCTCCTGCCTCAGCCTCCTGAGTAGCTGGGATTACAGGTGCCTGCCGCCATGCCCGGCTAAATTTTTGTATTTTTAGTGGAGATGGGATTTTACCATGTTGGCCAGGCTGGTCTCAAACTCCTGACCTCAAGTGATCCGCCCACTTCGGCCTCCCAAAGTGCTGGAATTGCAGGTGTGAGCCACTGTGCCCGGCCTAACTTGATGTTTCTTAAACTTGTTTGATGGAGTTTCATCCTCCCCATCACCCCCATGGAACACCCTTTTTTTTTTTTTTTGAGAACGGATTCTTACTCTATCACCCAGGCTGGAGTGCAGTGGCATGATCTCAGCTCACTGCAACCTCTGCCTCCTGGGTTCAAGCGATTCTCCTGCCTGAGCCTCCTGAGTAGCTGGGACTACAGGCATGTGCCACCATACCCAGCTAATTTTTGTATTTTTGGTAGAGACGAGGTTTTACCACGTTGGTCAGGCTGGTCTCAAACTCCTGGCCTCAAGTGATAATGCCTGCCTTGGCCTCCCAAAGTGCTGGGATTACAGGCATGAGCCTCCGTGCCCTGCTGTTTGACCCATTTAAAAAATGACTTGTGGTTTATAAGACAAATTGTCTGAGAATCTGAATGTAGGTACTTCTGCCTTGTCAGCTAGAGCAAAGAAAGTCTAAATAATCATTGTTTTGTAGTTGGCATCTCATCTCATAACTTTTAAAAGAAAGGTTCTCAATTTGTCAACGTTTGCTGCCTAGGTAATGTAGTGACTTCTTTTATGCTGCAAATGTATGCTTGTTTAGAATTTCTGAAATAGGCTGGCATGATTTCATTCTTGTAGACTTACGACTAAATTACTCTGTACTGATTCTGAAAAGATTTGTCTTTTTTTTTTTGGTTCATGTATTAAGAACATAAGTTGCCTGGTCTTAAGAGTTTTTTTCTGGTTGGGTGTGGTGGCTCATGCCTGTAATCCCAGCACTTTGGGAGGCCGAGGTGGGAGGATTGCTTGAGGCCAGCAGTTTGAGACTAGCCTGGTCAACATAGTGAGACCGTGGCTCTGTTAAAAAAAAAAAAAAAGAGGATTTTTTCCGAATGTGTCCATTTGTCTGTGGTACAAACCTATCCTCTAATTTTTCAAACCAAAAAACTTCTTTGTAACTTTCTCCTTAAACCCTCCACCTTCAATCTGATGACCTATTCTCTATTTCTATGCTACTACCCCGGGACAGATCCTCCATTTCAATCTTAAGATTATTACCCTAGTTTCTTAGCCGAGTTCCTTGACTATCTGTTTGTCTTTGGTAGTCCACCTTGGAATACAGGTACAATATTGATACTCCTAAAACGCTGTTCATGGATATGAAAGAAGTGACTGTTCTGCCTAGATTTTAGAGTCTATGTGACTTGGACTCATGGTTTTTTTGTTTCTTTCTTCCACTTTGCATGCTTGGTTGTGCTTTTTCTCCTGATACTCCCATCTAACTAGAGATTTATTCTCACATTATTCTAGATTACTCTCCCATGTTTACTCTGAAAATCTGTGGCACTTGTAGTTTATAGTGTAGAATTGTAGCGATCTGAGACTACTACAGTTGTTAGTCTGTTCTGCTTATAACCAGTAAAGTATGCTAGATGACGTATGATGAACTTTCTAGCATAGTATTTGGCACGGAGTAGGCATTTAGTAAATTATTGAAATGTTTTAAAGGCCTTTGAAGGCAAGATTTCTCTTACCCAGGGTAATGCTGTAATAGGCATTTAGATATCTTACTTCGATAACTTTTGTAATAAGTTAATAGAGTTGGTTCTTGGAAGAACAAAATCCTATTTTAACAGATATTTTAGGTCCTAATTTGTGTCCTAATTAGAGAGGGTCTGTTAGGTGCTTGGGATCTTGTTTAACTGCACACATACCGGCACAACTACTGTTAAATTTCTTTTGTGCTTTTTTCCCCCTTTAGAACAAAAAAGGGTTTAACAGTTGTGTGCTTTTAATAACATTGTATTACCTTGTTGGTAGCCTCCACAACCTTTTTTTTTTTTTTGAGACAGAGTCTTGCTCTTGTCACCTAGACTGGAATGCAGTGATGCCATCACGGCTCACTGGAACCTCCACCTCCCGGGTTCAAGTGATTCTCGTGCCTCAGCCTCCCAAGTAGCTGGGATTACAGGTGCGAACCACCACACCGGCTAATTTTTGTAGTTTTAGTAGAGATGGGGTTTTGCCATGTTGACCGGGCTGGTCTCGAACTCCTGACCTCATATGATCTTCCTGCCTCGGCCTCCCAAAGTGCTGGGATTACAGGCGTGAGCCGCTGCGCCAGGCCTTCACAATCATTTTTAATATGTTTAACGTTTCATCCTGTGGTGTATTACTACTTAATTTTCTTTTTTTTGTTACATTAACTGTTTTAATGGTATAGCATGTCATTGTTTCTTGATAAAGTATTTTCTTCTTTTTGGATAAATTACCTGAAGTGGAAATATATGTGTAGGGCATCAAAAACAAAAACAAAAACCTTGTGTTTTCCTAATATTTTGAGGGAAAATCTTACTGTAATCTTTCTTCCCTTCTAATCAAATACTCTGTGAATGCTCTTTTTTTTAAACTTTTTGAGACAGCGTCTCGCTCTGTCACTCAAGCCCGAGTATAATGACGTGATCTTGGCTCACCACAGCCTCTGCTTCCTGGGTTCAAGCAGTTCTCCTGTCTCAGCCTCCTGTGTAGCTGGGAGTACAGGTGTGTGTCATCGTGCCTGCTAATTTTTGTATTTTTAGTCAAGTTGGGTTTTGTCATGTTGGCCAGGCTGGTCTGGAACTCCTGACCTCAGGTGATCCGTCCGCCTCGGCCTCCCAAAGTGCTGGGATCACAGGTGTGAGCCACTGTGCCTGGCCTTGTGAGTGCTCTTACTTTGTTTTCAGGGGAGTATGATTGACTTTCACTTTGATGGAGTTTAGAACACAGACTGCTATAGAAGATTGCCTAGAGAAGATTTTTTTTTTTCTTTTTTTTTTTTTTTGAGAGTCTTCGCTCTGTTGCCCAGGCTGGAGTGCAGTGGCGCAAGCTCGGCCTACTGCAACCTCCACCTCCCGGGTTCAAGCGATTCTCTGGCTTCAGCCTTCTGAGTAGCTGGGATTACAGGCACTTGCCACCACACTTGGCTAATTTTTGTATTTTTAGTAGAGATGGGGTTTCACCATGTTGGTCAGGCTGGTCTCGAAATCCTGACCTCAGGTGATCCACTCACCTAGGCACTCTGGGATTACAGGCGTGGTAGAGAAGATTCTAATTGCCTGCATGTTTGGATTATTATTATTATTATTATTATTATTATTTTTGAGACGGAGTCTCGCTCTGTTGCCCAGGCTGGAGTGCAGTGGCACGATCTCGGCTCACTGCAAGCTCCGCCTCCCGGGTTCACGCCATTCTCCTGCCTCAGCCTCCCGAGTAGCTGGGACTACAGGCGCCCACAACCGCGCCCGGCTAATTTTTTGTATTTTTAGTAGAGACGGGGTTTCACTGTGGTCTCGATCTCCTGACCTTGTGATCCGCCCGCCTCGGCCTCCCAAAGTGCTGGGATTACAGGCGTGAGCCACCGCGCCCGGCATGTTTGGATTATTGATAGAGTTCATAGTTGAGTGTTAAGTGCTTTTTGCAGAGTGACAACCTGTGATGGTGATACTATTGTCTATTTTACTAAAGAAGCAAGGCTTAAAGAGTTTTAAGTAGCTTGCCCAGAATCACACAAGAATGGGCATATGAGCTTTAGGGCTGCTTGATTGAAAGCATATCCTCTTCACTGCAACTCTGTAACAGTCTTCCTTGGGCATGTTAGAGACTTGAGAAATACTAGCTGTGTGATTAGGGTATTTTGTCTCTTAAAATAGGGCGAGGTGGGTTACAGCCCTTTCTGTGATACTTTGAATCTCTTGGCTACAAATGTGACACTTATTAAATTAAATTGCTCTTTGAGATTGGAGTGAAGGGATTTCTGAAAGGATTGATCAAATTAGCAAATAACCCTGTATAGTAGAAGCAAGGATTTTTCTGAATTCCCTGTTATTCATAGTATTTAGATGCTTTTACTTAACTCTTCTAATCTTTTTAGGGCTGTTTCTGCAAGTTTTAATTTTTAATAAGAATAAGGTGCCATATTAGGTATTTACTCTCTGTTACTAGTTGCTTTATATACATTACCTCATTTCTCTGTAGTGGTCTTGTGAATTAGATGTCAATTTGTAGACGAGAAAGTTAAGGCATAGAAGTGAAGTAACTTGCCAGGATCGTACACATTGAGGTGGAGTTAAGATTGGAACCCATATTTGCTTGTCTTTAAAAATCTCTTTTTTTTTCTCTTTTGGTCAGAGTCACTGTCAACCAGGCTGGAGTGCAGTGGCATGATCTCAACTCACTGCCACCTCCTCTTGGGTTCAAGTGATTCTCAAGCTTTAGCCTCCTGAGTAGCTGGGATTGTAGGCATGTGCTACCATGCCTGGCTAATTTTTTGTAGTTTTAGCAGAAACGGGATTTCACCATGTTGGCCAGGCTTGTCTTGAACTGCTGACCTCAAGTAATTGACCTGCTTTGGCCTTCCAAAGTGCTGGGATTACAGGCCACTGTGCCTGGGCGTTTTTTTCGTATTACTACTTTAGTCAACAAAGTTTTAAAAGACATTTAAGAATTTTATTTTTTCCTGCCTTTAATATATTGTTCAGTATTGTATTGGCTGCATTGGGAGGGGGAATAAAGAAGTATAAGCCTAGGCCGGGCGCGGTGGCTCAAGCCTGTAATCCCAGCACTTTGGGAGGCCGAGACGGGCGGATCACGAGGTCAGGAGATCGAGACCATCCTGGCTAACACGGTGAAACCCCATCTCTACTAAAAAATACAAAAAAAAAAACAAAACTAGCCGGGCGAGGTGGCGGGCGCCTGTAGTCCCAGCTGCTCGGGAGGCTGAGGCAGGAGAATGGCGTAAACCCAGGAGGCGGAGCTTGCAGTGAGCTGAGATCTGGCCACTGCACTCCAGCCTGGGTGACAGAGCTAGACTCCGTCTCAAAAAAAAAAAAAAAAAAAAAAGAAGTATAAGCCTAGTCGTTCCCTCAGAGAGCTTAAAATCTGTTAGAGGGGCTGGGTGCAGTGAGGTGGTGCATGCTTGTAGTCTCAGCTACTTGGGAGGCTGAGGTGGGAGAATCGCTTGAGCGTAGGAGGCAGAGGTTGCAGTAAGCACAAATTGCACCACTGTGCTACAGCTTAGGTGACAGAGTGAGACCCTGTCTCAAAAAAAAAAAAAAAAATCTGTTAGAATAAACATTAGGCATATGTGACTAAAAATAACATGGTTAATTACTTCTGTGATTCATTTATTCAGTGCGTCCTGTGTGACTGGTATTGAGCTATTTTGTGGGCATACAGCTGTTACTGCCTTTATGGAGATTTCCTTATTTTTAAAAGTCTGTTTCTACTGCCATATAACAGATAAATGGGATAATTATAGATTATGACCTTACAATAAAGGAAATAAGGTAATATGATAAGAGTGTAAGGAGGGAGGGCACTATTGCCCTGGATAATGTGGTCAGGGGAGGGCTTTGGGAGGAGATGATGATTTGAGCTGAGATCTGGAGAGTGAGAAGCCAAAAGCTTTAAGAGCAGGGGCAGGAGTATTGCTGGTAAAGACTTGAAGGCATGGCCGGGTGCAGTGGCTCACACCTGTAATTCCAGCACTTTGGGAGGCCGAGGGGGGCAGATCACCTGAGGTTGGGAGTTTGAGACGAGCTTGACCAACATGGAGAAATCCCATCTCTACTAAAAATACAAAATTAGCCAGGTATGGTGGCACATGCCTTATAATCCCAGCTAGTTGTGAGGCTGAGGCTGGAAAATCACTTGGACCTGGGAGGCGGAGGTTGTGGTGAGCAGAGATTGGGCCAAAAAAGACCTGAAGGCAGGACAGAGCCTGGCACGTTTGGGGAGGTAAAGAGACCTATGTATAGAACATGGAGAGTACAGGGGAACGGAGCATGAGAAGGTTTGAGAGCTAAGAAGGGCCTTGCGGTGGGTTCTGTTTAGTCCGTTTGGGCTTCTTTAACAATACCATAGACTGAGTAGCTTGTAAATGACAGAATCTTATCACAGTTCAGGATCCTGGGAAGGATGATATTGGGGTGCTGGCGTATTTGATGTTTGGTGAGGGCCTGCTTTGTGGTTCACAGATGGTTGGTTTTTTCTTTTTCTTTTTTTTTTTTTTTGACAGAGTCTCACTCTGTTGCCCAGGCTGGAGTGCAGTGGTGCTCTCAGCTCACCGCAACCTCCACCTCCCAAGCAAGCGATTCTCCTGCCTCAGCCTCCTGAGTAGCTGGGGTTACAGGCGTACGCCACCGGCTGGTTTTTGTATTTTTAGTAGAGGCAGGGTTTCACCATGTGGGCCAGGCTGGTCTTGAGCTCCTGACCTCAGATGATCCGCCCGCCTCGGCCTCTCAAAGTGCTGGGATTACAGGTCTGAGCCACTGCGCCCAGACCAGTTTGTTCCTTTTTGCTGTGTCCTCTTGCATGGTGCAAGGGGTGGGGGAGCTCTCTGAGGTCTCTCATAAGGCCCCTAATCCCATTTGGGGATGAGGGGACTCTGCCCTCTTGACCTAATCACCTTCCAACAGTCTCACCTTCTGACAACATCACACTGATGATCAGGTGTCAGCTTATTAATTTTGGGACACAGACATTCTGATCATAGCAGGAAGTCAGGTGGTTGGGGCAGTTTTGATACCTGGACTAGTTAGGAAAGGTCTCAGAGAAGGAGGGGTTTTGTAGTGGAAGGGTAGCTTGAAAATAGGGTAAGTTGTAAGGCCAGGTACCCAAGATTTGGCTGAGATGGGAGGATCCCTTGAGCCCAGGAAGGTTGAAGCTGCAGTGAGCCATGATTGAGCCACTCCACTCTGGCCTAGGTGACAGAGTGAGACCCTGTCTCAAACAAACAAACAAACAAACAAAAAACCAAAAAAAACCTCTTTAGGAAACCTGTATATTTGAAGATCAAGGGCTAAAAATTCACTCAGTACCATTTAGCAGAGGATGTATAACATCCATTACACATCCGTTTTAAAAACAGCATGTTTCTAAAATTATACATGTCTTTACAAATAAACGTTACAGTATTAATAACTATAGAGGCACCATTAGGACTAGTTACAAAACATGCTGCTAAACTTTCTCAAGGCATCTCTGAGCCATCTCTTAAGGTGTCTATTTTGATCGTGGGGCTTTAAGAACATTTTCTTTGCTTTAATTAGTTGTAGGTCTCCATTTTCATTGTCTTCATCATTGGCTTGACCTCCCTTTTTGGCAAACATTTTTCCTGTTGTCCCCACCAAGGTCTCATTTTCTAGCCATTTCTTCTAGCCATTTCTTTTTTTTTTTTGAGACGGAGTCTTGCTCTGTCGCCCAGGCTGGAGTGCAGTGGCGCGATCTCGGCTCACTGCAAGCTCCGCCTCCCGGGTTCACGCCATTCTCCTGCCTCAGCCTCCCGAGTAGCTGGGACTACAGGCGCCCACAACCGCGCCCGGCTAATTTTTTGTATTTTTAGTAGAGACGGGGTTTCACTGTGGTCTCGATCTCCTGACCTTGTGATCCGCCCGCCTCGGCCTCCCAAAGTGCTGGGATTACAGGCGTGAGCCACCGCGCCCGGCTCTTCTAGCCATTTCTTCTTCTTCTTCTGACACATAAAATTCCACTGTTCCATCTTCAATATCTGCTTTGTTCTTAGTATTCATCTGAAGCATTAATTTCTCAACCTCAGGAGTAAATCTGATGAATGACATTCCTTCCATAGAAATGATCTTCACATAACAAGAGATGCTCCTCTTCTGTTAGGAAATTCTTTACTTTTATTAAGCTCTAGCAAATCTGAGTACCAGTGCTCTTAACTAATTTTATTTTCTTCCTCTTCTAGTCATTTCTTAGTTTTTGAGTCCAGTCCTCTTTGCATGAACTTCATGTGCAGCAGGTTCTTGGAGAACTTGGTCTTGTGCTCTGGTGCCATGCTGGCTTCAGCTTGTGCTGTGTTCTGGCTACCTGCTGTTTCTTAGTTAAGAGACTAGAATGAGAAAGTTACATGTAAGGATGTGAGTTGATAGTGTTATTGAAGGACCATGATGCTTGTTTATTGTTTGTGTACCCCACTGGAATTGTTGCTCCAAGAGGGCGTGAACTTCGTTATGCGAATTATGGGGTATGCCTACATATAGGACAAAGCTTGGCACATGGTAGGTGCTTAGTAAAGACTTGTTGAATGAATGAGTAAATCTACAAGTCTTGAATATTTTGAGGAAAAATTTTATTGTAATCTCCATTTTATTTTATTTTTTTTGAGACGAAGTCTCACTCTGTCTCCAGGCTGGAGTGCAGTGACACTATCACGGCTCACTGCAACCTCTGCCTTCTGGGTTCAAGCATTTCTGCCTCACCCTCCCAAATAGCTGGGACTACAGGTGAGCACCTTCACACCCGGAAAATTTTTGTATTTGTGGTAGAGACCAGGTTTCGCCATGTTGGCCAGGTTGGTATTGAACACCTGACCTGATCTGTCCGCCTCAGCCTCCCAAAGTGCTGGGATTACGGGTGTGAGCCACCACTTCTGGCCGAGACAGGGTCTTCCTCTCTTGCCCAGGCTGGAGTGCAGTGGTATGACTAGAGCTCACTGTAGCCTTGACCTTCCTGGCTCAGTTGATCTCTCACCTCAGCCTCCCTAGTAGCTGGGACTGCAGGCACATGCCACCACTATTTTTGTTGTTGTTGTTGTTGTATTTTTTGTAGAGATGGGGTTTTGCCATGTTGCCCAAACTGGTGACTTCCTGGGCTCAAGTGATCCTCCTGCCTTGGCCTCCCAAAATGTTGGGATTACAGGCGTGAGCTGCCACACCTAGCCTTGGTAGAACTTTTTTTTTATTTTTTGTTTTTTATTTTGAGATAGCGTCTCTCTGTGTTGCCCAGGCTGGAGTGCAGTGGCATAATCTTGCCTTACTTGAAACCTCCATCTCCTGGGCTGAGGTGATCCTCAACCTCCCAAGTAGCTGGGACCACAGGCACGTGCCACCGTGCACAGCTAATTTTTGTATTTTTGGTAGAGATGCAGTTTTGCCATGTTGCCTAGGTTGGTCTTGAACTCCTGGCCTCAAGCAATCCACGTGCCTTGGCCCCTCTAAAAGTGCTGGGTTATAGGCGTGAGCCTTGTGCCCAGCCTCTGGGTAGGATTGTCTAAGCAATGTTGTATTCTTAGTTGAACATGTAAGAGGTAAAGTAGAGATTCCTCTTCAAAGACTCCCCCCACCGATCTAATTCAAAATAAATAGTAACTTCTCTTAAAAGCAAAATTTATTCAAAGACCTGTGCTAACATTCTTAAATATCTGCTAGCCGTAATAAATAAGTCAGTGTACTTTATGTTCTTAGCTCCCATAATTTAGCCTAAATATTTGCCCTGGCATGCTTATATTGGTCCAAGCAAGCATCAGGTCATAGCCTCTTCCTCTTCCTTATTGGAAGGTGTTTTTGCCTTTCTCAGCATTCCACAAGTTACTTCCTCCTTCCTTTGTTCTCCTCTGCCTCTTTTTTTTTGGGGGGGGGGATGAGTCTCCATCTGTCACCCAGGCTGGAGTGCAGTGGCACGATCTTGGCTCACTACAAGCTCCACCTCCCAGTTTCACGCCATTCTCCTGCCTCAGCCTCCTGGGTAGCTGGGACTACAGGTGCCCGCCACCATGCCCGGCTAATTTTTTTGTATTTTTAGTAGAGACGGGGTTTCACCATGTTAGCCAGGATGGTCTTGATTTCCTGACCTCATGATCCACCTGCCTCAGCCTCCCAAAGTGCTGGGATTACAGGTGTGAGCCACTGTGCCTGGCTGCCTTTGCCTCTTTTTAAAAGTTGTAAGTTGCTAGCCTGTCAGGACAAATACAAAATGTGAGGTCTCGTTCCAGCCAATAAAAACCGGACACAGCAGTAGGATAGACGCATCAGGTTATAAGTGACCCTGTCTCCTTTGCTTGGTATACCTTCATGGCAAAACTGCTGGCAAGTGTACCCTTTCTGCAGAAGATATAAATGGCCTTGCTGAGAAAATGAAATTTATGTTCAAATGCTATTTCTTTACAGCACCGAGGAATAAGCATTTCTTTTTTTTTTTTTTTTTTTTTTGAGATGGAGTCTCTCTTTGTCGCCCAGGCTGCAGTACAGTGAAGCGATCTGGGTTCACTGCAAGCTCCGCCTCCCGGGTTCACCCTATTCTTTTTTTTTTTTTTTTTTTTTGAGACGGAGTCTCGCTCTGTCGCCCAGGCTGGAGTGCAGTGGCGGGATCTCAGCTCACTGCAAGCTCCGCCTCCCGGGTTCACACCATTCTCCTGCCTCAGCCTCCCGAGTAGCTGGGACTACAGATGCCGCCACCTCGCCCGACTAGTTTTTTGTATTTTTAGTAGAGACAGGGTTTCACCGTGTTAACCAGGATGGTCTCGATCTTCTGACCTCGTGATCCGCCCGTCTCGGCCTCCCAAAGTGCTGGGATTACAGGCTTGAGCCACCACGCCCGGCCGGGTTCACCCTATTCTTCTGCCTCAGCCTCCTGAGTAGCTGGGACTACAGGCACCCGCCACCATGCCTGGCTAATTTTTTGTATTTTTAGTAGAGATGGGGCTTCACCGTGTTAGCCAGGATGGTCTGGATCTCCTGACCTTGTGATCCACCCGCCTCGGCCTCCCAAAGTGCTGGGATTACAGGTGTGAGCCATCGCGCCTGGCCGGAACAAGCATTTCTAACAAACATATAAGGCCAGCTGTATGCTTTTTGTTACGTATCTTCTGTGATATAGAAGCAAACAAGAAAGTTTTGCAAACAAGACAGTTGTTAGCACACCTGCATACATGTGAATGCATGGAATACATTCCTGTGGTTTGAGTACTTTTGGTTGCCTAAAAATCACATGCATGGGCAGATGTTTAAAAAATTGAACATTAGATATGCTACTATAACTTACAACAGAAGATTATATAAGCTGCATTTTCCAAAGTGGCTGGATTTGACAGGAGAGACAACTAGTTCTGATTTTATTCTGTTTAATCCCACAACCAGACTAGTCCTTCTGTTGAACTGATAAGGAAGATTGTGAAATTGAGTCATTCTCTTGATTTCTGTAGTGCCTCTTCTTTTTTGTATCCTAAGTATGAAAATGGGTTACTTCAGGGGCAAATGTATTTCACGTGAAGACAACTTTACTTTTAGTGTGCTTTGGATTAGAGGGAATGTGGTGTCAGAAAAAGAAAATTCAGTTCTGATACTAACAGTTTACTAACAGTTTTATTCTGATACTCCCACCCCACAGTTTAAGGGCGCAGTCTTGCAAGACCGCCCTCACTTTAGGCAGCAGCTACAAATGCAGTGCCTAGGCTACCTACACCTCTGCCCGGTAGACTACGAATTTTGGGATTCCCATGGCCCTTCTTAGGTTTGATTATTAGGTAGAATGACTCACAGAACTCAGGAAGACATTTTACTTACCTTTATGCCTTTGTCATAAAGGATACAACTCACGAACAGCCAAATGGAAGAGATATATAGGGCATGGTTGTGGGTGGGGAGGGCTTCAAGTGTTGCCCTCCCAGGACCTGTTTTCCCCTCACCTTGAAATGTTCACAGACCTGGAAGCGCTCCAAATCTCCTGTTCTGGAGTTTTCATAGAGCTCAGTTTCCAGCCCTCCTCCCCTCTCTGGAGGTTGGTGCATGGGGCTGAAAGTTACATCCCTCTAGTCACTTTGTCTTTCTGGTGACCCAGCCCCATCCTGAGGATTCCTCGCATGCCTTCCACTGCCACCCTGTCACTTTGTTAACATAAATTCAGGTGGGAATTTGTTATGAAAAACAAAAGACACTCATCACTCAGGAAATTCCTAGGGATTTTAGGAGCTCTCTGCTAGGAACTGGGGACAGATACTAAATATTGCCACAGTGTATTACCAAAAATCTGGCTTGCCTTTTATTCACAGTTACTATTAATACTTGACATAGTTTTATAAGGGATGTAATCTGATTGAGAACATAAGTTTTTTTGTAAAACTTATTAGCAAGTATTTAATCTCAGATCTTAAGATTGCTGTATGTGCCTAGAATGAACGGGCACGGGAAAATAGGGCATTTGTAGCTGGGAGTCTCCCCTTCCTCCATACGGATCGTTTGCTCGGGGATTGTCTGGTGGAGTTTAGATGGCAGCCAGCCAATCATAATGATACCATAGAGAGGGTTCCATAGCCTTTTAAAAGCTATAGCGCATGGACTTAAAATTTCAGGCGCTGTAGCTCTGAGGTTCTCAAAGGATATTAGGATTCCCCTAGTGTTAAGAACCTAGAAGAGGGCCAGGTGTGGTGGCTCGTGCCTATAATCCCAGCACTTGGGAGGCCAAGGCGGGTGGATCACCTGAGGTCAGGATTTCGAGACCAGCCTGGCCAACATGGCGAAACCCAGTCTCTACTAAAAAAAAGTACAAAAATTAGCCACACGTGGTGGCGCATGCCTGTAGTCCCAGCTACTTGGGAGGCTGAGGCAGTAGAATCGCTTGAACCCGGGAGGCGGAGGTTGCAGTGAGCCGAGATCGCGCCATTGCACTCCAGCCTGGGTGACAGAGCAAGACTCTTGTCTCCAAAAGAAAAAAAGAAAAGAGAAAAATAAAAAAGAAGATACGGGTATTGGAAGAGTAGATGCCAGGAAGGAAAGAAGGAAGATATACCTTATTATTTCACAATTTTATTTCCTTATGATTGGCAGAATCATTTAAAAAAAATTTGAGACAGGGTCTTGCTCTGTCACCCAGGTTGGAGGGCAGTGGCACAGTCATAGCCAACTGCAGCCTTGGACTCAAGCAATCCTCCCACCTCAGCCTCCCTGGTAACTGGGACTACAGGTGTGTGCCACTTCACCCAGCTAATTTTTTATTTTTGTAGAGATGGGGTCTCACTCTGTTTCCCAGGCTGGTCCCACACTCCTGGGTTCAAGCAGTCTCCCCACCTTGTCTTCCCAAAGTGCTGGGATTAGAGGTGTGAGCCACCATACCTGACCCTGCAAAATCATTTTTTATGCTGTAAGTTGCCCAACTCCAATTCTAAGTTGTGGTACAAATGAACTTCACTGTTAAAAAGAGGTAGGATTCAGTTATTGGTGCAAAATAACTTTTCTTTTCTTTCTTTTTTTCTTTTTTTTGAGACCATTCTGTCGCCCAGGCTGGAGTGCAATGGCGCTATCTTGGCTCACTGCAGTGCGCCTCCGCCTGCCGAGTTGAAGCGATTCTCCTGCCTCAGGCTCCTGAGTAGCCGGGACTACAGGCGTGTGCCACCACGCCCAGCTAGTTTTTTGTATTTTTAGTAGAGATGGGGTTTCACGGTGTTGGCCAGAATGGTCTCCATCTCCTGACTTTGTGATCTGCCTGCCTCGGCCTCCCAGAGTGCTGGGATTACAGGTGTGAGGCACTGCGCTCCGCGCAGAATAAATTTTCTGGTTAGCAGAATGGTAATTGTTTCTATGTGGCCTCTTTGCTGCCATAGTGGTTTGACATTATTCAATAGGGAATTAACGTAGGGTATATGAACATGTCTGGCCTATATATATTGCAAAACCCAAAGTCTCTCCCATGATTGCTCCCTTTACCCACCCCAATTTGTGGAGTATCTGGTGACATTAAAAAAAAAAAAAAAAAAGAAATAGAGGCCAGGTCTTACTATGTTGCCCAGGCTGGTCTTGAGCTCCTGAGCTCAAGTGATCTTCCCACTTTGGCCTCCCAAAGTGCAAAGATTATAGGTGAGCCACTGTGCTGTTTAATATGTGTGTTAAAGGGCAAAACTACAACAAATTTCAATCTCCCTTGGCTTTATTGCGATTTTAGAATTTGGCAATGCTTCATTCCACAAAACAGAGTAAGTGTTCGAAGGAACTGAGCACAAGAGGTTGGCTTAATAGACAGAAGAGCTGAGAAAAGGGGAAGCAAAGAACAAAGGGCCTATTAGTTGTTTCAAAGCTACCTTTCTTGTAAGGCAGGGACAGGGAGAAGACAGAACAATAGAAAAATAACATATTAGTTAATATCAGGTTACTTCAGGCTGCTTTTTTTGTGTAAGGATTAAAGCAGAGGGAACTTCATTATCATTCCAGTTGAAGATTGGAAGTGGCCTGTTTGGAAAACTGGCTGTCATCTCTCCTGTTTCTCAGAAGGTCAGATAACAACTAAATTTAAGTTTAGTGATGTGAAACTTTAGCATGAGTGACTCCATTTTGATTTTTAGTCTGGTCACTTGGGGCCTAGTGCAGGAGATTAGTCTACTACGGTAGCCTCCTATAGTTTTATTTAACACATGAAACAATTATTAATACATGCTGAATACTTTGCAGAATAGTCTTAATTAGAACTTGACTCTGAAATGACCATCTTTGTAATGGTAACTCTACATTTGACTACATTTGTACTGAGAACAATTAGTATAATTGTCCCTTGATATCACAGGGGATTGATTCCAGAGCTCTCCAAGGATACACAATCCTGGAGTGCTCAAGTTTCTTATATAAAATGTCATAGTACAGTTAGCCATCTGTATCTTTGGGTTCTGCATCTGTGTAGATGGAAGGCTGACTGTACTGTAATTATCTTGGAGATAAAAGGTGTTATGAGTTTCTAAGAAGTTTGCGAATTGTTGCTGTTTTAAAATTCCTTATATTGACTTAAAGGTACCATTAGTTGTTGAAGACTAATAATTAACATTTACTAAGCATGTACTGTATGCCAAGCACTGTTGCAAGTTCTTTACATGTATTATGTTAGTTTACCTTATGAGAAAGGTAGTACTGTTTTCATTTTTAGAGAAGGGGAAACCAAGCTACACAGAGGATGAATAACACAGAGGTTGAATAGCTAGAGTGTGGTAGAGCCACTCTGACTCCAGAACCCAGGCTTAACAGGGGACTCACAACCAACCAGTTTGTAACAAATTGCTGAGCAGTCAGGTTGAGAAGTCTAAGAAGTGGAAGATTTGTAGATAAATAGAAAGGGGAAGAGCAAACTCTTATCTTACTCCCTTCTCCCAATGAAATTCAGTAGTTATGTGCAGGGTGAAAAACAGGAAATGAGCTTGGCCCCTGTTTTTTGCTTCCTCTTCTTTATTTTTGCTTTCCTCTTTGCATTGCTGGTAACTCATGGATATATACTCGTCACTCCACTAGCACTGATTATATTTGTTTTGATTAATGTCACTTCTCAGTGTAGTGTAATGTAATGTTTAGTAAGAGCAGGTACTTGAGGTTGGGCACGGTGGCTCACACCTATAATCCTAGCACTTTGGGGGGCCCAGGCAGTTGGATTAGTTGAGGTCAGGAGTTCAAGACCAGCCTGGCCAACATGGTGAAACCCTGTCTCTATTAAAAATACAAAAATTATCCAGTTGTGGTGGCGGGCGCCTGTAATCCCAGCTGCCCTGGAGGCTGAGGCAGGAGAATCGCTTGAACCCGGGAGGCAGAGATTCCAGTGAGCAGAGATCACGCCACTGCACTCCAGCCTGGGCCATAGAGTGAGTCTCTCTCTCTCTCTCTCTCTCTCTCTCTCTCTCTCTCTCTCTCTGTCTCTGTCTCTGTCTCTCTGTCTTACTGCCCTCCAGCTTGGGCGATAGAATGAGAGTCTCTCTCTCTCTGTCACTCACACACACACACACACACACACACGCAAAAACAAAACAAAAAACAAGCAGGGACTTGAGAGTCAGACTGCTTGGGTTTAAATTACAGTTCTACCACTTACTGGCTGAATAGCCTTGGCTTGCTTACTTGCTGAGCTTCACTCTTCTTGCTTGTAAAATAGGGATAATATAGCACATCATAGGCTTTTTGGGAGGATGAAATGTGTGAATATGTGTAACATGTTTTGAACAGTACATGGCACTTAGTAAATGCTGTATAAGTGTTTGCTGCTTACTATTATTTGAGAGTGCTTTTAGATTTAACCAGTAATTGATCTTAGGGATGAGGGTTGTTAACCTTTAATGCTGTATTAGTATGGGTGCTTCTTAGTGCATAAAAGGGAAAGGAGAAGGAAAAAAGAGATATAAAAGGAAGTTGAATAAAGAAAGATAAATATGGCTGGCTGCAGTGGCTCATGCATGTAATCCCAGCACTTTGGGACTTTGGGAGGCCAAGGCGAGTGGATTGCTTGAGCCAAGGAATTCAAGACCAGCCTGGGTAACAGTGAGACCCCATCTCTTAAAAAAACCCAAACCAAAACCAATACAAAACAAAAACCCAGCCAGGCATGGTGGCATGTGTCTGTGGTTCCAGCTACTTGGGAGGCCAAGGTGGGAGGATTGCTTGAGTCTGGGAGGTGGAGGTTGCAGTGAGCTGAGGTTGTGCCACTGCACTCCAGCTTAGGGTATGGGAGTAAAACCCTGTTTAAAAAAAGAAAAATATACTGCAGATAATTTTGATGAGGAACGGGAGAGTGTGTATTTCCTGTAGGTTACTCACACTAGTGTAATTTCGTGTTCTTGATTTTTGCATCCTTTCAACAACTCGCAGTGTGCCAGTCTAGAAGTGCTCAGTGCTAGAAGTATAGTGGTGCTTGAGGTACTATAGGTTCATTTACAGGGATGTTAATAGGCGTTTATAAATTGTTATGATTAATTGTTGTGAATGGTGCTATAGGAGCATGGTGGCATCTGACCAAGAGTTAGGTGGTTCTGTATTTTTATGTTTAATTAAACCCTTTTAGGATTATAATTTAAATTAATTTACATATAAATAAATCTTAAAATTTAGGTATATATTGGGTGGTATTTCTTTTTATTCTTTCAGAAAACTGTTAAAGTATTTCATTGAATCTAAGATTCCAATTTCATAGAAGTCAAAATGTGGGGGAAAAATGGCTGATAATGATTGTAAGAGACTCAATAAAGATACATTCTGACTTTAGAGATGTTTAAATGAAAAAAAGTTTCTCAAATTAATGACTCTTTGGTACTTGTAATTGATAACTTCTTAAAATTG
Organism: Macaca mulatta; assembly: GCF_049350105.2. NCBI lineage: Eukaryota > Metazoa > Chordata > Mammalia > Primates > Cercopithecidae > Macaca > Macaca mulatta. The sequence goes on along the minus strand of NC_133406.1, from coordinate 218,936,347 downwards.
AGGAGAACTCGAATAAGAGAAGCTGTAGTATCTGTTTATAAGTCAGTATGCTTTAGAGCAGTCTGACTTTTCATTATAAAAATGTAGGTTTTGGACTAGGCATTCTGGTGCTAAAACAGCTGCTGAGGCCAGCGATCACCCTGTTCTTTGTTCAGTTCCTCACGTTACTCATATAATTCGTGTGAGGCTCTACTGCTTGTTGGTCAGAGCCTGAGTAAGGCTGAGTAAGGCTGGATAATGAACCATTCTTTAAAGCGGTGGCCTTTGTATTGCAGTCTAGTTCACATACATGCATACATACAGGTGTGTGTGCACGTGTAACCGAAGAAAAGCTTTCACAAAATAATATTTAGTACAGTATGTGGAATTTTCTCTGATACAGTCTCTTCTTTTTCATTATAAAAATAAATTTGCTGTTTATCACACCAGTTGGGACCTTCTGAAATAACACTTAAGAAGTTGAAACAGCCAGGGATCAGAAACTTAGAAATGAACCTTATTTGTTATTGTAACTTATAGCAAGTCATTGTTTCTCTTATTGGGTTCTTTTAGCCATAATAATTGTGCTAGTTCTTTTCTTGCTCTGAGTGCCTTAACCTGTTGCTAAGTGAGGAAAAAAAAATACATATATAAGCATAAACAAACATGTCTTTAATCTTTTTGCAGGTCAACATCAGATTTGAAATATTTAAAGTGGATACAAAACTATTTCAGCAATGCAGACAATTAAGTGTGTTGTTGTGGGCGATGGTGCTGTTGGTAAAACATGTCTCCTGATATCCTACACAACAAACAAATTTCCATCGGAATATGTACCAACTGTAAGTATAAAGGCTTCTTTCTGTTAGTAAAATGTAAAATTTGATACCCTTTTGAAAATTCTTTCTCTGTGTGTACTGAATTTTTTTCTGTTTTCTGCCTTTGTTTCCTGTTTTTAAAGATCTTGACTTCTCATGGGTAAATTATATACACTTTAAAATTAAACAGCTGAAAAATCAGTGGAAAGTCAGAAGGGGTGACACAAGGGTTTACAAGAAGTGCTGGGAGGCAAAACTCCAGTAGACAAGATTCTAACGAGTGGTGATCTCAATTTGGTGAAGTATGCCCTACATCTTGGAATGAGGTGACTTTTTTTTTTGGATATTTTGGCCAGTTATTGAACAGTACTTGGAGGTCTCCTGGGATACCATTTGGGGTCCTGTAACTTGAGAGAAAGTTGTATGTGTCTCCACTTTTCTTGTGGAACTATTCTCTTAGCAGTAATGGAGCTCCAAACTGGTTGTTAGGGGCAGAGAAGAGAAGACCTGTTATGTTATGAGAATACCAACAGAAACCTTTGGGGGTCACCCCCCACAACCTTTTTTTTTTTTTTTTTGGAGACGGAGTCTCTATCGCCCCTTCTATCTGGAGTGCAGTAGTGCGATCTCGGCTTGCTGCACCCTCCGCTTCCTGGGTTCAGGCAATTCTCCTGCCTCAGCCTTCTGAGTAGCTGGGATTACAGGTGCCCGCCACCACGCCCAGCTAATTTTTGTATTTTTAGTAGAAACAGGGTTTCACCATGTTGGCCAGGCTGGTCTCGAACTCCTGACCTCAAATGATCCACCCGCCTCGACCTCCCAGAGTGCTGGGATTACAGGCGTGAACCACCATGCCCGACCCCACAGCTGTTTTTTAAATCAGCTCTTTGGAATGGGAGAAGGAAGGTGGGAATAACAAAGATATTGAAGTGAGAGAGAGAGAGACAAGAGTTAGAGTAACACTCATTTGTGAAAGGTAGTGAGACGCTGTCTCAAAAATAAGTAAAGTTGTTTATTTTGAAGGGGGGAGAATTTGAAGGTATTATTAAACACTAAAATCACATTGATATTTTGAATTGGCCCATTTGGAGACAAGATAAATGGAAGATGTTGTGAGGTTCAGTGGACTTACAGGGGACGTTTAGAGGTATATGAATCTTGTTTCAGAGTGAGGACAGCTATCAGAGTTTTTCTGTTTTAGTTTCCATTGAAGTTGTTTAACTTGTAAACATAATTTCTGAGTCTTTTATGACTTTGATCTTCTGGTGTTGTATTTTAAGTGGGCTTGTGGGTTTTTTATATGTATGTTTGTGTGTACATCTCTGGAAAAGTGATAGGGTGGAAGGAAGAGTAGTAGAATAAAATTTTAAATGAGCCGATTTAGGTAAATGAATGGACCATGAGGCACAAATAATGTTCTCATGGTACCTGTTGAAGTTAGTATGGAAATGGATTTGGTGTAAAATGCATTTTAGTTCCCATCTATAAATTGGAGCTTGCCGTTTCTAGAGTAATAGAAATTCAGAGTTGAATGGGACAATACATACTGTCTTATCCATCGCTTATGGATGAGAGTACTCAGGCCCAATTTAGGGATGAGACTTAGAAGTCTGACTTTAATTACTTAGTGTAATTACACTAGGGAAAGTAGACTTTGGAATGGAAGCCAGCTTTTCTGATTCTTAGTCTGGTTTTGGATATGAACAATCCAGTAAAGGAGGGTTGTTTTTGAGTCTCTTAAGTGCGATTTAAGAAAGTTATGTGTTTGGTTTGAGAGCTTAATCACATTCATTCGATTTCTTTGTTCTTGTTTTTAAGAACGAACTTTCCTTTGTCATCTCCCTCAGGCCCTTGCTTCTCTTCTTCTTTACATTTAAATAAGCTCTTGAGCAGTCTGTTAAAACATAAATCAGAAAATCAGAGTAGGTACCCAAAGGTTAAGTAGGGCTGGTCTTAAAATGTGGCATTCTTCTCCTAGTTGGAAAGCTTTGCTTTTCTTTTTATATATATCATTTAATTTTTAAATTTTTATTGTAAATTGACAGATTATAGTTGTATATGAAAGCATTGCTTTTCTATTGTAAATTAATTCTAAAGACTCCAGAATTTGTGTTGGGTCTTTTCCCATTTAGCATTGTTAAACCTCCCATTTTCACACATAACTTAGTACAACCAATATTAGTATATGCTGTACTGAATTTGATAAGGGTTTTATGGTCTATTTACATATTAAGCATCTTGTTACAGAAGATGTCTCACATCATGCAGTTTGTGCCCAATAACATGAATTTTACTCACAAAATTCCCAGCTGGCCAGTCGCAGTGGCTCACACCTGTAATGCCAGGACTTTGGGAGGCTGAGGCAGGCAGATCATGAGGTCAGGAATTTGAGACCAGCCTGGCCAACATAGTGAAACCCCGTCTCTAAAATTTTCTCTAAAAATACAAAAATTAACTGGGTGTGGTGGCATGCACCTGTAGTCCCAGCTACTCAGGAGGCTGAGGTGGAGAATCGCTTGATCCCGGGAGGCAGGTTGCAGTGAGCTGAGACCATGCCATTGCACTCCAGCCTGGGAGACTCTGTCTCAAAAAAAAAAAAAAAAAAAAAAAAATCCCAGCAAATAATCTGTCAGCCTTTTCTTGGACACTTTGAGTACTTTGAGGGAACCGTTATTTCTCTCAAATGGGCTTGTTTGTAACAAGGCTTATCTTTTCTAGGACTCTGAAAGGAAGAAAGGTCATGGATCTAGGAGATTTTATTTCTAGATGAAAAGAAAATGGTCTATGAAGAAATAATTTCTTAGGAATCAGATTGAATGTTGAGGTAGACCACTGTCTCAAAAGTTTCAGACTTGAACAGGTTCATTTTGTGTAGCTAGAGGACTCTGCTCCTGTGACACCTCTAAGCCTTCTCTGGCTCTTTATCCAGGCTGCTGTGGTAGAGCAGAAATCTCAGAACACATCCTTTGTCTTTTTCCAGGAACCATTTAGCTCACACAAGGTACTTGGTTGGCAAGATTGGTTATATAAGGATGATGAATGAACTAAGGGACGATTAAGTCTTAGCAAGGAAACACTGCCTTAGCTTAAGAGTTGTTCTGTCCCATTTTAGCTCTCTCCTTGCACACTAACAGTGTTGTATTTTTTTTGTTTTTAGGTTTTTGACAACTATGCAGTCACAGTTATGATTGGTGGAGAACCATATACTCTTGGACTTTTTGATACTGCAGGTGAAAACTTAATGTCTTTTATACTGTTTTGATTTTTAACAGTTGCTAGTTGTTTGTCTCTTGTGGATATTTTGAGAAACTAGCACATGAGCAGAGTACTTGCCTTTTGTTATTAGTTAGCAGGATTGAATATAATGATCGTTGATGCTTGACCAAGGAGCAGTCCCAGACCTGGATTGGCAAATAGGAGTTTGGAGTACCCTGGGTGAACAGTGTAGTAGATGAAGTAGAGTGAGACTACAGTGCATTATACAAGCTCAAACTGAACTAAAATCCAGATGTGTGCACCTTGCAGAGAATTGGGGACTGTATTAGTGGTTGGGGAGGGACTAAGGGAATGAATTCATAGGAATCATGCCCACTGATTCTCTCCCTTCACCCCTACCTGCTCCGTTTTAAAGCCTAGAGTTTCCTAAATATGCCTAAGGTTGTAAGGTCATAAGCCATTTATAGTATTTATTATTATCACTCTCTGATATCTGAAGGCGTATTCAATTTATGTGTCTAATAACATGTTTAGTTTCTTACGATAGCTTATTTATTTTAAACTGTATCTGAAAATAATTTGAGAGTGAACTGTTACTTGCTCACAGTATTGACATTTGTCAACTATCCAAATTGTAAGAACAAATTACTTACTTCCTCAAATGTACCTAATTCCTCAGTGCTATTTCTTGTTTTCAAGAATGGCTGCACATCTTAATTTCTGACTTTTCTCTATGTGCCGTCTTATTATCAGCTTAGTTAGCCAGAGGAAAGTCTCAGAAAGATGTCCTTTAGAATATCTTTAGAATGTAGGAATTCTAAACTTTCTGCTTTGTTTGAGTTACTCTTTGTTACTGTTTCCAAGCTAATTTGTTGCTCTCATGGAATCTGTTGTACTGTGTACCATGAGGAACTATTTGGATTTAATTGAGAACATGAAATGGAGAGACAATAAAGTTTAGAGAAAATTTTAATACATTAAAATTATAAAAGTAATTGTATATTAAACTTGGAAAATAGAGAAAACAGTGACCCATAATCTCTTGATAAATGAGGAATTTTCTTCTGTGTTCATTTGTGTCCAAAGGCACAGAGAAAAGATTTTTGTTGTTGTTGTTGAGACCGAGTTTTGCTCTTGTTGCCCAGGCTGGAGTGCAGTGGTGTAATCTCGGCTCACCGCATCCTCAACCTCCTGTGATTCTTCTGCCTCACCCTCCGGAGTAGCTGGGATTACAGGCGTGCGCCACCACACCCGGCTAATTTTTTTGTATTTTAGGAGAGATGGGGTTTCTCCATGTTGGTCAGGCTGGTCTCGAACTTCTGACCTCAGGTGATCCGCCCTCCTCAGTCTCCCAAAGTGCTGGGATTACAGGTGTGAATCACCACGCCTGGTGAGAAAATATAATTTATGGCTACTTGTGGTTGAAAATTAATATTTTCAGATTTCAGAGTTTATTTTTTGTAAGCCTTTACATTTTCTGGCGAGTACTTTTTAAAGCTTTATTGATGTGTAGCACAATAAAAATCAATTTAAGGCCAAGTATGGTAGCTGACACCTGTAATCACAGCACTTTGGGAGGCTGAGACAGGCAGTTCACCTGAGGTCAGGAGTTTGAGACCAGCCTGGCCAGTATGGTGAAACCCCATCTCTACTAAAAATACAAAAATTAGCCGAATGTAGTGGTGTATGCCTGTTAAGTCCCAGCTACTTGGGAAGCTGAGACAGGAGAATTGCTTGAACCCAGGGGGCGGAGGTTGCAGTGAGCCGAGATTCTGCCACTGCCCTCCAGCCTGGGTGACAGAGTGAGACTCCGTCTTTAAAAAAAAAAGAAAAAAAATCGTTTTAAGTGTTTGGTGTGATGCATTTTGCTGACCCTGTACCATAATAACATGTGTAACATTTTTATCACCCCTCAAATTTTCCGTGGTGAGTCCTTTTACCATTGAATGGTCTTGGCACCCTTATCAAAAATTATTTGACCATATATGTGAGTGTTTATTTCTGGGTTCCCTTTTGCCGTCATCCCTGTCCCTTGACCTGGTTCCGGGCAACCACTGATCTGCTTTCTTTGTTTCCACTGTTTTGCTTTTCTAGGGTTTCATATAAATGGAACCATACAATATGTAGTCTTTTGTGTTTGACTGTTTTTACTTAGCATAATGTTTGTGAGAGTTGTCCATGTTGTGTGTATTGGTAGTTGTTTCTTTTGATTGCTGAGTGATACTCTGTTCTATGAATATATCACAATTTTGTTTATCCATTAACAAGTTGATGGATGTTTGGGTTCCAGTTTTAATACTGGTGCTATGAATTGCTTCCTTGTCTGAGCTCTTTTGAATAATGTTGCTATCAACATGGGTATACAAATACCTTGTTGAGATATACAAATACCTTGTTGAGACCCTACTTGCAGTTCTTTAGGGGTATATACCCAGAAGTGGAATTGTTGGATCATGTGGTAATTCTGTTTTTAATTTTTTTGAGGAACCTCTATATTGTTTTCCACACTGGCTGTCCTATTTTATATTCCTACCAACAGTATGTGGGGGCTTGATATAGTCACATTCTTCTCTTTGATACTTATTTTCTGTTTTTTTTTTTTTTTTTTTTTTTTTTGTAGCCATCCTAATTAGTGTGAGGTGGTATCTATTTGTGGTTTTGATTTGCATTTCCTTAATGATTAGTGATGTTGAACGTCTTATGGCCATATATCTTCTTTGGAGAAAGGTCTGTTTAATCAAATTCTTTGCCCATTTTTGAATTGGGATTTTTTTTTTTTTTTTTTTTGGTTAAGTTTTAGGAGTTCTCTGTAGATTCCAGGTATTAATCTCCTATCACATATACGATTTGCAAATATTTTTTCCTGTTTTGTGGGTTGCGTTTTTATTCTGTTGATACTATCTTCTGATGTGTAAAATTTTTACAATTTCACGAAGTTTTTCTATTTTTTGGTTGGTTTGGTGTGATATCCAAACAAATTATTGCCAAGTCCACCTGAATCTTTTGCCCTCTGTTTTCTGGGAGTTTTAAAGTTTTAGGTCTAACATTTAGACCTTTTATCCATTTTGAGTTAATTTTTATATATAGTGTTAGGTAAGATTCCATCTTTGTCTTTTGCATGTGAATATGTCATTTGCATGTGAATATGTCATTTGCATGTGAATATGTCACCATCAGAGTCCTTTTACCACTGAATGGTCTTGGCACCCTTATCAAAAATTATTTGACCTAGGCTAGGCGTGGTGGCTCACACCTGTAATCCTAGCACTTTGGGAGGCAGAGGTAGGCAGATCACCTGAGGTCAGAAGTTTAAGACCAGCCTGGCCAACATGGTGAAACCCCATCTCTACTAAGAATACAAAAATTGGCCTGGCGTGGTGGTGTGTGCCTGTAGTCCCAGCTACTCAGGAGGCAGAGACAGGAGAATCTCTTGAACTGGGGAGGCGGAGGTTGCAGTGAGCCGAGATTGTGCCACTGCACTCCAGCATGGGTGATAAGAGAGAGTGAGACTCTGTCTAAAAAAGAAAAAAAAAAATTATTTGCCCATATATGTAAGGGTTTATTTCTGGGTTCTCTAGTCTATTCCACTGTCTTATATATTGCCCTATGCCAATACCACACTGTTTTGATTATTGTAGCCTTGTACTAAGTTTTGAGATCAGGATGTGGGAGTCCTTCAGCTTTATTCTTCTTTTTCAAGATTATTTTGGCTATTTGGGATCCCTTGCTGGGATTTTGATAGGGATTGCATTGAATCTGTAGGTTGCTTTGGATAATGTTGACATGTCAACAATATTAAGTCTTCCAATTCATGAACGTGGGATATGTTTCCATTTATTTGTCTTCTTTAATTTCTTTCAGCAGTTTTGAAATTTTTGTTGTCCAAGTCTTTTGCCTCTGATTAAGTTAATTCTAAGTATTTTTATTGTTTTGAGTATCCATTAATTCTTGCTAAATTCTTGGTAAATTTTTTTTCTAGGCTTTATCAGTTTCAGATACTGGTCTTACATACACACATTAACTAAATATGTGAACCTGTGTTTCTGGTCACGATGGGCAGTGGGTTTTGTCATCTGAGTTTCACTGAGATGACACAGTGAAATTTAGATGATTTCACTGTAATTGTTTCTTTACCGTATCTGAGATGGAGTCTCGCTCTGTTGCCCAGACTGGAGTACCGTGACGCCATCTTGGCTCACTGCAACCTCCGCCTTCTGGATTCACGCAATTCTTCTGCCTCAGCCTCCCAAGTAGCTGGGATTACAGACGTGCACCATCACACCCAGCTAACTTTTATATTTTTAGTAGAGATGGGGCTTCACCCTGTTGGCCAGGCTGGTCTCGAACTCCTGACCTAGGGTGATCAGCCTGTCTTGGCCTCCCAGAGTGCTGGGATTACAAGGATTGATTTTTAACTATTTCTGTAGCAAGAGTTTATTATTACATTTATTACTGGGTTTCTAATGGACCCCAAGATTGAACACCACAAACTAGTAGTAAAAGCAAATAACATAATAGTAAATTCATTGCTGTTCTGAGTGCTTAAAGTTTGTAGAATTAGCTGATTGAGAATATTGCCTACATATTATATTACAAAGCCATACATTTTATTAGATAAGTAAGTTGCTTTTTGAGTAATGACTAGCATACTTGTAACGCTTTGAGGACATCAAGATTCAGTTGCTGAATTCTCTCCAATATTTTTCCTTTTTCTAGGGCAAGAGGATTATGACAGATTACGACCGCTGAGTTATCCACAGACAGATGTATTTCTAGTCTGTTTTTCAGTGGTCTCTCCATCTTCATTTGAAAATGTGAAAGAAAAGGTAAGCTGATCAGGTATTCTTGCCCTAAGAAGGTCATCTCAGAATTTCTACTGACCTGTTATAAATAGCATTAGAGGCTTGTTGAATAACAAAGGTGTATTTTAAAATACCTTTTTGTAGTGGGTGCCTGAGATAACTCACCACTGTCCAAAGACTCCTTTCTTGCTTGTTGGGACTCAAATTGATCTCAGAGATGACCCCTCCACTATTGAGAAACTTGCCAAGAACAAACAGAAGCCTATCACTCCAGAGACTGCTGAAAAGCTGGCCCGTGACCTGAAGGCTGTCAAGTATGTGGAGTGTTCTGCACTTACACAGGTAAGGATGACATGAAACCCCTTGCATATTTATGGTCAAGTCATTTATTAGAGCATTAGGATATAGGAGTTTAACAGTGATCAGCAGTGCTCAAAGATGCCCAGCAAGAATATGAACAGCTTCATATTGTATATTCTTTTGTTGGAGGCCTCTGCGTTTTTTGGAGAACATTATTAGTTCCTAAACTCCTTGTGTTGGTAAGGTCTCGTGTTGTACTGAATGATTTGTAGTGGTCATGGTTGTGTGAAAACAAAAACCTTACAGGAAAGGTTCAGATAAGCACAGACTTGCAAGAGTGGATATGAATGATTTTTTTTTTCTAGACACTTACATTTTCATCTAAATATGTCTGATCTTTTCTTGCCAATTCAGACAATTGATACTATACTGTTTCTTGGGCAGTTCAACCAGGATAGGGAATTAGTCATAATAATTGAGACTTTCATGTCAAAGAAGGCAGCCATGGCTGTTTCTGCCACAGTTCTCAAGCATGCTTTATATAGTGTCTCTATTCCTAGGTTTTTGGAAGTATTCCTTCCTCATGCATTCTGACCATTTTTGAGTGATTTAATTGGAACTCCTTTTGTAGTTTGATGGGAAACTCAGATTTTGAAGATAGGGAGCAGTGTTAGGGTATTTGGAAGGGACTTGTAACTGATGTGTATGGTTTAAACTTTTTCACCTTCATGATATCGCTGATTCCATCCTTTGAGTACTGTTCTGGAGGCAAAGGAAAAAATTATGGAAATAATTAGCACAAAAGTCTTACGTTCTACTGGTACTGGTGCTTTGAACTTTGAACGGTGAGCAGATATGCCTAATAGGGCAAGATTGAAGGGTGGAGATTTCTAATAATTATATTAAACTCATTATATTTATGGTTACGTTTTCAGGTAATTGTTCATTTTTATTGTGTTTCTAAAAAACACTTGGATTCTTAACTACACGTATACTAGGGTAAATGGCATATATGATTACTTATTACATATGTACTAGGTATTTAGTTTATAGGGCCTAGTGCATAATTTAATAATCAGTTTAGTACTTGGTTGGATATTTAAAGATAAAACATTTATGCTTAACTGGGATATTCCCAGAATAACTTCGAGGCCTAATATCAGATGATTTAAACGTAATCTTCTAATCCTAGTTTTTTAAGGCAGTTTAGTGCTATTATAAAAGCAGTTATTTAGAAGTTTAGAAGATTTTATATCTTCCCATGCACAGCGCTGTTTTGAGAGTTTAAAAAAATGCCTGGTGCTTCTCTCTGTGTTTTAGTAACATTCCCAGAAAAGTATGCCTGTGTGTGTATATTGGGGGAGACAGGGAAGGTCATGTGTGAAACACTGATGTCCATGTTAGACACTCATTCTGTGTGCTTCTGATGCATACCTCTGTTCTCTAGATATGGGTTGCTTTGAGGGAAGACACATAGGCCCTGTGGATTCACTTTTAGGTTACTCGTGATGCTTTAGATAATTGGATGCTTTTAATGTAAGATTTTTACAGTATCAGCAGGTGTATACAGTAAATCAGTTTGTAGAGAGTATGAAGTTTAAAAGGTCTTAGCAGGTACATTTTTCTTACCAGAGTTTGAAGTATGGAGAAGTCAAAAGAGGGGAAGTTAGAAAATGGGGTCTGTGGTTGTGTTTGGGAGCTAGAACTTTTAGGTTTACAGATTCTGTTTGTTGATTCCTCTAAAACTAAAATCGTAATATAAACAGATGGTGGTCAAGCAAAGATTAGTTTTGTTTCATAGAGCATTTGTTGATCTTTGTCCACTGTAAGCAAGAAAGGAATTCCTTCTTGTTAAGGGATACACTCCAGTTTCTAATGGTCCTCCTCCTCTTTTTTTTTTTTTCTTATAAAGTATATTTCCCTTTCTGTACTCCTTCCTTCCTTTTATATTTGACTGCCAGAGTTGGTTCCTAGATGTGTAGAAAGAATTGCAGAGGAATTTAAGTTTTTATATGGCATTTCTACTTTGTAAATGATGTAGAAAGAAGAAAGCTTTTTAACTTTTGCTGCTTTTAAAGAATTTACTGCTGTTTTTGATTTATTTTGTATCTAACGTGATGTGTGGGTATCAGTCTTGTGGGATGTCATGGATGGGGACGGGGTGGAGGTGGGCACACTTGGGGTGGTCTGGGGTTGGCACTTACAGTTGGAGCTGTGTTCTGGGACTTCTAGGACATACTTACTTGGGATCAAACTGATCAAACTAAAGAACATGTGAAACAACCTTGGGTGGTAAACTTGTGGCTTCAGATTTAGGTGAGTTTAGGTGAGTCTGTAGACCTGGGTCCTAAGTACCACCACTGCTGAGTCACACTGTCATGTTGGAGTTTCTGGCTGAGGTGTAAGTGTATTTCTGTATCTTAATCCCATAAGATCTGAGAATATTCTTTGTTTTCACTCCATGCTTTATGCTCTGATACCCATGCAGACATCTTAAAGCACTGGACTGCTTGCTAAAACTCATTCTAGGATCCCATTCTTTGTTTTCTTATGACTTGGGTGGTGGTTACTTGCTCTGATAACATTGCTGAATAACTGAAGTGTATGCTGTTTCTAGAGTCTGTTCTAGTTGGTACTGTTGCACAATTAACACTTTTTAAATGTCTGAACCTTTCTGTTCTGGAAAACCAGTTTACTCTGAAATCTTGATTAATCCCATTCAGATATGTCATTGAACCTAGAAACAGGTAGCATGCCTGTTAGTCTGCTATTTGTGTCCTTCAGTTATTCAGGGGCTGAATTCACATAAGCCTGAAAGTGTAATAGATTTATTTCCAAAATGTGTTAGAAGTCAACATATTGCATTTTAATAAAAATTGCTTTCCTGCTCAGTTAACCTTGCTTGAGTCGAAGTTTTTGGTCAGTTGTCTGCTCTCCCAATAATGGGCTTAAGATCAACATTCTAGCATTTTTCTTAAGGCACATTGCTTCTGTGAATTCAGCTCATTTAATCCGGACTGCTGTTGTACCTGCTAGTCTTTCTAATCCTCTAACCTGGCTGCTATTCTCTCTCCTCCCCTCTGTCTTGTAGAGAGGTCTGAAGAATGTGTTTGATGAGGCTATCCTAGCTGCCCTCGAGCCTCCGGAAACTCAACCCAAAAGGAAGTGCTGTATATTCTAAACTGTTTTCTCCTTCCCTTCTTTGCTGCTGCTTCCTGTCCCACTACTGTAGAAAGATCGTTTAAAAACAAAGGAATAAAACCATCCTGTTTGAAAGCCTCTGCGTCTTTTTACTCACCACCTTAGAGCAACCTCTGTATTAGTTTTTGATCAAGAATGCAATATCTTATAGAAATTTTTTGTGATCAGTAGTCAAGTTGGACTTGTTTTAACTTTCTGCTGCTTGAGTTGCCTGATGCTCAGAGCTTTTTGGTTTGGATTACCATTGCAAAAGGGAACTTGGTCTGGCATTAAGAGTGTCCTCTTGGAGAAAATAACAAGAGTTTTAACACTTCTAGATCTTAGTTCTAGATGGAGAAAGTAACACAAACATCATTTTACTCTTATGATCAATTGTTAATTGTAATTGCATGACAAACCTTATGGAAAAGGGGTGACCTTCTAGTAGAGTGTAACGGGGAAGGGAGGATTCTTTTCTGGTTTTCCTTTGTGCAGTGAAACTTTGTGTTGCTGTTGCTTTGGCTGTCTGTGCTGTAGTGGAGTATTTGTCAGTCTGGGGTGGGGAAGATATTGATGTATCTGCTACTGCTTTATGAGTTCATTTGTTACGTTATCTTTTAAGAATAGCATCCATTTAAACAGTTGACTTACAGTTTGTTAATGTTGAGATGTAAAGCTGCCACCTTTATATTTTCCTGCTTCTGATTTTATTGTGAGGGAAATATACAATTGTGGTTACCTTCAAATTTTGAAATTAAAAATATACAACTGTTTGTATAAATGCCTGATGAAGCTTTATTCCTGTTGCACTGACTGGCTCTAATTTTACGTATGTATCAGGTACCCACATTTTTGCTCCCTTGAATCTCCTTGACTCTTAACTGGTGGGATAAAGGGAGTTCAAAGTGACTATCTTTGCAGCTACCATAATCTCTCTCTCTTTGCCTGTGCCTTCCATAGAATAAGGATGCCACTGACCCGTGCCCGTCCTCTCAGTCCTGTTTCATATCCAGCTGTTTCATTTGAATGCAGAGCTGCTTCCCTTGTTTTTATGTAAAATGTTTTAGCAGCACATTACAAAACTCATATTGAATGAGCAAATGACACGTGTGCTTGTTTGCTTCTTGTGACATACATTGGTCTGCACAAAGTTTTCTCAAAGGACCACTGTCTCACTCATGAATATCTGCTCCTCTGCTCCTGAATTGCTGAGTCCTTCCAGTGCCTTGGACAAATCTTGGTGAAGTGAGATTATTGTGTTGAGATTCAGGGTTGTTTTTAATGTTTCTTTCTTTGCCAACTCTTGGGGGTTTGAATGGTTTAAATTTGAACTCCAACTTTATTATACTGAAAATCAGACCGCCCATTTTTTCTTTCTACCCCTTTTCAGAAAGGCCTAAAGAATGTATTTGACGAAGCAATATTGGCTGCCCTGGAGCCTCCAGAACCGAAGAAGAGCCGCAGGTGTGTGCTGCTATGAACATCTCTCCAGAGCCCTTTCTGCACAGCTGGTGTCGGCATCATACTAAAAGCAATGTTTAAATCAAACTAAAGATTAAAAATTAAAATTCGTTTTTGCAATAATGACAAATGCCCTGCACCTACCCACATGCACTCATGTGAGACAAGGCCCATAGGTATGGTCCCCCCTTTCCCCTCCCAGTACTAGTTAATTTTGAGTAATTGTGTATTGTCAGAAAAGTGATTAGTACTAGTTTTTGTTTTGTTGTTTGAAAAAAAAAAAAAAAAAAAAAAGTAGTGGGTTTTTTTTTGGTTTTTTTTTTTTTTTTTGGTTTAAAAGCAAGGCATGCTTGTGGATGACTGTAACAGACTAATTGGAATTGTTGAAGCTGCTCCCTGGTTCCACTCTGGAGACATCTGGGACATCTTAGTGTTTTTTTTTTTTTTTTTTTTTCCCTCCTCTTTTTTGGGGGGGAGTGTGTGTGGGGTTTGTTTTTTAGTCTTGTTTTTTTAATTCATTAACCAGTGGATAGCCCTTAAGGGGAGGAGGACGGATTGATTCCACATTCCACTTCCTAGATCTAGTTTAGAAAACATGTTCCCCATCTGGTGCTCTTAGGAAGGAGTATAGTAAATGCCTCATTTAATAACATACTCCTTTTTGAAAGTTGCCTTTTCTCTCCACCCTTGAGTAGATCCAGTATTTGATGAAACTCATGAAAGTGGGTGGAGCCTGTCTTGCCCCTCCTCTTTTCTAGGACGCACTATATGTGACTGTGACTTTCAAGGACATTTGTTTGCCATTCACTGTTTTTTTTGGGAAGTTGATTTCTAACTTCTTTCACTGATAAATGAAGAAAAGTATTGCACCTTTGAAATGCACCAAATGAATTGAGTTTGTAATTAAAAAAATTTTTTTCCCTCTCAGTCATTGTCTTATATGCTTAGCGTAGATTTGCAGCTCAGTAGTATATGGTGTTCCTAGAATGCAGCTGAAGACCTGGTATGTAGAGGAAATACGAGGGGTGGTGCTAGAAGACAGACATCTGTGGAATGATTCACATCCTCTCAAGTTAGGAGGATGGAGGCCTGCTTCATTAAGAAGCTGGGGGTAGGGTGGGGGTGGGGAGAACACTTAACAACATGGGGACCAGTCAGGGGAATCCCCTTATTTCTGTTTTGCATATGAGGAACCCTAGAGCAGCCAGGTGAGGCTCTCTAGTTTAATAAAAATCATGGAAAGAGTCTTAATAAAGACTCTTAATAAGTGCTAATAGGGATTTTATCAGCTTATTTTGGTTGCAGTTTCCAATTTTTAAAAATATTGAGGTAATCTTTCCCACCTTCCCAATCCTAATTCTTGTAGATTCATTAGTGTTGAACCAATGCTTTCTCATGTCTCAATTCTTTGTATATGCATTCTTTTCAGATGTATTAAACAAACAAAAACCCTTCACAAGCCAGCCTGAGGGTTGTTATTTTCCCTCCGTCTCTTACTTTTCAGATACATAGGAGTGGGAACTTGACTCTTGATAACATCAATTTCTAACAAACTTTGAGATAAAATTTTAAAGCTTTATTATTTTTATTTTATTTTCTGGCATTTAGTTTGAGATAATACTTGGCCCTCTATATGTTCAGGTTTGTGCTTTCTCCCCTACGTTTGACACTTCCCTTAAATACCAAGTAGGTCCATAATAATTCTTAGTGAAGCAGTGTTCAGGAAGCTCACTGCTCATGGTGGAAGGAAATATTAGTGTACCTTTAATCCATAGATCATTGGAAAGCAGCTCATTTCCCAAGTTTTCTGTATCATTGGTTCTCACACTTGGCTGCTTACTGGAGTGCAGCTTGAACAATGTGATTTTTAAGTTTTCCAGGCTTTCTAAAATGTAGCCAAGTTTGGGAACCAGCACACCTAGGTGGTTATCTCAAACTACTTCTATCAGAATACAAATTGTGTGCTGTGAATCTGAATGTGGGATACATTTTCTTTAGGTAGCAAGAAAGGTTTATTTACCTTTAGGACATTATACTGATCTGCTTGAGAATCTTAGAAACTAAGAAGCCTTAAAATCAGTTAAGGTTGATACACTGTGGTGTCATTTTGATAGTTCTCTGCATGGAGTCATGTTTGGCATGATTTGCATACTGTGCTAGAATTAAGCTGGGTTGGTTGAGAAGGGGTTAGGAAGAGGCAGATGTAAGCTTTAACAGTTCTAACCAAGAAATGCGTCTTATTTATTCCTTGTTGACCATACTAGGGAGAGATACCTGGATCATGTGATAACTCTGGAAAGCAGAGACGTATGTATCCTTAGTGTAGTCAGGGACATATAGATCCTTAACTATTGCTATATCTTTGTCCTAAAGCAATGCTTGACATGATACGGCTCTAGAAATAGTCATTGGATGGGTGTATTATTTTATAAATTAGTAAGTGAAATAAAGCAGGTCGAACAGTTGTGTCAGTGAATTACCCATGTATCAGAAGAACAAGGATGACAAGGGGATTGATTGAAGCTAATGTTTTCTTAAATATTTTCAAATTGATTTCTGCATGTCAGAAGAACTTGGGTAGCAAATGGATGCAGCTTAGGTTTTCCATTTAAATATTGTTTTCTGTTTGACTTAACAAACTTGTTTATAGTCATGACTTAGAAGGTGAGTGATATTCTCCAGGGAGTATGATTTAGAGGCTGGAAAGGGTTATAGGAAAGTCCTTACAGGCTTAGTTTGTGTCCGAATTTACAGCATTTAATACAATGTTAATATATTATTGCTATTTGTAAGTGTTTTACTGAACATCTTAGAAATAGGTCTTATAGTTTGTTAAAGTGATGTTCTTTAAGCAGGACTTCATGCCACAAGGGGAGTGTATTCTAAGGGGGAAGAAAAGGATTGTGGTTTGAAAGAACAATTGTAATATTTCCTTCATTTTGAGGTGTATTTTTCTCACATTTTCGTATTGTAATCTGGATACCTCTTAACATTGGTGTACATTTAGTGTAGTAGTACTTTTTCTCCTTTTGTCCTACAAGTTGTCACTAA
Source organism: Macaca mulatta (assembly GCF_049350105.2). Classification (NCBI taxonomy): domain Eukaryota; kingdom Metazoa; phylum Chordata; class Mammalia; order Primates; family Cercopithecidae; genus Macaca; species Macaca mulatta. Next base: position 218,919,540 of record NC_133406.1, on the reverse strand, counting down.
ATTTGTGCTATCATAATTGTTACCTTCATAGAATGCATAAAATAGTGGTACTTCTTTTACTTCATTGTTAGGTTTGGACTATTTTCCTTTTTCCATTTGTGAGGTTAATTAGTGGTTATTTTGGTGCTGGGTGCTAAGAAACTCAGAATACAAGGGCCCTGCTCAAGAAGAATTGAAACTTAGTCCCTGCTGGGTACAAATTTAGAAATTTGTTATATAACTGCGGGGGGAAGGGACAACATTTCACTAGGAAGTAGCAACTCCATTATCTTTCAGGAAGGGCTGATGGTTAGGGCATCTCTGAATGATTATTGGAGGGAAGTGGCTTTATATCACACTTGTTTTCTGTAAGTCTTACTCTGTATCCACCCAAGTTCAGAGCATGGAGATTTAATTACATGGCCCAATCATGTTTTCTTTCCAGGGCTGCTGGAATACTTTATTTTTATTTTTTAAGTGAGACGGAGTCTCGATCTGTCGCCCAGGCTGGAGTGCAGTGGCGTGATCTTGGCTCACTGCAAGCTCTGCCCCCTGGGTTCGTGCCGTTCTCCTGCCTCAGCCTCCCCAGTAGCTGGGACTACAGGTGCGTGACACCATGCCTGGCTAATTTTTTGCATTTTTAGTAGAGACGGGGTTTCATCATGTTAGCCACGATGGTCTCTATCTCCTGGCCTTGTGATCTGCCCGCCGGCCTCCCAAAGTCCTGGGATTACAGGTGTGAGTCACTGTGCCCGACCAGAATGAATACTTTTAATTACTACTTCGAGTCTTTTTTCTAAGTGCCTCAAACAGTTAAAAAAAAAAATTCCTTATTTTATTCACTTGCCAGAATAATGTTGCATTTAACCATGCCAACAGTAGCTTATTAAAACAGCATTTATTTTTCTCATTCAAGAGTCAGCTGAACTTGTCTCTAGCCTTCGGATTGGGCTCAGGTGGGCTTCGTGTTTGTCATTCTGGAGCCTAGTTCCAGAGAGCAGTGGCTGCTTGAGTGTGGACTTGCTTGTGGTGGGCCAAAGAGGGGCAAGGGAAAGCGCATTTACACTTTCTCGTATTCCATTGCCCAGAGATGGCATATAGCCAATCAATCCTAAGTCAGTGCTGTTTGTTTATTATTTTTTTTAATTTTAGTTTTAATTTTTTTTTTTTTTTTGAGACAAGAGTCTTGCTCTGTCGCCCGGGCTGGAGTGCAGTGGCGCCATCTCAGTTCACTGTTCACACTAGTTCAAGCTATGCCTCCTGGGTTCGTGCCATTCTCTTGCCTCAGCCTCCCAAGTAGCTGGGACTACAGGTGCCCGCCACAATGCCCTGGCTAATTTTTTGTATTTTTAATAGAGACTGGGTTTCAAGACAGGTCTCAAAACTCCTGACCTCCTGATGCGCTCTCCTGAGCCTCCCAAAGTGCTGGGATTATAGGCATGAGCCACTGCGCCCGGCCTACTCATTCATTCTTATAGTCAAGTAGTAAATTCAACAAATAGGTTTTTTAAAGCAATTAAGGCACTGAGGATATACAGAGAGTAAAACAGATGTCTCCTGACTTCTACTTGGAATTTTCTTTCCCTTACAATTTTGATAGCTGCTTTCTCTTGAATAACTATGTCATCTCTTTCTACTTTGCATTGCTCTCAAGAGAGTAATGTAAAAGTTTTATCTGTGCATGCATATCCATGACACACATTCATTTGTCATTATTTATCAAAAACCTGTTCCCTTCCCTGGCACTGGAGACATTGGAGAAGGACAGTCTCAAGCAGTGCAGAGATGTAAGCAGGCAGAGGTAAGGACTTTGGTCTTAATGGCCTACACGGTGCTCCATCCACTGACTATATTCTGTGTGCCTGCGTTGTGGTGTGGGTGGTCAGTTGGAACCCCGATGGGTATCTGGGCCACTGCCCAGGCCACACACAACCTTTGTGCAAAGGCCCTTCCAAAGACACTTGGTGAACGACTTGTAATAATTTAGTGATTTTATTTTTTGAAGAACAAGGCATTTGGTTGCTACCTGCTAGAACTGTTAGAGTAAATACACAGATTTATTTGTGCAGTGCACAACTTGGACAGTTCATACACCATGTTGTATTGACATGATTGTTATTCTACATTGTATTTATTTAGATAGTGGGATTTAAAATAGGCTAAGATGGAGAACTGCGTGGGGAACAATTTTGTAATCCTTTTTAGTTCATAGTTCATATGTCACAATCACAGAATTGAGACTAGCTAATTTAAATCCCTGCATCTTGCACATGGTGAGGAAAGGTGAGGACATTTAAATGACTTTTTCCTGTCACTACACAGCTGTATGGTAGCAGAGCTGGGTGTGAAACCTGCATTCCTGGCCTTTCGTTTTGTAGTACTTACAGTGCTGTGTTAGGTCCAGTTTACCTCTTAAATCTGTATTCTTTTTTTTTTTTTTTTTTTGAGACTGGGTCTTACTCTGTTGCCCAGGACTGCAGTCTCTGCCTCCTGATTTCAGGCAGTTCTCATGCCTCAGCCTGCCTCCCAAGTAGCTGGGACTACAGGCATGAGCTACCATGCCTGGCTAATTTTTGTATTTTTAGTTGAGATGGGGTTTCACCATGTTGGCCAGGCTGGTCTCGAACTCCTGACCTCAAGTGATCCGCCCGCCTCGGCCTCCCGAAGTGCTGGGATTACAGGTGTGAGCCACTGCGCCTGCCCTGAAATGTGTATTCTTAAGTCCCCCTGTCAAAGTCAAGTACTGCCTTCTTGTGGCTCTACCTAGTTTCTCTTAGAATCTCTGTATATGTCTTGTTTTGCTGCCATCAGGTAATTTGTGCATTAGAACTAACTTGTGACAGAACAGTTACACTTCTGTGAAGTTAGACACTTGCCTCTTAGAAGCATATCCAATGAGTCATTAAAGCCCTGCGTTGTAGAAAAATGTGAAATATATCTAATAAAGGAGTACAGTGGGAGGTTTAAAAGCACATTGCTGATTAGTGGGGTCAAGATGGGAGGAAAGCCCTGATTTTAATGCAGTATCATAGTCTCATAGGTGATTTCCCCAAAAGCAAATAAATGCTCAATGGATTTTGGGTCCACCATGCATTCCTTCTCTGAAGTAGAAGTGACAGATTTTTGGCTGGGCGCGGTGGCTCAAGCCTGTAATCCCAGCACTTTGGGAGGCCGAGATGGGTGGATCACGAGGTCAGGAGATGGAGACCATCCTGGCTAACACAGTGAAACCCCGTCTCTACTAAAAAATACAAAAAACTAGCCGGGCGAGGTGGCGGGCGCCTGTAGTCCCAGCTACTCGGGAGGCTGAGGCAGGAGAATGGCGTAAACCCGGGAGGTGGAGCTTGCAGTGAGCTGAGATCGGCCACTGCACTCCAGCCTGGGTGACAGAGCGAGACTCCGTCTCAAAAAAAAAAAGAAGAAGTGACATATTTTCAAGGCAAAGGTAAGCATAGCATTTTCTTAACGCTATTAAAATAGAGCACAGCATCATAACCGTTCTGTTTGCTCTGATGTATCCCGCAGAGCAGTACTTTTCTTGGTGTGAACTGTGGGCCGCTTATCTCAAGTCATCAGGATTCCTGGACCCTGTAGGATTTACTCTCAATCTTTAGGGGTAGAGACTAGGCGCCTACATTTTGAACAAGCATCTTTTTATTTTGATGAAGTTTGCATTATTGCTCCTAACAACATGCCCTGTGGCAGGTAGCTTCCATGTTTCTGGCCTCTATCTGTAAAATTGCATACTTATTGTTGAGGTTTTAAATGCAGTTCACGTTCCTGGTTGGTCAACAATTAGATGGGAAGGCTAAAAAAAATGCTCCTGAGATTCTGAATCTGTAAGTTTGTGATGGGACCTGAGAATCAATCTAATTTCTAAAAGAGTCCCAGATAGAACTTTGATTAGCAATGTTTAGGGACCAGTGCACACCTTGGTGATAGAACCTTTTTGAAACTTTCAAAAGTTAAAAGGGTTCTGTGTAATGTTACCTAAGAAGCTTATTTTTAAAAAAGGAAAACAGTGCTTAGGGCCATATTGTTTTGAAATAGGATCTGAGCACCATTTAAATTTTCATAAAAAATAATTTTTTGGAGGCATCATTTCTTTAAAGCCCATCAGACTAATGCGCTATTGGTTTGAAACCCATGACGAGATGATTTCTTGAGGATTTATTTATGTCAAACATGAATTTTAGAGTATTTCTGGGCTATAGGTCATTACAACTTATTTATTTTTTGGAGACAGGGTCTCACTCTGTCACCCAGGCTGAGTGCAGCGTTGTGGTCTTGGGTCACTGCATCCTCGACCTCCCCAGCTCAAACGATCCTCCCACCTCAGCCTCCCAAGTAGAAGGTACTACAGGTGTGTGACGCCATGCCTGGCTACTTTTTGTTTTTTTGTAGAGATGGGGTTTTGCCATGTTACCCAGGCTGGTCTTGAACTCCTGAGCTGATCACCCACCTCGGCCTCCCAGAGTGCTGGATTACATGAGCCACCGTGCCCGGCCAGGTGTGGATTTCTGAGTGGAGGGAATGTGAACAAAGGAGGGCCCAGGCATGTTTGCAGAGTGGCTGGGGGCTCTGTTTCACCACCGCATAGGGACAGGTGCAGTAGGAAGAACGGTAGCCTCAAGGCCCCCGTAAGTAAATTAGTGCATTAAGGAAGGAATATTAATCACATCCAGGAGGGCTCTGCCCTAACTGCTAAAGATCACAAAAGAAATGGGGACATACTCTGGCGAAATAACAGCTTTGTTAATTGAACTCTTACTGTGTGCTTTGCATTGTGTTAAGCACATGGTGTTATCACACCTGTTACTCACAACAGCTCTGAGGTTGATAGTACAGGTATCTTCTTTTTATGGAGTAGGACTCTGAGACATCATCGCTTGGTGTCTGTAGCCAGAGTTGGAGATCGTATCTGTCTGATTTTGGAACCTGTGTGCTTATTCATTACATATCTTATGTGGAAATAAAATGTATGTGACTAATTACAAAGCTGGAAATTGTAGTTCAAGCATCATATAGTGCACAGGACAAGCAAAGCAGCATAAAAGGCTTCATCTGTAAGGGTAGGTTTGTTGGGTAGGAACTTTTTGTGGGAGGTGACTTTAGGATTGGTTGTAGCATGAGAGAATGACATCTTCCTTTAGAGGATCTAAAGGTGTAACTTTAGAGGATTGTAGGGTGCCTTTGCCCATTGTGTCATTTGGTCCTTTTAAAAATTTGAGTGTTTATTCTGTACATGACTCTTTGAAGCCCTTGTGTGAAGTAACTCGGTCTTCTCAGCAATCCCCCGTTTTTTCATATGTGGAAACTGAGGCATGTTATGATACGAAACTTGTCCAAGAATTCAGAGCTAGTAAGTGAGGGAGCTGGGATTTGAATTTAAGTAGTCTGTCTCTAGAGTCTGCTCAGTTGACCTTTTTTTTTTTTTTTTTTTTTTTTTTTTAAAATTATAGTAGGCCTGTGAGTTGGGAAGAGCAGGGTTTGTTTGGTGAGAAAGTTCCTCCTTAGTGAATACCCAAGGTCTGAGGAGGGCTAGGAGCCAGCTCTGCAACCTGGCTCTCTTCTTTCATTCGCTTGACCCAAGCATAGGGAGATGACTGGGGCTCTGGCTACATCTTCGCAAGTGGTCAGGGATCCTCATGCAGTTTTTGAGTTTAAGTAGTAAACTCCTAAACTTCAAATCATGTTTGTGTTATTGATTTCACTTGACCTCAGTTACAACTCTGTATAAGAGGCAGGGATGGATGATGTCATTTGTCAAATGGCAAAACTGAGGCGAAACAACTTGGCGTTGGTGTTGTGCAAAGTACATGCATAGGCTTTGGATTTGAGTTTGGCTCTGCCACTAACTTGATCTATGTCTTCAGGCAAGTAACTTAAATGCTGTGAGTGTTGCATTCTCTGTGAATGGAAATAGCTGTACTTTGCCCAAGAGTTGTGAGAACTACATGAATTGCTATATGTGAAGCTCTTAGCACAGTGCCTGGCAAGTAGAAGGTACTCATCTGTGAATGGGGTAGATAGCAGCTGTCATCATCACTGTCATCATTTTGGCTCACATCAAATCAGAACCAGAAAACCCTGTTGACTTCTGGGTCTGAGGCTGCTGTATCAGTGAGGGACTTCCTCCTCATACTCATTGCCAGGAGTAGGGTAAGGCTTTTAATTTCACCTCTGACCAACTCTGATAGGGCTGGAAACGTGTATGGAGTTCCAGACCCACTATGGGGCCCCAGTGCCAACTTCTTAGCCCTCCTTTGTAAGGTTTGCATTAGTCTGATGGGAGAGGAATTTTTTTGTCTTGATTCTGAAGCTATTAAAGAAATGTTCCTTTTTCTCCATAACTTGAGGATTTCACAGTTGTATTGGAATTATTGGTGTTAAGCAGTTAGATCCATCCCTTGGCAGCTTGTTGAAGGGTGGGCGGGCACCTGTGAATTATTCACTGGCTTCGTGTAAGAATGACTTTACTGGAGGGTGCTGAGTTTGTGATTATCTCCTCTGCTGTTAGAAAACTCTGTGAACTCTGGTACATACAGCATGATGAATCAAGTCACGTTTTTGCTCCTAGCTTGCATTATGGTGCTTGATATTATATCTTCATTTCTCCCATGGTAGTAATAACACTGTTGGAAAGAGCTCTCATTTGGGAGTTGAAGACCCAGGTTCTAATTGAGGTATCAGAGTTTCCTTGGGCAAGTTGCTATACCTTTTTGGGCCTTGGTTTCCTCATCTCAATAAAATGAGTTTCTGTTCCTTTTTGGTTTGTGTCTTTTTTTCAGTAGTCTTTCTTTTTGGTTTGTGTCTTCCTTTTCCTAAACAAAAGCTTATATAGAGCCCCACTATAGAAACAGAAAAGGTGTATGAAACAGAGATGCTGTAGTCAAGGCAGGCCCAGCAGTTTTGCTCTTCCCACCGCCTCCTTGTCACAGAGATAAACTTTGTGCAGCCCTAGTAACCTCTAAGGTATTGCCAAGGAATTTGACCACCACCAGTGCAGGATCGTTTCTGTAGCCTCTTATGTTTCAGGATTTTTTGCTAGCAGGTAGTTAACAAAAATCTATAAAACCTGTATACTAAATATACAAGTAGACTAGTGAGTCTTTAAGAATTTTGTTTGATTATGGCCGGGCGCGGTGGCTCAAGCCTGTAATCCCAGCACTTTGGGAGGCCGAGGCGGGTGGATCACGAGGTCAGGAGATCGAGACCATCCTGGCTAACATGGTGAAACCCCGTCTCTACTAAAAATACAAAAAAAAAACCTAGCCGGGCGTGCTGGCGGGCGCCTGTAGTCCTAGCTACTCGGAGGCTGAGGCAGGAGAATGGCGTAAACCCGGGAGGCGGAGCTTGCAATGAGCCGAGATCGCGCCACTGCACTCCGGCCTGGGTGACACAGCGAGTCTCCGTCTCAAAAAAAAAAACAAAAAACCTGTATACTAAATATACAAGTAGACTAGTGAGTCTTTAAGAATTTTGTTTGATTATGGCCGGGCGCGGTGGCTCAAGCCTGTAATCCCAGCACTTTGGGAGGCCGAGATGGGCGGATCACGAGGTCAGGAGATAGAGACCATCCTGGCTAACATGGTGAAACCCCGTCTCTACTAAAAAATACAAAAAACTAGCTGGGCGAGGTGGCGGGCGCCTGTAGTCCCAGCTACTTGGGAGGCTGAGGCAGGAGAACGGTGTAAACTCGGGAGGCGGAGCTTGCAGTGAGCTGAGATGCGGCCACTGCACTCTAGCCTGGGCGACAGAGCGAGACTCCGTCTCAAAAAAAAAAAAAAAAAATTTGTGATTATTATCCATATAGGGATCATCTTTGATGAGTCTAGATTTTTACTGATATAGTTGAGAGATTCTAAGTTTGGTTCAGTCTGTAGTGTTTTTAAAAAATACGTATAGCAGTAACCAGTAAAGACTGAGTTGGTTTTTGTTTATAGGATAAATATGGCTACTGCTGCTTTTTTTTTTTTTTTTTTTTTTTTTGATATGAAGTTATGCTCTTGTTGCCCAGGCTGGAGTGTAATGGCATGATCTCGGCTCACCGCAACCTCCACCTCCCGGGTTCAAGCAGTTCTCCTGCCTCAGCCTCCTGAGTAGCTGGGATTACAGGCATGTGCCACCACGCCCATCTAATCTCTTGGTATTTTTGGTAGAGATGGGGGCTTCTCCATGTTGGTCAGGCTGGTCTCGAACTCCCAACCTCAGATGATCCTCCTGCCTTGACCTCACAAAGTGCTGGGATTACAGGCGTGAGCCACTGGGCCTGGCCAAATACGGCTTCTTAAACAGCCACAGACAGCATATTTTTCTGCCTTATGGATCACTTCCTTTTGGGAGTACCAGTAGGATCCAAGCATAAATATAACTCAGTGGTAAAATTAGCTCCCTTTATACAGACTTAACTGTCTCCCTTCTTGTAAGTATCCTGGCATTCTTCATTACAGTTTATGTAAAATAGCATATTTCCTGTTGTTCTTGTTTCAGGAATCATTCTAGTGCCAGTTCTATGTAGAACCTTTTGATTTTAAAGAGAAAAACAGTATTAAATAGTAGGAAAAGCACATATATTTTGGAGTAGAAGGACTTAACTTTGAATCTGGCTCTGTTAATGACCAGTTCTGTTTGGGCAAACTGCTTTAGTTTTTGAGTCTTGATTTACACATCTGTAAAATCAAGCCAATTATGCCTGCTTACCTTTTGCAGATTTGTCATTAGGATTTAGGGATAAGGTACTCTTCTCCAATAAGCACTCAGGCAAAAGGATAGACAAAGCTTTGTATGATAGGGAGTTCTCATAGAAGAACAGCCAATTTTATAATGTTAGTGGGTACAAAATGGTAATTCGTCACTGTGATTTACTTTTGTTTAGGCATTTATTCATTTCAGGAATGCTTGTCTATATCTTGTCTGTTTTGTAGGAGGCAGTATAGAGTAGTATTAAAAACGTAGACTCTAGAGCCAGACTGCCTGGTTTTGAATCTTGGGTTCACTGTTTACTGACTGTGTGATACTGGGCAAGATATTTAACTTGGATGTTTTTCTTGTGAGGATAGTAGCAATACCACCTCACGGGGTTTCGTGAGGATTAGACAAGTTCATGTGCGTAAATTGCCTAGTACAGTGTTTGGTTATTTTTGTTAGCTGTTGTATGATTATCTTGAGGGAAGCTTGCTGCTTAGAGATCTTGAGACTTACAGAGCTAGCGCACATTGCACATATGTTTGAATTGAGCATTTCATGTAGTCTGTGTTGAATAGTTCAGATGGGTAGGAATGTAGTTCAAAAAACCTGTCAAGCAATCCCAGCAGTATTTTCTTTTTTTTTTTTTGAGACGGAGTCTCACTCTGTCGCCCAGGCTGGAGTACAGTGGCCGGATCTCAGCTCACTGCAAGCTCCGCCTCCCGGGTTCACACCATTCTCCTGCCTCAGCCTCCCGAGTCGCTGGGACTACAGGCGCCCGCCGCCTCGCCCGGCTAGTTTTTTGTATTTTTTTTAGTAGAGACGGGGTTTCACCGTGTTAGCCAGGATGGTCTCGATCTCCTGACCTCGTGATCCGCCCGTCTCGGCCTCCCAAAGTGCTGGGATTACAGGCTTGAGCCACTGCGCCCGGCCTCCCAGCAGTATTTTCTTTCTGGATAAGACCCCAGCTAGTGCTGAAATGTGGTGAGACCTGTGTTTCCTCCCTGAAAATAATGACCAAGATTTTACATTTGCACAGTGTGTCACATTCTTTCAGTTTATCCCCACAGTCTGTGAGGTGAGTAGGCCAAGGGTGGTAATTAATTACATTTTAAAATAAGGGTATGGTCGCTGGGAAGGAAAACAATTTGCTTAGAGTTGCACAGCTGTTTGGTGACTAAACTCCAGGCCTCTGTTTTTAGGCCAGTGTACTTTTATGCCAGCCTGATCCTGCTCTCTTCTGATAGAGGTTCTAAGGAATTGTTACCACGTAGTAACCAGTGATCTGTGAATCATGACCTTGGGGTTGAGAGTTGTAACCAGTGCCTTTTTAGCTCATAGAGCTCTTGGAGTAGCTAATGGTGCTTCCCCATGGGGTCAGTGGTGGGGTCTGATGCACCTCTGGGAATAATAGTAATAAAAGGAAGAAACAAAGTGTGATTTGCCTGATTGAGGGTGACTAGAAGTGACTTTGGGAACGCATCTAATTGTCTGTCAGTAGACTTATTTTGCCACATTCAGTCACTGCCTACAGTGATTTACAGCCATATTTCTTAACAAGCAACATTTTTCTTTGGTATGCCTTAGTGGTATACCTGGTATAGATCTAAAGGAACTGTATCTTTCCCTACATAACACTAGCAATGCAGTTCATTCATTTGTCCATAAATTCGTTTATTTAACAAACATCTGCTTAGTACCTGTATTAGTGTGTTCTCAACGCTCCTTATAAAGACATACCAAAGACTGGGTAATTTATAAAGGAAAAGAGGTTTAATTGATTCACAGTTCAGCATGGCTGGGGAGGCCTCAGGAAACTTACAGTCATGGCGGAAGGGGAAGCAAACACGTCCTTCTTCACATGGCGGCAGGAGAGAGAAGTGCAGAGCAAAGTTGGGGGTGGGGTGGGGGAAACCCCTTATAAAACCATCAGATCTTGTGAGAACTCATTATCACAAGAACAGCATGGAGGTAACCACCCTCGTGATTCAGTTACCTCCCTCCAAGTCCCTCCCATGACACGTGGGGATATGGGGATTATGGGAACTATAATTCAAGATGAGATTTGGGTGGGGACACAGCCAAACCAAATCAGTAACTCTCATGATGCAGCAGGATGACCAAGACAAAATTCTTACACTGGTGGAACTTACATTCTCGTAGGGGGAGGCAGACAGATGAAAAAAATGTGTATGTCAGAGATGGTGTTAAGTGCTGTAGAGAAAAAGTAGGGGACTCCACAGTCCCATCAGGTCTGATTACTTACACTTCTGGGATTTAAAAAACGAGATCCTTGAAAGTCTTAAAAGACTATAAGGAAATAAAACTCCTCAAAATCTAGGTTTTGTATATATCATAGAACCGTAAGTATTTTAAAGAGCTAGAAGATTCAGATTATGTTTGTTTATTCTCGATTTTAGTTGCTTTGAGGATATTATAGTCTTACTTGGTTCAAGTTAATTGAACTTGGTTCAGGCCAAGTTATCAGCGATGGGAATGATAATGATAGGTGAGTCTCTCAGCTTTAAAAAGACTGTGGGAAGGACTTTTAGAGGTTACTTAGACCAGCCCTCTCAATTTTGGCAGGGTGAGGTGAGTGTAACAGCTTTATTGAGATATAAGTCCTGTACCAAACAATTCACTTATTTAAAGTGTACAAGTCAGTGGTTTTTAGTTTATTCACAAAGTTGTGCAACTATCACCTGACAAATTTTAGAACTTTCTCTTTCCTTCAAAAACTCTATACCCTTTAGCTATCATCCCCTGAAACTTTCTGTCCCATCTGCCCAGCCCTAAACAACTGCTGAACCACTTCCTGTCACTGTAGATTTGCCCATTATGGATAGTTCGTATAATTATAATATGTAGTCTTTTTTAACCAACTGTTTCACTTAGCATGTTTCAAGGTTCATCCGTATGGTAGCATGTGTCATTACTTCATTCCTTTTTATGGCTGAATAGTATTCCATTGTATGGAGATACCACATTTGGCTTATTCATTCCATCAAATGATGGACACGTGAGTTATTTCCACTTTAGGTTACAATGAACATTGTGTACACATTTTTACGTAGTCTCTCAGTTTTCAGATGAAGCAAATGGAGTGGGGTGATTTGCCCAGTTCCCAGTGTAGTGTCCAATGCATTGTGGGGCTAGAGGAGGCAGTGGTGCCATCTACTTGACCAAGATCGTAGCTAGCCGTGAGGAGCTTGGAGCATGTAGAGATTTCTGGAAGAATTGAAATTATGTTTAGTTTCGGGGCCTTCTGTTCCTTCAGGAGGAGTGATACAACAGCATGAGGATGGACTTTGGTGTCACATTTTCTACTGAGCCTCTGTAATCCTGGACAAGTGACTTCTATAAGCCTTGGCTTTCTCGTTTGAAAAATAGAATTAATAACGTACCTTGCACTGTTGTGAAGACTAGCAATAATATAGGTAAAGCACTCACCAGTATACCTAGCTGTCTAAGTGGTATCATCATTTAGGAAGTTACTGGAAGGACCAAGGAAAATGACTGTGAGGTGGGCCTGTAATGATCCAGAGCAGCCACTAGATGGCAGAGAAACAGCAAGAAAAGAGTCGCTGGTTGTGCACCTGGAACTTAGCAAGGTTTCTTAAGCTTCTTTCTAATTGTCCGTGAGAGGAAAATACAGGCTCCCACATTGCTGGGAAAAGAGCCCACTGCCCACAGAATGTCATCACCCCATACCTGCAGCCTGTGCCGATACAGAAACATTACTGCACTCCAAAGCTGATGATCTTGCTTCTCATTTCTTAAAATAATTGCTGCCAATTCCCTAGACCCCAGTGTGCTTGATGGTCGTGAAATTACCTTTCAGTTAACCTTCAGCCAAGTATCAGTCTTCATTCTCCTTGTTTGTTTTATTTTTATTTTTTTTTAAATTGGGTCGTGAGTCAAGCCTTGGTGTAGAGTCTGTTGTTGGGGAACTTGCAGACCCAGACACCCTCTGTTTTAGACAGATACATTCCATCCCTACAAGCAGAATTAAACTTAGACTGTCAGGGAATAGTGAAATGTCTGTGTGTGGGATGGTGCTTGGAGAAAATTGGTCGATTTTAGGGCTGTTTAGGTTGTTTGAAATAGGTACAAGCAGAGAACTTTTGAGGGCAACCATTGGGACTGTTATACCAGATGACCTCTCCCTTCTTACAGAGTTCTGAGTCTATGTCGCCAGAATGGGTAAGTCAGTGGAAGGTTCACCTTTTCCCTGGGCCATTTAGGAGGACTTCCTGCTCTTGGTTTCTCTCAGTCCCCTTTTGCTGCCAAGGAGGGCAGTTGTGTTTCTAATGGAGTTGAGGCTGCCTGGTTTGTAGAGGCCAGTGAATTGAGGATAGAAAAAGCAGATGAGTTAGGGGCAAATTGGTGGGCTGGAAGTAGCCTTGAAAAAGATCATGTGGTCCAGCAATGAATGTTTGACTTAGGAAGACAATAAACCTCTAGTCCTGAGGCCCTGCAACCAGACTGAGAGGGTCGTGGGCAGGCCTGAAACTTAAGACAGAAGTATATGACTGAGGTCAGTTCCTGGGCCTCAGCAGGTCTGGTTCTTGTTCATTGGGAACCAAGTGGCTCTGGTCTGACACTATCTGATTTTCTTAATGTCTCTACTCTCTTAACCTGTGGTTGAGCCTCGCTGTCTAGCATGCTGTTGAGCACATAGTTCAGTTGTATGAACAGAAGAAAGGGAGAAAAGAGGGGAGTCAGGAATGCAAAAGAAGGCAACAGGGAAAAAGCTTGCACGGGTTGTAATACATTCTATTTATAAGGCTGCTGAAAAAATGCTTTCATGTTCATCTTCATAAAAGACTGTGAGGCAAGTAAAACAGGTGTTTATTTTATAAATGAGAAAACTGGCTTAGAGTTGAGTTTCTACAAGATTTTACAGATTGAACTGGAGTCTTTTGGTTCTGAATCCAGTGTTCCCTCTACTCAAACACCTTACTTTTGTGTGGGTGGTGCCTCTTCTCCCTTTTCTGTGGTTAAGAAGGCTAGAACTGGCCTTCTATTCATTCATAAAGTGGGTAAGAGTCATCCTTGGAAGTATGTAGGGATTTCATCCTTAGCACGTCTCAGGTCCCTGTTTCCCTCCATGAAGCCACATACCCTTGGGACAGGCTATTGCTCAGATTGAGGTAGAAGTGACTTACGGAAACTGGCCTGGCAGAGGCTGCTTTGGGTTCCAGATTAAGGAATGTGGGTTTTGCTTCCATCATACAAATTTTTCCCTTCATGTGTTAAAGGGAGTCCTCCTGCCCTTTTTGGGGTTGAGAAATCGGAAGAAGGAACTTTCTTCCTTTTTTTTTCTTTTGAGACGGAGTGTTGCACTGTTGCCTGGGCTGGAGTGCAATGACACGATCTCAGCTCACTGCAGCCTCTGCCTCCTGGGTTCACGCGATTCTCCTGCCTCATCCTCCTGAGTAACTGGGATTACAGGTGCACACCACCACACCCAGCTGATTTTTTGTGTTTTTAGTAGAGACGGGGTTTCACTATGTTGGCCAGACTGGTCTCGAACTCCTGACCTTGTGATCTGCCCACTTTGGCCTCCCAAAGTGCTGGGATTACAGGCGTGAGCCACCACGCCCGGCCAAGAAGGAACATTTTTTTCAAAAGCAGTTTTCAGGTTACCACCGAAGTTACAGGTTTTGGGATAAAACGAATCTAGGTTCAAACCTCTTTGTGCCATCTAATAGCTGTGGCTTTGGAGAAATCTATTAACCTCTAAGCTTTAGTTTCTTTATCCCTAAAATTATTGCTGTGTCGTAGGACTGGTGAGAATTAGAGATGTGTGCACGAGAATGGCATGTAGTGAGTGTCTTTACGTTCTAGCTGTTCATGTCTCTGCTGTGTGCTTCCAAGTTACCTTCTGCTTTGGGGTGCTGAGAGCAGGAATCCCGGGCCAAGGCCTGGTTTTGGGGAAGTTCACCCCAGGGGCTATAGAATCTGGTGCATTTTTATTTTCCCAGGAGAAGGGGGAGGATGTCTTTAAACTTTTTGCTGGCTGCTGGGCCCTGGGACAAAGGGGAGACAAGCCCCAGGGCTGAGACAATCATGTCTTTATTATCTCAGATGTCTCAGGCCTGTCCCCCGCCTGGAGATATATGGCTGGGAAGGCTAACTCCGTGGCCTCGGCGCGATTCCAGGTCCTAGGAATGTCTGGCTGTTTTATAGCAAACAGAATCACGCACAACAGCCCAGCATCCAGGCATCTCCACCCCAGCAAGCTCATTCTCCCCGCCAGCTTGTAAAACAGTGGGACCTACAGCAGTGTGACACAGGCCCCATGGCTCTTGGGGTCTCAACACCTTGGCATAGGGCAGCAGTCGTGGGCAATGTTGAACCCATCTGAGACTTTGGGCACAGGGCCAGCAGTGCAGGCCTGGCTGTATCCAGGGACCACCTTTCAGACCAGGCCCTGCCTGGCTTAGTTCTCACTTGCAAGCTATGGGCTGCCCTGATTCTAGCCTGTTTCTCTTCTTTTGACCCATTTGGGGAGCAGCTGCAGGGAGCCACTGAGAAGGCTTGTTTACAGATGCACTTGGCACAGGATGGGGAGACCAGCAGCGATGAGTCCTGAGTTCCAACTTCCAGCTGCTCCCAGGTGCTGAGAAGCCTTCTACTTTGGGCCCCGAAAAAACAAGTCCACACTGTTGTCTTTGGCTAGGGCTTCAGGAACTTGGAGATGAGGAGACTAGAAGACAGTGGGTCAGATAGCTGTCCAGGACGTCATCTATAACAAAGCCGTGTGGGCTGGCCCTCCAGGGAGGCCTTGCACAGGGACCATGGGTTGTGGACCCAGGCTGAGGCTCTTTTCTGGGGCCCTGAAAGGGGCATTAAGGGGCCTTGAAGTTCAGGGATAGTAGTGGGTAGAGATAGTTTAATCTGTTCCCTGGACTTGTTTATTATGGAGAGGAGTCCAGAGTAACAGTCATAGACCTGTAGCATTTTAGAAAAGGGCTGGAGCCCACTCCTGTGTGGCCATTCATCAGAGAGTCAGTCTATCTTGTACCTCTCTGATGGTCAGTAGATGGTTATGTTTTCTCCCCTAACATGCATGTCTCAGTTCATTTGACATTCAGTGCATCCTTCCCACCCTCAATATGAAATAGAAGTTCCAGATCCCACCCTGAAGGTGCTCACAGTTTAATGGGGGGTATGAATGTATAAGCAGTAGTATGTATGACACCATATGGCTTGTACCTCGGGAAGCACAGGTCTGTCAAAGGAGCATCAGCCCTTTTTTTCTGTAAAATGTGTTCTCTGCCCAACTGAAGTCTTGGGGAGCCTACTCTTAAACATCTACTGGCTCAGGATTCTCAGAATTGGAAGTGGGGGCAGGAACATTCTCTGATGTTAAAAGCAGTAATAGCTAATGACTGAGCCCTGGCTTTGTGACCAGCAATGTGCTAAGGGTTTTACATGCTGTATCTTCATGATAGCCCTGTGAGATGGCTACTCTTTTCATTCTCAGTTTATAACTGAGGAAACAAGTTAATGACTTGCCCAAGGTTCACAGCCAGTCCGTGGTAGAGCTGGAGTTATTTGACTCCACAACTTCAAAAAAAAATTATTTTTGAGAATGTTCTGAGCTTTTTTTCTTGTAACTGGTGCTATTGGTGGGATGTTGTGGCTAACTTCTTTACAGAAAATGTAAAAATTTCTAGAATAGAGTTGACATTAAGCCTCTTACATGTCAATAACTAAATTATTAGTTTACTTAAGTTGAAAGTAGTCAACTGGCAGTTAAAAGTGGTGTTCAGTATTTATTTCTATAGAAAAGTGGTAAGGTGTGGCTGGGCACGATGGCTCACACCTGTTAGACCATCCTGGCCAACATGGTGAAACCCTGTCTCTACTTTAAAATAAAATTAAAAAAATTATAAAGACAGATTCTCACTCTGTCATCCAGGCTGAAGTGTAGTGTGCAATCATAGCTCACTGTAGCCTTGAACTTTTTTTTTTTTTCCTTCTTGAGGCTGAGTCTTGCCCTGTTGCCTAGGCTGGAGTGCGTTGGTGTGGTCTCAGCTCACTGCAACCTCTGTTTCTCCAGTTCAAGCGATTCTCCTGCCTCAGCCTCCCAAGCATCTGGGATTACAGGCCTGTGCCACCATGCCCGGCTAATTTTTTGTATTTTTAGTAGAGACGGGGTTTCACCATGTTGGCTAGGTTGGTCTCGAACTCCTGATTTCGTGATCTGCCTGCCTCAGCCTCCCAAAGTGCTGGGACTACAGGCATGAGCCACTGCACCTTGAACTTGAACAAGCTGGCCAGCCTTGAACTTCTGACTCTAGAACTTGTACTACCAGCTCCCCTTGGGCGCAGTAACAGAATAGCTGGTGGACAAATGATGTGTAGAATTTGAAATGCTTATTTTATCAGATGAGAATAATAGAAAAAAAATGCTTATTTTAAAATCACTATTGTGTTGATTTGTTTTTAGTCACAAGATTTATTTTGAAATGACAGATTTAACAAAGCAGGGGTTTGTCTCTCAAAGGCAGGGGACATAGGTTAAAGGTTGAGAATCTCTTGCTTGCCAGCAAGTGGCTGCTTCAGTGGGTGAGCTGTACAGAGCTGTGACCCTTGAGGGCACAGTGGAGGGGAGTAACCAGCTTTTCCCCTTGCCATACTGGGGTCCCCCTATCAAACTGAAGCCTGCTGTGGTTGGAAATGGGCACCTGAGCAGCTTGGGGACGAGGAATCACACCCACATTGAGTGTATCCTAGATTCTGAGATGAGAGGGTCAGGGTGTGTAGAGGGTTGTCACGCAGCATCTGGCTGTGCTGACTTGCCCAGGTGGGAAGGGTGAATGTGTGTGTCCCAGGTCAGAAGTGAAGGGAATGGGAGAGGGAACTATTCATTGGATGCCGACCTGCATTGTGGTTCAGTTCTCACAGGAGTTCTTTGAGATGGGACAGATGGGGAAGCTGTGCAACCTCAGCTCTCAGGCTTTTCCTGCCACACTATTTCCTGTTGTTCTGGAGAGCAAGTCTCAAGTCCCTTTTCCTCACACCCTTCTGATTGCGGGATTGAGCCGCTCCTCTCAGCCTGCCTCTTTCCCCATTGAAGCTGTCTGAATTCAGAGCAGCAGCCCCGGATCCTCTTGGTCACTTCTCTGGATCCACTCCAGCTCTATGATGAATCAGAGGGGCAGCAGCTCGCCCTGTCCTGGCTATGATAACCATCAGCCATTCTTGAAGCTTCCCAGGTGGCTCCAGCCGCTGTCCAAGAAGGGGATGGGGGAGGAGGCCCAGGTTGCAGGAGGTGCTGGAAGGAAGGAGGAGGAGAGATGGGAGAAGAGAGACCCAGCAAGCAAATTCTAGTGTCACAACCTGATGAGACCAGGAGCCTGGAATGCCATCCTTCACATGCCCAATACATATTTCCCTCACTCTTAAGGAAAGAGCCAGTGTTCTGGCCAGTGACTACCGTCAGCGTCCCCGATAGCCCTTCCCAGTCCATAGAGCACTTCCCCATACAGTGTTTCACTTGGACCTCCAGCAACCATAATGGTGGAAGTGTGGGGTCAGGAAGGCTGTGTAGAATAGAGGCTTTAGAATTAGAACTGGGTCCAGTCCTGGCCCTGCGGTATCTTCATTTCTACTTTACAGATGAGGTTAGGAGGTTTATGAACTTGCTTCAGATTCCTCAGGCTGCCAGCAATGAGGAATGAGACCCCAGGTCTTCTGATGCCTAGAAAGAGGCTTCATGAGGAGAGAAGGGAGACGCAAGCATCTATAGGGCTCTGGTTAGGTGCTGGTTAAAGTCCTGCTTAGGAATCTGCTTGTTGCTGTGTACTTACGATCTGTTTGTTTTCCTTCAATTTCCTAGTAAAAGATGTTTTTGAAAAATACCTCCGTTTGGCTGAACTGAAGGGGAAAAGGACTCGTCAACTCATCTATACCTTGGTTCAGGCAAGATGCTCTAGAGCCAGGTGTGGGAACAACTCAGAAGG
Source organism: Macaca mulatta (assembly GCF_049350105.2). NCBI lineage: Eukaryota > Metazoa > Chordata > Mammalia > Primates > Cercopithecidae > Macaca > Macaca mulatta. The sequence continues at coordinate 218,900,896 of NC_133406.1, read as the reverse complement.
GATTTGGACTGGATTGTCAGCCCCTTCCTGCTGCAGGCAGGCACCTGACAGCCAATCTGACAGGCCTGGAACTGGGCCTAAAGTTCTTCTGCCACGCCAGCCAGGGAAAGGGGTTGGGGGAGGGCTGCTGTTTCCAGCTATGGCTTTGTCAGCTCTAGCAATGTGACTCCAAGCTTTCTCATCCCCTGCCTTAAAGAGAAAGCTGTAGAGCGATGTGTAATTCTCCAGCAGAGTGACAGAGTCCAGCTTAGCTCAGCCAGAGACAGATTTCTTGCTCCTGTGTGGGGAGGGGTGGGCTCAAGGCTCTGAAGCCCTTTGGCGAGCAAGCACCAAGGGTAGGTCTACGCCAGTAGTGGAGTGAGGGAAGTGGAGGATCTGTGGGACTGAGGAGGGCCTCTGGTGACATATTCCATCCTGACCAGGTGCTGAAGCCTTAGGCTCCGATCTTGGGCAAGTCTCTTCCCTTCTGTAGGCCTCAGTCTCACCTGTCAAATAGTGATGAAGCCTACACCTGCCTCTCAGTTGGTTTATCTGATAGGAAATGTTTGTGTTCACTTGCTTGCCTATGAACATGACATGGGATAATGCTAGTAAATGGTGCTTTAGTGCAGGCCTGACCCACAGTCGGTGAGTTGCTCAGTAGATGGTGTGGTGTTGAGTATTGATAATTAGTAGTGTCCTGCATCGCTGTCTCAGGGAGGTCATGTCTGTTGCTTTCTCAACTAGAAGCTTCAAGGAGGCAACTGTTCCTGATGTTGCTACAAAGTCCATTTTTGACCCTTATATCTGGCACGAGGCCTGTGAGGACTTATGAAAAAAAGGGAGTCCTTGGGTAGGTGAGGAACCAAATTGAGGATGGAGGCTTTGGCTCAAAGGGGGATCAGGGCTGACGAAAGTGGAGTTGGTCTGGAATCAAGAAGCGGGGCTAGGCTGGGTGCGGTGGCTCACGCCTGTAATCCCAGCACTTTGGGAGGCTGAGGCAGGTGGATTTCTTGAGGTCAGGGGTTTGAGACCAGCCTGACCAACATGGTGAAACTCTGGGTGCCTGGAATCCCAGCCACTTGGGAGGCTGAGGCAGGAGAATCGCCTGAACCCACGAGGCAGAGGTTGCAGTGAGCCATTATTGTGCCACTGCACTCCAGCCTGGATGATGGAGTGAGACTCTGCCTCAAAAAGAAGTGGGGCTACATGAGAAGGGCCATGCCTGGGGCCTGCGTTCTCCCAGTGGCTGCCGAGTTGAGCTAATTAAGCCCAGAGGAGCCACTGCCTGGTCCAGGACCAGTCTGGCAAAGCCTGTCCTGGGTCCTTCCCGCTGGCTTTTGCACCATCTTCCACAGTGATCAGTCTCTGGGCCTCAGTTCCTTCTCCTGGGTCCCCCTTTCCCTTTGTTTTGAGGGTTCTACCTTAGCCTTCCCAAGTCTTGGGGTGCTGGTGGGGCTAGAGACTGGCACTGCTCCAAGGTCATACACAGAATCTGTTCTCTGGCTTGACTGAGCTCCTTGAGGGCAGGGGCCAGGTCTGAGTTGCCTCTGGCCTTTCCCTGTCCAGCATTGAGCCTGTAATCCTTGGGTCCTGACCAGAGGGCCCAGCCCTTGCTGGTCTCAGTTGTTGGGCTGGCCAAGGTGGCACAAGCTTGCATGAGGCCTTCTTCCTCACAGGTGGCACGAGGAGGTGGGGTGTGTGCTGAATTGGAATACATGGCTCCTTGTGTCCAGCTTCCTCTTCCCGACTGGCCCAAGGCTTGGGAACAGTGGCTGCCTTTCTGGGGCGGCCAGGGCACCTGGCCAGAGTGTGCTCTGTCGGGCACTGTCAGCTCTTCAGCAGGCCCCGGTCCTCTTCTTAACCTAGAGAAGGCCCTGGGTTATTGGTGTTGTTCTTGGCGGACCACCGAGCCCCTCAGCAAACAGGGAGGCGAGTGTGCACCCGGTCTGGGCCTGTTTGTGTTGGCCTCGCCAGGCGGGGGATTAGCTCAGCTGGGCTGCTAATTGCCTCCGAAGTGCCGGCCGGGATGCTGACAAGGGCTGGGCCTCTAGTCCCCTCCTCCCGCAGCAGGCACTGTGCCAGGCTTGGGGGCCTGGCCCAGAAGGGCCCCTTCTCTCCCCTGTCAGCGCCTGCTTGGCCTAGACCCTTGAGATGTGGGCAGGGGTCACCAGGACTGGCGGCTCAGGAAGGAATTGGGGGAGATGCTTATGAAGTCATCGACTGGGCCAGGCCAGGCCGTGTTCCACACACCCCTCCCCCACATGCCTCAGACTGCACCTCCCCAGCTCCCTTTCTGAATCAGACACTTTCTCCTGAAGCTCAGCACTTTTCTCCTCTTACTAGGAAGCTGCTGGCCTCCTTTGCCCAGACGCCCTCACCTCAGTCGCTGCTCTGAGCTCCCGCAGCATCTTCTCTCCTCTTATCTCTTTATCCCTGTCTTCCTCACATCTGTCCTCCCTCTCTGCCTTTTCCTCACTCTGTGTCTAGCCTTTCTTAGTCTCCCGCAGTTGTCTAGTTCCTAGACTTCCCTTCTGTCCTGTTTTCCTGTGTTCTCTGGCCTTTGCTTGGCCTCTGCTGCTCCCCAGACTTCCCATGGACTGGTTGTTCTCAGGAAGAGGCTGAGAAGGAGGTCTGCTTTGTCACTGCATTTTCATAGCTCTCCCAGAGAACTTCAGGCCCAAACTCTGAGGGCAGCTACAAGGATGGAGCCTGGACATAGGCTCTCTGCAAGCGGACCCAGCCTGGGAGCCTGAAAGCCTTTCTTCCGTCCCCACAGACAGAGCACTTGGGGCCCACTACACCCTTTCCTGCAGCTCTGGCACTCCTGTCTGCACTTCCGACTTGGCCCTGCTCTCTGGCCTTGCCCTGCTTTTCCCAGACATTGGGATCTCAGTCAGCCCTTCCAGCTGGTGCGTAGGGACAGCTTTGCCATAACCTTGTTGGCTACTGCCTGGGTATCCTGGCTCCTGGGATTCTCTGCTCTCCTACCTGGGGTTTTCTACTTTGGGTAGAGATCTGCCTGCTTCTGAGCTCTGGGTAGGGCCAAAGTCTTGGGGCACCTGCCTCAGCCCCCAACCTGTTCCATGTGAATTAGAGGGATCGAGCCACTCCTCGTTTCATCCCCCTCCTGCCCCCTTCATCTTACTGTGACCTTAACTGCCGTGACCTTCACTGCCTCCTGGGTTCCTGAAAAGGGAATAGTAATATTTCCAGTGAGAGTTGTCTGGGAGGGTAGACACAAGGAGAGGGAGAATTAGAGAAGGTGCGAGGGAGCTCAGGGCAGCAATTGAGGCGAGGGCATTTGGGCAAAGGAGCCAGCAGCTTTCTAGAAGAGTTGTTGCACTTGACAGATGTTCTCGTATTTAACACCCCAACAAATAGATTCTATTATTATCTAGCCCTATTGAAGTGTGTGTGTAAGCGGGTGGGACAGGCCCATTTTACAGATGAAGAAGTGAGGCTGGGAGAGGATGACGAATTATCCGAGGTTTTATCTAGTGAAGAAACGACAACGCTGGGATCCAAACCAGGTCTATCTGATGGCAAATCCTGGGACATTTGCATAGTCTAGAAAATGATCCACCATGGTCACCTTGACTTCTTGATTTCATTTTGTTTTGAGACAGGGTCTTGCCCTGTCGCCTAGACTGGAGTGCAGTGATGCAGTCTCAGCTCACTGCAACTTCTGTCCCCCAGGCTCAAGTGATCCCCACTCCTCAGCCTCCTGAGAAGCTGAAACTACAGGTGTGTGCCACCGTGCTACATTAATTTTTGAATTTTTTTGTAGAGGTGGAGTGTCACCATGTTGCTAACCTTGACTTATTTGCTCTTCTTGTACCCTCTATCCCCTCTCTCTGCGATTTTGAGGATGAGGTGTCCTTTTTTGTCCACCTGTACTCTAGACCGTGTCCCGGGACCTCCATTTGTCTATTATGCCCCTGCCCCCTATTCTTTACAATTCATAAGCACCCCTGCTGTCCTGAAAGCACTTTCCTTTAGCTCTTTACCCCGCTAAGCTTTTGGAAAGCTGAGCACTCAGCAGCCTCCCCACTCCTCGGCTGCTGTGAATTTGCTGCGGCGGGGGTCGGGGACAGGCCGTGGCCTGCTTTGGTAAGAATAAGGACTTCACTCAGTTAGAAGGGAGGTTCCTGAGAAGCCACCCTGGATCTCCCCATCAGCAACGAGTTCCCTTGGCTGTGGCTTTAGACTTGAGTTACATGAAGTTTTCCACCCAGTTTCCTTATTCTAACTGGGTTCTAATTCTGGAGTTTACCTGTAAGCCATAGTCCTTGGATTCCCATGTCTCAGGATAGAAGCTAAGTCCTTTTCCCTCGTCCCCTACCTCCCATGTCAGTACCCAGTTTACCAGGCCCTCTACTCAGTCAGGCCGTCATCCATACTCTTGAAAGATCTGACTAGGCCAAGGTTTAAGTAGCTGGTCATGACCCAGTGAAACGCACATGAAGAAGCCTTTGTGAGCAGGAAGTTTCAGAAAGCATGCAGGTAGGTTCTTGTGGCCCTCAAACCACCTATTAAGAAGGCAAAAGGGCCCCTATATATAGAATTTGCTACTATTTATCTGCTATTCCCATGACCTTCTCCAAGTCTCTTCTCCCTATTCTATAAAAAAAGTCACTGTCACAATTGCAAGATAAAGAAATAATTGTTTTATCGTGCATCAGACTATGTCATGGGGACGTCACAATGGCAAAGAGCCTAGTATAAAAATTGGAGGATGGGGTGGGGCAGCAGAGTGGGTTAGCAGCATCCAGAGCTGGGGTTTATCCAGCCCTAGGCCTCAGGGCATCACCTTTGCCTTGGGATGAGAGGAGAGTGGTTTGGGCAGGATGTGGACCTTCTGGCCAATTTCCAGGCCACAGTGAGGCCAAGAGGGGGTGGACTATGTAAGGGCTGTGCCAGTTCCCCCGGGACAGTTTGGAGCTGGGCATGTCCAAAGAAGCTCCTTGTCCTGTGGCTGTGGATTTCTTTGACCTCTGCAGCACTGGCGGTGGTCGGCCTGGGTAGTGGTTCCTAGAATCTGGTCTGATTAACTAGGTTGCAACCTTCAGAACCCCAGGAAGATCAGCTTTAGGAACTCCCTGGCAGGTGAAAAGGGCAGTTCCCATCATACCAGCATCCAACCTGGACCCACTGTTCTCTGCATGGGGAGAGTGGCTCAGCTCGTCTCTGGGAGGGGAGGGGTCCTCACTGTTCCCTCTCACTGGGTCTGGCCTCTGCTAGTGAGGGATAGTATTTTTCCTGGGCTTAGTGGACAGCTGAACAGCCAGCCAGAGGAGCAGTGGACCCAGCTGGGCAGCTGTGGCGACAGTTGGCTCAGCTTTCATCCACATCAGAGCTGGCTTGCTCCAAGATTATCCCCACGTTTGAATGTGGCTCCAGCACCTCACTTGGTTTTGGCTTCCTCCTTGTGTGGACACTGAGCAGAGATCTTGGCTGGGGGCCAAGGGTGTTGACCCTCTTTTCATGAGGGAGCCAACACTAGGAGGCACAAACCATAATGCCTGGAGAGGAGTTTCTGCAGGCTGGAGCCCATATTCCAAATCTCGGACGTTGAATTCAGCCACTGAACACAGGAGTCAGGAGCTTGGAGTCTGGGAACCCCAAATGGGGGATCACAGAGCGTAAGATCTCAGACCTGAAACTTAGAGCCCCAGTGTGGGGGCAGTCTGGAAACTGGGCTGACAGCAACTTCCTCTGGTGATTGGAAGCCCATCTGAGAAGCAGTTGGGTCAGGGGCAAGGTCTTGCTTCGTGCATGTCCTGCTCACAAGCCTGGGCGGGGCTCCTGATGGTTTGGCGGTTGCACAGGGTCAGGCCCAGGTTGCTGGTGCTGTCTCTTGGGAAATCTTGCAGTAACCATGGTACCTGGGACCCCAGGGACCCAGATACGCTGGGGATGGGTGCGCCACACTGCTGAGACCTCACTGTCAACCTTCCAGCTGTTCACGTCTTTCCTCAGAGCCTGTTCTGCCCTCAGGAACCATGTGGACTCCAGCTCAGCCTGTGATCTTTGACTCCTGCTGCTTCCCTGCCCCTTTTCCTCCAGCCAGAACTCCCCGCCCCAGGCTCAGACCCAAGAAGACCTGCAGTTTATGTGCCTTAGGGTACAAGAACCAAGGAGGAGGCTTGGCTGGAGGACTCTTCTGGCCCTACCTCTCCATCAAGCTTGCTGTGAGGTCTGGTGAGCATTGCCCTCTCTGCTGTCAGATGGGCATTAGCATTCCTGTTTTGTCTGCTTCCCAGGACTGTTGAGGCCATCAAGTGAGATGGTCCGTACAGGGCCTAGAACACGTAGTATTTGCCCAATAAATTGTGTTGAGTAAGATAATGGCAGAGGACTTTATTGCACAGCCCTTTCCTCCCTCTCTCTTGCACATGTGCGTGTGTGTGTGTGTGTGTGTGTGTGGTTTCCTTTTTCAGTTTCATGGAGGAACAGCACTGTGAAAGGTGACTCAGGGGCATGACTGCAAAAGCACAGCCAGGATCCCTGGTCCAGGATGGCAGCCTATATGCCTGCTTAGGTGGGTCTGGGGAGTGGTTAAGTTTCCTCCGCCCAGGGGGCAGGCTGGGCTCTAGGGTGGGACTTCAGCCTTCTCTTGCTCTCACCTCCCTCCTTTTGCCTGGAAGGACCCACAGAGATTGAACCTCTAGCTGTCCATGTGAAGGCTGAAATGAACCTCCTGCCCTTGACCTGGTATCTGCTTGTTCCCTTTCTCAGGGCATTTGAGAGACATGGCTTCTAGGCTCAAGCTGCCAGGAGTCCATGTGTATGTGTGCTGGAGAGTTGAGAGTTCTTTTTTCCAGAGGGTGTGACTTCCATCAAGACGGTACCTATTTTCCCTGCCATAAGGCCCCCTCTTCCCCGATGACATGGTCAGTAGCCATGTGGTGGTAATACTCCTTGTTACTCCACCTTAAGTCTGCAAGTAGAAAAATGGACACAGATAACAACTGAGTGGTCAGTGGCAGCCACATATGGGCAGCCAGAGGCACGAGCAAGGTCCCTTTGGTCAGTGGCGGCCACAAAGGCCCAGGCTTTGGGGAGGCCCTGGTTGGTGCCCTTGGGGTTGCCTGCCTGGTTTCGGCAATAAATAACATGAGGACCCAAAAACCAAACCAAAACAAAAAATACAACCAGTATCTCTTGGGGTAGGTGGTGGGAGACTGTTTAAATTATCGGCCTTCCCTGGGCCACTAGGTGGTTGCTGGCGCAGGGCTAGGCAAGCGGTCATCGGCACGTGTGCAACTCCACGAGCCGCTGGCACTGCCGGCACTTGACGAAGCAGCACCAGTGGAATTTGCAGCTGCAGCGTTCAGCCAGCTCCACCTGCGCCGTGTGGAAGCCGCGGCCACAGCACAGCAGCTCACAGCCGTCGATGGCCTTGGACGTCTTGTTGCATGTGCGGCCCCTCGTGCCCAGCACGCCGCTGCGCATGTCCTGCTCGCAGAAGTCGGGGCTGGGCTCCAAGTACACCAGGTCCTCATCTGTGTGCGGCTTGAACTGTGCATTGCGTGGCACCAGTGCCCTGGAGGAGCCCACGCGGCGTGGCTCCACCTCAGTGGCACCATCAAACTTCTCCTTCAGTGCGTGACCCACCTGGCGGAAGGGCGGCACGGCTCGCCAGCACGTCTTTACCTCACAGGAGCCTGACACCCCGTGGCACTTGCATTCCACCCGCATGTGTGTCAGGATGGCCTGTGGGAGAGGGTAGGGGAGAGGGGCCATCAGGAGATGGCAAGGGGAGGCGGGGAGGGGCCCTGGAGGCTGACAGTGGACTGTTGGTGCCCTGGGGCCGACGCTGCAGTCAGATTTGCTGTTGTACCTCCTCTTATGAATTATGCGGTACTGGGCTGCTAAGCAGTGTTGTGACAGGTGAACAAGGTACTGTCCCTGCACTTGGGGCACTGGGAGTTGATGAAAGAGAAGCACTAAGGGTGGTGTCCTATCAACAGTGAGTGACAGGTGCTGGGTAGGGAGAGCACTGCTGCATTTAACTTCTGTAGGAACCTTGGGGAGTAGGCATCCAGAAGGCAGGTGGCGTTATAGGCACACGATCTTCATGGTGATGGGGAGAAAGGTTCACATCCTAGCTCTGCTGCTCTTTTGGGGAGTCAATGTGTATGAGAGACAGGGATGGACACACATGTATGTATGTGTGTGGGGGGCCATATGTATGGAGGGGGCCACTTACCCTGTCTGTAACACCTGCCCGCCTGTCTGCACCCCCACATGGCCTGTCCTGAACCCCACTGGCCTACAGAGGTGCCAGGTGCTGGTGAGAGCCTGCACAAATGTTTTCTGAGTGGCCATGTGGGTGGGAGAGTATGTGAGGCCCTGCGCACGCTATCCCTACCCCGCTTTTGGTAGCACCATACTACCTTCCTGCCGGCCTCATTGTTGTGGAGGTTCATGAGGGCTCTGCTGGACGAGGCCCCCTTGCTTCTCTCCCGCACATCCACAAACGACTGTGAGAAGGCCACACCGTAGGCGATGTTGTCAGAGCATCCTGACCACTGGAAGCCTGGGGTGTGGTGGGCACAGAGAGGGTTGTGGTGAGTGAGGGCCAAGGTCATGCCCCCTGCCCTCCCACTCTGACCACCTCCTGCACCTACCCTGTGGGCTGACCCCGTGCACCGTCCGGTCACAGCCACACTTCTCCAGCTCCCCACTGCTGCACGCCCGCGTCACTGCAAAGGCCACACCTGCCGAAGAGATGGCGTACACGAAGGCCGCCTCCCGAGTCCCTGTGGGAGGCAGATGGAGGGCAGGGCTGGGTCCCAGGGCTCCTCCCTGCACCCGCCTTTGTAGAGGGGGAGGGGCATATGGGGCCTCCTGCTTGCTGGAGGCCAGAAGGGAGCAAGACGGCAGAAATCAGGAAGGTGCTTGTGCTTATCACACCAATAGCTGAATCTGCTTCCTTTACCAGAGCATGGCTTAGGGCTCTTCACACAGGCAGATCCTGTCATCCTCACAACCACCCCAGAAGGCAAGGACTGTTACCATCTCCATTTAAACAGAGTCTTGGGGGCTTTTCCGAGGTCACTGAGCCAGCAGATAGTCTGGCTTCAGAGCCTATGTTCCCAGCTCCTGTGGGAAGCTGTTCTCACTCCCTCCCCAGAAGGTTTGTGAAGGTTTATGGAAGACCAGACAGGCTGGGAGAGGTGAACTGGCTTGCCAAGGCTGCAGGTAGGAAGAAGGCCTGGACTATAAACTCAGGTCTGGCTTCCTTTTCTGGCCTGTTCCCCAGCTGGCCCCACTGGAGTCACCCTACCTTATGATCTTGCCCCTTCCTCTGAGACTGGGCCTGTTTCTGAAAATGTCTTGCTTCCTTAGAGTAAACCATAATAACAACAGCTTCTACGTAACCCCTAACCCCTATTGTGGCTAATTAGGAGATACCTATTACGCATAAGCCCTCCACCACTGGGGGCTTCATTGTCCCCCATTTTATAGATGGAGAAATGGAGGATCAGCCGGGGAAGGGATTTGGTCCCAGTCACCCAGCCAGAAAGCCACAGAACCAAGACTCAAGCACACGTCTGACCGCCTCTGCCCCATGACTTCTCAGTGATTCTATTTTGGTGCCGGCCCTCGGCCCTCGTCCCCTGCCTGAATGGATGTTTTTATCCTCCTAAGAACTGTGCCTTGGGGGTGTAGCTGTTGTGGACTCTCTTTCTGGAGGTGGGGGGCAGTGTGCGAGCTGGAGTATGCATGGCCGGCTGGGTGCGTGACCAGACAGCAGACCATGCTCCCCTCCTGGGCCCTGTGAGGAGGGCCTCTGTATGCTGTGACTGTCCTTCTGTCTCTTGTCGGAGTGTCTGTGTCCACAGGAGTGGAGGGGGCAGGCTTTGGCCCCATGGTTGGCAGTTACCTCTGTGACACCCAGGCCTGTGCTCTCGGCTGCCCCAGGGAGCAGTCACCGTGGTCAGATGGAAACAATCACCTTCTCTGTGCCCGTGTCTGTGGACAGAGGCTGTAGAGGCCGAGCACTGGGGTGGGAGGCAGCTCAGTCCCCGACCACTCAGGACGCCCTGTTCTTGGTTCGGCCCTTGAGCTGGCGATAGTGCCCACCACCCACTCTCCACTGCCCACCCTCCACCCTGGCTTGGCCATTTTGGGCCAGCATTGGGGGGCTTGGCTGGAGCAATGGAGCCTCGACAGCCTGAGACAGAGTCTTCTCCAAGTTAATCGAGGTTAATAGCAGGATCATGTTGGTTGGTTTTATGCTGTGGCCGCCCAAAGAGAGACGACTTCAGTTTCTGGTATTTCTGGTATTTCCAGGCCTGAACCAGCACAAATCTTTGCCCCAAAGACCAAGGGGGAAGGGAAGTCAAAGCAGGAGACGGGGCTGGCTGACGAGACTGGCGGGTCGCCTCAGCCTGGCCTCGCATGGTCCTTCCTCCTCTGCTGGTCTTGGCTCCCAGGCCACCCCAGCCCAACCCCAGCCCCAGGCTGATCTCCCCTGTGTACTGGGGGTCCCTGGGGTGCAGGGCCCCCAGGGAGGTTGCTCAGAGAGACCTCTGCCTCATTCCCCAAACCAACATTCATCCACTGAGACTCCCAGGTTCCTTTTGCCCTGGCTTTGGGAACAAGAACACTGTTTTCTCATATCAGGACTGGGCCTGAAGGAAGAGATTCTGGAAGGAAGATTAACGACCTAAAGCTTAGAGACGGTTTACCATGTGCTGGGCTCTGTCTAAGCACTTCACATGTGTTATATACTTGTCCCAACAACCCTAAGAAGTAGATACTTTTTATCCATCTTTGACAGATGGAGAAACTGAGGCACTGAGTGGTAAAGCAACTTGTCCAACAATACCCCAGCCAGGAAGTGGTGGAGTTAGAATTTGAACCCAGGCAGCCAGACTCCAGAGCTTTCAAACTTGACATTATTCTGCCTCCCAGAGGCCCTGAGCCCCTGGGAATACACATGCAGTTGATTCCACCTCCCACATATGGAGCCAAGAAGGGCTTCCTTAGGTCCACCCCAAACTTCACATGCTGTAGGACAAGCCCAGTTCTCTCTGTGGGTTCTTTATTGGGGGACGGTGAGCAGCTGGCCTCTGGGCTCAGCACAGCAGGCCCCAGAAAGCCTGGAAGATGTAGGCAAGCATCAGTGCCTCTAAAGCTGATGGCAGCTCCTCCAGCCTTCTCTACCTGGTTCTGGCTTCCAGCCCTTGGACTCCAGGGTGGTGGCCCTTCCCAGTTCCTCACCTCTGCCCAGGTGCCCAGGCTGGAGCCCTGCTCACTTGAGGAGGACCTGGCAGAGCACTCTCCCCAGGGGCCACTCAGACATAGAGAAAGAACGGTGGTCCACCTGGGTGGGTAGCAGCAGAGCTTCCCTAGCAAGGTGGCAGATCCTGCTCCCTGGCCAGGGACTTTTTGAGGGAGGAAGGCAATCCTTGCCTTGTCCTTTCCTGGGCCAGGGGCCAGGGTAAGGCAGAACTCTATGGTGACTTCTTCCGTTTTCATACAGCCATTTGCCCCTTCCCACACCCAGCTCATTTCTTCCTGCTGTTTCTTATTCCTAGAGCACCCCTGGCCCCTGATGTCACAGGTCTAAATACTGTGTGTCCTCTGGGTCCAGCCTCAATGCCACCTTTTCCAAGGTGCTAAGGCTGCTTGGGGCTGGGAATTCAGTTAACCTGTAAATCCACTAACGGCCACTCTTTCTGAGGGCCTGCTATGTGCTGTCCAAGGCTCATGACAGCCTTAGCAATGAGCTCTCTACAGCTCTGCTCTATAGAAGAAAAGGTGAGAGGCTTGGTGTCTTGCCCTGGCTCCCTCAGGCAGTAAATGGCCAAGTGGGGATTGGAACCAAGGCTTGTCAGACTCAAGGCCTGTGCCCTTCATAGCATATCACTTGTGAAGTCTTTCCCAGATACGGGAGAAGGAAGTAGTTAGGAGTGTTTGGAGAACTGGCTAAGGCTGAGTTGGACTGGCAATGAAGCCATAGGCTTGCTGATCCCCTGGGTGCCAGGGCAGGTATCTTGGTAGAGGTGAGGCCCAGCTGGAGTCCTGGGGAGGTGGGGCAGGATAGGCACTGTCTCCCAGGATAACCTTATCCCCCGTTCTCCAACCTCTATCCCTGCCCAGTCTGCCTTTCCAGATTCCTTTACTCTCTTGGATGTGCAAAAACCCACCTTTTCTTGAAACCAGCTCCAGGAAGCCCCTTTAGATGTAAGAGACAATACAGGATCAGGGAAAGAGCGAAGGTTTCAGAGCCAAAGTTGTATTGCATTCTCACTAGCAGTGTGACCTTTCTTTCTGAGCCTTCCTGAGTTGAGTGTTCTCAACTCTAACATAAGGATAATAATGCCACCCCGGCAGGCCAGACTTTGCACCTCTCTGCCTCCCTGCCCCATGTGGTCAGAATCAGGATGTCCCAAGCTTTATCTTCTAATTGTCTTGTGTGTGTCTGGCCACTGCAGCCTCAAGGCTTTCCCAGTGTGGGAGTATCTCGGGGGTACCTCCTCCCCAGATCTTCTGTAACTTATAGCATCAAAAGGCTGGGTCACAGAGGTAACCCAGGAGAAAAAAATGTTCTCCCCATCATTGGGTCCAGTGTGATGCCAATATTGAGGACAAAGGTGAGAGCACAGGTTCTAGTGAGGGACACCCAAGACCACAGAGCATTTACTTCTTAGGTCCAGGTGGTGCCACAGTTAGGAAGGTGTCCTAGATGGTTTAGACATGGGGAATGGACAGACAGGCCTGGGTTTGGACCCTCACTTTGCGATGGCCAGGGCACCACATGGCCTCCCAGCCACAGCAGTCAAACCCTGAGGGGGCCTTAGAATTCATCAAGTCCCTCGTCTCAGGATAGGGATTTGCTCAAGGTCGTAGAATAAGACACAGTAGAGGCAGAGGAGGCCCAGTGCTGTCTACAAATGGAGGACAGCAGGAGAAGGGTTGTTGTTACTGCCTTTCCTGCCTCTCCTACCCTGCCCAGGCACACCTTTGCCTGGTGCTATGGCCTCCCTCCCACCCTCACACCCGTTGGTTCATTCGATATTTATTGGTTTATTTGATATTTATCAGTTCAGTATTTAACAATTCATTCAATATTTATCAGTTGCCTATTATATGCAGGTCCTGCTCATTTAATATTTTAATATTTGTTGGTTACCTATTATGTGCAAGTCCTGTTCTAGGGCTTGGGATTAAGTAGTGACTAAAACACAGAGGCCATCCCTCATCTAGCCCTGAATACCTGCTCAGCCAAGAACCACCAATCCCCGCCCTCCCAGCTATGCCAGCTACATTACCAAATTTTTGGTAGATGTTCAGCCTAGAGCACACAGTTTTGCCCCAAATTACACACCTCCCTCATTGTTCATGATTATTTCACTGTCCATCTTGCCTCCAGGCCAGGAGCAGGGGAGGCTGTGAGACCTGGGGCAGTGCTGGCAGTGGGAGAGCCCCCCACCCCTGAGCCATGTGGGGGTCAGTTAGTCCTTCCTAGGCATCATCTCTCTGATCCTCACGGGAATCCTAGGAGGCTGGTCCTGGGGTGGTCAAGGAGGACACTGGGATTTAGAGAGGGCATAGACCTTGCCCAGAATCTCCCAGCCAAGAGTTGGCAGGCCCAGGGCTGGGGGTGTTACCGCCCTCTGCTTGCCAAGTCTTCTTTCTCACCTGTGATGTCGGAGAACAGCACTATAAACTCAGAGTGTCACGAGAATGACCTGATGTAATAGCACACCACAGGCCCTCAGCAAATGGGGGCTCCTTCTCTCCTCTCAGACCCTGGGGTGGGTCTGGTCTGGCCTGCTAGCTTTGTCTTCCACGTCTGACGCCATGACCCAGCCAGGTGGCTCATGTATGCAGGCTCTGGCCATGCCCCCGGTCCTGAAAGCTGGGCATGTGAGTGAGGCCCGCTTACACGGGCTGCTGTAGATGACAGGAGCTGGTGATGGGAGGTGTGTCTACACGAAGTGCTTCCCATGCGTGAGGCCACTGTATCTTCGTGACAGCCTCATGAGGTGGGCCTCCGTGTGGCCTTGTTGCCAGGCAAGGACACAGATGCTCAGGGGAGCGCAGGCACTTGTCCCAGGCCATCCTCGGCCTCACCCTTCCTCCATCTGCCTCACCAGCCAGTCCCTGGACCTTCTGAGAGCAGTGCTTCGCTCTCGGACCTCAGGAGGGACGAGCCCCTTTTCCTCTTAGTCACTGGAGACAAATTAAGAAGTTTCCAAGAGGAATTTTACTAGGGAAGAAAACCTCAAATGCAAAAAGGAGGAGTCTGATGCGTGGGCAGAGCTCAGCCTCCTTCTCCAAGTGCTACTGGTACCTGCCAGGTGTGACTGGCCTAGTCTCGGCACCTTGACATGTCCCTCTCCAAAGGGGGCTGGACATTCGACTCTACCACTCAGACTTTAGTCCAGAGCAGGTACCACCCAGGCCTAGTAGGAATCTCAGCGTCCCTCAGAACTTGCTGAGCCAGTGCTGGGTACCCCCTTGGTTCCTCCCCCAAAGGTAAGGAGGGCTTCTCACAGGGTCCCGAGTACCCACGATGACTTCAGGCCAGCATTGGCCCAGGCTACCCCCTTCCTTGCCTCTTTGATTCCTTTCCCCCGACCTGCTTTCTGTCATTAGATGACATCCACTAACTGTCTCCTCCATGCCAGGCTTTGCCATGTGCCAAGAAACAGGTCAATGAGCCATGACCCTTGCCTTCGAAGGGTCCGAGTCCTAGTGATGGGGGAGTGGAGTCGGGTGAGGAGATAAGCATTTCAGTCTAAAAGGTGTGCTAGAAGCAGCGTGAACACAAATGGTGTAGATAAAAAGATGTGTGTATATATAGAAATAGAGAATAACAAAGCAAATGGGTGAAAATGTAAGCGGTTGCTGAATCAAGTGAAGAGGATATAGGAGTTCCTTGTCCTACTTTTGCAACTCTTCTGTAAGTTTGAAATTATGATTCAAAAAAAATCCCACAGGAAGAACAAAGAGCTTTGGAGCCCAGAGGGAAGAGCTGAGAAGGTGTCGTGGAGGAGGGAACTGCTGAGCCCTCAAGAAGGGGGCTTGGGTGTTTGGGGTAGAGGATGTTGCATGTGCGAAGGGAGGAGTGGGAGAGGGTGACAGCCTGCCATATGAAACGCTGCCAGTCTATCCACCAATCTGTCCAAGACACACCTGCTCTGTCCAAGGGCTTCCCAGGCTCATGAGCTGCTGTTTGAGGCTGGTTCTGGGGCCCCATCGACCAGGCAGCCCTTCCTGCCTGGAGGCAGCACTGTCATCCTGGGAGATCCTCCACTGCCAGGCTAGGCTCACTGGGTCTCTGTTGCTTTTCCAGAGCAGTGATGTTCAGCAATGCCAAGCGAGATCATGCCTTTTTGGCCCCTGCCAGCTCTTAGGAGAACGGCTTCCAAATTTCTATCACAGTTGGTTTCCAGCAACATCCAAATGGTTTGCCACAAGCCCAGCAGCCCCGGCCGTCCAGGACCACAGGTGCCAGGAGAAGGGTTGGCCCAGGCAACCCCTTCCTGCTGCCTGAGCAAGTCAAAGGGCCCTGTCGATGGTTAGTGACTCGGAAGTGTCAGTTTCATGCTCAGGAAGTAGAAAAAGGGGCCCATAGTTTAGAGAACTTCCTCGAGGGCAGGAGCTTGGCTGGCGACCTCCAGAGGAGACTTCCAGTTCCATAGACCGTTCTCTATGCCCTGGCCCCCCTGTCTTTGGCTTAATGCCATCTCACATTTCTGGTCTCAGCTGAGGGCCAGTCTCCTCGGAAAAGCCTTCCCTGAGCATCCCAGCCCCAGCGAGGGGTGGTGTCCACTCTGTGCTCCCACAGTCTCCCCTGGCCCCTTGATCACAGCGTTTCCTTGTTGAGGGTAAGACCACAGACCTGGTAGCGGGACTGCCTGGGGTTGAGTCCTGGCTCTGCCACTTTCTAGTTCTGTGACCTTGGGCAAGTTACTTAACCTCCATGTGCCTCTGTTTCTGCACATCCCTGTATCTCAGGGCTGGCCGTGCTGGAGGTGCACAATAAGGTTGGTCAGATGTACCAAGGAATGGGATGGGCCCAGATACTGGAAGCCAAGTGCTGGGGTGGGAAGAGCAGCGGGCCAGGGATCTAGAGCCTCGGGTCTAAGCCCTGACTGCTCCTCTCCCTCTGAGGAACCTTGGGCAAGTCAGTGCTGTTCCCTGCCCGAGCTTCAGTTTCTTCCTTCATTACCTGCTTACACTTCCAGGAGGCCATCACTGGAAACACGGCGTGCTTCTCAGTGCTGCCCCAGCACAGAGCTGCCATCTCTTCCGATGGCCCCCATCCCACATGCGCCTCCCATCTGGATCATCCTCCTGTCCTGGGCCCCCAATGCTCTGCATCCTTTATGCCCTCACTTGGGCCCTGTGTTGGTTTTACTTCAGAAATGACCTGGAATAGCCCTGTTGCTCACAAGCATCTCATTTCCTGCTGGGCCCACGCCCTGGCACTGCAGGCTCCTCTGCAGCCCTGCACGCCCTTCCCTCACCTTGCGTCACCACCTTGCCGAAGACGGGCAGGGAGTCGAGTGTGGAGCAGTTCCAGCGCCGGTTCCGGAACTGGTACTGGCACTCCTCAATGGCCAGTTGGGCACCGCGACGCACCGAGTCCATGACTTCCAGGTTCCGCTTGCACATCTGCACCTGCCTCTGGATCAGGCCCTTGAGTTTCTCACACGTCTCCTCCTCTGAGATGCTCCCCACTGACGATAGCTTGGCCAGGTACCTGGGGAGAGGGTGGCATGTGATGCAGAGCCCACCTCCTCATCTTTCCCGGCCCAGGACCAGGCCTGCGCTCCAGCCTGGGTCTCTGGGAACTGACTCGTCCCAGTGACTGGGCCTGGCTGCTGACTTCTCTCTTGATCCAGTTACAGGCCCTCCTGCCCAGCTCTAGGGGCACCAAGGGAGTGGAAATGCTGTCTTCCACAAAAGGCCTCTATCTCAAGTTAGGCAAAGCAGGCAGCAGCAGTGGGAGTGAAGCTGATTGAGCCCCTATGGGATCCCTCCCTGCCCCGGTGGCCCCCGTGCCACTGTCTGTGCCAGGACGTCACCCCAGACCTGGCTATGGGATCCCACTATTCCTTGCCGAGATGCCCTCTAGCGAGGAGGCTGGAGCTGCTGTCTGCCCAGGGTCTCTCTTTCCCTGCCCTAGGCAGGAACCCCAGTGATCCTTGGCCCACCTTCTGGCCACAAGACCAAGTTCCTCACTGCCAGCCACATCCTAGGACCACCAGATGGAGACCAGTGGCACTGTTGCCACCCTTTGGAGGTGGGACAATGAGGGCAGTGACGGGCTAGAGGTCTAGGGATGGTCAGGATATGGGTGGTGGTGGTGAGAGTGGGCGGCTGTATGGAGGGTTCAAAAGCCAAGTGCAGCATGCTCTCTCCTCTGCCCCTTGAGTTTCTATGGAGATGGAGCAATGATGGCTGCTCCTCAGAGGGTTATTGCGAGGATCATGATCTCAATGAGAGGAGTTCTGTGAAGGTGCTCCGGGACCAGGCACATACGGGAGGGGGCCTGTGAATGTTTCCATTTCAGTGGAGGACGAGAGAGAGCACCACAGTTACAGGTCACCGACTAGGTGCCGTGCACCATGGCTGCACTTCGCCCTGTTGCATCCTCACCCCAAATCTATGAGGTGATCATGCTTATGCCCATTTTATGGATTCTAAAATGAAGAGGGTGACAGGCCCAAGATCACACAGATAGCAAGTGCGAGAGCTCAACTTCCAATCCCTTCACACCTATAGGTCTTTCTCCTGCCTGTCCTCCTTCGTGGCATTGAAGGGGCCTGGGAGGCCCTAACTCATCTAAGGACAGACACTCTGTGATCTGGGTCAGGAGGCAAAGAGACTTGAAGCAAGACATAAAAGTGCTCACTGGGATTGGAGCAGAGCTGGGGAAGGGCCCTACGAGGGAGAAGCTGAACCGCTCTTGAGGGAAGGGAAACATGCATTAACTGAGCACTTATTAAGTGTCAGGTCTTGTTCAGAGAGGTGGAGCGACTGGCTCAAGGTCACCCAGCTCTAAGGGCAGACCTGAATTAGAGCTCGGGTCTGGACACCCCAGAGGCTTGTGCTCTAACCATTGCCCCTCAGCCTGCCCTACCCTTCCCCTGAGTGTCTCTGGCCAGGGCCAAGTGCACATAGTAGGTGGACAAGAGGCAGCCTCTGGAGAGGAGAGCTGAGTGGTGACTCTGGAAGACCCCCTTTCCCATCTGGTGAGTGGGAGATGCGTCTGATCACCTCCCAGGGAAGGGCTGCCTTCCAGGTTCTTGGAGAAGCAACAGAGTGCAGAGAATCACACCTAAGCAATGTTCCCCAACAGGGGATCTGGCCCAGACCCCTCGTTTTACAGGTGGACACACTGAGGCCCCAGAGATGGAGAGGGGGGCCTTCCCATGCCAGAAGGAGGTTCCAGGCCTGGCTCTGCCTTCAGCCTCAGCCACACAGATTGGAGTTTCCTGCTGCCCCAGACTCTGCAGCGAGCCAGGCCTCCTGCAGGGGCTTGCCCAGCACACTGAGTATCCCAAGCGTTGGGGATCTTCTGGAGGTGCCAGTGAAGAAGCTGTTGCATCTTATAAAGGAAGCTGCGCAAATTTCTTGTTTGAAGAAGGATAAAGGGAAGGTCACTGCTCTCTGGGCCTCAGTTTCCTCATCTGTAATAAGAGAAGGGGCCACTGGTTCTGTCTGAGTGAAGGAACTGCTGCCTGGAGCAAGAGGGATCTGTGTGTGAGAGATGGCCTGACACTGGCCTGAGGCAATGAGGCAGGAAGTCACCATTCCTTTGTTGAATGAGGGAATGAATGAATGGTGACCAAATAGAAAAGCAAACAGAAAGTCCTATTTACAGGAATTCTTTCTAAAGATAAGAAGAGCTAACTTCTATGGAACTTGGGACTGGGCTAAGTACTTTACTTTATTGCATTTAATCCTCTCAGCCAACCAACTCCCACTTGAAAGAAGAGGAAGCTGAGGCACAGACATTTTAAGTAATTTACCTCATGTGCAGGGCCATACAGCCGGTGAGGTTGAGCAGGACTTGAACCTGGCGTTTGCCTGGCTTCACAGCCTTGGGCAGAGACAGTATTCTCTGTGCGGCTCAAAGACTAGAATTGACACCGTGGCCAGAAGCTGCTGGGAGCTGGGTTTATTCAACCCAAAGATGCTAGCCAGGGTGCAGTTGGGGGGCTGTCTCCCTATCCCTGGAGGTTTGCAGGTGGCAGCTAAATTTTATTTGTCAAGTATGTGAGTTGGACCAAGTGACGGTTCTTGAATCTGGCTGTGCATCAGAAATGTGTGCAGGGTTTGTTGAAAGTGGACGTGCCTGAGTCCCAGTCCCAGCGGGGTTTGGTGGGCATCTGAGGTTAACTTAATGTGCCTTAGATACAGCTGGGAGGCCAGGTAGGCGCTGGCCCCGAGAGCAGTCTGTGTAAGTATGGGTGATGTTTCCTTCTCAGCCATAGGGAGCTCTGACTCAGGGACGCCACTGCCCTCCTCACTGTGGCATTGATCCCCAGGATGTTCCTTTTCCCGTGGCTGTGGAGCCTGAGCCTGGTTTTCCTTATCTGTAAATGGAGATAACGGTTCTCACCCAGAGGGCTGCTGAGAGGAATGCCCGTGATTTGCTGTGTGATGCACCTGGTTGTCAGCTGGGTGCATCCTAGATGCCAGGTAATTGTGGGGGCAAGTACACAGCGCGGGGCAAGTGCGAAGTAGGTGGTATCAGGCCAAGGACGGCCAGCCTCCCCTCCCCACCCCCCACATTCCTGGTCTCCCAGGGGCCTCCCCGCCCCTCCTTCCTATCTACTTGGTGGTTCCCAGAGGATGCACAGACTGGTGGTGTCCTGACAAGGCCCAGGCAGGGCTCGGAGCCCCTTGGAGGGAAGACAAGGGCAGGAAGGGGGCTGAGACGCAGCAGAGGCTGTATTTGGAAGGGGAAGGGCCCACCGGCTCCTCAGCCCTGCCTGGGCGCTCTCCCGCCTCTGCCCAGTCAAGGGGTCGCCTGTGGAGCTAGTCCCACCTGTTGCTCTTGGCCTGCAGGGGGCGCCAAGAGCCCGGCTACTGGCGGTGGGCCAGGTCCACGTTCAGGAGGCCACAGGTGTCCCTAGGTCGGGGCACAAGGAATTGAGCCTGACGTTGGATCCTTTCCTGCTCAGACCCAGGCTTGGCCTCTTGGCAAAGGGTGGGGGCCCTGTTTGCTCTGTCATGTGGGGGCACAGAGCTGGCCCATTCCCAAGTCAGCCTCTGCTCCCACAGCGTGCAGCCAAGGAGGCTGCGTCTGGCTGTGCTGGGCCCTGGCCTCTGGTCAAGGGAGGCACCCAAGGGCACGGGTTCTCTGGGCGAGGTGGCGGGGGGGGGGGCAGCCTCTGACCCACCATGACCTTGGGCAAGTCCCTGCCATACTTGGAGCCTGTCTCCTCATGGGTACAGTAAACTGGTGGGTCCATATGGCCTTTCCCACTGTCAGAGTAGGTGAGCCTCCTTCTACTGGCAGGGTGGGGAGTGGCTGGGCCTCAGGGGCCTACTGGCCCCGTGCCAGGCTGATAGATGTGTCTCTGCCATTGAATAAGTAGTGAGATGGACCAGGGGAGCCACCTGCATCCCCCCACCCAGGCTCAGAAGGCAGCAAGGGCTAAATGACAGTCGCAGGGGCTTAGGGTGAGCTGCTGGGCTGCCGTGGCCGTGAGTCACTGGGCCAGCTTCCAGGAAGGAGCTGAGCAACCTCTTCCGTTGGCACCAGTGCCCACCCCCAGCCCCTGCCTTCATCTGGCACAGCAGCTGTCCCCTTCCATACACACGAGGCCCAGCCCCACCCCCACCCCTGTTCCCCCAGACCACAGGGTCTCGCCCGGGCAGGGCTGGGTGCCAGGGCTGGAAATGGAACTGGGCACCGGCTCTAGAGAGTGAGAACCCCAGGCATTACAGGCTCTCATCCACAATGTTTCTGCTTGCCCGTTTCAGTATCTAGCTAGCATCTGGCCCCATTTTACAGATGAGCAAACTGAGGCTACAGAGACAAAGCAACTTGCACAAAGTCCCACAGCTAGAGCAGCGAGTTGCAGTGCAAACCCAGCCCTAACTCTCAACTCTGTTTCCTCTGTACCTGGCTGTGGATATGCCCCATTTACCTGCTGAGAGGGCTAATACTGCCCTTGGTGCCTCATACAGAGCACAGTGCATAGAAGGTGTTTAATAAATGCCTGCAGCAGGGATGTAGGGCTCTGTCCTGATGGGGTTCCCTCTGCTTGCCTCTTGGCAGAGTGCTCAGGATGGGGAAGATAAGGATGAGGGAGGAATGTGGGGGCTGCTGTGGTCTTTTGATCTGCTGAGGGCCTGGACACCCATTAGGGTGAGGCCTGATTCGTCCTGGACACCTCAGGAATCCCCTTCTAGCGCCCTAGGGTGGTTCAACCTCAGAGACACGTGTGCCATCCGCTGACCCTGGAGTTGGACCAGGCTCAAACATGGAGTGCACCAGCCCTTTCTAGGGGTGACAGAGAGCCAGGGCATGATGGGTGGGCTGGGCCAGGCTGTGCAGGGCGTTGGCCATCCCTGAGACTTCTCCTGTCCTGGCTGCATTACCCCAATTTAGGTTCCTTCCTGCCACCGTGGAGTACAGGCTTAGCAATTTGCCACCTGCTGCCCCGGCCACCCAGGACTCTAGCCATGGCCATGTCGTTGATCAGGTTACCCCGCCAGCCCAGGCCGCCCCTGCTGCCGCTACCAGCCAGCTCATGCCCTGATCTTCTCCAACGGGGGCTGCAGGTCCTGCAGGCTCCTCCCAGGAGGCCCTCCCTGAGCCCGGCCCGTGCCTACAGCCTGCAAGGCTGGAGGGCCCTTGCCCTGCCAGGGAGATCAGATCCTCTCAGCCACCTGCTGTTTTCATTAGAAACTAAAATTAGCTGGGCTTGTCCCAAGCTTTTCCAGGTTTGCTTGCTTTTTAAAAAAAATATACAAATTCCTAGAGGAAAATCTGCACCTCTGCGACTCCTCCCGGCTCTTACGCTGTGAGTCAAGAGGAGAGGGGACGGGAAATAGCTGGAGCGTTTGGGAGGCCAAGCAGACCAGTGTCGTGGGTCCCGGCCCTGCGGGTGTCCAGGTGGGGGCTGGGACGCCGGCGCAGGCCTCTCTGCCCCCTCCCTTTGGCCTCCCTGCCTGCCTGGGCCACATTTAGAGCCTCCTCAGGAGCGGTCGTGCCTGTGATACCAGGGAGGAAGGAGACCAAGGGGGTGGGAGGGGGAGCCGGAAGAAAACGGAGTGGCTGCTGAACAGAGCCGCCTTGGGGGATGTGGGCCAGTGGGGACAAAAGTGACCACAGTCCCCATCCAGGACTGTGTTCTTAGGGGGATGGTGCCTGGTTTCCCAAGATGCTAACCATACCCCCCACTCACTTTTCCATCTTTGAATGTTTCTATAACCACAGTCTTGATATCCTGCTGTCCTCCCCCTGACAGTGCCTTAGCCTTGGAGACTCTTGTCCTTTGGCATGGCAGGCAGTGCAGTAAGGACACGGACCAGGAACTCCTGGGTCCAAATCTCATCTTTGTGTTGCTTGAAGCAAGTTAGTGAACACCTCTGAGCCTCAGTGTGTTCATCTGTAAAGTGGGAAGACTGGGATTCCTGCAGGCAGGAGGCCTAAATGAATGAAATGTGTGTGCAGGAGATGCTCGTCCCTGCTGCAACATTGTTCTAGCAGCATCATCAAGATGCTTACTGCCATCAGTGCCGTCACCACCCCTCCCACTACCTCTCCCAGTTCCTCTGGTCGCCCCTCTGCTGCACCCCAGACCAGACCCGTGCTGGCTTCCGCTCATTTGTGTGTTTTCTTTGCTTGACTCTCTTGGCCCTCTTAGGCCTGGGTTCCTGGTCTTTTTTTCAGCTGATCATGCCTGAGAGGTGGGACACGCTCCCCCAGGGTACAGTGGGTGACCTTAGCAGCCATCTCAATGGCAGGCTTTTGACAGAGTCTCCAGACGAAGTCTGCAGAGTTTGAGAATGTGTTTCCTGGCGACCGTCAGTCAGACCCTGTGAGGCTGGGGAGTGTGAGAGACGGGTGGAGGGGTTGGTGCTGCTAGGACATCAAAAGCTGGGACACTGGGGTGAGGGCAGGGACAGTGGTGTGCAGGACAAGCTCAGGAGTGTCAAGGGGACTTGGAAACCATTTGTGGACATAACAGAGTAGATGCATGGGACCTTCATTTATGTTCTGCAATCAATAGTCACATGCCTCAGTATGTCTTTAGTGCAACAGCACAGGGCTGGCTACGCAGGTGTCTTCCCCTCTGTTTTGCAGATGAGGAAACTGAAGCTCAGAGAAGCATATGTTTGAGGCCGTGCGGCCTGCAGTGGGAGGTCAGGATTTGAAGACAGGTCACTCTGGCTCCTAAGCCAAAGATGATCCAGGGTACTGAGGCTTGAAGTTTGGCAGTCAACAGACAGTGACCTGAGGGAGGAGGCCTGATTCTTCCCTTGATGGGTCTTTCTAGAGCCCCATGTCTTTTCTGAACTACAGCGAGGTGTCTGGGCTGTGTCAGGAGTAAGGGGTGTGGGGACAGATGTCTGGGTGGTTATGGGGCTGCCTGGACAGTGTGGAGGCCTGTGGTCTCCGTAGCTGTTGGGGCCACAGAAGAGCTGCTGCCACTGGTCCAAAACCCCTGGAGGGGCAGGCTTTGGAGACACTCATGGTGGTTTGCAGGGCAGTGGGTGCTGCCTTCACCTCTCAGCCTTAGCATGGTCCTAGGTCTGTCAAGGCCCAGGCCAAGTCCTCTTGGCCTCAGGTGCATTTCCTCAGGTGGAGAGAGAGAACGGCCTCCCCTGGAACCCAGGCCTCCACTGCCAGTGCACACCACTCTGCACCTTCGGGCCCCTTTCCCTCTTTCCTGTCTCCTGGGACCCCTTGCTCCCATCTCCTATCCTTGGAAGCCTCAGTGCCCTCATTTTCTGACTCTTAGTTTCCCAATTCTCATTACTTCCAGTATCCTGGCACCCCAGCCCCCTGCATTTCACTCCTGAGGGCTCTGTGTCCCCCACTTCCTGTTTGAGGGATCTATGTCCCCCACTTCCTGTTTGGGAGCCCCCCACCCCATTTCCCATCTCACTGTATGTGTTCCCAGGGAGCTGGTGGCTGCCTCAGGGCCACAAAGTAGACGGTTGGACCTGAGCCTGGATGGCCCCAGAGCTCTGCCAGGTGAGAACTTGCCTTCTCTCCCTGAGGCAGGTGTGTTGTTGGGGGGGGGTGGGTGTCAAATTTAAGGCTGATCTGACCTCACCTTGTCCCCCGACTTGCCAGCAGAGAGCTCTTCCTTTGCTAGACCCACCCAACCTGTGTCCCCATAACCTTTCATGTCCTGTGGCCACTGACCCATTGAACTGTCCTCCCTGGTGGGCTGAGAGAACCTGGGGGTGGGGAAAGAGGAGACCAGGTGAAACCCCAGCCGAACTGTCCAGAGCCAGTGCTGGCCTCCTGGAGTGAGGCTCCCGATTTCTAGTGAGTTCCTCGGCCTTGGGGGATACCTTCCAAAGGTCCAGTCCTGGGAAAGCCTGTGGCTGAACCCCCACTCCTGCCCCAACCAGGGTGGGGCTCATGCCCCCAGCAGATAATAACTGGCTAGGGGTACGGGGCTGCAGGGCAGCTGCCAGTGGCTGCAGGGACAGCTCTGGGAGACCTGGGATGGAGTCCTGGTTCTACCACCGCCATGCTGTATGGCCCTCAGTGCCCAGCACAGGGCCTGATGTGGGGAAGCGCTCGACATGTTTGCATGGGGGCATCCCAGGCCCTCCCTGGCAGGAAGGCTCCCCAAAGGGGTTGAGCTGAGAGAGTCCCCAAGAACCCCCTCACTCTCATGCCTCGAAGCTTGGGTTGCCGGAACAGCTGGGCACCTGACCCAGAAGGGGCTACTCTGCTGTCTCCAGCACTTGGGGAAGGGTCTCTGGGGCCCAATCCTGGGATTTCAGGGCTTGTGTGTGAACAGATTGAGAAATAGGGTCTGAAGGGACCATTCAGAGTCATCGCAGGGAAGGGCCCTCAGGCCCATCAGCATTCCCGCTGTTCTAATGGGCCTCCCCGAAGATACATATGAGCTGTCCGAGGCTCCTCTCCCCTGGAGGACGCATCCCTTCCTCCTCCCACCTCCCTCCCGCTCTCTCCTCAGACCAGGTCCCCTCCTCTGCGGGGTCTGACTTGGCAGGGAACTTTCAGAACACAGTTTGGTTTCAGTTTGCCAGGACATGGGGGAGGGGGAGCTGGTGGGGTCACGGCAGGGAGCGAGCCGTCCCGAGTTTGGCTGAATCACAGAAGATGCAGTTCAGGACTCAGAGATAAAACCTGGCAACTCCTGTGGAAATCTGGAGAGCAACCCTGGGGTCGCAGCTCTGCCTGCAGCTGCGCCTGCTCCATGCAGTGGAGGGGTGACGGGTGGGCCCACGGCAGGCAGCTGTCACCCCACCCATGGCTCCCTGGCCAATCTGCACCCCACAGGCTCAGCCCAAGCCCCTCTTCCCAGAGGCAGCAACAAGAGGAGGCTTGGTGCAAATGCTCAGCTTTCCAAGTGTACCCACAGGGCCTGAGTTGAGCGAGTTTCAACAGGTTTGGGGAGCACTGTCTTGTCAGATGCTTGCTGCGTTGCTCAATTGCTAATCCAGGGTTGAGGGAAGAAAGTCAAACCATCGCAGACAGCTGGGTCGTGACTGCTGCCTGAGCCACCCCCTCGGGCACAGCCTGGTCTTGGGGCGCTGCAGTGCTGGCGGAGAAACACTCAGCCTGGCTCTCAGGGTCTGTTCCAGCCCAGGAGTGAGGGGCAGAGCAGCAGATCTGGGGGGCAACAGTCACACTTCCTGTCACCCAACTCTGTGCCTTTTAGTATCACCTGAGCCTCAGGGCAGTGGAGCAGAGCCTTCCTCCTACTGCAGGCCTTTGAAGAGGGGCTACCATTGGACAACAGCTGAGAACCCTCTGAACAAGCCCGCCTTTCATTCATCCATCAAAGATTGGCTGAGCACCTAGTACCCGGCAGGCACGTGCCAGGCACTGTGAGATATTCAGAGGTGTTTATGCCACAGCCGCGGCCTCCAGATGTTTATAACCTTGTAGAAGCAGTAAAGAAACCACACGATTAGACTAGAGTTATATATAATACGAAACGGTTCTATAGGCGGGGGATGAAAGCTGTAAAATCTGGACATGGGAGAGCAGTTCCAGTCCTGCTTCTGATTTGCAGAATGACCTTGGGAAAGTCATCGCACGTCTGGGCCTCTGAAGTAGGGCTGAAAGTAATCTACGCTCCTCTCCTCTGAAAGTAGTTGTGGTGAGGCATGGCGGGGAGGGTGTGTGGTTCAAACAGGGTAATGGTTGTGAAAGGTCTTTGTAAACCACCGATTCTTGGGGGAATGATTTTGTGCCCCCAGAGGACATTTGGCAAAGTCTGCAGACATTTTATGTTGTCACCTGGGGGGATGCTACAGGCTATCTAGACGGTAAAGGTCAGGGATGCTGCTAAATATCCCACAATGCACAGAAAAGACCCACACAGAAGACGTATCCGGTCCCAAACATCAGTGATATGGAGGTTGAGAAATCCTGGTGTGAACTGTAAAGTACTGGGAAGGTGTTTGTGATTGTAATTCACTGCCCAGGGCCATGGAGGAGCTCTAAGGAGACGGGTTTTTGACTATTTAAGGGGAGAGAGGGATCTTTAAAAGCTGGGAATCAGGGGGACACTTCCTGGAGGAGGTGGGCCACATCTTTACCTGCGTGGCTGGCACTGCACATCTGGGCTGGCTCTGCCCCATCCCTGCCCCAGGGAGTTGTGCCCAGAGTGTTGGGCTTCACTCCACCAAAGACCAAGGGAGATATAAACTGCCCCCCCCAGCCCCTGGGCAAGCAGGCTCAGGGGAGCTTGGCCCGAAGTTGCACACCAGTGGGGACTCAAAGCCAGTGGAAAGCATGATGCGTCCTTCACTGCCCCCAGGGCACTGAAAGGTGCTCCCAGCAGCAATTCCTCTGCCCGACATGATTGGCTTGTGAGCCAGGCTAGGTCTTCCTGACTCTGGGAGGCTCCTGCGGGGGCCCTTGTTGAGCAAGGGGGTTGCAGCCTAAGATCCTATCTGTGTTAAATCAGTGGATCTGGGTGGGACAGACTGGGATAAACAGGACTCGGGAGCAGCAACCTGAAGGCCCGTTTTCTCCACCACCCTTATCAATAGGGACGCGGCCCTGTAGCTCCCTGACAGCAGCCCTTGCTTCCGGCAGCTGCCATGGCTGCCATTTCCATCAACGTGCCTGGCCCCTTGCCAGTTCGCCACATGTATGGGTTCACTCTTTCTTACCAACCACCATTGTGCACCATTTGCATCAATGGGCTCCATTTTACAGATGAGAAACCCGAGGCTCAGAGAGGTTAAGTAACCTGTCCAAGGTCACTCAGCTGGGCAGGGTAGAGCTCAGTTGGATCTCAAAGACCCACTTCTTGGCCATGCCGCTGGCCTGCCTCCGAGTGCAGCATGGCCTCCCTCCCCTCCCCCGTGGGATTCTGCTAGAGCCCCACTACCCTCCTCTGAGAAATCCACAATCCTCAGACCTTAGCTTATTTATTCCCTAACCCTCCCCAGTACTTCCATCTGGGGTTCAGAACGATCTGCTGAGGACTGTGGCCCCGAGGGAGGAAGGGGCCACCCAGTATGTGGCCCAGAGCTGGGACTGGAACCCAGGTGTCCTGACTCCCGGTACAGCCTCAGTGCAGGGAAGAGGGGACATTCAGAAACATTGCTGAGCTCAGGTCTGTGGCAGGGTAGCCTCCTTAAGGGCAGAGCCCCAGCCTTCCCCCAGGGACTCTTCATCCATCCGGCCCTCCCTCAGTGGTGTGAGCCATCACAAGCTGTCAGCCGGCTCCTCCGGGTGCCAGACAAGAGAGTCTAATCAACAGCTCCCAGCTTCTCTGGGCCTGCCCAGGCCTCAGGCTGCCCTCCCAGCTCCAGGCTCCATCCTGCCCAACAGCTGCACGCGGCGGGACACCTGGCCTCCCCACTAGGCCACCCGCCCTTCTGAGACAACAGATAGCCCCGGCTCTCGCCACTGGCCAACAGACCCACCCTGGACTGAAGCCTGACTCCAGGGTATTGGGAGGTGACTGGAACCTAGACCTTGCTCCTCAGGAGGTGCTGTCAGCTATCCTCTCAGGGCCAGGCCTCCTCATACCTCACGCTTGAGAAGACACAGTGCCAGCCACCATGCCTGCATGGACACCTGCCTGCCCAAAGCTTTTCCTTCTAGAGGCAGCTTTTCAGTCAGACACCTCTGGCATTTACCAGCTGGGTGACTTGGGCAGTTACCTCTGCAATCCCCAACCTTCTCATCTGTAATGGGATGGAAACGTTGGGATTTAGATCATGCTGTGGGAGTCATCATAATAATTATTATTGTTATGATCCTACAGTCTTCAGACCAAGTCCCCCTCTGTGCCTGCTCGGGCTCGCACTCAGCTCTTTTCTCTCACAGCCATAGAGCATGCGCCCCATTCCACCCAGTCGTGGTTTTATCATGTCTTTCTACCTAGACTCCAGGCTTGTGGGAGGCCAGGCTGTGACATCCATGTCCCCCAGAGCTGCCATTCCTGGCCAGCTGATGGTTCGATAGAGGTTGGTAAATATTGGACCCAACCTTGGTATGTGCCCAGTGTCTTCTTCATACCCTCTCTGGTTTGGGAGGGTCCTGGGAAGCCTGTTGTTCCTCTTGCCTTGGGCAGAGCAGAGAGACCCTTGGCTTGAAGCCGGGGGTGGAGCAGGAGCGAGCTGGGTCATCCAGAGACCTGCTTCGTGGCAACCTGAACCATCACCGTTGCAGAGAACAGGTTTGCCAACCTCTCTTCTCCTAGGCCGCCCCTCCTCACCCCACCCCCAACGGCACAGGCAGGAGAACTGAGTTGCTGGAATTCCCCACAGTTTGCATGATCCAAAGCCGAGGCTGCCTTCCCCGCTGGGATTTTGGGGGTGGACATGGGTGAAGGTGAGTGGTGATGCCACCGGGCCATGCTGGCTCCACTTTGGGACAGCTTCAGGGAAGGGGGTATAGGGTCACTGCCTGGGAGTCAGAACACCTGGGTTCAGTTCTCAGCTCTGAATTTGGGCAGGTAGCTTCCCCTCCCTAGGTCTCAGTTTCCTCATCTGTAAAATGAGTCAAAGATGAGATGCTCCTGAAGGACTTCCCCCTGCAGATGTAGCTGTCTTCCATGCAGGCCTGGGCCAGACGCTTGGACTGCCACTTTTTATTCTTTGTTTTTTGTGGCTTTGGCGGTGCTGGGCAGGTGAGACCCAGTTCTTGCTCCTCCTGATGCTCAGATCTGTTTTGGAGATGCCGGCTCTGAACCCATGCATTCAAGAACCAGCTCCAGGGACACCCAGGGTCCTCCAAGTCCAAATCAGCTCCCTCCCCAGCTCTGCGACCCAGGCTCCATTCAGGGGGTGGCCTGCAGGGGGGCAGTGGGAGAAGTTGGTAGTGCCCTGCTTTCTGTACACTCTGCCACTGCTCCTGAAGTGTTAATCAAATTAAGTCTCCAAGAAAAACAAAAGCTCCGCAGCCACTTCGGGCTGCCTTGGAGTCGTTTGCTCTCGGAACAGCTGGGAGAATTCTACATCACCTCTGTCCCCCAAGCCCTGGGTGGCTCTGACCCCAACGAACACACTCCTTCCAGCCTGGAGGGCTCTGGCTGGCCACAATGACCTCATAGCAACAGCCATTGGACACTCGGGGCAATTTCATGAGAGATATTTGTTCTTTGGTCTTGATGCAGAGAGAATTTTTTCCTCTCTCCCTGTCTCCATGGAAACCCCAGCTACACTGTTGGCGATCCCCCTTCCCACCCCATGCTTTTCAGATCAATATTGGAGCTTGGCTCCCCACTGGCTGCCCGCAGCGGATGGTGGCAGAGCTCTGGGCAGGAGGAATTGGGGCCAGGGTTAAGTGCGGGGCATGGGGAACCGTCCCTGAGAGGGGATGAAAGGAGTGTAGGTCCTCTTGCTCCCTGTCCACCCACTCACTGGAGCTCATCCCTTTAGTCTCCCTCCCCGCAGCAAACCTTCCGCCCCTACCCAGGGAGCGCCCTGAGCGCAAACCCAGTCAAGGAGAAACAGACAGGTCACCAGCGGTTACCACCCCTCCTCCTTAGGCTAGACACGGGAAGGTGGGGGGCCGTTGTCTTCTTTAACGTCTGGATGGAGTTTCTTCCTGCCCCAGGGAAAAACCAAGGCCCGGCCAGCGCCGGCGCCAGCCCCGGGCCCTGGGAGACCAGGCATCCTGGTCCCTTCCTTCTATCTCCGGCTCCCACCCCCCAAGCAGAAACAGGTCCCTGCACGCCTCCAGCCCAGCCCGCAGCGCGGCGCAGCTCGGCGCGGGGAGCTCGCTCCGGACTTCTCGGGATTAACCTGCTATTATGTCCCAGAGCCCTTCCCTGCAATGGGCTTCCTCGGCGACCTGTCAGCCCGGCTGGACTGCACCCCGCGCCCGGCGCCCCTTCCGGGCCACCGCCCCGCGCTCGCACCCCTGTCGCCCTCGAGCGCCCCGAGCCGCCTACCGGTGCGGACGCCGCCGCCGCCACCCCTGACGCCTCTGAGCAGGGAGCCGGACCCGGGCAGGAGGGGACCCCGGGTGTGCAGAGGGACTTTCGGGCAGTGGCGGCGGCAGCTGAGCGAGCGAGCCTCCGGTCCCGCGGCCGAGACACCTGCCGGGCTGCCCCGCGCCCGCTGCCCCGCGCCGCCTGGCACCGGCCGCTGCCCCCGGGGCCTGCCCCGCCCCGCCCCGCCCCGCCCGGCCCCGGCCCGACTTACAGCCAGTTGCTCGCGGCGGCTGAGAAGACGGCGAAGACGAGGAGGCGCAGCGAACGCAGGCACGAGCGGGGACTCATGGTGCCGCCGCGGGCGCCCGGCCCGGGGCAGCGGCTGCGGCCGCGGGGGGCCTCCCGTCGGGGCGGCAGGTGGGCGCCCGCGGGCGGGCCGGGGCGCGCGCGGCGGGGCTCTGCCTCCGTGTGCCTGCCGGCAGCCTGCCCGCTGCTGCGCCCGCTGCCCGGCGCGGACCAGACTGTCAGCGCCGCCCCAGAGCCGGGATGCGGCGGCGGCGGCGGCGGCGGAGGCGGGCGGGCGGGCGGCCGGGGGGGCGGGCCGGGGGCGGGCCGAGGATGGGGTTACCTGGGCGGGCCCAGCGGCCCGGGACACCCCCCCCCGGGGGCGGGCCGGAGCGGCGGCGGCTGCCGCCCTAGCCCGCGGGACTGGGCTGCTCCGGTGGCCTCCCCGGCTGGGCGCTCCGGAGGACTTGGGGCCCGAGCCCGCTCCAGGCACGCCTGGCTGCGCGCCGCCGAGCCCGGCCGGGCTAGAGGCGCGGCGACCCAGCTGCCCGGCCGCCGCCCGGGCCTCGGGGACGGGCGGGCACAGCTCCCCCAACCCGCCGCTGCGGGCACTGCAGCGCGGCCCTCGCTGCCCCCCAACCCCCCCACTGCCCCCCGCCGGCGCCTGGGAGCCCAGACCCCGGTCCGACCGCGGCAGACCCACCGGAGCGCGGCTGCCACTTGCGCGCACCCAGGCGCTGGCGCTCCGGGTGCCTGGGGCTGCACATCTGGGCGCTGGATGTCTCCCGGCCGCCCCCCACCCGGTCCCTCCCTGCCTCCTGGCCCCCGCGTCCTGCGGCCCAGCCCCTCCCTGGCGCTCACCTCCCTACAGCTTTCCGGGAGCTGGACGGGGCCTCCCCAGCTTTGGGCAGCTTGGGACAGTGGCCCGAGACTGTGGGAATCCGAAACCTCGCGTCTGGCTAGCCACAAGATCTGGGCGCGCCCCAGGCAGCAGGGTCTTGACTCTGAGCCTCCGTTTTCTCATCCGAGAAGTGGGCTTAAGACGCTGCGATTGGGAAGACAGGAGGAGTTTAGGCAAGCTCTCTTGGCCCACTCACCAAGTCTTACTTTGCATTTGGTTTTCTATGTGCTTGTTCTATTTATCCTCCCATACCAGGCGGATTCAGCCTCTTGCTGGTTTCGGGCACAGGGCGGTGGCTGCCATGTTTGTGGAAGGAATAAATGAATGGAACGGAATGGGCTGCAACAGCCTGTGCTTGGCTAGTCCAGAGAGCTCAATTCCACACCACTGTAACCCCTAAGAATTGTCTGCCCAAATCCAGGCCACACCCTCTCAGGTCACTGATCTGATTCTGTGTGCTACTCATCCTCCAGGCTGCATCCCCCAGTTGCTCAGAGCTAGAGGGACTCTTACCTAAACAGTAAAACTAAGGTCCAGAAAGGGAGGGACCTGTCCCACCTCCCTAGGGGTTGGGAACAGAGGCAAGGACCAGGTCCATGCCCTCACCCCTGACCTCAGTTCTTCACTGATTTCGGAGTATGAAATTTGCTCCCACAGAGGCCATCATGTTCGGGTGCTGGGATGGTGCCCTCGGGTCCCCTGGGCTCAGAACAGAGGAGGGGCTCAGTAAACATTTGGTATTGGGACTGGGCAGAATATGGCAGAGATTTGTGGGGCTGGGCAAGAGTACAGATGGAGGTTCATGTACCATATGTCCAAATATTTGCAGGCTATAAATCAAGCTAAAAAAATGCAAAATAAAATATGTTCTATTCTTCTATCTTGATAAATACACTTTCCTAACAAGGCGGAAAGCTGGCTTTGGGTGTGGCATTCTCATACTCCTCAGACTTTGCCCTGGGGCTACTGGCACAGGGAGAGGGGACCCCTAGTGCCTGGCCTGTGCCCCTGCCCCCTACCTTTTCCTACCTCTGCCTCTGTCCTGTCCTTCAAGGGTCTTGTGCACACTCATGAACATCTCAGCCTGCACATGCAAGCTCAGCCCCTTGGTCGCCCCTCAGGCTTAGGGCTGGGCACACCAGTGGTGCACTCTGTCCTCAGGCTGGCTCTGGGGAAGAGACCCACACAGATCCTGGCAGTGGGCCAAGGGCCATCTGTGCAGGGAACCCCAGAGGCCTGGGCACCCAGAGTGTGCTCTAGTGGAGGTGGCTTAAGCTCCAGGTGGGCATGTCCCCTTGTCCCATGGTCTTCCCTCTTTGTGATGAGAGGTTAGCTGGAGAAGGGCTAGACTGGGGGAGTCCCCAGGGTAGGGGCCACTCTCACCTGGGTTTAAGGGTGGTACTGAAGTGCTGACCTATTTTGAACCAACATATTCACTTCCTGGAGACTCAGTGTGGTATGGTGGAAAATAATAATAACAACAATAATAATTTAGATGGCAACAGGCAATTATGTTAGGATGGCCGTATAATTTTCTTCCAAACCAGGATGTTTTCAAGAGTGACGGGGGGCTCTAACTGGAAGATTTGCCAGGCTACCAGGCATAGACCAAGACTGTGCCAGGCCACCTAGGATGCCTCATGCCACTCAAGTGTTGAGCCCTGGTATGTCAGGCACCGTTCTAAGTGCTTTACACGCTTTGACTCATTCAATCCTTGCAACAAATCTAGGAAGTAGGTACTGTTGTCACCCTCATTTTACAGATGAAGACACCAGGGTGACTTTCTTAAGGAAAACGGTGGACCTGGGACTCCAGAGCCACATCCCCAGCTCCCATACCACCCTAAGCCTGGGACTCAGGTGTTTGGGCTTAAACCCCTGTCCCAAAGCACATGACACTTGACTTTGGGAAGCTGCAGGACCTTCAGTTTCTGTATCCATCAGGTGGGAACAATGTTACCTGACTCGCCTTCTCCTGGGGTGCTGGGAGATGCATATGAGTGGGTGTGAGTGAGCCCCGTGAGCAGGACCAAGCTGAACCCAGGAGGTAAAGAACTGGAGCCACCAACCAGAGTCTCTCCCCAAGCTGTGATAATGGAGAGGAGGAGCCCTTTGCTCTGAGTCAGTGGAAAATCTGTTTTTTTGTTTTGTTTTGTTTTGTTTTTTTGGAGATGGAGTCTAGCTCTGTCGCCCAGGCAGGAGTGCAGTGGCGTGATCTTGGCTCACTGCAAACTCCGCCTCCCAGGTTCAACAGATTCTCTTGCCTCAGCCTCCTGAGTAGCTGGGACTACAGGTGCATGCCACCACGCCCCGCTAATTTTTGTATTGTTTTTAGTAGAGACGGGGTTTCACCATGTTGGCCAGGATAGTCTCGATCTTTTGACCTCGTGATCTGCCCGCCTCGGCCTCCCAAAGTGCTGGGATTACAGGCGTGAGCCACCGTGCCCGGCCGGAAATTCTTAATGAGAAATTCTCTTGGAGGAAATCCTCTTCTAACTTTCAAGAACAGCCCAACTGTGAAAGTGTCAATGCAAATTAATTAAAAAGTCAAATTGTGAATAGCTCTTTAATATCAGTAGTCAGAGTGCGTCTGGTGCTTTCTATATACCAGCCACCGTTCCAAGTGCTTTGCCTGTTTGCATTAACTCATGGAATCTTGGCCATAGCTCTAGGAAGTAGATACTGTTATTAGTTCCATTTATAGGAGGGAAAGCCCAGGTGTGCCTCTAAAACTGCTGTAAGACATATTAACAACCCTATCACATAGGTAAATGTTATTCCCATTTTACATATGGAGAAGCTGAGGCACAGAGCGTTCAAGTGCATTGCCTAAAGTCACCCAGTTAGCAGCATGGCCAGGGTTTGGAAGCAGGTGGTCTGGGCACTGAGCCAGCACAAAGCTGTTCAATGGACAAAAGTCTTCCACATGTCAGGATTAATGTCTGTGTTCAGAAGGGGAAGCTCATGGGGTTTCTGTAGACTCTTCCTGGGGGTTCCTATTAAACCCTCAAAATCCAAGGCAGAGACCTCCACACTGTGTCCCTCTTTGTGCCCAGCACCATGAACGCCTCACACATAATGGAATCAGAACGTATCTTTCTCGAAGGGACCAATTCCTTAACTTCCTGAGCAGCCGGTTTCTGGAGTTAGTTCTCCCTCCTTAATAACTATGAAAATTCACCAAGGAAGGGAAACCTAGCCAAGTTTTTAATCAGAAAGAATCACATTCAACCTGTCTAAGTTATTGCCAGTTCTCAGGCAGTGGGCCCAAAGCAACGTGGTTGGATGTTTCTCCAGCTCAGTCCTGGAAGCAACTGGTAACAGAGTGTCTGGTCAGCTGGTGACCGGGATTTCTAGTCCAATTTCCCAGATTTGTGAGGTGAAGAAACTGGGGGCACTAGGCTCGGGGTCTAGAAAATTCTTTTTTTTTTTTTTTTGAGATGGAGTCTTGCTCTTGTCACCAGGCTGGAGTGCAGTGGTGCGATCTCAGCTTACTGCAACCTCTGCCTTGCAGGGCTCAAGCGATTCTCTTGCCTCAGCCTCCCGAATAGCTGGGATTACAGGTGCCTGCCACTACAGCCAGCTAATTGGGGTCTAGAAAAGTCTTAATGCCTATCCCTGCATTTTTCAAGGAGATAAAAGGTAGTTTTTTCCCCTGCCACTATGGCCTACGTTGTGCTGGGCTTGGCTGGGCAGATCTGCACAGGTGTGTCCTCCAAGGCTGTTCACCCTGACCAGGGAGGGAATGGGAAACCTGGTCAGTCCCAGCCAACCAGCCATGTACGTGCAGCCCTGGGCAAGTCCTTGCCCCTCTCTGGGACTGGCATTCGCTCCTTAAAGACTCCTGTGGGAATCTAGAGAAGCAGTGAAGTGCACCAGCAAGTTCTGGGGAAGACCTGCATTTGTTCCTGGCCCTGACAGATCTCTTTGCCTCTCTGAGCCTCAGTTTCCTCATCTGTTCAAGGGGATCATAGTGATGTCATGAGGAATCAATAGATAAGGTGGGTAAAGGCTTCTGAGCACAGGGCCCAGCTTCAGTGAACGTTGAATAAGGCTTCAGGGATTGTTAGCGCTTCATCTTGTTCTATGGTTGAAACCAGAAGTTGTGCACCTGTGGTCTCTGGAGGTGTTTTGCTTGGCCTGCCTAGCGTGTTTTCAAGTACATGAATTTATTGATACTATTTCCAGATTGGGAAATTTCACATAAGAAGCTAGATCTCCAGCTTCTCTTGAGAAATGGGAGATTTGGCAACGTGGGACCCAGTTTCTCGGGTGAAGAGCGATCTTTGACTTTAGATGGGGACTGTACTTTTAACAGCTCACTCATGCCCCCGTAACCCCTGTCAGGTCCCTATGGGAAGGAAGGAAGTCAATATTTACTGAGCATCCTACTGTTTGTCACAGAACGCCTCAAAAGCTGTTTCTACATATTGCATTTAATCTTTACCATAAGCTATTAGTACCCTTATTTTGCCAATGAGGAAATAGAGGCTCAGAGAGTCCAGTTAAGTTGCCTAAGATCATCACACAGTTAGCAGGTGGTACACCCAGGACTGCCAATCAGGACATGGGTTTCTTTTTCCTTTTAGGGCTTTCTTTCCACCCTTCACCTAGCCCTGGGTCTGTAGAGTAACCTTGGTTATGACCCATTGATGATCAAAAGATGGATTTAAGCGTGTGGTTCTCATTCTTTACCTTCAGACCGCTGGGAGGCTGTGGGTTTAGAGTAGAGGTCTAGAAATCAGTGTGAACACCCAGAATTCTTGGACTAAAAGCCTTCCTCCTATATAGAAGATAATCACAGTTTTAAATGTTTTACTGTGAAAATGTTCAAATATACACAATAAAGAATAATAGTATTAATAAACACCCATATCTGAATTACCCAGATTCAACAATTATCAATATTTCATCCCATTTGCCTCATCTACTTTTTTTTTTTTTTTTTGAGATGGAGTCTCGCTGTTTCACCCAAGCTGGAGTGCAATAGCGTGCTCTCAGCTCACTGCAAACTCCGCCTCCTGGATTCAAGCGATTCTCCTGCCTCAGCCTCCCAAGTAGCTGGGATTACAGGCGAGTGCCACCACGCCCGACTGATTTTTGTAATTTTAGTAGAGACGGGATTTCACCGTGTTGACCAGGCTGGTCTCAAACTCCTAATCTCAGGTGATCCACCTGCCTTGGCCTCCCAAAGTTCTGGGATTACAGGCGTGAGCCACTGTGCCTGGCCTGCTTCATCTACTTTTAAAAATCTTTACTAAGTTATTTCAAAACACATGCCAGATACCTTTTTGTTTCGCCCACACAAACTCCAGTGTGCAGCTCTAAAACCAGCGGCATGCCAGAGCCACTGGTTTCAGCGGCTAAGACCTGGCTAGCACATCTCTTCCTAACTCCATGTTCAGGGACATCATGTTGTTAGCTTGAAATCGGCCATGGTGGGAGTATTTACACCATGAGAATTGGCATACACCACAAACCAGGGCTCCCCTCCACCTCCCCACCGCAGAGAGCTGGTTGTTAAACATTTGCCAGTACACTACAGTCTCGGAACACAAGGACAGTTTCTTGCATGACGACCATGTTATTATCTTACCTAATGAAATTAATGCCAACATCAGAATCAAATGTCCCCAATAGTTTTTAAAAAGTCTGTTTACTGATGGCTTCTCCAATCAGGGCTTAAACAAGGTCCACCTGTGATATTTGTTATGTCTCCTGATTTTTATTAATCTAGAGCCATGCCCCTTTCCCCCCCAGTTGTGGCTTTTTAAAATGCCCTTGGCTGCTGTGCGTGGTGGCTCACACCTGTAATCTTAGCACTTTGGGAGGGCGAGGAAGGCAGATCACCTGGGGTCGGGAATTTGAGACCAGCCTGACAAACATGGAGAAACCCCGTCTCTACTAAAAATACAAAATTAGCCAGGTGTGGTGGTGCATGCCTGTAATCCCAGTTACTCAGGAGGCTGAGGCAGGAGAATCACTTGAACCCGGGAGGCGGAGGTTGCGGTGAGCTGAGATTGTGCCACTGCACTTCAGCCTGGGGAACAAGAGCGAAACTCCATCCCCCCAAAATAAATAAATAAATAAATAAATAAATAAATAATAAAAATAAAAATAAAATGTCCTTGGCTGGTGCAGACATGAAGTTGATTTGTGGAGGGTGCCCCACTCGGCAGTGCCTGTTTGTGCTGTCAGTTAACCTGTTCCTCTGTTCCTGGACTTTCTGTATATGCTCTAAAGTCTGAATGGGTTATGTTGGCTTTTTGTTATTTTGCCATTAACACATACTAAAAGTGCCCTCATTATGGAATCTTTTGCCATGGAGGAGGGGTTGTCAGACTCGGGAAAGCTGGCCCTTCTGGTCGAGCCTCACCAGTCAGGGCAGGTCTTTTTGCATTCGGTCCTGGGAATGCTGAACCTACATCTGCCTTCGGGAGTTCATTCCACATGCTGCCACTTGGATGATCAGTATTCCTACCTCATGTCTAACTGCAGTCTTTCCTGCTTTAGGTGAAGCCCATTTTCTCCACCTGGAACCCTGAGATTTCTTTTTTCTTTCTCTTTTTTTTTTGAGATGGAGTCTTGCTCTTTTGCCTGGGTTGGAGTGCAGTGGCGCGATCTCGGCTCACTGCAACCTCCACCCCCAGGTTCAGGTGATTCTCCTGCCTCAGCCTCCCGAGTAGCTGGGATTACAGGCACCTGCCACCACGCCCAGCTAATTTTTGTATTTTTAGTAGAGATGGGGTTTCACCATATTGGCCAGGCCGGTCTTGAACTCCTGATCTCAGGTGATCCGCCCGCCTTGGCCTCCCAAAGTGCTGGGATCACAGGTGTGAGCCACCGCGCCTGGCCCTGGGATATTTTAACCTCCTCTCTCTTCAGTTTCTTGTAATGCTGAGAAGAAAAATTCCCCAATGTCCTGTGATTCCAGGATTCTAAGGGCTGTACTTGCAGCAGTCCTCATTTCACCCTGGAGTGGTTATGACCTTGTTATGCCCCAGCCCCTCCCTGCCTAGGAGAAGGCAGGTATCCCTTTTCCACCCACCTGAAGGATGGGGCTCTCACTGATCAGGGTGACGGCATTCACCTTTACCTGCCGTCCTGGGATCCCCCTGCACAGCCTGGCCTACAGGTCTGGGGTCTTGTCCACTGGCCCAGCCTCAGGTCATGATTCTGATTCCCTCACAGGGCTCCTGTCCTTGCTTGGTCTTTCTGACTGGATTGAGTCACGGAAGCTGACTCCTGTCTGTCTTTATCTTCTTGTCACCTCACTGAGTCAGCTGGGAGCTTGCTCTTTACTTCTAGAAACAGAGGACTGTGGTGAAAACACTTGTTGCAGCTGAGCATTCTTCTTGAATCTGTTTTTTTTTTTTTTTTGAGATGGAGTCTCGCTCTGTCACCCAGGCTGGAGTGCAATGGCGCAATCTCGACTCACTGCAAACTCCACCTCCTGGGTTCACGTCATTCTGCTGCCTCAGCCTCCCGAGTAACTGGGACTATAGGCACCCGTCACCACGCCTGGCTAATTTTTTGCAGTTTTAAATAGAGACAGGGTTTCACTGTGTTAGCCAGGATGGTCTCGATCTCCTGACCTCGTGATCTGCCCGCCTCGGCCTCCCAAAGTGCTGAGATTACGGATGTGAGCCATCGTGCCTGGCCGAATCTTTTTTTTTTTTTTTTTGAGACAGGGTCTTGTTCCATCGTCCAGGCTGGAGTGCACTGGCATAATCACAGCTCACATTGCAATCTCGACCTCCTGGTCAAGAAAGATCCTCCCACCTCAGCCTCCTGAGTAGCCGGAATGCTAGGCATGCAGCACCATGTCCAGCTAATTTTTGTGTGTGTGTGTGTCTTTTTTTTTTTTTTTTTAAGAGACAGGGTCTCACTGTGTTGCCCAGGCTGGTCTCAAACTCCTAGGTTCTAGCAATTTGCCCACCTCAGCCTCTTAAAGTGTTGGGATTGCGGGTGTGAGTCACCGCACGTGGCCCCTGCTTGAATTTTCAAAATGGCTTGACCTGGAAGGGATACCACTCCTCTGGGAAGCAGAGTGGCACACAGGGGACGTGGAGGCTTTGGTAGTGCTGGACCTTCAACAGAAGGTTAATCCGAGTGTGTGTTGAAGCTGATGTTAGGAGAACATCCCGGGACCCAACCTGGGAAACACACTATTCAGGAGTGGTAAGGCCCTTGTTAGACCCATCCCTTCCACATGGCAGACCTCTAATGCAGCCCATTGCCTCGGGGAAGCTTGGGGTGGGCAGTGTTAACTTGACTTCTTCTCAAAGGTAATTGACATCACCTACAAGGGAAGAAATCAGAGGAACTTGGAGGAATGAAAAGCTAGTCTGGCAGTGACCATTAACAGGGAGGCAGACAATCTGGACACCTGCAATTCTGAAGTCTCAGAAAAAGGCCTGACTGATAAAGAAAAATTCAAGGTAAATTAGAAGCAGTATTTGGTCAAGGTCGTGGTAACAGAAATGTAACTGACAGCTAAGGATTACTGCATGAGGTGCCAAATTGCACTTGAATGTTTCCTTCCTTCCTTCCTTCCTTCCTTCCTTCCTTCCTTCCTTCCTTCCTTCCTTCCTTCCTTCCTTCCTTCCTTCCTTCCTTCCTTCCTTCCCTCCTTCTTTTTTTTTTTTAGAGACAGGGTCTTGCTGTCCAGTCACTGACTGGAGTGCAGTAATACAGTCATGGCTTGCTGTAGCCTTCCTGGGCTCAAGCAATCCTCAGCCTTCTGAGTACCTGGGACACCGTACCCCTGGGCACGGTGGCATGTGCCTGTAATCCCAGCACTTTGGGAGGTCAAGAGGTCTCTCCAGGCCTTTGCGTGTGCTGTTTCTCCTGCTGGGAATGCCCCTCCACTTGCTTTTTTTTTTTTTTTTTTGAGACAGGGTCTTGTTCTGTCGCCCAGGCTGGAGTGTAGTGGCATCATCTTGGCTCACTGCAACCTCTGCCTTCCAGGTTCAAGCGATTCTCCTCCCTCAGCCTCCTGACTAGTTTGGGACTACAGGGCCATGCCACCATGCCCGGCTAATGTTTGTAGTTTTAGTAGAGATGGAGTTTCACCATGTTGGCCAGGCTGGTCTCGAACTCCTGAGCTCAAGTGATCCCCCCGCCTCGGCCTCCCAAAGTGTGGGGATTATAGGTGTGAGCCACTGTGCCTGGTCTCAACTTGCTCTTTAGTGGACTAATTTGCTGCAGGTCTCAACTTCCATAACAGGTCTGAGAAGGCTTCTGTGGGCTTCTGATTACATATTCTGTCTTAGTCCTGAGCTTTGAAACACTGTCAACCTAATACAAATGGTTATTCAATAGTTATTGGTGTAATCATCTGTTGAATGCGTCTTTTCCCGCAGCTTGGGGCCTCCAGGAGGGCAGGGGCTGTGGCTGTTTTGCCCACTGCTGTGCCCCTGGTGCTGTGGTGTGCCTGGGATGTGGTGAGAGCTCAGTGCGTGAGTGCTGAATGAATAATTGAAGGGGAATTCTCTAAGCTACAGTTTCTTTATCCAAAAATGGGCCTAAGAGTATCTTTCTTTTAAATGGAAATAGACATAACATTAATTCCTTTCCTATCCTCAACCTTTGCAAAGAAACTTAGAAGAAATAAATGGTCTTGTGAATTAGTAGCCTGAAAAACCTGCAACTCAAGGGATCGAACATGAAGTTGGAATGGTAATTCTGGAATGATTGAGATGTCCCTGGCTGCAACAGGGGGATGGGCTGAATGATGCTGTCTGGTCCTGGGGTGCGGGAGTGCTTTCTCCTAGGGGTGAGAGAGCTGGTTTGCTTCTGTGTGCAGGGCCAGGGCTGGGCTGACAAATTCGTGGAGAATTGGGGTGGGGGTAAGGGTCGGGTGGGGGCCCCATTCCACCCTAGGTGTGACTTATCAGTGTCTCTTGGCCTGGTGGAAGGTAGGATGGCCCAGGACGCACCGCCTCCCCTACGCTGGACAGGGAATTTCCTGAAAGAGGTGACATAGTGTTTAGGCCTGAGGGATTGGTAAGGTAAACTTGGCTGGTGGTGAGGGGAAAACTGTTCTAGTGTTCTAGGCTAAGGGAAGAGCATGTCCAAAGGCCCGGAGGTGAAATGGCAGAGTGGGACTGAGGAAGGAAACGTTCAGAGCGGTGGGTGGGCAGGTGAGGAGTGGCTGGGCCCCATGCAAAGCTGGAAGAGGCCAGCTTGGGCCAGGGAATGAGAGAGAAGTCTTGGAGGAGGCTGACGCCTGTGGGGCTCCGTGTTTCTGTGTGTGTGCATACGTGTGTGTGTGTGTCCATGTGTGTTGAGGAGGTGGATAGGGCACAGGGGGCAGTATCTTCAGCATCCTACCAGCAACTATGTACACAGAAGCCCAGCCGGCATCCCTGCAGAGACAGACGCCCCGGCACTGCCTTGTCAGAAACCCGCCGGGGCAGGAGCAGCTGCTTCTAAATCAAGGCCAAAGGCAGCCAAGGGGCCGGGTTGGGTTTGGTGGTTCTGCTGCATAGGCTGATGTGGGGGCAGGGGCTGAAGGGGGCTCTCGGGCAGGGATTCTGGGCCAGAATGAGCCTGGCTGGTTTGGGGAAGTTTATTTTGGAAGCTGGGATGATGCAAAATTAAGTGGGGAGGAAAAAATAGATGAGGCGACCGAGAGGGTCTGTCTGTGGCTGGCGGGGCTGTAAGTGGCCAGCGAGAAGTGCGTTGTTGGGTAAACAGATGGGGGTGGCAGCTTTCTGCACACTCGCTATAAATATCCCGCAGTTTGCCGCCCCTGCCGGGGTTTCCTGGCACCGTGGGTGTGGAGATCAAGGTACAGACACAGGGCACTTCCGGAGTGGCAGAGAGTGGCCAGGGCCCTGCTCAGATCCCAGCCTCCTGGGGATGGAGTGGGCACCGGGAACTGAGGCTGAGGCCCGAGTAGGGGCAGGAGATGCTTTTTTGCTATTAACTGGCTGTGGTTCTCAGGCAAGCCCTGTGACCTCCGTGGGCCTCAATTTCTTCACCTGTAAGATGGGCATGGTAAAATGAGGCAAGCATGTGTCGCTGCTGGGACAGGTACCCTGGAGACCCTCAGGAAATGATCAAGTGTGTAGGCACTGTGTGACCTGGGCGAGTTCTCTTGTTGCCTTGAGTCTCAATTTCTTCATTTCTTCTTCCAAAATACGGGGAGAAGAACCACTGTCTGGCAGCTGAAATGGAACTGTGGGTCTGGCACTGGACTTGCAATGTGTGTGGTATTTTAGGACAAACTGGGGGCCCGGCCGGAGCCCTCCCCAGCCCTCTGCAGCCCCTATGGGATCTGTCTCATCTCTGCAATATGGTAGTGATGGTAATGGTGATGATAGCAGCCAGGCCCACTGAGAGCCTTTTGGTGACCCAAGGGCTTTGTAAACTGTTATCTGAGTTCTTCGCTATCTCAGCTTATTTTCCCACCTCCTTACCTCTTACAGATAAAGAATTCGAGGTGCAGAGAGATGGGACTGCTGGAAGGAACGGAGCCAGATCCACAAGAGCCTTCATTTGGACGATAAATATTCACTGAAGACCTGCCACATGTCAGGCCCCAGGCCAGGTGCTGGGGATTTAGCAGAAAACCAGCCAGACCCGTTTCCTGCGTCCATGGAGTACACAGGCTGGTGGGGGAGATGGGCTATAAATCCATGAACCAAATTATACAGAGATGCACGCTGAGCGCCTAGCGTGGCCTGCGACCTCTCAGGCTCCCATATCTGTGACAGATGTGCTTGGGCTCCTCGTAGGACCGAGGGACTTTGTTATCCACAGCACTGGCCTTAAAGTTGGCTGCTACCTGATGAGATGAATTAAGAACATACCAGCACTTTGGGAGGCCGAGGCGGGCGGATCATGAGATCAGGAGATCAAGATCATCCTGGCCAACATGGTGAAACGCTGTCTCTACTAAAAATACAAAGATTGGCCGGGCATGGTGGCAGGCACCTGTAATCCCAGCTACTTGGGAGGCTGAGGCAGGGGAATTGCTTGAACCCAGGAGGCAGAGGTTGCAGTGAGCTGAGATCATGCCACTGCACTCTAGCCTGGGTGACAGAGAGAGACTCTGTCTCAAAAAAAAAAAAAAAAAAAAGGACATATATTAATACATTCAGTTCATCAAAACAGTCCCTGAATA
The DNA here is from genome assembly GCF_049350105.2 of Macaca mulatta. NCBI lineage: Eukaryota > Metazoa > Chordata > Mammalia > Primates > Cercopithecidae > Macaca > Macaca mulatta. The sequence continues at coordinate 218,857,041 of NC_133406.1, read as the reverse complement.
CACCTCTGTCCAGAACTTGTGCGAGCCTCTGGGGACCCAGGGCTGGTCAGGCTGGCTGGGCAGAAGGGGATGAAAACATTGCCTTATACACATTTGTAGAGTATGTCGCAATGGGAGAAATCTTCCCACAGCGTCTCATGAGTCCAGTGAATTAGGCAGGGCAGGTATCATTGTCCCCGTTTTATAGATCAGGAAATTGAGGTCCAGTGAGGTGAAGTGTCTTGGCCAGGACACTCGGTCAGGACGTGACATGAACACAGGACTGCCTGACTTCAAATCCAGTGCTCCTTCCCCTGCAGATGAGAATGGGCCCCTGTAGCAGTGGGAGAGGTCCCAAGGCCCCCAGCTGCCCCCGAGGACCCTGTCAAGCTCAGCAGTGAGACTTTGGCCAGCGGAAGGGCAGACATTTTATCCTGTCTCTTGCATTCCATTCAGAAGGTCCCTGTCTGCAGCTGGAGGGTGGAAGGGACTCTGGACAGGGTCACGAGAGACCCTGCTCTGCCCTTCACCAACAGTGCCATGGGAATCCGGCACATGCTCTCTGAGCCTGCGTTCTCCGTAATTGAAAGGGTTGGACTTGATTATCTCTAGGGAGCATTTTAGTCCCTGAGGGCCTGCCTTTGGAGCCCTGGGGGCATAGCTGGGAGCAAGGATCCATCTGAGAGTGGTTCAGGACAAGACTTATCTCCAGCCCCAACTGGGAGACTTGCTGTCTGGCTGATGGTGAAGTCTCTACCCATAGCGAGCCGAGCCAGGGAGCTGGGGAGGGAGGATACCTTTGCAGGCCACTGGGATCCCTGCACTGAGGCCATGGGGCCAGGGTCTTTCTGCTGTCTCCCCTCCCTGCCCAATCCCCACCCCCCTGACTGGGGGACAGTGCTCCAGGCAGCTGTAATGGGACACGGTTTGTGTGGCAGCGAGGTATCCAGGTTCTCCTCCTTCCGGATCTAAGGCAGGAATGCACTTCCCACCCCCTTGAAGTTAGAGGTGGCTGTGTGACTGGCTTTGGCCAGCAAAATGTGACAGCAAGCAGCAACTAGCAGGATGGGGGTGACTTGGGACCCAGGTGGGGACGACACAGAGCAGATGGGGCTTTGGGGCCTCTCCCACTGCTCTCCCATCCACAGGCATGCAGTGTGAGCAGGAGCGAATGCTTCACGTGTGGGGCCACCGGCTTTGGAGTTGCTTGTGGCTGCAGTGTAACCCAGCGTCTCCTGACTGACGTTGTAGATTCTGCAGGAGGGGCAAATGCGGGCAGCAAGGGCCTGCAGCCCTGAAATTAACAAATGAGTACTAATGAGCCCTTCCTTCCTCCCTCCCTCCCTTTCTCCTTTCCTTCCTTCTTTTTCAAAATATATTTATCCATCTATCTATTTGTCCATCCAAGGATTCAAACCCAGGTCTGCTTGACTAGGAAGGCTGGCCGTCTCCATGGTGCCAGGAAAACTCTTTGGAGAAGATGCCCTTCTCTCTGCCTGCGTGAATCTTCTCTGTCCACAAAGGCCTACTCCATCATCCCTCCTCCAGGAAGCTTTCCCTGACTGTCCCCAGGCCCAGCCAGGGTGTCTGGGGGTGCTGGAGAGACCCACAGAGCTTTGATCACCGCGGCTGGCCCATAAGTGTGGCGACTGAGTCCCAGTCTGGAGGCGCAGCTGGACTTTCCCAGAGAGAACTGAGGCATTGTGGGAATTTCCCAGCAGTGACCCCAGGACCCTGATTGCCCAGAATGACTCCAAGTTGACATATCTGGGGACCGTCACCAAGACTCCTGTGTCCAGTAAACATGATGAACTCAGTAAACATGATGACCCTGGAGATGTGCCCTCAGCATTATAACCGCACTCTTGGCCCCTCCAGAATTCAGAACCACTTTGGGAGTCCACCCTGAAGCCCAGTTCTTTTGAAAAGAAGGAGGAGAAGCTCTTAATGTGGTGAAATTGGGATTAAGTGAAATTGTCATCTGCTGGTTGGTGAGGAGGGTCACTCAGGCCTCTGCTATATCCTCTGGGCTCTCCCCAGTAGCCCTCCCTGGGGTACCGAGAAACAGAGGCTTTGCTCAGCCTCCAGAGGCAGGGTAGCCTAGTGGTAAATGCACGGGCTTTGCAGCAGACAGTGAGACTGAGTCCCTTCCACCTCTGTGTGGTCCCTGAGCAGGAACTTCATATCCCTGAGCTGATCCTCAGTTTTCACATCTGTAAAATGGGGGGTTTCCTCAGGTTGGTGGCTTGAGGTGAGAATGTGATGAGGCAGTGAAAGTGTGTGAAGCACCCGGCACATGGTAAGTGTGCACTCAGTTGTAGTTACTATCAGTGGTTGTAGCCCTGCACCGGCAGGACCTTACACAGTGACATACAGAGATCTGGTGGCAGGAGTCTGGGTGGTGGTGGTGATTATATTTCTCAACTGTGTAAATCCAGCTCCCCTTGTGGGAGGAGCTTAGCCCCTGAGTTAAATGTTGGGACCAGGATCAAGTGCACAGTTAAACACACATTTCTTGGCCGGGCACGATGGCTAACGCTTGTAATCCCAGCACTTTGGGTGGGCAAGGCAGGCGGATCACAAGGTCAGGAGTTCGAGATCAGCCTGGCCAATATGGTGAAACCCCGTCTCTACTAAAAATACAACAATTAGCCAGGTATGGTGGCCTGCGCCTGTAGTCACAGCTACTTGGGAGGGTGAGGCAGGAGAATAGCTTGAACGCAGAAGGGGGAGGTTGCAGTGAGCCGAGATTGTGCCACTGCACTCCAGCCTGGGCAACAGAGTGCAACTCTGTCTCAAAAACAAACAAACAAACAAACAACAACAACAACAACAAACCAAAAAAAAAAAAAACAGGCCGAGTGTGGTAGCTCCAGCCTGTAATCCCAGCTCTTTGGGAGGCCGAGGCAGGCAGATCTCGAGGTCAGAAGATCGAGACCATCCTGGCTAACACGGGGAAACCCTGTCTCTACTAAAAAAATACAAAAAAATTAGCCGGGGGTGGTGGCGGGTGCCTGTAGTCCCAGCTACTCGGGAGGCTGAGGCGGGAGAATGGCCTGAACCCGGGAGGTGGATCTTGCAGTGAGCCGAGATCGCGCCACTGCACTCCAGCTTGGGTGACAGAGCGAGACTCCATCTCAAACAAACAAACAAAACAATAAACAAACAAACAAAAAAACCCATACATTTCTTAGAGGAAGGGAATTATTCTTCTGTAAAACTACTGTGTGCCAGGCATGGAGGTAGGCAGAGTGGGTGCATAATGTCCTGGGAGCCTCCATGGGTTCTAAGAGGGATCATTAGCCCATTCTACAGATGGTGCAACTGAGGCTCAGAGAAGCTGAGGGACTGACTGGTCGAGGTCACAGAATGAATTAAGGATGAAGTGCAGATTCTGGCCCAGGTCCCTGCCTGCCCCAACTCCCGTGCTCTTTCCTGCATGGACAGTACTCCGGCCTCTGTGCTGGTCACTTCCCCAGCACCAGCGGAGGTCTGGTGTGACAGTCTGAGCAGCTTTGACAAAGCATCTCCTTGCTCCCATAGTAGGGGAGCCCTGGGGCATGGCTTTGACGGCTAGGCTGGCCAGAGTGCAGGCTCAAAGCTGCTCTGGGATGACTTGATTGAGCTCCCTGGGGGTCCAAGCATCCAAGGAAGGAGGCAGGATCTGGCTAGTGGGCAGCACCTGGAGAGTTGGCAGGTTTCATCCCAGCATCTCCACCTTCCTCCCCAGGGCCCTTTTCTCCTCTCTCCTCCCCTCACCAGGGACACTGCCACCTTCATTCTGAAGCCCACGTCCCCGCTTCTTGTTAGGGAAGGGAATCAGCCCGAGGATCCCTGGACTTGAGTGAGGTCACAGTCCCCATTGTAGAGATCAATGAATCAAGGCCCAGGGATAGGAAGGGAAACTTGGCCAAGTGGCAGAGCCAGAACCAAGAGCTCCGGACTCCCTGCCTGGGACTCCTTTCTCTAGACAACTACGAGGATGGGCTTTTGTCCCTAGGAGACACCAGTTGGTCCCATGGAAAATGGGTACAGATGATCTGAAATCAGAACTATCTAGGAGGCTTCGGGCTACACCGTCAGCACAGCCACACCACCCAGAGCCCCGCTTCCTACCCACCCCGTGTTCGGGATGAAATGTGTTCTTTCTTGCAGGAGTAAAGGGGCAACAATGCTTAATCCAGTTCCTCAATTCTCATGGCGAAATTTCAGGCATGGTGGTACCTGGGTGGGGGAGAGGTTTTGGAGCTAGGGGATATTCCTGGCTTCTCCCTGTCTCCCCTCCACGGTGACCTCTGGGAAGGCTGACCTTGCGCCAGGGCGGCCCTCCTCGGAAGACTGTTTCTGTGTCTTCCTGTTGCGGTTTTGACTCTGGAGAAATGCTCCAGCCTTGAACTCACCGAGGGCTGGCCCCATGTGAAGCTCGAAGTTTGTTCAGCCGTTTTGGGCTCCCGGTGGCCGGGAGCTCAGCCTTAAGCAAAGTCCAAACTGACCGCAGCTTTCCCGGGCGACTCGAGCGGACGAGCCTATTTATATGTGGTGGGTTTTATATCACCACTTCCCTCCACGCTCAGTTTGAGAAGGTTTTTCTCCAGGGGGAGGAGGCACGACCTTCTTTCCACCATCACCCTCACTTTTCCTGGCCCCTCAGGCCCGAGGGTGCCCCAACAAGACAAAGGGAGGCAGGGTCATGCAATAGTGAGGATGTGGTGCAGAAAGACCTGGTTTTAAGTCCTTCAGGTGTTAGCTCCAACAGCACCTCCTCCACGAGGCCTTCCCTGCCCTTTTTATTGTCCTCACGGATCTTACCACTGTGGGAATGATCTCGCCATGCATTTATTTGCCTTACTGTCTGTCTGCCCGGCTGGGATGCCAGCTCCATGGGGTCGGGGGCCATGTCTGTGCACAGGTGTATACTCAGCACCCAGATCGGTGCCAGGCATACTGTAGGTGCTCAATATAAGAATGCAGAACAAATGCACAAACAGGGTGTGCTCCCTCCAACAGGCGTTCTCCAACTTCAAGGTGCGTGAGAATGTGCTGGGGAACTTGTTAACTGCGTGCCGAGCATCTGGATCCCTGGGCTGAGGTGGGCAGGCATCTGCAGCTGGGCAGGAAGCCATCTGTTGGGAGACACTGCCCCAGGGACCCTGGGCCTCAGAGCCCAGAGCGTGTCAGGACTGGGGCTAAGCTATGGGCACACCTCCCTAAACACTCTGTCTGGGGTCTGGGAGGGAGCGCTGGCAGCGGGATTCGAAGGGGCCTTAGCTGGGGGCATTGAAGGATTTGCTCCCACTCCCAGGGGAAGCCAGGCTCTCCCTCCACTGGCGTTTGTATCACAGATCTCACCTTCTTCAAGTTCTTTGTTTAATGTCTGTTGTTGCTATTCGACTCTAAGCGCACGGGGACCCAGTCAGTGTCTAATTGCCCTAGGTTGAGGCAGGCAGGGCCCAGGCTTTGACCCTGGACCTGGCTGTGGTTACTTCTGGCCACACCCCGTCCCACAGGGTAAGGGGCCAAGAGTAGGTGCCAACCTAGAGCCCAGACCACCCCCACTTGTAGAGCACACTATGGATGCTGGAATGACCTGCTCCAAAGGCCTGAGCCTGCTCCAGGGCCTGTGTGGCTCCCTTCCTGTGACCCATTCTCCTGAGGGTGGACTCCACTATGCTGCTAGGCCTGGAGGCGGCCATGGAGCCTATGTCTTGGGGAAGTGGACAGAGCTTGGGTGTGTGGGCTGGAGTGGCCACATACTGGGCCCGGGTGGGAAGAGAAAGAGGACGGGGTGTAGCTGGGGCCTTCTTGGTACTCTTACTGTGGGTGTGCAAAACTGAGTCTCATTTCTAGTTATATCCCTAGTGCCTTACTTGGGGCCTGGTGCCTGGCTCACTGGCTCCTGGCTTCTCCCCAGGCTTCTCTGCTTCAAGCCTGCACCCCCCTTAGAAAGCAAGCAAGAGAAGGGCCGGGAAGAATGCAAATATGTTATTTTCTGGCTGGCTTGTGTCTTAGTCCATTTGAGCTGCTCTAACAAAATAGCTGAGACTAGGTAATTTATAAAGAACAGAAATGTATTGCTCACAGTTCTGGAGGCTGGGAAGTCCAAGATCATGGTGTTGACATCTGGTGAGGGTCTTCCTGCTGTGTCCTCATGTGGCAGAAGAGCAGTAGAGAGGGAACCCACACTCCTGCAAGCTCTTTTTTTTTTTTTTGAGACGGAGTCTCGTTCTGTCACCCAGGCTGGAGTGCAGTGGCATGATCTCAGCTCACTGCAACCTCCGCCTCCCGGGCTCACGCCATTCTCCTGCCTCAGCCTCCTGAGCAGCTGGAACTACAGGCGCCTGCCACCACGCCTGGCTAATTTTTTTGTATTTTTAGTAGAGACGGGGTTTCACCGTGTTCGCCAGGATGGTCTCCATCTCCTGACCTCGTGATCCGCCCACCTCAGCCTCCCAAAGTGCTGGGATTACAGGCATGAGCCACCGTGCCCAGCCTGCAAGCTCTTTTATAACAGCATCACTCTATTCATGAGGGTGGAGCCCTCATGACCTAAACAGCTCCCAAAAGGCCCCATCTGCCAGTGCTGTTGCACTGGGGGTAAGTTTTCAACACATGAATTTTGGGAGAGGACAGAAACCTTCAATCCATACCCCTATGCATGTTCCTCATTTACTGAGGGCCTGCTGCTGTATCCAGACCTTTCTTAAGTTTCCACGTTTAATCCTCATGGCATCCAGTGATAGGTAGTGTGTTCCTTGCCCTGTTTTGCTCAGAGGGGTCAGGTGACTCATGCAAGGCCACACAGCCAGAAGAACCCCCTTGCTCCTCTGACTCCAAAGTCAGTGCTAACAGGTTGGGGGAACTCATTTCTTAGCAAAGAGCATGTGGATGGGTGCACCTGCTGATGGGAGTGGTGAAGGGGTGATGCAAGAAGAGGGCATGGCCGTGAAGTTTGTCCTGAAGACGGCAAGGACAGGTCTCAGGTCAGACAGGAGGATGAGGGTCACCAGGCGGTCAGCAGTGCTGAGGCACAACTTGAGAGCCCTTCAGGTCCCTATAAGCACCATCAGACCTCTCAGAGCCTCCCCAGGTAAACACTAGTCAAGTTAAAAAGGGGTCTGACTACGCCATGCAGTGTCAGTTTCAATACTCTGGCTCCTTTCCAACCAGGTGACTGCCCCCAAACTCAGGACTCACCACTGGATGGGGCAGAGATCACACAGCCCAGCAGCCCTGGGGAAAGGGGTGAGGCCTCAGTGTCCCCTCAGCAGAGGGGTGAGTCCCTCAGTGTCCCCTCAGGAATGGGTTGGAGCCCTTGGTATCCCCTCAGAAAGGGGACGAAGCCCTCAGTATCCCCTCAGAAAGAGGTGAACCTCCATGTCCCCTTAAGGAATGGAGGCCCTCCTGACAGCACCCTCAGTCAGTCAGGGTTGAATCCCGAGCCGGCACTGTGCTAATTTCATTGTCAGAACAGCCCCCGGGGTGGCTACAGCTGTCATCCTCACGCTGCTGCATCGCTGCATCACTGTATTGCGAGTAACTTCCAGTAACTGCAGTTCAGAGAGGTGGAGCCACTGCCTGAGGTCAGGAAGCTGCAGGTAGCAGAGGAGCGGGTTGGCACAGGCCTCTCTGGCTGCCAAGGCAGGAGCGGTCCCCGTGTGCCACCTGGGTGTCACTGGACCTTGGACAGTGTGGCCAGAGGATCCGGAAGGGGTGAGTTCAGCTCCCGGCTGCCCTTGCTCCCAGACTGACCAGAGGTGAGTATGTGGCATCTGAGGCTGTGGGGAGCTGGGGTGGGCCAGGAACAGTGGGGGCAGGGGCTGGGGAGGGCTGGGAAACTCAGCCTGGCAGTGCCAACCCTAGCAGGAAGCACCTTTGCTTGTTCGGTCAGCCTGTGGGCAGAGGGCAGCTGTGTGGGGGGGCTGCTGCCACCAGCCAGAGATGGTTTCTAAGGGCAGAGGGTAAACAGTCACCTTGGCTACTTGGGCGTGCCATGGGCGGTGGTGGGTCAGCTCTGGAATATTCCGGGAAGTGAAGGAAGGAAATGGGAGGCCTCGGGTTCTGAGAGCAAGGTGGAGGCCATGAGCTGGAGGGCCCAAGAGGGTGTCTTTTGTCCTATAAGGCTGGCTACACAGAAGCCAGGCCCAGCGGGAGGGCTGGGATTCTCTCCTCCCCAGGGAGCAGGGTCCTGGTGACAGGACACCAGGGAGGCTTGTGCTCTGGTTGAGCCTGCTGCATCCTGTGTGATGGGATAGAAAGACAGCGTCTGGTTTCTCATTCATGACGATTCCTTTCTGATCCCATATCACCTGCTGTCTACTTTCCGTTTCATTTATTCAGCCCACAAATAGTGATCATTTCAGGCTCTGAGCTAGGCCTGGGGTACAGAAGTGAAGACAACACAGGCTCTGTCTTCGGGGCACTTGCAGTCTGGAATTGCGAAGGTGAAACCACCTTCAGCAAAGCAAAGCAAAACACAGTGCAGCGGGGAGAGGATCAGGTAATTGGGGGACTTTCAGGCGTGCTGGCTCCAGGGCAAAACAACATTTTTGCCCTTAGCTGCTCTCTCTGCCTCCTGCTTCTGCTTTCTCTGTCTGGGGCTTCATTCTCATCTGGGCGTTCTCCACGGGGCGGGGAAGGTGGCTGCCCTCACCAGTCTCCCTGCAGCGCCTCCGCCCTCTATCAACATCCGTATGTCCGGGCTTAATCCAGACCCATTTTTGACACCACTGGATGTGGGTGAAATCGTTATCCTGAGAAAGAGGCAAAAAGCAATGTGTCCATGAGTGGGTAGATGGACATTCAGGGACCAGTTTAACCAATACTTAATGTAATTATCGTTGTGACTGGTGCTACAAAGAAGTATGGGGTGAAATCAATAAATGAGGGTCGGGCTGGGCGCGGTGGCTCACGCCTGTCATCCTAGCACTTTGGGAGGCTAAGGTAGGCAGATCACTGGAGGTCAGGAGTTCAAAACCAGCCTGGCCAACATGGTAAAGCCCTGTCTCTGTGAACAGAAAAAAAAAAAAAAAAAAAACATTAACCAGGCGTTGTGGCAGGCACCTGTAATCTCAGCTACTCGAGAGGCTGATGCAGGAGAATCACTTGAACTCGGGAGGCGGAGGTTGCAGTGAGCTGAGATTGCACCACTGCACTCCAGCCTGGGCTACCCAGTGAGACTCTGTCTCAAAAACAAAAACAAACAAACCAAATACGTAAATAAAATAAATATGGGTCTGAGAAATCAAGAAAGGCTTCGTGGAGGAAGTGGCCTTGAATGGAGATTTGAATCATAAGCAGTCTGTTTCACACTGCTGATAAAGATATACCTGAGACAGGGTAATTTATAAAGAAAGAGAGGTTTAATGTATTCACAGTTCCACGTGAGTGGAGGGGAGTGAGACTGAAGAGGCCTCACAATCACGGTGAAAAGCAAAAAGCATGTCTTGGGTGGTGGCAGATGAGAGAGAGAGAGAGAGAGCCAAGCGAAAGGGGAAACCCCTTATAAAACCATTAGATCTCGTGAGACTTACTCACGACCGCGAGAGCGGTATGGGGGAAACCGCCCCCATGATTCAATGATCTCCCACCAGATGCCTCCCACAACACATGGGAATTATGGGAGCTACAATTCAAGATGAGATTTGGGTGGGGACACAGTCACACCATATCAGTGAGTTAACTGGCCTAGGATGGGGAAGATTGTTCTAAGCAGAGGGAACAGAACTACCACGTAGTTAGGCACAAGAGAGGAACAACTAGGGTCAGACCATTTGGACTTCTCCAGGGAGGTGACAGTAACAATTTTGGAGTTTCCTTGAGAGCAATAGGAAGTCACAGGAGAGTTTTAACGGGGGGTGGCGTCATGGAGATCTTCCTGGCTGTATTATGGAGCAGGTGCTGAGAGACCAGTTGGTTGGCCATGGTACTAGCCCAGGCAGGAGAGGGCTTGAAGGAGGGAAATGGCACTAGAGACAGAGAGAGGTGGATGAATTTGGGATACATTTTGGAGGTAAATTAATAGGACTTGGTGCTTGATTGGATGGGGGAAGGGGTAGGAAGAGAAAAACACTTAAAGGACAGCTTCTAGATTTCTGGCTTGCTCCATAGGACCCCAATCCTATGGAGTGGGGATTGTTGCCCTGCATTTTTTTTTTTGAGATGGAGTTTTGCTCTTGTCACCCAGGCTGGAGTACAAAGGTGTAATCCTGGCTCACTGCAACCCCCGCCTCCCAGGTTCAAGCAATTCTCCTGCCTCAGCCTTCCGAGTAGCTGGGATTACAGGTACCTGCCACCACACCCAGCTAATTTTTGTAGTTTTAGTAGAGACAGGGTTTCACCATGTTGGTCAGGCTGGTCTTGAACTCTGACCTTAGGTGATCCACCTGCCTCAACCTCCCAAAGTGTTGGGATTACAGGTGTGAGCCACCGCACCCAGTCTGTTGCCCCTCCTTTAACAGCATTGGAAGCTGAGGCTCAGAGACAGGGGATGACTTCCCAAGGTCACACAGCATGTGAGTGGTTGAGTCTGGATTCAAATCCAGGCCTGTCTGTCTTTAAAATATATGTTCTTCTTCTCCATGGTTCTCTTTCCCTGCCTTTATTTTCTCCATTAAGGCTGTAAGAAATGAGTGTCAGGTTGTCTGGGTGTGGTGGCTCACACCTGTAATCCCAGCACTTTGGGAGGCTGAGGCGGGTGGATCATGAGGTCAGGAGATCGAGACCATCCTGGTTAACATGGTGAAACCCCGTCTTCACTAAAAAAAAAAGAAAAAAAAAAAATTAGCCGGGCGTGGTGGTGGGTGCCTGTAGTCCCAGCTACTCGGGAGGCTGAGGCAGGAGAATGGCGTGAACCTGGAGGTGGAGCTTGCAGTGAGCCGAGATGGTGCCACCACACTCCAGCCTGGGCAGCAGAGTGAGACTCTGTCTTTAAAAAAAAAAAAAAAAAAAAGATATGAGTGGCAGGTTTAGAGAGGCTTGGATACTCCCAAGGCAAACGAGGGTTTCCTGAGGGTTCTAGAAAGTCCACAGCCAGGAGCCCAGGTCAGAGGGAAGCCTAGGGGAGGATGACTCAGGAAGGACACCAGCCTCCTCTGCCTCTGACAGTCAGGATATACAAAGCTGGGTATATCGCCAGTATATGTGCCTGGGGAATTTCAGTGTCTCAGGACAAGCAGGGACTGTGGTCAGGCCTGCAGGTAGAATCCTAGGCAGGATCTTCACTATATTATTCGGGTCCCGAGCCCAGTGGTGCACCTCCTGTTTTTGTACCTCCGTGGCATCCTTGGTTCCTAAGCCTGGTGCTCTGAACCTGGTGACTTCTGATCTCTGGCTCTCTCCACGATTCATTGTCCTTGCTTGTAAAGTGATGTGTGCAATTCCTACTTTGCAGGTTGATTGCAAGGCTGAGATGAATCCTTGGTACTGAGTAGGGACCTGCAAGCTTCAGTCTGGGATTAGAATTCTCTCATGCTGGCCTTGGAGTTTGAGCGCTACCGAGACAGTCAAGCAGGTTTCCCCGCTGGAGATTCTGGGATGGCAATTTTCAGAGGTGGGAATATTGCTAAGGCAGCTCTCCGAGCACCTGCAGGGGGTGGTTGGCACCAGCACCAGCCCAGGCACCTTCAATCTCTATTCTTGTTCTCCATGGCTCAGCAAGACTTGTTCTCCAGGAAGCCTTCCCTGCCCAACACAATCTACAGTGTCCTTCCCTTCCTCTAGGCCTTCAATCCCCAGTGGACCTGCACCTGCCATGGCTGTCTTCCCGCTGATCCAGCCTTCCTGAATGACCCCTCGACTTCTGGAAAGCCAGACTGGGTTACCTGACCAGCTGAATGACCTGGAGTCACTTAATCTCATTGTCTGTCTGTTAACTCAGGAATCAATTTCCCAGAGCTTGTTGTAAGGATTCAATGAGATAATGCTTGGGAAGTGCCCAAAGGCATCGTGGTAGAACACAGCAATAAATCGTGCTTCCCGTGGGGTTGTTATTGTGGGTTTGGGACTGTTTCCTTTCCAGATCAAGCACCTCACAGAGGCTGGGCATGGAGGCTCATGTCTGTAATCCTAGCATTTTGGGAGGCCGAGGCAGGAGGATCACTTGAGGCCAGGAGTTCAAGACCACCCCAAGCAACATAGCAAGACTCCTTATTTACAAAAAAATTAGCCAGGCATGGTGGTGCGTGCCTGTTGTAGTCCCAGCTACTTGGGAGGCTGAGGCAGAAGGATCAGGAGGATCCCTTGAGCCAGGAGTTGGAGGCTGCGGTGAGCCATGACTGTGCCACTGCACTCTAGCCTGGGTGACAGAGCAAGACCCTGTCTCTAAAAAAAAGAACCTCACCGAAGGTAGGGATTATACCCCAATGAGTCTGGCAGGATACCTGACACATACATAGTAGGTGCTCAGTTAAGGCCTGTTGAGTAAACGTGCTGCTTTTCCTGGTGTCCCCAGCAGAGCCTTGCACATAACTGAGAGGCAAGGTGCGGGTAGAGGTAAGGAAATGGATTTTGGGGTCTGATAGCTCTGGCTTCAAGTCCTGCCTCTGACTCACCCCAGCTATGATGCTTCAAGTCACTTCATTTAACCTGCTTCTTTATCTGCAAAATAGGATTAGCAGGCCACATCCCAGGGTTCTGTGACCGTTCATGAAATCACATAACTCATGCATGTGAAATGCTTAATACAGTACATGAAGGCAGCTGCAATGATGATGGTTAATCCACCAATTCCCATGTCCCTTGCTGCCCAGGGCAGCGGGCCTGTGTGGGTGGGTTGTCGCCCACTATCTACCCCTTCCCAGATAACTTTGATCTTGGTTTGGAGATCCATGTAGTTCCAGGGACTGACTCCACTTCTGATGCCAGGGAGGGGCAAGACTAAGTCATTAAATGCATTTCAGTGATTGGTTTAAGGTTGGGCATGACCCAGACCTGTCACGTCTTTGTCTTGGGAAATTCTGGCAAGTCTCTTGTGCCTATAAAAGAAGCCAGTCTGAAAAATGGCAGACCAAGTGAGAGAAAAATAACTGGGCTCTTGCTGGCACTGGTTAGCTGCTGGATCAAGCCTTTCCTGAAGGACCTTTCAACAATGTGGGCCCATAAATCACCTTTATCGTTTAGGGCTGTTTGAATTGGGTTTTCTGTTCCTTGTAACCAAAATCACCCTTGTGGATACAGCCCATACATCCCTCCACCTTGTGTGGCTGTCACTTCCTTTCCGTGGGTGGGGCGACATCGGCTCAGGCCACATTTCCTCCATGAGCGCATGGACTCTGTGAGAACCAGCTGACTCTGCTGCCTGTAGGAAACCAGACCACCCAGGAGCCGAAAGATTATAGAAACATACAGAAAACCAGAGCAGGGAAAAATCCAAGTGAATGCTTCCAGAATAACCAAAAAGAAAAAAAAAAAAAAAAAAAAAGGTGGTGGCAACTCTAATAGTGAAATAATTGACCGTCATACTCAAAGTGGGTAGTCTCCTGATTGAGGAGGGTGGATCCCGATCAGAGCCACCTGAAGGGTGTGTCACTCCTACAGGGAGTGTTCCTTGCTCCTGGCCCCCACACCCACTCTCCTGCAGGCCGCCATTCTGCTTTTCTTTCCTGAAATTATCTCAGGGGTCCCACTTTCTCTTAGCTAAAGGCAGGCTAAACAGAAGCTCTTTCACTGGCACTCAATCTTGAGCTGAAGCGACTGATCTGTCCCCTCCTAGGCAGGATCCTCACTGTACTATTCAGGTCGCTAGCCCAATGCTGTGCCTTCTGTCCTTGCACCTCTGTAGCATCCTTGGTTCCCAAGCCTGGTGCTCCAGACCCCTGTGGATCCTGTGAGCTCCCACTAGCCTTCCAACATACTTCCTTTAGCTGAAGTCAGCAAAGGTCATTTCTGTTGCTTGCAACCAAAAAGTCCTCAGTGATACACCTGCTGAGGGGCTGTGATGCGGTGGGAGAGGGGTCTGTTGTTCATTGAGAAGCCTTGTCAGTCTCCCACGAGACTTTCTTGGGAAGGCCAAGAGGAGTGGAAACGGTGCTCCAGTTCATATTCACAGTGCTTCCGGCATTGTCTGCAGGCTGAATACATAACACACATGTAGGTATTGATGCTGAAATGATGACTAAAATACAAATCAGTTCCGAAGAATTCCTGAATTCACATTAAAAATGATCATTAGGTAATTTCTCATATAAGCAATACAAAATGTACAACGGGGAAAAAAGTTCACATGGAGAAGGTGTGCTTCTCTTGAAAATGTTAGACTCACAGCTGCGGGGGTGTGATGAGCAGAGGGCGTGTCTTTCAGGACCATAGTGACACTCCATCCTTCATGCCTGCCAGGACCCACTTTCCCTCCTTCCAAGACAGCACTCAGAGAGAGTTCTGGGGGATTAGCTCCTTTCACTGACTCCAGAGGTGGCGTTTGACTCCGATCTGGCCAATCAGAGCCCTGGATATCCCTGGCCATGGTGACTGGCTCTGGGATGGGGGAATGACACAATCAGAGCCAATGAGAAGCCATGGGAATGACTGGGTGGCCTGACCTTGACTTCACTTTGCAAAGCTTTAGGGGCTACCTTTTGTAGGGCCTGGAGATTTGAATGAGAGGGAAGTTTCTTGTATGGTTTCTTTTAGAGTCTGCCTGAAAGAGCTCGTGGGGGACTGGTGGCCGTGTGGAAATTCAGCTGATGCTCACTGAACTCCTGATTATGGCTGGGTCCTAAACTAGGCCTTGGGGCTCCAGAGGTGGCTCCATTCTTGAAAAGCTCCCAATCTTGTGGGGAGCAGATCCCCAACGAATGAATCCTGTGTTTCAGCATGAAGCATCATGAGACGCACGAGATGCTCCTGGGACAAGGAGAAAGACTCCAACTCTGCCTGGCAGGTTGAGAAGGGCTTCCTGGAGGAGGTGGTCCTCAAGTGGAGCCATGACAGATGCATAGAAGTTTGCTAGGGCTGGGCATGGTGGCTCACGCCTGTAATCCCAGCACTTTGGGAGGCCGAGGTGGGCCGATCACTTGAGGTCAGGCGTTTGAGACCAGCCTAGCCAACGTGGTGAAATCCCATCTCTATTTAAAAAAATACAAAAATTAGTGGGGAGTGATGGCATGTGCCTGTAGTCCCAGCTACACAGGAGGCTGAGGCAGGAGAATTGTTTGAACCCGGAAGATGGAGGTGGCAGTGAGCCAAGATCTGGGTGACAGAGCAAAACTCCGTCTCTTAAAAAAAAAAAAAGTTTATTAGGGAAGAAGTCAGGAGAGGCGTTGGAGGTGAAGGCTCTGAGAAGCAAGAGTTTCTGATTTTTCTGATGCGTTCAGAAAGAGGAGGTTAGATTAGAGATGAGGACTTGGGGGTTGTCTGTCTTGAAGCAACATATGGATGGGGCTTGGCCAAAGAGGAGACGGAGACCACAGTCACAGGCTGCTGCTTTTGGCGACCAGGCAGGCACTGGAATGAGCTGAGTCTTTCAAGTGTAAGGAAGACCCCATGACCTTCTGGGTCTGGCTTCTATTTCCCATTTTTACAAGAGTAGGGATCCAATAAGTGCTCTCTAATTAAAAGAAGCCACCTTGTAATGATAAAGGGCAAATGTCACTGTGGACAGCTGAAAAGTCTGCCTAAAGCAGTGGCCCTAAACCCTGGCTACCCACCAGAATCATCAGGGACGCTTTGACAACGTAGGCTGCCTGGACCCCATGCTCAGAGTTTCTGACTTCATAGGTCCAGAGTGGGGCTCAGCAGCAGAATATTCTAGTATCTGCTCAGGTGATTCTTTTTCTTTTCTTTCATTTTAGACAGGGTCTCGCTCCTTTGCCCAGGCTGGAGTGCCGTGGTGTGATTAGAGCACAGTGCAGCCTCAACTTCTTGGACTCAAATGATCCTCCTGCCTCAGCCTCCCAAGTAGCTGGGACTATGGGCACACGCTACTGTACCTGGCTGGTTAATTTTTAAAAATTATTTTTGTAGAGACAAGGTCTCACTACATTGCCTGGGCTGGTCCTGAACTCCTCCTGCCTCAGCCTCCCAAAGTGCTGGGATTACAGGTGTGAGGCACTGCACTAATTGGATTCTAAGGTACAGCTGGGACTGAGGGTGGCTGATCCAGAAGGAATGCCAGTTGGCACCTTGCAGGAACATGTCTTTCCAAATTTTTTGATTTTTTGCAAGAAAAGCCAGAAATTGAGATTTCTCTGTGGAATCTTTTTTTTTTTGAGATGGAGTCTCACTCTGTCGCCCAGGCTGGAGTGCAGTGGTGCGATCTCGGCTCACTGCAAGCTCCACCTCCCAGGTTCACGCCATTCTCCTGCTTCAGCCTCCCAAGTAGCTGGGACTATAGGTGCCTGACACCATGCCTGGCTATTTTTTTTTTCTTTTTTTCCAGTGGAGACGGGGTTTCACCGTGTTAGCCAGGATGGTCTCAATCTCCTGACCTCGTGACCCGTCTGCCTTGGCCTCCCAAAGTGGGAATCTTATTTTTAAAAGTTGCCTCAACTTTTAAAAAAGGCAAAACTGGGGAGTGTTTATGATGAGCTGTTTTTCAGCTCCTTATCCACACCATGAATCTACAAGGTAGGTGACTATTCTCTCTAATCTGCAGGTAAGGAAATGGGGGCGTGGAGAGGCTGTGTAACTTGCTCGAGGTCACATTGCTAGCAAGTTCCAGATCAAGATTCATCCCCAGGCAGTCTGGTTCCAGAGTCCGTGCATTTACCTGCAGAATCCCTCTCCGGCCAGCGTCTGACCTGTGGCCCAGGAGTGTGCACCCTCTGGCAGGTGAGGGCTTGGAGCAGAGACCTGGTCATTACAGGAAGCAGGCTGGAGCTATGGACACAACAGAGAGAGTGGGGGCCAGCGGCGCTGCTGCCATCAGACACCGGTTGATGAACCGTCCCACGTGGCCCTGCCCAGGGAGTGGAGCCCAGCGCACAAGGCCTGGCAGGTTCAGACTTGGGTTTTCACCAAATGCCCTGCTGGCGCTGGGGCACTGGCTTGGCCGACAAAGATATTGCAGATAAATGGGCCTCACGTGGTGGTGGGGCTGTTGCTTGGGGAGGCGTCAGGCTTTGTCTGTCGCAGTGACTCAGGGCAGGTCATCACCTGGCGGCGGCCTTCACACCTCATGCCCGTGGGCTCCGGGAGAGTCCCAGGAAGCGTCTGCATCTGAGGTTGGCTCAGACCCACCCAGAGAGCCCGGCTTCCTGTAGATGCCTTATGAGGAAATGCTGTTTTCCTGCGTGCTTCGGAGATAGGGCTGGGGGCCACTTTGGAGATAGGGCTGGGATCGAGATTTGGGCAATGGGCAAGAGAAAGGGTTCAACCAGCCCAGTGGGGTAGACCCAGGAAAGTGGCCATTTTCTGTGGGCCTACTATGTGGATCTCCCCAGGCTAAGCACCTTTGCATCTGATTTCTTAATTTCACAGTTCTGAGGGGTCAGTGTTATTATCTCCATTTCACAGATGAGGAAGTTGAGGCTCTGAGAGGTGAAGTGACTTGGCCGAGGTTTCATGGCTTTGAAATGCAGCTGGGGTTTAAGGCCAGGTTGTTCCCTGGCCATTGACCGACCTTCTCTAGATATGTAAGGCCGGTCTCTCAAACCCCACTCAGATCCTACTGACTCCACACCCCAAGGCCTTACTGCCCTGCCCTCACGGGCCAGGGCTGTGTATACCTTGGTAGCATAGATCAGCCGGCACCTTGGACAGACCTGCCCAAGGGAGGACGATCTACAGGGACATGTGGCATTTGAGCAGCTCAACTGTAGACAGATCTGCAGCTGGCAATCGTTAACACGCTGATCAAACCATATAATGAATCTCTGGCCACCAGGCCAAGAATCATTTTAATTGAGATAACTAAATAAGAACAAAATTATGTGTTTTTATCTAGCTTGAAAGTAGTGATTATTTTGTTTGCCAGCTCATTTTTAGCCTTATAAAAGTAGTTTAAAAATTACCATTGTTGTGCTGGGCTCAGTGGCTCTCGCCTGTAATCCCAGCACTTTGAGAGGCTGAGGCAGGCGGATCACGAGGTCAGGAGATTGAGACCAGCCTGACCAACATGGTGAAACCCCATCTCAACTAAAAATACAAAAAAAATTAGCCGGGTGTAGTGATGTGCGCCTGTAATCCCAGCCACTCCGGAGGCTGAGGCAGGAGAATCGCTTGAACCCGGGAGGCTGAGGTTGCAGTGAGCGGAGTGAGCTGGAGTGCCACTGCACTCCAGCCTGGGCAACAAGAGCAAGACTCCATCTCAAAAATAAAATAAAATAAATTACAATTGCTATGTTTTTATTTCTGCTAAGAGCACCCCTTCCTGCCCCTCTGCAGACAGTCTGGCCACATGGCCCCTGGGCCTGTGTCTTTTGTTGCTTGTGTGTTTGGCCCTGGCAGAGGGTGGCATAGGCTGGGCCCAGATGAAGGCCTTACCAAATGGAGGACGCCGGCAAGTTTTCTGGAAGGGCTTCCCGGGCTCAGCCAGGCACATTTCCCAGGAGGGTCCCATTCTGTGGGGTGGGCTGGGTAGCTAGCAGGTGGCTAGATCCTGGGCTGCACTGGGAAGGCGCAGGCCAGGCCAAACCTCAGTGGCTGCCCAGTCTTCAGTGAGAGCCCAGCTTCTTAGCCTAGTGTTCTAGGCTCTTGTCTGTCAGGCCCTTTCCCTCACCTCCAGTTTCCTCCCCTGCCCTTCTTCCTGGCCCCTCCAGCCCTGGGCCACTTGGCGATCCCGCTGTCTCATGCCTCCATGCCTGTGCAAAGGTGGTTCGCTCTGCTGGGATTCCCTTTCCTCACTGGCAGGGATAACTTGTGTGAAAGAGCTCAGCACCAAGTTAAACTCATCATTGGTGCTTTAAAAGCTCACGTTCCTCCTCCCTCCCTCTCCCTTCTTCCATCCCTCTCTCCTTCCTTCCTTCTGTGTGTGGAAGCATCGCCCTCCCTGGTCTAGGGGGACCTCTTAGTATAATGGAAGAAGCACAGCACCAAGCCCCCCGAGAAGCCTCAAATCTAGAGAGACGCCAGAAATGTCTGAGGCCCTCTGTTGAGGCAGTTGGTTGGGTTTGACCATGCAGGATCCAGGATCCAGGATCCCTGAGATCCTTCCCTGCCCACTCTTAGTCCACCTGTTATGGGCGAGGCTCCTGCCTCTTAGAGGTAGAACACATGACCTGCCTAAGCTGACCTGCTCTTTGCTTAGTTGCGTCAGAGCCCATGGGACATGATGAGATGCTCCTGGGGCTGCTAGGACACACCGAAGCCCTCCTTGTCCTGGACTTGAGTGTGAACCTGGTTTTCCAGCCTCACCTCCACCCTGTGAGCTCTCCACTGCCTCCCAGTAAATGCCCCTTGAGCACAAGGAAGTCAAATCGGATTCTGTCTGCAATCAAGGAGCTCTAAGGGAGACACCCCTCAAATCACAAATGTCTACTCCCAACTCCTGGGACAGAGGGACCCATGTCTCTCCAGCTGTAGCCGCCTAGAACCGAGAGCCAGGGCACCAACAGGGAGGAAACAGATAAACAAAATGTGGTATCCACATACAATGAAATACTTTTCATTGTAGAAGGACGGAAATTCTGATACACGCTGCATCATGGATGAACCTTGAAGACACTCTGCTGGGTGAAATAAACCAGATGCAAAAAGACAAATACTGTATGATTTCCTCTTACACGAGGTACCTGGAGTAGTCAAATTCATAGAGACGAGGCAGAATGGTATTACCAGGGTGGTGGCGACAGTGCCTGGAGGGAGGGTAGTGCCCTATTTTGGATCAGCTGATTCAGTCCTTGAGTGGCACTCATTGTCCAGCTCTAGGAGTTGCCTGGGCCTAGCAGCTAGGACTTTGCCCTGGGGGGCTTCCTAGCTCCACATCTAATCCTTTCTGTTGAGACTTGGGAGCGGGGATGGAGGGACTACATCTGCTATGCTGGCACCATGGGCAGAACCACTTTCCAAACTGAAGGGTCTCCAGGTGCCCAGAAGTGAACTTGCAAGTGGGGAGAAAAGGAGGCCCCAAAGCTGGCTGGAGCAAGAGGGAGAGGCAGGCATAGGGGCTGGCCTTTGTGGCCACGCCTGGCCTTCCCAGCAGGAAGGGATGAGGAGGGTCCCTGGGGAGAGGAGTGGGGAGAGCGGCTTGGACTGGATGAATCTAGGCTTGAATATATCTTTGCCACTCATCACCTGTGAGAGCTTGGGCAGGTCACCTTATTTCTCTAAGCCTTGGTTTCCTCAACTGTAAAATGGGAATAATCCTACATGCTTTCTGGAATTACTGTGAAGATTAAACAGTATAAATCCTGTGAGATTCTCAGTCTGCTGCCTGTCAAAGAGTCCCCAAATGTTTGCTTTGATTGTGATGAAGAGTAAGGACCCTGCCTCAGACCAAGCCGGGTTAATTCCTTAAAGAGTTGGCCTTGGTTGTAATTCCAGTTCTGAGCTGAGGGACACTGGGCAACTGACTAGGGCTTCCTCTTTGGAGGTCAGTTTGCTCATTGTAAAAGGGGCATAATAGCAGTTCCTACTTTAAGGGTAGATGTAAGGATTAAATGACACGATGCGTATAAAGTGCTTAGCACCATGCCTGGCACATAGTAGGTGCTCAGTAAGTATCAGTTCCTCCTCACCACCTCCCCTCCTTGTCCTGGATGTGGAAGAGCAGGCATTGTGGGGAATACAGATGCCCCAGATCTGGAGTCAGAGAACTAGGTTCTGTCCCAAGCAGGGCACTAAATCGCTGAGCTTTCTTTGGGTGGGATCCTGAGCCCTGGGTCTCAGTCAGCCTCGGTGAAGTGATGACATTGGACTTGATGGTCCCACCTCTGTCTGTAACATTCCACACTGTGAGAAAAAAACACTTAAAAAAAATTAGTGGTACTTAAATAAAGGACTGAAGGCAGCTGCTCCCTGCTTGAGATGGGGCCGGAACAGGAGGAGGCTGTGCTTTTGCTTCAGGAAATCTCCTTCAGAGGCCCTTTTTGTTTAATAAAGGGCAGGTGTCTCCCCCGAACCTCCCAAGCAAAGTGAAGGACATGGCCCTGTGAGGTGAGGAGCAGGCACTGGCAGCTGGAGAGTGGGGCTTTGGCAGACCCTAGGGACATGGAGCAGAGGGGAGATGGGCCGGGGTCCTCAGCAGAGGGGGTGCTCAGGGGCAAGGGGGCATAGAGTGAGCTGGCTGGGAGGGTCTAGGAATATTCAGTTTGGTGCTGTTGCTGGTTAGGTCCCGAAGTCTCTCTCTTGCCCCAAACCTGAGTCTGTTGCACACCCAGTCTTGTGTGTGGGTGGGGCAGGGGCTAGGGAGCAGAGAGAGGCTGGGAGGCAGCAGGGTGCAGGGGGGATGTGGCTCAGGCCAACGGTAGAGCTATCGGTGAAGGGACACATAAGTCCTGCTTGGGAGACCTCGGCAGTGTTGAGAAGGGCGTTGGAGACCCTGCAGTACACAGCGTGGGGTTTTGGACTATTTTATTAATGATAATTATTGGTTGAAACTAAGAACGCGGTGAGCCCAGAGGACATGGGGACATTGGGGTTACGGTTTTACATTTGTGCAATTTGGATTGGCAGAGACAAAAGGGCATCCCCATTGGAAGGGGGTGGGTGAGGGAATGGCATGACCCAAGGCCTGGCATGAAGTTGGCAGGGAGCACCCACATGGTGTTGCTGCAGAGGGCCATGGGGCTGCAGCGTGAAGGACCTGGCACGCTAGGTGATGGACTTGACTCTCTACAGGTGATGGGGAGCCCTGAAAGACTTCAGAGCAGGGGAGGGACAAGGAGCAAGGTGGCCGTGGGAAGATGGCTCCAGCAGCATGCAGAAGATGGATGGGAGTGGATCGGGACAAAGGTGCAAAGGCAGAGAATAAGCATTTGCTGTTCGTTCACCGCAGAGGGTTTGCTGTGATCAGATCAACCCAGGTGGGTGACCGAGGTGGGTGAGATGCAGGCTCTTGGGAAAGAGGGCACGTAGGTACCCGTCCTGGAGGCAACCCGGCTTCATGTTCATCAATCACCACCTGCCTCCCAGTCTCGACTCTCCCTGTGACTCAGCCCCCTGAGGACCCAACACAGGGTTGGGGGAATTTAGAAAGTCTACCTTTTTGGAGATGACTCAGTTAAAAGGGCAGGGCCAGGGAAGGGGATCTCTCATTCCAAAATCTTTCATGGAGTCACTAAATCTTCATGGATCACAGCTAAAGTCCAGCCACCACACCCGCTGATCTCCTTTCACAGATGGGGAAACTGTGGCCTGGAGAGGGGAAGGGACCCGTGCAGGCTTGTGAGGCCAGAGCAAAAGCCTGGGGCCTGCTCAAGTTCAGTCACTCTCTGTGTGACCC
Organism: Macaca mulatta; assembly: GCF_049350105.2. NCBI lineage: Eukaryota > Metazoa > Chordata > Mammalia > Primates > Cercopithecidae > Macaca > Macaca mulatta. Next base: position 218,834,747 of record NC_133406.1, on the reverse strand, counting down.
TGGGTGAATCTCTTCTCCTCTCTGGGCATCTATTTTTTCATCTGTAAAATGGAATAAGCAAGTCTGCCCTGAACACTTGATCTTCTCTCACCCTCTTACTTCCTTGCCTTCCTTTCCAGCACCGTCTGTCCTTGCCCAAGCCTTTGGTCCCAGGACAATCTTCTCTCACCCTCTTATTTCCTTGCCTTCCTTTACAACACCATCTTTCCTCACCCAAGACTTTGGTCCCAGGTACAGGTCCTGAATGTCTTCACAGCTCACAGACCTCTCTGTGACTCCCTCAGCCTGCCCATGGCTCCCCCGCACCCCCTACCCCCTACCCACCCAGGACCCTGCTTTCCTTGGGGACACTTCTCTGGCCCTGTCACACTCTGCCAGCCTGGGGTCTTCTTCGTTGCCGTCCCCCGCTGACCTCCCTGACACCTTCCACATTCCTTGAAGACTTGGCTCATGCTCTTTCCTTCCACCCATCCCATCACCATCTGGGTGATGTTAGTGACATCATGGATGGCCTGTCTAGCCCCCTGGCTGCCACTTCCTGGACCTTCTCATGTCCAGGGGCTCCCTCCTTTAAAGGCCCACCACCTTGCCACCCTGGGCCATGTCATCCCTCAGGACCGCCCTCCCCTGAAACACTAAATACTGAGATCCACTTTCTGATGGTGACCACTTCCCACCCCTGGGCCCCCACCCCACTACACCTGCCCTGAGACCTCCTGTACAGCCCCCTGAAAGACTCGGCCTGCTGGAGTACTCTCTTCTCTTCCCCAGGTTTCCCTGGCTCTGTCTGTCCCCCGGCACTCCTAGTCCTCACTGGCCCCACCTTCCCCTTCTCTGCTGCTGGCACCCCTATGTCGTGCAGGCCCTAGGCCCTTGGTGGGCACATCCTTGGTTTGCCTCCTCCACCCACCCACCCAACAGTGGCCCCTCCACTCCCTCTTCACCTGCTGTCCTCTGAACCTGCAGTTGAGGGCTCCTGCCTGGGGCCTGGCTGCCCCTGCCACTCTCTTCTGGATCCTGTTCCCCCTCATCTCCCCCAGGGCCTCATACCTGCAGTTCCCCCCACCCTCCCCCATCCCTTCTCCTTCTTCTCTGGCTCAGCCTTCTTAGCTTATTATCATGGCTAAGTCCTCACATCTCAAGGTAAAGGACCCCAAACTGCTCTTGATCCTGCCTCTTCTCTCTGGGCACCAAGATCTTCCCTTGGCCTGGGACTTCCCAGTCGTGGTCAGTGAACACATCTTCATTTCTCCCTGGCATGCTTCAAGCCGCTGCCAACTCCATCTCCCCTCCCCCATCAGCCAGTAGAGGGATGCTGCCCATGATCTCATTTCCAAGTCCAATGGTTAACCCTTTATGCCTTAGCCAATGCATCTACCATTTTTCCCTTCTGGGAACAACTTCTCTCTCTGTGTTAGAGCCTCCCCTACAGCCATTCTCCTCTGCTTCTTTATGAACAGAGCCTAGATTTTATTCAGGAATACAATGTGCTCTGCTAAAGGACCACATTTATCAACCTTCCTTGCACCTGGGGGTGGCCAATGAGGTGGAAGTGAAAACCAGGGGAGGGGGGTGGAAAAGGGCCTCCAGGAACACTCAACTAGGAGGCAAGTCTTCTGCTCTTGCTTCTTCCTCCTTTTTGCTGCTGCAACATGACTGTGATGGCTAGAGCTGCAGCAGCAATTTTGTGACCATGAGGTGACCTTGAAGATGGAAATTAGAGCTAAGAATAGCTGAGCAAGAGAGAAAGGGCCCCAGGCTCTGATGACAGTGGGCTGCCTACCTCTGCATTTCTTTCCCAAAGGAGAGAACTGAACCTGTGTCTAGATTAAGCCACTGATTTGGGTTCTCTGCTGCTTATAGCAGAATCCAATCTAGATTGCGATGCAATTTTGGAACTGTGTTTCCTGGCTTTCCTCTTACCTATTGGACTGATTTTCCCTTTTCTGTTTGTGGGGACCTTCATTGTCCCACTACTAAAACATGGGGATTCTGGGGTTTCTGTTCTGGGCCCCCCCTTTTTTTCTGCATCTCCTACTTCCTGAGCAATCTTGTTCTTGCTTGTGGCTTCATATCAGATGCAGGTGACTTTGAATCTTCAGCACAGACGCTCCCAGGCCTCCACACCAGAATATTCGGCCAGGATGTCCTGTAGTATCCTCAAGCTCAATCGACCCCAACTTCTTCCTGGTGCCCGTTCCTCCTTCCGGAGACCCCAAATCAGCTGATGAATCTTCTACCACGCAGTTGGCCTGTTGCAAACCCAGAAGTCATTCTCTCCCTTTTCCTCACTCTTTTATCCCCTCAACTCCTCACATACAATTATTCATTAAGATCTAGCAATTGACCATGTCACACTCACTAGATTGGCTATTATAAAAACAAACAAACAAACAAACAAACAAACAGAAAGTAACAAGTGTTGGTGAGGATGTGGAGGAACTGGAATTTTGTGCATTGCTGGTGGGAATGTGAAGTGATCAGCCACTGTGGACTACAGCGTGGATGTTCCTTAAAAAATCAAACATAAAATTACCATATGATCCAGCAATTCTACTTCTGGGTGTACACCCCCAAAGAAGTGAAATCAAGGCTCAGAAAGATATTTGTACAACCATGTTCACAGCAGCACACAATAGCCAAAAAGGGGAAGTAACCCAAGTGTCCATCAATGGCAGAACAGATAAACAAAACGTGGTATCCACATACAATGAGATACTCTTCAGCCTTAAGAAGGAAGGAAATTCTGCCTGTAATCCCAGCACTTTGGGAGGTCAAAGTGGGCAGATCACGAGGTCAGGAGCTCGAGACCATCCTGGCTAACACGGTGAAACCTCGTCTCTACTAAAAATACACAAAATTAACCGGGCATGGTGGCGCACACCTATAGTCCCAGCTACTTGGGAGGCTGAGGCAGGAGAATTGCTTAAACCTGGGAGGCAGATGTTCCAATGAGCCGAGATCACACCACTGCAGTCCAGCCTGGGTGACAGAGCAAGACTCCGTTTCACACACACACACACGGAAAAAAAAAAAAAAAGAAGGAAATTCTGACACATGTTGCATCATGGATGAACCTTGAAGACACTGTGTGTGCTGGGTGAAATAAGCCAGACGCAAAAAGACAAATACTGTGTGATTCCACTTACACAAGGTACCTAGAGCAGTCAAATTCACAGAGACGAAGCAGAATGGTGTTACCAGGGGATGCGGAGTTAGCATTTAATAGGCACAGAGTTTCAGCTGTGGAAACGTTCTGGCGGTGGCTGGCGTGATGGTTGCACAATGGGAATGTACTTGCTGCCGCAGGAACTGTACACTTAAAAAGGTTAAAATGGTAAATTTTATTTTACCACGATTAAAACAAGATCTAGCAATTTTACTTTTTATTTTTTCTTGAGATGGAGTCTCACTCACTCTGTCGCCCAGGCTGGAGTGCAGTGGCGCGATCTCAGCTCACTACAACCTCCGCCTCCAGGGTCTGGGTGATTCTCCTGCCTCAGCACCCCAAGTAGCTGGGACTATAGGCACCTGCCACCACGCCCAGCTAATTTTTGTATTTTTAGCAGAGACAGGGTTTCATCATGTTGGCCTGGCTGGTCTTGAACTCCTTCTTTTTTTTGAGATGGAGTCTTGCTCTGTTGCCCAGGCTGGAGGTGCAGTGGTGATCTCGACTCACTGCAACATCTGCCTCCTGGGTTTAAGCAATTCTCCTGCCTCAACTTCCCAAGTAGCTGGGATTACAAGTGCCCACTATCATGCCCAGCTAATTGTGCATTTTTGTTTTTTAGTAGAGACAGGGTTTCATCATGTTGGCCAGGCTGGTCTCAACTCCTGACCTCAGGTGATCTGCCTGCCTTGGCCTCCCAAAGTGCTGGGATTACAGGGAGGAACTACCGTGGCTGGCTGCAATTTTACTTTCTAAACGATCTCACATTCATTCCTTTTCTCCTTCATAGTAGTTGACTCTCAGCAGGACCAAAGGAGAACCTTCTTTCTGGGCTTCTTGTCTCCAATTTCATTTCTCACCATCCATAGCCCGACTCCCTCTTCATCAGAGTGTTTCTCTAAACCTCAAATCCGTTCGTGTCATTTCTTTCCATAGAACCCTCCATGGTTCCCCAGGCCTATGGCGTTAATTCTAAGCCTCTTATCCTGGCCTTCAAGACCCTCCCTGATCTTCCCCCTGCCTGTCTTTCCAGCCACCACCTCCCTCTTTTTGGCTCAGTCATTCCTCAAGCACTCCGGGGTATTTCACACCCCTGTGCCATTCTCTCCATCTACATGCTCACGTGGCACCTCTGCCTTCTGTCCTGTGTCTCATCCTCTGAGTCTCTAGAAGTCCAAAGACTTCTTCTCTGTGATGTCCTCACAAAGCTGTCTTTTCTCCCCTTACACTGTTTCTTTCCAGCTGTATCTGTTACTGCACACATCTGGCAGTGCTGCGATGACTGGCTTGCATGGCTGTCTCCAGGAACTCCTTCAACTTCTCTCCTCTTCTTGTAGGAAGTCCTTCCTGACTCCTTCCAGCCCACAATGACATCCGCCTCCTCTGAGCTCACAATCTATGGCAACCCATCGGAAGCACCATGTTAGCATTTGATTGTTCCCCTGTCTTATCTTCAATTCTCTCATGAAGAGTAGTCTTGGCTCTTGGACGAGCTCATAAAAAGGCTACTTGGTTAGAATCACCTGAACTTGGGAGGCAGAGGTTGCAGTGAACCGAGATCATGCCACGGCACTCCAGCCTGGGCGACAAGAGCGAAACTCCGTCTCAAGAAAAAAAAAAAGGCTCCTTGGTTGTTAAGGACTGTGGCCTCAGTTCTGTTCCCTGGAGGAAGGGCAGGAGCGTACACTCAGTGGGCAAATTTTTGCCAGGGACTCTCGAGCCTGCTGTGTCCTTTCGTTCATCTGACAACTCTGAAGCGAGTGTTGTCACTTCCACGTTACGGCTGAGGAAGCTGCAGCTAAGAGGGTTAACGGGCTGGGATCACAAAGCATGGCAGCGGAAGAGTGAAGGTTTGAACCCAGGCCAGTCAGACTCCCAAACTTGTGCTCTGCTCCAGGCCAAAGCTGAGCCCCAGAAAGACGTGCTGGGTTGGACTGGGCTGAATGGCCCCCGCCCAGTGCATGTCTGTGCACATGTGGTAGTGTTTGATTTTTCCAGCAAACTCAAGCACATGCAAGTTGGAGGCGGCATCAAGGGAAAACAGCTCGTGTTGGTCCTGGCTCCGGGTCTGGGGAAGCATCCAGGGTGGTGGGGGCCGGACAGGGCACTGGGCGGCAGCAGGGGCAGTGGGCAGGTCTCTGTGGTCATCCCAGGAAGCCCTCGGCTGTGACCTGTGACGGCTGCCCAGGGGTATGGCCCTCCTCATCGGGAATAACTCCTCACATTTTCCGGGACGGTGTTTGAGGGTGTGCGTTTGGCGGAGAGGATTAGAATTACCATTCACCAGTTGCTAAGATCATGGGCAACTCCTGTCCCCTCTCTGGTTCTCATTTTAGTTTCCACATCTACAGAATGGGCATTTATTTATTTATTTTGTTAAAAACAGAGACAGAGTCTTGCTCTGTCACCCAGGCTGGAGCGCAGTGGCGCTATCATAGCTCACTGTAGCGTTGACCTTTCTACGTGGGAGGCGCCATGTGATCTCCACAAGGATCCTCCTCTGAGGTTCTGGGGGGCTCAAGTCATCTTTCTCCCGTGTAGCCTCCCATGTAGCTGTGATCTCAGGTATGTGCCACCCTGCCTAGCTAATTTTTTGATTTTTTTTTGGTAGCAATCAGGGCTCACTTTGTTGCACAGGCTGGTCTCAAACTCCTGGACTCAAGCAGTCCTCCTGCCTCAGCCTCCCAAAGTGCTGGGATTATAGGCAAGAGCCACCCGACCTGGCCCAAAACGAGCATTTAACTAGTTGCCTATCTCTTGGATTTCCGTGGGCAGATCCTTTGCAAGGATGGCTGTGACAGGGTCTTGATGATGAAAAAAGTCCTGTGTCCTTTTGAGAGGCTTGGTCATCTTCCCTGGGAGCCTCATAACATAGAGGTGGAGAAGAATGGCCAGTCCCAATTTACAGACAGACGGGACCTCTGACCATAAATGTATACAATTATGAGATGCCAATTAAAAATAGTATTAATTAAAAAGAATACAATAAAAAAGGAAAGTGGAGAGGTATAATAGGAAGGGACCTTCTGTGGCTGGGCACAGTGACTCATACCTGTAATACCAACACTTTGGGAGGCCAAGACGGGCGGATCACCTGAGGTCAGGAGTTCAAGACCAGCCTGGCCAACATGGTGAAACCTCATCTCTACTAAAAATACAAAACTTAGTGGTGGCGTATACCTGTAATCCCAGCTACTTGGGAGGCTGAGGCAGGAGAATTGCTTGAACCTGGGAGGCACAGGTTGCAGTGAGCTGAGACTGTGTCACTGCATTCCAGCCTGGGCCACAGAGCGAGACTCCATCTCAAAAGTAAAGGGACCTTCTGATGTTGAACTGAAATCACAAATACCAGTATGAACCTATGATTTATCTATATATATGTGTATATATAAACAGACGGACAGGTGTCAGAACAGATATAGAAGCATGTATATGTATATGTATATGTCCCTTTAGCAGCTTGTAGAGAAGAAGCTGGGACTTAGTGACATTATACTGAGGTTTCCAGACTAAGTCCAGAAGCCCTTCTGTTTGACATTACCCAATAGATGGAAGCCAGGATGTAAGATGCTAAGTAATTGTAATTTAGGGACAAGGGGTGGACAGTTTAATGGTAGGGAAGTGAGAAGTGGAGAAAGATTATCACATTGTTACCAATTGAGAGGACCAGAGAGGGAAGGTCAGTGGCCCACAGTCACACAGCGCAGGCTGGTGGCAAAGCAAAGGCCAGAACTTAGCTAAAAAAAAAAGAAGAAGAAGAAAGAAAGAAAATAGAAGAAGCCCCAACTCTATTGATTGTATCTACCTGCACCAGGTCGCTGTGTGCTAAGGTGAATCTTCCCAGCCACCTGAAGGGATAAGTACCTTCATCATCATTTTCAGATGCGGAAGCGGAAGCTCAGCGAGGTTCCAGGGTGCACGCTTGGTTAGTGCAAGGCCACCATTTGCACCTAAGTCTGACGCCAAAGCTGGTGTTCTCAGCCAACCAGCCCGCCCCCATACTGGCACATACACTTGTGAGTTTGTGGAAAGTCGCATATGGACCAGGGCAGCAGCTACTTTGAGGCCCCAGGGAGCCGGTCAGGGCAGATGGCTAGGCTGGTTGCTGGGTGCCAGTTGTCAGGCCCTCGGCCGTGTGCAGCCAGGTGTGCAAAGACTCCATCAACAGGCAGTGTGTTGCCTGGGGAGCTGGCTCACCACCCAGACCTTGGTTTCCCCAAATGTAGACGCTGATTGATCCCAAGGTGCCTCCCAACCCCACATTCCTGGCCTCTCTCCCCAAGGGAGTTCAGGGTTGAGGTTTGGTTGGGGAAGAGGCCCGGGCCCCTCCTTTTCCCCCAAGGTGTGAGCTACCCCGGGAACATGGGGCCGGCTGTCATGGCAACCCTGTGTTGCGAAATGACGTAATCGGAGTTCCAAACGTGTGAAATCAAATACAACATCCGCAAACACAGCCTGGGGGTCGGCATGGCAACCGCAGGGCACAGGGACAGGCAGGCACTCTCCACCCTGAGCAGCCAGCCTGGCTCAGCCACCTGGGTGGGCAATGAGGGCACACCATCCCCTCTCCATGCAGGCCCCACCTCCTCCCTCTGCTGAGGCCCTCTCCTTTTCTCTCCTCTCCTCCTTCTTCCTCTTCTCCTTGCTTCTCCGGGAAGCAGTGCACCAGGTGGTTAAGGAAGTTGGCTCTAGCACCCCAGACAGACCATGTTTCCTGTCCTGCCACCTACCAGTGGTGAGGTCTTGGGCAATCACTTTAACTTTTGAACGTGACTCACCTCACCTGAAAAATGGACGTAATAATAAAACTCACCATATAGTTTTGGAGGGGGGCCGCTGGCGTGAACACAGGCACCTCGTACTGGTATGTATTGGATCGGAGCTATCATCCTGCCTTTGCTCATCTTTCTTCCATGCTGTGGTTCTTTTCCTTGCCTACCACTCCCAGGGCACCTGCAGGCACCAGGAGTGACAGTAGCTTGCAACCTGGACCCCCAGGTGATCAGTCAGGTCCTGTGCGGCTTTGCCATGCGATCTCATAGATGGTTATCTTCTCTATAAAATAGGGGCATGACCCATGGGCCACTAGCATCAGCAACACCTGAGTGCCAGGTAGAAAGTGCAGATTCCTGGACTCCTGTCCCTTTATACTTGATTCAGTGGGTCTAGGGTGGGGTCCAGGACACAAGTTCTCTGGGTGAACCTAACCAGACACTCCAGTGTGAGAATCGCTGGACCAGGTGGTTCCTGTGGCTCATATGGCTGGCTCTGATGGGCCTCCAAGACCCAAATTCCTGGCTCTGACTGGCTACCTTCCAGGCTCTTTTTATTTGGTGACGCTGTGGCCACCAGGCCAGGGCAGGCTTCCTCTGGTTTCTATGTCTCCCCTATTCATTCTGTTTTTTGGAGACAAGGTATTGTTCTGTCACCCAGGTTTGGAGTGCAGTGAGGCAATCATGGCTCGCTGCAGCTTCAACCTCCCCAGCGCAAGCTATTCTCCCGCCTCAGCCTTCTGAGTAGCTGGAGCTATAGGCACGCTCCACCACACTTGGCTAATTTTTTTTTTTTGGATGGAGTCTTGCTCTGTTGCCCAGGCTGGAATGCAGGGGCACATCTCGGCTCACTGCAACCTCCCCTTCCCGGGTTCAAGTGATTCTCCTGCTTCAGCCTCCCAAGTAGCTGAGACTACACGCATGCGCCACCATGCCCAGTTAATTTTTTTGTACTTTTAGTAGAGACGAAATTCACCATGTTGGCCAGGCTGGACTCAAACTCCTGACCTCAAGTGATCAACCTGCCTTGGCCTCCCAAAGTTCTGGGATTACAGGTGTGAACCACCATGCCTGGTCTCTCTTGACTAATTTTTATTTTTTTTAAATTTAAATTTTATTTTTTTTGTAGAGTAGAGGTTCTCGCTATGTTGCCCAGGCTGGTCTCAAACTCTTGGGCTCAAGTGATCTTCCCATCTTGGCCTCCCAAAGTGCTGGGATCACAGGTGTGAGCCACTGTGCCTGGCTGTCTCATTCATTCAATCAACAAATGTTTCTCATGCCAGGCCCTGGGCCACACTCACCTTTCCCACACCGGTGAGGAACAGATGCTGCCCTGTGTGTTCGAGGGGGTGGGGCTGAGAAGGTAGAGACAAGTCTGTGACTCAGTTTCTTCGTGTGTAAAATGGGGATAATGCTTTGATAATGAGTGTCCTGCTACTCTTGAGCTGGTGTGGAGCTCTGGCGAGAGGATGACAAGGACACATTCTCTGGGGCCCTGTGGCCTGCCGGGCGCTGTGCTAGACGCTTTGTACAGGTAACGCTGGATGCTCCCAGTAACTTTTCAGGTGGGGGCGATTTTTCTTCATTTTACACTTGAGGAAAATGAGGCTCAGAAGGTGATGTGACTCACCTGAGTTATCACTCAGCACGTACCCAGTTTGGGATTTAAATCCTTCCCTGGCTCACGTTCTCCTTCTAGCCACTGTTCTTTCTCTGCCTCTCCTTTCCCTCTCCCCTCCCCTTCCTCCAGCCCCTACTCTTCCACTCCATTCTCCTTCCTCTTCCTTGTCTATTTTTCATCAAAAGGTATAGAGTTTTCCACACTCACTATTTCCATGTCTGCACTTGCCAGTCGCCCCTTAGTCCTGAGGTCTGTCTCCCCTTCCTGCATCCCTCCAAGGTGACCAGGACCTTTGTGGGCAGAACCTAGTGGTTCTGACCTCTTAGTAGCCTTGATGCTGCGGGTGGCCCCTCCTCCTCACAGTCCACTCTTCTCCTGGGCTTTACTTTCCTCCAACTCTCCTGGGTTTTCCTTTTTTTTTTTCTTTTTTTTGAGACAGAGTCTTGCTCTGTTACCCAGGCTAGAGTGCAGTGATGTGATCTCATCTCACTGCAACTTCTGCCTCCCAGGTTCAATTGATTCTTCTGCCTCAGCCTCCTGAGTAGCTGGGACTACAGGCATGCGCCACCATGCCCGACTAATTTTTGTATTTTTAGTAGAGACGGAGTTTCGCCGTGTTGGCCAGGATAGTCTTGAACTCCTGACCTCAAGTGATCTCCCCATCTCAGCCTCCAAAAGTGCTGGGATTATAGGCATGAGTCACCGTGCCCGGCCTTTCCTGGGTTTTCTTAATCTTTCCATTTAAAGGATTTTTTAAAACCCAAACTTTTGTCGAGCACCTGCCCTGTGTCCAGGCTGTGCTAAGTGGGGATATGCAGTGGCCAGACCTTCTGGATCCTTGTCTTCCTGTGTGTGGGCGCAGGGGCTGTGCCTGCTCTGCGCCTCCACTCTCTACTCTGGCGCTCACTTTCCTCCTTCCCTTCCCTGCTGCCTGTGCCTCTCTCCACATGCTCTTTCTTGACAGTCTTGTCTACCATGGCCTCAGCCACCAGCTACTGCCTGAGGACTCCCCAGCCTTCAGTCCAGAACATTGTGTAATGACCTTCAGTCTGGGATGTCCAGAGTCTATCAGGAGCCCTCTGCCTGCCCCTAACCCTGGACTCCAGGCACCCCCTCTAGTTCTTCCTTCACAAATTGCCACAGTGCTTTCTCTAAGTCACAATGGTCCACTGTGACTGCTCAGTGCTACAAGGTGGAATCCTCATTCCTTCACCCACCCGACTCCTATTCATCCTGTAAGACTCAGTCCAGGTACCACCTCCTCCAGCAGGTTCTCCAGGATTGACCCAGTGACTGCTCTGTGTGTCCCCAGCACAGGAGCTCCCCTCCAGCATGGTGGGATAGAGCCCAGGGCCTGGAACAGGGTGAGAATGGCCCCAGTGAATGTGGACTGGAGACCCAGTGGCTGTATAGAGTTCACAAACAGTCTAAATCTCTTGTTTTACCCATGGGGACAGGAGGTCTAAGGTCTCAAATGGATTTAGCAGCAGAGCCAAGACTCCAGCCCAAGTGCCTGGATCTCATTTCAGTGTCTGTCCCATCAGAGCACACAGCCAGGAAGGTGAGACAGCAGGTACCGTGGGGAGAGGCCACTGACTGGTCAGTGTCAGGCATGCTGAGTTATCTGTGGCCCTGTCCTATTCTGAGGGTATTTTCTTCTGCACAGATAAAGTCAGATCTTCGCACTTGTCCAGCGAGGTGTTCCTCACGGTAAATGGATGACAATTCACAAAGTGCCTATTGTGCGTCCACCTTGGCCTGGGGCTTTCATGGGTGTTATCTTGCTTCCATTGTCTTGGGGGAGGAGCCAGGAGGGATGTGGATGACAGAGGACTTCCTTAAAGGTGGGATCACGGCACAGCACCTTGGCCTCTTCCTTGAGTGCTGGGTGCTCGGCAGGTGCTTGCCAAGGTGTGCGTTGCACAGAGGATTTGCTGGCTGGGTCCCATGAGCTTGCACAGCTGAGCTTGGTTAGAGAGTAACTGGAACACCAAAAATGCTCGACCTTGGACCACAGCTTCCGTATCACCAGGGTCAGCTGGGCTGTGGCCCCAGCTTCCTCAAGAACTCAGAGACTTGGGTTCTCCCACTGAGTCGCACCTGGCTGAGCACTTCTGGGATGGGTTCTGGTGCAGCGTGGTGCTCCAGTGTCCAGCATGGGCCCTGACACTCAGGAGGCCCTCGTATATGGTTATTGAGTGATTCAGCTACCTGTGCCATCTTGGAGGTGGCCACGTCCCTCAGACCTCAGTCTCCTGGTAACAAAAAGGGATCCTTTCTGTCTCCAGAGGACATGGCTTAAAACCCTTAGGGGCAAGCGCTCCATGAGCACTTACTGTATGCCACGCCCTGTTCTAACACTTCACATGTGCAAATTCGTTTAGTCCTCATGACTACTCTTGGTACTATTCAGGTGCCATTTTACAGATGAGGAAATCGAGACTCAGAGAGGTTAGGTAGCTCTCCAAGGTCCTGAAGCTGGTGAGTGGCAGAGTCAGGATTTGAACCCAGACCATCTGGCTGTATGGTTCATGCTCCTAACCGCTAAATCTATGGACTTTTTGACTGACTCTCATCTTGGTCCAGAGCTGTTGGGATTTAAGAGGGAGCCACTGTTGTTTTTACTATTACTAAAGGACAAACCCACAGGCATGGCTGGAGATAGAACCTTATTTCTGGGACTTGATTTGAGGAAGGGTGTAGAAAGAGTGTGTGGGGAATATCCCAGTTTGACCAAGGGTTTGCAAAGGGCAATCCATGTAAGACACGAATCTAATCCTGTCTTGTCCTTGAATTGGCATTGGGCTTAACTCCTTTTCTTCATTCCTCTATGAGAGTGGTGGGAGGCAACTCACCTCTCAGGGTCGCAGAGACCTGACCTCCCAACGGGGCTGGCCCCTGCTCAGACCAGGCAGCCTAGGAGCCCCTCAGCTGCCCCATCAGGACTCATTGCACCTCCTTCCCCAGCCTTGGCAGCTGGCCCTGGGACTTGAGGGGGTCAGGAGGACCAGAATGGGGAAGGGTCAAGGCTGAGCCTCTCCAGCCTGCTTGTTTGAGCAGGAGACTTGGGCATCTGGGCAGATGGAGGATGGGCCCTTTCTCATTCAGCAGAGTCTCCTGTAGGGCTCTCTTGGTGTTTAGTAGGTGCTGACTCCTGGGTGATAGCAGTCTAGTGGGCCAGGGCACAGGTTGGGGATGGGGGATGGGATCAGGGAGGCAAGAGGAGGCTGGGATACATGGCCAAAGCTATGGACTCAGGAGTCAGATTTTTATCCTAACCCTCCCCTAACCCCCATTTCCTTGGGAAAGTTACTTCCTGCCTAGAACTCCATTTCTCTTTCTTTAAGATGGAGATCATAATACTGTCCCTGTGAACATGAAACAGAAGCACAGATGTAGGACCAAGTGTAAGGTGTGGGCCATACAAAGCATGGAATAAAGGTGGCTGCTGTTATTACAACTCATACCAGGAGCTCTTGCTGAGTGAGCTAACATGGCGGGTCTGTAGCCTCAGAAGTAGGCACCTGACTAGGCCTGGCCAATCAGAGGATTCCACTGATTCTGGATAGACATGTGACTCAAGCTTGGCCAATGAATTCAAGCCCTGGGACTTTTGTTGGAACCATTGGAAAGAAAGGCCCTCTTTCTGCTGGGGTTGATGAGAGGATAGGAGACCAGCCTGGAGCTGCTGGTAGTTGTTATGCCTCCATGAGGGAAGAGACCCCTTCTGAGGATTAGGCTGGTCCAGAGGTGGAGAGAGGGAGATTAAAACCTGATGTCATGCCTTGATGCTCTGCAGCCAGCCTTGCCTGAAATCGAAGCAGATTCATGCATGTGAGTCAAAAATCTTTTCTTTTTAGAGCTTGTTTCTGTTACTTGTAATTAAAATAGTCTTGAGTAATGAAGGCTAATTCAGAACAAAAGGCAAATTTTGTTCTGAAATGCTTGGTTTTGGGGAAGTGAAATAGTCACACTCAGTAAATGAGCCAAAAAATGTCTTTCCTAAAATGTAGTTTGGGAAGGGAGAAGGCTTCATGAGGGTCACATGCCAGAGGAGACAGTAATAACTGTGGATGTAGCCACGTAAGTCATTCATTCATTTGACCATTCATAGGGACTTAGAGAGCACCTAGTGTGTGCCAGACAGTGGGCACAACAATGCTGTCTCCATAGAACTTAGTGGGAGGATGTACATATATCAAATGATGACAAGTGCCCTGAGTGACACTGAGGGAGAAGCTCTGGGTGGGTATAATGAGGTTGGGAAAGGCTTTTCTGATGAAATGATATTAAACTGAGGTCTGAAGGAGGAGAAGAGTTGTCTGGCGAAGGAGTCTGGGGGAGAGGGGCCAGAGGGTGTGCCAAGCAGATGTGCTGAAGTGTTTGAGGGACTGGATGAAAGGAAATGCCTCTCTGGATCTGCAATGGGGAGAGGAGTGGGTGGGAGGGAGTCCAAGTGGGGCAGAGACCATTAGGAGGCTTTAAAGAGAGGATGATGGCTGGGATGGAGAGCAGAGGGGCCAGTGGAGGGGGAGTAGTGGGAGAACCAGGAAGGGGGATGAAGTGAGGGCGCTGATGAGGGTCCCAGGAGTGCTTGGGGTGGAAAAGTTGTCTAAGAACCTTGACATGAAGTCTGGAGGTTGCTGTTGGAATCTTCTAGCTGCCTAGAGAGAGAGTTTTGGCTTGGAGGTGGTGCAGGAGCATGGGGAGGAAGACCAGGAGAGAGAGTGAGTGTCCTTTCACATGGCCCCCGAACACCCATCACCCAGATCAAAGATGTCATCTGCACTCAAGGAGCCCCCCACATGTCCCATTCCATTCTCTAGCCACCTCTCGAAGGAAATCACCAATCACTATCCTGACTCCTGCCAACATGGATTAATGTTGCCTTTTGTTTTTTCTTTTTGAGGCAGAGTCTCACTCTGTCGCCCAGGCTGGAGTGCAGTGGTGTGATCCCAGCTCACTGCAGCCTCTGCCTCCCAGGTTGAAGTGATTCTTGTGCCTCAGTCTCCCGAGTAGCTGGGATTACAGACACATGCCACCACACCTCGCTAATTTTTGTATTTTTAGTAGAGACAGGATTTCCCAATGTTGGCCAGGCTGGTCTTGAACTCCTGACCTCAAGTGATCTTCCTGCCTCAGCCTCCCAAAGTGCTGGGATTACAGGCATGAGCCACTGCACCCAGCTAATATTGCTTATTTTTGCGATTTACATAAATGGAATCACATGGCATGTCCTCTTTTTGTGTGTGGCTTCTTTCTCTCAACCTCATGTCTGTGAGAGTCATCCCAACTGCGTGCACAGGTAGATTGCTCATTCTCATTGCCAGGTAGAATTCATTATATGGCTGTACCACAAATTAGTTATTCTGCTGTTAATGGATATGTGAGTTGTTTCCAGTTTTTTGTTGGTACAAATAATACCGCTAAGAACATTTTTGTATTATACACACCTTTTGGGGATACATCACCACTCATTTCTATTGAGTTTAAACCTACATATGGGATTACTGGGCCATGGAGTATGTGTATTTTCACTTTAGTAAATTCTGCCAGTTTCACAAAGCAGTTGTACACCTTTACACTCCACCAGCAGTGAACGAGAGTTCCAGTTCACTTGCTCCACATCCTTGCCAACACTTTATTGTCAGTTTTTCTCGTTTTGGTCATTCTTACGAGCTTGAACCAGTGTCCCACTGTGGTTTTAATCTGGCCATTGGATAGCTTCTTTGGTGAAGTGCTTGTTCATTTCTTCTGCCCATTTTTGTATTGGATTGTCTTCTTTTCTTAATTTTTTTTTTTGAGATGGAATCTCACTCTGTCACCTAGACTGGAGTGCTATGGTGCTCACTGCAACCTCCACCTCCTGGGTTCAAGGGATTCTCCTGCCTCAGCCTCCCGAGTAGCTAGGATTGCAGGCACCTGCCACCACACCCAGCTAATTATTTGTATTTTTAGTAGAGACGGGGTTTCACCATTTTGGCCAGGTTGGTCTCGAGCTCCTGACCTCAGGTTATCCACCTGCCTCGGCTTCCCAAGTGCAGGGATTACAGGCATGAGCCACTGTGCCTGGCTGGTTTGTAGAATTCTTTATATATTCTGGACATAGGTCCTTTGTCAGATGTATGGATTTCAAATATTTTTCTCCCACTCTTTAGCTTGTCTTTCTACTCACTTAGTGGTGTCTTTCAGTGAATGGAAGTTGTAAACCTTAATCTGCTAAATGTATCCATTGTTTCCTTTTATGGTTGGTGCTTTCTGTTTTCTGTTTAAGAAATTTTTGCCAGCCCAGAGGTCATGAAGATATTCTCTTATGCTTAGAAGCTTTTATTTATCTTTCACATTTAGACTGACAGTTTATCTGGAATAAATTTGTGCATGGTGTGTGAAGCAGGGGTCAAGCCTTTTTCCTCTCAGGGACACCTAGTTGATCCTTTACTGAAAAGATTTTGCTTCCCACACTGCAATGCAGTATCACCTTTGTCATGCATCCAGCATCACAGGTGTGGGGCTGTGCCTGGACTCCCTAAGCTAATTGATGGGTCTGTCTATCCTTACACCAATATTACAATGCCTTTTTTTTTTTTTGAGACAGGGTCTCACTCTGTCACCCAGGCTGGAGTGCAGTGGTGTGATCTCAGTTCACTGCAACCTTGATCTCTCTGGGCTCAAGTGACCCTCCCATCTCAGCCTCCTGTGTAGCGGGGACTACAGGAGTATGCCACCATTCTCAGCTAATTTTTTTGTATTTTGTAGAGATTGGGTTTCACCATGCTGCCCAGGCTAGTCTCCAACTCCTGGATGCCAGCGATCTGCTCACCTCAGCCGCCCAAAGTGCTGGGAGCCACTATGCTCAGCATTTTTTTTTCTTTTTTTAATTTCAACTTTTATTTGTCATCTAGTGACATCTTGTTCAGAGAACAAGTCCTCTAGCTTGTTCTTCATTCTCAACTTTGACTTGAATATTCTTGATTTTTTTGCATTTCTAAACAAATTTTAGAATCATCTTGACACACACACTCTCTCTCTCTCACACACACACACACACATACACACACACACACGGGATTTTAAATCATAATTTCACTGAATTTCTACATCAAGTTGAGGAGAACTGACATCTTTATAATAGGAAATCTTCTGATCCAGCTTATAGTTTGTTTAAAAAATAAAGTTGACTTTATATTTTCCTTTGTAAAGTAATAAAGCAGAAAAATTGGAAATGTAAACATGCAGAAAGAAGTGAGTTTCGGCCAGATGTGGTGGCTCACGCCTGTCATCCCAGTTTGAGACCAGCCTGGCCGACATGGTAAAACTCCGTCCCTATTAGAAATACAAAAATTAGCTAGACATGTGGCGCACACCTGTAATCCCAACTGCTTGGGAGGCTGAGGCACGAGAATCGCTCGAACCCGGCAGAGGGAGGTTGCAGTGAGCCGAGATTGTGCCAGTGCACTCCCGCCTGGGTGACAGAGCTAGACTCTGTCTCAAAAAAAAAAAAAAAAAAAAAAAAAGAAGTGGTTTTCTTTGGTACTCATTTAATGCCCATACCCACCAGCGCTAAGATGGTGGTGGGTCTTTTTCTGGTCTTTTTTCTACACATTTTGCTTTACATAACTGATGTCATAGTGGGCAATTTTGCATTCTGTTTTACACTTAACTTTATTTATTTTTATTTTTTTTTTGAGACGGAGTCTCGCTCCATCACCCAGGCTGGAGTGCAATGGCGCGATCTCAGCTCACAGCAACCTATGCCTCCCAGGTTCAAGCGATTTTCCTGCCTCAGCCTCCCAAGTAGTTGGGCTTAGAGGTGCTCGCCACCACGCCCGGCAAATTTTTTTGTATTTTTAGTAGAGATGGGGTTTCACCATGTTGGCCGGGGCGTCTCAAACTCCTAAGCTCAGGTGATTCGTCCACCTCAGCCTCCCAAAGTGTTGGGATTACAGGCATGAACCACTGCGCCCTGCCACGCTTAACCTTAGAATATGTTTTTTTTTTTCATGTTACTTCAAACTGTTTGTAAACATAACTTTCAATTACTAGAAAGCCATTTATAAGTTGATATTCCATAGTTCACCTAACTACTCCCCTATTATCATACACTTAGGTTGTTTTCAAACATTTTCTGTATGAATGACACAGTGGTGACACCTTTGCGCAGGAGGCCTCATCTGGATCTGATTATGAGAGACTCGCAGAAGTGAAATGATTGTCTCAAAGGTATGAACATTTTAAGGCTCTTGATCCTTGACATGGAGCCAGCCAGTGGCAGAGCCAGAACTATGAGCTGAGGCCCTGGCCCTGTCCGGTCCTCTTCCTCAAAGGCCAAGTCCCTTGGCCTTGGGGCTCCCAGGCAGCGGAGGAGACATAGTCTCCTTCCTTCAGACTCAGGGTCAGTCTCAGTGGCCTCACCCCAGGCTTGTCCTGCTGGATAACCATGGTAACCAGGGTAACCACGAGCCAGAGAGGTAGAGGAAGCCGCTTGCCCTAACTGATCTGGGTCATGGTGAGAAAAGATGGCCCCTTGCTGGGCCCTGTGGGAGTGGAGCTGAAGGACAACATTCCTTTTGGTGAAGCCCTGCCAAGGTTTCCTGTACACCTTGTATGTGTTGGGCAGAGTGGGGATAGTGGAAGAGGCAGGGTATAGGTTCAGAAGGTCTGGGGATGAGTTCTGGTCATTATTTCTTTTTTTTTCTTCCTTTTTATTCTTTCATTCATTTATATCATTTTATTTTATTTCGGAGACAGGGTCCTGCTTTGTCACCCAGGCTAGAGTGCAGTGGCACAATCACAGCTCATTGGGGCCTCGAACTCTGGGGCTCGAGCAATCCTTCTGCCTCAGCGTCCTGAGTAGCGGGGACTGCAGGTGCACACCATCACGCCCAGCTTATTAATTTTTTTTTTTTTAAGAGATGGGGTCTTGCTATGTTGCTCAGGCTGGTCTCAAACTCTGGGCTCAAGTGATCTTCTTGCCTTGCCCTACCAAAGTGCTAGGATTACAGGTGTGAGCAACCATGCCCAGCCCTCCGGTATTTATTTTTTGTGTGATTATGAGCACAAGGTGATGTTGGTTCTGTGAGCCTCAGTTGCCCCATTTGTTAAAATGGGGACAATATACCCATCTTGCCGGGCTGTTGAGAGTTTAAACAAGATGAAGTGGAAGACAGGCCATTGCAAATGGCTCAGGTCAGGAGCTCAAACATAAGCATTTAGGGGGAAAAACCCTTCTTATAGCTAAAGAATGATCTTAGATCTCACCATATCCTCACGTTCTTTCCTGTTTCTTCCTCCCAGCCAAAAGATCCTCCCTGGGCTAGCCGAAGGGTCTGTGGTCGTGGTTTCTTCTGCTTCCAGGATTGCTTGTGGTTCTCTGATGAGGCATCCGATGGACATGTGTCCTTCCTTCCTGATGACTCTCAGGGTCTTGGCAAGAGTTTAGGTCCCTGGTCAGCATCTCAGTGGGGTGTGCCAGTTGTGCTAGGAGTTTGCTGCTTTCTTGTCTGAGATAAGCATCATGGTTAGCACTCAGGACAACTACCCTTTGCTCCCCCACTGGTTCCCACTCGAAGGCGGTCTTGGCAATTCCCATAGTAGATATCACCTGTTCATGAGCTGAGGCCCCTCGGGCTTGGTCATGGTGGGAGGGGATGGTTGGACTTGATGCCAATAGAGGTCCTGTTCATATGGGGCTTCCCATGCTGGAAGAAGTGGTGGCAGCACAAGCTTATGCTCACATCCCTTATTTCTGGTCTATTTGGTGCCATGACAACTGGGGCAAAGGCCAAATCTCCCACCCTAAGCTACCTTTCTGTTCTGCACATCAACTCATCTCTTGGGACAGAACTAGCTGGACAGGGCTAGACTTCTGCAGACATCTCCTAGGTTTCCTGTATGTAGAAGGTGAGGAATGTTAGCAGAAAGAGCACAGCGATGACCTCCTACGCAGCAGGCTCAGTGTGTGGGGTGCAGGTCTCTGCTCTGGTCCTTCATGATGCAGAGATGAGTCAGAGGAAGCTGAATAAGACTCAGGTGTCTATGTGTCTGTTCCAAGTACCAGTAGGTTCTGGGCATCCCACCCAGAGGGTTTTCTGACCACTTGTCCACTAATCAAAGCTTGACCCTGTCCCTTGGCAGGTGAGTGACCTTGAGCAGTGCAGGCAACTTCCTTACGCTTTAATTTCCTCTTCTGTTAAAGAGGGTATATTAAATATCCCTCCTTCAAATGAGGGTGTTAATCAACTCTATAAAATAGGAGTAATAACAATCTGTCCATATGGGGTTTTTCTTTTAAATGAATACACTTTGCTTTCTAGAAAGGTTTAAGTTTACAGAAAAATTGAGCAATAGTTCAGAGAGTTCCCACACACTGCTCCCTCCTCACACTCACACACACAGTTTCCCCTTTTATTACCATCTTGCATAAATGTGATACATTTGTCATCACTGATGAATCAATATTGATAATTATTATTAGCTAACACGGGTAGTTTACATTAAGTTTCACTCTTTGTGTGGTACAGTTCTATGGGTTTTGACAAATGCATGATGTCCTGTGGCCTCCAGTATAGAATAATACGGAATCCTTTCACTGCCTAAAAAATCCCCTGTGCCTCCTAGCCATCCCCCTTCCCTCCCTACTTCCACCCCACCACACCCCCTACCTCAGGAACCCCTGGAAATCACTGATCTTTTTCTTGTCTTCATAGTTATGTCTTTTCTAGAAGGTTTCCATATAGTTGGAATCATGCAGTGTGTAGCCTTTGTAGATTGGCTTCTTTCATTTAGTAATATGCACTTAAGGTTCCTTCATGTCTTTTTGTGGCTTGATGTTCATTTATTTCTTCTTCTTCTTCTTCTTCTTCTTCTTCTTCTTCTTCTTCTTCTTCTTCTTCTTCTTCTTCTTCTTCTTCTTCTTCTTCTTCTTCTCCTCCTCCTCCTCCTCCTCCTCCTCCCTCTTCTTCTTCTTCTTCTTCTTCTCCCCCCCCCCTTCTCCTCCTCCTCCTCCTTCTTCTTCTTTTTTTTTTTTTGAGACGGAGTCTCCCTCTGTCGTCCAGGCTGGAGTGCAGTGGCATGATCTCGGCTCACTGCAACCTCCATCTCCCAGGTTCAAGCGATTCTCCTGCCTCAGTCTCCCGAGTAGCTGGGATTACAGGCACGGGCCACCACGCCCAGTTAATTTTGGTATGTTTAGTAGAGATGGGGTTTCACCATATTGGTCAGGCTGGTCTCGAACTCGTGAGCTCGTGATCTGCCCGCCTCGGCCTCCCAAAGTGCTGGGATTACAGGCGTGAGCCACCGCACTCAGCCCGTTTCTTTTCATTGCTGAGTAACATTCTGTTGTACGGATGTACCACTCTTTATTCACCTTTTGAGGAACATCTTGGCTGATCCAGATTTTGGCAGTTAGGAATAATAAAGCTGCTATAAACATCTGCGTGGAGGTTTTTATGTGAACCTAAGTGTCCAACTCATTTGTATGAGTACCGAGGGGCATGATTGCTGGATCGTATGGTAGACGATGTTCAGCGTTGTAGGAAATGGCTAGACTTTCTTCCTGTACCATTTTACATTGCCACCAGCAGTGAATGAGAATTCCCGTTGTTCTGTTTCCTCGTTAGCATCTGGTGTTGTCAAATTTTTGGATTTTAGCTGTTCCAATAGGAGTGTAGTGGTATCTCATTGTTGTTTGAATAGTCCCAGCTACTCGGGAGGCTGAGGCAGGAGAATTGCTGAAACCCAGGAGGTGGAGGTTGCAGTGAGACAAGATTGCACCACTGCACTCCAGCTTGGGTGACAGAGTGAGACTCCCTCTCAAACAAAAAAAAAAAAAAAAAAGAAGAAGAAGAAGAAGAAAAATACTTGGGGCTGGCTCGGACTCCCTTTCCCAGCTTTAATTAGAGCCATTCCACTTGTATCTGTTTTATATTTTGAAAATCCAGAGAGAATTTTTTTGGGGTGGGGCAGGGAAAGGGGTCCTGCCACTAGGAACTATTTGAAAGCCTCATAGTCCACTCTGCCTCACCTTTTTTTTTTTTTTTTTTTTTTTTTTTGAGATGGAGTCTCACTCTGTCACCCAGGCTGGAGTGCAATGGTGTGATCTCAGCTCACTGCAACCTCTGCCTCCCGGGTTCACGCCATTCTCCTGCCTCAGCCTCCCAAGTAGCTGGGACTACAGGTGCCCGCCACCACGCCCGGCTAATTTTTTCTATTTTTAGTAGAGACAGGGTTTCACCATGTTAGCCAGGATGGTCTCCTGACCTCGTGATCTGCCTGCCACGGCCTCCCAAAGTGCTGGCATTACAGGCGTGAGCCACCACACCCGGCCTGCCTCCCCTTTTTTTAATGGAAGGGGAAAACCGAGGCTCAGAGACAGAAAGTTATTTACCGAGGTTCTGCAGCAAGTTAGAGGGAAGAACTGTTCTGAATTTGGGACTCCTAATGCCTAGTCCAGTGCTGGCTTGATTGCAACCTCCCGGCTCTTCCTGGGGCTGCCATCCCTAGCTTTGGATGGGTACGCTGCCCTCAGCTCCCTCCTTGGTTGGTGACATTTACCCTGGCTTGAGTTCACTTGAGTTCAGCCCCCTGGAGTGGAATCTGCACAGGCTGCTCTCCCCTAGGCTGAAGCATTAACCTCAATCCCCCCACCTTGGACTCAGCTTATCTGAACTCTCAGGAGCTACGGTGTCCCCATGGTGACACGCGGAGGCTATGCCATCCACTGAGGTTATATTCAGTCATTTATTCATCCAATTAACAAGTATTTATTGAGTTTCTACTATATGTATGATATACCACTAAGTTCTGGGAAGATGGTGTTGTGTGATTTAAATGAGTCCCTTCCCGCATGCATCTTAATTTCAGTCTAGTAGGGATGGTGGACAAATAAACAGCTGATTCCATTTGAATATTGGTTTAGTCAGGGTAGGCCAAGTGTTGTAACAAACAGTCCTAAAATTTCAGGAGCTTAACAACATGGGATGTCTGGGTAGTTGGCTTTCTTTAGCTGCCCTCATCTAAGTGATTCAGAGACTTAGGCTCCTATTGGTGGCTCTGCCCTTTTGTAGATCCTCAGAATCCTCTCCATTCATCTGGAAGATGGAGACAATGAGCAAGCATGCAGGATCTTGTGGGAAGTCAAGGCCAGGCCTGCAATGGTATCCATCACTTCTGACCTTCTTCCATCAGCCAGAACTCAACAATATGGCCCCGCCAACTCCAAAGGAGGCTGGGAAATGTAGTCTAGCTGGGTGAATGGGAAGAGAGGGAGATGTGGTTTGTTGAGCACATTGTAGTCTGTGCCACAAGTGTGATCATGTCTAAGTTAGAGGTAAGCTAGAAGTTTTGTGGGGGCACCTCAGAAAAACTTTGTAGGGTAGGTGACCTGGAGAATGAATAGGAGTTGGCCAGGCGAAGAGGAGGGAGAGAAGTGATCTTGCATAGAAGAAGGCTGAGCATGATGTGTTAGGAGAACTAGAAGAGATATTCAATCTAGCTGGAGTTGAGTCTGGTGGCTGGGGAGGGCGGTGAGCCATGAGGCTGGACCAACAGTGGGAGCTAGGCTTGAATGATTGTGACAATCAGGACATAGGAGCCAGGAGAGGGGAACGACACAGTCAGATCAGCCACTGAGGTAGATCTCTTTTGCTTCTGAATAGCGGATGGACCAGAGGGGCAAGAGGTGGGAAGCTGCTGGAGTCTGCAGGTGATGGGTGATGTGGCTAAACTGGGGAATGGCTGTGGTGTGGGAAGGAGGCAATGCTATTTAGAAGGAAGAATAGAGAGGCCCTGGTGATCCATCAGATGAAGGGGTGATGAGGAAGTCTCAGGGACACTGCTGAGCTTATGTAGTTACAATTTGGCTGGTTCCACCCGAGTGGTTGGCCAAATCTGACCCACTAGCTGTTTTGTAAATAAAGTTTTATTGGAACACAGACATGGCCATTCATTTATGCATTGTCTGAGAGCTGGTTTTACACTGCAGCAGCACTTGTTGTTGTGGCAGAGACTGTATGGCCCTCAAAGCCTAAAATATTTATCATCTTGCCCTTTACAGATAAGTTTGCTGACTCTTGAGCTGAATAGTTTTTTATTTCAGTAAATTTACTAGAACCTGTTAAAACAGTATTATGGGCCGGGCGCGGTGGCTCAAGCCTGTAATCCCAGCACTTTGGGAGGCCGAGACGGGTGGATCACAAGGTCAGGAGATCGAGACCATCCTGGCTAACACGGTGAAACCCCGTCTCTACTAAAAAATACAAAAAACTAGCCGAGCGAGGTGGTGGGCGCCTGTAGTCCCAGCTACTGGGGAGGCTGAGGCAGGAGAATGGCGTAAACCCGGGAGGTGGAGCTTGCAGTGAGCTGAGATCCGGCCACTGCACTCCAGCCTGGGCGACAGAGCGAGACTCCGCCTCAAAAATAAAATAAAATAAAATAAAATAAAATAAAATAAAATAAAATAGTATTATGCTTAGGCTGTCAGTGCTTCATTCATTCATCTTCTATTTCCTGGCCCTCTTTGATGGCGCTGGCCCTGCCTGCCTCCTGCCTGAGTTCAAATAACTGGTCTGGTTGCTGCGGGCAGCAGTCTTAGAGGCAGATGCCTGCTTCTGCACCAGGGCACACGCTTGTGGTGGGATCTACAGCACACCTGGCTGATGCTGTTGCTGGCCCAGATGTGGGGCCGGCCTGAGCCAAGCTGGCTTCTGGGGCTGGGCTGTTCGGGTCTTCTGGGGTGATCACATTTCCACGAAGCGGTTCTCAGACATGGTGTCATTTACTCCTAATGACAGTCCCCGTAGGTCAACATTACTACACCTTCATTGCGTGGATAGGAAACCAAGACCTGGAGAGGTACTTGCTCAAGGCAAAAGGGCAGATGCAGACAGACCTCTTCTGGGTCTGAGATGAAGATCCAGGAAAGGTGACTTGTGGTCTCAAGTCCTTCTCCCCCAAAGACCCAGGGAGCAGGACAAGAGTGTCCACTGCACCGGGACTCTTGGACCTCCCAGCCATCTGGCACCTCCTCTGTGTTGGTCCCAACCAGGGGTTACAGATGTGAGCCGGACATTGTGGGAATGCAGCTTCGCAACAGTCATTAGTTTATTCCCAAGGTCAGCAATCTAAATAGTAGAAAAATGTATTTCCTGTTCCAAGCCAAATAAGCAAGTGGCAGCCAGTTGGCCACGTGCCATTGATGGGATTCCACCCGTGCATGTGCCTTGCCTTTGGCCACGAGTTTGGGCGGGAGGGCAGGAGAAGGATTGTCCCTTCACAGGCCCTGTCCTGCCCTTGACTGTGGACTTACTGGAAAGGTTCCCACAGCTCAGGATCCTCCCAGGTAGTTCCAGGTTCCTGCTGTGACCGTGATCACTGAAGGGTGATGGATGTGCCAAGAAGGGCAGCACCAAGGCAGGCTTTTCCCACTGGCACTCACTCCATGTGCCTGGCACAGCTCCTGGCACGCGGGTGATGATCAAGAGATTCGTGAATGCACGAATGAATGAGATGGTGCCAGCTTTTGAAGTGGAAGGAACTGGATGTGTAGCAGAGGCCACATCAGTGGATGAGGGGGCAGAGCCGTTGTTTCTTTTTTGGGGTTTATTGAGGACATCAGAAGCCACAGCCTTGCACCATTCCATTTGTTGCTGAAATAACCAGATGGCTGAGTCCACCTTAGGCAAAGTGCTCACTGAATATATGGAGTTGTTTTCAGGTATTTGGATACCTCTTTTGTAATAGGTATGTCTGTAACCCCTCCACCTTTTGTTCCTTCAGTCATTCATTTTTGCAAAGGTATTGCATGGTGGTTAGAAGTGAGGGAGGCGAGGAGGAAGATGCTTCATGCCTCTGCAAATGTCAGGCCCCCCATTGGGATCCCTTCTGTTTACCCCCACATTGCTTGGCTACCTCTCCTCATCTTTTAAACGGTAGCTTAGAGGTTATTTCTATTAGAAGCCTCTGTGCCCACCCAGACTAGTCCCTCCACCGACCTTTTCTGTGCTTTCCAGCCCCCTGTGTGGGCTCTGGCAGAGCTTCCATCACCCTGGTAGGTCCTTGTTTACTTGTCTGGATCCTTGAGGGCAGGGCCTGTCTGGTTCTTCACTGTGTCCCTGGGGTGGGGTCTGACCTAAGGTAGGAGCTCAAGACATCACTGTTATATGAATAAATGAATGATAAATGAATGAATGACATATCTTTTCTTTTTTTAGATGGAGTCTCGCACTGTTGCCCAGGCTGGAGTGCAGTGGCACGATCTCAGCTCACTGCAAGCTCCGCCTCCTGGGTTCACGCCATTCTCCTGCCTCAGCCTCCAGAGTAGCTGGGACTACAGGCGCCCTGCCTCCACACCTGGCTAATTTTTCATATTTTTAGTAGAGACGGGGTTTCACCATGTTAGCCAGGATGGTCTCGATCTCCTGACGTCATGATCCACCTGCCTTGGCCTCCCAAAGTGCTGGGATTACAGGCGTGAGCCACCGTGCCCGGCCATGAAAGGGAGTATCTTACACTCCCAATCCGTAACTTCCATCCCATTCTTAAAACGCTTTCTAATGAATAAATGCCGTCATTTCTTCATTACAGGGATAGACTACTCTCTTCACCCTGAATATAGTTCACCAAACTCTTTTATAAAGGGCCCTCCCCCTCCACAGGGCAGGGGAACACTCTTCGTTCTCCTATTCCTTAACATCTTCTGCCCAGTGAACTAAAAGCACAGAGAGGGTGAGCAACTCACTTAAGCTCACGCAGACAGATCAGATTCTAGTTGGGAGCTCAGAGGATCCTGGGGATCATTCCTCATGTGGGAACTGACAATTCAGGAATCCCCAGTAGAGCAGTGGGTGGGTAGTCTGCACACTGCCTCAGGGGACCCCTCCAGGGACTCTCCGACGTGGTGACATGGTCCTTCTGCTTGAGCATGTACTGCCACTGACTCCTGGGGCCAATTTCTGCTTGTGGGCAGAGCTGGACACTTGCTGCATGAGTCAAAGATGTGACTCAGGCCCAAGCAAAGATGTTCTGAAAAGTTTAGGGGACCAGATGGGGCCCATGGATGAGGAGTCCTTCCTTGCCCTCTCACCTGCCACTGGGGCAGGATGTCACTGTCCCTCTATCAGGCAGGCTGTCCCTCTTTCTAGCCTCTTTGAGAATTCCACCTGAAACCCACAGAGACTTTCCACACTCTACACTGTGGCACTCTGACAGTATTCTCTTCTAGAATCTTCTCCTTGGCATCCACCCAGCCTTCCGTCCTGGGCCTGAGAACCCACAGACTTTCATTCCAGGATCCTAGGGCTCATTGACATTGGTTTGGTGAAAGCTCACCTACCGTTCCCACGTGTGGGAGCCTCATCACGCCTTCCCCTGTGACCATTAAAATGAGGTGAATGCCAATTTGCTTCTTCTATTTCTTTTATTAACAAGATATATGATTCTCTTTGCACCTGAATGGGTCTGTGGTGACTGAAATATAGAGTAACTGAAACCACCCTCAATTTTGTCTCCTTGCTGTCTCTCCTCCCTTCCCCTTTCCCATCTCTGTCTGGGTTGGAACCACGTGGTGCTGAGGAATTGAGATGTTGTAAATTACGGTCAGGGCTCCTGGGGGGCCTGGATCAGGCAGAAGCAAGCAGGGACCACAGGCGGTGCTGGCTGCCGTCCTCCCTCCCTCCACTCCTGTCCAGTCTAGTAATGAAGGCTTTGCAAAGGAAGCAGCTGCCCAGAGCCAGATTGGGGGTTGGGGGGCAGACTCCTGAGTCCCCCTTTCCCACCTCTCACTCCTGGGTGGTGTCAACAGCAGCGAATCCAGGGTGTGTGGCTCTGAGCCAGGTGTGGGGCCCGGTCAGGTGGCTTGTCCATTGGCTTTGGGAATCCTGGAGGCAGTCCTTGCACCCTGTCTGTCTCTGTCACTTGTCAACTGTAGCAATAGACGTGTTTCCTCCAGACCCCCACCCGCAAACCCCTTCCAGTACCAGGGTGTCCCTCACTTTCAGGCCATGGGGAAGCGCAGAGCAGAGCCCATGGCCAGGGGGCAACACAGATGTGGTCCCCACTGTCTGGCATCTCCTGATCCGGGAGGAATTCGCCCGGAGAGCAGAGCTTGGGCAGCTGGTGTGCTGTAACCGAGACACAGCTGGTTGGCACGGGCCAGGGCCTTCTGATTGGGCCGCCGTGTTTGCAAGCTCCAAATCCTTGGCTCTCCTTGAACAACGAGGAATTCAGGACGCTGATCCCACCGCGGATGAAAAGGCCACGGGCTCCCAGACACCCCACCCTCTGCTCCCTAGGGGGTGTTTGGCTGAAGCCACAGAAGAATGGAGACACGGTGGCTGGGGCAGGGGCAGAGGTGGGGGGCAGGGCTCCAGCCCATGCGGCCAGTGCTACCTGGCGGGAAATCGCGGCAGAAGCAGGGAGAGAGGCTGACGTGGGAGGGGCGGTCATTACAGAGCGCCCACTACCAGCTGGGCAGCACTTGCCAGAGGCTGCTCCTTCAGGATCATATTGAATCCATACAGCCTCCTTTTGAAGTAGGTTTTAGGAACTTTCTGTTGAGGAAACTGAGGCCAGAGGGGCTGCAGCTTTCCTGAAGGCCCCAGAGAGGCAGGGACCTGTCTGGCATCCAAGCCAGGCTCGCTGCTAAGATCGCCTTTAACACAGACATGTCAGGAATCCTGTCCTCCTCCTCCCCGCCTCCCCGGGATCTCTAAGGATTGTGACAAATTGAAAATCCTATTAGTGTTCAATTAATGGGCTTTTCTTGTAGGGCAGCGGGCCGGAACGGCGGCCGAGGGCTGAGAGCATTCACCGGCAGAGGGTGTGGGCAGGGAGCGGTGGTGGCCTGTCTTTCCAGGGCCCCCCTCCTGCCTTTATTAACCAGCTCATCTCTCCGGCTGAGTGGCCTTTTATCTGGGAAAAGGCAAAGGCGCTTTGAACCTTGGAATTAAATTCTGCTGGGGCCTGGGACAAAGGATGGGGCCCTGAGCCGGCCACCCCCTCCCTCATGGCCTCGACCTGGAAACATCTGAGGGTTTCGGGGCCGGGGGTGGTCGTCTCAGGTCTGTGACCCCAAGGGCAGGGGGCATGTGCCCGGCAGGGGCGGAGGCGGCTTTGCTCTTTTCCAGGCTGTGAGAAGGCGCAGCAGGCTGGGAGCTGGCACGGAGGGGATTTTGGAGACTTCTCTCCCCCCACCGTACCCGTGCGGCCTCTCCAGAGCTTTGGATACACGCTGGTCCTCATTTGAGAATGGAGTGCCGCCTCTGGCCGGGCACCGTGTAGATTCTGAGGCTATGGCTGTGAACCAGGCAGACAGTGTTCCTGTCTCCTGGAGTTTGCATTCAAGTGAGTGGAGAGAGAAGGGAACCCATCACATATCTGGTTCTGAAGAGTGCTGTGAAGGAGACTAAAGCAGGCTGAGCAGACAGTGATGGAGGTGGTCAGGGAAGGCCCCCGGGAGGAGGTGACATTTGTGGAGGACGTTTGTGTGGAGGCCTGAACGAAGTGTGAGGGAGCCGTGTGGACGTGGGAGGTGGCCAGAAGTAGAGACTGGGGCAGAGAGAACAGCAAATGTGAACACTTTGAGACCAGAGTGTGGCTGGGGGTTCAAGGAAGAGCAAGGAGGTCTGAGTGGCTGGAGTAACGGAGCAAGGTAGGGGGAGAAGAGAGAGAGAAAGAGGAGGCAGGGAGGAGAGAAAAGAGCATGGCGGGGGGCTGCTTTCCCTTCACATCTTCAGAGGTTGGGGTAGGAAGGAAGTTCCATATTCATTCCCCATTTCATAGTTCAGAAAGCGGGGCGAGGTAAGGACGGGAATCATTCAGAGTTACATAGTGAGGTAGTGGCAAGACAGGGACCAGATACGGGTCTCTTAACATCTAGTCCGGTGCCTCCCAGCCAGCAGTGGAATAAATGCAATAAAAGTTATAAGTATGATTTATTGAACGCTTACCTAATGGCAGGCTCTTTGCTAAGCCACGCTTACATTCATTGGCTCATAAATTGTCTATTTACCTATATTAACCTCTAGAGAACTATTGTGTATCCGTGATACAGATGTGAAGCTGAGACTTAGAGAAGTCAAGATGACTGGCAAAGCTGGGATTGAGCCCAGCCTGCCCAATTTCAGAGCATCTCCTGTATCATTCCAGGCTCCAGAGCTCACAGGGAGTGTTTAGTCCGGCCCTGCTGTGGGACAGGCCACGTGATTTCCTATGGATGAGCTTATCTGTCAATTTCCAACATCGGACTGCGAACTTCTGGAGGACAGGAAGGGGTTGCTCTCATCCCTGACCCCAGTGCCAGCCCCTTTGCTGGATCTTGAAATCAAGTGTGGGGGTTCCGATGTGATCGCTGCCTCTCAGAGCCCAGCGTGCACCGTTCCTGCCTGTTGCCATTCCTGCAGCATCTCCCTTCTGATGCTGCTTCTGACTGGTGCCACCCCGCCTTGGCTGCTAGGGTGGGAGCAGCCAGGGAAGGGTGAGAGACCAGAGCCTCCTCTGTGACCCCAGCCCGGGCCTGGCTCAGACTCTTTGTCCAGTGTTGGTTTGAATGAAGGGACCGTGCATTGTATGTGTTCTGGGGAGGGGATTAGGTACAGAATGAGCAGGGAGAGAAACAGGTGGAGGAGGCCAAAGAGGGAGCTCTGTCCCTGCTGAGGCTGAAGCTGTAATGCCAAGAAGGATGAATACAGAGGAGAACCCAGACACAGGTGGAGGCAGAAAGGGATGCACAGATACAGAGGCCCCCAGAGAGGCAGGGAGACCGGGGGAGGCAGGTGCGAAGCCATTGCCATTGGAGGATCGTCTTCTCAGCAGGAGGGACCTGTAAGCCAAGGTTTTCAGTAAGACCTAGGTGTGGACAGGAAATGAGCAGGGATGGGCTGTTCAGGAAGCACTTAGAGGAGGCAGCGAGCAGGGCTTGTCTGTGAGGGGAAGAGGATGCGACTGGGCAGAGGCTGAGGGGCGTGTGCGAGAGGAGAGGGCAGTGCAGGTGCATGGGCTGGGAAGGAGGGAGGCATCGAAGGCCAGGGAGCCAGGAGTTTGGATTTCAAACTTCCCAGTTCCCTACATCTCATCCCTCTGAGCTGTAAGAGCAGGAAGTGCGGCCCAAGGTCCTCTGGTCCCAGCAAAGATCGAATGTCAGGGTGAACATAGGTGCTGGTGATAGGAGCATGAAATCCTGGGGACCAATGGACACCTGATTCCTCATCCGACCACGTGCTCTGGTGGACAGTCTGGCCACTAGGGTCAGAGGAATTGGGTCTTCATCACCGGATGCTCCTGCCTCTCCTCTCTATTCCTGTTACGCCTCACGTTCCAAACTCCTGATTTCTCACCTGTTACAAGCATCCCTAACTACTCCCTGCATCCAGTAGCTTCCAGACAATCCAATCTCCAATCTGTAGCTGGAAGGGTTTTCCTTTTTTTTTTTTTTTTTTTGAGACAGGTCTCCCAGGCTGGAATGCAGTGATGTGATCCTAGCTTACTGCAACCTCGAACTCCCGGGCTCAAGGAATCCTCCTGCCTCAGCCTCCCAACTAGCTAGAACTACAGGCATGTGTCACCACGCCCGGCTAAGTCTTTTTGTTTTTGGAGAGATGGGGTCTTGCTATGTTGCCCAGGCAGGTCTTGAGCTCCTGGCCTCAAGCTATCCTCCTGCCTTGGCCTCCAAAGTGTTGGGATTACAGGCATGAGCCAGCTGTCCTGATGCCAGAAGGGTTTTCTTTTCTTTTTTTGTTTGTTTGTTTTGAGACAGAGTCTCGCTCTGTTGCTCAGGCTCGAGTGCAGTGGTGCAATCTCAGCTCACTGCAACCTCCACCTCCCGGGTTCAAGCGATTCTTCTCCCACAGCCTCCTGAGTAGCTGGGACTATAGGCGCATTCCACCATGCCCAGCTAATTTTTGTATTTTTAGTAGAGACGAGGTGTCACCATTTTGGCCAGGCTGGTCCCGAACTCCTGACCTCATGATCTGCCCGCCTTGGCCTCCCAAAGTGCTGGGATTACAGGCGTGAACCACCGTGCCCGGCCACCAGAAGGGTTTTCTAAACCACAATCTGACCTAAAACATTCTATGATTCCCCAGAACCCACAGGATGGGTACTTGTGTGACGTGGCCCTGTCTACCCCTCCAACCCCAGTATCACCCTTCGCCGTCTCAGACCGTTGCTCTGGTCACAGGGAATCACGGTTCAGCTTTGTCTTACCATGTTATTCCTTCTACAGAATGTCCTTCCCTTACCTTGTCCACTGGGGAACTTCTATACTTCAAAGCCGAATTCTATTGTCCCTCATTCCAGGAAGGCTTCCCCACAACCCCCATGCTGTTCCCGGAGCCCCCAGTCCTCCCTAGGATGACACACATTTAGCAGTTTGCCCTGTGGTGATTGGGGTACTCGTCCCTTCCCTTTTAGATATCAAGCCCCAAGCAGGCAGGGCCATGTGTGATTTACCTGTGTGTCTGCAAAGCCCCGTACCAGGCCTTGTGCAAACTCTTGCTCTTAGGAACTGTTTGAATGCATGAAGACTGGGGGCCGTGGGAGCCTGGCAGGGACCTCTGGGCCTAGCTTGGGGGATGTGGGTCCTGGACCTCCCAGGCTGGGCACCAGGATGGGGCAAGGCAGGAACTCAGCCTTTTCCTGGGGAGGTTATTTTGGTCGTGGCAAATAAACCCCTTTGGAAAATGTGACCAGTTTCTGATCCCTGTGTCTTCACTCTTGACGCCCTCTTTTCAGCGTGTAACGAAGGCAGCAGCCTCTGTTAATAAAGAATAATTATGGGGCTGGATTAGAGAGATTATCGGGAACAGGTGGAGCCCCTCGCCCCACCCGTTCTGCCCGCCGTCGGCGGCAAAGATGAGCTCACAGTTTCCCTCTCTCAGGGGAGGATGTGCTGCTGGGGGCCTCCCAGCCATGCTAATCCTCCGGGGAGGGGAGAGAATCCTCCGCCAGTCGCTTCCCACTGAGTTCCAGGTGGGATTCCAGGGGGTCAGTGGAAAAGGGCATCCCCAGTACCGTGGGGTCCTCGCTGCTACCTTCCCACCCCCTACTTAAGAAGGCAGGAAGACAGAGGATGAGAGGGGTTGGAGGCGAAAGCCCCCCTCAAGGTGGCTTGCTCTGGCTCTGTCCCTGGCCCCAGCCTGAGCCACGGGGGCCACTGCTCCTGTCTCTGGACTGCAGCTTCCCTATGTATGATAAGCAGCTGGGCTGCACCAGCCTTTCCTGAGCTGGGCTCTGGAGAAATCAGTTCTAGTTTTTTAATATCTAAGGACTCTGGGAATAAGTCCTGTGATCCCTTCTTTCAGATGAACTTGGAGAAACTATGGCAGAAGGACGGAGGACTGACCAGGGAATTAAACCCATTTGTCTCCAAGACTAAAACCTATGTGAGAGTCATGATTATGGAACAGAATGAAACGTGGAATGAATAAAACTATGTAGAAATGATGACTGACGAATAGTTGGGAAAGGGGGAAAGAAGATATGAAATAATGGAAATGAAATACACAGATTTCCTCATCTTATATAGCCAGGGACAAAAGACAGAAGTTAAATATGAAATTAATAGAGATATAATTAATTTTAATATTAAAGATATGAAGGTAAACATTAAAAATACAAAATAATAAATTTGAGTCATGGATGGGAAGGGGATGGGAGAGGAAATAAAAATTAATTCCACCAATCCTCCTATGATGGTTACATTCTCAATGCAATACAAGAAGAAATTAACAGTGAAACATAACAAACTTTACCTCTCTTTCTTGAATCAAGAAGGAAATCAAATCAAGTTGCAGAAATCCAGAAAATGGAGATAATAATAGCAATCCATATCAGGATGATGGAATACCACTAAAGCAGAACTCAGAGAAAAATTCATAGCTTTAAGTGTTTTTATTAATAAAAAATAAAGATCAAAAGTCCATACATTAATCCAAGAAGTTAGAAAATCAGCAATAAAATAAACCTAAAGAAATCACAAGAAAGAAATCTATAAAGATAAAAGTGGATCTTCATGAGTTAGAAGTCATACAAATACTAGAACTAACAAACTAAAGGTTGCTTGAAAAGGACAAATAACATAGATAAAATATTAGGTAATCTAATTCAGAAAAAAAGTGGAAAAAACACTATTTCCTAAAATAAAAAATGGTTATGGCAAAATAATGCCAGTTTCAGAGGAAATCAAAAGAACATGCAAATATATTTGAGAATTGGGATGAAATAGATGAATTTTAAAGAAAATATAACTTATAAAAATATACCTAGAAGAGATAGAAAATCTAGACAGACCAGTAACCACAGAAGAAATAGAGATAATTACTCCTAAAAAAATCACAGGGGAATTTAACTGAACATTTAGAGAATGATTTCAGTGATTTTAATTAGTCTTTAAGTTGGCCCAGGGTTAATTTCCTTCATATATACAGAGCTCTTGTAAATCAAAAAGAAAGGGCGAACAACTTGATAGAAAAACAGATGGAGTATAAGAACAGATCATTCACAGAAAAAGAAGACAATTCCTCTTAGAGAAGAATATGAAAAGATGATCAATCTTACTCAAAACAAGAAAACTGCATTTATTTATTTATTTTATTATTATTATTTTTTGAGACATAGTCTCCCTCTGTCGCCCATGCTGGAGTGCAGTGGTGCGACTCAGCTCTCTGCAACCACCACCTCCCACATTCAAATGATTCTCCTGCCTCAGCCTCCCAAGCAGTTGGGAATACAGGCACACAACACCACGCCTGGCTAATGTTTTAATATTTTTAGTAGAGACGGGCTTTCACCCTGTTGGCCAGGCAGTCTCAAACTCCTGACGTCAGGTGATCTGCCCGCTTCGGCCTCCCAAAGTGCTGGGAGTTTACAGGCGTGAGCTACCGTGCCTGACCTTGCAAACTGCATTAAAATTGCAATGTAATGCCATTTTTCACCTATCAGATAAAAGTTATGAAACTGAAAAAATCACCAGGTTAGTGAGTATATGGGGAAGTAGGAATGTTCATAAAACGCTAGTAGAAATGCAAATTTTACCACCTGCATGGAGGGCAGCTGAGAATATCTTTGCCTTTGATGTAGCCTTTGATCCAACAATCTTACTTCCAGGAACTTTCTAGAAACAAACTTGCATATGTGTGAAATGATACTTCAGTGACACATTATTTGTAGTAGCAAGAGATGGAAAATAGCCTTATATCCACCAAGAGGAAAAGTTAATGTCTGCATAACCTTCCAGCAGTGGAATGGTGGAACATTACGCAATAATTAACAACAACAAAAAAAGAGATAGCTCTTTATGTACCAAGATGGACAACTGCTAAGATATTTTGTTAGCTGGAAAAAATGAAGTATAATACGCTATTACTTGTATAAAAAAGGACATATGTATGTATTTGCCGGTATCTGCCTGGAATAAATCTGTGTGCCCCCAGAAAACTAGCAAGAGGGACTTTCTTTTGGGTGGTGTCTGGATGACTGGGGACAGAATGGCTGGATGGGAACTGCCCTTCCACTGTCTTCCTTTTTTTAAAAAATACCTCTTGAATTTTGTGCCATGTGTATGTGGTACCTTTTAAAAACTGGAACAGCCCAGCCAACATGGTGAAACTCCGTCTCTACTAAAAATACAAAATATTGGCTGGGAGTAGTGGCGAACGCCTGTAATCCCAGCTACTCGGGACGCTGAGGCAGGAGAATCGCTTGAACCGGAGAGGCGGAGGTTGCAGAGAGCCAAGAACGCACCACTGAACTCCAGCCTGGATGACAGAGTGAGACCCCGTTTCAAAAAACAAACAAACAACAAAAGCAACCCCCCCCCAAAAAAACAACTGGAATAATTTAAAAATTTTAAGATGAGTAAGAGTTGGGTGGGTAAAAAGATGCCAGGGTAATAAACAGATGCAAAGCTGTTCAAACTGTTCAAGCATACTCATATCAAGGAAGCAAGAATTCAAATTTTTTTTGTTGTTCTTGGCTCATTCATTTGGTAAAAGTGAAAATGACTCTTAATCTTCAGGGCTGAGTTTAGACTTCATCCTGAAAACAATGGGACCCCTGGACTAGCTGTGAGCAGGTGAGTGAGTGGAGGTTGAATTAGGGGCTGAGGCTGGAGACAGATGGCCAGGAGCAGGTGGAGTGGTCATCCAGGCAACACTTAGGTGCTGGACCGTAGGCAAGGCAGTGGGGATGGGGAGGAGAGGGTGCTTGAAAAGCTTTTGGGTGGTGGAATTGACAGCCATGGAGCTGAGTAGACCAGGTGGGTGGAGGCAGGGAAGCTGGCCAGGGTGAGGCCCAGGCCATGGTGCCCTGGTGTGGGCTGAGGTCAGCCAGCCTCTTGAGGGACTCTGGACCCAGGCCTGAGACTGTTTACTCAGGGAGCCAGTCACTGCCTCTGCTGCTGGACAGCTCTTCTGCCTCACCAGTGTTTGCACTGTGTTCAGTCCACCTCTGCTCATGATGCAGATGGTGCTGAGTGAGTGACTTGCTAGAGTCCCCTCCACAGTGCTCAGCCAGGCTCTCCCACGGCACCCCTCTGCCTGCTCTAGGCCACACGTTTTGTTCCCTCTGTTCATGACAGCTTGGGACTGGAGGCTACAGTAGGTGTCACCTAGAGCCCAGATCAGACACCTGTGTGTCACCATACGTTACGAGGGCCCTGGGAGTCTCCCGAAGCTGTCAAAATTCTACCAGTGGCCCTTTGACCTGGGCAGTCAGCGGTGGGGTGAGCTCCTCTGAGGTCTCTGCCCTAGTCTCTGAAGGCTGACATCAAGGTGTCTGCTGGGCTGGACTTTGATCTGGAGGCTCTGGAAGAATCCACTTCCAAGCTTATTCAAGTCATTGCCAAATTCAGTACCTTGCAGTTGTAGGACTGAGGTCCCATCTTCTTGCTGGAGGTTGGCGGGGGTCCCTCTCAGCTCCTGGGGCCACTTTTGTGGGCCCTCATCTCTGCAATGGGCAGGGGTGGCTCCCTGTATCTGCCCCCATGGTGCTTCTTCTCCCCAATTTCTGCCCAGCAGCTGGAGAAAGCTCAGCTTTGAAAGGGCTCATGTGGTTAGACTTGGCCCACTTGGGTCATTTCTCTCTTGCCATACGATGGAACATGATCGTGGGAGTGATATCTGATCATATTCCCGGGCTCCACCCACACTCAGAGGGGTGGTGGTTACATAAGGGTCATTTGGGATTATTCTTAGACCTCTGCCAACCACACATACTCACATGTATACACCCATGCATGTGTAATAAGAATAAGAATGTATGTTTATTAAACGTACTGCATTCTAGATACTTCTACAGGAATAGTATCACTTGATCACCTCAAGGATATGTAGTTACTATTACTGTTACTATCTCTGGTTTACAGATGAAGAAATAGGGGCTCAGAGAAGTTGAATAACTTGCCCAGGGTAACCTAGCTAGTAGGGAGTGGGCCCTGAACTTGAACCCAGGTCTGTCTGATTCTGAAGCCTGCATTCTTTTTTTTTTTTTTTGAGACAGAATCTTGCTCTTGTTACCCAGGCTGGAGTGCAGTGGCATGATCTCAGCTCACTGCAACTTCCACTTCCTGGGTTCAAGCGATTCTCCCACCTCAGCCTCCCGAGTAGCTGGGATTACAGGCACCCGCCACCACCCCTGGCTAATTTTTGTGTTTTTAGTAGAGACAGGGTTTCACCACATTGGCCAGGCTGGTCTCGAACTCCTGACCTCAGGTGATCCACCTGCCTTGGCCTCCCAAAGTGCTGGGATTACAGGCGTGAGCCACCGTGCCTGGCCAGAAGCCTGCATTCTTAACTAGGGCTCTGGTCTCACACATGAACGCAGAGGGCCATGTGCCTACATATGCGTGTTTGTGCACACTCCTGAGGAATCCATGTACAGGTACACACGCACCCCCCATGCCTGGCTGGTCCCCTGGGGCCCAGAGTTAATGAAGATGCCCCAGGAGCCCACACAGTGCGGCCACGGGCAGAGATGAAAGGCGTGGTGTGCCTAACGGCCCTCTGGAGATCCGGTTACCCATGGCTGTGGCTTCTCAACCAGGTGATTAATTGCCCGGCACTGCCTTGCCCGGTCAGCTCCCAAGGCCTCCTGCCCTCTTATTAAAAACATCCCTTGATGTTATCCCGCCAGGGAGATCAATGGAGGCAGCCGAGGGGAGTGGGGCTGCTGGGGGACAGGGGTCTCCTTGGCCTCTCCCTGGTGCCCACCTTGCTTCCTTGGTGCTCAGCTCCCCGGGAGCTAGTTGGAGTTGAGCTTCCCAAAGAGGCTTCCTGAGGCTGGGTCCTGCCTGGCTGGGGTTCGCGTAGCATGGTCAGTGTGACTGGGCGGCTGGGCTGGTGGCCGAGGTCAGAGGGTGACAGAGGAGTTGAGCCTGTGCTTTGGGGCCTTGGGCAGCTGAAAAGGGACTAGAGTCGTCCTTCTCACCGCAGCCTCTTCTGGGTGTCCTGACCTCAGATCATCTCGGGTTTGCTTCTGAACTTGTCTTTTGACTTGACCTCTAGCATCTCTGGGTCCTCCTGTGTAAAACAGGGAGAGAGGGACCTCTCTTTCAGGTCTTGAACGTCATTTGCCTTCTCAAAACTCCTTGTCCTTTGGCTTGGGTGACCCTGAACACTCCCATCTCCCTCCTACTTCTCTGGCCACACTGTCTTCTTTACTCACTTCCAGCCAATATAGTTCTTGACCCAGCACCACCATGTACTAGCCCAGTGATCCCGGCAAGTGGTTTAACCTTGCAAGCCCTTCCTTTCTCATCTCCAGAAGGAGGCCCATCCTGGTGCCTCCCTCAGAGAGTCGCTATGAGACTTCAATAAGTTGATGTAAGTAAAGTGCATTGGTGTCCGTCAGGTGGAAGTGCTGGGCTGGCTGAGGTGCTCTCCTGGGCTGGGTTCTTAAATGCTGGTCCTCAGGGCTTTGTCACTCAGCTCTTCTCATGCTACCCACTCTGCTTGGGTAAGCTCATCCCTTTCTCCAGCTCCACTGGGCGATCCTCCAGCATCTCTGCTCCTGTTTCCTGAACCACAGCCCCATAGCCCTGCCTCCAGGGCCCCAACCCACCCAGATACTTACAGGCATCACTGACTGGACAGATTCCAGTGAACTCAAGCTCTTGCCTGCTCCCCGTCCAGAGTCCCCATCTCGGGGCCACCCCCATTTACCCAGTCTCCCTGGCTGAAAACAGTGGTCTCAACCTGGATTTCTCCTACTGCCTCAAACGTGCCTTCTATCCATCACCAGATCCTGTGAGATGGATGGCTCCCAACCTTCTCTTGAATTGTCCATCTCTCTCCATCCCCCCGGCCACTGTCTGGGCCCAAGCCATTGCCCTCTCTCACCTGGACAACGCAGCCGCTTCCCAGCAGATCTCTCTGCCCGCAGGTTTGTCTCTCCGCTAGGTTCTGGGCTCCATCCCCTGTGACCAGGCTGCCTCTCACTCTCTGATCCAGGCAAGCAAGTGGTCTTTCCTCTTCTGCCTCTGGGCCTTTGCACATACTGTTCCATCTGGGTGAAAAACTTTTCCTCCAGGCTTGGTTTGTACCCAAACTGGCTGGTGGTCTAGAAGTTGTCCAAGGTCCTTCTGCCCTGGCCGTCTAGGACTCCCGCAGAGTAGCGACTGGTCTTTCAGGTCTGAGTATCACGCAGACTTGGGTTCACTGCTTTTCAGTTGTGTGGTCTGGGCAAGTCTTTTGACCGTTCTGAGCTTCCCTTATGCCATGTGTAGACTAAGGCTGGTAATAGCTATGCTTGCACAGAAAATCATGTGACTTAAAGCCATGACATGTTTAACACAGAGTGGCTGGTGCATGAATGTTCAGTAGTGGTGACAATGATGATGACTGTTTGGACCCCAACCCCTTTGGTGGAGGAGGGGAGTGTCTGTCTCATCCTGGGCCCAGATGGTCTCTTCTTTGTTTCTCCCTGGAGCCACAGAAGGCAGGTAGGGTTCTCTGAAGGGTACAGAAGGGTAAACGGAGATTGGGGCAGGAGGAGTTGTCTTAACATGACACAGCTGGAGGCCTGGTCACCTGCTACGTCCTCTCCTGCTCTCTCAGTCTGGGGCTCAGTGTTCCTGCTGTAGAAGAGAGTCTTTTTTTTTTTTTTTAAGAGACAACTTTTGTGTTGTTTTGTTTTGTTTTGAAACAGAGTCTTGCTCTGTCACCCAGGTTGGAATGCAGTGGTGCAATCTTGGCTCACTGCAACCTCTGCCTCCTGAGTTCAAGTGATTCTCCTGCCTCAGCCTCCCGAGTAGTTGGGATTACAGGTGTGTGCCACCATGCCCGGCTAATTTTGTACTTTTAGTAGAGACGGGATTTCACCATGTTGGCCAGGCTGGTCTCGAACTCCTGACCTCAGGTGATCCGCCTGCCTCAGTCTCCCAAAGTGCAGGGATTATAGGTGTGAACCACTGCGCCCGGCCAAGAGATAGGTTCTTGCTCTATCACCCAGGCTGGAGTGCAGCAGCGAAATCACAGTTCACTGCAGTCTCCACCTCTTGGGCTCAAGTGATCTTCCTGCCTCAGCCTCCTGAAGAGTTGGGGCTACAAGTGTGGCTAATTTTTTAATTTTTTTGTAGAGACGGGGGTCTCATTATGTTGTCCAAGCTGATCTCAAACTCCTGGGCTCAAGTGATTCTCCTGTCTCCGCCCTTGAGAGTCAGCCTTTTTAACAACAGGGACAATTTAAAGCACTTGCTTAGGCCACGTACTTTGCATTAACAAGAGCTCTGCTCAACTCTTAGTTTTTATGTTCCATTTACATACATTTAATCCACGCAGCAAAATCCTAGGAAGATGGTATTATAGACCCTATTTTGCAGTGAGTAGACTGAGACCTAGAGAGGTCGAGCCACTTGTTCAAGGGCACACAGCTACCTGGTAGGGGAACAGGACTGGAAACTGCGGTTCTCTTCGCAAGATCCTGGCAACCTTTCCCCCTCGGACAGCTGTCTCCATCCTCCCCATCCTAGCCTGCCTGGCCCAGAGTGTCCCTGCCTCTCTGGAGCCCTGAGTCTTACTTCTGTTTGGTTTGACAGTGCTCAGTGCTGATAAAGGATAATGACAATTCTCACGTTCGTGAGTTTAAGTGTTTTTCTTTGGCAGTTGTTTTATTTTTTGGAGAATTTCACAAAAAGTCCTTGAGACAGAAAGGGATCCATCCTCTGGAGTGTTGCAAAACCGATGTTCTTCAAGCCACCTCCATCTGCCTCTTCTGTGCCTTTTTTCTGAATCTGTGTTCTAATCTTATGTGCTACTCCCACACAATTCTGGAACTACTTTGGGGTGCACACACGCACACACGTACTTATTTTAGTACAAAAAAATCAGCACATATGGGGTTGGGCTTACTCAGTGGTGTGCTGGCAAATATTTCACAAAAGGCCCTCTGGAGAAAGCAAGTCCTGATTTGGCATTTGCCAATTCCCATGGTGTCAATACTCCCTCTGTGGTCAATGTCAAGCCCGCAGTGTGAAGTTGCTGAATGTGGAACTAGGGAGAGATGTGCAGTCGGCTCCTGTGTGCAGGTTCAACCGGGTTCCAGCACCTCGCACCTGTCCCAGCCCTGTCTCTCCACTGCAGTGGCCAGCCCGTAGCGCTCACCTATGTCTGTCAAAATGCATTGTGTGCACATGTGAGGGACACCACATCCCTGTCACTTACCCCAGACCTGATCACTGCCTTCTCCACATCTGTGTACACTCACTCACCTGTTCAGGCATGCCCTCAATGGCTCCCAAGCACTGGTGTGCCCCAGCAAACACATTTGTGTACCATCTTGCTCACAGCAACATGTGTACACAGAAATCATCCATGCACCTAAGTGTGG
This sequence comes from Macaca mulatta, assembly GCF_049350105.2. Classification (NCBI taxonomy): domain Eukaryota; kingdom Metazoa; phylum Chordata; class Mammalia; order Primates; family Cercopithecidae; genus Macaca; species Macaca mulatta. The sequence continues at coordinate 218,793,370 of NC_133406.1, read as the reverse complement.
CACACCTAGCTCTACCCATGGCCGTAGTCTCAGTTCCTCCTGCACGCATATTCTCACACAGTTGTGCACTTTCAGTCACACAGACACACCCACCAGGGCACACCCATGGGCACACATACGTGTCTCAGAGTCACCGGCATATGCGTCCTAGCGCATGCGCGCACACGCACACACACACACACACACACACACACTGACGCACATTCTTCAGGTGAGCAGATGCCTGGATATGAACAAGCAAGGGCTGAAACCCAGCCTTTCTCACCTTCGTGCATGCCCCACGGCACACCTATGGCTCACTCACCACCCTGCCCGCCCCCTGTCCCCCCACATGCCCTGCAGGCATCTCCCCCACCCCGTCATAACCAGGGAAGCTGGCCAGGCTGGGTTGTGGGTGTGGTGTTTTGGAGTTAGAGAGGAATTCCAGGCGGGCCCCTTCTGCTCCCCTGGCCAACGTTAAGTGCCTTCAGACTGAAAAGAACCGTCCAGAGAGGCTTTTCCGGCTAGAGATTAATGTCACTGAAAAATGTGGGTCCCGAGCGATTAATGCGGCCTTCTTTGCCACATATTATGTGAGTGCACTAAAGCGAGAGGGGGCTCATTTTTGGCGTGTTTTTAGCCTGTTTGGTGCACAGTGAAAGAAGAAAAGAAGAGCCGGGGGCCCGGGAACCTCAGGGTGGGGATCTCATGGTCAGAAACAGCCCCAGAAGCCAGGCAGCATGAGACTGAGGGGGTCCCTGCCGAGTCACTGCAAGACTCGGAGGGGAGGTCATGGTGGAGCCCACCCACAGTCTCCGTGTTCCAGGTGTCCAGCTTGGAGGCGTGCTAAGGCCTCTGATTGTGTCACATTGGCCAAGGGAACCAATCCCTCACAAGCAGTCTCCCAGCATAGTCAGAAGATCCTGGATTCAAAGCCCAGCTCAGCCGAGTGACTCCACCTCTCGGGGCCTCGTCTTCTCCATTTGCAAAATGGCAGTGATGTAGGATCTATCTTAACAGCTTGTGGCGGGGATTGAGTGAGATCCCCGAAGGAGCCTCATAGCACAGGGTCAGACACAGAGTAAGCGGTTGATAGTATGGCAGCCAGCCAGAGTGATGGTGGCAGTGGTGTGTGTGGGTGCCTGAATGAGCACACACGTGTGTGTGTGTGTGTGTGATAGATTGATGTTTCAAAGCAGGTGAACCTGGGCTTGAGCCTTGTTATGTGACCTGGAGCAGATATGGTATCTCTTCCTGAGCCTCGGTTTCTTCTCCTGGAAGATGGAGTTAAATCCCAGGTTACTGTGAGGATTAAAGGTGATCACACAGATCAAGAGCCTGCCACAGTGCCTGCCACTGACCAAGGCTCTCAAACATGATGGCAGCGGCGAGTGGGCCAGAATAATTCCATCTGCAGTGATGCCTTCCTTCCGCAGCCTGGCAGATGTGCTTGGAGTCGAACCGGCTAAATTCACATGATACCATCGCACGGTCAGTCCCTGGGAGTTGGATGAAGAGGGTGGGTGACTCAGGAGGAACAAACAGGACAGGATGTGAAGCCATGCACAGAAGCCTCCTTGCCAAAGCACTGGCAGTCTGGGAGAAGAGGAATCCATTCTGGTGCCCTGGAAGTCTCTGAGGATGGTGCAGAGGAGACAAGCTGGGGTTGGGGGCTGTGAGGCTTGTCATCCGTGACGCAGTCCATATGCCAGGCACCCAGGCAGGGGTTCAGTATCTGCTTCCCATTGGTTTCACTTGGAAACTCTGGAGGGTCGATCTTGTCTGCTGGGGAAATCAAGGCACGGAGTGGGTAGGCGACCTGGTTTAGGTTACACAGCCAGGAAAAGTCCAGGAACGGGTTCCCTTGTCATGGATGGCTCCTTGGCCAGGTAGGAATGGCCAGCATTTCGAGGGGAACCAGGAACGTGCTGAAGAATGTGTTCCTTGCACGTTTAAAAACAAAACGAGTTACATTATTTCTTGGCTTAAAATGTGTCTGCAACTTCCCCTGCCCTCAGGCTAGAGCCCAAGCACCTGGCCTGTCAGCTGTGGGGTCTGGGCCCTGCCACCTCTCCAGCCTCAGGTGGCACTACAGTGACTCTTGTTGTCTCTTCTTGATGCCAGGTTCCTGGCTCCCTTCCTGGGCTTCAGCCCTCAGAGCCCAGCTCCAGGGAGCCTCCCCTCCCTACCTCTCTACCTTGGCAAGGCCAGGTGCCCATGTCTCAGCTCTCAAGGCACTGGTCCTCGGCCCTTGCAGCAATTCTACCATATTCACCTTCTCTGCTGAGAGGTCGGCTCTGTGAGGTAGGAGGTATGTTCTTGCCTTTGCTATGTGTTGGTGGCATCTACACAGTGCCTGGCAAAAAGCAGGTGCTTGAGAGGAAGGACCAAGTGGTGGGCAGCCAGGCTGGCATCTGGGCACAAGCAGGGTCCATGGGGAGTTTGGGTCCCACGTGGCTGAGGTCTCAGCTCCACAGCAGGTGGGTTGACTGGAAGCAGGATAGTGGGTGGGGCCGTTAAGGGAGGCAGGAAAGACAGGGGAGTTTCTGCAAGAAGATTTGCCTGACTTATTTTGAATCTTCTAAAAGCCTTTGACTTGATTTCACAGCAAAGATGATAAAATAAGTGCCATCAGGGAATGGAATTCAGGGATAAGGGACTTCTCTGGGGAATTCTATCCCTCGAATTGCCGTAAGTGGGCACTCTTGTTATCTCTATTTTTCAGAGGAGGAACTTGGGGCTCAGAGAGGGTCTTGACCAAGCTGAGACCAGAATCTGAGCATGCCTTTCCCATGGAGCCATCGTCCCCTCAGGGCTGGTTGCACTGGAGGAGGAAATGTCAGCCTCACTCCCCAGGAACAGGGACCTTGAATTTGATGCAAAAAAGATTTGTTTGTTGTGGTGGTTTTAAGAAGTGTTTATACATTTTTCAGCAGTCTTCTCTTCAAGAGGTGGTTTAATCCTCCTCCCTTTGAGTATGGGCTAGTGTCTCACTTCCAATGAATAGAATATGGCAGATGTGTGTGATTTCCAAGACTAGGTCACAGAAGGCATTGTGGCTTCCTCCTTCTTCTCTTTTGCTTCACTTACTCTGGGGGAAGCCAGCAGCCTTGTCATGAGGATACTCAAGCAGTCCTATGGAGAGGCCCGCCTGGCGAGGAACTGAGGCCTCCTGCCGATAGCCATGGCAGGGAGCTCTGTTGGAAGCAGATCTCTCCCGTCTCCCTGGCCTCAGTCAAGCCTTCAGAGGACTGCAGTCCTGCTTGACAGCCAGACTGCAACCTTGGGAGAGATCTGGGTCAAAACCACTCCGTAAGTTGCTTCTGAATTCCTGACCATGAAATCGATGAAATAATAAACACTTCTTGTTGTTTTGTGCTGCTACATTTTGGGATAATTTGTTATGCAGCAGCAGATCATGAATGCATTCATTTTTGTGGAAATGGCTCAAATCCCATCAACAGTAGATTATAATATAGTCCCAGAATAGAATACTATATAGCAATGAGAAGGGACAAGCCATCACCACAGACAACAGTGTGGATGAAGCTCACAAACATCTTGACCAAAAGAAGCTGCACCAAACAACACATACTGTGTGACTCCATTCATATAATATACAAAGACTGGCCAAGCCAATCTACAGGGATAGAAATCAGGATAGTGGTTATCCTTGGGCAGGGGCGGATGGAGTGGCCAGGAGGGGCTGAAAGGGGGTTTCTGAGTGCTTCTTACATGAATGCATTCAGTTTGTGAGAACTCGTTGAGTTGTGGATATATGACTTGTACACATGTTTGTATATTAGACCTTACAGAAAAATCTTCCGGTTTGGAATAGGGTGTGTGCTGGGTGAAAACTGGGCTGCTCAGGAGTCACATCTGGCTGTAGGATGAGCACTGCTTTAGAGGTTATAGGCCTGGAAACCTCTGAGGGGAAGACTAGCATTCAGGTCATGAGATAGAAAGAAAAAGGGCTGGGGTGGCCGTGTTGGGACCTCCCAGTCCCTAGGGCCTTGGCTTGAAGTCTTACCTCCTTAACTCTCTGAGCTGATGGACAGGAAGGGACAAAGGCTCAGCCCCCGACTGGGGTTGGGGTCAGCCGAGGGGGCTTTCCGGGGCAGCAGCGAGAGCAGGGGGAGCCCCGCCTGGCTTTGTGATTCAGGGATTTGCTGTAATCCCAGTCCTTCCCTGCAGCCTGTCTAATCCCCACCCGTGGGGCTGAGCCTTTTCAAGATCTGACTTTGGCCTGAAAGACTCCGAGAGGGGCCCACATTCCTGCCCACGGCATCCCTGCTCCTAGGAGGAAGCTCATCAGGGTCTCTCCCAACCCGGCATGGGGCTCCTCATCCCTGGGAAAAAAAGACAGTGCTCATAAATCCAGGGAAAGTTAAGATGGCCGTGAGAGAATCCGGAGTGTCTGACCTGCTTCCTTGAAGGAGACGGTGATCTCTGCTGCCTGGGTCCTGGGCCTTGTGCCATCAAGGAAATGGGTGAAGGAGATGCTGGCAAGAATGAAGACCTGTCGGGGGCGGTGGTTAACTGCCTCCAAGGCCTGATGTGAGATTTCTCTCTCATTGTCCACTTGACAAGCTCCAGCCACCTGGGCCTTTCGGATCCTAAAGCTCCCCAAGCTACTTTCTGCCTCAGGACTTTCGTACAGACTTCCCCTTGGCTTGGAGATTCTCTCTTCTGATCCTTGCATGCTGCTCTTGCTTGTAACTGAGTTCTCCACTTTGGGCGGCTGAGGTGGGCGGATAGCCTGAGGTCAGGAGTTTGAGACCAGCCTGGCCAACAGGGTGAAACCCCATCTTCACTAAACAAACAAACAAAACAAAACAAAAAAACCCCAAAACCAAAAACAAACAAAAAACCCCAAAAAACAAACAAACAAACAAAAAAACAACACCAAGCCGGGCGTGGTGGCAGGCGCCTGTAATCCCAGCTACTTGGGAGGCTGAGGCAGGAGAATTGCTTGAACCCAGGAGACAGAGGTTGCAGTGAGCTGAGATCGCGCCACTGCAGTCCAGCCTGGGTGACAGAGCAAGACTCCGTCTCAAAAAAAAAAAAAAAAAAAAAAAAGAGAAAGAAAATAACAACAACAAAAAGTTAACTGAGATCTCAGCTGCAATGTTGCTTCCCCCAAGGCCCCATGGTCCCATTCTGTCATATCACCCCGTGTCTCAGTTTTATTTGTTGCCTTTCCTTGTCTCCTCCGACTGGAAAGTGAGACCTTGAAGAGCAAGGGCCCCATCCGCTGGGCTCCCGGACATAACCCCCTCTAAGAATAATACCCCAGTGCTTCATGGGTTCTCAGTGCATGTGCAGAGTAAGTTAGTGAATGAATGAGAAAGGACAGAGTTACTTGAAGAAGAACAAGGAGAAAAACTTGAAAGGGGATGATCCTGCTCAACCTGTGAATCACAGATATGCTTTCCCTTAACAGCAAAAGCTGCCCTGTGAAACCTGTATTATTATCCCGTTTTTACAGATGAAGAACTAAGGGGGAAAAGGTTCAATAACCCACCAAGCCCACACAGGCGGTAGACTTGCAGGAACATAATCTTAGCTGGCCTGGATTTTCACTGTCATTCTTACATTGAAATTCCCAGCCCCTGAAATTTTACTTTTAGATATGCATTCCTTTTGCTTGGACATTGCCCTCTCAAGAACTTCTTTCTTTTTCTTTTCTTTTCTTTTTCTTCTTCTTCTTCTTCTTCTTTTTTTTTTCTTTTTTTTTTTGAGATGGAGTCTTGCTCTGTTGCCCAGGCTGGAGTGCAGTGGTACAATCTCCACTCACCGCAACCTCCGCCTCCCGGGTTCAAGCAATTCTCCTGCCTCAGCCTCCCAAGTAGCTGGGATTACAGACACCCGCCACCATGCTTGGCTAATTTTTGTGTTTGTAGTAGAGGCGGGGTTCCCCATGTTGGTCAGGCTGGTCTTGAACTCCTGACCTCAGGTGATCCGCCCAGCTCAGCCTCCCTCAAAGTGTTGGGATTACAGATGTGAGCCACCATGCCTGACCAAGAACTTCTTTCTTTCTTCTTACCTTTTAGTTAGTGAGAGAATTTTACATGAACGATTATTGTAGATGCGTAACATGGTAGTTATAGAAGGACTGTTGGAGGCTGTGTTCTAACTTGTCCGTTTTATAAGTGGAGATACTGAGGCCCAGAAAGCAGAAATAATGTCCTCAAAGTCACCATATAGTAGGTGCTCACTAAGTGCTTGTTGATTTAATCAACATAAACACATGCATTACAGAGGGAGCACGACCTGTTTGGAAGTTCAGGTAGCATGGCTTTGACTCCCAGAGCGCATTCAGCACTTCACAGTGTCTGAAAGCACATTCGCGTACATGATTGCAGGTAAGCACTTTATGATTCCCATTTTACACGTGGGGCAAGTGAGGCCCAGAGAGGTAAAGTGTCTTGTCCAAGGTCACACAGCAAGTTAAGAGGCAGTGTTGGAATTTGAATTTAGCTCTTGCATGACCTCTGCGGCTTTTTCTGGAACTCTGGCAGAGAGTTCAACCAGTTATCTTGTGCCCCTTTCCAGGGATTCCTGGGCTGGTCCATGGGGACATGGACCCAGGGGCCAGGGCTGGCCCCAGGCTTGCTCAGCCAGGATGTGTGTGAGTGGGAGTGTGATTGCGTGCACATGTGTGAAGGAAGTCGGTGGCCTCACCCCTGCTGTTCCTGAGCAAGTTTGTGGCAGCTGCAGCTTATGATTCGTGTGGGGGCACAGGCTTTCCAGGAGTGGCTGGGATCCATGTCTGCCTTGCTGCCACCTCCCTCCCGTCCTGGTCCTGGGCAGGCAGGCGGATCTTGTGCTGGGACTTGCCGGAGCCTCCACATCAGGCGAGGCTGCAGGTACATTCCTCTTCCCTGGAGTCCCCGTGCGGCAGCGGGGCGGGGGCAGGCACTGACTAATTCTATACAAATTGGCTAATTCTATACAAATATTCTGAAGAATGCCATTCTGTAAGAAAGCAAATATTTAAATACTCAAGGCTGGGTCCTCTCCACCCCCGCACCCAAGTCCTGTGACCTGCCAAACCCTGGCAGAGCCTCTGGGAAGCATTTTGGGGCTGCACACCTGGTGGCCCCATGGAAGCTTTGTGACCCCTAGACTGAGCAGGTGTGGCTGGCAGATGGGACATCTGAAGCGGGACCCAGAGGGGGCTGTGCTGAAGCCCCTACCAGGCAACTTTTATCCCAAAGGGGAAGGTGGGGGCTTGGTGGGGAATTAGAAACTCTGGTCTGGGCACTTTCCTGTGTATGCTCTTTGGGTCTCAGTTTCTCCATATGTAATATGGCGTGTATGAATGGCCAAATAAGTGGTTTTCTAATCTGGCTGGGCCCCATCCCAGACAAAATCTGAGAGGGCAGGGCCCAGGACCCTGCATTTTTCCCAAGCCCCACGGGGAGCATGATGCTGTTGGTCCCCTGCCTATTCATGCCGCCCTGGCCAGAGAGGATCGCTGTGAGTGGGCTTCAGAAGGGCTTCTCACAGCTCTAGCTATGGGGAGGGCACAGCTGCCTGTAGAAGGAACAGCATGGCAAGGCCAGGGAAACTGTGAGGCCCTCTGGGAAAGTGGTGGGAGCATGGGTTGTGGAGTGGGGACAAACGTGGTGTAGCTCAAGGCCTGGGAGAGCAATGTCTAAGCAAAAGGAATGCATGTCTAAGAGTAAAATTTCAGGGGCTGGGAATTTCCGTGCATGACTAAGAGTGAAATTCAAGGCCAGCAAGGATTCTTTTCCTGCATGAGGCTTTCCTCATCTCAGCTTCATTCTCAGGCCACCTAATGGCTCTCTTCTTTGACCTCTCTCCCTCTCTTCAGTAACAACTGAACTGTCAGTTACACAAGCTCATATTTTGCTTGACTTTATGCATTTCCTTCTTAACAATGATGATAATGGCACTGCCTTCCCTTTGTCACACACTGTGTGTCAGGCCGTGTACTGACCACTTCTCTTGCATTCTCTCTCCTTCTCTTCACAAGAGCCCCATGAAGTGGTTGCTGGTGCTCTCCTCACTTCACAGAAAGGTAGACTGAGGCCTACAGCGACGCATCACTTGACCGGGGCACCCAGCGAAGATATGAAGAGCTAGGATTTGGCTCTGGGTCTTCCAACCCAGTGGCCTGGACTCACACCCACCCTCTCCACCATCTTTGGTGAGTTCCTCCAGGGCAGGGACTGTGGCTGTTCTTCTCTGTGCCCTCAGTGCCAGTGTGAGGCAGGGCACACGGTAGACCCTGCCTAGTGCCAACCACATGGATGTGCTGTGAACATTAAATAATTGTCCCCATTTTACAGGTGAGGAAACTGAGGCATGGGAAATGGAATGACTTGTTCAAGGTCCTAGAACTGGCAAAAGGCAGAGGTAGTTGTCTTAAGCTGGGTCCCCCAAAAGCTGACCCCGAGTCAAGGATTTGAGTGCAAACAGTTTATCTGGGAGGTGATTTCCTAATGTCCAGATTGATGAGTCAGGAAATGAGATGGGAAGGGAAAGAGGCCAATAGAGGAGGGCTTATCAGTCAGCAAGTGAGCACTTTGGCCAGCTGGGCATAGACCCCTGGGGACGTCTGGGAGAGGGGGCAGAACAAGCCTCAGCATTGCCCCTCCAAAGGGGAGGAAATTGGGGTATTTTTCCTCCACTCCTATCTGTGTTTGGCTGAAGGCTGTTCCAGGCACTTCTGGGCCAGTATGTTCTGTGGCTGTAGAGGCAGAGTCATGGGTATTTGTAGTGAGTAACGGGATAGTGAGTATAGGTGGGCACTGACAGCTGCTGCCACAGAAATGTTCAAAACTTGGATTTTCAGAACTAAAATCTGTCCATCTATCATTCACACATCCATCTATCCATCCATCCATCCATCCATCCATCCATCCACCCATCCAACCATCCATCCATCCACCCATCTGCCCACCTACCCATCCACCCACCCATCTGTCCACCCATCCATCCATCTACCCATCCACCGACTTATGCACCCACCCGTCCATCATCTACTTATCTATCCATCTGTGCCTCCACCTATCATCCATCCACCCACCCATCTGCCCACCCATCTGTTCATCCATCCATCCATCCATCCTTCCATCATCCACCCATCCATCTGCCCACTCATATATCCATCCACTCATTCATTCAACCATCCATCCATCTATCCATCCATCCATCCATCCATCAATCATCCACCCATCCATCTGCCCACTCATATATCCATCCATCCATCCATCCATCCATCCATCCATCCATCCATCTATCCATTCATCCATCATCCACCCATCATCTCCCAGATCCTGGGTCTCAGGCACATTCCAAGGCCCTGGAGGTCCAGAGATGATTTCCTAGGCTTAATTTCAGTCACCCCCATTCCCTGAAGGGGCTGTGTGTCTCTGGCGGTTGCTGTGAGGACCAGACAACATGGGAGTGGGCAGGCTGGCTCTTGTGGCTAGTAGCCCTTGCTCCCCCACCCTGGATATCTGGGCTCATGGTTCCCCAGCTCCTCACAGGCTTCCAGAGATAGCTGGTGCCACTGCCATTCCAGGAAGCCCGTCAGAGGAAACACAGTCCCCGTTCATGGGCTGGCTGCTTGTAACCGCAGAGCCCTGTGCTGTCACAGTGATTCACGCAGGCTTTACTTGCCCTCCTGTCCCAGTGGCAGGGCTGGTCTGAGGACATCCGGTAAGTCTTTACTGAGCAGCTTTGGAAGCTGGGGCGGTGCCATGGATGCTACCAGAACCAAGTTCCCTACTATTCTTCCAGAAAGACCACCTGCTTGGACAAAGGTTGTCTTGGGCTCACATCCTGTGGAGGAAGGGGACACAGAAAGCCATTATTGAGAACCTAGTAGGTGCCACATGCTCAGCATGATAGGTGTCCCTGGACCTTCATGTCAACACTAGAGGGAGGCATTCTCACCTCCACTGTACACTCAAGAACACTGAGGCTCAGAGAGGGGAAGTGCCTTGCTTGAGACCACACAGCCTGTGAATGTCAATGCAGGAATGATCCCAGGTTCCCTTGACTTGAGTCTCAGCTTCTTTCTCTGACCATGCACCTGCAACCGCTGTTCTAGCCCTGGGGCATTTCCTTCCTCCTTCACCACCATCTTCATCATCACTCGGACCCAGAGAGACTAAATGGCTCTTCCCTTCCCCAGGGACCAGGTTGTAGAGCCCATGTCCCATGCACACGTGGCGGAGGATGCATGTGGTCACCAGCTGTTCTCTAGTAGCCGGAGCACAGGTTTGGGGTAGGACAGACAGGTCGGACAAGAGTCATGGTCTTGGCTTTGCTCCTTCCTTACTATGTGACCCTGGGTAAGTGACCTCACCTTTCTGGGCTGCTCAATTTTCTCATCAGTAGATGTGGAGAAATATTCACCTGTCCTACAGGGAGGATGGAAGGGGAAAATGGGGTAAAATGTACAAAGTGCCTCGTGTTTGTGCTCTGCATTTGTGAGGTCCCCAAAGGCTCCAGGGGTGTGAGGACTCCTGGGTCTCCAGCCCTTGGAAGGGTGTGTGGAGAGGAGGGATTGGCCTGGCAGGCGTTGAAGGGCCTCCCCAGGCTGGGCTCGGGTGTGTGCATTTGAGCACGCAGGGCTGGGGCCTGATGACCAGGGGGCAGCCCTCTCACTCCCTGTCCATTCTTATTCCCCGCAGCTCTCTCCTCCCCCTCCATGGACTGTCTTTACTCAGCCAGCTTCCCTCTGTCCCCCAAGGGCTGGGGGGACGGGCACTCTTGGGTCATCTCTGTATTTTGTAAGGATGATTTAGAAGCAGCCATTTGGTGGTAGGAAGTCCTCAGGCCTGAGTCCCGCCAGGCAGGAAGCCCCTTCACCCACCTCTGGCTCCTGTTCCGAAGGCAGCCGCTGGAGCTCCCACCCCGTCTGAGTTCTTCCCATCACCCAGTAGCAAAGTGGGGAAACGGAGCTTGAGACGGGGTGCCTGAGCTCCACAGCCCCTCAGGGCCAAGGCTGGGTGTGGGGGCAAAACAGCCTGGGTCTGCATTGGCCAATGGAGGCCTGGATCCGGGGTGGGGGTGGTGAACTAACCTGGTCTCAAATCTGGGGGGTCAATGGGGTGGTGGCACAGCTGGGAGGCATCTCTGTCCATTCAGCAGCCACTGAGCTCTGCGGTCTGCCGCTCCGTGCTTGGGGTTGAGGACAGGGCCCACCCTTGAGGAGCCTGCTGTCTTGAGGGGCACGGAGCTCGGGTCAGGGCCAGGCTCCCAGCTACTCACTGCTGTACTGTGACCCTGGGAACACCCTGAACCTCTGTGCCTGGGTTTTCTTTCCTATCCAGGGCAGCTCTGGGCTAGCCCTTTCCTAGGGGCCTTGAGAAGCTGAAGGCTGGGACTGTGGGAAGCTTGCAGCACGGTGCTGGCCTAGGGAAGCTCCCAGTAGAGGCTGGCTGCTCTTATTATTGTGATTCCAATGGTCACTTGCTATGGGCCAGACACCTGGGATGCTGCCCGCAGGGTGTGACTCACCGTGACTCTGAGAGGTGGAGTTATAGGAGGGGAAACTGAGGCTCAGGTTGGAGGTGTCATGCTAAGGGGTCACACGTCCAGGAAATGATTGGGCAGGGTGTGAACCCAGTTCTGGCTGCCACACCCCAGTGGCTTCCCTGTGCCAGCGCCCTGTCTCAGCAGAGGCTTGGGAGAGTGGCTCTGCCCTCGCTGGGCAGCCGTGGCCCCAGTAGGTACCTCCTCCCTTCGGTTCCCAGCTCCCATGATGGATGAGTCTGGGGTTGCTTTCTTTGTGGGCAGCTGCCAAGGCCAAGGGCCCTACCAGGGTCTCCTCTGGCTTATGTCCCCCTTCCCCCACCACTTTCCCCAGGGGGCCATGCTGCGACTGCCTGGGCCTGCCTGCCCCCTCCTCCCTCATAGCTTACATTCCTCCAGAAGCTTCTCCCCCAGGCGGGCAGGCGGTCAGTGCCTCCTTGTGCACAGCCTTCCCCGCCTGCTCTGCTCCCCAGCTCTTTGGCAGTGGGTCCCAGAGCTTCCTGGCTCCTTCAGCCCCATCCAGCTTCTGCCTGGCTCTCCTGGTCCATTCCAGGGCCTCCCCCAGCTTCCTGTACCCAGACTACCCAGACAGGGCAATGCTAACCCAGAGAAATGGAGCCCAATGCTTGAGTCAAGGGCATGAGAGGGAACATGCAAGCAGGCAGTGAAATGTTCTTCCGAGCATGCGGGAAGGTCATCTGCGCACCTCGTCTCTGCAAAAGGCAATGCCTGACACAGTCTGGCCCCCCAGGAACGTCACCATTCAGCTGACAGACCTTGCCAAGCCTGTCTCCTCATCTGAAAAACGGAGCCATCAAGATCTAGCTCATAGAGTCATGAGGGCTCACTGAGATTCTAATCAATGGCATGGTGTCTTCACAGAATTATCTAGATTATTGGGGAAACAGTGGGAGTTTGCCAAGAGAAAAGGCATACAAAAAAGGGTATTCCAAGCAGAAGAAGTGGCTTATGTGAAAACAAGGAGGTGTGATAGAATCGGAATAGTAAAATCAGGGGTGAGCTGGAGCTGGCTTGCACCGGCTTGCAAGAGCCGGTTGGCGAATTCTCAGGAATTTGCAAAGCGGCTGTTACGGACAGCTATCACCAAAAGTTAAATTTTATAAATTTGCAATTGAACAAATCATGTTACAAAGATAATAAACACTCAGTTCACTACTTCCTAATAATTGTACTATTATCTATTTTTTAATAGATTGTACTTTTATCTATTCTCTGTCTCTTACAGATTTGTACTATTATGTCTTCTCTTATAGATTCTCTCTATAATTGTACTATTATCTATTCTCTTAATAGATAATAGTGGTTCTTTTTTACTTTAAGGGTGTAAGAAACTTCTGCTAGCCGCCTCTAAATGTCTGCCTATAAACGTCTCTTAGTGCTAAAATCTTCCATTTTCATGTAGGGTGGAAACGCTATCTATGCAGGAGCATGCCGGTTCTCAGTTCTCCCCAGCTTCGCGTTCTGGGATGTTGTGTTGGTGGCTTGATAGTGGTGGTGGTGAGGGTATTTGTACCATGGAAATTGGGCAGGGCTATAAAACCAGGACCCCTCATACCCCCAGAAGCCTACTGTTAAGCATTTATTTCTATTTATTTATTTATTTATTTATTTATTTTTGAGATAGACTCTCACTCTTGTCACTCAGGCTGGATTGCAGTGGCGTGATCGTGGCTCACTGCAGCCTCCGCCTCCTGGGTTCAAGTGATTCTCCTGCCTCAGCCTCCCGAGTAGCTGGGATTACAGGTGCCTGTCACCACACCGGCTAAGTTTTGTATTTTTAGTAGAGACGGGGTTTCACCGCGTTGGCTAGGCTGGTTTCGAACTCCTGACTTCAAGTGATCCGCTTACCTCGGCCTCCCAAAGTGTCAGGATTACAGGCATGAGCCACCATGCCCCACCCTGTGTGTGAGCATTTACCAGCACACCGCTGGCTAACAGTTAGCAAGACCTCACTGCATGCCAGGCTATACCGTTGTCAGGCTATACGTGCCTTATGTTGCCTCCTCACAGCAGACCTGTGAGGGTGGCACTGTTATTGTCTCCATTTTACAGTTGTTAAAACTGAGGTACAAGGAAGATGAAGTCATTTTCTCAGAGTCATAATGAGCGGCAGACCTTGGAAGGGTTCCTGGATCGGTGGGTGTCTGGGTGAGAGGGTAGCCAAGATGTGTTCCAAGTCCTGACCTTTCCTTTGTCCTCTTCTTCTCCCCACAAGGAAGGCTGGACTTGACCTTTGATGAGATGGAGGCAGACAGAGCCTCAAAGGCCGGAAAGGGCTCCCTTGGATCCTGCTTTGCCTCCAGCCTCACAGCAGGAAGACCAGGGAGCCCAGAACCAGCAGCATGGGACTGATTCCGCCCGGCTCTCCCTAGGGGCCTGCCCCTGAGTGTCACCTGCCTGCCTGCAGTGGCCCTGCTCAGCCCTTGGTATCCATGGCTCAGATGGTGCCAGCCTGGGCTCCAGTACCCGCCTGGGAGCTACCTCCAGGGTCCACCTGCCAGGCTGAGTTTCGCAACCATCCTGGGCTGCAGTTTGGCTGGGTGGCAGCTGGTTTGTACACACACATGTTTTTGGCACCTTCTCCCATTAGGCTGTGTCATTACTTTGAATCACATGTGGCCGACACGGCCCCAGTGGGACCCTGCTGGACTGATGCCCAGCCCAGCAGCTCCCAGGGTGGGGTCCACGCCTCTTTGGGGCTAATACCCTCCTTCTTAGGTTCTGGACCATGGGGACCCAGAGGTCCCTGACCCTTAGGTACCCGCTGCTGTGTGCAGGAGGCTGTCCTTTCTGAGAGGTGGTGTGGCGTCGCGGTGAAGAACCTCGGCTGTTCACTCAGACCTAGGAGCTGTGTGGCCTAGGCTGCAGTATCCTCATCTGTAAAATGGGCACAGCACCAGCTCCTTCCGTCATTACGAGGAGGATGGAAGGAAGGTCCTCTGCGTGAAGTCCAGGAAGGAGAGTGCGTGGGTGTGGAGAGCACGCTCCTCCCTATTTTGCAGATGAGGTAACTGGGGCACAGAAAGGAGAAGCCACTGTCCTGTGGCCCCATAGCCAGGGCTCTTTGGACACCTTCCTCTCAGCCTTGGGAGCCGAAAATTGTTTCCTTTCAAAGTAGAAATAGAGGGAGGGGCTCTGCTTTGCTTAAAGTCAATCAGCATTGAACACGCCTCTAAGCTCCTTAAGCAACTTCCTGTGAGTGTGGAAGCCGGCTTCGAGCGGGGGCTCAGAGAGGCTCAGTGACATACTCCCCGTCACACGGGGGTGAAGGGCTGCTCTTGTAGGTGAAGGGTAGCACTATCCTAAGCCAGGGCTCCAGAGACTCAGATTCTGGCCTTGTTGAGAGGTTTGGGGCAGGTGACATCTCCCTCCGGGGCTCAGTTTCCTTTGGAGCTGACAGTGTGCCAGGCAGAGTTTAGAAAGAGGGTCTGCTGGAAGGGATGATGGGAGAGAGCCTGGTGGGAGAATAAGGGAGTCGGGTGCCTGGTTGGGTCAGGGTGTGTGCACACAGCCTTCCCTGACCCCAGCAAAATATGCCATCAGTGGCAACTTCTTCTTTGCCCTCTTCTTTGCCCTCTTACTCCCCAAAAGACTGCCAGGGAGGCTGGGTGCGGTGGCTAACGCTGGTAATCGCAGCACTTTGGGAGGCCAAGGCAGGCAGATCACCTGAGGTCAGGAGTTGAAGACCAGCTTGTCCAACATGGTGAAACCCCGTCTCTACTAAAAACACAAAATTAGCTGGGCGTGGTGGTACATGCCTGTAATCCCAGGTACTCGGAAGGCTGAGGCAGAAGAATCACCTGAACCGAAGGCCAAGGTTGTGATTAGTTGAGATTGTGCCATTGCACTCCAGCGTGGGTGACAAGAGCAAAACTTCATCTGAAAAAAAAAAAAAAAAAAAAAAAAAGACTACCAGGAGAAAAATCAAAGTACAAGAGAGAAAAGCAGGTGTACAGGTGTAGAAAGAGAAGTAATGTCTGCGCTGTCTTTGTAATTGCCAGTAAGTGCTCAGCGTAGCCTTTGAGCTCCCTAGTGGCCAAAGTAAAAAGGGATGAGTGAGCCTTTTATCCCACTTCCATGGTAGGATTGCACAAAGGCCAAGGAAGATCCTAGATATGAAAGCACTTTGCAAATCACGAGACCCCTGTTGAGGTGGGGTGAGAGTAACGATCGTTACCAATATCTGATTTCACCACTGGGTCTGAACCTTAGGACTTAACCTTATTATGTCTAACCTGCCGCTGGTGCTAACAGCCTTTCCAGCACTGTCTCCATCATTTCTTACCTCAAGGTGGATGCTCACGTGGCACCAGGCCTCTGCTCAAGACGTCCCCTCAGCCTGGAACACCTGGCTCACTGCTCCTCAGGAGTCCCATCTCCATAGCCCCCTCCTCTGGGACCCGTCACTGGGCCACCCCAGGCTGGCTCTGGGGTCCTCATCTGTGCTTCTGCGATTCCATCCTGCACACACCACACTGGATGAAAACCTCCTCCTTTGCCAGACACCTGGCGGACAGGGTTGGGGGCTCTGTAGATTCTGGCGCAGGCCCTGGCACAGTTAGTGCCTAGAAGGGGGTTGCTGAATGAATACATGTTGGTACTGAGCCCACACCCTGTCCTCTGATCCTCACCTGTCCTCGTCAAGGCAGAACACCTGGTGTTCTGGGCATCACCTCCCCAGAAGCTGCCCCGGGCCTGCCTTTGCCCGCCCAGGAGGGTGGGTCCTGACCCCAGAAGTCTCCTACGTCCCTGAGCTGCCTGGAGCCCGTAACTGTCAGGGGCCTTGGCGGGAGGGGAGTGGCCAGGGCAAAATCAGCGGAGAGGTGGGGGCGCATGTTTCCACTCACTGGGCCGCTGAATTCTTGCATTTACTCTCTGCATTGGGCCGCTGCATTCTGTATTTACTCTCGTCCATGTCTCCCAGCAACCTCCTGCAGTAGGAACTTTTTTATCTTCATTGTACAGATGTGTAAACTGAGGCTCAGAGGCAAGCACTCTCCCACGGCTTTGTAATTTGTAACAAGTGGCGGGTAGGCCACGGGGGTTGTGTCCACCCCCTAGATGCTCACAGCCTGAAGGGAGACAAGAAGGAGAGAAAAATAAATGAAGGAGGTGGCTGGGCAGGCCCTGTGGGGTGACAGCCATTTGAGAGGAGGAGACATGAGCGAGTGCGCATCCTGCCACACGCCTCTCATGACAGACCCACTCACACACTCACTAGGCCCCAGCTCACTGTTGCCCTCGCGTCTGCCTCCCAGGCATCCCACATTTGCACACTCATTGTCCCCAGGCTCATCCCTTGCACACCCACGATCTCCACTTCCAGCAGGACACACTGAAACGCACTCGCAGCCCTGGGCTGGCGCATCCTCCGCACCCGCACATATGTGCTTGCAGCTGGGCTCACACACCATGCAGATGCACATGGTCTGAGTCCCCTCTGGAGCCACACACCTGCTACCTCTCATGCCCGGCCACCAGCCCAGTCCCAGATGCCACCCCAGGGGCGCCAGGTGCCTCCGGCATCCAGGGTGATCCCCTTCAGGCGGGGCAGATGTTCTTAGCTGCTTGGGCTTGCCCCGAGGGTGGGGATGAGGCCCTGGCCAGGGGTGCAGGGCCAGGCAGTCGCTGGGGCAGAGCCGGGATGCCCACACCTGTGCGGACATGCCTGGGGCTGGTGCCAGCATAGTGGCCGCTCCCTCTACCCTCCAGCCTATCGGAGGGTGGCCTGTGCCAGGCTGGGGATGCCAGCCTCACATTCTGGGAGTGTCAGGGAAGCCCAAGGAGGGGCACGGTGGGCAGGCCCGGGCCAGGCCCTTCTCTCTGATTTCGAATCTCAGCATCCCAGCTGCATGACCTCAGGTGGCACGTTCCAAGCCTCAGCTTTCTGCTCTGCAAAATAGGTACGGTGACAACCTTCCCTCGTGGTTGTTGGGAGAACAAGGAAGCTAGGGTGAAATCCAGGGCTTGACTTTCCTGCCGGGGGCCATCAGTCTGTCCCCCAGCTGGAGGCCTACTTCCCAATCTGTCCCTACCTGTTCTTTTTTGTTTGTTTTGTTTTGTTTTTCTGAGATGGAGTCTCACTCTGTAGCCCAGGCTGGAGTGCAATGGTACGATCTCGGCTCACTGCAACCTCTGCCTCCCAGGTTCCAGTGATTCTCCTGCCTCAGCTTCCTGAGTAGCTGGGATTACAAGCGTGTGCCACCACACCTGGCTAATTTTTGTATTTTTAGTAGAGACCGGGTTTCACCATATTGGCCAGGCTGGTCTCGAACTCCTGACCTCAGGTGATCCACCCACTTTGGCCTCCCAAAGTGTTGGGATTATAGGTGTGAGCTACTGCACCCAGCCTTTAGTTTTTTGGGGTTTTTTTTGTTGTTGTTGTTGAGTCAAAGTCTCACTCTGTTGCTCAGGCTGGATTGCAGTGGCAAGATCTCAGCTCAGTGCAATCTCTGCCTCCTGGGTTCAAGCAATTCTCAAACTCCTGCCTCTTGAGTAGCTGGGATTACAGGTGTCTGCTACCACGTCCGGCTAATTTTCTTTCTTTTTTTTTTGTATTTTTAGTAGAGACAGGGTTTCACTATGTTGGCCAGGTTGGTTTGGAACTCCTGACCTCAAGCGATCTACCTGCCTTGGTCTCCCAAAGTGTTGGGATTACAGGCGTGAGCCACTGCACCCAGGCCACATCTGTTCTTTTTAAAACAGCTTGATCAAGCTCGAAGTCACATACCCTATAATTCATCCATTTAAAGTATATAGTTTAATGGCTTTTAGTATGTTTACAGGCAGTGCAACCATCACCACTACCAATTTATTGCCACACTGTCAATTTATTTATTTATTTATTTATTTATTTATTTATTTATTTATTTCAGAGACGCGGTCTCTGTCTGTTACCCAGGCTGGAGTGCAATGGTGTGATCGTGGCTCACTGCAGCCTCCGCCTCCTGGGCTCATGTGATCCCCCCTCCTCAGCCTGCCGAGGAGCTAGAACTACAGGCACACTCCACCACACCTGGCTGATTTAAAAATTGTTTTTTGTAGAGCTAGGGTCTCAGTTTGCTGCCTAGGCTGGTCTTGAATGCCCGGCCTCAGGCAGTCTTCCCACCGTAGCCTCGCAAAGTGTTGGGATTACAGGTGTGAGCAACCATGCCTGGCCATCGCTGTCAATTTTAGGGCGTTTTCGTCACCACAAAGAGACACTGTGCACCCTTTAGTCGTCACTCCTCTATGCTTCCACCCCCCCAGCCCTGAGCAACTGCCGGTTCACTTTCTGTCTCTATGCGTTTGCCTATTCTTGACATTTAGTGTGAGGGAAATTAGATGATATGCGGCTTCTTTCACTTAGCGCAGTGTTTCCAGGGTTCATCCATGTCGTAGCGTGTGTCACTCCCTCCTTTTTCATGGCTGGATAATATTCCATTGCAGGAACATTCCATGTTTTGTTTATCCGTTCATCTGGTGACAGGCACATGGGTTGTTTCTGTATTTTGGCTTGCTCTTTTGTGAGTATGCTGCTATGAACATCAGTGCCTTACCTGCTTTCTGCCTGATTTTGCCTGACCTGCTAAGTTTAGCCTTTTGGCTTTTAGCCAAGCTGGGAGGCAGGCAGGCCAGTGTGGGAGGTCAATGAGACAAGCTGGGCTCAGTGTGTGAGGCGGGGATTCTGGAGGCTGGGGAGGAGACAGCTGGTCTTAGAGGGGTGGAGATCCCCTCTTTCCTACCCGTTCCCATTGGGACACTTACCTCTCCCTCCCTCTTGTCCTCTCTCTTTTCACCTTAATAGTGACAGTCAGAGGCAACATTATGGCAAGGCCTTTAGAGCACAGAATGTCAATGGATCCTAAAAAATACAAATAAACACACACTGCACACACACACACACACACACACACACACACACACACACAGTGAAGAGGATATTATTGGCAGGCTCCGTTTATAGACAGGGAAATTTAAGCCTAGGGGTTGAGGTGACTTTGCCAAGCCCTGCAACTGTTGGGGCAGTATTTGAACCCAGACCTGTCCAGTTGTTGGAGAAACCTGATGTGCCCCCTCCTTCCTGCCTGTTCTGCCACCCTGGGTCTCAGCTGTGTCCCAGTGCCACCTTGCCAATTCAATCCAGTCCAGTTCAAACCTCATGCCCAGGTGTGTGCAGGCCAGGGCTGAGGAGGGTAAGGGGAGATGCCAGGGCAGGACCTTGCTGGATTTATGATGTGCCAACCCTGGCTTGGGCCCTGGAATCCAGATTTGAACTAGACACCATCCCAGGAGGCTGGAACTCAAGGTGGGGGAGGGGGTGCAGGCGGGGAGGTGTTGGCATGGAAGACCTGGCGACGGGGCAGGAGGTGCGGGGGGAACATGACCCAGTCTGGGTGGGGGAGTTCAAGGCAGGCTTCCTGGGACAGCAGTGATTGAGTAGGCTCCGGGCGGCTCCTGAGGGAATGGCATGAGTACAGGCGTGGAAGAGAGTAAGAGGGAGAAACGGTGCACTGGTTTTGCCTAGAGTGGTTCTGTGGGTGGAGCCCAGAGTGTGAGGGATGAGATTTGAGGGATGGAGACAGGGTAGATCCTGAAGGTCCTAGAATGCCAGGCAGAGATGCTCAGACCTTCTCCTGTGTGCAATAGGGAGACATGGAGGATTCTAGAAGGAGAGTGGCTTATGCATTTGGAAAGCTGCTCTGGAGTAGAGGTGGAGGTGGGAGTGGTTGGGGGAGGGGCTGGCAAGCAACTGTGGGGACCCTGAGGGTTGGGGTGGAGGTCAGAGGTGGAAGTCACAGGAGGAGGGACTGACACAGAACTGGGCTGGGACAGGAAGGGGGTGGAAGTTTTGAAAAAATCCAGGAGGTGAATCCAAAGACTCAGATGCACAGGAGTCCAGAATCCTCAGGCCTGGGAAGATCCCAGGGTCTGCACCCTGATTTTAGCCAGGGAGCCCTCGACTGGGATGAAATCTTCCACAGAAACCCAACCACTCACATGAACATGGGGCTGGAGCTACTGCAGAGCCAGGCGGCAGGATTCCATTTACGAAAGTTCTGGAAGACACAAAACTGATCTATGGCGACAGAAAGCAGATCGGTGGCTGCCTGGGTCAGGGCACTCACATGAAGGAGTACAGGGGAATCTTCTAGGGTGACAAAATATTCTAGATCTTAATCATGGTGGTTACCTGGGTGTAGATACTTGCCACACTCATCCAACTGTACATTTAAGACCTGTGCATTTTACTGTGTGTAAATTATATCTCATAAAGAGAAGGAGAAAAATCTAGTAACTAAAAACTGGTAAAACAGAAATAGCTCTGGGGTGGCTGGGTATGGTGGCTCATACATACCTGTAATCCCAGCACTTTGGGAGTCTGATGTGGGCAGATTGCTTGAGCCCAGGAGTTTGAGACAAGCCCGGGCAACATGTTGAAACCCAGTCTGTACAAAAAATACAAACATTAGCTGGGTGTGGTGGCACACGCCTGTAGTCCCAGCTACCCAGGAGGTTGAGGTGGGACGGGAGGTTGAGGCTGCAGTGAACTGAGATCGTGCCACTGCACCCTATCCTGGGCAACAGAGTGAGACCCTGTCTCAAAAAAAAAAAAAAAAAAAAGAAGAGGAAGAAAAGAAAGAAAGGAGGGAAGGAAGGAAGAAGGCAGGCAGGCAAACAGCTCTGGGGTGAGGCAAAGTTGGGAGTAGATTCTGCTCCCTTCATTGCCAGAGCAGACCCTGAGCTGCCCCCAGGCTCCTGGGGCTCCCAGCCCAGCCTCCCTTCCCTGTGGCTCCCAGGGTGTCCCTGACCACGAGCACCCACCTGCCCTGCTCAGGTTGCTGCCTGTCGGGAGGGATGCCGGGTAGCCCCTCTTGCAAATCCTGAATTAATGAATCCCAGGAATCTGCTGCCCGTGAACAGCCTCTTCTTTGGGGTTTGGGCGAGAACCACAGGGATTAGGCCCTGGCAGTCAGGGCGCCTCCTCCCGGGGGCTCAGTTTTCACCCCCAGGGAAATCTGAACTGGCCCCCCAATCCCCCACTCTAGTTTCCCCTTTGCAACAATCCCTTGTTCTTACAAGAGGCATTATCTGCCTAATCCCTGCCCGCCCTTGCTGGCTCCTGGGGCACAGGAGTGCGTGGGGCCCACGTTGCCCCCCTCCTGGCTGCTCCCTGCCCTTGGTGCCCAGGAGCATCCCCGCCCCAGTCCTTTTGGCCAAGGTGGTTGGACCATGGGGAGAGGTGGAAATGGCAGGCCATGGATGGGTCCCATGTCCCAGGCCTGTCTAGCATGCTGCTGAACACAAACACGGGCACACACGTATGCACACTCACGCCCACTCTCACATGCACACACACTTTTGGGGAATTTCTGGGTTGGCTGATGTGCTAGAACAGGCGGGTGAGTGGTACCTTTGTACCCCCACTTAGTTCTGAAGGGGTTAGCCGTGCAAAGGGTGGGATTGATGTCACAGTGTCCGATGGGACGGGCTGGGTGTTAGACATTTTGTACATCCTCTTGCAGAGGGTGAGGGCCAGACAGATCTAACTTGGAATCCAAACTCCACCACTCCCTGGCCGGATGTGCTGGAGCAGTTTCCTTATCTGTCAAATGGGAATGGTGATTATTTTCCCCGGAAGGAAGGGAGGCTTGAAGGAGGCAGCATGAGCACGGCTCCTCCGGGAGATGCTCCATGAATGGTGGCTTCTTGCTGTGAACATAACCATTTCCTGGTCATAGTCCTGCTTCTCCGCACACCCTGAGGTGCCTGGGTCTCAAACGAGTGTCTAGACGTGACCATCCATGCATGCGGTGGGGCACCATGCCCCAGATATTGCCATCACCGTCCCTAACATTGCGCTGTTAGGAAGGGGACCCAATCCTTGGTCACTTGAAGGCTTGTGGTGTTCCCCTGGCTTCCCTCTGAGCCTTTGCTGCTGTGATCGCCTTTGTGTGGGTTACTGATAACCAGGGGAGAAGGTGGATGGGAGTGCTGGGGGGAGACAGCCGGAGTCTGGAACAGGATCCCTGACAGGGGAGGCAGGGAGGACCACAGATAACCTTAGCCAATGCCATCATTTAGCCATGGGCTGATCCCAGCTAAGGACCTGGGGATGACGGAGGAGAGGTCCCCTGGGATAAGTTGAAACGGCTGGACAGCTCTGACCTCCGTGTCGGAGGCTGTTCAGATGGCCGGGGTAGCTGGGGTTGGCAGGTTTGGGAGAAGAGACTGCTTAGTTTCCGGAAGTTCAGAAGTTCAGAGGACAGGGGATTGGCTGTTGTCTTCACTGAGAACTCATGGCCAACCTTCCACTTGCGTTGGTGCAGGGAGGCCTGTCCTGCACCTCTGGAGGCCTCCTGGAGTTCTAATCTCCCCCCGCAGCGGTCTTCACTCCAGTGCAGGAGGAAGGCAGGGGGCGCTCCTCATCCCTCACCCACTTCTACAGCCTGCCCAGAGACCTGACGCCGACGTTCGGAGGCCGAGTCCTTCAGGGCCCCTGACAGATTCTGTGCTCAGGACAAGCTGGTGGCTCCATACAGAGAGTTGTGCAGACTTGGAGCTTTGTCCTAGGTCTGCTTCTGCCCTGCTGTGTGGCCTCAGGACCATCAAACCTCTCTGGGCCTCAGCACCCGGTCTCTCAGAGGTCCCTGGAGCTCAGCTGTGTGAGAAGAGGCTCTTTACTGTCTTTCTGGGACCCCTGCTCTGGGGCATGGATCCCAGGAGAGACGGCTCCCTCTGGGCAGATGCTGGGCTGAGGGAGCAGCGGGCTGGAAGTCAGGAGGCCTAGGTCCAGGCTCTGCCTTTTCAGGCCTCAGTTTCCCCCCTGCAAAAAAAGGAGGCCAGGTTCTCTCAGCAGGCATACTGGGCCATCAGAGTGCTAGGGAAGGAAGGGGAGGGTGGGCAGAGACCGGGTGGGGCAGGGCAGGAGTGGCCCTCACCCGGGGCACACAAAGGGGCCATGTGTCCTCAGTGGGCAGTGAGGGGCGGGCCTGGGCGTCTGCTCTAGGGATGGGATTTGGCTTCAGAGAGGGGCTTTATTATGTTTCCTTTTTAATTACAATGGTCCCGGCTCCTACAACGGCAGCTTTTGTTGGGGCGGCTTAGGAGAGGGAGGGAGGCAGGGCTGGCCAGTCTGGGGCTGGAGGGGCTCGATGGGAGGGGGCCTTGCTCAGACCCTCCCGTCTGTACCCTGGGAAGGGATGGGGGTGGAGCAGCTGAGTTTGAGCCAAAGGGACACTTCTTCCTGCTGCATTTCTTTGCCACACTCCAAGTTCTGACATCCAACACCGCAGGGTGGCTGACCCCTGCCCTCCTCCCTCGGTGGCCCACAGGGATCTCAAGTTCAACATCAACTTCCCCCTAGACTGGCTCCACATTCTGGATTCTTCATCTCAGCAAATTCATTCATTCATTCATTCAACCAACACACATTTATTGAGTAGCTACTGTGTGGCTGGTCCCACTCTAAGGGCCGAGGGTGCAGCCGTGAATAAGCACACCCGAATTCCCTGTTCTGTGGAGCTGATAGCCTTGCATTTACCTGTTTGTGCGCTTGTTCTCACAGTTTCCAGAAAGGTGGGATTTTGCCTTGAGCCTGCCCAGCTCGGCACTCATGACAAAGCCTGGCATATAGTAGGCTCTTTGGAAGTGTTCCCGTGCCAAAGAAGGAAAGAACCATCCAGAAGGCAGGTAGACCCTGAGGGCGAAGAGGATGCTTGGACCTGGAGAAAGGCCTGGAAGGAGACGCCTGAGCCTGCCAACACTGGGAGCTGGGGAAGTAATGACCAGCTGACACAATGCTGCGTCACTTGTTCCAATGTGCATTTGTTATTTTGTGTTTTGAAAAAGCGACTAAGAAAACCTTTAAATGAAAAAGAGACTGAATAAACAAGTGCTTTAATGACAACAAACGAAGTATAAGATTTGTATTTTTCCCCTAAGAAATAAAACATGTGAATTTTGGACTCAGCCACATCTGCTGTTTCCCAGATGTGTGGCCTTGGGCAAGACTCAGCCTCCCTGAGTGTAAATGCCCTCATCTGTACCCTTGCAGGGCTGCTGGGGGATGACATGGGGTCATGGCTGGGAAGGTCAGGTGTGTCACTACTGCTCTCGGCCCCTGGAGTATTGGGATTGTGGCCCCTAAGAGAAAGGGGCCCCTCACTGTGGGACTGTCACAGCATCCACCCGCTGCAGACACCAGCACCCCTGAAGCTCCAGGGCCCCAACCCTGTCATGCAGGGGCATCCTTGAAGCTGGGGACTTCACACCACAGCCTCCTGCTCACAACCCAGGACCCCACTGAGAAGCCATAAGGGACACCAGCCTCTTCCTGTTGTCTTAGGGCTGGAGTACAGGACTCCTGGGCTGTCCAGGCTCCTGCTAGCTGGGCTCCTCTGAACTGCAGGGGCCAGGCACTGCTGGGTGTTAGGGGAATGGGAACTGTTGGGCAAAGTCCAGCTGGACACTTGCAACAGAAAACTCAGTTCCACCCCTAGAGCCTCGGGGTGGCAGAGGGGTATGCCTCCTGTGGCCCCCCCCATAACCCCCATCCCTCCTAGCCAGGGTAGAGACCCCTGCTCAGATCCTCGATGACGCCTTCTTGGACCACTCTAAATAAAAGAGGGTAACCCGTTTTCTGGCTTCCCAGCACCCGCTGGCATATGGCCCACTGGCTGTTAACACGGGCTCTAGAGCCCCACTGCCTGAGCCAGAGTCTGCTGACCCATGGAACGTGGACTCCTTGAGGGTGGAGACTTTTCTCTGTTCGCAGCCTCTACATGAACTGAAGCACTCTCCCCATTTTACAGACAAGGACACTGAGGTTCAGAAAGGACAAATGGCTCTTCTAAGGCCACAGGGCATATCCCCAACAGTACAAGAACCTTTAAATCAGTCTCCCCTCTGGGACCCCCCATCACCATTTCTTCTGGTTACTAACGTCCCCCTTCCCCAGCTCCAGACACTGCACCCATTGCTCTTGTCCCCACAGCCTCCAGAAAAGGCTGTGTCCTCCAGGGGAGGCTGTGATTTAAGGCTTGGTTCAAGTGCTGACATGTGATGGGGGAGCAGGTGGGGGCAGCGTTGGCGGGGGGGAAGCGCTTCCCGCCCTGCCAGGCGCCCCATCTGGACAGCGAGGTTGCAACTTGATCTTTGGGCTGAGAGCTGCTCTATTTCGGGGGTGGCACTGGAGGCCCAGGCACCCTGACTGGGGGAAGGGGTGCCTCCTGCCCCTGCTACAGCCTTGGAACATAGGCCCTGGCCCGTGGACCGTTACAGAGGGCGGGGGTGGGGCACCTCTTCCTGATCCCTGGTGGGCAGACTTGGAAGGCAGGGCCAGGGCCCCAGAGAAAGTCTCCCTTGCTCTAGGGACTGGAGGCTCCAGACCCACAGGCAGGGACAGAGGAAATGCTTAGGGGTCCTTGTCATCGCTCTGCCAGCATCTCACTGTATGACCTTGGGCAAGTCACTCTCCCTCTCTGGGCCTCAGTGTCCTCATTGGTGTCATTTGGAGATTTGGAGATTTCAGGTCTTATCCAGCTCGGGGTTTCCATCTTCTTGGCAAGAAAGGAAAAGATCCTCACGCTCAAAGGTTCTAGGGACAGAGGGGCTGGTTCAGACATTTTAAGATGAAGGGAATAATTCATAAGGGTAAAAAGAATGGTTCGAGCATTCTGGGTTAGTGACACTGGGGATATTACATGATCACTAGGTGGTCCAGAAGGCAAATTTGCCCTTAGAGCACAGCCCATGAGAGTGGAAGCCCTTGGGAGAGAGGGAGCATGGGAGGGCAAGCAGTGGTCATGACGGGTGCAGGTGGCCCCCCAGGGCTGGCCCGTTCTGATCCTGAGTCAAGGCCAGGAGAGCAGCTGATACTCTCTGCTTGCCCTGGCCTTTCTGCCAGGACCCACCGGGCTGCTGCTGACGGCAATGCCTGCCAGAGGCGCAGAGCGAGAGTGTGAGCATGGACAGAGAGCCCCTGAGGACGTTGGGCTCTTGTCCTGCTTTGCAGCCTCCCCGGCAGGTGCTGGCCGCCTTCTTGTCACGGCCTGGACCCTGGGGAAAAGCTGTCTTGGGCATAAGCTCTCACGGAGCCCTGTTGAGCCAGGGCTTCTGGGAAGCTGGTGAGACTGGACCTGGCTCTGGCAAGGTCTGGGTGTGGGGCAGCGGGGAGGAGCTCCCAGGCCATCCATCCAATCCACGCCCCATGCCGTGGAGACACGGCTTAACCTCTCTGGAGCCTCCACTGCTCCATTTGTGAAATGAGGACACGGGCACTCCTAGATGAAACGAAAAAAGCAAAGGATGATGCCTTGCACACCCCATAGTCATGGGGGTCTACAGGCTGGGGCCAGGGTTGGCTGGGAGAGGGCCGCAGGCTCTGTGGGAGGAAGGGGCACTTCCCAGGGGAGGGGCCTTGGACCTAAGACTCCCAGCACCTCCTGCAGGCAGGGCCGGGCGGAAGGGCTCCTGCTTTGGAGCCCAGGACTTGGTCCAGAACACCCACGGCTGCCTTCCTTTGCCCCCAGAGTTTTCAATATGAAAGATCTCCATTTACTAGCTAATGAAAAGCTGGATCCAGGGCTGGGTATAAGAAGGAGGCTGCAGATACAATTCTAGGTCCAGAGGCCTGGGGAAGACCAAGTCAGGAGGGGAGCTTGCCTTTCCTCAAGCCACACTGAGACCCCGGGAAGTAGGAGGGGATGCAGGGGGCTGGCGAGTTCCCGAAATGTCCTGGGGCCACATGATTTCAGGGTTATGTGTGTGTGCGTGTGTGTGCGTTTGTGTGTGCAGGAGCTGTCTCCATATCAATATTAACTGTCTATGTATCAAGTCTATCATCTATCGATAAGCAGTTTCTTCATCCAAGTTATTTTGCTTCACAAAGGGTTTCATTAAGCAAGAAGAAATTTATAATCCAAACGAATAATATAAAAAATAAAAAATCAGAAGTTTATGCTGTGCATGTGAATGACTGGTGTAATTTCTGAAAAGTGAATATACAGCTTTTGAAAAATCGAATTGGGCCTCCTGGCACTGTGGAAAATGCAGGAGACGTGAGCATGTCATTCAACCTCTCTGAGCCTCTGTTTCCACATCCGGAAGTTGGGGAGAGCAGTTCCTGCCTCCTGGCTGTGATGTGGGGATTAAATGATCAAGTGTTTACAGAGCGCCTGGTCTCTGCTTGGTGCAGGGATAGTCACGGGTCCATGGAGATGCTTCTTGAAGTGTTGCACTTGATTTGTGTTGGAAATGTGTCATGCAGACAGGCTTCCTGGAGGAGGCATGGCCTTCGAAGCTGTTCTGAGAGTCCAGGTGGGAGCCTGTGGAAACAGGACCAGGAGGAGGAGCTGGGGGCTGTGAGCACCTAGGGTGGGCTACGGGGAGCTTGGGAGGTGCTGGTAGAGCCCTGAGGATGAGGGAGGGAAGTGATTTGGGGGACTGGGCTTGCTAGGTCTGCCTTAAAATGAGGAATGGGATGGAAGGGAAAGGAGAAGAAAGACCCATATTCTCTCAACGCCTTCCCAAATACCCTGTGGGGAAGACGCATGGGTGAGCCCCACTACACAGATGTGAAAACTGAGGCCCATAGAGGGCTCCTGGGCAGCTATTCATGCTGGTGACTCATATGGGGAAGGGCAAGACAGCGAGCTTGTGATGTGTTGGGTTTCATTCCAAGCCAAAAAATGTTAAAAACCCTCATCAAACAAAGATTAAAAAACAGTAATTTGAAAAAGAAGGAAACGCACGCTGGGGAGCCCAGGCGACCAGGCTGGGGTGGTAGAGTCAGGACGCAACACAGCTGGGTGGAAGCCCCCGGTGTCCACTGAAGCCTGTGCTCCTTTTTCTGGGCTGGACTGGGGCAGGGGCCTCCTTTACAGGGACTCAGCAGGGGCTCAGTGCCCCCTCTGTAGAGTTTATTGGGTCCTTAATGGGCTCTCAGAGACCTGGCACCTGCCGCTTTTTCTGTTCTAATAAAAGGCAGATGCCCTGGGGGTGGATGGGGGTGGCGTGTGGGGGGCTCTGGCTCGTGGCCACTCTGGGCGACACATTCCTGGGTCCTGACTCACAGGGAAACGTCTTCGTCTTCGTGTCTCCTCAGCACTTTTGGGCCTTGCAGCTGTGGCCACATTCTTCCTCCTCCTCCCCTCCCCTCCCGCCGGTCCCTCCAGCTGGAGCTGCTGCTAATGGCATTGACCCATCCTGGGCTGTGGAGACTGAGGCCGCTGGAGAGCGGGTGCTGGTTTCCATGCTGTGCCACACAGAGTGAGGGAGGGAAGAAGACCTTCTCACTTGGGGGATGCCCTTGGCTTAGGGCAGTGAATCTCAATCAGGGGTGATTTTGCCCTTCGGGAGACTTTTGGGAATGTCTGGAGACAGTTTTGGTTGTTGCAACTGGCTGTGTTCGTATGCCCCGCCATTCTGTTGGCATTGATAAGGGTAGAGGCCAGGGATGTTGCTAAACATACTACAATGAACAAGACAGCCCCCATAACAGAGAACCATTGATTGTCCCAAAGCTGGGGCACCCTGGCCTAGAGTCCCTGGGCCGAGGGCTGGAATAGGGATCCAATGTCCCCATTTCACACACTCTCTGTAAGCCTCTCACTGTGGGAGACCCTGGGGCTGATACTGGAGATGCTGAGATGATCCAGTTTCAAATCCTGGTGGTCCAGGAACCCTCCAGTCCAGCGTGGGAGACAGACAAGTGCCTGGCTTGTTCTCAGCCACCATAGCAAAGGAACTTCCAGAGGAGCAAGCAGGAGGTCACGAGTCTTGGGCTTGGAGTACAGACCATGATGTCAGGGAAAGAGCACTAGACAAGGAGTCCGCAGTCCCAGCTCTGACCAACTGAAGAAACACAGACAGGCCATGTCCCCATCTTTGGGCCTCAGTTTTGTCCTCTGGTCACTGCTGAGCTGAAATCTCTAACTCTGAGGGCCCGAGCTGTGACAGTCTTGGGTTCTAGACTCGATTCATTTGCAGTGTGGCAGAGGGGGTTGGCGCACAGCATAGAGGTGGGCAAGCCATGGCCGAATCCAGCTGGGTCCCTGCATTTGTAAAAAAAAAAAAAAAAAAAGTCTCTGCACTGTCTGTGGCTACATCAGCAAAGCTGAGTACTTGCAACAGAGACTGTCTGGCCCTCAAGTCCTGCAATATTTTCTATCTGGCCCTTAGAGGAGAAGGTTGTTGGCCACCCTGCGCTAATGGGCAGATTTCAGGTATAAGTCACTGGCCAGCTGGGTACTAGAGGAAAGGCATTTATTTGGCAGGGGTGTGGGAAGGGCATATTTTGAAGGAAGTTTTTTCTAGTGTACTGGTCAGGATCTCAAACTCAGACTCCTCTCTGCGGCCTCAGTGTCCCTGTGTGTGAATGGAAATCGCTGTACCTGCCTGGCACAGTGGGTAAGGAGGGAAAGTCTCGTGCCTGGGCCAGGCTGGCGAAGCTGGATTATTTACGGTTTCCGCCGGGAGGGGGGCTGCAGGCCGCGGGCCGTGTCTGACCTGAATTCTTACACTTACAGGAAATTAGAGCCCTTGGAAGCAGGTGCGCTGGGATCCCAACACTCGGGTGGCCGAGAGGGTGATGTGGCCGAGGCAACAGGGAAAGGGGGCTGGACTGGGCTGAGGGCTGGAGGAGGGGCCAGTCCCGAGGGGACGGGGCTCCAACCTCACCTTCCTGCTGTCGTGGAGAAGAAAAGTGGTAATGACCGCTACCGTGCACTGGGCTCTCGCTCTGTGCTTTGCTTGTGTTTGCTCAGTTAATCCTCCCAACATGCCTCTAAGGTAAGATGATTGCCCCTCATTTTACAGATAGGGAAACTGAGGCTCAGTGAGGTGTGCTCACTTGCCCATGAGCACAGAGCAGGCGTTAGAGTCAGGATTTGAACCCAGGAAAGGCTGTACAATTCCAATTCTTATATCCTCTTTTCCATACCAGTCTCCAGGGAAACTCCAGAACATTCTGTGGGTTTTGGTGGTTACCTGCTGAGGCGGCGGTGGGCATAGAGCATCCGAGGGTCCAAGGTGAGAAAGAATCAGGGTATGTGGCTTATGGTCCAGTTCCAGGGTTGGAGAGGGAGGGTGAGTGGTCGACATCTGTGGCAAGCAGTTGTGGGGCTTTTGGGAGCTGGTCGTAGGCTAGGGAGTGCCAAGTGTCTGCAGTCAGGGGCCAGGAGCCTCGGAGGCTGGAGAGATGGGGTCTGGTCTGCCCTGAGGCCGGGCCCAGCCGGGGGTGCCCTGGGTGGGCTGCCTGTCTGCAGCGGGCAGGTGTGTGAGCCTCGTGCACACTGGGGCATGTGTGATGAGTCTTTGATTTATTGGAATGTGTGGGAGTGTGAACACATGTGCAACAGTGACTGTGAGACAGGGTGGATGTGATTGTTTGTCTGAATATTTGGATGTTTGCAGAGGCGGGTCAGGCTTGGTAAGGCCCAAGATGTCTTCAATTTGGGGGCTTTCTTGATTAAAAAGAATGCAAAATGACAAATACTAAAGAGACTTTAAAACGAGAAAAGAAACCACAACGAATTACTCAATTTTTAAGCTGACAAATACCACAAACATTACCAAATCCAGAAAAAATCATAATATTTTTATTAATTAACTCCCTGGCACACTTCTGTACTACTGATTTTTATTTCTCTTTTTGGCTTTGACCATCGTGTGAACACATTGCAAGGGTCCTCCCGGGGCTCTGGAAGGAGGTGGGGCCTGCAGCCCCAGCCTTGGGATGTGTGAGTTTGTGTGAGCGACTGAGGGCGTGGGTGTGTGTGCGGGTGTGACCAAATGTGGGGGTCTGTTTCACAAAAGAGATGGAGAGCAAGGCCGTTGTGGCAGACTGGCTCAACGGGTATTTGTTGAATACATAAAAAGGAAGGTAGCACATGTGAGAGACTGTGTGTAGGAGATGCGTGTGTGTTTAAGCACGTGCACACGTGTGAAAGCATGCGTGTGCAGTAGTGGCCATGGGAAAAAGTGTGTGTGAGTCTGTGTGACCCCTCGGTGTCTTTTCTTTGGCATTCTAGTTTTAGGGAGCCTCTCCCTGCCTGCACCTCCACCCCCACCCATACCCCGCCCAGAGGCAGATGGGCACAGACACGCTGTGGCATTTGGTCCAGGCCTTGCGGGGACAGGCTCAGTGTGCGGAATTCACAGCTCCTTCCCCTGCCCCACCTCCCCTCCTCCCACCGATGAAATGTTGGTAATTCAATCCACGGAGAAGTCCGGTGTCCCGGGGAGAGGCTGGCATGGGCCGTGTGTGTGTGTGTGTGTGTGTGTGTGTGTGTGTGTGTGTGTGAGAGAGAGAGAGAGAGAGAGAGAGAGGCAAGCAGAGAGAGAGGAGACACTTGCATTGCTTTCAAGCTGGTAGGCTCCTAGCTTATGCCCTTCCTTGTACAAATGGGGACCCCAAGCCTTAGGGGCAGGGAGGGGACATGTCTGGACAAATGAGTGGGAGCAGATTGGGACTGGAATTCAGTTCTCCCGTGTCAGTGGTTCCGATGCAAATGGCCATTGAAGAGCACTTGCTGTGGGCTAAGCATTGGGTCAAGCCGAGGGGTGGAGGGTGCTTGCATGGAAAGAATCTCTCTGAGCTGCAGCCACTTTTAGAAAAGTAGGGGACTCTGTGAAAGAGAAAGGCAAGATGTCTGTGTTTTGGGGGAGCAGCCATGGAGAAGCAGGCAGGACTAGATTGTGGGGGTCCAGTCCACCAGCCTGGGGAGGCTGGTTTGCTCCTGAGGGGAATTGGAAGAGGTTAGAGGGTCAGGGCTGGTGGGTGGGATGGGCACAGATTCGGGTTTCAGAAGGAGAACTGGCTTCTGTGGGGAGGTGGAGGGGCTGCTGGGGCTCACTGCCACCAAAGAGCCGAATGCCCCATCTGGGCAAGAGGTGGTAGGTCTGATGGGGTACGGGGTGAGATTGCTAGGCTGGAGACGACCCCAACTCTGGCCTTTTTCACCACTCACCCCTCTTCCCCATCAGCTTTCCCCTGAGAGGCCTCACGCTTAAACTTAGAGGAAGCGTGAGTGGCCCTGGAGCTGGGCCTTCCAACAGGAGCAGGGTTTCTGCAGGGGAGCAGAGAGGGGAGCCCGGGAGAGGGCACACGGTGAGCAAAGGCAGGGAGGTGGCCCAGGGTCCTCCTCCCGCAGTAGCCTGTGCTTTTTCTCCACTGTGAGGAAAAGCTTAGCACCCCTTTACCTGGTCCCTGCAGGGATCGGAGCCACATGCTGCTAGGGGTCTTTGGGATGCCTGGAACTTTAGGTCAAGGCTAAGGTAGAAAAGGTGAACCCACAGTAGGCCCTGCTCAAATTCCACCTGCGGAAGGATAATTCCTGGGCCTGTGGGAGCTGCTGGCCCCTCCAGACTCCCCCTGCCCCCCTCCCCAGACCTGCCCTGGGCTCTGGGACCTGACGACCCTGGTGGCATCACCTGGGCCCCTTGCTGTCTGGTTTCTGGTTGGCCTTGGCGAACAGGGGGTGAGAGCTGAAGTGGGTCGTGGGATTTATGTCTCTGCTAAGTTGCCATGGGCTGGCTTTGTCCCTCTCCTGCTCTGGACACAGACCCTCTCTTGGTTCTAGTAACTGTTCCTGCCCCTCCCCCTTCAGGCTTGAGGGTAGTAGCAGCTTTCCACTCCTACCAGCCCCTGGGTGCAGCACCATTGCTGGTCGGTTCCTCTTAACCCCACCCACACCACTGTGGTGGGGTTTTATATATTTAAAA
Organism: Macaca mulatta; assembly: GCF_049350105.2. Lineage (NCBI taxonomy): Eukaryota > Metazoa > Chordata > Mammalia > Primates > Cercopithecidae > Macaca > Macaca mulatta. The sequence continues at coordinate 218,760,148 of NC_133406.1, read as the reverse complement.
ATGTATTAAATAGAAACAGGGTCTTGCTGTATTGGCCGGACTGGTCTTGAACTCTTGGCCTCAAGTGATCTTCCCACCTTGGCCTCCCAAATTGCTGGGATTATAGGCATGAGCCACAGTGCCTGGACTGTAAATCCCTTTTCCGTGAGGCTATTTCCTGCTGGGACACTGACCGTGTCTCCCTGCCCTGTCTCCAGCTAGCTTTCCCTTCCCTCTCCTCTGGCTGGGCTCCCACCCTTCCCTTAGCTGGGTTGAGGAATGTCACTTTCAAGTTCTCAGTGGGTCTGGAGCTCTGTGGGAGGAGAGCCCCAGAATCATTTCCACAAACATCAAACTCAACAACCACAATGTTAGATAAATAAGGTCTGGCAGGCAGGGCGGCTGCTCAGCCCCGGAGTTCTGGGGAAGGCCTTTGCTCCTGTCTGACCAGTCTGGTCTGCTCACACCCTGAGCTTGCTGGCATTCTGGTGTCTGCAACCCTCTGGGGTCTTCCGGGCCCACGCTGTGCCTCAGGCCCATAGAGAGGCTAAACAGCCGCTCATAGCAACCCTGATGCTGGGCCCCTTGCAGCTTCTCCCAGGGTGTACCAAGGATGCTTCTCCCATGCAGTGAATTCTTCCCACATCCGATCACCTCCTTCCCTGCTTTCTGTCCATTTCACAGGCTTCTTCTCAGCCACCGTCAACCACCTCCAGCTGCTACCAAGGTGCAAGAACACACTGGCTGCTGTGAAAGGACTGTAGAGGGCGAGGGCGGAGGAATGGGTCAACCAGGTGGCTTCCAAAATAATCTAGGCAGGAGAGGATGGTGGCCTGGATGAGGCTGGCAGCCCTGCAGGTGGAGGAAACTGGCTGGATTCCAGAAATTCTCCCATTTCAGCACCCAGACTCCATGCAGAGTAGAAATGGATGCTCTTGGCTGGGCACGGTGGCTCACGCCTGTAATCCCAGCACTTTGGGAGGCTGAGACGGGTGAATCAGGAAGTCAAAAGATTGAGACTATCCTGGCTAACACAGTGAAACCCCGTCTCTACTAAAAATACAAAAAATTAGCTGGGCGTGGTGGCGTGCGCCTGTAGTCCCAGCTACTCAGGAGGCTGAGGCAGGAGAATCGCTTGAACCAGGGAGGCGGAGGTTGCCGTGAGCTGAGATCGTGCCACTGTACTCTAGCCTGGGCGACAGAGAGAGACTCCGTCTCAAATTAAAAAAAAAAAAAAGGATGCTCTTGAATTTGAGTTCTGAAATTTTGCATCCTGTCCCCCATGTGGCGGCCCAGCCACTCTTCCCTTAGGGTGAGTGGGCCTGTGAAACCAGGAGACGGCTGCTGCGCGTCTAGTCGTCAGGTGCATATTGATGGATTTATCTGACCCTCTGCAGGCGGTGTGCTGAATGTCCCATTTCCCGGTGCTGCCAGCTCCTTGGAGCTCTGTAGGTCACCCGGTGAGACCTTCTCCCTGCACACCTTTTTTTTTTCTAATAGAAATACCTGCTACCTGTTGCCTTCTTCCCCACAGGATCGCAAGCCCTTGCCCAGTGCCTGGCATAGAGGCGGCCATAGCTGGACTGCTACCGTGTTCCAGGCACTGAATCTTCATTTGCCCTGAGAAGTCAGGGCGCTCTTAGGACCATGCTTCCAGGGAGAACACTGAGGCACAGGGGCGTGAGGACTCTGCGCTGGGTGGTGGCAGAGCTGGGATTTGAACCCGCGTTTGCATGACTCCCAGCCCTGTTCCTGTCCTCTCAGGGGCTGTACCCTCCCCCTGCCCCTTCTTCCTCCCCCTGCCTCTTCCTCCTCCCCCTCCCACCAGGCAGGGCTGAGCCAGATTGCGGTTCCAAAGCCCTTCCTCCTTCTCGATCCAGAGATAAATATTTGTTTCTCCAGTGTAAATAGCCCTTCGTGTTTAATGAGGCAATCCTAGGGCCATTTCCTGGCACGGCTCAGTGCCTGGAGGTCTCTCTCGCTCTGGGAGGAACAGTCCTAGGAGGAGAGCCGCTAAGGAGGGGCTCAGGGCCTCTGAGCAAATCCTTCCATCTACAGATGAGGAAACTGCTGCTCAGAGAGGGCAGCTGACCCACCCAAGACCGCACAGCCAGGATTCAAAGCCATGCCACTCAGCTCCTGCCTCCGGGCTCTGCCTTTGCACGCGACTTCTCCTGGCTCCTGGACCCTTCCCCGGCCCTCCCAGCTGGCTGTGCTGACAGTGGGTGGGGGAGTGCCGAGACTTTGCCCTGCCCCCCGCCCTTGGCATCTCCCGGTCAATATGGCACTCACAGCTCCCCAGGCATGGACCCCCTCCTGCCATCCCCACTTAAAGTGATACTTTAATAAATTATGCTTTTATGTTATTACACGTGGAGCTATAAAAGCAGAGAGTGTGCGGCGGGGCTGAGGTAAGGCACCCGCGACTTTCCAATTTCCTGGTCTGGCCTGGCTCTGCTCCGCACCGTGAATTTTTCATTAATGTGCACAGGTGACGCCACAGGGGCAGCCGCAGGCCAGGTAGGCTCCCACGGCAGCAAGGCCTGGGCTGGACCTTGCTGGGCTGGGCTGGGGATGGCACAGCAGGTTTCGTACTAACGAGGATTAGAAATAGCATCACGCTACGGCTCAAGATCATGCCCTGGGTTCAAATAGCCAGGAGAGCTGGGTGCAGTGGCTCACGCCTATAATCCCAGTCGGGAGGCCAAGACTGGAGGATCTCTCCAGCCAAGAGTTCAAGGCCAGCCTGGGCAACATAGCGAGACACTGTCTCCATAAATTTTTTTTTTTTTTTTTAATTAGCGGGTGTGGTGACATGTGCCTGCAGTCCCAGCTATTCGGGAGGCTGAGGTGGAGGGATGGCTTGAGCCCAGGAGTTGAGGCTGCAGTAAGCTAGGATCACACCACTGTACTCCAGCCTGGGCAACACAGCAAGACCCTGTCTCAAATAAACAAACAAATAAGCAAACACACAGAGCGAATGACAAGAAGCCCCCTGTGTCTAGAGGAAGGAAGGGGTGTCCACTGGCCTGTGCCAGACTCTGGGCCGGCGTTTGTTGCACATGACATCATTTCACCCTCAGAAGGCCATGAGATGGCCTTATGCACCCCACTTGATGGGGGAAGAAAGTGAGGCTCTGTTAGTAAGTGAGTGGCAGTGTCAGCTCTGAACCCAGCCAGCCTGATTCTAGAACCTGAGTTCCTAACTGCTAGGCTGTTTTCATTCATTCCTTTCTCCTTCCTCTTCTCCCCCACGTCTGTTGGCCCCTTCCATGTAGTCATAGTTACAGAGGCAACGGGCACGTTGAACAGAGGAAAGAAAACAAACACGGCCTAGAATCTACGGGGAAGGAAGCCTTCTAGATTCCAGACCTTCCGTGTCCAGAAGTATCAGTCTTCCCATCTGTGAGGTGGGGCCGAGGAGTCCTGCCATGCCGTGCTGAGTGTTGACTTCGGGGAAGGGGCCTTGGGATGTCTATGAGGATGCAGCTGCTGCCTTGTGTCTTGGCAGAGACCATGGCCACCCCAGGACACTGTGTTTGGTCCCCACTGTGCTAAGTCTCCACCAGGGACCAGCCAGGCATCAGTGGAGCACAGTGAAAATGGGTCGAAAGCCACCCACAGAGGCTCGGTGTGGTTCTTGGATAATTCTGGAAGGTTCTAGAGAAGGCAGCAAGAAGGCAGGAACCCGGGACCAGAAACTGGATAACTTGTGGTGTGTTTGTCTGTAAAGGGGGGCCAGGAATCCGTGTGGGGGTCAAATGAGAACAATTCTGCCTCCCAGTGCACAGTCCCGGGTCGAGGTCAGAGAGCCTCTTAGGCCCCGGCTCTTTTGGGAAATCATCCCAGGGGCTGAAGACAAAACTGAAGTTGGAATAAACACGGGGGTCCAAACACTCCAGAATCCTGAGTGAGCGAATCTCCTCCCAAGCTTCCACGCCAGGCCCAAATGCAAACAAGAGGCAGCAGGGGTGGCTTGGGCCCCTCACACAGAATTATTGAGATTAGCTGAGAACCAGAGCCCAGCAGATGTCCCCTCTCTGGACTCGGTGACTCACTTGCCTCCCTGGTTGAGAATCATATCCGGCTGGGCCTGAGCTGTCCTGGCTGGAGGGGAGCTGGACACAGGGCAGAGGTCGGGGTAAACACCCGTGCTCCAGGCGGGAGGTCGGGATGGGGGTGGTGACAAGGAGGACAACATTTCCACTCAGCAGAAAGAAGAGCCTGAGCTGCCCTAGGGCTGGAAGGGCTACCTGAAGAGGTGGTGAGGACCGGGTTCCAGAGGTGTGCAAGCTGGGTACCCTTTGAAGACTAGGAGGATTCCAGTCGGCGCTGGGAGAGTTCCAGGCAGGATGCCAGTTCAGGTCCCTCGTGCATGAGAGACAAGCAAACATTTTCTGGGAAGGCCAGATAGTAAATATTTCAGACTTTGCGGGTCATCCTGCTATCTTTGTTGCAACTGCTCAGCTCTGCCACTGTAGCTTGGAAGCAGCTACAGACAATACATAAATGAATGGATGTGGATGTGGTTTTATAAATAAAACTTTATTTACAAAAAAAGACAGTGGGCCAGGGGTGGACCCTGAACCACAGCTTGCCGACCGTATAGAGCCTATGGTCTAGGGACTGTGGTGGGGGTATGGGGGCTCTCCTGGAAGCTTGTGGATTGCAGGGCAATGACCTGACTCTTGTGCTTTTGACCTTGCAGGTGGTGCCCCTCCACCTGGATGGGTTTATTCTTCCGTTTTCCACTCCCTTCCTTCCTTCTTTCCTTCCTCCCTCCCTCCTTCCCTCCCTCCCTTTCTTTCCACCCATTCACTCATCTATCTCTCTATTCACACATATACTTCATTGTTTCAACAAATCTCTGCTTCATGTTCTAGCTCTCTAACTCATTCACTCACTCACTTATGAATTCATCCAGTCATTTATTCACTCACTTACTCATTTATTCTACTGGAAGCTCAGGCTTCTATTGTGGACAATGTGGAAACGCTAAAGGAACTGGAATTCTTTTATCTGGGGAGACTCTGGAAAGCGCAGGGATTAATCATTGTCTCTTAGGCTCTGTTACATTTATAGGAAGAAGATTCTGGGCAGTTCTTGATTCATTCACGAGTCCTGCATTGTTTGCACACCCAAAGCCTCCTCTAGACGAGGCTCTGCACTAGGAATACAGCAGCAAAGATGCTGTCCTTGCCTTCCTGGAGCCTGTGTTCCAGTCTAGACTCAGGTTGTAAATAGATGGGATGTTCCAGGCAGGGAGAAAAGCACAAAGACCAAGAGGTGAGACAGAGGGAAGTACGTTCCAGAAACAGAAGTTGGGTCTGATCGGAGCACAGTGTGTGCACATTTTTGTGTGCATGTATGTGCAGGTGTGTGGCAGGTGTGCGTGCAGGTGTGCGGCAAGTGGTGAGAAGTGGGGCTGGAACCTGAAGAGCCTTGACTGCCAGGCCAAGGAACTTCGCTCTTCATACTGGAAACAATGGTGGCGGGGCATACGAGAGCTGTAAGCAGGGGAGGGCATGACTAGGCTTGGAATTTAGAAGCAACCTCTTGGCTTTCTGCAGAGAATGGGTCATTTAGATGGCCTCCGTGAGGGCTCCCCCGGGGAAGGGGCCTTTCTGCTGGGTCAGAAGGGGGGCCTTTCCAGCGTGGACTTCCTGCAACCATTGCCCCCCACAACTGTGGCTGCGTCTTCCTCCCATTGGGACCTTCCCTATAGGGTAGGGGGTGGTGGAGGCAGGAGCAGTGCTTTCTGGGAGTTTAGGCTGCCTAGGCAGGGGTGGGGCTGAGGGACAGGAGGTGGTGGGTGAGGGTGGGGAGATGTCTTTCTCCTCTCCTTTCCTCTCCCTCATGAATAGACTCACGCTTGGCCTCCTGATCTCACCATTTCCACCTTTTCCTGCCTCCTTGGACTCCCAAGGAGTGGGCTAGGGCTGGGGTCCACAATATTGGGCCTTATGAGGCCACTCCCAGGATTGCCACCCTGCCCCTAGAGCTTATGGAGAGGCAGTCAGAGTTGGCAGCCTCTGCCGTGACACCAGCTTGCTGTGTGATGCTGGGGGAGCCTCTGCCCCTCTCTGGGCTTCAGTTTCCCCACTCATATCGCAGTTTCAATCTCACAGGGCTGTCACAAAGATTCCAGAGCACTTGGCTCAGTACCTGGGCTCAGCACTTACTAGTTATTATCAATGACACATGAGTCACTGATAATTGCGAGCTGCCGGGTAAAGATCATGCTACTGGCCTGGTAGGATGGACTGTGGTGGGAGGATGGAGGTTTGGGGCCTGGAGGTTTGGGACCTGTTGTGAGTTCAGCTAAAATATAATAGGAGGAAAATAGCAACATTTACTAGCCACCTGTGCAATTTGGGGCAATTTTCTCACCTCTTTGAAAATCAATGTTTTGTAGAGGGTGGATGACGGTGAGGCCCACCTCTCAGGGGCCTGTGTGCATTGAAAGAGATAATGCACTTTAGCGGCCTGTGCTCAATAAATGGTAACTAACATCTTTATTATTAGGACCAAGCACCCACCAATGTCCTATGGGTCTTGAACCTTCGGATTTTCACACCTGTCGCTGTGGTTCCCACTTGGCAGGAGAGGACACCAGGGCTTGAAGAAGTGACGTGCGGTGCCCCAGGCCACACAGCAGGCTGAGGCCAGGGCAGGATGAGGGGGATGTGGGGTAGCAAACCCTGAAAATGAGCTACGGACCACTCCTGCCTGTCTCCAGTCTCAGGCTTGAGTTTCACATTCTCCATGTCACTCACAGGGACCCTTAGTCTGTTCCCACGCCCTGTGGCCTGCCCTTCTGCCCCACTGGGCTGATGCCCTGAGTCTGGAAAGTTCCCCAGCCTGGGAGAGATAAGGGCTGCCTTGCCCAGGTTCCTGGGTAGCGCCTGCCTGCGGCCCCTTTGATTGCAGACCAGATGGTCTACCAGCCCAGCTGCTGGAGGAGCCAGGCCTCAGTGATAGGGGCCAGCCCAGGGTGGGGCCGGGCCTGGTATCAGCCACCTGGAGGGAGCACCTCCTGTGGTCACCATGGCAACGGGCGCCCATGCCTGCAAACAGGAAGCTGCTCCTGGGCTGGTGGTGGGATCGGCAGGCGTGGTAGAGACCCAGACTCTTTAATCTTCTAGAGGAAGAGGTCCAGGGGGAAGGGCCTGGTGTGGGCCGCCAATCTCCTGTCTCCCCAGTGAGTGTAGGGGTGAGGCAGAGCAGGGATGACCCCCAAACTGCACAGTTGCCCAGGTCCTCACTGAGGTTCGACTGTGGGAAGAACTTCCCCAGGCAGCTCGGGCTCCGCAGCGTAAGGGGCTGGGCAGACTCCTTTCCTAGGATGCATCCAAGTGGGACATCCAAGCCAGGCTCTGGTCCCCTGCTGCCCCAAGAGGGTGGCAACGCCAGGTTGAGACAGCTGGTAACTCAGTGACCAGGGCTTCACAGCACTCCTTAGAGCCTCCTGACGTGCTGAGGGGCCATGGGAGCCTTGTTCATGGCTGGGTAGCCTTAAGCGAATCGCTGTTTGCTCACGTGCCCGCTGGGAATGTGGACTGTTCCTCGCAGGGCTGGTGAGAAGCTCATGGGAGCATCTAGGGAATGCTCAGGACTCAGGCAGCTTCACATTTGGTGTCCCCACCTCTGCAGCACTGACCCTAGAGCGGCAGCAACACCCCTACCCCAGCAGCCGTGCAGTCCAGGGGACGAGGGGCTGCCAGGTGGAGGGAAACCCCCCCCAGATGCCAGGCCCTGGAGCCGGCCACCTGCCCTACTGCCTCTCATGGCATCCTTCCAGCAGCCCTGAAAGGTGGGGCCGTGCTCCTCATTTTACAAGCCAGGAAACGGAGGCTGGTGGGCCTCAGGAGCTCTCACTGTGTCTTGGGCTTTCTGATATAACTCTGTGGGTCCTGGGATTTCAGGCGGAGGCTCAGCCCGGTTTGTGTAGAAGAACTTGGGAACTCAGAGAGAAATGATTCCCTTGGTGGCCCTGTTGGTCTTGAGCAGCCAGAACAGGGGCAGGGACACGAGGGACATTGGAGTCCTCTTAGACCTCGGGCCTGTCCTGTTCCATCCTTCTCTGTTGGCAAGGCGAGCTGGAGCAAGTGGGGCCAAATCAGGGGAGCCGTCCTCGTCCACTGAGCCTTTCCTTCAGTCCTCAATATGGAGCTTCTAGAATGTGCCAGACTCTCCTCTGGGTGGTGGTGGCGGGGCGGGGCTGTCCAGAGAGAAAAATGATACAGTTGTGCTTTGGAGGACAGTGTGTGTGTGTGTGTGTGTCTGTGTGTGTTCACATGCGCATGTGCAGATAGAGTGATGTAAGAACTGTATGGGCAGTGCGTTGATGATCACGGTGGTGCCGGGGGCCATACAGGAGGATGGTGCTGTCGGGGAGGGTGGTGGTCTTGAAGGTAGTGGCGGTGGTCTTAGAGATGGTGCTGGTGACAGTGGTGCTGGTGACAGTAAAGACATGTGTGAGACAGGAGCAGCCCTCACTCTCTCGACCCTGAGGGCCACAACCAACCCCCACCTGGCCACGGCAGCTCCCTCTAGGCCCCACCTCCTCCTTTTGTTGTCAGCTCTTTCGAGGCCTCAGTGAGCCCAGGCTCTTAGGAACTGCAGGCCAGAGAGGGTGCGTGTCTGGCTCAAGGCAGAAGCAAGGGAGGGGCAGATCCAGGTGCCTCGTCCAGACCTCTGCATTACTCTCCCCCACCCCCTTTTCACATTCCATAAGCATTTCCTGGGCCTGTGCTCTGTGTCGGGCCCTGCGCTGGGATCTGCACTGGGTATTGGCGGCATCACTGTGCCCCCTGCTCTCAGAGACCTCCATCTAGACAGGAGGCGGACACTCAGCCAGGCCAGGATAACACAGAGACCAAGACAGGCAGAGGGCGATGGCAGCCCCAGCCTAGAAGTGGCAAGGACATCGGACTGAGGCTTTGAAGGATGTGGAGTTTACTCACTGGGGAAGTAAGTGCAGGCAGCCCTGCAAGTGGAAGGGCTTGGAGGCGTGTTTTCGGGAAACAGGCTGGAGTCAGGTTGGAAGAAGCTGGAAAAGAGGGTGGGGCAGGGCCAGGTCTCTGTTGCGGCACAGGCAACTTAGAGGCTGTCCCACCCTGATGGGCATCCCCTCTGCTCCCTAGCCCCCACCCCCACCCCAAACCCCTCCTGGGAGTCACAGTGCCACCCCTCCCCCCAAATAACTGGAATTGTTTGAAAATACCCCGCAAGAATTCAGCTCAGCAGGTTATACTGGTCAGGGGAAGCAGCTGAGTGGGGGTGTGAGGGGTGGGGGAGGACTCAGTGGGACTTCCTGGGAGAAGGTGAGAGGTCCTGACCCGAGGCCAGGGCCAGCGCCGCTGTGAGCACTGATCCAGGAGCAGATTACAAGGGAGACTGGAGCCAAATCCGCTTTGAAAAAGAGCTGGTGGAGTTTAACTCCCGCTCAGTGAGGTCACCTGGAAAAGCTCCTTCCCTGCCTGGGAGCCGGGTGTAGAGTTGGGGTGGGGGGATGTAGGGCCAGAGCGGAGTGCTGGTAAGGGGCCCTGGGGGTGTGTGTGTGCATGAGCCAGGGTGTATGTGCATGTATGTGTATATTTGGGGATGCACGTATGAGGATGTATGTGTATATTTGGAGATGGGCATGTGTGTGTATATTTGTGTGTGAGCATATCTGTGTGGTGTGTGAATGTGTTTGTTAGTAGATAGTGCATTTGTGTCTCTGCCTGTTGGCCTCGCTATTCATCCATGGTTACCATACCAACACGTGTGTGTGTGTGTGTGTGTGTGCGTGCACGTATGTGTGCCGTGTCCACTCCGTGCACACATGAACCCTTCTGTGCAGCTCTTTCATGTCTGTTTCCATACATTTCCCTTTGCTGCTTCTCTCCACCCTTCCTGCCCAATCCTCAGCCCCCCACCACTATGCCAACATTCCTTCATTCATTCCTTCGTTCCTTCAAAAAATGTTTCTCGAGGGTCTGCCTTGTGCCAGGCACTGTTCTAGGCTCCAAGCATTAACGGGAGATGAGAAGGCGGGAGAGGCTCCTACTCTCCTAGAAGCGTGAGTCCTCGGTGATGAGACAGACATTAAACCCACAAGCCATTAGCAGCATGGCACGTAGTGACACATGCTAGGGAACAAAATTCAGCAGAGTGAGGGGAAAAGGAGGGCTGTGTTACATGGCCTGTCAGGGAGGGCCACTGAGAAGATATCCGAGCAGAGACCTGAAGCACGAGTGGCTGGAGATGTCATTGGAGGCAGGGTGCCCAGGCTGAGGACGCAGCTGGTCAAATGCCCTGAGGTGGGAGCATGCTTGTGGGGTTCTAGGGATGGTAATGGGGCCAGTGTGGCTGGGGTGGACAGGTGAGGGGGAGAGCGGGAGGAGAGGAGTCAGCGGAGCCTCTGGGTCACCCAGGGGGGGGCTTTGGTTTTTGCTTTGAGTGACCGTGGTGGTCGTGGGAGTCACTGCAGGACTCAGCAGGAATGCTGGGTAGTAGGTGGGAGGTGGGGGACCAGTGAGGAGGCTGTCGCCAGAACCCACTGAGACGTGATGGTGGCTTGGGAACAGAGGGCAGAGCGGGGGAGGCAGGGGGGCCCATCTCAGATATGTTGAGTTTGACATAATTGTTGGACATCAGGGATTTGATGACCCAAGCCTGGAGTGGAAGATGTAAACCTGGGGGCCATTAGCAGTCTGGGGGCATGAAAGCCCAGTTCCCCTGGGAGCTACTTCACCCATTTGCTTGGCTGTGTGGCTTCTTGTGTGTGCGAAGTTTCAGCACCCCTCCCCTCTAGAGCCTTAGGAGAGGCCCCAGGGCTGAGCTGAGGTGGGGCTGAGCTGAACTAAGGGGCAGTGCCAGCAGTTGATTCAGGGCACCTGGGGGTTGGCATCTGACAGACCTGGGCTTGCATCTTCCTGTGACCATGGACAAGTTCTTAACCACCCCGAGCCCCGTCATCTCATCTGTAAAGTGGAGATAATGGGAGTATCTCCCAGGCAGGGTGCCTGTGAGGGTTGAATGAGATGGTGTCTGTGTGGGACTTAGACTACACATGGCCCCCTTATTATACTTATTGACCCTGAGCCATGGCGGCCCTGGGCAGGGCTTAGGTGAGTGCTATTTACTAAGTGCCTGGTCCCTGTACAGTTGATAAATGGGGAACCTGGGGCTCATCAAAGAGGCCAAGTGACTTGCCCAAGGCCACAAGGAAAGGGTGAAGCTTTCATTGGAACTGACTCCTAGCCATGCTCCTCATGGCTTCAGGCTGCCGTTGCACAGGAAGCTCCAGGCAGGCAGAAGGAGTTGGGATCTGAAGACTGACCCACGTGTCCAGGAACCTCTGCCCAGGGGTGTAAGGACTGCCGTGGTGTAGCCTCATGGCATCCCCCATTTCCCCTGCAGCAGGGCCCTGGGTGTTCATTTCAATCCGATTTTTCTTTTCTTTTCTTTTCTTTTTTTTTTTTTGAGATGGAGTCTTGCTCTGTCACCCAGGCTGGAGTGCAGTGGTGCCATCTTGGCTCACTGCAAGCTCCACCTCCTGGTTCAAGCATCAATCCAATTTTTCTAAAGCAAATGTTAGCTTCCCGGGAGAAGGTGTGGCAGGACGATTTCCAGGAGCACATGGCCCTAGGCATACTGTCCCTTTGAGATGACCTTAGTTTGGGCAGGGATGCTGCAGGTGGTCAAAGATGGACCTCCCACCCAGTGGAGGCTGGCCCCTGGCTGTGTGGTGTGTGCATCGCTGGGCCTGAGTGTGTGTGCATGCGTGTGTGTGTGTGTGTGTGTGTGTTGTTGGGGTGGAAGTGGGAAGTCAGACCTGTGTGGCGAAAACCCGAGTCTAGTGGAAGGCCTCTTCTGCCCCTACCCACCCTCCTCCCTGGCAGAGGGGGCTGAACTGTGGCCGGAGGGAGCCACGCCAGGCTGGGATCTCTGAGGGGTCCTTGAACCACATCTGAGCTCTGGGAAGGCTCCCCGGTGCGTGGAGAGCAGAGAGGGAGGCTCCGTGGTGATTTACAGGCACCTCCTTTTGATCGTCTCGCTCCCTTGGAGAGATCCCTCCTCCACACCTGGGGGCTGCAGGGGAGGCCGGGCGCAGGGGGTTTCCAGGTGGCCTGGGGCAGCAGGGTCTGGTGTCCCTGGGATGCAGGAAGCTTCCTTCTCTCTGGCATGGCCTTGCTGGTACCTGGCTGCTTGTGCCTATCACTGAGCAACCCAGCTCCTGTCCAGCGGGGCGGGGTCCAGAGTGCACCCCTGCCCCCTCACATCTGGCTCTGCTTCCATTCTTCCAGGGTCGATGCGACTGTTTCACTGGCCTCCTCTTCTGCCTAGACCCACGGGGTTTCTTCTTCCTGCCTCCCTGCCTGACATTCCTGGACTCCACTCCAGGCGTGTGAAAGCCCTGGATGGGTGTCCCAACAATTTCAGTTTTTTCTCTGGTCCTAAAGGGCCAAGAAGCCCAGCTTTCAGGCAGGATCTAGGCACGGCCTGTGGGGTGGTCAGCAGTGGGCAGGTGCAGATGCAAAGGAGGGCAGAGGTTGCTGAGGCTGTGGACAGCCTTGTGACAGGTTCTGAAAGAGCACTTGAGCTAGGATGCCCAAGTGGGCCTTCGAGGGAGGCGGCCACTCTGGAGCAGGGCGGGGACAGCCCTCAGGACTCCCTCGGTCCTGACCATCTTTGGGAGGAACTCCAGCATGTCCATGGGAGGGCAGGGGGCCACTGGCAGAGAGGTTCCTTGAGTATCCCTAGCACTTAGATAGCGCCTGGTGTATGAGAGGCAAGCAATACATCATATTGCATGCAGGACCAGGGTGCGTGCCCAGGTCCCAGACCCAAGATGGAGAAGGTGTTTAGCAGAGAGATTGTTCTGTGTCTGTGCAAATTGAGGCTGATACCAGCAATCCCAGAACATATGTGTTGAGTACTTACCTGTACGTTCAGGTAAATTACCTGCCCCAGCCCAGTCTCCTGTTCCCTCCCCGAACATTCTCCCCTTACCTGTCCAGGGGCCTCGGCTCCAAGTGGATGGGACTCCTCCAGCCTGGAGTCCCTTCTGTCACCTCTCCTCACAGCCCACACACTCCCCCATAGCTCCCCAGTAATCTCTCTCCTCCTTTGCTAGGGGTGGATGTAGGAATGTTGAAGGAATCCATTCAACAAGGGCTTGTTGGGTACGAGTGGTGCTCAGAGCTGGAGTGCAGAGATGGGGGAGCCATGTCCCCTCCAGAGTTTCACAGAAGGTAGGCGACATACTCCACTCTCCCTGCCATAACTACCATCCAGCCCACTGAAGACCACCATGAGGGTAAGGGTCCTCTATCCAGGATGCTAGTTGGACATCCTCTCTGGAAAGATTTCTCACAACTCACATATCATTGGTCCAAAAATTATTGCTCACGAACTCACTTATATAGAAGTAGCCATTAATTTTCATTATAATTGCTGGAGAGAAGCGGCAGGGTTCCTATGAAGGAATAAGAAAGTTCAGCCTCGGCTGGGCACGGTGACTCACGCCTGTAATCCCAACACTTTGGGAGGCCGAGGTGGGTGGATCACCTGAGGTCAGGAGTTCAAGATCAACCTGGCCAACATGGCAAAACCCCGTCTCTACTAAAAATACAAAAATTAGCTGGGGAAGGTGGTGGGCGCCTAAAATCCCAACTACACAGGAGGCTGAAGCGGGAGAATTGCTTGAACCAGGGAGGCAGAGGTTGTGGTGAGCCGAGATCGTGCCACTGTACTCCAGCCTGGGCAATAGAGTGAGGGCTAATGGTTTCACCAGTTGTTCTGTGGCCATGCAAATTGAGGCTGATAATTGTGAACTCAGAACACATTTGTCGAGCAATTACTGGTGCTTACAGGGGTGCAGAGGCAGGGCTAATGGTTTCACCAGTTGTTCTGTGGCCATGCAAATTGAGGCTGATAATTGTGAACTCAGAACACATTTGTCGAGCAATTACTGGTGCTTACAGGGGTGCAGAGGCAGACCCCACAGCACTGGGGACCCTTCAGATGTGGGCTGAGGAGGAGAAGGCATCAAAGATAACTCCCAGATGTCTGGCCTGCACATTGGGGGGTGGGGGGCAATGGTGGTGACCACAAATCAAAGCCGGAGAAAAGGCCCGGTGACAGTGCAGAGAGATGAAGACGAGAGCTACTGGGTGGCTTTGGCCTATTCACAGCCTCTTTCCGAGCCTCAGTGTTTTCATCTGTCAAATGGGATTCAGAATCTCTGCCTCCAAGCACCTCTGAGAGTGAGAGCACGCACTGAAAAGTTCATAATGACATCTGCTTAAGACCCACGATTTGAGTACTTTCTGCCTGACTTAAATGGAAAGAGTGTGGCCCCCACGCTTAGGCCCCGGGCACGGAAGTGGTCACTAATTCAGGTGGCTGGGTGATTTTGCTTTTATAAGAAGCTGCCTTTAAATGTTCTTGGTGATACAGTCAGGTCCCCAGAGGACCTAGACCCTCCCTGCTGGGGACAAAAACCCTCTCACTGGACTGGTGGACCCCCAAGCCCTTTAGGCCAGCACCACTGTGCTCCCTGCTAAGCAGCCCGTGGGGAGTGCCTCTCACAAAGGGCAGCCAGGCATGGCAAGGGTTAATGTCAATGTTAGGAATGGAAAATTGGCCCAGGCTTCAGGGGGAGTGAGAGGCTCAGAGACGTGGGGTCTTCACTTACACTGAAACCAAATGCAGCCTTGTCAGTGGCAGTTGGGGATAAAAACAAAGCTGCCCGTGGCCTGGGCTTGGCCAGGGGAACAAATGGTTCCAGGCTCCTTGTCTTCAAGTGGAAACAAAAGGAATCAACTTTTTATGGTTTCCGCAGTGGCGGCAGGATTTTCCTCCCAGAGGAGAGTTTGAAGGTGTCCCCAGTCCCTCCAGCAGAGCTGTAGCGTCCTCTCAGGTAGGATGCCTCACTCATTCATTCACTCACTTCTTTACTCATTTGTTCACTCAGGTTCATTCACTCACTTATTCACTAATTTATTCACTGTCATTCATTTATTCACCCATTCGTTCATGCATTCACTTGTTCATTTATTCACTAACTTATTCATTCATCCATTCACTCATTCATTCATTTATTCACTCATTCACTGATTCACTCATCACTCCTTCACTTGCGCATTTACTCACTCATTCACTAATTTATTCATTCACTATCATTCATTCTTTCATTCATTCATGCATTCACTTGTTCATTTATTCACTGATTTACTCATTCATTCATCCATTCACTCATTCATTCATTGATTCACTCACCACTCCTTCATTCGCTTATTTACTCACTCATTCACTAATTCATTCATTCACTAATTCATTCATTCACTCATTGATTCATTCACTCACTTGTTCATTTATTCACTAATTCACACATTCATTCATCCGTCCATTCACTCACTCATTTGTTCACTCACTCACTTCTTTATATATTTACTCACCACTCATTCATTCACTCATTCACTTCATTTATTTACTTATTCATTTATTCACTCACCACTCCTTCACTCACTCACTCACTCATTCATTTATTTACTTATCATTTATTTACTTTAGTTAGAAAGAATCAGAAAAAAAAGAACATAGATAAATAATGCTAGAATAAATTGCCTAAGTGTTATGAGGAAACCAACCAGGGGCTAAGGCAGCAAAGAGCAAGGTCTCTGCTTTGGAGGAGGCAGTCAGGAAAGTGTTTGTGAGGAGGTGACAGCCACACTGAGACCTCCATGAGAAGAGGGGAGGGGTGGGGATTCCAGGCAGAGGAGGAGCACGGGCCCAGGCACTGAGGTGGGAAAGGCTCCCTTTGTCTGAGAGATGCGCTGGCTGGAGTGAAGCCACAGAGGACAGAGTGGTGGGGGTGAGGCTGGGGAGTGGAGCTTGGGCTGGGCCTGCAGGAGGGGAGGAGGCTGGAGGATGGATGGGGCAGGTTCGGGGTGAACGGAACAACTCACTCCTTTCCTTACATCTGGGGAAGCCCCAGAGTCAGCCCTTTCCTTGGGTCCTGGGCAGGGTAGGTCCACCTGGAACTTCTGTCTGAACCCCAAAGCTCACCAAACAGGACCCTCCAGCCCGCCCAGGTGCAAGATCCTGCTGGGCCTGGGTGAGGTGAGATGCACAAGTGCCAGCTCCAATCTGCCCTTGCCAAATGCTGTTCCAAATTGGCTCCGTGAAACCAGAACCGCGAAATCAGGACAGCTGGAGGTAAGCACAGCGGTGGAAGGATTTAGACCACGTCGAAACGGCTCGTGCACAAGAGGGTGAGAAAACGCGTGGGCTCCCGGGCAAAGGCACCATCGGGAACATTAAGAAAGCAATCCCACCTCAAACCCGCAACCCAAATATTTTATAAGAACCCTCCCTTTTCCCCCCACTCTCTTTTTGTCAAGTAAAGGATACACACGGCCTTTCTACTTGTAACCTGGCCAAGAATAATTTGTGGCAGGAAAGTTTGAGCATTTGTCAAAATAAAATAAAAATGTAAAAAAAAAAAATTGCGAGCACTGGAGTGTACATTTGTGTGAAACTAAACAGAGGGAAGGTTATTTAGGTGGTAAAATGTCTCTGCGTTTCCCTCCTGCCCCCCCAGCCCCCTGACACACGGCCCCCCTCCCCAAGTGTTGAAAACGAGATTGGTCGGGGATTTGTTTTGTTAATCTCCAGCCAGGGCCGAGGGGCTGCAGGCTGGGTTTCTTCGTGTTCACGCAGGGCCCTGGCTGCCAAACAAGTTTCCCCCTCACCTAGCCCTGGGCCAGGGACCTGTGCACCTGTTCCCTGCCCGTCTAGGGAAACGGTGGGGTTAGGGGAGTACGTTTTTGTCCTTCCAGGGAAGGTAGCTTTGCCCAACTTGAGACCCCCAGCTCTTTGAGGATATTTAATACGAGAACTGGCCTCCCTGAGGCCATGGGGTCTGGCCTACACCCCTGGGTGGTGCTGAGGCCTCAGGGGAGTGTCAGGCTCCAGGTGAGGTCTGGCATTAGTGGTTAAGAGAACCAGGCAGAGGAGTCACCCAGACCTGGGTTTGAAGCTGACTCAGCCATGTGCTGATTGCGTGAGTGACTTCACTTCTCTGTGACTCAGTTTCTCATCTGTAAAATGGAGTCAATGATCGTAGCTACTTAGAAGCATTATTGGGATGGTTGAAGAGACTCACACAGGGAAGAGATTAAGACACTCCTTGGCGCATAATGGCTACTTACTAAGCCTGAGTGCTTACTACTGATGGGCTTTAGGCAGCACTGGAGGCTTCAAGAGGATGGTATTTTCCTTCTCTGTGGCCAATTTCCCTCTCTGTAAAATGGGGATAATGGCTTGGCCCACCCCATAGTGTTGTCTAGGAAGATTGAGTGAAATGAGCAAAATCTTTAGGCAAGCGAGAGGCATATGGTATGTGCTTATTAAGAATTCACTGTAGTATTGTCACGTCTTTGCCCTATCCTGTCATACAATTTCATTTTGAGTCAGCAAAGAAGGAAGGAAACAAGTGTTCGTGGGCACCTGCCATTGGCCAGGCCTGGCACGGGACGCTTTTCCATGAGTGACCTTGCCGCCTGTCCCTAATGCGTTCCCACACGGACCTTGGTCTCCTTTTGCAGGTGAAGAAACTGAGGTTTGTGCAACTCAGCAGGTTAATGGCAGAGCTAGGAGGAGAGCCCAGGCTTTTCCGATTTGGGGTCAGGAGATTCTTTTTAGGGCTGAGTCCTGCATGGGTTGGACCAGACCAGAAGGAGGGGGTAGATGGTGGTGCTGCTGGTGCTGATGATGGGTGCTGGGGGGGTGCTATGTGAAGTTCACTACATACGTGATCACATTGGGCTCTCCCTACAATTTTATGAGGTAGATTAATCATCTCCACTAGACAGATAAGGGCACTGAGGTTCAGGAAGACCCTGAGCGTCTGTCTTGACTGCTCTGTGCCACCAGCAAGGAACCCAGTGCTTGGCACCTAGCACATCATCAATGCTCAATACACAACTGTTCCTATTCCCTTTATCTTGCCCTCACCCTTTTCCCTGGAGGGGTTGGACCATGAGAGCTCAAAGGCCCAAGCCAAAGCCCAACTTTACTCATTTAACAGACAGGGAAATTGGGTCCAAGGCAAGGGAGGATCTTGACTAAATCAGGCAGAGAAAGCCAGGCCTGATGGTCAGTGGAGGCCCGGATAGTTGTCTGGGGGCCTCAGGAGGGGAGGAAGGGATGGAGGAGATGTAAGTGGCCAGGGAGAGGGCCTGGCTGCTGCTTTAGAAGAGGGGGTAGGCGAGAGCAGGTCTGGGAGGAGGAAGAGCCCTCGGGCACTCCCCACTCACACTTTATAGCTTGACTGCTCCCCGCACCCAAAACACAGCCTTCCCTGCCTCTTTCCCTCCCATCATGCCTCTCCTCACCCCCTCCTAGCCCTCCCTTTGGTGAGACTCCGGCCTAGGAGCTGGGACCCGGTCCCAACACTCTAGAAACTTGAGTCAGCCCCTTCCTCCCTGGGGAACCCATAAAACAAGGGACAGTGGCACGTACCTCCCCTGCAGGTGACAGGACAAATGAGGTAATGCAGGTGAAAGGCTGGAAACTAGGCAGAAATGGGAGTTGTTGTTATTTTTATTATTACTACATCAGATAACTGGTTGGACTGCATTTTTCTCCGGTTGCCCCCGGGGCCCTGTAGAAACAGCTTCAAATTGTGCTGGAAATTGCTGAGGACACAAATCGGGAAATCTGGGCTCTACCCTCGCTCCCTCCTGACTTGCAGGGCACTTAGGACAAGATCTGGTTCCTGTCCCTGTCTTGGTCCCATCTCCCATCTGAATGGTGCAGGTGGACAACATGTTCTGTCTCTGTCCCTGGAACTTTGTAGGTGGCAGCTCTTGGCCTTGTTTGCGTTTGAGGAGGTGCCACTGGGACCAAGGGAGTGGGGAGACCAGGCAAGGATGGGTCCATGGCAGCCCCGTGGGTGCCTGAACCAGAGACACTTACTGGGTCTGACCATGGAAGTGAGTGAGTCCTCCCTACACCTCTTGCTGTCCGCTCCCTGAAACATTTTGGGGAAGCAGAGTTGGCCCATCCTGAGACCTCATTCTGGTGGCAAGCGTCAGCCAGGGGGGCACCCCAGTTGGCAGGGACAAAGGCTGAGCTTACCCCTGGGGCTGCTAGGGAGAGGAAGCTAGGGAGGGAGAGAAGTGCCTTTCAGGGCATCGAATTCGGGAGCAGAAGGTGGACGTCTGCAAGGACTGGGGAGACGAGTGTGCACATCGCCACCTAGGCCCCAAGGAGGGCAGTGCAGCCCCCACCGGGTTCCAGGGCCATCTCTTGGGTTCTGCGCTGTGTGCCCTGCTGGCACTGGGACCTGGGCAATCCCAGTGTGACCCACCACCCTGGCCTTTCAGGCATCTACAGCACGGACAGTGGTTGACCTTGGGGTGACACTGCTTTGGCTACCTGTCCCTGCTTTCTGACTTACCAGATGACGGTGTGACCTTGGGCAAAAGACAGCCTCTCTGAGCCCATTTTTCCATCTGCAAAAAGGAGGACTATTTGCTCCCTTGCAGAGTTGCTAAGAGCCTGAGGAAGGATATCACCTGTGATGTACCAAGCACGGAGCCTGGGGCATGGTGAGTTTTCAGTGGCCAGTCAGTCCCTGTCTCCCTCCCCTACAAATGAAGTCATAGGATGATAGGAGAGCACTGGAAAGGAAGCAGTGCTGCTTGGAGGTGTCAGGAGGATTCACAGAGAAGAGAGGGCATTAGAGTAGGGTTTTGAGGGATGTGCAGGAGTTTCCTAGATATATCGGGCTCTGTGCAGGCAGGAACCATAAATGTCATGGATCATCCTTGTTTCTGAAGTGCTTAGTATGTAACAGAAGCTCAATAAATATTTGTTGTTTGGGTGGTTGGCATTCCAGGTAGCAGGACTGTGTAGGAGAGGCATGAAGATATGCACGGTCTGGTCTCAACAGTGAATGAAAAGTTTAATTCCTCTTCTGGGCCCCCACGGTGCTTTGCCACTTTGCCTATGGAAGGCCATTGTATACGTGGGTTCATGTGTCACATCTCCTGGAGGACTGTGGATACCCTCAGAATGGTCTGTCTGCTCACTCCCCTTCACCTAACTCTCTAGGGTTCAGCCATGGATCCATGCTGAGGGTGGTGGATCCGTGTTCAAATGAAGAATTGAAGCATGCTCCTGAGGATGACTGGCAAAGCCTTGTTTGGGGTGAGGGGTGTGTGTGTGTGTGTGTGTCTGTGTCTGTATGTGTGTGTGTTGTGGAGGCTGCCTCCCGTGATCCTTCCCCCTCTTCCCAGGTAGTCAACGGTAAACAGGGTAAGGTCCAAACCCTTGACCCAGCCTTCCTGGGTCTTCCTGATTGATCTCTGCCCATTGCTCCATCCTGGTAAATTTGTGCCCTACGAGAACAGTAAGCAAAGCAGAGGCCAGTCGGGGGCGCTGGGGCAAAGGGGTGCTGGTTGAGGTGGGGTTGTTAGCGTGGGGGCCTCGCTGAGAAGGTGATGCTATAGCAGAGTGTTTCTCCTTCACCAGCTTCCCCTTCGGGCCCTGGGAGCAAAGCCTACCCCACTCTCCTGGCTGGGCTGGGCACCCCCTGGTGCTCCATGGCCTTTGTGTGCACCTTCTTCCTGGCCCTAGGCTGCCTGGCCCAGCTGCTTCTGAATCATGTGACCCAGCCAATTCTATAAGCCTTTCTTTGCCTCAGTTTCCTCATCTGTTAAAAGGGGATAAAATCACACCTGCTTCCAGGCTAGCTGTGGGCGTTGCATCTGTTATCAATTGCAGAAGGCTCAGGATGGCATCTTTGCATCAAAAACACTCCACAAACGGGGTCCTATTAGTTATCATTGCACTTATCCTGTTTTTCTAGATGCACTGGCCATTGAGTTTTTCCTGATCCTCTAGAAATGGACATGGCAGGAGCTTCCTGGGGAAGCCTGGGCAAGATGGGAGAGTGAGGATAGTGCTTAGCAGGTGCCTCGGCTGCTGGCCACAAACAGCAGTGAATGGTGCTGAGTCCTGCAGATGCATGATCATCTCAAATCATTCTTCACCACGCCCCTGGGAAGGCGGCCTCACCCTGCACACAAGGAAACCCCTGAATCAGAACGGGTGACTTGGCTCTGACTTGCGAGGGGCTCTACTGAGATTTGAACCCAGGTCAGCCTGTTTCTAAGCGAAACTGCCTCCCTGGAGAAATACCTTCCAGCTCACGTCAGGTTAACGCTGGCCGAGAGCTCCATGGATCAAGGGGGCCAAGGTTAGTTTCTCCAAATGGACTGGAATTGGAGCAGATCTGGGAGAGGGACATTTACAGGTTGCTGTGGCCATTCTCGGGAGAAGGCAGACACAGTGATCAAATAGTTCATTCGGCTGGACTCCCTTAGGATGGAGAGATAAAAGAGAGAGAGGAAGGAGCAAGAGAAAGAAGATGGATAGAGGGTCATTCCACGGGGAGGGCCACTCTGCCCACCTGTTGCCGATCAACTTTGTGTGCAGTTGGTGCCTGTGAGCCTCTGCTGGTGGCAGGCAGCCTCGGTTCCACGTGCCCCTCCGGAGCCTCTCCCTCTCGCTGCCCTGTGACGATCCTGAATTTTCATTCTGCCTGGCGCAGAAACCCTCCAGGTGTGAGAGGTGGAGAAAAAAGCACCAGGCGGGGGTCATAAAAACCAGGTACTGGTCCTGGCTTAGACCTTGAGTGAACTTGGGGAAGTCCGTTCCCTTTCCTGGGTCTTGTGATCCCCCTCTGTATAATGGAGTGGTGGCAAGAATGGGTGAGCTACCTTTCAGCTCTAAAAATTGAATGTAACTGATCATTCGTTCAGTCAACAAACATTTATTGAGCACCTGTTACGTGCCAGGCTCTGCTCCAGGTGTTCAGGTTACCAATGAGAGGGAGACAGACAAATTCTGCTCTCAAGGAGCTTGTACTCTTGATGGAGAGATGGTGAACACACTAATAATAAATAAGGTAATTCCATTTTTAATTTTATTAAATTTATTTTTCTTTTCTTTTCTTTTCTTTTCTTTTGGAGACAGAGTCTCACTCTGTCACCCAGGCTGGAGTGCAGCAGTGTGATCACAGCTCTCTGCAGCCTCCACTTTCCAGCCTCAGGTGATCCTCCTACCTCAGCCTCTCAAGTATCTAGGACTACAGGTGCATTCCACCATGCCTGGCTAATGTTTCTGTAGAGATGGGGTCTCCTTCTCTTGCCCAGGCTGGTCTTAAACTCCTGGGCTCCAGGAATCTGCCTGCCTCAGCCTCCCAAAGTACGGGGATTACGGGTATGAGCCACCACACCAGCCTATTTTTATTTTTGTTTAAAAGGTCACCTTGGCTTCAGAAAATAAGGTAATTTCAGGTATCAAGAAGGAACAATAAAACACGGCCATGCGCGTGAGAGAAAGATGCTTTCCATAGGGTGATCAGAGAAGGGCTCCCTGATGAAGTGCTATTTGAGCTGAGACCTGAAGGATGAGCTCATCGTGTGAGGATCTGGAAGAGCAGGCAAGGCTGAGGGAATGGCAAGTGCAAAGGCCCTGAGGTGGGACTGAGGTGGGAGTGACGAAGGGACGGAAAGAAGCCCAGCATGGCTCGGGTGGTGAGCAAGGGGAGAGTTGCATGAAATGAGGCAGGGGAGGTGGGCAGGGTGGATGGCTCTCAGCCAGGGAGGCACCACCCTCCCCAGTGAATATTTTCTGGTTGTCACAGGGACTGGGGGACAAACTACTGGCATTTGGTGCTGGGAGGGATGACAAATGTTCTGCGATACCCAGAAGTCCCACACAATACTGTTATTTCCCCCATTAAGAAACATTGGGGCCAGGCGCAGTGGCTCGTATCTGTAATCTCAGCACTTTGGGAGGCCGAGGTGGGCAGATTGTTTGAGCCCAAGAGTTCGTGACCAGCCTGGACAACATGGCAAGGCCCTATCTCTATTTTTTAAAATGCAAAAATTAGCTAGGTGTGAAGGCATGTGCTGGTAGTCCCAGCTACTCGGGAGGCTGAGGTGAGAGGATTACCTGAGCCTGGGGGGTGGAGGCTGCAGTGAGCCATGATTGCATCATTGCACTCTAACCTGAGTGACAGAGTGTAACCCTGTCTCAAAAAAAAGAAAAAAAGAAAAGAAGAAAAAGAAAGGAAGAAGGGAAGACAGAAAAAAAAAGCAAGAAAGAAAGCAAGACAGCAAGCAAGAAAGAAACATTAGATCCCACTTCACACCGTTAAGATGGCTACTATCAAAAAACCAGAAAATAGCAAGTGTAGGTAGGGATGTGGAGAAACTCGAACCTTTGTGCACATTCCGTTTGCAGTGGGAATGTGAAATGGTACAACCACTGTAGAATACAGTATGGTAGTTCCTCAAAAAAATCAAACACAGAATTACCATATGATGCAGCAATTTCACTTCTAGGTATATACCCCAAAGAATCGAAAACAGGTTTTTTGTTTGTTTGTTTTGAGATGAAGTTTCGCTGTGTTACCCAGGCTGGAGTGCAGTGATGCGATCTTGGCTCACTGCAACTTGTGCCTCCTTGGTTCAAGCAATTCTCCCGCCTCAGCCTCCTGAGTAGCTGGGATTACAGGCAGCTGCCACCATGCCTGGCTAATTTTTTTGTTGTTGTATTTTTAGTAGAGACGAGGTTTCACCATGTTGGCCAGGCTGGTGTTGAACTCCTGACCTCAAGAGATCTGCCTGCCTTGGCTTCCCAAAGTGTTGGGATTACGGGTGTGAGCCACTGTGCCCGGCTGAAAACAGGGTCTTGAAGAGATATTTGCACACCTATGTTCATAGCAGCATTGTTCACAATAGCCAAAAGGTGAAGGCACCCCAGGCATCCATTGATGAATGAATGGATATGGACAATGTGGTATCTCTGTACAATGGAATATTATTCAGCCCTGAAGAAGAAGAAAATTCTGACACATGCTGCAGCATGGATGAACTTTGGGGACATTATATCCAGTGAAATAAGCCAGGCACAAAATGACAAATACGGTCTGATTCCAGTTATATGGGGCACTTAAGGGAGTCAGATTCATAGAGGCAGAAAGTAGGATGGTGCCTGCCAGGGACTGGGGAGGAGAGGAAACTGGGAGTTATTGTTTAACGACAGAGATGAGTATGGGAAGATGAAAAAATTCTGGAGGTGGATGCACAGCTATGTGAATGGCTTTCTAGTAAACTGTGCACTTAAAGATGGTTAAGATGGTGAATTTTAACTTACATACATTTTCCCACAATTTAAAAAGAAACATTGAACCTGATGCAGTGGCTCACACCTGTACTCTCAGCACTTTGGGAGGCCGAGGCGGGCGGATCATTTGAGGTCAGGAGTTTGAGACCAGCCTGGCCAACATGGTGGAACCTCATCTCTACTAAAAATATAAAAAAAATTAGCTGGCAGTAGTGGCAGGCGCCTGTAATCCCAGCTACTTGGGAGGCTGAGGCAGGAGAATCACTAGAACCTGGGTGGCGGAGGTTGCGGTGAGCTGTGATTTTGCAGCTATACTCCAGCCTGGGCAACAGAGTGAGACTCCATCTCAAAAAAAAGAAAAGGAAAGAAAAGAAACAGAAAGAAACATTTGATCATCTTTTCTCCTTGGCTGAGTTTGGATATTTTTCTATTTTTCTAAGAGTAGTGGGATGCCATTAGAAGGGCGATGGCCCTAAATATCTGGGCCGTTGTGTTTTGTGGCTTGGCTGTTGGGTTTTGTCTACCATACGAAGAAAGGGTGCCAGGGTAGTGGACGCAGACAGGCTGGTGAGGAGACTGAGAAGCTGGCTGGGAGAGAGGGTGGCTTGGACTAGGGCAGTAGCGGCAGATGTGGTGAGAGGTGGGTGGATGCTGCAGGGACTGTGGAGGAGCATCACAGGACCAGTGGCAGATTGAAAGGGAAGGCAAGAGGAAGTGTCACTCGTGGGGTGCCTTGGGGAAGGCTCCCTCCATACACGACTTCTAAGCTCACATTACATGTTCAGCGCATGCTGGAGAGATGACAAAGGGGCTGGGCTCCTGTCTGGTGGGAATTTAGAGACGTCTGACCGCACTGTCTCCAGGCTGGGCAATTCCACTGAAGGTTTTAAAGGATTTTGAGACTTCCTCGTACTGTCCTCCATCCTGCTGCCTTCAGACCAGACAGACTCATCCTCTCCCCAAACCCC